>NC_140591.1:1635013262-1636267012 GCF_964204655.1 Triturus cristatus | reverse complement strand
GCATGCCAATGCAAAACAACCACACAAAAAATACATGAATATGATGATCGACTGACCGAAGAAACAAGGCCACAGATAAACCAGCAACAAAAATCTTACAACCCTTTAACAAAATGTGAACGGAAGAGATTGAGAAAAGCAAGGCAAAAAAGTAACAAAGCCACAGCACCCTTTACTCAGTATCGGGCCCAAGAGACACCACTGGTATGCTGCCGGAATGTCAATTCGCCCGGAACAGTTCCCGAAAATGGGCCAAAGGGAAAAGAGACGGACACAAGCCTCACCAAAGAACCTGGGGAATTTACACACTAAAGCGACCACTGTAGATCAAATATGTCCCCAACGGGCTTAACAACAGTGCAGCTAAGTAGCCAAAAGACTCCCAGCCCATACATGAGACTCGAGCAGAACAAAAAAGTATATCTCAATACTTCCCTAAAATTACAAAGGCTCAAAATGGAAACATCATGGCTAAAGCGCAACAACCATTAATTACTACACAATGGCCAGAGACTTTGACAGCCCACTTACCGGCACCAGGCAACCAGGCAAAAGCTCAGGATAAGAAATCTGACCAGTTCAATTCAGTCAATAAATTAAAAATAAGAGCCCAAAACACACAAGCAGAGGAAAAACACACAGGGGAAGTCAAAAATAGCACGTTCCCGGAATCACATGATTAAGGACAAACCTATCCAGAAGGTTTAACAACGCTAGACATTATCCCGCATTACAGCTCCAGAGGGAATCATGACATCCTCAACCGGAGTGCTATTTTAAAACTTGCCAACTCAATTGAAAACATTAAAACATCTGAAAACAAACCATGTAGAAAGCATCCAATTCAAACCACTCCCAATGGCAAAGAGGAGAGATAAGACAGTGGTAACTTGGAGCGACCCAAAGAACGCTAAGGAATTTTGGCAGCACAGAGAAGATTTTGCCAAATGGGGAATTGAAATTGGATTAAAGAAAACGGAAAGATATCCAGGCCAGTTATGCCAGACGACAGAGTCAAGATCACAAATGGACTCCGGACTACTTCGGGGGGCAGTAGGCCCTACCGCCAGTATCAAGGAAGGATGGACCAATCTACGTGTCATCCACCAAGGTTCATCAGGAGCAACCATTCAAATCAACTCAAATCAAAGATGGCTTTATTCGATTTCAATGTAAAAAATCATAAAAGCACAATAAAAATGCATACAATAAACAGTAATAGAAATCGACAGATAATTCCGATTAAATACATCGTAAAGGGACAGTCTTGATCAAAACAGAATTAGAAATTAATCCATAGAAGATCTGCACCCAATTGCATATTTTAAAAACTTAGATACAGCATAAATAGGCATTTCATCTTCTAACATAAGCAGTTTTAAATAGGCAGGTCTACACTGCCTTAGACCCCAGATCTTTAATAATGGAATCAAATGTCTCTCCCTCCCCCACGCATAAAATTTACAGAACAAGAGACTATGCATTGTTGATTGCGTGGAAAGTTCATCACAAGGACATTTAATTAAGTTTGGCGACCAATTATTTGTATCTGGGAAAGTAAGCAACCTGTAATAGCTATCAGTTCTCAAACGGGCTAATAACATTCTATTATAGCTAGGTTGTTCAGGTGATAAATAAAGATGTAAACCAAAACCCTGCAAGAGTAAATGATGTTGCATTACAGATATTTTGCTCCTTTCCTCAAGCCACCGTTGATTCTCCAGGAAAACAAGGCAACTATCCTTGAATGCCTTTCTGGATATCGTGGATAACGAGGAGGGAGTGCTAAAATATCCTGGGTATCCCATGTTGGTCATAAAGTCCTTTATGTATGCGAACCACTGAATATTTTTTGCTCTCTCGAGTTTGATGCAGTCTAACAGAATAGCTCTATTTAAGGCAGTAGCTGTCGAGGTCCATATCTTAAGCCATAATAATAATGGACTAATTTTAATCAGATCGGATATATATCCCAAATCTAATTCTTTATGGCAAACGTATGTGGAGGTGGACTTGGGGACAGCTAACAGATACCGCAGGAAAAAGTTTTTTACTTGAATTTCCCGGCAGTCTGTAATGCCCCAAATCCCAGCCCCATATATAGCAGTTGACACACATTTAGCCTTGTAAATATCCAATAAGATACGGACAGGTCTACCTTCCAATTTATTAGCGAACTGTTTTACTACGCCTATTGTGCGAGCAAAAGCTAGGTTCCTAGTATTAACTGCTGATGTCCATGTACCTCTTTTATTAAAAAGAATCCCTAAATAAGAGAAGGTATTTGTTAATCCTATCTTAGACTGATCTAAAAGAATGTTACAAGAAATCTTATTCTTTGATGTGCAGCACATGGTAAAAGTCTTGCCAATATTAATTTTTAGGCCCCTAGATACCATAAAAGCCGAAAAACTAGTTATCGCCTTTTGAAGGTCTAATTGGGTTCTGGCCATGATAACCACATCATCTGCGTATAATAAGATGGGAACCGCCTCGCCATTAATTTGGGGATAATCTACTTCAAGCTTTGTTAAAAATTCCGCCACGCCATTTATATACAAGTTAAAAAGGAAAGGTGCCAGAATACATCCCTGCCGAACGCCTTTCATTATTGGGAATTTATTTGTACATTCTCCTCTTTTTCCAAAACGTACCTTTGCCCCTGCCCCTCTATATAACTCTTTAATAAAATTAAGGATATTAAAATCAATGCCAAGTCTAATTAAAGTAGCCCACAAAACCTCATGGCTCAAGCAATCGAAAGCTGAGATCGACAAGTCATGAAAAGATTGCCCTTTTTTGCCACCATGTATTTCGCAGTTATTATGGCTAGGTTAAGTCCTTGTTCAACTGTGCCTAATCCTTCCTTAAAGCCATACTGAAATTTTAAAGAATATTACTGTCCTTCGCCCATATTTGCAATCTATTTAAGATGAGTCTACCTGCTACTTTCATCAAAGAATCGAGTAGCGAAATGGGCCTATAACATTTAGGATCATTACGATCTCCCTTTTTGAAAATAGGGACAACTATCGCTTCCTGCCAAGTCAAAGGAAATCCCTTTTTGTTGTAACTATTTAGCACATTGGTCAGGAGCGGGGCCCATGAAGAGGTATTTTCCTTAAATAAATCTATAGGGATTCCATCGGGTCCTGGGGCTTTATTTTTTGAGCTTTCAGATAAAGCTAACTCCACCTCGGAGACAGAAAAGAAGATCTCCAAAGGAAACCCGACAGGGGGGATAAACTCACTAGTGGCCGACTGATTTTGACAAATATTTTCTGGGCTAAGCAAGTCATCTTTCTTGTAGAGTTCAGTAAAATGATCTACCCAGACAGATTCTTCTATAGCCAATTCTACCAGATCAGATTTCCTGTCAACGAAAAAGGGAGCATTTACTGCTTTCCAGAAAGCAGTATTATCTCTCAAGGAGGACGCCTTTACTAAAGTAGCCCATGCATTCTCCTTTATCTCTAATTTCCGTTTATGTAATGTAAGTTTGTACGCTGTTCTGGCATCTCTAATATCTTGTTGAATTTTAGGCGTTTTTTTTTTTTAGAGTCTGTTTCAGATTAGCATGTACTTTACTGCATTCTGAGTTAAACCGTCCCTCTGCTTTATATCTCTCCCCTTCCCTCAGTGTTCCTGTCAATTTGTTACCAATTTGTATTGCGATCTTTTGAAAAGCATTAATGATCGCACTTGGATCAGGGAATTCTTCTAGGCAAGTCATAATATTACTATATTGATCTATAATTAAGCTTTGCAGAAAGTTGGAGGGGTCAACCTTATTCCATTTTATTGCATATCCGTTTATTTTCGCAAGGGAAATTGCATGGAGGTATAAGTTTTCAACTGTATTTGGTATTGTTCTAATGCTCATTCCGATATCAAAAATTGTACTAATCGGAAAGTGGTCGCTCATAGCAATGTCCTCTGTATTAAACGAGAGGACATTATGACAATGGCTAGTAGTAATTAATGTAAAATCTATTACAGAACGCGATCCACGTCCGTTAAAGGTGGGTTGAAAACTGACCTGTGGGTTACACAGTTCGTTCACAAAACCCAGATTCCAATCATGAGTTAAGCAATTAAGGAGATTTCCCAGCGTGGAATGCTCAAAGTGAGTGCAAGAATCTCCAATTAAATTGACCATTCCACATGTACCCATGCTACTATGGGGCATAAGTGGCAATTAAAATCACCTGTCAATATAATGCACATATCTTTATGCTCCGAGCCTATCTCGAAGCGTAACGAGTTATTTAAATCTTCCAGGACTCGTTTCTGATCTTCCTTTGGGATGTTATTATACAGATTTACTAAATGATATGTCGTTTTCCTCCCATAAGGAGAGAGAGAATCTGATAAAATTTGTGTCCCTCAGTGGTCTGGAGCTTTATGGTTGCATTTACAATATTGGAAATATATGTGCAAAGCCCACCAGAGCATCTACCCCTCCTTGACTGGGATGCAGTCGTAAAGTATGTGCGATGCCCTTCAAGATGAATCTCCTCTTGTTCCCAGCACTCTTGTAGACAGATGACATCAAATTTGTCAATGAAATCTCGGAAGATGGGGTCCATTATCTTGTTTGATAGACCCGCTATATTCCATGATAACAGAGCCAGCTTACCCCATTGGGCGTCTCCTGTCAACTCCGCAACAGAAAAATTATCATTACGGATACCGGTTTCTATCGGTAGGGATTTTACTCCGACGTCCCTCCCTGGGGTGATTTGAAATTGTTGGCAGACTAATACGCGTTCAGCATCAATATTTTTAAATTGTGTGTGTTCTCTTCTATCTAGACCTTCTACTGGGGGTCGTAAGGCGTTTGGGGTCGCTTCTGTCTCAATTTCCCGTCCCTCGTATATAGCCCCTAGGTTATCATTTGCTAGATAAATTTCTCTTTTATTTAGCTCACTAGGGCCTCCAATGGGACCATGCTTAGCATCAGTAGTCGAAGAGAGTCAATCGACCATCTCCAAACAAATAAACCTATTAACAATCGGTATTCCTCTCCAGGTATCCATGGAACTTACTTCCCTACTTTTTTGCCATCCCCCCTCCCACCTGTCGTCTACTCTTTCTTGAGGGCCTACTCTTCCCCAGCTTCGGTCGAGGACTGGTTCGTAGCGAGTTCTGGGAGGATAAAAAAAGACAGTCGCTTAGTTGCAATACCTTCGTTGTTATACTGGTTGTCCCATGAGCAGATATAATCGACCGTACCCGGGTCCTCAAAATTTACCAATACGCAGTCACCCAGGATGGTTTTTCTTCCATGCCCTACCCAGGGCACCCTGCGCACCATTAGGATCTTGCTCATCCTATTAGGGGGCAATGGCCGTTTTAAATTGAGCCAATGCTGAACCTTATTTTGTAGTGACCCAATAGGCTCCTCTACATCCTCCTTCAGCTCTGGTACCCCAGTCAGGATCACCAAATAAGGGGTTACTTCCGGTGGCAGATTAATAGGTTGTTTCTCCAATGGAGATCCCCCAGTGCGATTCCCCGTAGAATCCAAGGCAGTATTCCTGGATATATTGGTCTCCTGTCTAGTATTCTCAGTGGGGGTGTTAGCATTGTCCAGTGACTTTTTCTCTAAGACAGTGGGATCGATGCTTTTTGCAGACTCTGGTAAGGCAGAACGCTTGTTTAACAACACACCCCCTGATGTATTATTTTTATGGGTTAACTTCCTGTCTCCACCCTTTAGTACCCCAGGATTGCTCGGAGGCTTAGAAAGAACAATCAATTCAGTTAACTGCTTTTCAATGCACCTCATTCTGTTTTCTAATGGGGAAAGGTGTATTTTAAAGAGTTCACTCATATAATTAAAAAGTTTGTTCTCAGCCTCAGCATCCTTAGTGCTTATGGGCATACTGGGGGAGACATCTACGCTCCCTAGATCCAAAATAACATTATTCATGTCTGGCCGGGTAATAATAGAATCATCCTTTGTTTGTTTTTGGATCCCCTCCTGTGAGCTTGGGGATAGTTCGCAGGTCACCTTTTCCACGGGCGCTATCGATTTCTGAATTTTCTTAGTTTTCTTTACTCTCTTCTTTTCTTTGAATTTTTTAATGGTTTTGGTATAGCACCCTCTCTTGTTCCCCTCGGCTGTCTGGTGATTAAAACTTCTGGCAATGGGTCCAGTTCAGAGATCGAAGACCTCTCTAATTGTGAAACGGATATGTATTCGGAAGCTGACACTGACAAGTCCACCACATTTGGCAGGCTATGTAGGTCCGCCTGAATTACAATAGGGACTATTTCTTTATTTTGTTGATCTGGAGTTTTAGCTGTTGCAAAATGACCCATAGAGGAACGTTTTGCTGATGCTAAATCCTGTGATACTCTTCGTTCCATAAGTGCAATCCCTTGGTCAATGACAGAGTTAGCTCTTACGATAAAATTGCCCAATGGGCCAATTATACTAGATGCGTCCATGGCCGTTTTGCTCCTACTTCCTCTTGTGGTCGCCATTAATAGAGTAAATAGCAAAGCGGCCAATTGCTAATATCATACAGGGGAATACAATATTATACTTCATGGATTAGCAAATGTTAGGGGGGGTGCCCGGTCCGGTCTTACTCGGTCTTTAACGGGCTTAAACGGGCCCGCCCTTGGCCCGGGCTTCGCCCGGCACGCGTCCCGCGTTGCGTTGCTTAGTATTTATAGGTAGGAACGCCAATGAAAAAGGGGAGTGTCCGGGAAGAAGCCTCAGCTGATGTCGATATTGCCGCTGTAAGGCCTCGCAGTCCCTCACACCCAGGAGCAAGCACTGAAAGTGTTCAATTTCACCGGCAGAGCAATTCCCAAACACGAGCGGCGCCCGCGAAGCAGGGGCCGCGAGTCGTTTTTAAAGCAGGCAGGCAAGAAGGGGAGTGTCCGGGAAGAGGCCTCCGCTGATGTCGATATTGCCGCTGTAAAGGCCTCGCAGTCCCTCACACCCAGGAGCAAGCACTGAAAGTGTTCAATTTCGCTGGCAGAGCAGTTCCCAAACACGAGCGGCTCCCGCGAAGCGGGGGCCGCGAGTCGTTTTTAAAGCAGGCAGGCAAGAAGGGGAGTGTCCGGGAAGAGGCCTCAGCTGATGTCGATATTGCCGCTGTAAGGCCTCGCAGTCCCTCAACACCCAGGAGCAAGCACTGAAAGTGTTCAATTTCGCTGGCAGAGCAGTTCCCAAACACGAGCGGCTCCCGCGAAGCGGGGGCCGCGAGTCGTTTTTAAAGCAGGCAGGCAAGAAGGGGAGTGTCCGGGAAGAGGCCTCAGCTGATGTCGATATTGCCGCTGTAAGGCCTCGCAGTCCCTCAACACCCAGGAGCAAGCACTGAAAGTGTTCAATTTCGCTGGCAGAGCAATTCCCAAACACGAGCAACCATTCAAACTCGGAAAGTTTTACCTCCAAGACCAAGTTCCATGGTACACAGGAAAAACAAAGCATGAAAATGCAATTTAAAACTATGCTTGTGGAACAAACGGACTAGGCAGGAAAACTGAGGATGAAGATCTACTAGTATTCCTAAAAAAAAAATGATATTCTATTACTTCAAGAAACCTGGTCAACAGCATCTGTTCAGATAAATGGTTTTAAAGAATTTCAACAACATGCCACCAAAGGCAGCTCACCTGGCAGGGCAGCCGGCGGATAATCAATCTAACTTAGCACAAGTATACCATGGTCGTATGATCTGATTGGGTCTGGACAAACATGGATCCAGTGCATCAAAATTCCACTACCACATAATCTCTCCTCCGGTGCACAAGACTTTCAAGATGAATGGTCAATGGTAATTTGTAATACCTACATTCACCCAGGGTCAAAGACGAAACAAGAGAAAATCATGACACTCAAAGCCCTGGTTCTATCTCTGCAATCTACTTTCCCACGGGAAATTGTAGTGTCAGGCGACTTCAACATGTTCTTATTAAAAAAAGAACAGACACAAAATAAACTACAAAACAAATTTAATGGCAAAAAAATTCCTCCTCTAATAACAAACCAATGAAAAAAGGATATTTACGGCCAGCTGCCTGCCTCAAATTTGCTGAAATTGGCATGATCATTTTGAATGGACGCTTTCCACAAGACCAGCCAGCGGTTTCTACCAGAATAGCCAAACAGGCTCAATCAGTACTAGACCACACCATAGTGGACCTGGAGGTACTGCAAAGGATTGTCAGTTATCAAATAATCCGAAGACTGGAGAGCGATCATAGCCCACAATCAATTGACTTCAGCCTTCAAATCCCAAGGGCACCAGCAAGAAATGGCTTGTTGAAAATTCCCAGCCCATATAACCTAAAAAGACTGGCGTGGAATTAAAAGAATGTCGAAGTAATAATAACCCATTTAAAAAATGTACAGACAAAAAGGAAAAGAACAAAGATTGGCAGAGCATTGGGCAAATTGGGAAAAGAGGATCTTAAGTTTAATCGACAAATTCGGATCCCAAAACAAAAGCCAAAGAAACAAACCAAGGCCAATAACTTCAGAGCCCCTTGGCTCCTTAGTGTGCAAAAAAAGGACTCTAAATCAGGAAATTAGAAAGTTAAGAGGAAAAGATCAGATCGCGTGTGAAGATACAAAGCGACAAATTTACAATTTAAGGCAAACATATTAAAAAGAGGTCTGGATAGCATAGAATAATCAACAAACTGAAAGCTGGTTAAAATTACTGGAAACAAGTAAATCAAACAAAAATAGGACATTTTGGGCAGAAATCAATAAAGAGCAATTGGTTCCTTCCGTCAACATAATGCAAATATATTAGAGGCAGACGGGATAAATTATCTAGCGCAAAACCAGGGGAACAACAGCAATCAGCAGGTAATGAAACCAGATTACACAATCCAATACCAACAAAAAAGAGAAAAATTCAAACAAAAATTTGAAGAAAATTGGATTAAATCATACCAGGTACAAATGGTCATAAAAAAAACTAAGGTCCACTGGCGTCCCTGGCCCAAACAGTTTGCCAAATGGGCTATTTAAACATGACCAACTATTCTGGGCAGAATACCTTACCCCACTGTTTAACCACGCTTTTCAAACAGAAAGCATACCATCGTCATGGAGGGGGAGCGTCTTGCATCCAATTTTTAAAGCAGGCGCTAGATCGGACCCGGCAAATTATAGGCTGATCGCCATTATTGATGTAGAGGCCAAAATATATGCGTCAAACCTTCTGACAGCATTGGAAGATTGGGTGACCACAAGCAAGATGCTCCCCATCACACAGACCGGCTTCAGGTCGGGAACAGACACCTTGTGTAACTTGTTAGCCTTGAACCTTCTTGTCGAAAAAGCTAAGAACAAATCACCTAAATTGTACACCTGCTTTGTCGATTTAAAAGCAGCTTTCGACACGGTACCCAGGGATCTACTATGGCAAATTGGGGTATTCCACCAATGTTACTGCGGGCCACCATCAACCTGTACACATCCACCTGGGTCAAGATAAAATTAGTGAATGGTGAAAGAACAACAGCAAAGATCCCAATGTACATCGGCCTTAAGCAGGGATGTGTACTGGCCCCCACTCTATTTAACTTTTTTACCACAAACCTGGATAAGAGGCTATCAGAAGATCAAAGTGATCCTCCAAAGTTAGCACACTGCAAAATAAGAAGCATGCAGTATGGAGACGACATTGTCCTATGCAGCCAGACCCCAATGGGCTTAAAGGCTAAAGCGCTCCATCACAATGCTGCTCGAATACACCATGGAGCATGGTCTGTTCCTCAATTACAAAAAAACTAAGGTCATCTGCTTTTCATTACACATAGGACAAAACAAAAAATACAAATGACATGCAGCAGGAAACACCATAGAACAGAGTGTGGCATATAAGTACCTAGGAGTAGTGGTAGACTCAAGGTTTACATTAAAAGTTCACCTATTAAATAGAAAAACCTAGGCAAACAAATTATGCTTTGCTCTAAACCTACTAAAAACTGAAGTGCCCATTCAACTTATATTTATTAAAAGTCATCTCTGCTAAGTTTCTTCCGACCCTTACGTACGGCTCTGAATTACTCAGAGGACAAGATGCAAATTTCTTGAATCTCCAACAATCAGGGTTATTTAAATATCCCGCAGTTTGTATCTCAAGCACGCCTGGAATTTGGGCTATCAAAACAGCACCCAGTAAGACGAGCAGCAATAATAAAAATATGTTGGAAACTAAAAGCAGCTCAAGAGGATTCCTTGATGGGGCACTGCTGGACCGAAATAAATAATCAGACAAAGGGAAAAAAAAGCCTGGATCACAGTTTTAGAAGAAGAATTGGTAACACTCAAAATGCAAGATGCCTGGAACACTAACTATAGCTTTGCAGCTTTAAAGAAAATAGCCACTAAGGCGGCAAAACAAGAAGCCTGGATCATAGACAAAGCCGCCCTGGCAAAAAAATACACGGCTGGACGGGACTACCTTCATATGAGAGACACTCCCCTCAACCATACTTAGTCGAGCATATAACAAAAGCAATTCAACTATTGCTACTTCAAATTCGGTTGGAGGCTTTCTTTTCAAAAGATCAGGTTCCATCATGGAAACAAATAATGCCAACAACACTCTGCAGACTCTGCAGCCAAGTGGAAGAAACTCTGATTCACTTACTGTGCATTTGTCCAACTGTGAATAATTTGAGATGTTATTACAAGCATTCCGTACATACCAAATAAGATCATGTCGGCCAGTAGTAATTTTAGTACTGAATAGTCCGTTGTTACAGGTAGCATGCAGGGCCACCAGATTCCTGCAGAAAGTCAGTCTTTTACTACAGAAATCTGAAAAATAGCATTTCAGAATTTTTAGGCTTGGGAAAAGAACGATGCAGAATTTAAAGTTTTCTTTTTTTGGTACTTTTTTAAAAAATATATTTAGTTTTATCATGTAATCATTGTATTGTTCTCCAAGGATTCGCATACCATGGTACATTTTAGAGCATGAAATCAAAAGTTTACAATCTAAGGACTGATGAGCAAATCATGGCACGACATCTAAGTCAATGTTAATTTTGTAAATATGACAGTATATACTACGTGTGCATCCTTTTTACTTGTTAATGTTATCCGGATGATTTTAGTACAAAAATGTTAAAGGTTTTAATTAACTATATACAATAAATTTACTTTACAAGGGCAACAGAATCTCATTCTTCCCGGACGTTACCCCCTATTGTACCCCGCCAAGCTGAGGGTCACACACGAAGGTAAATCTCACTTTTTTACAGACGCTAAATCAGAGATGAAATTCGCAAAACACGAGGGAGGTAAGAGACGCGGCACTGTGACCAAAAGTCAGAAGAGCCCAGAGAGAACCCTCAGTGACAATGACTGAATGCTCCTTGTTGATAGTGATGGAAGTCCTGTTGACATGTACTCTAATAGTAAACTTCTACAGGCGCTGTGTTCTGGCTTATCCAGTAGCGGGCAGGCTCACCTATCCATCCCATTACACGTTGGAGTTAAGGTTTGATGTAGCTACATTTTCACCTCGAGTGGCGGTATATATTCCTCAGCCACCCAGCCTCATGGCTGGGTTGTATGCCGGTAACTCCACACCCCAGAGGAGAGATCCCATGTACTATCGCCAGGTTTGGAACTGGTTTGTTTTGTTTGTTTCGGGAGGGAGGGTCTAATGCACAACCTAATTGGGGGTTTGGTGTGGGTGGGGGCAAGGTTTGGTTTGCTGTAGTTGTTAAGTTAGTTAGAAATGCAATCTACTGCTTTATACAACACGCTTTTTTTATTATTGTACATTCGGTACCTGGCTCAACATGATCGGCTGGGCGGAATTGCCCCGATAGAACACAACTAATATTAGCACAGAAGTGGCGGATGAAAGCGTGTTATGATTATTCAGCTACTATGATGGCATGACTACTGTTAGATTTATAACTTGGAATGTCCATAGTTTGAATGACTTCAGAATGATCAGACTCGTCCATTCATACCTAAATCGTCACCGTGTAGATATCTGTATGTTGCAGGAGACTCACCTTCATAGCACGTTGCTGGTTAAACTACATCATAAGCATTGGGGTCACACCTTTTCCTTTATATACTCAAATTATGCTAGAGGAGTAGTGATATTGATACAGCAGGGCCTGAATTGGTCAACGATAGAATCGCAAATAGATCCTGAAGGTAGATTCGTAATACTGTGTTGACTATTGGGAGGAGTAAAAATGACGATAGCAGCCATTTATTGCCCTAACACAGACTGCCCTGAGTTTTTTCGACAATTGTGGGCCAGCATTAAACTTACGGGTTGTGATACAATAATATGGGGGAAGACTACAGTGCGGTACTAAACGATATGCTAGATAAGAAAGGCATGTCTTGTAACCTACACCCAAAAGCAAGTGCGGCCTTAATTGAATGGCTGCACGAGTGGGACCTGACTGATATTTGGAGGGATAGACACCCAGGGCTATTGGAGGGGACGTGTGTATCGACGCACAATGGAGCATTGTCACGATTATATTTCTGGCTAGTATCCTGTGACATTACTGCCTGGACCTCTGGTAGCGCACACTACCACAGGATGCTCTCTGATCATGCCCCTTGCCTACTGCAGCTGACACATCCGAACACCCCGCACCCATTATACAGTTGAAGATTGGCCCCTAACCCCTTACTTGATCAGGCCTTTAAAGAGGAGATACACAAGGACATTGAAGAATTTTCTGATACAAACACTGGGTCTGTTTCCACACAGGCGACATTGTTGGAGGCGTTTAAGGTGGTGGTGCGGGATAAGTGCATTTCAAGACACGCAGGGGTGCTCAAAGCCATTAGATGCATGCTGGCCCCTCTAGAAACCCGTATTAAAGACCAAGAGTCTGATTATTTCAAAGTCGCTGACCCTACCATGTTACTAAAAATTAGAGAGTTAATATCTGAATTCGAAGAAGAGGCACAAAGAGGTGAAACTTCTAGGAAAATTCACTCAAGCCAGGCGTTATGGGGAGGGTGACCGACCAGCGAAAACCCTAGCTAAAATACTAAGACCATCACGCACATCTGCCTATATATCCAAAGTTTTCGTCGGCAACTCAGATCATCAGAGGCCCATGCGAGGTCCATGAGGTATTTAAATATTACTATACCAAATTATATACGGCCACACATCAGACTGAGCCAGAAGAGCTCCTGCCCTTTCTCAAGTTCATTGAACTGTTGTGGCTGAGCAGAGCCCACAGAGAATATCTGGACGAGCCCTTTACTGTCCATGACGTTCTACGGGTCATTGGAAGTCTACCGACCACCAAGGCCCCTGGCTCTGATGGGTTAACCTCTGAATTCTATAAGGCCCACGCAGATATCTTAGCACCTCAATTACTGGCGGTCTTTTAGGAAGCTCAAGATACTGGCGAACTCCCTCCATCAATTATGCAATTATCCTTACCCTGCTGATACCAGGGAACCCTGGTCAGGAAATGGAGTCGTACAGGCCGCTCTCTCTAATAAACATGGATGTAAAGATCTATGCGAAATTACTGGCTATCAGGTTACAGGCCTTGTTTCCCATTATCGCAAGACCTGATCAATCAGGGTTTATCCCCGGAAGATCTACTGCCCACAATCTACGTACGTTCTTCACGGTGGTACATTATTTAAACCCAGAGTCCAAAGCACTTGTGGAGTTCCTCGATGCCACAAAAGCGTTCGATTCTCTAGAATGGCCTTATCTGTTTACTATTCTAGGGAGGATGGGACTTAGCCCCAACTTCATAGCTCTAAATAAATTACTGTACACTAGACCCTTTGCAAGACTGCGCATGAACGGCTTGATCTCCGAACCATTTGCTATTTCTCGCGGGACATGTCAGGGCTGCCCCCTGTCCCCACTATTGTTTGCTATAGCAATGGAACCGGTTGTGGCTAGAATACAACAGCACGCCGTCGCCAGGGGATTAGGCTTCAGCTCTAGCGGGCTCCTGATCTCATATGCAGATGACATGACGCTATATATCAACGAACCGGAGACCAAAATCACACCAATACTTAGAGAGATCACAAAATTTGGCAGGCTATCAGGCATATTCATTAATTGGGCTAAATCAACCTTATTCCCCCTAATGCTGGCCACTAAGGCTTTTGAGCAAGAATTCCCACTTAAGTCGTTTTTTAATACCCTTTGGTCTCTTATGATTTCCCTGGCTTCCCTTGGCACAACGGGGGATGGGAGCCCCGGATATGCCACTCTACGCATATTGTGCACATCAACAATTTCCACTTAAGTGGGGAGGGCCCGGTCAAATACTTAGGCATCTGGTTAAGTTGCGACGTACAAGAAATATGGAATCTGAACGTTGGCCATGCCATTAACTGGTTGGAGAGGAAGATTGGGGTGTGGACCAAGCTACCGCTCTCTCTCGCTGGCAGAATAGTCACAGCAAAGATTATCGTTTTACCCACATTTATATATACCTATTCATTAACATACCACTCCCATGAACCCTGTCGTTTTTTAATACCCTTTGGTCTCTTATGATTTCCCTGGCTTGGGCGGGGAAGCAGGCTCACGTCAGTTGGGAGATACTTACCCTTCCCCTGGTGCAACGGGAGATGGGAGCCCCGGATATGCCACTCCAAGCATATTGGGCACACGCACAGCTTTTACATTTTTGGACCCACCCAGTTCCGTTCCAGCCGCACGTGGCTGTTGAAGGGGAATATGCGCTGCCATGTCCATCTCAGGTGGCCGTATATAAAAAATACTGCCGGCCTAGAGACTGCATAGACATTCTGTAAACCCTGAGATGGGCTTGGGAATGACTGCGTATTATAGCTGGACTGGAAACGTTCTACGCTCCGTCAATCACCCTGTCTTACAATCCACAGATCCTGGCCATGTGCAATGGCGGAAGTGTGGCATTGGCATCAATAGACTTGTAACATTTGCAGATTTATACCCCGAGAATGAGTTTTGTCCTCTGCCGGAGGCTGGCGCATATATCTCAAAGTACTTGGCGCAACTTTTTCTTTATTTTAGCATTAGAGCCACATGTAGACAAATGCACTCCTCATTTCTGAGATCCCCTACACAACTACCAGCCCTTGAACAATTGGTAAACATGACTAGCTCCCGCAGACTCATTACAAGGTTATATAGCTCTATGCACACCATGGATCCCATAGCGGTACCCAAGGCTCAACAAGACTGAAATGCAGAACTAGGCGAGCAGGTGACAGATGAGCAGAGGGTCTTTTGCTGTGACCAGCTTCAGGTACTTTCACCCAATAATAAGTTGAGACAAATACACTTTAAATATATACAAAGGTTCTACAGAAGCCTTGGAAAGTTTTGCCGCATGGGACTGCGACCAGATTATAGATGTTGCAAATGTGGATATGCTCCTGCCACCTTTCTGCACATGGCCTGGAGTGGTCTACTCATTGCCACCTATTGGACCGCTATATGTAGTAAGATTCATGATATTTTTGGGACACCTCTTGAGCCGCATCTGATCAAAGGTCTTCTTGGCTTTGTTAAAAACACTAAGGCAGAGCACTGTAGATTGCACGCTTTGTTACTCCTGATGGCCAAACGTAAGGTATCCATACACTGGGGGGAGCTGAGGGCTCCCATGGTTAAGGCTTGGGTTACAGATGTCACATTCTGCCACATGCAACTGGTAACCTTTTGGGAACTGATGCCGGCGGCCTCTAGGCCAAAGAACATATGGGACCCATTTCTAGACTGGTTAAAGTCACTACAGTTGGATATATCTACTCTTCCTGTCCCGGAGGTGATTGACGACGCAGTGCAACTAGGAGGGCTCCCTGGGGTCATTCAGGCAAGTCCACTTGCACCAAGCTGGCAGTTATGTCTTAAAGCATACTACTCTTGTGAGGAGTGGTTGGTGAGGCAATTCTAGCCGTAACTCCTGTTAACCATTCTGGGGGCGATCCAACCTGAAGTTCATTGTATATGATATGATGATGAAAATTCTGTTGTCATCCTGGTGCCTACTTATTAGGATTGTGCATTGCTATTTCCTGTTTGTGCTATTTTATTAATTTTTTTACTTTATTTTAGTTCATGTATGGTTGCTCACGTGCTCAGAATTACTCTACTTATGTGATGCTCTATTTCCATGACATGAAGTGTTTGTATTTTGAAAATGCTAATAAACTATTTTTTTTAAAGGTGCACAAACACTGGTGTGTCCAAACTAGGACCCTGAAAGGGATCATCCCTAAATTTAGAAATTTGTCCATGGAGCAGGGAGGATGGGTCGGTAAGGAATCTGCAGCTAGATATTGTCTCTACCAGATAAGGCATTAACAAAGGTCATTTACAAGTTCACCTGATAGAGCGTTCAAGCTGCAGATTCCTTACTTTTGAATAGATAACCATGCAATATCGTCCTTGGTAGTGGGATTATGTACAAATTAAAACTAGGAAGTCCTGCAGGGCCAAATGGACAAAATACCCATCCCTGCTGACCCAACTGTTTAGGCAGTAATGTGTAGTAAATGTGTGGGTATCCTGGTTCCTGGGGTATCCACAGGTGGGGTGACTCTCCAATCTTCCATCTTCCACAGGGTTTCTTCAGTGTCCACTGTTAGAATAGATAAATTAATGCTTACGTATTGTTCTATGTATGTTAGCATTCGCTGTGCCATTTTCTATTCCGGTGCCATTGTGAGTTATAATCAAAACTTATACTTCGCTATTTCCGAGAAAGGGCCTCTGCCGAGTTGCGTTTCTCCAAGGTTGAGTCTTGCTTCACTAATGAATACATTGTCCTTATTAGCGCATACCTTTCCTACTAGATAGAGGCCTTCTCCCACTTGTCTAGTGGCGGGCACGGACAGAGCGACCTTGAGTAGCAGATGGTGTGGGCCTGGCCTTAGAATCAAAACGTATCCTCTGTGCTTCATTGTTTAGCTGCATCTGCTTGGAAAATTCCATTGTGGGCGTGCCTTCATGGGTTCTGAAATGTACATAATGTATCTTCATGCTTGCTGATGTCGGTCGCTCTGCGGCTCTCCTAGTGACTGGGAAAACTGGGCTCCACTCAGAATGTACCAGAAATAAACAGATATTGGTTTGTATTCTCTACTTTCTGACCGACTCTTCATTTGGTATTAAAGACTGAGAGGAGGTCGTGAGTGACCTGGGTGACCCTAATCGGGCCACTTACTTAACTGGGAAGCGCCCTTCTTTAAAACTGCAACCGCGACTTACCCATTGACTTGTGTTGATCACAAAGTTGTGTTCACCCTTTGCACATGGCTTCTGTGGGGTGCCTGGGTACTTACCTTGGATGGTTCCTTGACCCCAAAACTTCTACGTCTTCTGGGTTCAGTCTTGACTTAGGTCGTGGTTCACATCCCACTATTTTAGCAAATGAATTGGTCTCCCCCTCGAGACCACTGTGTATTTGGGCTACTTACGGGTGCTATTATCAAACTATTGTGTGTATTGTGAATATAGCTCCAGTTAGGAGTTAGGAGTAATGTGATAGTGAGTGTTTGTAATAAAATACATATTTTTATAACTACCCTGTGTGATTCTTTTTTACTTAACCTATACCATAAGATTGAGTACTGCTAAAACAAGCTGCTTTACTCTCTTTCTGAAGGCTGCTCTCCACAGCTACCACTTAGAGAGTTTTCTAAGGTTGTCTAAGACCACTAAAATCACCATAAGGGCTGTCTGAATTAGTGCAAGGTGCTTCACTTAAATAAGTAAGCACCATATACTATGTCAGACTCTCACAATGACCCATTAAGAGAGGGTCTAATTCTGCACTGCAGGAACTTTCTTTTCATCAACATACTCCATTAAGAGTTGGTCGTGCACCTGGAACTCTTGTGTGCAGTCAAGGTAGAACAATAACATTCTTTTTGGGTTCAGACATTGGAGTCTCTGCTCTTCTCTTCTTTAGAGGGATGTGGAGGAGCACAGAAAGTGGGCAAGGTGACAGGTTGACTCACGTGAAATGATTTCAGCAGGAAAAAGGGCCCTAGTGCGAAGGACTAGTTTGTCTGGAAAAACAGACAAGATTGGCAGCTTGGATAATAAAGCCTGCAGCTCACCCACCCTCTTGGCAGATGTTATTGCCACAAAAAAATGCTGTTTTGATGATGAGCTGCCAGAGGGGACAATTATAAAGATGCTCGAAAGGAAAACACATCAAGAACGTAAGGATCAAATTAAGGTCCCACTGAAGCATAATAAAAGGAGAAGAGGGAAACTTGTAAACAAGGCCCTTCAGAAATCTATTTCCAAAAGGGAACTTTAATAAAAGAGTTGTTCAGGCAGCCACAAGAAGGCAGACAGAGCAGAAAGATAACCCTTCAGCGTGCCCAAAGCAAAGCCCTGGTGGGCAGGGGTAAGAATAAAATGTAGAACATCAGAAAGGGAGGTAGAAAGCTGGTCAATGGACATGTTGTGCAATATAACAAATTTCTTTCATCGGGTGGTGGGACTCCTTGCTGCCACAATAACATCACAGACTTCAGGAGGAAGGTCGAAGGCTGTCAACTGTCACCGCTCAATTTTCACGCAAGAAGGGGGAGAGTTGACAGGTTTGGGTGGAGCACCTGTTAATATTGAAAAAGTCGATATGGATATGAAAACGATATATTAATTTATGTAAACGAAATCATGTCTTTATTAATGAAGTTGCCCATGTGAGCTCCACATCAATCCCGGCTTGGAAATAAATAGTCAGGCAAGCAATGAAACTTAGGCGCAAGGTTACTGATTGACCGGTTACAGGATGGGTGGCACATAGCCAGCAAACACTAGCATGGACAGTAAACCGTAGATCAATACCACAGATAGGCGCAGCGACACTACAATGGTCAAGGAAAATTGGCTCCAATAAAGCACTTACGACAGGAGGGGGTACACGCACTCCTAAAACCCCATTCAGAAAGATGCCACATGAGTTAGGAACACATTGCGAATCAGAACAAAGCACACACACTGATCACAGGCTCCCCATGCCGGACATCTGGCCAAGTTATGCACTGGTGACATTGTTTTCATGCCAAGTCAAGACCCATTTGTATTTTCCATCGAACAGTTCAATCAATATACTTTCATCAATTTTAAAAATAAAATCATAAAAATCATACACAGTGTGATACATCACATGCATGATGAAATCAACACCAATTAAAATGTAACTTGCTTTAAATCACCAGAAAGATACCATGATAAAAAAAAACATTCTGTGGGGGTAGTTAGGAACTGTAAAACAATAACGCAGGTCTCACCTGATTAAAATTCATGGGCATCAAGAAAGTTGTATAAATTTATAGGGCAAATTGTTATATCGCGGGCAAATTATAACTATATGCTAAGAACCTCTAATAGAGACATTGTCGCATTTGCACAAGGGCAGCATTGAATCCTTATAACAACCATGATTAGATGACAAAATCCGTGGGAATAAATTAAGCCTAAAAACGGTCAGTAGTCTTCAATGAATGCTTGTTCAGGGCTAGTGCTGCATGTTCTGCCACCGTCTTGCCTCTAAACACTTGGTTAGCACAAATGTGATCAGTTTTAACAATACAACTTAGGTCATTATAAAGCTCAAGTCTCCCTAAAGATTTCATATTGGAAAAACATAATGCAACATAGGATTTGTAATGAGCTGTCCAAGTTTATGCAATCTTACACGATCAGTCTGTTCAGTCCTAACTCGTCCTTCATCCTAACCGAGAGCCAAAGCAACAAAGGGCAAAGAACAGTGGTGTTTTCTCCATAGAGGACACAACGGCAGCACGAGGCATTTAGGATGGAAGAATTTTACTCGTGTTAAATTCCCTGCTACAGGTATTTCTTGAGGTGAAATACCAGAGGAATACACTATATATGAGGAGATGGATACACCTCTAATGTACCAAGAACATGTTAATTGGTTTAAAGGTGCCCTCCCCATACTATACAAAGCGTGAGACGGAGTTGACTCAGCAATGAGGACGTGACATGGCCAGTCCTAGCCAGTTACACTCTGCATCCCTGTATTGATTGCTTGACCACGTGCCAGCTGCAGGAATTGTATAAGAATTTAGTAACAATATACAGGAACCTCACACAACTCGTGATGTGAACAAACACTTGCTCCTTCACAGAGTGCTCAAGCTGTAGTGACAATTAGCTACAGCAGGAATTAGCTCACAAACATTGAATGCAGTAAAGGGAAAACGTTCCCACCAAAAAAGAAGAAATTCCGTTTTGGATTGCACAGAAAGCGAGCCAGCTTGAAGCAATATTTCCCCATACCGGGCTGCAGGAAAAACACAGAATACTAACAATTTGCGTGCCATAAGGGATGGCTCCCCTGGTAGAGGACTGTGTCACGTGGGGCACAGTCTTTGGTGCAGTGTATACCGGAACACATGGTACCCCTTCTTTGGCGGTTTTACCTGAAGTACTAACACAGGTACAGAATGAACATGGAGCAGCACCTGTACTGGACTTAGGGATGAAACTGATGGCTAATTTTGCCGCAGCACCTCCCATGATTAATCGCTTAAGAGTTTTGCTTCCTGCACAGCAGGAACAAGAATTGCCTAAAATTATCAAAGAAACTTATTTGACGCTGGGTAGAGCTAATTTGGGAGCCAGACCAGGAAAACCATAGGCAAAGAGTAATTTTAAAAAGGATAACTCAAAGCAAGCACCTGACTCTTCTCTGAAGATTAAGTGGGACAATAAGAAAACTAAGGATAAAACAAAATCACAGGGTGGGTCTCCTACACAGAAACCTACCAACAACTTTACAAGTGTGGAACCGCGATAATGTTAAGCCACCTGACAGGCATCAGTATACTGATACACGCTCCTCTAGCTCCTTTCATGATTAAGCTGATAAACGTTTGGAAAGAGGAGGACTGTCAGAGTGGAGATCACAAGAGCACGTGAAACCAAACAAGGACTCACAATGCTCATCTGAATACATATTAAACAGGAAGAAAAGCCTAACATATCAAAACCTCAATTTAAAAACAAGAAGGTAGCTGGATTAAAGGTCAGGCATGCACTGGATATTGAGGACTCTGCTTCTGAATGGCGAATGGGCATTGATAATGCTGGACAGCGCAGCAGAAGTTACAATAGTTTGCCAGAATCTGATGGATTGTCTAGTGGGACTAGCACTGAATGAGTATATTATGGTGGAAATACCAGACACCAGGGTCAGCCTTCTGCATCGTTTTTACGAAGTCCAACTATTGTTGGAAGGAGCGTTCCCAGATTTATTTTTGTCCTCTTGTTGGGAGAAACTCACTCAGGGTTATGATATTCTCTTGGCCGAAAAAGATTGGCCACCTGACTTTGTAATGGATACGCAATTGCCCAAAGAGGGAAACTTGGATTTGACCTTTCCAACCTCGTTCCTTCCAGAATTAATGAAACATTCGTATGCCAGGGAGTGGCCCATAGTGCTAGCTCAAGAGTTATACCACAACCACACACTTGGGGTGGGATGATGGTTACCCTTATCCTGATATACCACTGAGGAGGACCCCACAACTTCAAGGACAATACCCAATACAAAATGAAGCAAAAAAACAAGTTAGGGAAATAGAACAACTTGAATACCATTGTGCGATTGAAAGTTGCATCTCTTCAATGAATGATCCTCTGTTTCCAGTAATGAAACCAGACCAATCAGATCGTCTAGTATTAGATTACAGACAGCTACAATCAGAGACTTGCACATTTGCAGTACAAAATACACACAGTGCCGCACTAATGAATAACATACCGCAAAAGTAATATAAAACAGTTATAGCAAATTGATTTTTCTGCCAAAATATCGCACCTGGTAGCAGATATCTGACCACCTTCATGGCACTAGGTTGGTCACAGTTGGGTTCTTTACCTATATGGGGTCCAGGCAGCGATAAATTACAGAGCTAGAAAGTCCCTGGGTAGTCGAACTCCTTAAGCGATCCTGTTTGGGGTTAAGATGTGGGTCCCAGACCTCAATAACCCCAGCACAGTGGCAGCGGAAACATCACTTGATACCAATGAACGTTGGCCTGTTTTACAGGAATTGCATGAGTTCTGAGAGGAACAAAGCAACGTCTAAGTAAAATGCACCACCACTGGAGAAGTAAAGGTTGTTCCGGCTGGATCCAAAGATCAGGGATCTGGTCAAAGGAAAGATTGTGAACAAAAAGGAATTTGGGCCATCTTATAGAGTGCCTGTTCCTGTCCTGGCTATTGAATGTACACAAGCTGTACTTCTCCAGCTCCTTGCTGGACAACGAGACAAACAGTTTGCCTCTATTGATCTGATTAAACCACACTGTGTGGCCTATTCTCATCAGTAAACCACGTCGACTCCTGGGTAGCTACCAATCTCCCTCGCTACAATACAGGAGGTTCAGATGGAAGCTTTTACTTACAAATGAAGTCTGCTATCTTCAACAAGAGACAAAATTAAACAAAAATGAAGTATGCCTTCTACCTGTTTCCAAACAACTTTGCAGTCTACAAGAATAGAAACATATATTTATATCCGTAATCCTGAGAATAACATGGTCTATGTCAATGTAACACAGATCGAATCTGCATCAAGTTCAACAAAACCTGCTGAGCTGCCAAAGATAGATCAGACGGCGTCTGGGTACTTCACCAACTTTGATGACTTCTCATGTGATGCCTCCGCCCCCACCACCCCTGCATTTCAAACTAAAGGTGCGTGTCTTCAACTTTTGGCTGAAAAGAACGAATTTGGTCTCTCCATGGCTACACCTTTGGATTACATTTGCATTTATTTTCCTGATTCTCTGGATTGGTGTTGTGATTGTGTTCTTCCTACTGCTAAATGGACACTTTCCCTGAGTGTTCTGCAGTGCACATGGTTAACTTGGTTCTGAAACCACTAGCATCATCACACCGTGATCAAAGAGACTTATCCCTGGTGTCCATTTCAGCTGTTCCAATTCTGGACAGAATTGAATGGGACAAGGTATCATTCGATGTGTATAGTCCCACTGAACTGTTGCAAATTCAACATGCATTTAAAATTTCCTTGAATGACATTATCAGCACCAGTACTATTTCTGACGATTGGGACACTAATACAGTGTACGAGATTTTTAGAAGATCTAGAACATTCAACTGTGTTTTCTTATGAGGAGTTATATGATGGTGCATCTAATTATGTTGAGATGGTCTGCTTTCAGCATTATGGTCATAATTGTTCCCACAAGGCTAGTACACCCGGCAAAGTTTTTAACTTTACACAATGGGAACATTGCCCTCCACCACCAAAGGGTAGTTCAAAAGTTTTTGCACAGAAGTTTGACTATTTTTCTGGTTATGACACTTCTGACCCAGCCTCAGTTTATTATAGGCTTGGACCATCACCTGCAAAGAAAACTTTGCTAACTGACACTAAACTGATATACTCTACTTCTTTTCTTTCCCTGCTATCTACACAATGTTTTGACTTATGGAGGGATACAGTAGATGAAAAATGAATTTAGGGGGCCAAAGACTGGCTGGTTCAGGGAACTGAGGCTTTATTTAGGGCCTGTTTAATTCCAGCACACATGATTTTCCTGAACAAAATTGTGCCACAGAAAATGTGTCTTGGCATAGCCAAGATAGAAGATTTGAACACACCACATATTCCCACTACATGATTAGACAACTGGCAGTAGTTAACACAAGATGATGAGAGCAGTATTGATACTATGGTGCGTAGGAGTGGACATAACTCATCTGATCCCAATGGGAAGGGATGGCTAATGTGGCCACTAGATACTAACTGGATAGATTCCTAGGTAACTTCAAGGGATTTACAGCCAGTAAGGCATGACGCGTGATATGTGCAGAGTGAACATTCAGGGGTGGTAATAACTTACAATGTTGGGAAGCTATGCCTTGATTGGCTAAAAACTAAGGGTGGGCGACAATTTCCGTTCCGCTCGCGGAAATGGCGAAATTTCGAAATATTTGCGTTCCGCGCAGAACGCGAAATTGTTGAAACTTCCACGATCTGCAGCAGGACGGATATATGCAGGGCAGGATTCATTCTGGCACGATGCTCCTGTCATTTTAAACCTCAGGAAGCACTTACAGATTTAAATAAAGCAGGTGCCCCAGTTGAAGGTCAAATTCAGTAATGCATTAATCAGCACAAAAGATTCGTGAGCACGGTGGAGGTTAGGCAGCTGTGTTTTCTCCCCTTATCCATTGTCAACAATTTGCTGTAATCCTTGATGGAAGTCTGTGCATCCATGAGTTTCTCGAGCACAATCCCCGTGTAGTTCCTGACACCAGGAGGTTCTGTCTCCTCATCTGCTGCGCTGGTCGGTCTCTGACCCTTTATAAACAAGAGGCATGTGAACTGCATAGAAGCCGCGCCGTTTGGCCCCAGCCCACACACCAGCGGTGTGCAACGTCTTCCCGCCCTTTCCCCACTATGATGGACATCTCACTCGAGGGACCCCGGCGCCCATCGGCGCGGTTGCAAAAGTTACAGACACACATGGTCACTGAACAACTCTTCTGGCCCTTTACGCAGCTGTAGTGTAGGAAAACTGGAAAAGCACTATACATTTACCCACCGAGGTAGCACTTACTGATTAGCTAGTAGAAAGTACTCCAGTTGAGTAGAGGTATTGCACAAAACGGTGGCATCTTCTTGGATAAATATGCAGGGCAGGATTCCTTCTGGCACGATGCTCCTGTCACAAAAATTAAACCTCAACAGGAAGCACTTACAGATATAAATAAAGCAGGTGCCCGAGTTGAAGGTCAAATTCAGTAATGCATTATTCAGCACAACATCTCCGCGGAGATTTTTTGCCATTTTGCGACATTTTGCGAAAGGCACTTTCGCAAATTCCGCCCACCCTTACTAAAAACCTCAACCCTGTCTCAGATTAACAGCACTTGCCCCTTTTATCTGATGACCTGGAATTACGAGACTTTATATTAAGTCCTCGGAAACATCAAAGGTACTTCTTTATGGTGTCTATAGCGAAATATGGAAAATATCTCAACAAGAAACTGTTGAAAGGCTGCGTGAGATTGACAGGGCCAACTTAGAACAGGCTCTGGCAGTAATAGACAACGGTAGGACTACCTTATCTAGAATTGGATATGCTACTTACCAGTATGCATCTGTTCTTGGCATGTAGGGCTGCTGACATTCATATCTGTGCATAGATCGCCGCCTAGTGTTGGGTCCGGATGTTTGCACGTTGTTGTCCTGGAAGAGTCTTCGAAGTATCCTGAGATAGGTGACTCCTCCCCTGGACCACAGTGCGCATGGGCATCCTCTCCATCCTCAGATTGTTTTTCGCCATTGTGGCAGTGATGGAGTAGATACAGAAAGTGATGACCATGCTATACAGTAATTCTGAGAGCTGCAGCTGCTACAGGCGCCGGGGAGGAGGGTGGGCGATATGAATGTCAGCAGCCCTACATGCCAAGAACAGATGCATACTGGTAAGTAGCATATCCAGTTCGAGGCATGTGGGCTGCTGAATTCATATCTGTGCATAGAATATATAGCAGTACCCTCTATTAGCGGCGGCTACCAGTGCCAGCTGCAGCGGTCTGAAAGAGAGTTTTGAGAACAGCCTGTCCTATAGCTGCCTGCTGTTTTGATTGCACATCTACACAATAGTGTTTGGTAAATGTATGTGTAGTGGACCAGGTGGCTGCTCTACATATATCATGCAAAGGAATGTTTCCCAGGAAAGCCATGGAGGCCCCTAACTTACGTGTTGAGTGGGCTCGTGGGGGAATCGTTAATGTGCGTTTAGCTTTTTGATAGCAAATTTGAATACATTTAACGATCCATCTGGCTATACCTGCTTTGGAGATGGCGTTACCTTTGTGGTGTGGGGCAAAGGCAACGAAAAGTTGTTTTGTTTTCCTAAAGACTTTAGTCCTGTCTATATAGTACATGAGGGCTCTCTTTACATCCAGTGTATGGAGTGCTCTTTCTGCGACAGTTTGTGGGTTTTGAAAGAAAACAGGCAGTTCAATAGTTTGATTCATGTGGAACTGCGATATCACCTTGGGCATGAATTTGGGGTTGGTACGTAGTACGACCCTGTTGGCGTGAACCTGTATGAATGGCTCTTGAACGGTTAGTGCCTGGAGTTCACTAACTCTCCTCAAAGAAGTGATTGGTACTAGGAAAGCTACTTTCCAGGTGAGGAATTGAATCTCGCATGAGTGTAGAGGTTCAAAGGGTGGACCCATCAGGCGTGTGAGGACCAAGTTGAGGTTCCACATTGGAGCTGGTGGGTGGCTTGGAGGAATTACTCGTTTGAGTCCTTCCAAGAATGCTTTGATGGCGGGCACTCTGAATAAAGAGAGGTGCTGCCTGTTCGGGAGATAGGCTGATATTGCGGTCAAATGGACACGTATTGAGGTGTATGCCAGATTGCATCGGTATAGGTGTAAGAGGTAACAAATTATGTTTTGGATGGATGCGTCTAGCGGGTTAATGTCATTGTTATTGCAATAAATGACGAACCTTTTCCATTTGGCTGCATAGCAAGCTCTGGTAGTGGGTCTTCTAGCTTCCTTAATGATGTCCATACAGTCAGGTGGCAGGTTTAGGTAGCCAAACTCTAGGACTTCAGGAGCCAGATTGCCAGGTTCAGCTGTTGCGGATCTGAGTGCTGAATCTCTCCATGGTTCTGCGTCAAATGCGCGGGTTTGATCCGCAGCCTTTGATGCGGCACCACGGAAAGTTCGAGAAAGGTGGTGTACCATGGCTGGCGTGCCCACATTGGAGCAACCAGGATGAGTGTCATTGAGTGTTGCCGTAGTTTGCGTGCCACCAGCGGTATCAATGGTGCTGGGGGAAAAGCGTACGCAAATCTGCCGGACCAGTTCATCCATATTGCATTGCCCTGCGACTGCGGATGTGGGAACCTGGCGGCAAAGCTTTGGCATTTTGCGTTTTCGCTTGTGGCGAATAGGTCTATCTCTGGATGACCCCACTGCTGGAAGTACGGTTGGAGTACTGATGGGTGTAACTCCCACTCGTGCATCTGGTGGCTGTGTCTGCTGAGCAGATCCGCCATCTGGTTGTCCTTGCCGGGGAGGTGTTCCGCCATGAGGAACATGTTCCTCTGAATGGCCCACTTCCACATGCTCTGAGCCAGATGAGACAACTGTGGAGAGTGTGTTCCTCCCTGCTTTTGTATGTAGTACATGGCAGTCATGTTGTCCGTCCGGATCAACACGACTTTGTTGCATAAGTGTACTTTGAATGCTTTCATTGCCAGGAAGATTGCCATCAGTTCTAGAAGGTTGATGTGCATCTTCTTTTGTTGTATTGTCCATAGTCCCTGCACTGTGTAATTGAGTACATGAGCTCCCCATCCCTGGAGAGACGCGTCCGCTGTCAGTATTATTTGTGGAACAGGCTCTTGGAACGGTCGGCCCTTGCAAAGGTTTTGTGGATTCCACCAATGCAGAGAGTTGTATGCCCGACCGCTCACCAACACTAGGTCTTTTAGTTGCCCGTGAGCCTGATTCCATTGACGTGCTAAGCACTCCTGAAGCGGGCGCATATGTAGTCTCGCGTGTGGGGCTATGAAAATGCAGGAGGCCATCATGCCTATCAACTGCATGAACACTCGCGCGGGAAGGGAGTGTTGGGGTTTGAACTTGGAAATCAGCATTTGCATGCTGTTGATCCTCACTAAATTTGGCTGAGCTGTGGCTGCCAGAGTGTCTATGGTCGCACCTAGGTACTGTTGTACGTGTGCGGGTTGGAGGTGAATGGTGCGGGACATGTGGCTGGCACATTGCTGGGCTGACTTTGCCTGAACAAGCCAGTCGTCCAGGTAAGGGTAGACGTGAATGTGTTGCCTCCGTAGATGTGCAGCCACAGTAGCTAGGCACTTTGTGAAAACTCTGGGTGCTGTTGTCACGCCGAAGGGAAGAACCTTGAATTGGTAGTGCTGCCCTTGAATAGTGAACCTGAGATATTTTCTGTGTGAGGGGTGAATGGGTATGTGGAAATACGCATCTTTGAGGTCTAGCGTGGCCAGGAAGTCTCCCTGTTTGAGCAGCGGGAGGACTTGTTGTAGGGTGAGCATGTGGAAATGCTCTGAGAGAATGTAGCGGTTGAGGGGTCTCAGGTCTAGTATAGGTCTGAGTGACCCGTCCTTTTTTGGTATTAAGAAGTACAGGGAGTACACCCCCGTACCTTGCTCGTGGACGGGTACGACCTCTATTGCGACTTTTTTCAGCATACTTAGCACTTCCTGCTGTAATAGCGCTAAGTTCTCTGAGGACATAGGACGGTGTTTTGGCGGTATTGTGGGTGGAGTGGAGGTTAATTCTAGGAAGTAACCGTGTTTGATAATATCTTTGACCCACCTGTCCGTGGTGATGGGAGTTCCACGTGGACAGGAACCTTTGTAGCCTTCCCCCGACAGGTGTTATGTGGTCGGGAGGAAGGGAGAGGGCGTCACTGTTTGGTCTTGGGGGAGGACCTGGTATTGCCGTATCCGCGTCCTCTGCCCTTTGTGCTGGAGCCACGATATCCACCCCGGGTGTTTTTTTCGTAGGTACTTTGTGTGTTGCCCTTGTTGTAGGTTTGCTGTGACCCCTGTCCTCTACCTGCTCCTCTATTTCCGGGGCGACGAAAGGAGCCACTCCGAAAGGTCTGCGTTTGGAGAGCCCCCATGGACTTTGCAGTGTCTGTGTCCTTTTTTCTAGGGTGGTGTCAACCTCTGGTCCAAACAAGTAGTCGGGGTTGACCGGCTGATTGAGGATGTTATTTTGAACCTCAGGTTTGAATCCAGAGATTCGTAGCCAGGCGTGTCGTCGTAACATGACGCTGGTGTTTATCTGCGGCATCCAGTGCACACTTAATGGATGCGTTCGTGAGGAGTTGTCCCTCCCTGATGAGGATCTCTGCTCCCTCTTTGTATTGGTCAGGGAGATGTTGGAGTAGGGTTTCTAATGTGTCATAGTGTGCACGATCGTAGCGAGCTAGGAGCGCCTGGGTATTGGCAATACGCCATATGTTAGCTGCCTGGGCTGCAACCCGTTTGCCGGAGGTCTCTAGCACCTTGGACTCCTTGTCCGGGGGAGGAGCTTCCCCAGTTGTGTGCGAGTGCGCCCGTTTGCGAGCATTAGCGACTACGATGGAATCTAGAGGCAACTGGCCTCTAATGTACGTTGGGTCCCCAGGCGCCGACCTATATTTTTTGTCGATCCTGGGGTTTATTACTCTTGCCCTAGTGGGTTCTTTGAAAATGTCCTTTGCTGGTTTGAGGACACCTTTCAACATGGGTAGAGTTTTGATATTCCTTTCTGAGGATGCGAAAGTATCCATTAGAAAATCGTCCTCGATTGTGTCAGAGTGGAGTTGCACAGCATGATTGGCCGCAGCACGTTCAATGAGGGCGTTGAATGCGGCAGTGTCCTCTGTGGGAGACGTTTTCGCGCCATATAGCTGCGTGTCCTGTGTATCCATAGGTGCACCCGGGTCTACAGGGTCATCCCAAGCCTGGTCAGGGTCCTGTTGGCCTTCAGGGTCCATCTCTCTGGGGTAGGGGACGTCGTCACCCATGTAGTCCTCCAAAGCGTCGGTTTCGGAGGGTGTCGGAGAGAAGGGCTGTGGATCAAGGTAAGAGGTATGGAGACGTTCGTAAAGAACTGGTTCCGAGTCCGCTGGCAGCTTTTTCTTTAGCGGGATCCTGTAGGAGTCCAAAGCCTGCTCGGAAGATATTCTCCGCTTGTGGAGCATAATTCTGCCGGTGTCGGCATCGATGATGTGGGACGGTGACGTCTCCGTTGGAGAGCATTCGGCAGGTGTGATCCTAGTTTGGGTGACACGTGTCCTGATTTCAAACAGTTTGGGCGCCGTGGATGGCGGCAGTCCAAAAGTGATGTTGGGTGTTGCTGGAGAAGCTTTTTGAGCTTTTTTCGGCTCGGAGCCCGACGTGTCCTGGAGGGCTGCCTTTTCTTTGATGCGTTGCAAGGACGCTGCAACTTGTCGCACCTGTAACGCCGACGGTTCTTTGGCGCCGAGCGGTTCTGTAGAGGCAGGCGTGGACTTCTTTGGGGCCACGGGGTCATCGAGTCGAGGAGAGGTAGTAGCTGTCGACGGCGTCGATGATTGGGCCTTCGGTGCTGCTTTCGAAGCGGTGTGCGACGCAGCGGCCATTTTGACCTTCGTGGCCGGAGCCGATTGTTTCGGTGCCGGGGGCCGAGGCGGTTTGGCGGTACCGATGGCTTTTTTCCGTGTGTCGGCGCCGACGTCGGCTGCTGCGAGTTCGGCACCGAAGTCCCGTTTGGTGCGGTCGGTGCCGACGGGTTTGGCTGGCGTCGAAGGTGTAGTGGGCTTCGATCCGACCAGTGTCAGTTTCAGTTTCGGTGGAACCGATACGACTTTTGGTTTCGGTTTCGAGGAAGGCAAACCAGTCTTTTTGGGTACTAATGGCTGTCGCTGAATGTCCGAGGCCGGGCCAGAGGGCGGGGCCGAAGAACTGCGGGATAGGTCTTGGGTAAGGCCCGAAGGCGATCCCTCGACCGGAGCCATAGACTGACGCACTGGGATGTCCTCCGTCTGTACGGGTAGGCCTTGCTCGTCACCGGAGTTACTTTCTTCGGCCCCTAAGGCCTCATCGTAGTCTCCTACCTCGGTGTCGGCTTCTTCCCTGTGAAATAGGTGTTCTTCGATGTCTTCCGATCCGGAATCGTGTTCGGAAGCGGGGCTGGAGGGTAGGTTCTCCACGCCTTCCACAACTTCGTCCTCGGCGCTGAAGATGTAGGTCGGGACCGGTGCCGCTTGCTGCGCTTCAAGTCTCGCTGCTCGTCGATTCCGGAGAGTCTTTTTGGATCGGAATCGGGCACAGGCCATACATGTGGATTCGTCGTGATCCGGTGAAAGGCATTTGTTGCACACCGGGTGGACGTCGACATGGGGATATTTCGCATTGCAAACAGGACACCGCTTGAATGGTGTCCTCGATTCCACCGTCGATGTGGGGTCGATGGTCGGATATGATGCGAAAAAGTTGTTTTTGAAGTCAGTAAACTAACAAGTAACTGTCAATACCGATCGGGAACAGTACCGACGCGAACTAAAGGCCTTTTGGCCTGAAAAAAGTTTTCCCTAACTTGAGTCAAGATAAGCACATCCGAACCCAATGGCGGAAAAAAACAATCTGAGGATGGAGAGGATGCCCATGCGCACTGTGGTCCAGGGGAGGAGTCACCTATCTCAGGATACTTCGAAGACTCTTCCAGGACAACAACGTGCAAACATCCGGACCCAACACTAGGCGGCGATCTATGCACAGATATGAATTCAGCAGCCCACATGCCTCGAACTTATTGTTTAGGTAACATTGTCTCATCCACAATAGACGTGCTTCAGCAAGACTTGTCTACATTACAACATGGCCAATCCCAACTTAGGTCAATTCTATTGTTGAACTGGACCCTACAAACATTATGTTTGGGCCACGTACCTTGGCGGCACATTAACATCACAAATCTGTTTTTGCCTTACCATATTTCTGATCATCTGATGCTATGGCATGGAAAGATGCTAAATATAAAATTTTACACACTGAGATGCTTGAGAAATTACCATTTACCGTTGCGGAGATGGCATCCTCAGATTGGATAATCCATGGGTACATTACACAACCAATTTTGACCTTCCACTTTTAGAACTGTCTAGTGGGCAGATATGAGGTGCTGGATGAGGGGCTCATAGATGAACAATGGAATCTTTCTTTCACATTCCAGTTTTAAAATAAGGACTCGGAAGTGTTTCTCAGTGGTTCTGACTGCGAGAATACTTTAAGTGGGTCCCTAGTATGCAAGGGTGTTTCATTGCAAGAGGAATGTAATGCGTCTGTAGCAAACCTGTCTTGCTACTTGAAAGGGTCTCCGGCAGCCTTCTTATGTCCGACCTTTAGATTACTTGCAAATGAGTTACTTGATTTTGATCAACCCGGGTTTCTGTGTGATGAAACCAGCGGGTAGTGACCATATCTTTCATGCTAACACGTTGCATACGAATCATGATTCCGCCTGCATGTGTAGTTAAGGAGGATACACTGTGGTCCTCAATTAATCTTACCAAGGTGCGCTTTGACACCCTGAGCAAACTGAAAGCCTTATTATTTGTTTTAAATGTGGCTTTAACTTCAGCCAAGGAGATGTTTCATCTTCAGGTGGCACGTTCCTCTTCGGAGATACAGGCGCTTCTCCGTACTAACTTCCTATGACATTTTGAGGAGATGGTCCATTGTATTTTTAATATGTCTAGTATGAATGGAATTGTAGGGTGTTTAGGAGTATTGGCTTTGGGCTGGTCAGCACCTTCCAGATGGTGCTTGGGGTGATTCCATCATTTATACATTTCGTCCTCCAAAGTGTGTTTGGTGGTAGTAGGAGGTTGGCTTAGTAAATGGTGCACGCTTATTTGAGTGATACACCTTGCACTAATCCAGGCAACCATTATAGTTATTGAAGCTGTCTTGGACAACCATAGAAAGCTCTCTAAGTGGTAGCTGTGGAGAGCAGCCTTCAGGCTTATCCAGGAGGACAGTTAGGCAGCTTGTTTTACCAGTTTGAATCATGTAGTATATGTTAAACGAAAAAGAACCACACAGTGTATATATAAAAAATAGGATACTATTAATTACACAGCGCTCACTATCACATTGGAATATCTTCTGCCCGGAGTTATCAACTCAAATACACAATAATACTTAAATTGTAATAATGTAAGTAGCACAAAAGACAGTGATCTCCAGGGGGAGACCAACCCAAATTTAAAGAAAGTGGAATGTGAACTGTGACCGAAGTCGGGCCTTGGACCAAGAGACACAGAGGAGCTGGGGACCCAAAGAATCACCCACGGTAAGTGGCCAGGAACCCCTTGGAGGCTGTGTGCAGAGTGGAAACACAGCTGCGTGCTCAATACAAGTCAAATGGTAAGTCGCAGTTTTCAAAAAGAAGGACCCTGCCCAGCAGACCCTGAAGAAACCCAGTGGAAGACAGAAGGGTGAAGAGTCACCCCACTCGTGGATACCCCAGGATACCTACACCAGGGAAACCGGGTGCATAGGTGCACAGTGAAGTCAGAAACCACAGTAGACCAAAATGGAACACTTCATGAAATATGCAGGTGGAGAAGGCTATGCAAGTGTCTGTTGGAATCCAAGGGTAGATTCTAGATGAGAAGAACCTGCAAGCAGAAGGGACAGAGTCTATGCCACTCGGAGGTGACCAGGAGGCACTGAAGAGCAATGGCCACCGATGTCAGGAAGGTTCAGGAGTGATGCCAGTGCCCTTGTTGCTGCAGCTATGGAGACCAGGCGATGCTGAAGAAGCCGAGGAGTTATCCATGAGCTGTCCCATGAAGGAACATAGAGAACCAGGTGGTCGGTGTTCGGGAGGAGGACCAACAAGCCTTGGCAGCGGCAACTGGTGTGAATAGCAAAGAAGTAGAATGTTGGAACCAGTAAGATCCACGGGACTCACCACATTCAGGGGAGTCTGAGAAGGCCCCAAGAAAAGGAGAGTCCACTGGAACAGAAGATGACCCTTAAGAGGGCCCACAGATGAAGGTTCAGGAGTCGCAAGAGGACCTCAAGCACCTCACTAAGATGGAAGGCCCATGGTGCAGAAAATGTTGTGAGGATGCTGTACTTGGCAGGAAGAGATGCTGGAGGCTGGAGCTTCTTGTAGCCCAAAGATCTCTGGAGTGCAGAGCCAACAATCCTTGGTAGCTGCAAGTCGGTGAACAGGGGCTTAGTCCTAGCAATTCAACAAGGTATACCGGCCTCAAAATTGCAGAGAGAACAGGTCAGGCTTAGAGGGAGTTGCAGAATCACCACTTGTGTTGCCGAGCCTTTCGAAGTCTGTGGCACGTCAGGAGCAGCAGACCGGTCAGCTTCGTTGTGGTGCCTGCAGATGTAGGGGAGGGACTCCTTCACTCCAAGGGAGATTACTTTGGGTGGCCTTGATGCCCACAGGTCTGGTGAAGATCCTGGAAGAAGCACAGGCACAGACAAAAACGAAACCTTGCAGAACAGGGAGACCAGGAGCAACAGGAGTCTTCCTTGATGCAGTCTCGGATCCAGGCTAAGTCAAGCGAAGTCCAAGTGCCCATATGGTCACAAATTGACGTGGTTTCAGGCTTTAGTCTTGCTCCATGATGAGCTTAACGAACCACCCACAGGTAAGCCCTTCAGTATCCTAAGGAAAGGTTGGAATGACTCAGATGTCCCTCCAGAGTAGGGGCTGGCAAGAGGGCAGGATACTCCCATATCCTTTGTCCTGAACTGGCTGAAATTAGAGTATGCAAGGAGGGTATAAAATGTGCCTTTCAAAGCAGTCTGGTGTTGCTGGCAAGTGCCTCCACCCCAGCCCAAAACACTGAATCTTGTCTGGGAAGTGGTCACACCTCCCTGTGACAGGAAACCTATTGTTCTACCTTTCCCTTCTCGAGCTCAGCTCAGCTCAGCTCGGCATCAGGAGGGCAGAACCGTGTCTGTAGTCGGCAGCAGCACTAGCTTGCTGTCAGATCCTGAAAGGCTATTACCGGTAGTACAGGGGGGACCCAAGGGAGCCCCCCAGTACATGGGATCATACTTCCAACACTGGATACCAAACATGACCAGGTTCGGTACAGCCACTATACAGTTAAGCTTCTCATAATGACTTTATGTCCATTATGTATATCAAAATGGTTGAACACACTTAAAAAGCCTAGAGATTCGAATCCAGGGTTTGTAGAGGTATCCTGACTAAACATTTGGGAATAAGCCATCATGACTGTACAATCGTTAGTGAATTACAAGAAACAAACGTTTCCTGAGAAAACAATAATTTAAAGCTTTATATATGTCACAATCGGGCCCCCTGTCTTTACCACATGTGAAAGAAATCAATACAATGAAATGGCTGAGGTTTCTGCCAAAATGCTTCCAATGTGTAAATCACTGATTTGTAACTCGCTGTGGAGAAGTGTGCGTGTTCCTGTTTAGATGTGTTCGCATATTGAAATAGTTTGCATATCACTGATAATGGCACACCATGAAAATTGAGACTTTACAATTTGGCATGCGCATAAAGAAATAGTCTGTATTTCACTTAGTCTGACACGCCGAGATGGGTAGACAATTGGCCTGTTCAAAGATGGCCTCCTTGCATGGAAGGACGTTATGAGCCCACGTCAATATTGTGAATTACTGACAGCATCATTTGTGATGGGGTAAGCTGAAACAAACACGTGCCTGATGCACGCTCGATCCTTGCTTCATGCAGTCTATGTGCACATAGAATGCTTTGCAGTATCAGATCCAACGGCTGACAGTACCCGCACAACACAGGTAACACAAACCCCAAGATAATCACAGTACCTTAATCACGATGAATTGTCAGCGATCGGAAATCAGCTATTAAAGAGGTTTGTGTTAAAGCTGAGATAATTCTGGTACTTTTGGCAGCAGGTACCAATACTTAAACAGTTCCATCTGAAGTGAGACAGCCGGCACCCATGACACCACGAGTGATGTGGCACGTAGATGAAGGGGTTGGCACAGCCTGAGGGAATAAATAAAGGGTGTCTGCTCGCATGAGGGAATTGTGTGCCCCAGACCAAAAACTGTGTTCCTGGTCTAGAGAAGAAGGCAGGCCAATGTGCTGGGGTTACCCAATCAGGGGGGCCCTGACACTGGCAACAAGAGCGGTGATGTGACTCACCGTGGGGTTTGGTGCCAGTCGGCATCACCCCGGGACCCGTGTGTTGGGTCTGGCTAGCGGTGGCAGTCAGATATGTGCCGGCAATAAAGTTGCGGCTCTGCCATTGCATGTTCAGTTGCTGCAGCTACTGTCTGGTCCTCCGAATCACCGTGTTCCGGAAGCAGCTAGATCTCCAAGGGAGGTGGCCTGCCCAATGCATCCCACTCCGACCATGCCCAGCTGCAGCCACGAGGTGTGTAGCCTATTATGGCAGCTGGTAAGCACGAAGTGGAAAGAAGGAGCAGTGGCCCGGCCCTGATTGGGCAGTAGAAGCCTACTTATTGTGGTGCCGGCAGAGATACAACTACACCAGGAGTTTGAGGCAATGATCATTTTTGTACAAAGTGATTCACTGGCATTTTTGCTTGTGGGAAAATCGTTGCCTAAGGACTATGACCGCGCACAGTGTGTGCGCTCAACACGGAGATATTTATTTATTTTGTTCACAGACGGTTCTATTTTCTATTTTCATTCACGTTGTTTTTCTTTGGTTGCTTACGTCCATAGGCAGACAACGTTTGAGGCCGCTGTTCTTACAAATAGAAATATAAAGTGAAATGTACAAACAAGTTTGATTATTGTTCTGATATATTTTTCAGAAGTGCTCTCAAGGACCAATGAAGCTGTATTGAATGAACAACAAGTTTAACACACCCTATCATTGACAGTGCAATGGGCTTGTTGAAAACTTCATTAATTTAAAGACCCTTAAGGGTATGACCATGGAACTACCTGAAAAGCTCTGGCAAAAATGGGATGGCTTACTGCCCTGTGTACTCTTTGCCTACTAAGAGGTTCCTCAGAAAAGGGTGGGATATGGCCCATTTCAACTTCTGTGTGGACATCCAGTTAAGGGTCCCTTGCATTTGGTTAAGGAGGAATGGGAACAGCCTCTTAAACAAGACATTGTGGACTATGTGCTTGGCCTGCATTCACATATGGATGAGTATGTAAAGAACGGCCAGCAAAACACTTGAGGCCAGCCAGGAGCTTCAGAAAGCATGGCATGCCCAAAAGGCTGTGCTAACTGTTTACCAGCAAGGACAAAAAGTGTGGGTGCTGGAGCCTGTAGCCTCAGCAGCTCCACAGGGCAAGTGGAGGGACCGCCACACCATCCTTGAGAAAAAAGGAGAGTTCACCTACTTTATTGACCGAGGTACTCCTAGAAGTCCCCAAAAGGTACTTCATGTGAACTGCCTAAAGCCTCTTACTGACAGGGCTGACATGAGCTTGCTTACGGCCACTGATGAGGGACAGGAAGAAGAGAGTGACCTTCTCCCTTACCTCCTCTCTCAGGACCCTGTTGATGGGTCAGTTGTTGGAGCAGCCTTGGCAGTCAGCCTCACTGGCCAGCAGCAACCTGACTGTAGGCAAGTGCTCAATCAGTTTTCCCACTTGTTTTCTCTGACTCCCAGCCAAACCACCTGGTGTACACAGAGTGGACACAGGTGAAAGTCTGCCTGTCAAGAGTAAAATCTAAAAACAGCCTGACCATGTCTGAGATTGTATCAGGACTGAGCTCCAAAAGAGTCTGGAGCTGGGGGTCATTGAGCTCTTGGGCTAGTCCTGTAGTTCTTGTGCCAAGACCTCACACCCAAGATGGTAAGAGAGAGATAAGGTGTTGTGTAGACTACACAGGCCTCGATGCAGTCACTAGGAGTGATGCCCATCCAATTCCCAGGGCAGATGAGCTGCCTGATACTCTGGCCTCTGCCAAGTATCTCAGTACATTTGACCTGACTGCTGGCCACTGGCAAATCAGACTCTCGGAGGATGCCAAGCCAAGGACAGAATTTTCAACCCCCATTGGAATTATCAATTCATTGTAATGTCTTTTGGCTTGAAGAATGCACTGCCACATTTCAGTTTCACAATTTTGGAAGCCTATAATGCCCATATCTAGATGATGTTGCTGGTTTTAGCTCCACCTGGGAGGATCACCTGGTCCACCTCAGCAAGGTTATAGTGGCCCTGCAGGAGGCATGCCTCACCATCAAAGCCACCAAGTGCCAGATAGGGCACATCAAGGTTGTGTACTTGGGTCACATTTTAGGTGGAGGCCAAGTTCAACCATTGGAGAGCAGGATTCAGACCATAGTGGACTTTGGGCCTGCCTGGGTACTACAGCTGGTTTAAGAGCTATGGATCGATAGTGACACCCCTTACTGATCTCACCTCCAAAAGAATGCCACAGAAAGTTCAGTGGACAGATAGCTGTCAGAAGGCATTTGATGACATGAACCAGGCCATGTGCTCTCCAAAGACCTGATCACTCAAAAACCTTCATTGTCCAGACAGATGCTTCTGAGATAGGGGTAGGAGCTGTTTTGTCACAGTTTAATGCAGAGGGCTAGGACAACCCAGTAGCTTTTATATGAAGACGGTTGATCCCAAGGGAGAAACATTAGTCAGCTATTGAGAAGGCGGCCTGTAGTCTGGGCCTTCAAGAAGCTGAGGCCATACCTGTTTGGTAGTCACTTCATTGTTCAGACACGCCATAAGCCTTCCTTAGGGCTTAAACAGATGACGGGAGAATATGCTAAACTTTTGAGGTGGTCCATTTCCATACAGGGGATGGACTGTTCTGTGGAACATAGCCCTAGGAGTAATCCTTTCAATGCAGATAGACTCTCCAGATATTTCCACTTATTATTTTTGTGCTGGTGTAAGTCTGTTTTATGACCTACTCTGACTGGGATCCTGCTAATCAGGACCCCAGTCACTGTGCTTTCTCCCTAAATGTCACATTTGTAAGTACTTTGGTACATTCATAATTGGCTACTGGTGTACCCTTTTAAGTTAGGTCTGTCATTTAATACATATAGTGGACATCAAGTCATTTACAGGATGTCTAACAATATATTGGCTGCACCAAAACTGGTCATGTTTGGTCTCAAACATGTTGTAAGGCTACCCCAACACCAATTCTGGTGTTGGAGCCCTTGAACTGGGAGGCTCCCTTGGGGTCCCTCCCCTGTATTCCTGGCACCAGCATTTCAGTGTCTAACAGTAAGCTAGTGCTGCTGCCAACCACAGATATGATTCTGCCCTCCTGCTGCTGAGCTGAGCTTGAGCAGGTGAAGGCAGAACAATAGGTTTCCTATCACAGGGAGGTGTGACCACCTCCAAGACTAGATTTAGTGTATTTGGATGGGGTAGGGGCACTTGCCAGCGCCACTAGACTGCTTTGAAGAGCACAGTTGGTGCCCTTCTTGCATACTGCAGTTTGAGCAAATTCAGGGAGCCCTTGGCTCCCTCTTTGGTGCCAAACGGGACAAAGGACATTGGAGTATCCTCCGCTCTATCCGGCCCTTCCTCTGGGAGGGACCCCTGAATCATTCCAAACCTGTCACTAGGGTATTTAAGGGCTTACCTGGGGGTTGCTCTTTAGATTCATTGTGGGAAAAGATTCAAACCCACAACCACTTCAACCTCAACCGTCTGGGCACCTGGACTTCGCCTGTAACCGAAACTGCACCAAGGAAGACTCCTGCTGCTCCTGGTCTTGCTATTCTGCAAGTCGTCTTCATTGTCTGTGCTTCTTCCAGGTTCTTCTCCATGCCTGTGGGCATCAAGGACACCTAAAATAATCTCCATTGGAGTGAGGTAGTCACTCCCCTGCATCTGGAGGTACCACCACGAAGCTGACCGATCTGCTGCTCCTGACATCCCACGTACTGCGAAAGGCTCAGCAACACAGGTGGTGGTTCTGCAACTCCATCAAGACCGTACCAGTCCTCCCAGCAAGTTTGAGGATGGTATAACCTCATCAGAACCACGGGAACTGAACCCCTGTGCACCGTGTTAACTTGCATTTGCCAAGGCTTGTTGGCCCTGCATTTCATAGATCTTTGGCAACAAGTAGCTCCAACATCTCTTTCTGCAAAGATCTTCACCCTCACCTCATCCTTTGCACCGTCGGCCTGCATCTCTGGTGAACTGGTAAGGTTCACTTCCAACTACTGTGCCTGTAGCCTGTGGGTCCTCTTGAGGGTCTTCCTTGACTTCATTGGGCTCCCCTGCTTGCTCAGGGACTGCTCTGACAGCCCTGCAATTGGTCAGTCCCTTGGACCTTGCTGGTCCCATCACTGCTCTTTTACCATTCCCCACACCTGTTGCTGCTGCTAAGGCTTGTTGGTGCTCCCACCAGACACCAAACCCTGGTCCTCGACTTCCAACATGGGCCAGCTCACGTACGGCTCCTGGTCTTACTCAGCATCACCTGGTCCCCACAGCTGCAACAACAGGGTCACCATCAGCACTTCTGACATCAGTGGCACTTCGTTACGCTACTAGCTTTACAGATAGAGTTAAACAGGGAAAATCTCCACCAATTTGGACAGTGCCTCATCGAGGTAACTTTTGTTTACAAATAAATGGCCAGACTACTGACACTGGACAAGAAAAGAGTGTTTGTTCCTATACATACATTCACACATCTCAGAATTCACCACCGTTAGTACCATCCCAGGGCACGTATTTTGTCTGCCACGATAGAGCATACACGTGGCTACCGACGGATTTTTCAGGAACATGCTATATAGCCTTTCTTCTCCCCCTACATACACTGCTCCTTCAGGACATCACAGAAACAGATATGGCAGAGGGATTATCGATTCTAAAGACACGGCAGGACAAGAGGGAGGTGATTTCCTTAAAGGATTTCTCCCTTTTTGGGGCCCAATGGCCAACAGTAGAAATACGAGACAATTGGTTTGTGTTGTTGAGACTACCATAGATGTCACTGTGGGAGCTTTGGGTAATCTCACAGCTGAACTTCAGGCGGATCGTCTCATGACATTGCAGAACCGGATTGCTCTGGATGTTATTCTTGCGGATCGTGGTGGAGTCTGTAAATTGATCAGATCTAGCTGCTGCATTTATATACCTGACGATGCCCCTACGGTATACCAAGCCATCTCCAAATTACATGTGATCTCCGAGTCGATTCATCAGGACGAAGGAGATTGGTCTTTATTGGAATGGTTTTGGGGATTACTGTCCAAATGGGGATGGAAGGTATTAACATTCCTTGGAGTGGTTTTGGCCATCATTTATTCCTGTTTTCTCTGTATGCAGTGTGGCCCCGCCATCTGTGGTCTTTGTACCACTATATGTGTCCCAAGGCCTGTGCCACGGAAGACGGAGAGCATTAAAATGATGTTGCAGCAACAGCTTGATGACCTCATGGCCATTGACGTCGACTCAGATTAAAATGAGTCTGTGTGTCTTGCCTGAGTAATGGCAAAAGGAGGGTCTGAGATAATTCAGTATTTGTATTTAGCCACCATTTTGTGTCTTTCCGCCATTTTGTGTTGCCCTCACTCAGGCGGCACTGTGAACGAAGTGTTGTTTTCCCTCATCCTACTGCAACGTGTCAAATAACCTCCTGCCTCTGTTTATAGCTGGTGTCAGGGTCCGGCCGACTCCACTAATCCTCGTCTGGTCTGACTGATCCCTGTTTCAACTATCTGTTGGTTCGCACCATTCTTTCCTGACTTTATCTTATCCTCTGGCCTTCGCTATTCTTTACTCGTATTCTCTCATTTCACAACTGTCCTCCGGGGCATACAAATGTGTCCTGCCACCTGCAAGTCGACTTATAAACACTACCACGGATTAACTTGTGGGGAAGGGTGAAAAACACAGTTGGAAGAGAGGCTTATTTGAGTTACTTAATATCTTGTTTTCACATTCTTCTCATTGGTTAACCCTGTATGCATTGGGAGTGTTCTTTGTGAATATGTGTGTTATAAAAGATTGTGCGCCACAAAGTAAAGTGGCAGTCTCCTAAGAACATACCGAGTGTACTTCTGGGACAACTGTACTTAGCTGCAGCTAATAAACCTCATCTTCTACGCCTAACGGACTGTCCCGTGTCTCTGTAAGACAAAGCAGGTGAACTCAGGAGATTGAATATGCTACTTACCAGTATGCATCTGTTCTTGGCATGTAGGGCTGCTGACATTCATATCTGTGCATAGATCGCCGCCTAGTGTTGGGTCCGGATGTTTGCACGTTGTTGTCCTGGAAGAGTCTTCGAAGTATCCTGGGATAGGTGACTCCTCCCCTGGACTACAGTGCGCATGGGCATCCTCTCCATCCTCAGATTGTTTTTCGCCATTGTGGCAGTGATGGAGTAGATACAGAAAGTGATGACCATGCTTACAGTAATTCTGAGAGCTGCAGCTGCTACAGGCGCCGGGGAGGAGGGAGGGCGATATGAATGTCAGCAGCCCTACATGCCAAGAACAGATGCATACTGGTAAGTAGCATATTCAGTTCGAGGCATGTGGGCTGCTGAATTCAAATCTGTGCATAGAATATATAGCAGTGCCCTCTATTAGCGGCGGCTACCAGTGCCAGCTGCAGCGGTCTGAAAGAGAGTTTTGAGAACAGCCTGTCCTACAGCTGCCTGCTGTTTTGATTGCACATCTACACAATAGTGTTTGGTAAATGTGTGTGTAGTGGACCAGGTGGCTGCTCTACAGATATCATGCAGGGGAATGTTTCCAAGAAAAGCCATGGAGGCCCCTAACTTACGTGTTGAGAGGGCTCGTGGGGGAACCGTTAATGTGCGTTTAGCCTTTTGATAGCAAATTTGAATACATTTAACGATCCATCTGGCTATACCTGCTTTGGAGATTGCGTTACCTTTGTGGTGTGGGGCAAAGGCAACGAAAAGTTGTTTGGTCTTCCTAAAGACCTTAGTCCTGTCGATATAGTACATGAGGGCTCTCTTTACATCTAGTGTATGGAGTGCTCTTTCTGCGACAGTTTGTGGGTTTTGGAAGAAAACGGGCAGTTCAATAGTTTGATTCATGTGGAACTGCGATATTACCTTGGGCATGAATTTGGGGTTGGTACGTAGTACGACCCTGTTGGCGTGAACCTGTATAAATGGCTCTTGAACGGTTAGTGCCTGGAGTTCACTAACTCTTCTTAAAGAAGTGATCGCTACTAGGAAAGCTACTTTCCAGGTAAGGAATTGAATCTCGCATGAGTGTAGAGGTTCAAAGGGTGGACCCATCAGGCGTGTGAGGACCAAGTTGAGGTTCCACATTGGAGCCGGTGGGTGGCTTGGAGGAATGACTCGTTTGAGTCCTTCCAAGAATGCTTTGATGGCAGGCACTCTGAATAGAGAGAGGTGCTGCCTGGTCTGCAGATAGGCTGATATGGCGATCAAATGGACACGTATAGAGGTGTACGCCAGATTGCATCGGTATAGGTGTAAGAGGTAACAAATTATGTTTTGTATGGATGCGTCTAGCGGGTTAATGTCATTATTATTGCAATAAATGACGAACCTCTTCCATTTGGCTGCATAGCAAGCTCTAGTAGTGGGTCTCCTGGCCTCCTTAATGATGTCCATACAGTCAGGTGGCAGGTTTAGGTAGCCAAACTCTAGGACTTCAGGAGCCAGATTGCCAGGTTCAGCTGTTGCGGATCTGGGTGCTGAATCTCTCCATGGTTCTGCGTCAAATGCGCGGGTTTGATCCGCAGCCTTTGATGCGGCACCACGGAAAGTTCGAGAAAGGTGGTGTACCATGGCTGGCGTGCCCACGTTGGAGCAACCAGGACGAGTGTCAGTGAGTGTTGTCTGAGTTTGCGTGCCACCAGCGGTATCAGTGGTGCTGGGTGTAGGAAGGTGGATATCTGACTATGGTTACCCCCAACTTTTTGCCTAGTGTCTAGCTGGTTTTTCGACTTAGTTGGCCTGAGATCCTGCCATTCAGGGTCTCAGGCTGTCTGCTCTCTCTTTAAAATGGATTCCATGTACCCTAGGTACATTCCCAATTGGTAAGGATCACCTTATTGGACCCTGTACAGTGTACCCTAGGTACCCAGGGCATAGGTGTACCCTAGGCCTCCCAGGGGCTGCAGCATGTATTATGCCACCCCTGGTCTGGCCTTCCAATCAGACACAACTGGCTGATCACTCAGCTGGGGCAAGGTCGTGTAATCACCCCTTGCTTAGGTGTAGTATTCCTATACCTACCTTATATATAGACACATGTGTACCTATCAGTCACTCCTATGGCAGGCCTTAACAATCCTGGAGGCAGAGTGCTTGGTAACATGTGAGATGGTGCTCTAGCATGAGCTGAGCCTGTCTGCAGCTTTCGGAACCATGTCCTTATAGCTGTTCTATGATATAGCCTACCATATACTCTTAAAGTGCCTTATAATCTTAAACGGTTATGGTAACTATGGTTGGGCTGTATCAAAACATGTCGTGTAAGGTGTCTAACACTTTGGAATAATACCCCCATACCATTTCTGGTGATGAGGATATTATTCCTCCCTTCTAGAGGGAGAGACATGTTAAAATCCTACTTTGCTGTGTAACCTCTGACCAAAGCCTCAGCATCACAAAATGGATGCTGCTGCCACGACACAAGTCTGACCTCCTGCAGCTGGGAGTGATCCCAGCCAGGGAGGCCTGGACAATAGGTTTCCTGCTTGGGGAGGTGCTAGCACCTCCCCAGACAGCCTTTAGTGTATTGGGGCAGGGTGGGCTGAAAGGAATGAGACATGCCTGGGGCACACAAGGTGTTCCTTGCATAGTCCAGTTCAAACCGGTGCTGGGGCACTCCAGCCCCAGCTCTGGCGCGAAACTGGACAAAGGGAAGTGGGTGTAACCACCCCCTCCCAGGTCCCACCCATAAGGCGTGACCTAGCAGGTATCCCAGCCCCCCAGATTAGTATAAGAGTGGGAGTTGGGCCTCAAGACTTTAGATTATCCTGAACCTGCAAAACTGAACAGAAACTCTGGACCTTCGACATTCGACGAAAGAAGAAGACTGAAGAATCTCCCTTGTGGCCAAGGAGTGGCTACCCTGTGCAAACAGGCACCATCAAGAGACTACCCTTTGCTTTGTGAACGTTCCCGAGGAACCGACTGCAGAGCCCGACCAGAGCCTTGACTCTCAGACTTCTCCGACCCTCATCCACATCTGCAGCAGAGCTGAGATCCGTGGAGGCGACGAGCGACGTGGGGCCGGCTACCTGGAAAAAGTGGCTAGTAACTTACAGCGCCGCTTCTGAGGTACCCTCGAAGTTGTGCACCGGGGATTGAGAAGCCCCACCCCCAAGCACCATCTGCACCGAAGACCAGCCCCCCACACTCAACGAGTCCTGCGTGGGGCCCTTCAGCATTTTCCTGCTTGCCGCGTCTGTCCGGTTGCTTGCCCGCTGGCTAGTGGCCTTTGTGACGACGCATCCCGAAATCTTCTGCGCTGGTTTGGCTCATCCAGACTGGCTCCTGCTTCCCTGCAAAGAAGAAGCACCCCAGACCTTCCTGGTCTGATCCTGAAGCAAGTCCTCCGATCCTCGTGGGTTCCGCTTGCCAAGGCCTGGTGAGTCCTAGCCCAGCTTCGACACCGCCGACAGCAAGAGCCTTCGTGGGACAGCTCGCCTCCTGGTCCTGGTCATCCTCGACGCTTCCTAGTCCTCCTGGCTACAGCGACAAGCTTCACCTTCACCTGCAGCTCTTCACGACATCGTCTGGTTCCTTCCTGGTTCCACGTGATCACTGGCTAGTGATCTTGACTCTGTCCCCTCTGCTTGCAGGTCTCTTCTCTTCTTGATCCCAGCCTTGGGATCCACCGGACACTCTTCACTGACTGCCTGTCAGCATCTTTCCTTCAGGCATCCATAGGAGTCGACGACGAAACCCGACGCAACTTCAACCCTATGCACCCGCAGCCTGTGGGCTAGGTAACTTGGGTACTCCGGTGCTCATCAGGGTAGTGACTATCCTAGTGTCTAAGTTTCAAGTGTCGACTTCCTAGCTACTCCGGAAGTGTCCTAAATCTATCTATTTCTGAACTGTACTATTGCTAGTAACCTTTACGCATTACGCGTGAGTGTTTCCACTCTGCATACGAATCCCGTGGGCCTCCCACTTCCTATCCTGTGGTAGTCTAGTGTAGCCCCAGCGATTCCCTAGGCCTAGGCCTACTCTATTTCCGTGACAGTGGTCCTTATACCACTTACTTAGTATATGGTTTGCGTGTCCCCTAGGGCCTAACTGTATTACTTACCTGTGTGACTTACTGTATGCATTAATAAGACTGTGTTGTACTTACCTCTAATCTCATAAAGAGTGCTGAGGGTTTGCTTAGAATAAATACACTTTATTTTATATATATATCTGTTGTGGTGTCCTTTCATTTGGTATTCAAGGGATTATATATGGTATCACAGCTGGCTTCACATGCCATTCAGAGTTTAGCCTAAGACTGCTCTTGTCCATGCTACCACTAGGATAGCTGGTCTATAAGGTTGACTTTACAACCAATCACCATAAGGGTATTTGGACTGATATAAGGTGTACACTATAACTAGTGACATCATACATCAGGCCAACTTCTCACATTGGTGAGCAGCGGTTGGGATCTGAGCTTGCTGTTGTAATACCATTGTAATCTTGAGATACTAAATTGAAAGATCACACAGATATTGTCTAGGTACATATAACATAGTTTATTATACTTAAGTCCTACTGGACTTAGTAGTTGTAGGTTGAAGGGAGTAACACACCCTGACTACAACTACTAGAGAGGTTTAGTAGAAACAACTAGTGTAGGTAGGTGCACACACCACACCCTCACTAGATCATGCCTCTGGGAGGAGATCAAGTAGATGCTCTCTCAGGAGGGGCAGGTCTGCAGAAGACCCCCTCTAGGTATGATACCTTCACATTCCAGGAGATGAGACATTTGTGTACCTCCAGAGGAATAAAACAGGGTGCAAACCCTACCCTCCTTCAGTTAAGACAGCTCCTAGAGGAGCATGATACTCTTAGGGCCTCTCAGGCAGGTACCCTAGGTACAGAAGGGGGTCTACCCACCACAGATGAGTCAGATGGGACTTCCGAGGAAGAGGTAGACAGCCAGGGCCAAGTAGAAAGACTTAGCCAGGCAAACCTAAGTTTACATGGGAGTTTGCATGGGGTCCCCCCATACAGACCCACAAGTAGGCTTTCACAGAGAAGCAGGAGGGACAGATCCCCTTCAAGGGAATCCATCCACTCCCATGTTTCTAGCATCTCTAATGCTTCCTCTCACAGGGGAATGACTTCACCTGAGAGAAAGGAGCATAAAGCCAGAATGAGGGAAGCTAATCTGAGGATACAGAGGGAAGAAATTGCCCTTGCCAAGGAGAAGCTTGCTCTGGCTAGAGAGCAAAAATTGAGTGGGTCAGAACCCACTGGTGGCAGCAACATTCCTAGAGATAGGGATAGGTCTTATGACCATAGAAACCTAAGCAAGATAGTCCCCCCATATCAGAATGGGGATGACATCCACAAATGGATGACTGCTTTGGAGAGGGCCTGCAAAGTACAGCAGGTACCCCAAAGTCAGTGGGCAGCTATCTTGTGGCTCTCCTTTTCTGATAAAGGTAGAGACAAGCTCCTCACAGTCAGTGATGAGGATGCAAACAATTACAAAGTCCTGAAGAGTGCTCTGATAGATGGGTTTGGCTTAACCACTGAGCAATATAGGTTGTTGTTCAGAGACACCCAGAAGACACAGACACAGGACTGGTCTGATTTTGTGGATTGTGCCACTAAGGCTTTGGAAGGTTGGTTAACTGGCAGCAAGGTGCAGGACTATACAGGATTGTACAACTTGATTATGAGGGAGCAGATCCTTAGTAATTGTCAAAACCAGCTTCTCCATCAACACCTGGTAGACTCAGATTTGACCTCTCCCCAAGAATTGGGAAAGAGGGCAGATAAATGGGTCAGGACCAGGATTAGGCCTAAAAATCAGGGTGGTGACCAAAAGAAAGATACCACCAAGCCTCAAGAGAAGGGTGGGGATAAAGCAAAAGAGAAATCTTCCTCAGGGCCCCAAAACTCCACACAGGGTGGTGGGTCCCAAGCTCCCTCCTCTACCACAGTTAAAAAGCCTTACTGCCATGTGTGTAAAACACCTGGGCATTGGAAAACTGACAGCAGTTGTCCACAGGCTAAAAACAAAACTGTTCCTCCAACTACTCCTGTCACACCACCTATTACTGTCAGCAGTAATCCCCCAGGTGGTGGGAGTGCCCCCAAAAATTTGGTTGGGTTTTCTTGGGGAACACAGGGGGATCCTGGCTTAGCCAATTCCCCTACAGCAGCTACTCTTGTCTGTGATGGTGGCATGGGGTTTGCCAACTTCACTGCCTGTCCCAACACTTTGGGTAGGTACAGACAGGAACCCTACATCAATGGTAGAAAAGCTGAGGCCTACAGAGACACTGGAGCTAGCATCACTATGGTGGCCCATAGGCTAGTTCCCTCTGAGCAGCTTTTGCCTGGTTTCTCATACCAGGTAACTAACATTGATGGCAAACAGACCAGTCATCCCATGGCAGAGGTATGTCTCAGCTGGGGAGGGGTCACTGGCCCTAAAAGGGTGGCAGTGTCTCCAACCTTGCCTGTGGACTGCTTGCTGGGGAATGACTTAGAACTCTCAGCTTGGGCTGGAGTTGAACAAGACACCCATTCCAAAATGGTAGGCCTTTCCAAAAAGGGTAGTGGGGTTGTGCCAGTCACAACCCCTGTCCAAGTAGCTTTCCTCCCTGAAAAGGTTGGAAGGGCAGTGGTAGCCACAGCCCAGGCACAGACAGACTTCCCTGTAGGGACTGGCAGAGCTGTGACAGTCACAGCTCAAACACAAACTGAGTGCCTTCCTGAAAAGGTTGGCAAGGCTGTAATGGTCTCAGCCCACACTCAGACTGATATAGGTGTAGTGAAGCCTGAAACTATGGATCACTCCACACAGACAGAGAGTAGTGGGGAGGAAGAAAAGTCTCCCTCCCCCCAGACATTAGGAAAAGGTCAGCCTCCTCAGGGATCTGACCTCACCCCTTGTGAAGGAACTGCCCCAGAGGTAGCCAGGCCTGGCCTGGCAGAGCCTCTGATGTCAGTGGCCCCTTCCAAGGTGGGACCCAGTCTGGTGCAGGTAGCCTGCCTCTCTCTACCCTGCCTCAGTCAGCCCAGGGCTGCAGAGGTCAGGGAGGCCAGTGGACCCCAAGAGGGCCACTGTCCACAAGAACCCCCCCTTCAAAAGAATGAGGATTGCCTGGTTAGTTGCCCTAGCCAGGTGATGGGTAAAAACATTCCTGAGGGATCCCCTTCACAGGTAGTTAGGGACCTCCCCCAGAGGGATTCTGTTGGGCACAGGCAAACCTGGGACCTTAGGGCCCCAAACCTGACCTGTCCCTCCAGTAAGCCCACAAAAGGGACCCAGCCTCCAGCTTTAGGTAGCCAGAGGCTGACCCTGAGAGCACAGTGCAACTCAGTTAGAGAAAGAAAGGCATCCATGGTGGAGGATGATTGGAGGAAGCTGAGGCCTCACTTTGAGGACACTCACTTCAGTACTCCATCTCAACACCAGCCTTTTTCTGTGCAAAGACACACCAAAGGTAGAGATTCCCTATGGTGGAGACCCTATGATATCTTTAGGATGAGGGATTGCTTAGTGGACCATGAGACAGGGGGTAACCATGCCAGTGCTGGTTCTTCCTTATATGGCCACTCAGGCAATAGAGGCTTACCTTGTAAAGGCCAGCCTTATCTCCTTTCGTTTGGGGGGGGGTTGTGTAGGAAGGTGGATATCTGACTATGGTTACCCCCAACTTTTTGCCTAGTGTCTAGCTGGTTTTTCGACTTAGTTGGCCTGAGATCCTGCCATTCAGGGTCTCAGGCTGTCTGCTCTCTCTTTAAAATGGATTCCATGTACCCTAGGTACATTCCCAATTGGTAAGGATCACCTTATTGGACCCTGTACAGTGTACCCTAGGTACCCAGGGCATAGGTGTACCCTAGGCCTCCCAGGGGCTGCAGCATGTATTATGCCACCCCTGGTCTGGCCTTCCAATCAGACACAACTGGCTGATCACTCAGCTGGGGCAAGGTCGTGTAATCACCCCTTGCTTAGGTGTAGTATTCCTATACCTACCTTATATATAGACACATGTGTACCTATCAGTCACTCCTATGGCAGGCCTTAACAATCCTGGAGGCAGAGTGCTTGGTAACATGTGAGATGGTGCTCTAGCATGAGCTGAGCCTGTCTGCAGCTTTCGGAACCATGTCCTTATAGCTGTTCTATGATATAGCCTACCATATACTCTTAAAGTGCCTTATAATCTTAAACGGTTATGGTAACTATGGTTGGGCTGTATCAAAACATGTCGTGTAAGGTGTCTAACACTTTGGAATAATACCCCCATACCATTTCTGGTGATGAGGATATTATTCCTCCCTTCTAGAGGGAGAGACATGTTAAAATCCTACTTTGCTGTGTAACCTCTGACCAAAGCCTCAGCATCACAAAATGGATGCTGCTGCCACGACACAAGTCTGACCTCCTGCAGCTGGGAGTGATCCCAGCCAGGGAGGCCTGGACAATAGGTTTCCTGCTTGGGGAGGTGCTAGCACCTCCCCAGACAGCCTTTAGTGTATTGGGGCAGGGTGGGCTGAAAGGAATGAGACATGCCTGGGGCACACAAGGTGTTCCTTGCATAGTCCAGTTCAAACCGGCGCTGGGGCACTCCAGCCCCAGCTCTGGCGCGAAACTGGACAAAGGGAAGTGGGTGTAACCACCCCCTCCCAGGTCCCACCCATAAGGCGTGACCTAGCAGGTATCCCAGCCCCCCAGATTAGTATAAGAGTGGGAGTTGGGCCTCAAGACTTTAGATTATCCTGAACCTGCAAAACTGAACAGAAACTCTGGACCTTCGACATTCGACGAAAGAAGAAGACTGAAGAATCTCCCTTGTGGCCAAGGAGTGGCTACCCTGTGCAAACAGGCACCATCAAGAGACTACCCTTTGCTTTGTGAACGTTCCCGAGGAACCGACTGCAGAGCCCGACCAGAGCCTTGACTCTCAGACTTCTCCGACCCTCATCCACATCTGCAGCAGAGCTGAGATCCGTGGAGGCGACGAGCGACGTGGGGCCGGCTACCTGGAAAAAGTGGCTAGTAACTTACAGCGCCGCTTCTGAGGTACCCTCGAAGTTGTGCACCGGGGATTGAGAAGCCCCACCCCCAAGCACCATCTGCACCGAAGACCAGCCCCCCACACTCAACGAGTCCTGCGTGGGGCCCTTCAGCATTTTCCTGCTTGCCGCGTCTGTCCGGTTGCTTGCCCGCTGGCTAGTGGCCTTTGTGACGACGCATCCCGAAATCTTCTGCGCTGGTTTGGCTCCTCCAGACTGGCTCCTGCTTCCCTGCAAAGAAGAAGCACCCCAGACCTTCCTGGTCTGATCCTGAAGCAAGTCCTCCGATCCTCGTGGGTTCCGCTTGCCAAGGCCTGGTGAGTCCTAGCCCAGCTTCGACGCCGCCGACAGCAAGAGCCTTCGTGGGACAGCTCGCCTCCTGGTCCTGGTCATCCTCGACGCTTCCTAGTCCTCCTGGCTACAGCGACAAGCTTCACCTTCACCTGCAGCTCTTCACGACATCGTCTGGTTCCTTCCTGGTTCCACGTGATCACTGGCTAGTGATCTTGACTCTGTCCCCTCTGCTTGCAGGTCTCTTCTCTTCTTGATCCCAGCCTTGGGATCCACCGGACACTCTTCACTGACTGCCTGTCAGCATCTTTCCTTCAGGCATCCATAGGAGTCGACGACGAAACCCGACGCAACTTCAACCCTATGCACCCGCAGCCTGTGGGCTAGGTAACTTGGGTACTCCGGTGCTCATCAGGGTAGTGACTATCCTAGTGTCTAAGTTTCAAGTGTCGACTTCCTAGCTACTCCGGAAGTGTCCTAAATCTATCTATTTCTGAACTGTACTATTGCTAGTAACCTTTACGCATTACGCGTGAGTGTTTCCACTCTGCATACGAATCCCGTGGGCCTCCCACTTCCTATCCTGTGGTAGTCTAGTGTAGCCCCAGCAATTCCCTAGGCCTAGGCCTACTCTATTTCCGTGACAGTGGTCCTTATACCACTTACTTAGTATATGGTTTGCGTGGCCCCTAGGGCCTAACTGTATTACTTACCTGTGTGACTTACTGTATGCATTAATAAGACTGTGTTGTACTTACCTCTAATCTCATAAAGAGTGCTGAGGGTTTGCTTAGAATAAATACACTTTATTTTATATATATATCTCTTGTGGTGTCCTTTCATTTGGTATTCAAGGGATTATATATGGTATCACAGCTGGCTTCACATGCCATTCAGAGTTTAGCCTAAGACTGCTCTTGTCCATGCTACCACTAGGATAGCTGGTCTATAAGGTTGACTTTACAACCAATCACCATAAGGGTATTTGGACTGATATAAGGTGTACACTATAACTAGTGACATCATACATCAGGCCAACTTCTCACACTGGGGGAAAAGCGTACGCAAATCTGCCTGACCAGTTCATCCATATCGCATTGCCCTGCGACTGCGGATGTGGGAACCTGGCGGCAAAGCTTTGGCATTTTGCGTTTTCGCTTGTGGCGAACAGGTCTATGTCTGGGTGACCCCACTGCTGGAAGTACGGCTGGAGTACTGATGGGTGTAACTCCCACTCGTGCATCTGGTGGCTGTGTCTGCTGAGCAGATCCGCCATCTGGTTGCCCTTGCCGGGGAGGTGTTATGCCATGAGGAACATGTTCCTCTGAATGGCCCATTTCCACATGCTCTGAGCCAGATGAGACAACTGTGGAGAGTGTGTTCCTCCCTGCTTCTGTATGTAGTACATTGCGGTCATGTTGTCCGTCCGGATCAACACGACCTTGTTGCACAGATGTACTTTGAATGCTTTCATAGCTAGGAAGATTGCCATCAGTTCCAGAAGGTTGATGTGCATCTTCTTTTGCTGTGTTGTCCATAGTCCCTGCACTGTGTAGTGGAGTACATGAGCTCCCCATCCCTGGAGAGAGGCGTCCGCTGTCAGTACTATTTGTGGAACAGGCTCTTGGAATGGTCGGCCCTTGCAAAGGTTTTGTGGATTCCACCAATGCAGAGAGTTGTATGCCCGACCGCTCACCAACACTAGGTCTTTCAGCTGTCCTTGAGCCTGATTCCATTGACGTGCTAAGCACTCCTGAAGCGGGCGCATATGTAGTCTCGCGTGTGGGACTATGAAAATGCAGGAGGCCATCATGCCTATCAACTGCATGAACACTCGCGCTGGAAGGGAGTGTTGTGGTTTGAACTTGGAAATCAGCATCTGCATGCTGTTGATCCTCACTAAATTTGGCTGAGCTGTGGCCGCCAGAGTGTCTATAGTCGCACCTAGGTACTGTTGTACGTGTGCGGGCTGGAGATGGGACTTTGGGTAATTTAGTGAGAATCCCAGACTGTGAAGGAGGTGAATGGTGCGGGACATGTGGCTGGCACATTGCTGGGCCGACTTTGCTTGAACGAGCCAGTCGTCCAGGTAGGGGTAGACGTGTATGTGCTGCCTCCGTAGATGTGCCGCCACAGTAGCCAGGCACTTTGTGAAAACCCTGGGTGCTGTTGTCACGCCGAAGGGAAGGACTTTGAATTGGTAGTGCTGTCCCTGAACAGTGAACCTGATGTATTTTTTGTGTGAGGGGTGGATGGGTATGTGGAAATACGCATCTTTGAGGTCCAGTGTGGCCAGGAAGTCTCCCTGCTTGAGAAGCGGGAGGACTTGCTGTAAAGTGAGCATGTGAAAATGCTCGGAAAGAATGTACCGGTTCAGGGGTCTCAGGTCTAATATAGGTCTGAGCGACCCGTCCTTTTTTGGTATTAAAAAGTACAGGGAGTACACCCCCGTACCTTGCTCGTGGACGGGTACGACCTCTATTGCGCCTTTTAGAAGCATACTTTGCACCTCCTGCTGTAAGAGCGTTAAGTGCTCTAAGGACATAGGACGGTTTTTTGGAGGTATTGTAGGTGGGGTTGAGGTTAATTCTAGACAGTAACCGTGCTTGACAATATCTTTGACCCACCTGTCCGTGGTGATGGAGTTCCACGTGGACAGGAACCTTTGTAGCCTTCCCCCGACAGGTGTTATGTGGTCGGGAGGAAGGGAGAGGGCGTCACTGCTTGTTCTTGGGGGAGGACCTGGTGTTGCCGTAGCCGCGTCCTCTGCCCTTTGTGCTGGAGCCACGATATCCACCCCGGGTGTTTTTATCGTAGGTGGTTTGTGTGTTGCCCTTGTTGTATGTTTGCTGTGACCCCTGTCCTCTACCTGCTCCTCTGTTTCCGGGGCGACGAAAGGAGCCGCTCCGAAAGGACTGAGTTTGGAGAGCCCCCATGGACTTTGCAGTGTCTGTGTCCTTTTTTATTTTCTCTAGGGTGGTGTCAACCTCCGGCCCGAATAAATAGTCGGGGTTGACAGGCTGGTTGAGTATGTTATTTTGCACCTCTGGTTTGAATCCGGAGATTCGCAACCAGGCATGTCGTCGCAACATGACACTAGTGTTTATGGCCCTGGCAGCTGTGTCTGCGGCATCCAGCTCACACTTGATGGATGCGTTTGTGAGGAGCTGTCCCTCCCTGATGAGGATCTCTGCACCTTCTTTGAATTGGTCAGGGAGATGTTGGAGTAGGTGTTCTAGGGTATCGTAGTGTGCTCGATCGCAGCGAGCGAGGAGCGCCTGAGTATTGGCAATGCGCCATATGTTAGCTGCCTGTGCGGCAACCCGTTTGCCGGAGGTCTCTAGCACCTTGGACTCTTTGTCCGGGGGAGGAGCATCACCTGTTGTTTGCGAGTGTGCCCTCTTGCGAGCATTCGCAACTACAATGGAATCCAGAGGTAACTGGCCTCTAATGTAGGTAGGGTCCCCAGGCGCCGATCTGTATTTTTTGTCGATCCTGGGGTTTATCACTCTTGCCCTGGTGGGCTCCTTGAAGATGTCCTTTGCTGGTTTGAGGACACCCTTCAACATGGGTAGAGTTTTTATGTTCCTTTCTGAGGATGCGAAAGTGTCCATGAGAAAGTCGTCCTCCACAGTGTCAGAGTGGAGTTGCACCCCATGATTGGCCGCAGCACGTTCGATTAGGGCATTGAACGCGGCAGTGTCCTCTGTGGGAGATGTCTTTGCTCCATAGAGTTGCGGGTCCTGTGCATCCATAGGTGCACCTGAGTCCACAGGGTCATCCCAAGCTTGATCAGGGTCCTGTTGTCCATCAGGGTCCATCTCTCCGGGGTAGGGGACGTGGTCACCCATGTAGTCCTCCAAGACATCTGTGTCGGAGTGCGTTGGAGAGAAGGACTGTGGATCCTGGTAGGGGGAATGGAGAGGTTCGTAAAGAACTGGTTCCAAAGCCACTGGCAGCTTTCTCTTAAGTGGGATCCGGAAGGATTCCAAAGCTGGCTCAGAAGTTATTTTCCTCTTGTGGAGCATTATTTTGCCTGTGTCGGCGTCGATGAAATGCGATGGAGACATCTCCGCAGGAGAGCGCTCGGCAGGCGTGATCGTGGTGTGTGTGACCCGTGTCCTGATCTGGAACAGTTTCGGGGCCGTGGACGGTGGCAGGCCAAAAGTGATGTTGGCCGGTACCGAAGAGGCTGTTGTTGCCTTTATGGGCTGCTTGGAGCCCGATGTGTCCTGGATGCCTGTTTTGTGTTTGGGGCGTTGCGCAGCAACGGGCCGCACCTGGAGAGCCATCGATTCCTTGGCGCCGACTGGTTCCGTAGAGGCGGGCGTGGACTTCTTCGGCGCCGATGAGGCATCGAGTCGAGGGGCGGTAAGGGCCGTCGACGTCTTCGATGAGGGTGCCTTTGGTGGTGCCGTCGAAGCGGTGAGAGACGCAGCAGGCAGTTTGACCTTTGGGGTCGGAGCCGATGGCGTCGGTGCCGGAAGCCGAGTAGGTTTATTGGCACCGAAGGTCTTTTTCCTTATATCGACGCCGACGTCGGCTGCTGCAAGCTCGGCACCGAAGTCTCTTTTGGTGCGCTCGGTGCCGACGGCTTTTGCTGGCGTCGAAGGTGTGGTGGGCCTCGATCCGACCAGCGTCACTTTCGGTTTCGGTTTCAGTTGAACCAATACAGCTTTCGGTTTCGAAGAAGGGAAACCAGCCGTTTTGGACATTAATGGCTGCCGCTGAATGTCCGAGGCCGGGCCAGAGGGCGGGGCCGAAGAACTGCGGGAGAGGTCTTGGGTAAGGCCCGAAGGCGATCCCTCGACCGGAGCCATAGATTGGCGTACTGGGATATCCTCAGTCACGGGTAGGCCTTGCTCGTCACTGGAGCTACTCTCTTCGGCCCCTAAGGCCTCATTGTAGTCTCCTACCTCGGTGTCGTCTTCATCTCTGCGAAAGAGTGTTTCGTCGACGTCTTCCGATCCGGAGTCGTGTTCGGAAGCGGGGCTGGAGGGTAGGTTCTCCACGTCTTCGATATCTTCGGTTTCGGTGCTGAAGATGTCGGCCGGGGCCGGTGCCGCTTGTTGCGCCTCGAGCCTCGCCGCTCGTCGATTCCGGAGAGTCTTCTTGGACCGGAATCGGGCACAGGCCATACATGTAGATTCGTCGTGGTCCGGTGAAAGGCATTTGTTGCACACCGGATGGACGTTGATGTGGGGATATTTCGCATTACATACAGGACACCGCTTGAATGGTGTCCTGGACTCCATCGTCGATGCAACGGGTCGATGGTCGTGTAAGAGGCGAAAAAGTTGGTTCTGGAAGTTAGTAAACTAACAAGATTCTACCGATACCGATCGGGAACAGTACCGAAGCGAACTAAAGGCCTTTTGGCCTAGAAAAGGTTTTTCCTAACTTGAGTCAAGATAAGCACATCCGAACCCAATGGCGGAAAAAAAACAATCTGAGGATGGAGAGGATGCCCATGCGCACTGTAGTCCAGGGGAGGAGTCCCCTATCCCAGGATACTTCGAAGACTCTTCCAGGACAACAACGTGCAAACATCCGGACCCAACACTAGGCGGCGATCTATGCACAGATATGAATTCAGCAGCCCACATGCCTCGAACTAAGGCGTACCCTGCGCCGCCAGGCCCATAAGGTCTTGGTTCTTCAGGAGGGCTGTTGGGCGCTTCAAAGGATCCCTTTTATTGTGAAAGGAAATGAGTATAAGTGCTGCTTGGAGAATTGCTTGGCCTTTGTGCATGGTTGAAAGGGTTGGCAGTGCGTGCACCTGCCCTTTTTGTGCCATAAATCACTGGGGCATGTCAATGTGTGCATGATAATATTCTTGTTTCAAGCACAAACCTTACAACCAATAGTATATTGGTTTCTTTTTGCGCGCCTAGGATGTCAGCAGAACAAGTGATAGACAGTTTTGCCAGTCAATGTCTTTGTTAGAACAGATTCACAATTGCATTATTAACCTTCCTGCTTTCTCAATTTTTGCTTGAAAATGCACCATTTGCCCACTTTTTTTCCCCAAAATTTCTTAGGGGAGAACCCCCAAACCCCCTCGTAGGTGGTTCGTGCTCGCTCGCTATGCTCGCACGCTACAGTGCTGGACGACAATTTTGTTTACGCCTCACCACTTTCAAATGTCACCAGCCGCCCCTGAGAACACAGACTTTTGGGGTATAAATATCTGTGCCCAAACCCCTACAATATGTATTGCTCCTGGACAACAAGAAGAACCGCTGTCCGTGTAACTGAAGGAATCTGCAGGAGAAGGACTGTCCTTGTGCTTGTGTGCTGTTTCTTGGACTGGCCTGCAGTGGTTACTACTAGACTTGGAAGAAGAGGAAAAGGACTTTGAAGGAACTTTTATTTTTGCTACAGCAATCACCCAAGGGCTAGAAGAGAGCTAGCCTCCTGCAGGAGTCTCAGGCACATCAGACTCCACCACCAGCCTCCTGTTTCCTCCCAGCGAGGATTTCTATCTGCAGGTGAGGCTCCTGTGAGTTCCAGGGCCTCTATTTCTACTGTGGAGAAAAGAGTGCTGAAAATCGTCGCTAACGCCCGTTAGCGAGCCGCTGCAACTGGACAGCGTGAGGAAAATCGTCGCTTTGCTGCCTCAGAGTGCTCGCTACCGGAGATCATCGCATCACCGGTCTGCAGGCCTGAAAACGCTCTCTAACCCGAAGATTATGGCATTGCATGTTAGCGGGCCTCAAAACGCTCGCTAACCAAAGATCATCGAATCGAGTTCATCGCTTCACGACATCGCAGCGCGGGCGCAGAGTGTTTGCCATTTTCATCGCATCAGGATCGTCGCTCCCTCGCGGAGCGCCATTTTCTTTCATCGCAACAAGATCGTACACGCAACAGGCTCGGCGCAACATCCTACCTTTGCGGCAAGGATTTTATCGCATCGCCTTCTTAGCGTGCAGAAGTTTGTCACTTTGTCCTGCCCACAGACCAGCGCATCATCCTCCCTTGCAGCAAGGATTCATAGGATAAATTGTTACCGTAGTGCTCCTCGCCTAAGACGGCTGCTTCCCAGCTTCCTTGATTGCTCCTAGAGACTCCTACCGGTAGCAGCCAATCACGCTGCGAGAGGGCGGAGCAGAGGGCGGGGAACGGAGGTAAAGGCAGCTCGCAGCGCGGGAGTCCCACACTAGGCTTCCTTGCTCTTGAATTGTTTTAGGCTGTCAGGAAACGCTACCGCTTAGCTTTTAAGAAAAACTTTGCTTTTAAAAATGAAATTGCACTTAGAATTGTATTTTGCACATGAAATTGTTACCGTAGTGCTCCTCGCCTAAAACGGCTGCTTCCCAGCTCCCGTGATTGCTCCTAGAGACTCCTCCCGGTAGCAGCCAATCACGCTGCGAGAGGGCAGAGCAGAGGGCGGGGAACGGAGGTAAAGGCAGCTCGCAGTGCGGGAGAGCCGGTGGCGCGCCAAAGGCACGCTCGTCTGCGCCCAGCTGGGCCCAGAGGCCCGTCTCTATGCTCGCCGCACCACCTACTCCGGGGAAACTCTGAAGACATTTCATTCTACTCACCTATATCTTGCTCATAAAACACTGGCTCGCATATCTGAACTCTAAGTTCACACCAAACGGCTCACCTTTCCAGAATTTCCGAGCCCAACTATTCCCAAACACACCTCACAGAGCCAGGCTAACTACTCCATTCCCTATCTACTATCTTAATACTCGTTCCCTTATCAAACACCAGATGGACATTTTTCTTCTCCTCCTCACAGATAAACCTAGTATACTACTGCTGACTGAAACTTGGCTTACCGCTGATTCTGCCCCTGATATGCTGGCGGCTCTACCCCCTGACTACTATATTAAACATGACAATCGCCCACATGGCAAGTCAGGAGGGGGGGGGGTCGCAGCTATCATTCACCCTAGTCACAGGTTCTGCTCCCTAACATGTCTCACTCTTAAGGAGACTGAGAACATAGTAATAAAACTTGACTCTATTAATGACTCCTTTGTCTGTGTCCTTCTCTATAGGCCACCCCATCAGATGCCTCTTTTCCCCCTCTCACTCAGTGAATTGATGGCTAAACTCGTGATTGAGCATGCGAAGATCCTCCTCGTTGGCGACTTCAACTACTGGTAGAATGACCCACATGAAGGCCCACAATCGGCTGAGCTATCTGACCTCCTTAGTAACCTAAATTTCAGCCAACAGGTCTTGTCCCCCACCCATCCAAAAGGTCATATTCTTGATCAAGTCTGGACTAACAGCCTGACCACCTCCACTCCCACTGTTGTTCCCTGTACCTGGTCAGATCACTATCTGCTAAAATTTACAATTAGATTTCCGCCTATCAAGAAAACCTGCACGACCGAAGGAGGCCTTGCTAGGAAGTGGAACACTGTTAATAAAAAGGAATTCTTGGATACACTAACCAAAACTACTCCGCCCCCTGGCACTGATATTAACACGACAGAAATGAACGTATCCGAATGGCTACTTAATGCTAGCAACAAACATGCACCTCTTAAAAAAGTAAAATTAGCCCGCCGCGCCGAGGCACAAAAATGGTTCTCTAATGAACCTAAAACTCAGAAACTGGCTGTACGCCAACTAGAGAGGCAATGGCGTCAGAATTACTACCCGGACAAAAAACTCCTCTATATCGCTGCCCTGAAAGAATACAAGAAAAACATTCTGACTGCTAAAGCCGCCCATTTTTCTACACGCATTCTCAACTCCAATAATAATTCCAAAGAAATGTTTACTATAGTTAATGAGCTATCCAACCCAGAAAGAATTCTACTAAAAGCTATGCCCTCACAGACTATGTAACTCTCTCAACGATTTTTTCATTGAAAAAAAATCACTTCTATCAAGGCCAGCATTCCCAAATACTCACTCACTTCGACTCCCTCTGCCTCCCACCAAAACAATGGTTTCCTTGATGACTTCCCCATGATTAGCATTTAGCCTTTCACGATCTCCTAGCTAAAATTAAATCCGGCTCCCCCTCTGATTGCTGCCCACCTCACATACTTAAAGACTGCCTGACAGCGTATCCTGGTCCGGCAGTTGCCCTCCTGAATGAGTCACTCTCATCCGGTCAAGTCCCTATGGCTTTCAAAAAAGCCATAGTTGTACCCCTTTTAAAAAAAACAGGTGCTGACCCCGCGCTCTTATCGAACTACCGCCCGATTTCCTTGCTCCCTTTTTTAGCAAAGATTTTAGAGACGCACGTGGCCAAATGCCTATCCAAATCTCTGGAAGAATCCAAATACCTTGATCCCCATCAGGCAGGTTTCCAGCCGGCTCACTCTACCGAAACTGTCATTCTCGCCGTCCTGGAAACTCTCCGGGACAACGGATAGAAAATCTCCTTTGGCACTGGTATTGTTGGATTTATCCGCCGCCTTTGACACGGTCGACCATACTATCTTGGTCGACCGTGTCAGGTCTGCGGGTATTCAAGGTGTGGCAGCCCGCTGGTTCACTTCATTCCTGGAGGATCGTTCCCAGGCTGTTCGCCAAGGGCACTTTTGGCTCCCCCGCGTAAAACGACCTGTGGTGTTCCACAGGGCTCAGCCCTCTCCCCTCATTTGTTCAATCTCTACATTGCTCCCCTGATTCAGTCCCTGAAAGACAGAAAGGTGACGGTCTTCAATTATGCTGACGACTTACAGCTGGCCTTCAAGATTGACAACTCACCTAGCTCGGTCTCCGATTTTCAGTCCACCATGTTGCATATCCAACAATAACCCTGGGGGTAGTTCGCGAAGCAGCACTACGCGAAGCTACGCAAAGTGCACTTCGCACTACGCGAGCTACGCGTAGCACTTCGCAAACTACGTAGTACCCTGTTCGCACTGTGCAAGATGTCGTTTTCAATGATTGCACAGTGCGGAGAAGCAATCGGCACTGTGCAATCATTGAAAACAGCATCTTGCACAGTGTGAGCTACAGTTTTCTGCTGCTCGAGTAGATTTTTACTCGAGCGGCAGCTTTCTCAACACGAACTGGTAGTTTCTCATCGCGAGCGGTCGCGAGCATACGCGACCACTCGCAATGAGAAACCTGACCTCCTCGCGTTGAGAATCTCGCCAGGAGGTTTATTTTCCACGCTCACGATGGCCAACTTGATGTTGCTGATCGCGAACGAGGAAAAAGTCTCGCCAGGATGTCATTTTGCTTGCTCGCGGTCGCCAACTTGACGTTGAGGACCGCGAGCAAGCAAAAAATGACCGCTGCACTACGCAACACTACGCTACGCGTGTTCGCACTGTGCTACATGCAATTCGCGTAGTGCGAAGTAGCGCAAACTTCGCAAACTACGCGAGCGTAGCGTAGTGCTTTGCCCAGGCTTATCCAACAATGGATGGACTATAACCACCTCAAATTAAATCCTGGTAAGACAGAGCTGGTTCTCACTGGAGATAGCCACAGGTTCTGGGGCCCACACTATTGGCCTCCAGAGCTAGGACCCGCCCCCCTCCCCTTCAACCCGGCCAAAACACTAGGAGTCTCCATCAACAGTGACCTGTCACTGAAAACTCAGGTTGGCACAGTCATCTCCAAGTGTTTCTTTCAACTGCGCAAGATCAGGAAGATACATCGCCTCCTCACTTATGAAGCCTTGATCCAGGTTATAATTGCCACAGTCCTGTCACACCTAGACTATGCCAACTCAGTATACCTAGGCATGCCACTCTACCTTTTTAATTGACTGCAGACGTGCAGAACCATGCAGCCAGACTGATATTCCGACAACCGAGATGGCAACCCGCAACTCCCCTACTGAGGAAATTGCACTGGCTCCCTGTTTCCCAGCGCTGTGCCTTTAAAACGGGCTGTCTCATTTTTAAAGCTCTGCATGGCAACAGTCCCGTATTCATTAACAGCTTACTTCTTAGGCACATTCCAACACGTAACCTCAGATCTGCCCATCTCGCTCTCCTAACCACCCCGGTTTTCAAACGAGTACGTTTAGGTGGCTGTAGATTTGCCACTCTCGCCCCTAAACTCTGGAACTCCTTCCCACTAGAAATTCGGTCTTGCACGGACCTTCTGCAATTCAGGAAATCCCTCAAAACGTGGTTATTCTCTCAAGCCTTCAATTAACTACATTCATTCCAGCATATTGTTGCCTCGTAGCGCCATGAAGCCAACCGGTGTATGTGCGCTTAATAATAATTTATAAACATTAACATATTAACATTCAACGCATCGCTGGTTAGCAGCAGGAAAATCATCGCTACAACTCCTTAGAGACATTTTTGTTGCTTTGCTACAGAATCCAGGTATCTCGTGAGTAAAAGGGTCGCAGAGACCACTGCCTTGAACTGAACACCTTTGTGCACCTTAAACTATTTTTGCAGCCTTTTTAGAGTAACCCTATTTTCTAGTATTGTGGATTTTTACTGTTATTGGTCTTCTGTTAAGTCTATATATAAAGATACTTATTTTTTATAACTACTTGAGTGGTGTCCATTTGTAGTGTTCTTCCCTGTGTTACTGTGTATGTTCATAAATGCTTCACTCGCTGAGACAAGCCTAGCTGCTCGTGCTACGTTACCACAGGGTTGAGCAGGGGTGATCAAAGGGTGTAGTCTGCTTACTCTGACTTAGGAAGAAGGGTCCCTACTTGGACAGGTGCCAGCCATTGCCAACCAGAGACACCCATTTCTAACATACAGGCTATAGGCCTTGTGTCTAGTTCAGTCGCGGTTCTTATACCACTTTTTTGGTATATGGTTTGGTACGCCCCTAGGGCCCAAACGTGTATTTGTGCTATTACTGATGAGTGCTCACTTGTAACTTAAGTACTTCGAACTCCAGTCTCATAAAGAGACTAGAGGAGTGTGTGTTAACCTAAATACATATATTTTAAATATATACCTGGTGTGGTTGTCCTTTCATTTGATCATTCAAGAGATTATAGACTGGTAAAACAAGCTGCTTTACATTCCTTCAAGACTTAGCCTAAAGGCTGCTCTCCATAGCTACCACTAGGATAGGTTAAAGACAACCTTTATTGAAAGCTATCACCAAAAGGGGTTGTTTGGACTGATACAAGGTGCCCACTAGAAAGAACTAGTTACTTACCTGTACACTATGGTTCTCCAGTATTATCTTTCATAGATTCACATGCTTGTATCTTCCCCGTCGTCATGGTGGGAGTCTCACGGTAACAGAATGACCACAGCAGTATAAGAAAACTGCATAGCAAAATCCCATAGGGAATCATCTTATTTGGTAACCAAATCTCATCATTATGTGGTCCAAAACTCAGTCAATCGGCTGCTAGCCCTGCCCTCACACTCCCCAGCAGAGCCTTCCTGCCTCAGATTTCCAGCCCCGAGTGCGAGACTAGAATACTCTTAGAGACAATGAGGTTCTGCCTGAGAAATGGGGAGGTGGGCGGGCCGCATGTGAATCTATGAAAGATAATACTGGAGAACCATAGTGTACAGGTAAGTAACTAGTTCTTTCTCCAGTATTGAATCTTTCATAGATTCACATGCTTGTATCAGAATAGTAAGCAGTACTTATCCCAAACTGCATTTCCAGGCTAGAACCCCCCAATAAACGTGGGCTCTGCTCTATGCAGTATTTGAAAATTTGTGTAACCATACATATATCTGTACATATACATTGTTATAATCCATGATAAATACCTTAATGAAATAGGTGCCGTAGAACTGCTTGTCCCACTGCTGCATCCTTTCTCCACGCTGCGTCCAGACAATAATGTCTAGTAAAGGTGTGCGCATTCTTCCATGTCGCAGCTCTACAAATGTCTGGCAATGGCACTCCCGCAAATAGGGCCGTAGAAGTTGCCATCTTCCTCGTTGAGTGCGCACATACTTTGGTTTGCAAAGGTCTTCCAGCTTTGGCATGACACAAGGATATTGCTGACGATATCCATCTCGAGATACTGGCTCTGGAAAGTGCCACCCCTTTCCTGGGGCCGGCAAAGGCTACGAAAAGCTGATTTGTTTTTCTGAATGCTTGGGTCTTGTCGATATAGAATTTGAGACATCGTTTGATGTCTAAAGAGTGCAACGCTCTTTCCGCCGCTGTTGACGGGTCCTTAAAAAATGTAGGCAAAACTACTGGTTCATTCAGGTGAAAGCTGGAGGGGACTTTGGGAATAAATTTGGGATTCGTCCTGAGAATCACTCTGTCCTGCCTGAATTGTAGGAATGGTTCTGCGATTGAGAAGGCCTGAATCTCGCTGACCCTTCTTGCCGATGTGAGTGCTAACAATAACGCCGTCTTCCATGAGACAAACTGCAATTCGGCCTTATGGATGGGTTCAAAGGGCGGCTTCATTAACTGCGTAAGAACTGTATTCAGTTGCCAAGGAACAATTGGTCTTTGAACAGGAGGGAACATTCTGAAGAGCCCTCTGAGGAATTCCTTAATGACTCTTTGGGACCAAAGAGAGGGACGGCCAGGAACTCTTGTGTACCTTGAAATAGCGGCCAGATGTACCTTTATGGACATATGAGAGAGTCCGGATTTGGCCAATGTCAATAGATATGGAAGAATCTGGGCAGATGAGACCCGAAATGGATGCAAATTGTTAGCTGCGCACCAGTGACAGAACCTTTTCCATTTCGCCGTATATGTTTTGTTTGTGGAGACTGCCCGGGATCGTGACAGAATGTCTTTGCAGTCCTGAGGGATCTTTAAGAGGTGGAATTCATGCTTGTGAGGTTCCATGCTGACAAGCTGAGCGATTTTAAATTTGGATGCAGTATCTGATCATTGTGCATAGTTATCAGATCCTGCGCTAATGGGAACTGTATCCTTGGTGTCATCGATAGCCTGAGAAGTTCGGAGAACCATGCTTGTCTCGGCCATGCTGGTGCAATCAGAATCAGATGACATGGCTCTGATTTCATTTTCCTTAAGACTCTCAATATCAGAGGAAACGGGGGAAACGCATATGCAAACATTCCTGTCCAGCACATCTGTAGCGCATTGCCCCACGATCCCTTCTGCGGAAACCTGCTTGCAAAGTTTTTGCATTTTGAATTGTGGCGGTCCGCGAATAAGTCTAGCCTTGGCGTGCCCCATACTTTGAAAACTTTGGAGAGGTGCTTCTGATGTAGTTCCCACTCGTGAGAGATTTCGGGAGATCTGCTCAAAATATCCGCCCTTATGTTGTCCACTCCTGCAACATGCTGCACTTGCAGTGATACGTTGTGAGCTAGAAGCCATTTCCAAATGGCCTGTGCTTCTTGTGACAGAAGTTTCGACTTTGTGCCCCCTTGTTTTAGCAGGTAAAACATAGAAGTTGAGCTGTCCGTCTTCACCAGAACCGTAGATCCGCGAATTCTGGGAAGGAAAGCTTTGAGTCCCAAAAACACGGCCCTCAGCTCTAGCAAGTTGATGTGGAGCTGCGTTTCGTACTTTGACCAGTGACCCTGAATTTCGAGCTCCTGGAGATGCGCTCCCCACCCTTGGAGAGAAGCATCCGTCATCATTATGAAATTGTAGGTTTGAATTTCGAAGGTCAGTCCTTCCTCCAAATGATCCCGGATTTTCCACCATGACAGGGCGTCTCTGATCCGAGGGGTGATTATTATTTGATCGTCGAAGGATCCCTGCGACTGAAGCCATTGCTCGTCTAGCAGTTCTTGTATAGGTCTCATGCGGAACCTGCAATTTGGGAGTAGGGGGATACAAGAGGACATCATTCGCAACAATGACTTGTAAATCCTTACTGAAACGGACTTTTTTCTTTGCAATTGTGTTGACATCCGTATGATCTTTCGAATACGCTCCTCTGACGGGTAAGCTTTGGCCTCCTCTGTGCAGATTAGAGCACCCAGAAATTGAATGGACTGCGCTGGTCTGAGATGTGATTTCTCTAGGTTGACTCGGAGACCCAGCTGATCGAAAAGCTCCATGCAAACGTGAAGGGAGCAAAGGGTATCTCTGAACGAACTTCCCTTGATAAGCCAATCGTCCAGATAAGGGAAGATCTGGTGACCTTGGAGACGTATGTGGGCCGCAATTGGCGCCATACATTTTGTAAAGCTTCTCGGTGCCGACTTTAGCCCGAAAGGTAAGACCTTGAATTGGTAATGGCGCTCCGCCACCATGAAGCGTAGAAATTTTCTGTGTTTTACGTGGATTGGGACGTGAAAATAAGCATCTAAGAGGTCCAGGGACGCCAAATAATCTCCTCTGCCAATTAGGAGAAGAATTTCCTGCAGGGATAACATTCGGAATGATTTCTTTTGAATAAATTTGTTGAGACCTCTGAGGTCCATTATCTGCCTCCATTTTGATGTGTCGTCCTTTTTTATGAGAAAGAAATGCGAGTAATAGCCTTTCCCGCGTTGAAGATGCGGAACTTCCTCTATCGCCTCCTTTCGCAATAAGGCCATTACTTCCGCTTTGAGGGCTGATAGATGTTCTTGTCTCCTGCGAATAGGAGGCTGAATTGGAGGCTTTTCTACGAATTCCAGAGTATGGCCATGTTGAATTACATCTAAAACCCATCTGTCCGATGTTATTGACAGCCAAGCTGGGTAAAATGGAGTCAGGTAATGGGCGCTGCTTGTTGGGCAAGTGGCGGATGTGTTGGAGAAGTCATTGACGTCGGTTGGACTGCTGTGACTTCCCTCTCGTAGAAGACCTTCCTCTGGACTGTTGTTGATAGTTATTCGAAGGTCGATATTGTTGATTGCTCGAGTACTGTCGAGAACCCTGCTGCTGGTATGGCCGATACCTGTTCGACTAGAACGAGGATCGTTGTGTAAATTGTCCTCGGGATCCTCTCCTCCGAAAGGACTGAAACCTGCCCTGTTGTAGAGATCCCAGCGCCCGCGCTGTATCTGTGTCCGTTTTGATGCTTTGGAGGGCCTCATCGACATGCTTCCCGAACAGGTTCTCTCCATCAAAAGGCATGTCCACTATCTTGGCCTGTACCTCCGGTCTGAAGGAGGTGGCCTTCAACCATCCTTGTCTCCGCAGGGCTACTGCACCTGCCATCTGACGAAAAGCCACTGAGGACAAATCCATAGCGATGTCGATGGACTCAGATGCTGCCCTAGCCCCATCCTGAAGAATAGCAGCCGCTTGCTCTTTTTTATCGTCTGGAAGATGGGAAAGCAAGGGAGCTATATCGCACCACATCTGCCGGTTAAATCTGCTGATGAGGGCTAATGCATTAGAGGCCTTTATTGAGGACGCTGCCATTACTGCAAAGCGCTTCCCTGCGCCGTCCATTCTTCTTCTGTCCTTGTCCGGGGGAACCATTGATGTTGAAACCGGATTCTTTGAGTTTCGTTGGGCGGCCTGCGTCACCACATAGTCTAGTCGAGGATGACCAATTAAACAGGCCGGAGACTATTCCGGAGCCCTATATTTTTTGTCTATTCTAGGTACTGAAGCAGGCACCGAAGCTGGGTTCTTCATTATCTTCAAGCCTTCTTCCCAAATATGGTCGATTATTGGAATGGATCGCATAGACTTGCGTGACTCCTCCTTAAAGTCAAAGAAAACATTCAGCTTCCTGAACAGGAATAGGAAGATCAAAACGCTTTGATGCTTTCTCCATGATGTCATGGAATCCGCCTATATCTTGTGGCGGAGAGTTTGCAGGTGTTGGAGATGTCGACGGCGTAGTTGGGAGAATATATTGATCCCATTCATCGTCACCCTGCTTATCTTGAAGGAGTTCTCCTTCTTCTAGTTGATCGGGATCACTGTCCTCTAGGTCATCTCTGATAGTCATAATCGGTGGAGATCGGATTTTCTGAGTGGAAGTTTTGGGAGACGAGTGAGGTGGTCGTACCTGTGCCGGCTTCTCTACCGTCTGTGGCGTTTGAGAGTTTGCATCCGGGAAACGGCGATAGTAATCGTTGATCATGAGGCGTAAGTCAGTCACCAAGGACACTGGCATGGAAATAGAGTCCTCTCTCGAAGTATGCTGAGGCTCTTCCTCCTCCTCGTAGGCATAAGACTCCTGAAAAGATTCATACCTCTGTGAATCTCTCGGTGGACGATCCTGAAATGAGAAGACTTCTTGCACCTCGTGGAATTCTTCCTCATCTGTTTCCTGACTCTTCATGCGAAGTTGGGAAGGACTATAAGCCACTCCTGAAGAGTCCTCATCATCTGACTGTAAGTCTAGTAAATTTGAAGGCGGAAGCGGAGAAATTTTCGTCCACGCTGTAAAATCCGTAGACTTAGTCTGCTTCGTCGACGAGCCCGTCGACAACGCCATAGACTTCAATGTTATTTTCTTCACCTTAGGAGATTTGAAAGCTCCCGTCGACGGAACCGTCGTCGACCTCGTCGACGGAGTAAGCTGTATTATCGTCGACACCGTAGTCGTCGACAACGAAGTCTTCGTCGACGAAGGTATTGTGGCCATTGACAGAATCGTCAACGGGTGTTTCTTCGACGATGAGGTGTTCGTCGTCGTCGATGCCGCTGCAGTCGTCGATATGGTGGTCGTCGACGGAGTCGTCGTCGACTGTTTCAAAGTAATAAGCGCCGGCGACGCTCTAATCTTCGTCGACGGGGCTGAGGAAATTTCTCTTGACTCCTTAGATTTCTTAAGAGGAGTATGAGGTAAAGAAGACACAGGAGCCCCTTTGTCTTTCGTCTTTTGCTTTTTTACCTCTGAAACATCCTCCAAAGTTGAAGATTTTCTCTTCTTTGTAGACTTAGAATCCTCCTCAGAGTCAGAGTCTGAAGTGACCTTCTTTTTCTGAAGCCACAGCAGAAGACGTGCCTCCCTGTCACGCAGGGTCTTCACAGAAAAGGTTCTGCAATGTTTATAGTCCTTAGGCACATGTTTAGGGTGCAAGCAATATAAACAGTCCTTATGTGAGTCCTCAGAGAATAATCTAGGCTTTCCACAGGATCTGCAGGGCCTGAAAAGCCTCTTCTTAGAGCTTTCAGCCATACTGAAGAAGAAAAGATGAAGCACAATACCTTAAACCAGCAAGAAGGTAATTTAGATGAACCAGGGTTCAAAAGTTCACACAGGAACAAAAAAAAAACTGAGCAAGGCTCAGGGAGACTCCTCTTCACACGAAGGCGGTTGGAAATCTGAGGCAGGAAGGCTCTGCTGGGGAGTGTGAGGGCAGGGCTAGCAGCCGATTGGCTGAGTTTTGGACCACATAATGATGAGATTTGGTTACCAAATAAGAGGATTCCCTATGGGACTTTGCTATGCAGTTTTCTTATACTGCTGTGGTCATTCTGTTACCGTGAGACTCCCACTGTGACGACGGGGAAGATACAAGCATGTGAATCTATGAAAGATTCAATACTGGAGAACTAGTGTACAGCATATATCAGGCCACCTTCTCACACCAACCCAACAGGCTAAAGGCTTTGTCTCCCACATCGTAAAGCCGATGTTGTATGGCTAGTGCGTGCGTTCTTGCTGCGTTTGTGTCGTAGCTCTGCACTCCCTTTTCCAACAACTTCCCACTCTAGAGTCAGAATCTCCGGCTCTAGGGCTAGAGTTTTGACTGCCTCCATTAATTTCTTCCCTCCTAACAATGCCTGGGCCTGTCCTCTTAATACTGTCTTAAAAGCCTCCAGGGTATCTGGTGAAATGCCACAAATTCTTTGTTTTCTTTGAAGTACAGGTCAACTCCCATATGGATTCTCCCTCTAAGCTCGGGATTACAGAAGTACCAAGGGTCTATCCTGGGGAATTCAGCTTTGTTAGTATTTGGGCCCCTGAGTGTAGTGCCTAATGGGGAACGGTCGGATATACCCCTCTCTAGATGTTTCGACTCCTCAATGCTTCCAACGTGGTTGTGACATGTGAGGAGGTAGTCTAAGCCTGAGAATGACCCCTGCTGTGCCAAGTAGTATGTGTAATGTTTTGCATGTGTATTGTGGGTTCTCCACAAGTCCACCAGTCCCATCGCCGTCACGAAGCCCAGGAGAGTCTGCTTTGAAGCATGCCTCCCCCTCCCCCCCCCCCCCCCCATCACACCCAGTTGGTCAAATTTCTGACCCATCACTGCATTCATATCGCCTCCTGTGAGGAGATATATCTGCGGGTAAACCCACCAGTAGTGCACTAATCTTTGGGAGAACGGTTGTATGCAGTTTAGGTGGGATGTAAAGTGAGCACAAAGTGAGGGAGCGGCCCTCCCGCCTGCCCGCTAGGGCCACACAGCAGCCCATATCGTCGTGCCATATTAGTGATTGTGAGGGGCAAGGAGTTTCGCAACAGGATGCCTACACCATAGGAACCAGCTGAGTATCCAGAGTGAGCCGCTAACTTATATCCACAGTGGTCTAAGTCTTTATACTGACTGCGTTTAAGGTCTGTCTCCTGTATCAATACGACGTCAGGGGAGTAGCATTTAATGTGTTGCAGGACTAATGTACGTTTAATTTTGTTCCCCAGACCATTTACATTCCATGTTCATGCACGTATGCAGGCTGCTTTTGACTACATCTAGTGTGTGTCATGTTCTACATGTGACTCGGCCCTACACCACCACGAACCCGGCACATGCACGTGTGGCATATCGGGTATATCTTTTATGAGCAACATTGAACAACTTAATAACATGGACAAACAAGTTCCCCAAATCCCCACTCCCTGCACCCCTGCTTGGTGAGTTACGAATCCCCATATCCCACACTTGCTGAGTGCCTGTCACCCACACTGTGTACCTATAACAACAAAAAGGGGAAGGGAAGTGTGCAAGCCGCCGGCATCAGTCAAGATGTTGCTTATGATGGAAAGGTTGATACCCCCAAATCCCCTGAAGACTGTAGAAGTCACCGGGGAGCGGTGAGCATCTCTGGGCAATGTCTCGAATCAGATGGTGAAGTATAGGTGGTAAAGTTTTAAAAGCCCACCATCTCCCAACTCCGCCACATGCATTGCTCAATACCAAAGAACAAGGGGCCTCATGGGACTACCCTGTAGAGCATTTGTGTCACTTATCTGCATCAGGCCACTAACTGGGCGGGGAATCCGGGCCTCACCCTCTCATCAGCTGTGTTTTTGCTGCGAGTGCCAGCTCCAGGTAGTCTCGCTGCACATCCAGTTTCCATCCCTTCAGCCACCTCCACGCCTCCTCTGGTGTGAAGAAATTTGATTTTCCGTCTGCAACACTCTAAGGTTGGTGGGTATAGCATCATGCATTTCAGATTCCTGTCATGGACGGTCTTTTTCACTGCATCGAAGGTCCGCCTTTGGTGTTGAAGCTGAATCGTAAAGTCTGGAAAAAAACGGATAGTGGTGTTTTCGTATCGGCGGTCTTCATGTGAACGCGCCGCCTGTAAGAAGGTGTCCCTATCTCTAAAGTTAAGCATGTGAGCTATGATTGTACAGGGGGCCCCTGGGCATGGCTGAGGCCCAAGTGCTCAATGTGCTTGTTCCACCGAGAAGAAAGTAGACAACCACTTGGGCTTGAGGGTATGTAGAATGAAGTCTTCCAGAAAGAGATCCATTGATTGCCCCTCTGCCCCCTCCGGAAGCCCCACCACCCGGATAGTATTGCGGCAGACTCTGAATTTCTAGTCCTCCAGGCGGGCCACAATTTGTTTGTCGTTGCGTCAGAACCAACACTTGCTCTTCTAAACGTTTAGTTTTGGATAGCAGGCCCCCAATGTTAATTTCCACTTCAGACATTTTGTCTGCCATTTTTCTAATATCTGCCCTGAGCAAGTTCACCTCTTCCATCACGTGTCAAGCTTTGGTTCCAAGTTTAGTCAGGGGTCCAACGCTTGTTGATCTTCACTTACTGCCGGGCTTCCAATTGCTCCCCCTATCCACTCAACATGACAGTGTACTTGTCTATTTAGTTGGTCTAACCAGGGCCTGGGCCTTAAGTGTAGACCATTGTTGCTCTATTGTCCTGTCAAAGGCAGCACCGCGACGCCCAGGAGCTCAGCAAGGGCCCTCTAAGGTCCTCCTCCACTCACCCCAGCTCCCCGGGCTGCTTGACCGATATGGCTTGGTTTCCCTCTCACCAGACAGCGGCAGAGACCACCAAGCAGTCGCTGTTTTGTGCAGGAATCAATTAAAAACTTGCCGTCTAATTCAGACCTGGGTCCTCAGTGTGCTCCCCGGAGACCCCGCGTAGCCAAGCGGGCCCTTCTTCTGACAGGGTAGGAAGGGAGGGAGAGGAGGGGGGCTCCCATACCCTGCAGCATGGCAGTGAGGCACCACTGAGTGTTTACTTCCCTTACATTTACAGTCCGCCCCAAGCTTCCCAGGAGTTTGGGCATGTTTGCTGTGTCTCTTTGGCCCACTACACTGTTTGATTGAGGGGGCGCTGGAATTTCTCCTATCAGTAGCTGGGTCTGCCACCTGTGGCTCTAAGGCCCTCACCCAGTCGCCCTCGACTCCAGGTGCTTTTGGCCCACAGCAGGCCAGGCACCACCGCAATACACCAGGCATTGGCTCATGTTTAGGTTTCACTCTAGGGCCGTGGCGGTCCCGTGTATGCGCAACAGTCAGCACCGCTGCAGGAGATTGCTGTGAACGCAGGATCTGCCATGGCCACTTATTTTCTCCACAGCGGTTGCTTCCTTTCTCTGTTTGTACCTCGTCTGGGAACTGGGCCAGACCACCGGGCATCGGCTCTGTCTTTTCTTTAATGCCTCGGAGCACCACAGCCTACTTCAGGATTCCCGGCCGGGGCACCGAGGGAGCACCAGATAGAATTTACCGGGCCGTCAGACACCTCTGCTGCACGTTGACCCGGCGGGGGGTGCCTCTTCTTGTGACACCGTCCACCCTTGCCGGGACCTCGTTGGTAAGAAATCTCAATCAGATGCGGGGCGGGACCGACGCCATCTTAGGCCGTCAGCGCACCGCTCCTCGTGCCTTGCTCCACTGCAGTCTTTTTTGTCCCCAGATTGCCGCAGGACGTCAATTTGCTCCCCTCTGCCTCCTCGGCAGCTTCGCTAAACCAGTGACCCCACTTAGACGGATGATGTTGAATTATTTGCCGATTATATGCTGGCGGCTAGCGCAGTGTGCTCAGAGTGCAGCCATCTTAGCCGGCTACAGGCCACGCCCCCTTCTACACTATTAATATCTGGAACCGGCGCATTATCCCCTTGTGGCCTGAAGCAAATGGAGAGGTCCAACTCTCTTAATTTAAATGTTTAATTTTCTGTCAAGAGACAAGAGGCTCATACTGTGCTGTCTTTCTTGCCATTTAACTGAATAGCAGCCAGCTTTTAAAAACACTCATTCGTGGAATCTGAAAAGCAATATAAAAACTACAAAAGCCAACAGGCTTAGGTGCTGGACTACCAACTGATATAATCATAGGTGTTTCAGGAGCAGGGGCCTCTCCTCCATGTGGGCGGAGGAGCATTGCTGCATTGCTTTCTCGCAGTGCAAGAATTAGTAACATAAAATGGCATAAATACCATTTTATCTTACTGCTTCTCGTGCTGCGAGAAAGCAGAATGGTTTGGTTGGGGGCGGGTGGGTGGGCGGTCCTGCATCAGGGCAGTGGAGTGCTGGCCCTGACTGTTTGGTAAACCTTCTGGGGCCGACCAAACCAGTCATGCGCACTCTCCATTTTTTGCTCACCATGCCGTTCAAGCTATACTGGCTGAAGAGGGATAAAACCCCGAAAGCGGTGCTAGGAAGCTTGTTTCCAGTCCAGGGAGGACCTTGCCTGGCGGTTCGGGCTGGACTCTTGCCATTGGGCACAGGGTTAAGACTGATTTGCATATGGCTGGGTCCAAACTGGAAAGGCATGGTGAGGAAGAAAACGATGGATTTAGGACCAAAACTCTGTACTGGGGTGAATGTATGACATTGTTCTGCATTCTGTCCATCAATAGTTCTTCTTGCATTTGTCACCCCGAGTGGGACGGGTATGCTCAGACGTGAGTCCTGTGCTCTCCATGCCGCTGGAATCAAGCTATACTGGCTTTAGAGGGGTGAAACCCCGTAACTGGTCCTAGAACGCTTGTTTCCAGTCCAGGGAGGACCTTGCCTGACAGTTCGGGCTGGACTGTTCCCATTGGGAACAGGGTCAAGACTGATTTGCATATGGCTGGGTCCAAATTGGAAAGGCATGGTGAGAAATAAAACGATGGATTTAGGCCCAGATCTCTGTACTGGGGTGAATGTGTGACATTGTTCTGCATTCTGTCCATCAATATTTCTTTTTCCATTTGCTTTCTACAAGAAGCAGATACGACACGGGACCAGATCGGGCCACTCGCGAGTCATGGCGGCCATGAGAACTCTCAACGAGGGTTTCAGATTTGATGCAGACCGAGGTGACGTTCCGGAGTGCGGTTTGTACAGATTTATGAGAGCATACCGGCAGACGCCTCATAGCACTACTAGGTGTGCACCCAGTGATCTGATAATGAGGTGCGCTGTCCGAGCCGTGCCTTCTGGACCCATATGGAGACCACCGATCCAGAATGAACTAGTGTCACAGCAGTGACGCCAGATCAATAGTGAGAGAGCCAGTCGGGACGTCGAGCTGTGTGCCCCACTCTGCAGGCCCTTTTGAGCGGGAAGCATAGGATGTGGTTAAGATGAAAGGCACTGCGGTGATGGTGAGGAGAGGGGACACTGAAGTAACCCAGAATGTTTCCTGATTCAGGAAGCATCCAGCCGGCAGCAGGATCGAAGGAGAGCCGGAGATTCCAGAGCGGGAGCGGAGTCCATTGGGGGTTCTTGAGGATGCTGATGGACAGGCTGTCCCAAAATCAGGGATGTCGGTGCGTGAAAAAGAGCCTTGAGTCATTTGATGGATGACCTGAGTGTGTCCGGAGAGGTGAAGAAAACAGGAGAATGTCCACAAGAGCTATGAGACGAGAGGGATCACCCATATAACCCCCAACCAAGCCAGAATCGTCGGGATTGTGTATGCTGTGCTCGGACCAACCCGAAGGTGGCCCAATGGGAGCGCTATCCAGGAAACAGGACTTTCGTGAATCTTCATTCCTTCATCTTTAATTTTTTTTTTGTTTTCCCTTTTCCCTCCTTTGTCTTGGCTATCTTTTATTATTGTTGACACCTGTGGCTAGATGGCATGTAGTGAGCCCCCTGGCACCCACAACCCCAGCAGAGACGAGTCACAGCCCGAGGGGATAAATAAGGAAAGCCTGCTCGCACAAGGGCAGTGTGTGCACCAGACACGAACCCACAAATGTTGAGGCACAGCCCGGGGATAAATAAAGCCTGCTAGCACAAGGGCAGTGTGCACCAGACATGAACCCAAGAATGACGAGACACAGCCCGGGGGGTAAATAAAGAGACCCTGCTCGCACAAGGGCAGTGTGTGCACCAGACACGACACCACAAATGACGAGGCACAGCCCGGGGGGTAAATAAAGAGCCTTCTCGCACAAGGTGTAGGAGAGTAGGATCAACTTCACATGGGCACCCCCCACTTTTTGCTGGTGTTTCTCTGTTTTTCGACCTTAGTCTGGCTGTGGCCCTGCTAATCAGGACCACAGCCTAGCTGCTTGTTCTCTAAAATGGTCTGCATGTACATTTCTAATTGGATTCTGGAGTGCCTTATAAGCCCCTAGTATATGGTATACTGTGTACCTAGGAGATGGGTATATCAGAGGCTTACCAGGGGCAGCAGCATGTATTATGCCACCCCTGGGAAGCACTCCAAAACGGCACCACAGGTCTGCTACTGCAGCCTGGGTAAGGGCGTGCTTGCACCCCTTATCGTGGTATAGGCTACCTATATCCACATATATATACAGACATATATAAACCACTCCTATGGCAGGCCTTGACAATCCTGAAGGCAGAGTGCTTGGTTTTGTGTGAGAGGGTGCCCAAGCATGAGCTGAGCCCCTCTGCAGCTTTCAGAAATCCTTCCTTATAGCTGTTCTGTGATACAGCCATATCATATACTCTTAAGTGCATTATAACCTTGCGGTAAAAGATAACTTTAGGATGGCTGCATCAAAACATGTTGTGTTTGGTGTCAAATGCTTTGGAATACTACCCCCCGCCAATTTTGGCAGCGGGGGTAGCATTCCACCCTTCTAGAGGGAGAGACATGTTCACACTGGCTAAACCCGGTAGGACTTTCCTGAGCCCTGGCATCACGAAATGGATGCTTCTGCCACAGACACGGGTCTGGCCTACTGCTGCTGACCGAAATTCCGGCAGGGGAGGCCTTGTCAATAGGTTTCCTGTTGAGGGGAGGTGTAACCACCTCCCCAGACAGGCAGATGTGTATTGGGGCTGGTCAGGAGCACTCTCTGGTGCGTTGAAGTCCTGCACTGGGGACACACTTGGTGTCCCTGTGCATAGTCCAGTTCAAACCGGTTGCAGGGGCTACCTGCCCCGGCGTGAGACTGGACAAAGGAAATGGATGTAACCACCCCTCTTTCCAAGCCCACCCATAGGTGGGACCTTAGAGTTAGTCCATCCCCTAAACTTACTATGAGTATAGGAATACAGTCCCTAGGACTTTAGATTACCCTGGACGAAACTCTGCAACATATATCCTAGACCTTTGACTTTCTATCACGACTAGAAGACGGAAGAAATCTCCCATGGGGTCAAGGAGTGACTCCCCTGCTTGGCAGGCACCAAAGAAGCAACTGAATGGTCTGCATCGCTGAAGCTCCCGCCGGACGCCGAAGTCTTTGCATCACCAGAGGTAGATTTCCAGACTATCCCAAGGCTACCCTGAGTCCACTGCAAAGCTGAGGCCCATGGCTATCGTGGGTGACGTGGAACAGTGACCCCTGGACACCGTGATCTTTTGCAGCAACAGCATCTTCCTGGTCCTCCTCGAATTTGTGCTTTGGCCTCCGAGTAGCCCCAGCCTTGAGCACCTCCTGCACCGAAGATTGCTGGTCTCCACTCCACGAGTGAACGGTGGGCCAGTTTCAAGTGCGACCGCTTGAGGCTCCTTCGCGATCACTAGCCCGTTGGCTAGCAGGTCCCCACGAAGGCAACTCCTTTTCTGCTTGGGCTTTCTAGGTTGCCCCAGATGTGCCCTGACTTACCCTTGCTAGGTGAGTCCCCCAGACCTTGCTGGTCTGCACTGCAGTCCTCTCTCTAAATTCCAGTGACTTGCCGTTGCCAAGGCTTGTTGGGTCGATTCTGGACGCCGACACCGCAGCACTCGACAGACTTTGTGGGACAGCTCGAATCCGGCTCATGGAGTTAGTCGACGCCTCCTGGACCTCGTGGCTGAAGAGTTAAGATACCCATCAACTCACCTGAAGCACCCGACATCTGTGGGCATTGGTCTATCTAGCCCTCGGTCACTGGCAAGTGACCCAGACTCTGTCCCCTCTGCTTTCAGGTTCCTTCCATCCTAGATACGGGCTTTGATCTCTTCGGACACTTCTCCTCTTCTCAGCAGCAGCAGTTCTTTTCAGGCTCCCATTGAAATCGACGCAACCCGACACCAAAAGACACCTATGCACCCGGCTTCTCTGGGTGAAGTAACTCGAGTACTCCGGTGCTCCCGTGGGTACTAGCCCTAGAACTTCTTAAGTCTAAAAGGGGTTGGTCCCGACTCGATTAGAAGTGTCCCAAATCTTTAAATTTCCAACCGTGAAGTTGCCCATAGAAAATAACGGGAACCTGCGGTTGTGTTCACACACTGCATACAGTCCCAGTGGGTCCCCTGTGTCACTACCTTTGATGGTTCCTTGGGGTCCCAGCGATTCTACAGGCTATAGGCCTAGTGTCTATTCCAGTCGTGGTTCTTACACCACTTTTTTGGTATACGATTTAGTACGCCCCTAGGGCCCAAACGTGTATTTGTGCTATTACTGATGATTGCCATCTTGTAACTTAAGTACTTCGAACTCCAGTCTCAAAGAGACTAGAGGGGTATATGTTAACCTAAATACAAATATTTTAAAAATATACCTGGTGTGGTTGTCCTTTCATTTGATCATTCAAGAGATTATAGACTGGTAAAACAAGCTGCTTTACATTCCTTCAAGACTTAGCCTGAAGGCTGCTCTCCATAGATACCACTAGGATTGCTTTCAATAAAGGTTGTCTTTAACCTATCACCATAAGGGGTTGTTTGGACTGATACAAGGTGCCCACTAGAACTAGTGGACAGCATATATCAGGCCACCTTCTCACACACCAGACACGACCCCACGAATGACGAGGCACGGCCCGGGAGGATAAATAGAGAGAGCCTGCTTGCACAAGGGCAGTGTGTGCACGAGACACGACCCCATGAATGACGAGGCACAACCCTGGGGGCTAAATAAGGAGATCCTGCTCGCACAAGGGCAGTGTGTGCACGAGACACGACCCCACGAATGACCAGGCACAGCCTGGGGGATAAAGAAAGAGAGCCTGCTTGCACAAGGGCAGTGTGTGCACCAGACACGACCCCACGAATGACAAGGCACAGCTCGAGGGGATAAATAAAGAGAGCCTGCTCGCACAAGGACAGTGTGTGCACCAGACACGACCCCACGAATGACATGGCACAGCCCAGGGGGATAAATGAAGAGAGCCTGCTCGCACAAGGGCAGTGTGTGCACCAGACACGACCCCACCAATGACTAGGCACAGCCCGAGGGGATGAATAAAGAGAGACTGCTCTCACAAGGGCAGTGTGTGTGCCAGACACGACCCCACAAATGACGAGGCACAGCCCGGGGGGATAAATAAGGAGTGTTTGCTCGCACAAGTGCAGTGTGTGCATCAGACACGACCCCATGAATGACGAGGCACAGCCCGGGGGAGAAATAAAGAGAGTCTGCTAGCACAAGGGCAGTGTGTGCACCAGACACGACCCCACGAATGACGAGGCACAGCCCGGGGGAGAAATAAAGAGAGACTGCTCTCACAAGGGCAGTGTGTGCGCCAGACACAACCCCACAAATGACGAGGTACAGCCCGGGGGGATAAATAAGGAGAGCTTGCTCGCACAAGTGCAGTGTGTGCACCAGACACGACCCCATGAATGACGAGGCACAGCCCGGGGGAGAAATAAAGAGCCTGCTCGCACAAGGGCAGTATGTGCGCCAGACCAAATACTGTGTTACTGTGTTCCTGGTTCAGCAGAGAGAGGACATCGTGCTGGGGGTACCCGATCAGTGGGGACCCTTACACCATCTTTCACAGTGGGCCAAATCATTGGTCATCGCTCATCGCGATTGTAGAATCCTAAATAAGCAGATGTTAGGTAGCTGATCTTTAAATTAAGTTTATTTCTAGATAAAATGGGCCATTGGTGAGTAGCGTAAAGCGCAGCCTCTCTCTCCCAACTCAGCTTACAACTGTGCCAACTGCTTTTAGGGTCGAGTTTACACTATATAAAACTCCAATAGATAAAGAAATAAACGAATATGCTACTTCCCAGTATGCATCTGTTCTTGGCATGTAGGGCTGCTGACATTCATATCTGTGCATAGATCGCCGCCTAGTGTTGGGTCCGGATGATTGCACATTGTTGTCCTGGAAGAGTCTTTGAAGTATCACGAGATAGGTGGCTCCTCCCCTGGACTACAGTGCGCATGGGCATCCCCTCCATCCTTAGATTGTTTTTCGCCATTGTGGCATAGATGAAGTGTAATACAGTGAATGATGACCATGCTAACTAGTAATTACTGAATGCTACAGCTGCTACAGGCGCCGGGGAGGAGGGTGGGCGATATGAATGTCAGCAGCCCTACATGCCAAGAACAGATGCATACTGGTAAGTAGCATATTCGGTTCGAGGCATGTGGGCTGCTGAATTCATATCTGTGCATAGATTATATAGCAGTCCCTTCATTTAGCGGCGGCTTCCCGTGCCAGCTGCAGCAGTCTGAAAAAGAGTTTTGAGAACAGCCTGTCCTACAGCTGCCTGCGGTCTTGAGTGCACATCTACATAGTAGTGCTTGGTAAATGTATGTATAGTGGCCCATGTGGCTGCTCTACATATCTCCTCTAAAGGAATATTTCCCAGGAAAGCCATGGAGGCCCCTAACTTTCGTGTGGAGTGGGCTCTCGGAAGAATTGTTAGTGTGCGCTTAGCTTTTTCATAGCAAATCTGTATACACTTAACGATCCACCTAGCTATTCCTGCTTTGGAAATGGGGTTGCCTTTGTGCTGTGGAGAAAAGGCAACAAACAGTTGTTTTGTCTTCCTGAAATTCTGTTTTCTGTCAATATAGTACATGAGAGCTCTTTTGATATCAAGTGTGTGCAGCATTCTCTCTGCTACATTCTCAGGATTAGGATAAAACACTGGTAGTTCTATGGATTGGTTCATATGGAACTGCGAAATTACCTTGGGCATGAAAGTAGGGTTGGTGCGTAGTACGACCCTGTTGGCATGAACCTGTATAAATGGCTCTTGAATGGTTAGTGCCTGAAGTTCACTAACTCTTCTTAGTGAAGTAATGGCAACTAGGAAAGCTACTTTCCAGGTTAGAAATTGAATCTGACAAGAGTGTAGAGGTTCAAAAGGTGGTCCCATCAGTCTGGTGAGGACCACATTTAGGTTCCAGACTGGTGAAGGAGGGTGTCTTGGAGGAACCACACGTTTGAGTCCCTCCAAGAAAGCTTTGATGGCAGGCACTTTGAACAGTGAGAGGTGCTGCCTGTTCTGAAGGTAAGCTGCCAGTGCGGTTAAATGTATGCGGATGGAATTGTATGCTAGATTGCATCGGTATAAGTGTAATAGATAACAGATAATGTTTTGAGTTGATGCATCCAGCGGATTGATGTCATTATTTTTACAATAAATGACAAATGTTTTCCACTTAGCCGCATAGCAGGCTCTGGTAGTGGGTCTCCTTGCCTCCTTGATGATATTCATACATTCTGGAGGCAAGTTTAGGTAGCCAAATTCTAAGATCTCAGGAGCCAGATCGCCAGGTTCAGCTGTTGCGGATCTGGGTGCTGAATCTGGCCATGGCTCTGCGTTAAAAGCGTGGGTGTTAGCCGTAGTCTTTGATGCGGTTCCACGGAGAGTTCCAGAAACGTGGTGTACCATGGCTGGCGTGCCCACGTTGGAGCAACCAGGATGAGCGTCATCGAGTGTTGCCTCAGTTTGCGTGCCACCAGCGGTATTAATGGTGCTGGGGGAAAAGCGTACGCAAATCTGCCTGACCAGTTCATCCATATCGCATTGCCCTGCGACTGTGGATGTGGGAACCTGGCGGCAAAGTTTTGGCATTTTGCGTTTTCCCTTGTGGCGAATAGGTCTATCTCTGGATGACCCCACCGTTGGAAGTACGGTTGGAGTACTGATGGATGTATCTCCCACTCGTGTATTTGGTGGCTATGTCTGCTGAGCAGATCCGCCATCTGGTTGTCCTTGCCCGGGAGGTGTTCCGCCATGAGGAAGATGTTCCTCTGAATGGCCCACTTCCACATGCTCTGAGCCAGATGAGACAACTGTGGGGAGTGTGTTCCTCGCTGCTTTTGTATGTAGTACATGGCGGTCATGTTGTCCGTCCGGATCAACACGACTTTGTTGCACAAGTGTACTTTGAATGCCTTCATTGCAAGGAAGATTGCCATGAGTTCCAGAAGGTTGATGTGCATCCTCCTTTGCTGTGTCGTCGATAGTCCCTGCACTGTGTAGTTGAGTACATGAGCTCCCCATCCCTGGAGAGACGCGTCCGCCGTCAGTATGATTTGTGGGACAGGCTCTTGGAACGGTCGGCCCTTGCAAAGGTTTTGTGGATTCCACCAATGCAGAGAGTTGTATGCCCGACCGCTCACCAACACTAGGTCTTTCAACTGTCCGTGAGCCTGATTCCACTGACGTGCCAAGCACTCCTGAAGCGGGCGTATATGTAATCTCGCGTGCGGGACTATGAAGATGCAGGAGGCCATCATGCCTATCAACTGCATAAACACTCGTGCCGGTAGTGAGTGTTGAGGTTTGAACTTTTTTATGAGCAACTGCATGCTGTTGATCCTCACTGAATTGGGCTGTGCCTTGGCTGCCAGAGTGTCTATGGTTGCGCCTAGGTACTGCTGTACGTGGGAGGGTTGAAGGTGGGACTTTGGATAATTCAGTGAGAATCCCAGGCTGTGAAGAAGGTGAATGGTGTGGGATATGTGGTTGGCACACTGCTGGGCTGACTTTCCCTGGATAAGCCAGTCGTCCAGATAAGGATAGACATGTATGTGCTGTCTCCTTAAGTGTGCCGCCACTGTCGCCAGGCACTTGGTGAACACTCTGGGTGACGTTGTTACTCCGAAAGGGAGGACTTTGAACTGGTAATGTTGATTTAGAACAGTGAACCGGAGATATTTTCTGTGTGATGGGTGTATGGGTATATGGAAATACGCATCTTTGAGATCTAGTGTTGCGAGAAAGTCTCCCTGACTGAGTAACGGCAGCACCTGTTGTAGGGTGAGCATGTGAAAATGCTCTGACAGAATGTAACGGTTTACAGGTCTTAAATCCAGTATGGGTCTGAGAGACCCGTCCTTTTTAGGGATCAGAAAATACAGTGAGTACACTCCTGATCCCTGTTCTTCTGCAGGCACTAGTTCTATGGCTTCTTTTTGGAGCATACTGAGAACTTCCTGGTGGAATAAGTGCAAGTGCTCTGCGGACATAGGACGGTGTCTTGGTGGTATGTTTGGTGGAGTGGATGTGAGCTCCAGACAATAACCGTACTGGACAATGTCTCTCACCCACCTGTCTGTAGTGATGGATTTCCAGACTGGCAGGAACTCTTGGAGTCTCCCCCCGAAAGGTGTTATGTGGTCGGGGGGCAGTGACAAGGCATCACTGTTTGTTGGTGGCGGAGGACCTGGAGCTGTTGTTCCCTCGGCCTCTGCCTTTGACGTTGTTTCCACGGTATCCACCTCTATTATTCTTATTATAGGTGGTCTGTGAACCTCCTTTAGTGTACTGCGACTGTTGGGAGTTCTGGTTTTTAGATGGTCCTCTGTTGCTAGAGCGACGAAAGGACCCACTCCGAAACTGCTGTGATTGCAGAGCCCCCATAGACTTCGCAGTCTCTGTATCTTTTTTGATCTTTTCTAGGGTGGTATCAACTTCGGGGCCAAAGAGGGAGTCAGGGTTGACAGGTTGATTGAGTATAGTTGTTTGTATCTCTGGTTTGAATCCCGAGATTATCAACCAAGCATGCCTTCTTAACATGACGCTGGTGTTGATAGCCCTAGCTGCAGTGTCAGCTACGTCAAGAGCGCACTTAATGGAAGCGTTGCTTATGAGCTTCCCTTCTCTAATAAGCGACTCTGCTCCTTCCTTATACTGATCTGGGAGGTGCTGTAGCAGTGTCTCTAGGGTATCATAATGCGCCCTGTCGTATCTAGCCAGAAGTGCCTGTTAGCTGCCTGTGCAGCAACTCTCTTTCCTGATGTTTCCAAGACCTTAGACTCCTTGTCAGGGGGAGGAGCATCACCCGTTGTCTGTGAGTTGGCTCTCTTCCGAGCATTGGAAACCACCAACGAGTCCAAAGGCAACTGGCCTCTTATGTAGGTAGGGTCCACAGGAGCTGGCCTATATTTTTTTAAATCTTAGGGTTTAGTACTCTCGCCCTTGTGGTCTCCTTAAAAATGTCATTAGCCGGTTTTAGGACCCCTTTCAGCATGGGCAGAGTCTTAACAGATCTTTCTGAGGTAGAGAAGGTATCCATCAGAAAATCATCCTCAATAGGATCAGTGTGGAGCTGTACATCATGATTTTTAGCTGCTCTCTCAATCAGGGCATTGAAAGCAGCAGTATCCTCAGTAGGAGATGTTTTTACCACATATGCCTGTGTGTCTGGAGCAGTTTGTGGGTCCCCTGTACCAGTATTGTCCACCCAAGGTAGGTTTTGATCTTCAGGGTCAGTGTCCACAGGATAAGTGTCCTCAACATCACCAGCATCCCCTGCATCCACATCAAATTGTGTGGGTGAGAATGACTGAGGCTCCTGGTCATAATATTGAATATGTTCTACCAGAACTGGTGATGTGGCCCTCTTCTTCAATGGAATTTTGTATGACGCCATTGATTTCTCTGGCAGTATCTTTCTTTTATATATTGAAAGTCTACCAGTCTCCGCATCGATAAACTGCCTTGGCTCCTCATCTTCCTGAGGTACTTCGACAGCTCTCTGTCCCATTGGCATTCCTGTTGGTGCTTCGACAGTTTTCTTCGAGTCGACCCGTTTTTACGGCTCGGGACCCGTCTTTGCGTCGAGCATCTTCGGTCGTACTGTCGGTGGTAGTCCGAATTTTATGTGCGTCGACGCGATGTGAACTGTGCTGACAGTCTTCGGCTGCGGGGGTGCTTTTGCGCCGAGCATGGAAGCCGTGTCGTGGATGCGGAGTAACGACTTCGACACCTTCTTCTTTAGGAAGGGAGACGGTGTTGTCGATTCGACACGTTCCTTCGATACCCTTTTTGACGTGGCATCTAACCCCGAACCAGACGCCGTGTTCTCGACACGAGGACTGGGATGGGTCGGCTCTCGTGGGTCGCTCTGTATTTCTGTGTCGACGATCCTTGGCGCCGATTTTTTCAGGTCGGCAACCTTGACCTTGGTCTTCGGCGCCGCCTTCGGCTCGACGTCCCCATGAGATCTCTTGCCGTCGACGGCCTTCTTTTGTGTTTTCGGCTCTGAGGGCTTCGAGGCCTTGTTGCCGATGAGAGACTCTTTCACTTTCGAGTTAGGTGCCTTTGCCTTCAGTTTAGATTTCGTTTGATCGAATGATGGCGCTTTCGATACCGATGGCTCTTTAGGGTAGTTCGACGCCGGGCCTTTATGCGGGGCTGTAGAACGAGAGGAATGATCTTGGGTAAGGCCTTGTGGCGATCCCTCGACCTGAGCCTTATCGAGTGCCTCTTTGGGCCCTGTACCGACATGTGGGCCTAGCTCATCTTCCGAGCCATCCTCCTCGGCCCCAAGGGCCGCTTCGTTGTCTCCTACCTCTTCGACGACACCATCTTCCTCTTCATCTACTATACGCTCTTCTTCGGCATCATAGTCGGATTCTCGCTCCGAAGCCGGTACCGATAGCTCCCCCTGAACTTCAAGGTCCACGACCTCCTCATCTTCGGTCCCGAAGATGTTGTCCGGGTTCAGCGTCGCTGTCTGCGCCTCGAGCCGAGCTGCTCGACGAATGCGAAGGGTCTTCTTCGATCGAAACCTGGAACACGCCATACAGGTGGCTTCCTCGTGGTTTGGAGAGAGGCACTTGTTGCACACTGGGTGCACGTCGAAGCGAGCATACTTAGCGTTGCAAAGAGGGCAACGCTTAAAGGGGCTATTCGAGAACGCACTCGACAAAAATACTCGGCGCCGAACGAAAACAATACCGACGAATTGAAAGGCCTAAATACTCAAGGAGCTAAGATTAGGACATCCAAACCCAATGGAGGAAAAAAACAATCTAAGGATGAAGGGGATGCCCATGCGCACTGTAGTCCAGGGGAGGAGCCACCTATCTCGTGATACTTCGAAGACTCTTCCAGGACAACAATGTGCAATCATCCGGACCCAACGCTAGGCGGCGATCTATGCACAGATGAATTCAGCAGCCCACATGCCTCGAACATAAACATTCTAAATTACTTCAGACAATGAAATGACCCCTACTATGGCATGCATGCATTCTACTTGTACAATCTACAACAATAGTTTTATCAAGTTTCACTGCAAAAAGTAACTCCGGTTTAACACATATTACTAAAAGTAAATTAAATAACTGATTCTGTCTCCGTGAGCATACCAGTGAAAATCTTTACAGTTATTAGGTTTCAAAGTTTTCCACTCTATAAGAAATACTTAAATTAAATCTGTGAAAAATGTAAACATTACTATCTGAGCAGCTAACTGAGTTTCCGCATATGCACAACGCCAACCTTCACATTAAGAAATGCTTTGCTGTTGTTCCTAAACTTCCAAACCTACCTGTAATGTAATGTAATGTCACTGGCCCAACAAACATAGGACCCTTTGAGAACTCCCACAGACAAAGCACCCTGATAATTTTGTCCTCCATAGATAGGGTGTTAACGACTCTGCATAGCATCATCGCTTTGAAATAACAGTACTTTTTCAACAGGTTTAAAACACCAATGCTGATGCCTCAGGGGGTGTGTAGGAATTGCAGAAGTTGAACTAGAAAGAATTTTAGCACGTGACAAACACAAAGTGGTTCCTTACTGTCCACATCAGTAGGTATCTGCCCAAAGAGTGTGAGGTAAGGCTCATATAGCACATTGCGGAAGATCCAGTCCAGCCGGTGTTCATTGTGCACAAGGATCGCTTGCTTAGATACCCCAAATGACACCACCCACACAGCCAGCAGGAACAGGAAGAAGAAGAGGTCCTTAATCTGAAATGAGAAATGCAATGATGTAACCTCTTTAGCAAAAATGTACTACGTTTTGTAAACTGAGTCAAATTTACAAAGTTTAATGTGGTGATGGCATCATCACTTACGGAAATAAAATAAACAAGCCTTGCACCATTTATATCATACAAATCAGAAAACTAAAATAATGTTGTGTGAAGAAGCAAAATATCAAAATAGAGTGCAAAATCGTACAGGAATGCAGCTGATTATAATTTTATGTCAAGACCAGAGACTCATACTGTGCTGTCTTTCTTGCCATTGAACTCAACTGCAGCCAGATTTTACGAACAGTCATTCATGAAAGCTGAAAAGCAATACAAAAACTACAATAGCCAACAGGCGTAGGTGCTGGACTACCAACTGTCACAATCACAGGTGCCTCATTAGCCCTCTATACTAACCCTGGGCGTAGTTCGCGAAGTAGCAGTACGCGAAGCTACGCAAAGTGCACTTCGCACTACGCGAGCTACGCGTAGCACTTCGCGAACTGCGTAGTACCCTGTTCGCACGGTGCAAGATGTCATTTTCAATGATTGCACAGTGCGGACAAGCAACCGGCACTGTGCAATCATTGAAAACAGCATCTTGCACAGTGCGAGCTGTAGTTTTCTGCTGCTCGAGTAGATTTTTACTCGAGCGGCAGCTTTCTCAACGCAAACTGGTAGTTTCTCATCGCGAGCGGTCGCGAGCATACGCGACCACTCGCAATGAGAAACCTGACCTCCTCGCGTTGGGAATCTCGTCCGGAAGTTTATTTTCCACGCTCGCGATCGCCAACTTGATGTTGAGGACCGCGAGCAAGCAAAAAATGTCCGCTGCACTATGCAACACTACGCTACACGTGTTCGCACTGTGCTACGTGCAATTCGCATAGTGCGAAGTCGCGCAAACTTCGCAAACTACACGAGCGTAGCGTAGTGCTTTGCCCAGGCTTACTCTATACATAGTCCTTGGCCATCCTGCTCTTCCTTTTTAGGTTGGAAGGCCAGCTGTAATCAGTATATGGAGTGTAATCCCACCTGCTGCTTGCTTGGGTCCCGGAGCCCATACGTCAGTTTCTCAGAAGGCTGAGGAGCACCGGCCAAGTACAGTTTCCCTACGCTTTTTAGGCTGATCTGTTTGGCAGAACTCTTTTTCTTCTGCTGCGCTCCCCTGCACTGCAAGCCCAGCTGGTGTCTTCGGTGCCCCTGCTCATCTCGATACCGAGTCTCCCTGTGCGGCGCCCTAACCCCACCACAACCCCCATCACTGTTTTGTTTGTGCTTTTACAACATCCCTGCAGCAGTCACACATTGCCCGGCTGCCATCAGCAAAGAGTGGGAACATATAGCTATATGCATGCGTGCTGTGCTTTATGTTTCAGCACACCACCAGGTTTTCTGTTAAAGTCAATAGCTGCAGCAACCTGGATTTAGTCATGTGGTTCTCTGCTTACAGACACAGTAACTGCAGTGCATTAACTGATAGAGGTTTGTTAATGTACATTAATGGTGATCACGTTAGAAGAGGCACACTTCACATGCCATGTATGTGGAATTAAGTAAGAGTACTGAAAGGCAGAGGAAAGTGACATATTAACAATAAAAGGCTGAAGACTCACCCCACCTGTAGTGAGCCATCCGACCACTATAGCAATATGTTGCTACTTGCATCCTGTGGTACTGGCTTGGCCCAGAGGTGATAAAGGTGCAAGCGCCGCTAGTGACCAGTGCAGGTATCCCTATAACAAGTGTTGTCCTTGGGATATGCTTATTGATAGGTCCCAAAAGTCCCCATGACCATCGGGTATCGTCCCTCCTCACTGGTGACGAGGGGGTCTTACCCTGCTGCAAGGTGGTAGCCCTTTGAGGTACCTGCGAGGGACGAGTGTATTTACCTGGTGAAGCCTCTGGCCCCCATTTAGGAGGCCTGCACGGTCGCTGTGATCCAGTGAATGTTCCTGGGCGGTGGTAAAGGGGAATCCTGAGCTGTGGGACTGGCCTGGTGGAGCGCTGGAGTGTGGTGTCTGCAGATGGAGGTGAAGTGCGGCCAGGCATGGTGTCTGTGGCACTGACGTGCATCCCCAGCAGGGGATCGGCTGCATGTGGGCGTGGTCTTCAATAAAGCCATTAAGAGTGCGGCCGGAGCCGTCCCAGGGTTGCCAGATTGGGCTATTTCCCACACAATTGGGCAACATTTTTCCCAATTGTGCGGGAAAAACACATAGCTGGCGGGGGGCTACTTTTTGGGCTTATTTCCAACAGTTGTGCGCAATTGTTTCGCTGGGGCGGCGCCGACATTCAAGCAACTAAGCCAACAAGTGGTGAGCAGTGGCATTGTCAGCAGCCAATGAACGCAAAGCGCGCTGCGAGGCTGAAACATCATTGGAGGAGGAGGCGGAGCATGCTACTTTCAATAGACGCTCTGCTGAAGGCAGCAGTGCGTGTGTGTCTGTGTGTGCAAGTGCAAGCGCCCCTGCTGCTATTACCAACTTGCTGGACACAGTCTCTTTGGGTAAGCGCGCCGTCAATCTAGTAGCGCACGAAAGTGCTACTACTAACGATGCCCTGGAAATACTGGATGCCCGTTCCCCGCGCGCATTATTAAAAAAAGTGACGCGCGCTCGCCGCTCTCTTCATCGGAATTGGCGGTGCGTAGGGCCTGATTCCTCGCAGTTTACGGGCAGCTATGTGCAGAACGAAGAGACCGACCAGCTGTCCTGTTCTCCAGCCTCAGTGAGTACCTGTCAAGCTGGAGGTTAGGTGGGGTGAGGGACTTTCAGTGAATATTAGAGCAGTTTAGGTGTGGTCAGGGACTTCCAGTGTTTGTTACACCGCTTAGAAGCGTTAGGAGTCAGTAGGATCAGGTGATTTACCTCAGTTTCATTTTCTTTTCATAGCTTGTCCTTGCTTAAATGAGTGTCATTTCTTATGTTTATCTGTTTATATGAACTCAATTTCTTGATTTTGCTCGCAATAAAGTGTCACTCTTAGTGTCATACATTTAACAGTTGAATGTCATTCATAAGTACTCTGAAACCTTGAAAATGTCACACATAAGCACTCTTAAAACGTGGCAACTATGCAGTCTGTTTTCATGTTGAATAGTGCCCTTCCATTTCTGGTGCTTTGCAATAGTTTTAAGATCTTCGTAGAGTTTCTCGTTGCTGAAATGGCTGTAATTTGTTATATATGTTTCCCTCATCTTCGTTGCTTGATTTTTGCTTGCGAGAAAGTGTCACTCAGTCGTTGAATGTCACTCAATTACACTGAAATTCTGAAAATATCACACATAAGCAACCTGAAACCTTGGCAGCTATGCACTGTGTCACTTTTCTCTCGGGTCTCAGACTGTCAGACCTGGCCTGATGGTGCAGCCCTGTGCTGCTGTGGCCATCGACTCGTGGGGCCTGGCCGCAGCATGTAGAAGCAAGCACAAATTGAAGTAAGTTCATTTATAGTAAGAGTAGGAATGAGTGCTGTATGATAAGTAAAGCACTCTGAATCAGATGTTCTGTATAGACTTGTAAAGTGTTCTGATAACTTTGGATCTAGCTATTGCTATAAAATAATCTCAAAAAAGTGGTTTCTGATGACTAATTCTGCATAATTTGAGAGTTGCGAGTTTGGGCTGGTGTTTGGGCTGAAACTGGTCTGGTTGGTCTTATTTTGGGCTTATATTTGAGCGGCTTTGGGCTTGGGACGGGTCTAAAAATCTGGCAACACTGAACCGTCCATGACTGGAGCCGAGTGAGGAGGTCCAGCTGCTAGGGCAAGCTGCTGCTGGCACGGGGGAGTGAAGCACTGCCCCATGTGGCCGGCGATGTGTCTGCATGCACGGTAGCTGGAGCAGTTGCAGTGCAAAGGCCCAGAGAGTAAGCAGGCATTCTACTACTGACAGAAGCCGGGGGCACAGAACAGTGAGTCGTAGGCCCCCACCGCTCCAGTCTGTCCAGTGTTGCTGAAACGGCAAAGGTGCAAGATACCAGAGGAATGTGGTGTCCCGGGGTGCCAGGGCTGGCGTCAATTGCTAGACTTTTAACATTCCAAGCCCAACCTCTCCGTTGGATGAGATGTCTGTCCAGGCATGTGAGGAGGCGGGGCCTGCACCAGAACACTGCTCTCTCTCTGCATTTGCGTCACTACTGCCATTCAGCCAACCGGCAAACCCTTCTATGACAGCACCAAGATGGATGAAATGAATTGGGCAGCTGGAACATTGTTTTTGCTCCACGTGCAAAACAGATGGAGCTGTTAAGCGGTCGAAGATGTTGCACATGGAAGGGGAGGAACTTTATGAGCTGTTTGTGGACTTACCTTATACTGGGGCTGATAACTTTGACGCGGTGGTGAGGGCGGTGCACAGACTTTTCAATCCTCAATTTAATCTAGATTACAGCCATTTCGAGTTGAGGCAAGCACGCTATCAGGAAGGCAAACCCATTAATTTAGATTTTGCGCGGCTGCTCAATTTGGCCAGTGCATGCGTTGGTATAGACAAGCAAATGGAATTAGGAGCACAGCTCATTCAGGTTTCTCGTTCTGCTAACCTGAGAAAACAGATTCCGAGGCAGCCTGGAATCTTTCTGGATGATATCATCATACGGAGACGATCTCATGAGTTGACGGATGCAAGCGCTGGTGAAATGGATTCCGCACTAGCCTGCGCCGCTGCAACCCCATCACAGTCAGGCCAGGTCAAAGTCAAGGAGGCGTGCATGGACGCTATAAGGAAATGGCCAGGAAGAGAACATAGGGGGGCCAGTGGCCAACTGTGGGCTCACCAGTCATCCACCCAGAGGCAACCAGGCTACAGGAAACCCTGTCCAAAGTTTGGGCATCCAAACCACTTTACGAAAGTGTGCCAGAGTAAAACTCGACCCTCCGGTGCAGAGCAAAAAGTAAGACACGTGGCAGAGTAAAGCTCCTGTCAGACAGATGAAGAGGAGGAGCGGGACCCGACACAGAAGGTGCAACAGCAGATGAAGCTGTTGGAAGAAAGCGAAGAAGACAAAGAGGAGGTGTTTGCCATCTCCTTTACAGCCACAACAACCAGAAGTGGAGGCCACCGCTCTGTGCCATGTGGAAATCGGAGGAGTGCCGCTAGCAGCCCTCATTGATACTGGCGCGTCGGTTGACGTCCTCTACTCTGAGCAATGCCTTCGACTACAGCCATGACCAAAGCTCATGACTGTAGGAAGCTGGCTCTGCATGTACTATACCAAAGTAAGGTATAGAGTCCAGGGAGTCCCAGAGGTGTAGCAGAGGCTAAATTAGATAATCACTAACAGCTCTCTTTGTGGTAGTGTGGTCGAGCAGTTAGGCTTATCAGGAGGGTGTGTTAAGCATTTATTGTATTCACTCAATCAAGGCTGATACACACACTCGGAGACAGGATCCAGACCATTTCAGTAAGTATAAAATGCTATACTTATGTTTTATTTTCTCGAATCAAGAAGGATTTGGCACAGGCAAGTAAGAAATACTTTCAAATGCAAGCCTGTATAATGAAATGCAATTGTGGGTTGTATAGGAATTGTTAATGGTTTGTATTTGCTGTCAAAACAGTTTAGAACACATAGAAATTACTTTAGATTACTTTCTTGTTACATTGACTACTAAGGGTGATATGCCTAGATATCACACCGTAGGTCCTACAACAGCAAAGTAAGTAGGGCAGTTCTACGTGTTAAATACGGTTATGTTTGTTCTATACAAAAAGCAGGTCGACACTTAGAACATTGCAGAGGAAAAAACACAACATGGGTTCCTATGGAGAAAAAGAATTATCGGTTTGCAGGTAAGTAAACGACTTACAATACTGGGTGTCTGGGGTTAGAACCAAGGTTCCACAAGATTCTAGCTGGCACTCTACATTCACCACCAGCGGCACTAGGGCGGCTGGGTGCAGAGTGCAGGGTGAAAGGTTAGCCAATGGGGCACCTCGGTTGGTGGCTGCTCACAGGCAGGCCACTCGGTCTTGGGAGCCAATCTCCTAGGATTAAGCTCAGGGCACAGGGGGTCCCAGGTGAGCACCAAGTCCACACCACCAGTGGTGCAGGGGCGGCCGGGTGCAGGGTACTTAGGAGTTGTCGGGAAACCAATGTAATCCTAGGGAGGTTGCCGGATTTGAATTTCAGCAGCAGGTTCTATCCAGAAAGTCTTCTGGGAGGAACCAACAGCTAGGCAGGTAAGATTAAGGGCTCGAGGACTTAAGTGCACCTCAGGTCCTCTTCTCCACTGCGCAGGGCAGCCAGATGCAGGGGTGTCATTTGAGGTTGGGTTTCAACTTGGTGGGCCACTCGCTGTTGCATGGTGACTCCATGCAAAGGCAGCAGGCGACGTCAGGGAGTCCTGAATTCTGGACTCTGGAGCACTGGGGGACCTCGCTATGGCCGGTGGGTCACTTGGACTCAGGCCGTAGGTGATAGATGCTTCCATGTGTTGGATTACTTCGTCCTCAGCAGACTCAAAGCCTTTCTTTAGAGTTTCTTTTGAACAGAGCTGCTGTTTGCCAGAGATCCAGTTTTTGTTGATGGCAGTCAGTCCTCCATGGGGTTCTGTAGGTCGTTGGCTGCAGGACAAGTTGCCTTTTAGCACAGGAGCTGCTAAAACTGCAGATGGCCAAGTTGGGCAGGGACCGAGTCAAGGCTGAACCAATTTCATGCCTTTTTGAATGATAATGATGCTAATATGGCTTTTACTATGGTCAGTAAAGAGACAGAAATGGTATTTTTGGATGTTGAATTATTAGTTTCAGGTGACAAAATACATGGCTGAATGCACCGTAAGCCCACATCCTATAATTCTCTCCTACATGCGGACGGTTCACACCCCAAGGGCCAAATCAATTCGATCCCTTAGGGGGAAATGCTCAGGGCATGCAGAAACTGCAGTCAAGAACATGCTTTTAATATGAACTTGGATGACATGAGGGAACACTTTGTTAAACGTGGATATAGTGAGGAAGTGGTGAATAAGGCTGATACCAGAGCACGTAAAGTAAATCGGGCTGACACATTGAAAGACAAGAAAGATACCAGCAGGAAAAAGAAAGATGATTTGATTAGGATGGTTACAAAGTATCACCCCCAATCACATATGTTGGTCAATATACTGAACAAGCATTGGTCCCTGCTGACAGCAGACAGTTAACTACAGATGTTTGTAAAAACACGACCCAACATTACATATAGAAAAGGTAACACAATTTGGAGCATCTTGAGCCCCAGCTATCCGACACCGACAAAACATGAGACCTGGCTGCGCGTAAGAAACAATGGATTCTATAAGTGTGGACATTGTACTATGTGCAAACTAGCTTTGGATAAGGTAAAGGAGTTTAGTTTCAATGGTTCACGAACATTTGAAATCAGGACTCACATTGACTGCACTACACGATGTGTAATGTATGTACTCCTATGCAATTGTGGCAGAATTTACGTAGGGAGTACTATTAGACCAGTGAGAGAGAGAATTATTGAACACTTTAGAGCAGTGAAGCAGACTGACATGATATATCTGATTGCACAGCATATGTGTGAATGTACAGCACAGGGTAAATGTAGGAGAGTAGGATCTGCACTTATATTGCCCCCACTTTTTTTCTGATGTATACACTGGTTTCTGGCTATGGTCAGGCTGGGATCCTTCCATTCAGGGCCCCAGCCTCTCTGTTCTCTCTCAACGACTCGGTGTGCATATTAGATGCACTAGTGATTGGATACTGTGGTACCTTATGAGCCCCTAGTGTATGGTACCCTAGGTACCCAGGGCATAGGTACTTCACAGGCCTACCAGGGGTTGCACCATGCTTTATGCCACCACCGGGAAGCAGACTCAATCTGACACCACTGGCCTGCTACTGCAGTCTGGGTGAGGTAGTGCTAGCACTCCTCACTGAGGTATAGGTTCCCATATCTCACCATACACACACATATAAACCTATCAGCCACCCCTAAAGCAGGCCCTATCAATCCTGTGGGCAGGGTGCTTGTTTTACTATGTGAGGGGGTGCCTCTGCATGAGCAGGACCCCTCTGCAGCTGTCAGAGTCACCTACAATTTCGGTTTCATGGGCTCCAAAGGGTATCAAGTAACCCCAGAGCAGGCAATAGAGAGCTCATGTTGAGGCAGAGTGAAGCCCGATGGATCATGACCTTGAAAACTGTTGAGCAGGGGCTAAATATTGATCATGAAATGCAGTATTTTTTATGATTATGAATTGGAAACTGGAAATGTCAACTGAATTTGGGATACTTTAAATATTAACTGAGATAACAAAGATGTTGGGTATATGGGGAGTACTTCATAGATTTACATTACAATATATAGACGTGTATAACTAAGATATTTAATAAAAATTGAAATGTATGGAATGGGAACCAATATTGAGACCTTTCTGAAAATGGTTTGACATGCTTTACATGGGGGATCAGGATTTTGATATCGACAATAGCCACTTGGCATCTTGATGGTTGGGATCACTTTTATGAGATTTTAAGCTGAAAGTATTTAAACTGATTAAGTACACCCTATGCTGGAAATATGAATATGGATTAACGTTAGGATCCGCCATCTTGAATTCATAGTAACTGGTGACACCCATGATTAGGGAGTATATATGGAGAGGACAGAGATTTCTATTTGGTTATTTCCTGGTGCATCCATTGTAGTAAGACAGACCGACTTACGTGACAAGATTAAATACGGAAAGTGTAGGTCTTAATAAATACGGTTGTATTGGTCACTTACAAAAAAGGGAGAACACTCGAGAGACACTTTGATAATTAGCATTTATTAGGGAATGGTTTCATGACAATATAAGAAACCGTAATATAATAAATATTGCTTAGAGATACAGTTATGGATATTTGGTTGTTATAAGGATCGAACACGGATTGTGGATGTGCCTTGTTAGTAAACCTTAGTCTTTGGACGTAAGAAGTTGGTGGCGGACATATTGTGTAAGTGTATCGCGATGTGAAATCGATTCTAATACTTCTGAACTGGTTTTAAGGGGTAAAGTTTGCGAGCCAGTTTGAGAATTTACTAAGGGTGGACGGCGAACACCGCTCCGCTGACGGAATTGACTGAGTTTTTGCCATTCCGCTCTCCGCTCTAAAAACGGAATTTATCAAAAAAACTGTGGAGCGAAGTTTGCCGGCACAACCCTCTACAAGTCCGTTAAGTTAAGGCAGGCAGAGTTAACTTTGGTAGTAATCGCCATTCTTAATTTCTTACATGCTTTAGATTTTTCTCTGAGAGCAGTTGGGCTTCTTTTCAATGTTCTGTATTGGTTGGGCTTCCTTTTCACACACACGCGTAATTAATTTTGATTGTCATCACCTGCACTTTGAAAGGAAAAGGAATGACAGTAACTAAAAAGAAGTGTATTTTTGCAGTTAACATCAAAGGGAGTAAAACCAAAAGAAGACTTGGTGCAAGCAATTAAAGACGCACCATTTCCAGATGATAAAGACACTTTAAAATCCTTTATGGGTTTGTGCGAATACTATTCCAGATTTATTGAAGGGTATGCCATTAAAGTTGAACCTTTAAGGAAGCTTTTGAGGAAAGGAGAACAGTTTATTTGGGAGAGGGAACAGAAACAAGCTTTCAAAGAAGTTAAAAAATCAATACTTTGTGCACCTACATTATTACCATATGATCCAGACAGTAAAAATGTACTAACTGTAGATTCAAGTTCTATAGGAATCGGTGCAGTATTTAGTCAAAAAAAGCATGTAAAATAATCTACTGTGAGTTTTGTTTCAAGGCGATTAAAAGAGGCTGAATTGGCGTATAGTATCATAGAAAGTGAAGCTCTTGCATGTGTTTGGGCAGTAGAAAAACTAAAAACGTATTTATGGGGAACAGAATTTGAAATTGTCACAGACCATTAGCCTTTAATATACATGTTGGATGGAACAGGAAGAGGTAACAATAAGGCATCATCAAGGCTTGTTAGATTAATTTCTAAGTTGCAAGAATATAATTATACTGTAAGTTATATTCCAGGAAAAGACAATTCTAGAGCAGATTTCCTTTCAAGGTTACCTATTAATGATTTGGGGGATAAAGAGAAGGAGGAAGTGGAGTGTGTTGTTGCTCCCATTGATGCTACTATACTAAGTATAGGTGATATATCAGAGGCAGAATGGGTTGAAAATGTAAAAAATGACGTCATTTTGCAAAAAGTTATTGGTTTTATAAAAACCAAGTGGCCACATTTGCGAAATTTGAATAATAATTTGAAGTGTTATCATTTATCTGATGAATTGACTTTCGCAAATGGACTTTTAATGAGACATGATTTATTTATTCCACCTAACAATCTTAGGAAAAAACTAATTTACATTGCGCATAAAGGTCATCCTGGATCTACAGCAACAAAAAAAATACTTAAAGAGCATTATTGGTGGCCAGGATTAAATTCGGATGTAAATAACTACATTGATTTTTGTGAAGAATGTCTTAGGGCTGATAAACTTTGGAAAGTTAGTAAAAATGAATTGCAATTGGTGGAAATACCTAAAGGACCCTGGTCAAAGATAGCTATTGATTTTTCTGGACCATTTGTAACTATGGATGAAAATTGTAAATACCTGGTTGTTTTAACTGATTATTACACAAAGTGGATCCACTACAAATTTTTGTCTAAAATTACAACTGATTTTGTGATTGATTTTTTAGTAGATACGTTTGAATGAGGGACAACCTAAAATCTTGGTGTCTGATAATGGAACACAATTAGTTTCTTCCAAAATGTGCAATTTTTAATAAAACCTAGGAATAAAACAAGAGAAAACACGTTTGTACAGCCCTTCATCTAATGGTCAGGTGGAAAGGGTAAATAGATTTCTAAAAGAAGGAATTCAACAAGCAACGGCGTCTAAAATACCTGTAGAAAATGTTTTAAAAGAAAAAGTATGTGCTTACAACAACACTATAAATGGCATAACAGGTCAAACACCTTTCTTTCTTATGAGAGGGAGAAAGAGTAATACCATGTTAACACCTAAACTTAAAAATTGGTATCAAGATAAAACTAAGTATTCTAGAATTGATGACTCAAAATTGAATATACATCAAACAATTGCTCATAAACAAAAGATAACTAAGGAATACCATGATGTTTCTAATAAAACTAAAAAAAAAACCATTTCATTCTGGAGATTTTGTCATCATTAAAAAACCAAATATGGTACGTAAAGGAGAATCGACTTTTACTCAACCATACAAGATTAAAAAAGTAACTGAAGGTTCTGTTTTCCTTGGTGAAAAAGGTTGGTTGAGTAAAAGTGATGTTGTAGGACTAAAACCAGGTCAAGAGAAAATTCTACTTAGAAATAAAGATGAAATTGAGTCTGAATCTAATTTGGAATTTTATGACGATTCCATTAGAGATACCAATTTGAGCCAATGTCACTTAAATGAGTTTATGGGAAATTTTGAGACTGATTTTCCGGAGATGGTTGAAAATGATAATTTTGATTTTCAAGAATCTTCTGCAAAGGTTGTTCCAATAGATGAACAAAATAATGAAAATGTCAGAAATGATAATTTACTTGGTTCATCACAATATGGTGAAAATACTAATAGAAGAATGTGTATGAAACAAAAACATTTTAAAGATTTTGTAATGTACTGAATTTCTTTTTTCTGTTATAAAGCGGGGAGATGTTGTACTCCTAATACTCTACCACCCTTCTTTGTTTTCACCCTATCTTCATTCCCTTCGTTCGTTCTTTCCCAACCGATCACACCCCTTTTCCCCTGTGACGTATCTTACAGTATAAACATGACGTTTATGGAATGTTCGTCATTACGATCTAGTTTTGTGCTTGATTTTGCTCCACGTGTGTGTGGGTCATATTTATTTAGATTTATCTTAATAAATCTTTCTTCTACCAACTTCTATCGGCTTATTTGACACAACAGTTCTGTATTGGTTGGGCTTCCTTTTCACACACACGCGTAATTAATTTTGATTGTCATCACCTGCACTTTTAAAAACAAGCATTGGCATAGCCAATAGGTCTCGCCTTTGGCACCTTATAAGTGTTTAGCAATGCTGTACATTATCCCCCACTGGCAGCTCACAAGGGCTGTACATGTACATCACAGGTACCGCCTTTAGAAACCCACCCGAGTGGATTTGTGCATCTGCTGCTGTTGAGATCTGTCTAGTCGGGTCCGAAACTGACCGTCTCAGCTGTTCATCTGTGTGAGGGCGATTAAACGAATGACAACAAGTTGGTCACTAGTAAACCCAATGATTAAAGTGCCAAGTGAATTCAGTTTGTTATGTATTCTAGAGAACTGGTGGTTGTGATAGATATCTTATACACATTCCACTCTAACCAAACTCAACTTGCTTGCACATGCGCCTGCTCCGACTCAGATGTGGCACGACGATTCTTATTTAAGACTCTGTATGTAGTGTAGATTCATTGACTTCCTATGTTTCTTGTAACAAAACAGTTATACAGCCTCATACCGAATGATTGCCTCTAGGTAGTTTCCCGTCGGCTGCTTCGGGCTGCTCGTGGTCTTAGGTGTACTATTTTAGGGTAATTGGATGCTCTTTGTAAGGGGTTTTTTCTTCTGAATTAAGTACATTTGAGCTCTATACTACGACTGTGGCTGACCACAGTCCTCTAATAAGCAGACAATCCACTGTTCACAATGTCACACCGATTGCCATGAACGGAACCACAATAACCGGCCGGGGTCTCGGGCAATAATACCTGCAGTTAGAACAGTAAATTTGCATTGCCCGAGGCCTTCACCTTCTCGGTTCAAAAATGCAAAATATTGTTGACATTAAGAAAATAGATAATGTTTTTTTTTTTTTTTTACAGGTGTTACAGGTGGCCTAAACGATAGCTTTCATTAAGGCTGTCTGTACCTAGTCAGGCGAAGTGCATTGTGGAGTTTGTAGTCTTATATATATTTCAAAATGTCACAGGCCATTGTAAGAAGCTAGCTCGCCCTTAATTCCGTTGTGATTGATACTTGTAGCCTCGTTGGGGTGGAGGAGAGGTCGTAGGGTGGGGAGGTGGTATGCTCACGAGAGTGCACTGATTGATCAGCGTTTATTCTGGCGGGGGTCATGTAATCCGGGAAATTTCCCGTCTTCCTGCTCCAAACCTATTAGTCCTCCCATTGTATTCTTGTGTTTATTGTACAGCATTGTTGAAAAATCAGCCCAGCAAGTTGAAACACCTCCCTATAAACGAAGCATGGCTGGTCAAAATCGCAAGGGGCTCTGCGTTCTATTTACGAACCGGTTTATAAATTCAGAAAACGGGACAGGTGCATAAACCTCAAAGTAGCAACCGCAAAAGATCAAAATCAAAAGCGCTGGTGCTTCCTGCCACTGCCGTCTCGCAGTAACCATATACAAATATTGATGTCGTCATATAGGGCATAAACGAAAGGTGATGCGCGAGTCCTCATACAGCAGCGTTCAGGGGCATAAAGCTGGTGAGAGTGGACAGCAGAAGAGGCCAGGGAAGAGAAGAAATGCTTGGGTAGCCATAGTACCGCGGCGCTGTATCTCTGTAGCCGGTGTCCACATTACTGAACATATAGCCCCCAGCTGGTGCACATTCCTGGGCAGGGGATCCGCACCGCCCACCCCCCCTCCCTGGAGGGAACATGTGCGGAAGATCGGCCCGACCTGTCCCGTCGTGGGGATGCCATGCCTGAACTTGGGGCGGGCTGCTCTCACATCTACCTCGGGACTCTGCCATGGCAGCCCACCTTGAGTCCAGAGGCGCTGGGGGCTTCTCCTGCCTCGTGGGGAGTCTGACGTCTATCCATGAGCCTGGAGGGTCTGCCAGCACAGCTGGTACAGCCCTGGCACCCTGTCCAGGGCTAGGGTTATGGGTGAGTGGCGACAGGGGAAGCAGAGGTACTAACCTTCACCCTAACCACGGAAATGGTGTTGACTCCACCTCCTCGCTTTCCTGCATTTTAGAGAGCCTGGCCGAACCTCTGGACAGTGAATTACACGCCCCCCTGCTTTCCATCGCAGACACTCGGGCAGAGATTCAGACTGTCTCCCAACCACAGGGACTTTCCATCAGGGCGAAGTGAGTCACGACCCTGACCTTATGCTGCCGGCGGCCAAAATGTGAATATTAGGAGCTGGTCGTCTGCTCTGCAGACTGGCTGTTAAGAGGCTGAGAATGCATGGTAAAGTGGGTGCCACAGACCATATCGGAACTTGGGACCCACCCACACCCCAAACAAAAACAAGCATTGAAAATGCAACAGGTCTCGCCCTCGCTTAAGTTAAAGCAATTCGGTTTGTAATTAGGTGGCTTTTTAGCTTTGCTTTATTAGTGTTTTTCAAACTTTCATGTACATAACATGCATATATGTATATGTATGCACGCATTTATATTTGTATTTATATAGATATGCAGGTTTACATGTATGTATGTAAATATATACACATACATATATATAGATGCATATGCATATATATTCACACACACACATACATAAACCATAGGTTTCACACACGTTCTAGTTAGGTGGACATATCACTCGTAAAAAACCAATGAAATTCCCCCGTTATAGTAAGTTCAGATAACTATAACTCGCGCGCCCGCCCGCAATCCACTGCTCATGACATCACATATTACATCACTCATGACATGGTCATTGGCATCACTCATGACTTCACTGATGACATCATCCTTGTGATAGAGTGGCGGTAGCACGAGTTATAGTTATCTGAACTAACTATAACGGGGGAATTTCATTGGTTTTTTACGAGTGAAATGTCCACCTAACTATAACGTGTGTGAAACCTATGGTTTTTTAAGTGAATTTGCAAGGTTTTTTAAATGCTAATTCCTAACTATAACGTGTTTGAAACCTATAGTTTTTTAAGTGAATTTGTACGTTTTTTTAAATGCTAAGTTATGTATGCATTATTTTTTATTTTATTTTTTTAACGCTGCGCGCACCGTGCGCGCACCTCGCTATAATTAATAAAAAAAATTCAAATGTTTTTTCACCCTTCGGGGTCCTTTAGGGACCCCCTGACAAAGGCTAGGGGGTCAGGAACTCTCTACCCTGCCCCCTTTTCACGTTTGCCACCTCTTTTTCACTCTCGCATCCAAAACAAACAAAATGGCGGCCGACACTTCCTGATTTCGACCGATTCGAACGTTGACTGACATGTAACCACCAATCCGAATTATGCTCGCTCACGTTAGGGTGCGCACACGGTGCGCGCTTATAGATATTTATATGCTTTTAAATGCTATTTTCTCAGGAAATACTAAACAGATTGACTCCATATATGCAAAACGCACTTCCTTGACCTGAGGACTACCTCTCTGCCAAATTTCAAGTAATTCTGTTCAGCCATTCGGGCTGTACCTTCGACTAAAGGTCCCTATGGAAAAATGCATGGGGAAAAGGTGTTTTGGGACCCCCCTTTTTCCTCGGCCCCCGCTTGACGAGTCACCACGAGACTTTCAGGGTAGGAGCTGAGCGGAGCGCCCCATTAGTTTTGAGAATTTCGCGAGGCTTCGCCAACCGGCGCCAAAGTTATTCAAAATAGAATTTTGAGATTTCCTATGGAAACACGATCCTAACTAGAACTATCTACTGGCGACCGCCAGTAGATTATATATATATATATATATATATCACCAAAAAGCCCCTCCGAAGAAGAGAGTAGAGGCCACAGCTGGGGTGAGTAGGGAGACTTCTTTATTCAGCATGGTACAAAATTTGGCGAATGCATTTCGGCATGAATGCTGCCTTCCTCAGCGCAAAGAGTCTTGTCAGGAGATGCAGGCGTCATCGTGTTTTTAAATTAACTGCTCCAAACCCATTGGTTTGCATCCGCTCCGCCCCCAAGATCAATGTCTTAGCAAACTACCTGCAGGACACCTGGTGCGTGTGCACTGCAGATCCCAGAATGCAATGGTTTATCCTGGTAGGTGCTGTGGGAGTAAAACGATATTTTTGCGGATAAGTATGGCATCACGATATCGTCTGTGTCCATCACCTGTGTCCTGCTTGAATTGCTGTGCCCCCCTGGGTCCCCAGACCGCATCAACCACCATACATCAGGATTCCATCTGGCGGGGGCAAGTCTGGTACTCCATCTCGCCCTTCGCAGAGTCAATGACTCCAACACCACCCCGTCTCTTCCCGAATTCAGTGGCAGGTCTTGGCAAATCCAGTACCCTGGAAACTCGCAGAAGTCTGCAACAGCAGATGCCAGCAGAGCCAAGTCCAACTTAAAGATGCGGGGGCCTCCGAAGCGCGCTTCTGGCATGCGCGCAAAATATCACCAAAAAGCCCCTCCGAAGAAGAGAGTAGAGGCCACAGCTGGGGTGAGTAGGGAGACTTCTTTATTCAGCATGATACAAAATTTGGCGCATGCATTTCGGCATGAATGCTGCCTTCCTCAGCGCCAAGAGTCTTCTCAGGAGATGCAGGCGTATATATATATGTATGTATATGTGCGGTGAGAGAGTGGTAGAGAGTAGTAGAGCGAGGCAGAGAGTGAGTAGAGGAGAGGAGAGTGAGTAGAGGAGAGGGAGAAGAGGAGAGGGAGTAGTAGAGAGGGAGTAGTAGAGAGGGAGTAGTAGAGAGTAGTAGAGAGTGAGTAGGAGAGAGTAGTAGAGTGTGAGTAGTAGAGAGTGAGTAGTAGATAGTAGAGTGAGTAGTAGATAGAGAGAGTAGTAGAGCGTGAGTAGTAGAGCGTAGTAGAGAGAGGCAGAGAGATGGGTAGAGAGTAGAGAGTGAGTAGTATAGAGTAGTAGAGCGTGAGTAGTAGAGAGTAGTAGAGAGAGTAGTGGAGAGAATAGTAGAGAGTGAGTAGGGAGTAATAGAGAGTGAGTAGCAGAGAGTCAGTAGTACATAGTAGTAGAGAGTGAGTAGTAGAGAGTGAGAAGGAGAGAGTAGTAGAGAGTATTAGAGCGTAGTAGAGAGTATTAGAGAGTATTAGAGAGTAGTAGAGAGCTTTAGAGAGTGAGTATTAGAGAGTGGGTATTAGAGAGTGGGTATTAGAGAGTGGGTAGCAGAGAGTGGGTAGCAGAGAGTGGGTAGCAGAGAGTGGGTAGCAGAGAGTGGGTAGCAGAGAGTGGGTAGCAGAGAGTGGGTAATAGAGAGTGGGTAATAGAGAGTGGGTAATAGAGAGTGGGTAATAGAGAGTGGGTAATAGAGAGTGGGTAATAGAGAGTGGGTAATAGAGAGTGGGTAATAGAGAGTGACAGAGTTGCAGAGAGAGTAATAGAGAGAGAGTAAGAGAGAGAGTAATAGAGAGTGAGTAATAGAGAGTGAGTAATAGAGAGTGAGTAATAGAGAGTTGCAGAGTGAGTAATAGAGAGTGAGTAATAGAGAGTGAGTAATAGAGAGTGAGTAATAGAGAGTGAGTAATAGAGTTGAGGAGAGAGTTGCAGAGACAATAGTAGAGAGAGTAGTAGAGAGAGAGTGAGTAGTAGAGACTGAGTAGTAGAGACTGAGTAGCAGAGAGTAGTAGAGAGACTAGTAGAGACTGAGTAGTAGAGAGTAATTAGTAGTGCATGAGTAGCAGAGAGTAGTAGAGAGAGAGAGTAGTAGAGAGAGTAGAGAGTAGTAGAGAGTGAGTAATAGAGGGTAGTAGAGCTCCATCTTTGAATGGGCCTGTAAGCGCATGTTGCAGTATTTCGCTCAGAAGGGGGTGGCTGGGAATGAGTTATGAAGGGGGTCTGCCCAGAAAAGCCCATGGTTTAATGGCTCTGTGACAATGTACATGCAGCCCGCCTCTTCTCTTTTACCCTCGGCGTCAGCTATGCTGCCTGAAATAACACAGAATAATTTTGCAACATGCACCAATTTGGATCGTTGCATTCGCTAAATGTACGATGTAAAATAAACTGGGTAACGGTAACACTACAGCTGCTCGTTACAGCGCTTAGAAATGGTAGGGGTGTGGACTGAAGCACTGTAAAGGCAACCTATTGACATTAACAAAGCAGCCCGCGCCTCCCTTGTTCACTGCTAGGCGCTACTAATGAAGCGAGCACACCAGCACACACACACGCTACAGTGTGGAATACGGTTACCTTCGGTAACTACGAAATAACTTTTCGTTTCATGTGCACTAAATTAAATGATAATACATAGATTCCGATGCGTACATTCGATTCGGAAAAACACTTCAGGGTAGTAAGTGGGAGCCATTGCAATCTGCGCAGTTACTTTTATTTTGTGCGCTATTTGCAGGCCCACACACATTCAATAATGTTTAAAAATGAAAATGAGGCCATAATGGGACAATATTTAATGAGAACATTACTGTATTTTTTTTTCGTTTACTAAACTATTTACATCTAGATGTCGAATGGACTATTTCCCCACTGCCTAATTAATTTTCTGATTTAGAAATGCCTGAAGAGTAAGAAAAGGGCACAGTTGTAATCACAATTTTGCGTCACCTGGCGCGGCAAATAGGCGCATTTCCGGGGCTTTAAATTCAACAGCCAGACTACCATGCTAGCTGCCCTCGCCAGGCCACTTCAAAACACGTACATTTAATGCATTGGACTCAAACTGCTTTGCTAAAGGAGTGTGGACAGCCCGACGCCATCTTTGTCCCTCCGTGCGCGTGAAAGCCGCCATGCGTGTACGTGTGGACATCATATACGAAGAGTTGCCATGACAATGGCAAGCTTAGCACAAGATGGTGTCGGACTGTCCACAGTCCGTAGGGCCACGCGCATGCGGTCTGCATTGGACAGATGGCGAGAGCAGCCATCTCTGTCCATGCAGGCGCGTGCAACAAGCGTCGGGGAGAATCGATCCCAAAAATGTCTCTCTGACGAGAGCAGCGCATGTGCTGCTTTTCGCCAGGCGAGACCTAACAAGCGCGCGTGCCTCGCGCTCAAACTAAAAAAAATAAAAATGTTTGACGAGAGGCAGCAGGGGGAGGGGAGAGAGGAGGGGGCCTGCGCCTGTTTCCCTTGCGGGAACAAGCAGGAACCATCTGTTAAATACAAACAGATGGTTTGAAAGCTCGCTCCCACAAGGGAATCGCCAAACGTGCACGCGTTGCCACTCAAAGCAATATAATGTGTGCACGTTTTTGACTGAAAAACTGAATCGATATCTAAAGGTCTTTTTCCTACATGCACGCTGCGTAGGTAAAACCTAAAACAAACTGCTAAGCAAAAGTGCACAGCTGATATTGGTGCTGCAGCGAGGCCGGACGTTCCTTGCTGACTGCTGCACCCGGACCACAGCTTTACACAGTGAATGTACTTTTCCGGATACTTTGCCCTTGTTCGTTACATTGACTGACTTCAGTTCACAGTTCTTGGGGCGCGGCCGTGAGGCTTACTTTATGACTGGAGAGCTTGGTGGTGGCTGGCGACGACGAGGCGGCAAGGGCACAACAGGGAGGAGCGCGAGAAACTGAATTGAAAGTGGCCCGAGGCGCTGAGAAACAGCTGATTTGAATGAATCCCGCACCCCAGCCGAGGCTGCTGCTGCTGAACGTTGTTAACAGTGAGTTGCTGAATTTCTATTTATGTTGCATCACGAGCATCCCTGTATCTGGTTGCTCCACAGGATATATGTTATTTCACATGTGCACTTATACTTTCATTTATATATGCATAGCAGTATGCGTGTCTTATCTTGAAGAAACGGGATACATGATTGTGAAACTTTTAAAGATGTATCATAGTAGGTAAACGTTATCATGAAGAAACAAGCAACAGATGTAAATAGATATCAGACTACCTGCATTTTCTTCCAGCCCTGCAAGTGCAGATTCACTGCATTGCAGAGGATTTGAATGTGAAGCGTTAGGTATTTAGGGGCAGATTTACAAGTCACTTTTCCCATGTCAAAAGTGACGCAGAAGTGGCGCAAGGGACTTGTAAATAAGCCCCTTAGTCTCATATAAAAAATATTTATTTTCTTTGCAGGAAAAGAATGCTTCTCCTGCAAGCTCCTGCCTTTCAGTTTCAATTCAAAACAACCCCTGAAAAGGTTTTGATATTGTATTTGCTAAATAATGTATGCATTACTAGCTCTGTGTAATTTAAGCATATGTTTCAAAGTATAGGTTTATGTGCGGAGAGCGGTAGTGGGAATCTGGGCCTTGCTAAGCTGCATGTTCAGGACCCTTCGTACCCCAGACATGGCCTTTGTTTTTTCGGCAGGGCTGTAGTTTATTTTGATGGCCCGAAATAAGAATGCATTCTCCGAAAAGTAAGAGAAACACCTGATTCAATTTCAGGGTCATAGCCTGGTTTTCTGCCAAAAGCTCGCAGCATCAACCCTTCAGAAAAACAAAGCCATCTGCCCAGTCATGCCCACCTTGGTGCGGTGGGGGTGTTGTACTCGTGGGGCAGCCTTTCCATCTGATCTTCTGCATCAGCTTTGTTCATTGGAGGAGGTGCACTGCCTGCTGGATCTCAAGGGAGGCTCAATCAATCATGGCTTTATTAAGCGCAACTACTCACTTGTTAGGGTCTCAAGGAGCTGTGGGGGGGGTTGCAGGCTCCAGTCCATCAGGGAAGGGGTCCGCCGAAGAGCCAGGTCTTGAGGTTTCTTACAAAGATGGGAAGCTCTGCTGTTTGAGGTGGAGCGGGAGGGCGTTCCAGGCTTTGGCGGCGAGGAAGGAGAAGGAGCAGCCTCCCGATCTGGTGTGTAGGACCATAGCGAAGGAGAGCTGGGCTGATTGCAGGGTTCTCTGGGGTGCGTGGAATTGGAGTCGGCTGTTCAGGTATGCTGGTCTGGTGTCGTGGAGGGCTTTGTGTGCATGGGTGAGCATCTTAAGGGTGACTCATGCCTCGATGGGGAGCCAGTGCAGTGTGTGTAGGTGCTGGGAGATGTGGCTGTGTTTGGGCAGGTTGAGGACCAGTCTTGCGGCAGCGTTCTGGATGTTCAGTAACTTGCGGGTGAGGTTTTTGTTTATTCCAGCGTAGAGTGCGTTGCTGTAGTCAAGTCTACTGGTGATCAGGGCGTGAGTGACTGTTTTTCTGTGTTCAAGGGGGATCCATTTGAAGGTCTTGCGTAGGATGCGGAGGGTGTGGAAGCAGGAGGACGTGACCGCGTTGACCTGGCGGTCCATTTTGAGCTCAGAGTCCAGGATGATTCCTAGGTTGAGTGCGTGGTTCGTGAGGCTCACCAGAGCGCTGTCAGGGTAAGGGCCACGATTGAGATAAGCAGAGAACCTGCAGCCAGAAGGTCTCAACATCTTCTCCTACCAATCTTCGCCCTGACCTAGAGACCATAGCTAAGGAGCGGCAAGCTGTCCTGGTTTCACTGGCCGAGAAGAACCTGATGGGATCAATGAATGTGAAGCAAAACAAACTTGCTCCTTTTTCTGCTGCTCCCCCTTTATTCTTCTTTTTTTCTCCTCCTCCTTATGTTTCTCTGCTCTGGGCACAGGCATTCTGGCGGGGGTGGGCGCCATGGCCATTGACACTCCTATTTTTGTGAAAATCCATTGGACTGAACAACATGGACTCTAACAAAGTTTATACTGTTTTTCTTTTAATGTTTACTCTAGCCGATAGTTATTGTTCCTATTTGATGGATCGGTGGATTGCTTTTATAAGCCTTTTTCACTGTTGTTTAAGCCTAAGATTCTCTTATACACTCTTGCCTGTCTACCCTAAGGGGTGGCTGCCCACGCTGAGGTGTCCGATGACTGGCCAATTAGTGGTTCTCACCTTCAATTTCAAAGGCCTCAATCACACTTTGAAGAGGAGCTCTATCCTCTCCTATCTGGAAAATTCTGGGGCACACATATGCTTATCACAAGAGACATATCTCCTCACTAAATAGGGACACAGGCTCCGCTCTAAGGCCTTCTCCCATCAGTACTTTTCATTCCTCCTTAATAAAGCAGTTAGGGTGGTCTCTAGCAACTTTCAAGGGAAAGTGGGTACCAAACAGGCTGAAATAAAAGATAAACTGCTAGCATATTCACTGACGGCGGGGTCTAGTACCAACACTGTGGGCACCCTATACTCCCTCCACGAGGGGCAGCATCCTTTTCTCCGAAGGGGCGGTAGAAGAGGTGTTGGGCTCTCAGGATAAGTTAGTCTTGGTAGGAGGTGATGTAAGCCTAGTATTTAACAATGAGATAGACAGATTGGCACAGTGCCTTGGCCCATGAGGAACGCTTTCCCCTGAGGGAGCAGGGTGGTTAAAGGACGTGGGCCTGGTTGGCATTTAGAGATCTGCTTATCCACAATACCGAGATTACACGTTTTATTATTTTGCACACAAAACCTATGAGTTTCGAACCTCGTTCTCCGTCGTTTCACTCGGCTGTGATTCTCGCAGTTCTGTGGTCTGGCCCGTTCTCTAGGACTTGGCACCTCCGTGAACCTTATTACAATGCCCTGAGAATGTTGATCAAATTTCTAGTATGATTACTGATTATCTGGCTATCAATGACACCCCCGACATTGCTGTTACTACCCTGTGGGATTCTTTGAAGGGTGCAGTTAGAGCAAAGTTCATCCCCATCTCGGCTGCTGAAAATAAGCTTTGTCTGAAAAAGAGGGGGCTCCTCTCCCTCCAAGTTTTGACATATTCACAAAAGCACGGGCGCTCCCAGGTTCTAGAGACAACTAGAGGCTGCCCACGCCCAACTAGCAGTTATCAACGTGGATAGGGCAGAATATGCGTTTCCTCATCTTAGTCACCAATATTTTGTCAGAGTGAGAGTTGCCGGTGCCTCCTGGCTATCCGACTTCGTATCCAGCATCAGGAGACTGGGGTCCAGCGAGTGATCAACTCTGAGGGTCGGGAATGGAGGGATGACCCACATCTTGTGGAGACCTTCCGCTACTTTTATCAGAATCTCTACCCAGCACAGGACATCCCAGTAAATGCTGCAAATGTTTATCTTCAGGAGGCCCACACCTCTGCCCTGACGCCAGAACAGGTAGCTGATTTGGATAACCCCATCCGCATCGAGGAGGTTGTCTCTTGCATATCCCGTCAAAAATCATCCAAATCCCCTGCCCTGATGGCTTTCCTGCCACTTTTTACAACACCTTCTGCCAGATCTTGGCTTTAAAATAAATATTGAGAAATCACAGGCCCTCAACCTGACCCTACAGCCAAGCCCGCGGAACACCCTGCCACGGGCAATGGACAACAATGAATATGCTACTTACCAGTATGCATCTGTTCTTGGCATGTAGGGCTGCTGACATTCATATCTGTGCATAGATCGCCGCCTAGTGTTGGGTCCGGATGTTTGCACGTTGTTGTACTGGAAGAGTCTTCGAAGTATCCTTGGATAGGTGACTCCTCCCCTGGACTACAGTGCGCATGGGCATCCTCTCCATCCTCAGATTGTTTTTCGCCATTGTGGCAGTGATGGAGTAGATACAGAAAGTGATGACCATGCTTACAGTAATTCTGAGAGCTGCAGCTGCTACAGGCGCCGGGGAGGAGGGAGGGTGATATGAATGTCAGCAGCCCTACATGCCAAGAACAGATGCATACTGGTAAGTAGCATATTCAGTTCGAGGCATGTGGGCTGCTGAATTCATATCTGTGCATAGAATACATAGCAGTGCCCTCTATTAGCGGCGGCCACCAGTGCCAGCTGCAGCGGTCTGAAAAAGTGTTTTGAGAACAGCCTGCCCTACAGCTGCCTGCTGTTTTGACTGCACATCTACACAATAGTGTTTTGTAAATGTGTGTGTAGTGGACCAGGTGGCTGCTCTGCATATATCATGCAGGGGAATATTTCCTAGAAAAGCCATGGAGGCCCCTAACTTACGTGTTGAGTGGGCTCGTGGTGGAATAGTTAATGTGCGTTTTGCCTTTTGATAACAGATTTGAATACACTTAACTATCCATCTGGCTATCCCTGCTTTGGAGATGGCGTTACCTTTGTGGTGTGGGGCAAAGGCAACGAACAGTTGTTTTGTCTTCCTGAAGGGTTTAGTCCTGTCGATGTAGTACATGAGGGCCCTCCGTACATCCAGTGTATGGAGTGCCCTTTCTGCGACAGTTTGTGGGTTTTGGAAGAAGACGGGCAGTTCAATAGTCTGATTCATGTGGAACTGCGATATTACTTTGGGCATGAATTTGGGGTTGGTACGTAGTACGACTCTGTTGGCGTGAACCTGTATAAATGGCTCTTGAACGGTTAGTGCCTGGAGTTCACTAACTCTTCTTAAGGAAGTGATCGCTACAAGGAAAGCTACTTTCCAGGTGAGGAATTGAATCTCGCATGAGTGCAGAGGTTCAAAGGGTGGACCCATTAGGCGTGTGAGGACCAGGTTGAGGTTCCACATTGGAGCCGGTGGGTGACTAGGTGGAATGACTCGTTTGAGTCCTTCCAAGAATGCTTTGATGGCAGGCACTCTGAATAGTGAGAGGTGCTGCCTGGTTTGCAGATAGGCTGATATTGCGGTCAAATGGACACGTATAGAGGTGTACGCCAGATTGCATCTGTATAGGTGTAATAGGTAGCAAATGATGTTTTGGATGGATGCGTCCAGCGGGTTAATGTCATTATTATTGCAATAAATGACGAACCTCTTCCATTTGGCTGCATAGCAAGCTCTTGTAGTGGGTCTCCTGGCCTCTTTGATGATGTCCATACAGTCAGGTGGCAGGTTGAGATAGCCAAACTCTAGGACTTCAGGAGCCAGATTGCCAGGTTCAGCTGCTGCGGATCTGGGTGCTGAATCTCTCCATGGTTCTGCGTCAAATGAGCGGGTTTGATCCGCAGTCGTTGATGCGGCACCACGGAAAGCTCGAGGAAGGTGGTGTACCATGGCTGGCGTGCCCACGTAGGAGCAACTAGGACGAGTGTCAGGGAGTGTTGTCTGAGTTTGCGAGCCACCAGCGGTATCAACGGCGCTGGGGGAAAAGCGTACGCAAATCTGCCGGACCAGTTCATCCGGGAACCTGGCGGCGAAGCTTTGGCATTTTGCGTTTTCGCTTGTGGCGAACAGGTCTATCTCTGGATGACCCCACTGCTGGAAGTACGGCTGGAGTACTGATGGGTGTAACTCCCACTCGTGCATCTGGTGGCTGTGTCTGCTGAGCAGATCCGCCATCTGGTTGTCCTTGCCGGGGAGGTGTTCCGCCATGAGGAACATGTTCCTCTGAATGGCCCACTTCCACATGCTCTGAGCCAGATGAGACAACTGTGGAGAGTGTGTTCCTCCCTGCTTCTGTATGTAGTACATTGCGGTCATGTTGTCCGTCCGGATCAACACGACCTTGTTGCAGAGATGTACTTTGAATGCCTTCATGGCCAGGAAGATTGCCATCAGTTCCAGAAGGTTGATGTGCATCTTCTTCTGTTGTGTTGTCCATAGTCCCTGCACTGTGTAGTGGAGTACATGAGCTCCCCATCCCTGGAGAGACGCGTCCGCTGTCAGTACTATTTGTGGAACAGGCTCTTGGAACGGTCGGCCCTTGCAAAGGTTTTGTGGATTCCACCAATGCAGAGAGTTGTATGCCCGACCGCTCACCAACACTAGGTCTTTCAACTGTCCTTGAGCCTGATTCCACTGACGTGCTAGGCACTCCTGAAGCGGGCGCATATGTAATCTCGCGTGTGGGACTATGAAGATGCAGGAGGCCATCATGCCTATCAACTGCATGAACACTCGCGCTGGAAGTGAGTGTTTGGGTTTGAACTTGGAGATCAGCAGTTGCATGCTGTTGATCCTCACTAAATTTGGCTGAGCCGTGGCCGCCAGGGTGTCTATAGTCGCACCTAGGTACTGTTGTACGTGTGCGGGCTGGAGATGGGACTTTGGGTAATTTAGTGAGAATCCCAGACTGTGAAGAAGGTGAATGGTGCGGGACATGTGGCTGGCACACTGCCGGGCTGACTTCGCTTGAACGAGCCAGTCGTCCAGGTAGGGGTAGACGTGTATGTGCTGCCTCCGTAGATGTGCTGCCACCGTAGCTAAGCACTTCGTGAAAACCCTGGGAGCTGTTGTCACGCCGAAGGGAAGGACTTTGAATTGATAGTGCTGCACCTGAACAGTGAACCTGAGGTATTTTTTGTGTGAGGGGTGAATGGGTATGTGGAAATACGCATCCTTGAGGTCCAGCGTGGCTAGGAAGTCTCCCTGCTTGAGAAGCGGAAGGACTTGCTGGAGAGTGAGCATGTGAAAGTGTTCTGAAAGAATGTACCGGTTCAGGGGTCTCAGGTCTAATATAGGTCTGAGTGACCCGTCCTTTTTTGGTATTAAGAAGTAGAGGGAGTACACTCCCGTGCCCTGCTCGTGGACGGGCACGACCTCTATAGCGCCTTTTAGAAGCATGCTTTGCACCTCCTGTTGTAAGAGCGTTAAGTGCTCTGAGGACATAGGACGGTTTCTTGGTGGTATTGTGGGTGGAGTGGAGGTTAACTCCAGACAGTAACCGTATTTGACAATATCTTTGACCCACCTGTCCGTGGTGATGGAGTTCCACGTGGACAGGAACCTTTGTAGCCTTCCCCCGACAGGTGTTATGTGGTCGGGAGGAAGGGAGAGGGCGTCACTGCTTGTTCTTGGGGGAGGACCTGGTGTTGCCGTAGCCGCGTCCTCTGCCCTTTGTACTGGATCCACGATATCCACCTCGGGTGTTTTTATCGTAGGTGGTCTGTGTATTGCCTTTGTTATACGTTTGTTGTGACCCCTGTCCTCTACCTGCTCCCTTGTTTCCGGGGCGACGAAAGGAGCCGCTCCGAAAGGACTGAGTTTGGAGAGCGCCCATGGACTTTGCAGTGTCCGTGTCCTTTTTTATCTTCTCAAGGGTGGTGTCTGTGAGAAGTTGGCCTGATGTATGATGTCACTAGTTATAGTGTACACCTTATATCAGTCCAAATACCCTTATGGTGATTGGTTGTAAAGTCAACCTTATAGACCAGCTATCCTAGTGGTAGCATGGACAAGAGCAGTCTTAGGCTAAACTCTGAATGGCATGTGAAGCCAGCTGTGATACCATATATAATCCCTTGAATACCAAATGAAAGGACACCACAACAGATATATATATAAAATAAAGTGTATTTATTCTAAGCAAACCCTCAGCACTCTTTATGAGTTTAGAGGTAAGTACAACACAGTCTTATTAATGCATACAGTAAGTCACACAGGTAAGTAATACAGTTAGGCCCTAGGGGCCACGCAAACCATATACTAAATAAGTGGTATAAGAACCACTGTCACGGAAATAGAATAGGCCTAGGCCTAGGGAATCGCTGGGGCTACACTACACTAGCGTTAGTTAGGGAGTGGGAGGCCCACGGGATTCGTGTGCAGAGTGGAAACACTCACGCGTAATGCGTAAAAGTCAATAGCAATGTTACAGTTTAGAAATAGATAGATTTAGGACACTTCCGGAGTAGCTAGGAAGTTGAGACTTGAAAACTAGACACTAGGATAGTCACTATCCTGATGAGCACCGGAGTACCCAAGTTACCTAGCCCACAGGCTGCGGGTGCATAGGGGTGAAGATGCGTCGTTTTCGTCGTCGACTCCTATGGATGCCTGAAGAAAGATGCTGACAGGCAGTCAGGGGAGAGTGTCCGGTGGATCCCAAGGCTGGGATCACGAAGAGAAGAAACCTGCAAGCAGAAGGGACAGAGTCAAGGTCACTAGCCAGTGACCACGTGGAACCAGGAAGGAACCAGGCGATGTCGTGAAGAGTTGCAGGTGAAGGTGAAGCTTGTCGCTGGAGCCAGGAGGACCAGGAAGCGTCGAGGACGACCAGGACCAGGAGGCGAGCTGTCCCACGAAGGCTCTTGCTGTCGGCGGCGTCGAAGTTGGACTAGGACTCACCAAGCCTTGGCAAGCGGAACCCACGAAGAACAAGGGACTTGCTTCTGGTGCAGACCAGGAAGGTCTGGGGTGCTTCTTCTTTGCAGAGAAGCGGGAGCCAGTCTGGAGGAGCCAAACCAGCGCAGAAGATTTTAGGGAGCGTCGTCACAAAGGCCACTAGCCAGCGGGCAAGCAACCGGACAGACGCGGCAAGCAGGAAAATGCTGAAGGGCCCCACGCAGGACTCGTGGAGTGTGGGGGGCTGGTCTTCGGTGCAGATGGTGCTTGGGGTTGGGGCTTCTCAATCCCCGGTGCACAACTTCGAGGGTACCTCAGAAGCTGCGCTGTAAGTTACTAGCCACTTTTCCCAGGTAGCCGGTCCCACGTCGCTCGTCGCCTCCACGGATCTCAGCTCTGCTGCAGATGTGGATGAGGGTCGGAGAAGTCTGGAAATCAAGGCTCTGGTCGGGCTCTGCAGTCGGTTCCTCGTCGAACGTTTCACAAAGCAAAGGGTAGTCACTTGATGGTGCCTGTTTGCACAGGGTAGCCACTCCTTGGCTACAAGGGAGATTCTTCAGTCTTCTTCTTTCGTCGAATGTCGAAGGTCCAGAGTTTCTGTTCAGTTTTGCAGGTTCAGGATAATCTAAAGTCTTGAGGCCCAACTCCCACTCTTATACTAATCTGGGGGGCTGGGATACCTGCTAGGTCACGCCTTATGGGGGGGACCTGGGAGGGGGTGGTTACACCCACTTCCCTTTGTCCAGTTTCGCGCCAGAGCTGGGGCTGGAGTGCCCCAGCGCCGGTTTGAACTGGACTATGCAAGGAACACCTTGTGTGCCCCAGGCATGTCTCATTCCTTTCAGCCCACCCTGCCCCAATACACTAAAGGCTGTCTGGGGAGGTGCTAGCACCTCCCCAAGCAGGAAACCTATTGTCCAGGCCTCCCTGGCTGGGATCCCTCCCAGCAGCAGGAGGTCAGACTTGTGTCGTGGCAGCAGCATCCATTTTGTGATGCTGAGGCTTTGGTCAGAGGCTAACAGTTGAAGTATGATTTTAACATGTCTTTCCCTCTAGAAGGGGGGAATAATATTCTCATGTCCAGAAATGGCATGGGGGTATTATTCCCGAGTGTTAGACACCTTACACGACATGCTTTGATAAAGCCAAACCATAGTTACCATAACCGTCTAAGATTATAAGGCACTTTAAGAGTATATGGTAGGCTATATCATAGAACAGCTATAAGGACATGGTTCCGAAAGCTGCAGACAGGCTCAGCTCATGCTAGAGCACCATCTCACATGGTACCAAGCACTCTGCCTCCAGGATTGTCAAGGCCTGCCATAGGAGTGACTGATAGGTACACATGTGTCTATATGTAAGTTAGGTATAGGAATACTACACCTAAGCAAGGGGTGATTACACGACCTTGCCCCAGCTGAGTGATCAGCCAGTTGTGTCAAAATGGAAGGCCAGGCCAGGGGTGGCACAATACATGCTGCAGCCCCTGGTAGGCCTAGGGTACACCTATGCCCTGGGTACCTAGGGTACACTGTACAGGGGCCAATAAGGTGATCCTATCCAAATGGGTTATGCACCTAAAGTACATAGTAGTAATTTAGAGAGAGAACAGCAGGGCTGTGGGTCTGATTAGCAGGCCCACAGCCACATCTAAGTCGTAAACCAGTAAAGCAAAAGCAAAAAGTGGGGGTGAACATAGAAAGCAGACCCTACTCTCCTACACAACCCCCCCCCAAACTTAGGGACATTAAACTAACCTTGACCAGTTGAGTCTTCATGTTCTAAGTGGAAATATCTGGAGAGTCCATCTGCATTGGCATGGTCAGTCCCAGGTCTATGTTCCACTGTGAAGTCCATCCCCTGTAGGGAAATGGACCACCTAAGAAGTTTGGGATTTTCACCCTTCATCTGATTTAGCCACAAGAGGGGCTTATGGTCTGTCTGAATCTTGAAGTGAGTGCCAAACAAGTATGGCCTCAGCTTCTTCAGGGCCCAAACCACAGCAAAGGCCTCCCTCTCAATAGCTGACCAACGTTTCTCTCTAGGGGTCAGCCTTCTACTTATAAAAGCAATGGGCTGGTCTTGACCATCTACATTCAGTTGTGAAAGAACAGCTCCCACACCTAACTCAGAAGCATCTGTCTGGACAATGAACTCTTTGGAGTAGTCTGGACTTTTCAGAATAGGTGCACTGCACATGGCCTGCTTCAGGTCATCAAATGCTTTTTGACAGCTTGCTGTCCACTGAACTTTCTTTGGCATCTTCTTGGAGGTCAAGTCATTAAGTGGTGTCACTATGGACCCATAGTTCTTAACAAACTTTCTGTAGTACCCAGACAGGCCCAAGAAAGCTCTGACCTGAGTCTGGGTAGTTGGAGGAGCCCAGTCCTTTATGGTCTGGATCTTGCTCTCCAGTGGTTGAACCTGACCCCCACCAACTAGGTGGCCCAGGTATACAACCTTGCTCTGCCCTATCTGGCACTTAGTGGCCTTGATAGTGAGGCCTGCCTTTTGCAGGGCCTCTAAAACATTCCTCAGGTGGACCAGGTGATCCTCCCAGGTGGAGCTAAAGACAGCAATATCATCAAGATAAGCTGCACAATAATCATCCAACCCAGTAAGGACTTGATTCACCAGCCTTTGGAAAGTGGCAGGTGCATTCTTCAAACCAAAGGGCATTACCACAAATTGATAATGTCCTCCTGGGGTCGAGAAAGCAGTTTTGGCCTTTGCACTCTCAGCTAGTCTGATTTGCCAGTAGCCTGCTGTTAGGTCAAATGTGCTCAAAAACTTAGCAGCTGCCAGTCTGTCAATGAGCTCATCTGCCCTAGGTATTGGGTGGGCATCTGTCCTAGTGACAGCATTGAGACCTCTGTAATCCACGCAAAACCTCATCTCTCTCTTACCATCTTGGGTGTGAGGTTTTGGCACAAGGACTACAGGACTAGCCCAAGGGCTCTCTGAAGGTTCAATGACTCCCAGCTCCAACATCTTTTGTACCTCAACTTTTATGCAGTCCCTGACATGGTCAGGTTGCCTGTAGATTTTACTCTTCACAGGCAGACTGTCACCAGTGTCCACCTCATGGGTGCACCAGTTTGTCTGACTTGGGGTCAGAGAGAACATATGTCTGTAGGCCTGCAGAACTTGTCTGCAGTCCTGTTGCTGATGGACAGTGAGGCTGTCAGAAAAGACCACACCATCAACTGAGCCATCATCAGGGTTCTGAGTCAACAGGTCTGGGAGAGGGTCACTCTCTTCCTCCTGCCCCTCATCTGTAGCCATGAGTAGCCCCATGTCTGCCCTGTCAACATATGCCTTCAATCTGTTGACATGAAGCACCCTGTGGGGGCTTCTGGGAGTCCCAAGGTCCACCAAGTAGGTGACTTCTCCCTTTTTCTCAACAATAGTGTGGGGTCCAGACCATTTGTCTTGGAGTGCTGCTGGGGCCACTGGCTCCAACACCCACACTTTCTGTCCTGGCTGGTAAACAGTCAGTACAGCCTTTTGGTCATGCCAAGCTTTTTGGAGTTCTTGGCTTGCCTCAAGGTTTTTAGAAGCCTTCTTCATATACTCTGCCATCCTGGAGCGGAGACCAAGTACATAATCCACTATGTCTAGTTTGGGTTGTCTGAGAGGTCTCTCCCATCCTTCCTTCACCAAACACAGGGGTCCTCTTACAGGATGCCCAAACAAAAGCTCAAAAGGGCTGTAGCCAACCCCCTTTTGTGGGACCTCTCTGTAAGCAAACAGAAGGCAGGGTAAAAGGATGTCCCATCTTCGCCTAAGCTTGTCTGGTAATCCTTTTATCATTCCCTTTAGGGTCTTGTTGAATCTCTCAACAAGCCCATTGCACTGTGGGTGATAGGGTGTGGTGAACTTATAGTTAACACCACACTCCTTCCACATTGCAGTCAAGTATCCTGACATAAAGTTGGCACCTCTGTCAGAAATGACCTCCTTTGGAAAGCCCACTCTGGAGAATACTCCAAGCAGGGCCCTTGCCACAACAGGAGCTGTTGTGGTCCTCAGGGGAATTGCTTCTGGGTACCTGGTGGCATGGTCCACTATCACCAGTATGAATCTGTGCCCAGATGCTGTTTGTGGGTCCATTGGTCCTACAATATCTATGCCCACTCTTTCAAAGGGGACCCCCACCACAGGTAGTGGTATGAGGGGGGCCTTTGTGGTGCCACCTGATTTGCCACTGGCTTGGCAGGTGACACAGGAGCGACAAAACTCCTTAGTATCTTCTGACATATGGGGCCAGTGAAAGTGAGGGACAAGCCTGTCCCAAGTCTTGTTCTGGCCTAAATGTCCTGCAAGGGGAATATCATGGGCCAAGGTTAGAAGGAAGCCCCTGAACTTCAGTGGTATGACCAACCTCCTGGATGCACCAGGCTTGGGGTCTCTAGCCTCTGAGTACAGTAGCCCTTCATCCCAATACACTCTATGGGTACCTTGAGCATTCCCTGCAGCCTCAGCAGCAGCCAGCTGTCTGAGGGGTTCAAGAGAGGGGCAGTCTAATTGAGCCTGCCTCAGATCTGCCCTGGAAGGTCCCCCTGTCCCAAGAAACTCAACCTGATCAGGTTCAAGTTCTTCTAGGACAGTTCCTTCAGGGCTCTCAGAATCATCCTCCTGGGAGGGCTGATCCACCACCTGAGGCAGGGGGGAAGGCACAGCCTTAACCCTACTGCTCTTTCTCTTGGAGTGTGACTGGTCCATAGTTTCAGGATCCAGCACTTGTTCAGTGTTGCATTTTTTGGCCTGTGACCTGGTCACAGCAAGGACATGTGCATCTATCCCCAGCATTTCTGCATGGGTCCTATACTCCACTTCAGACCAAACTGAAGTTTCAAGATCATTGCCCAGTAAACACTCTACAGGAAGGTCTGAACTAACAACAACTTTCTTGAGGCCAGTTACCCCTCCCCAGGAGAAGTTAACAATAGCCACACTATGGGAGGTAGTGGCATTGCTAGCGTTGGTCACTAGGTAATTCTCACCTAGTATGATCTGTCCAGGGTCCACAAAAGCAGGTGTCACCATTGTGACACTAGCCCCAGTGTCCCTGTAGGCCTGAGCCATTCTTTGGTTGATAAAAGGTGTCTGTCTGTACTTGCCCAGGTTACTGGGGCCTACAGTAGAGGACAAAGCTAAGTCCCCATCACAGATCAGGACAGCCTGAGTAGGCACTCTGACTAGGCCAGAATCCTCCTCAGTTCCCAGGGTTAACCCTACTACACCCTTTTGCTGGGAACCACCACTTACAGCTGAACTAGGGGGTACAGTTGCCTTAGGGGCAATGGTGGCTGGGGGCTTATCCTTTTTGGTGCACTCACTAAACCAATGTGAGGTAGACTTACAATAGTTGCACCATGGTTTCTTTTGGCCTTCTTTCTTCTTATCCTTTTTGGAACCACCCTCCCCCTGAGCCTTTTGGGGGCCTGGTGAAGACTTCTGGTCTTTTTGTTTCTGCTCATTACCCTTCTGGTCTGCCTTTTTCTGATCACCGCCCTGGTTCTGGTTTTTCTGCTTAACTCTAGTCCTGACCCATCTATCTGCCTTCTTTCCCAATTCTTGGGGAGAAGTCAGATCAGAATCAATCAGGTGTTGATGCAATAGCTGGTTTTGACAGTTGTTAAGTATTTGTTCTCTCATGATCAAATTATACAATCCTGTATAGTCCTTAACCTTACTTCCCAATAGCCAGCCTTCCAGAGCCTTAGTGGCACAATCTACAAAGTCAGTCCAGTCCTGAGTCTGTGTCTTCTGGGTATCCCTGAACAACAACCTGTATTGTTCAGTGGTTAGGCCAAACCCATCAATCAGAGCACTCTTCAGGACAGTGTAATTATCTGCATCCTCATCACTAACTGTGAGGAGCTTGTCTCTTCCTTTCTCAGAGAAGGAGAGCCACAAGATAGCTGCCCACTGACTTTGGGGTACCTGCTGTACTTTGCAAGCTCTCTCCAAAGCAGTTATCCATTTGTGGATGTCATCCCCACACTTGTAGGGAGGGACAATCTTGCTCAGGTTTCTATTATCATAGTGCCTGTCTCTATCTCTAGGAATGTTGCTGCCACCAGTGGGTTCTAACCCACTTAACTTTTGTTCTCTAGCCAGAGCAAGCTTCTCTTTGGCAAGGGCAAGTTCTTCCCTCTGAATCCTCAGATTAGCCTCCCTCATTCTGGCTGCATGCTCCTTTCTCTCAGGTGAAGTCATTCCCCTGTGAGAGGAAGCATTAGAGGTGTTAGAGACATGGGAGTGGATGGATTCCCTTGAAGGGGATCTGTCCCTCCTGCTTCTCTGTGAATGTCTACTTGTGGGTCTGTATGGGGGGACCCCATGCAAACTCCCATGTAAACTTAAGTTAGCCTGGCTAAGTCTCCTTACTTGGCTCTGGCTGTCTACCTCCCCATCTGAAGGCCCATCTGACTCCTCTGTGGTGGGTAGACCCTCCTCTGCGCCTAGGGCACCTTCCTGTGATGCCCTCTGAGCATCATACTCCTCTAGGAGTTGTCTTAACTGAAGGAGGGTAGGGTTTGCACCCTGTTTTATTCCTCTGGAGGTACACAATTGTCTCATCTCCTGGAATGTTAAGGTATCATACCTAGAGGGGGTCTTCTGCAGACCTGCCCCTCCTGAGAGAGCATCTACTTGATCTCCTCCCAGAGGCATGATCTAGTGAGGGTGTGGTGTGTGCACCTACCTACACTAGTTGTATCTACTAAACCTTTCTAGTAGTTGTAGTCAGGGTGTGTTATTCCCTTCAACCTACAACTACAAAGTCCAGTAGGACTTAAGTATAATAATCTATGTTATATGTACCTAGACAATATCTGTGTGATCTTTCAATTTAGTATCTCAAGATTACAATGGTATTACAACAGCAAGCTCAGATCCCACCGCTGCCACCAATGTGAGAAGTTGGCCTGATGTATGATGTCACTAGTTATAGTGTACACCTTATATCAGTCCAAATACCCTTATGGTGATTGGTTGTAAAGTCAACCTTATAGACCAGCTATCCTAGTGGTAGCATGGACAAGAGCAGTCTTAGGCTAAACTCTGAATGGCATGTGAAGCCAGCTGTGATACCATATATAATCCCTTGAATACCAAATGAAAGGACACCACAACAGATATATATATAAAATAAAGTGTATTTATTCTAAGCAAACCCTCAGCACTCTTTATGAGTTTAGAGGTAAGTACAACACAGTCTTATTAATGCATACAGTAAGTCACACAGGTAAGTAATACAGTTAGGCCCTAGGGGCCACGCAAACCATATACTAAATAAGTGGTATAAGAACCACTGTCACGGAAATAGAATAGGCCTAGGCCTAGGGAATCGCTGGGGCTACACTACACTAGCGTTAGTTAGGGAGTGGGAGGCCCACGGGATTCGTGTGCAGAGTGGAAACACTCACGCGTAATGCGTAAAAGTCAATAGCAATGTTACAGTTTAGAAATAGATAGATTTAGGACACTTCCGGAGTAGCTAGGAAGTTGAGACTTGAAAACTAGACACTAGGATAGTCACTATCCTGATGAGCACCGGAGTACCCAAGTTACCTAGCCCACAGGCTGCGGGTGCATAGGGGTGAAGATGCGTCGTTTTCGTCGTCGACTCCTATGGATGCCTGAAGAAAGATGCTGACAGGCAGTCAGGGGAGAGTGTCCGGTGGATCCCAAGGCTGGGATCACGAAGAGAAGAAACCTGCAAGCAGAAGGGACAGAGTCAAGGTCACTAGCCAGTGACCACGTGGAACCAGGAAGGAACCAGGCGATGTCGTGAAGAGTTGCAGGTGAAGGTGAAGCTTGTCGCTGGAGCCAGGAGGACCAGGAAGCGTCGAGGACGACCAGGACCAGGAGGCGAGCTGTCCCACGAAGGCTCTTGCTGTCGGCGGCGTCGAAGTTGGACTAGGACTCACCAAGCCTTGGCAAGCGGAACCCACGAAGAACAAGGGACTTGCTTCTGGTGCAGACCAGGAAGGTCTGGGGTGCTTCTTCTTTGCAGAGAAGCGGGAGCCAGTCTGGAGGAGCCAAACCAGCGCAGAAGATTTTAGGGAGCGTCGTCACAAAGGCCACTAGCCAGCGGGCAAGCAACCGGACAGACGCGGCAAGCAGGAAAATGCTGAAGGGCCCCACGCAGGACTCGTGGAGTGTGGGGGGCTGGTCTTCGGTGCAGATGGTGCTTGGGGTTGGGGCTTCTCAATCCCCGGTGCACAACTTCGAGGGTACCTCAGAAGCTGCGCTGTAAGTTACTAGCCACTTTTCCCAGGTAGCCGGTCCCACGTCGCTCGTCGCCTCCACGGATCTCAGCTCTGCTGCAGATGTGGATGAGGGTCGGAGAAGTCTGGAAATCAAGGCTCTGGTCGGGCTCTGCAGTCGGTTCCTCGTCGAACGTTTCACAAAGCAAAGGGTAGTCACTTGATGGTGCCTGTTTGCACAGGGTAGCCACTCCTTGGCTACAAGGGAGATTCTTCAGTCTTCTTCTTTCGTCGAATGTCGAAGGTCCAGAGTTTCTGTTCAGTTTTGCAGGTTCAGGATAATCTAAAGTCTTGAGGCCCAACTCCCACTCTTATACTAATCTGGGGGGCTGGGATACCTGCTAGGTCACGCCTTATGGGGGGGACCTGGGAGGGGGTGGTTACACCCACTTCCCTTTGTCCAGTTTCGCGCCAGAGCTGGGGCTGGAGTGCCCCAGCGCCGGTTTGAACTGGACTATGCAAGGAACACCTTGTGTGCCCCAGGCATGTCTCATTCCTTTCAGCCCACCCTGCCCCAATACACTAAAGGCTGTCTGGGGAGGTGCTAGCACCTCCCCAAGCAGGAAACCTATTGTCCAGGCCTCCCTGGCTGGGATCCCTCCCAGCAGCAGGAGGTCAGACTTGTGTCGTGGCAGCAGCATCCATTTTGTGATGCTGAGGCTTTGGTCAGAGGCTAACAGTTGAAGTATGATTTTAACATGTCTTTCCCTCTAGAAGGGGGGAATAATATTCTCATGTCCAGAAATGGCATGGGGGTATTATTCCCGAGTGTTAGACACCTTACACGACATGCTTTGATAAAGCCAAACCATAGTTACCATAACCGTCTAAGATTATAAGGCACTTTAAGAGTATATGGTAGGCTATATCATAGAACAGCTATAAGGACATGGTTCCGAAAGCTGCAGACAGGCTCAGCTCATGCTAGAGCACCATCTCACATGGTACCAAGCACTCTGCCTCCAGGATTGTCAAGGCCTGCCATAGGAGTGACTGATAGGTACACATGTGTCTATATGTAAGTTAGGTATAGGAATACTACACCTAAGCAAGGGGTGATTACACGACCTTGCCCCAGCTGAGTGATCAGCCAGTTGTGTCAAAATGGAAGGCCAGGCCAGGGGTGGCACAATACATGCTGCAGCCCCTGGTAGGCCTAGGGTACACCTATGCCCTGGGTACCTAGGGTACACTGTACAGGGGCCAATAAGGTGATCCTATCCAAATGGGTTATGCACCTAAAGTACATAGTAGTAATTTAGAGAGAGAACAGCAGGGCTGTGGGTCTGATTAGCAGGCCCACAGCCACATCTAAGTCGTAAACCAGTAAAGCAAAAGCAAAAAGTGGGGGTGAACATAGAAAGCAGACCCTACTCTCCTACAGTGTCAACCTCTGGCCCGAATAAATAGTCTGGGTTGACAGGCTGGTTGAGTATATTATTTTGTACCTCAGGCTTGAATCCAGAGATTCGTAACCAGGCATGTCGTCGCAGCATGACGCTTGTGTTTATGGCCCTGGCAGCCGTGTCTGCAGCATCTAGTGCACACTTGATGGAAGCATTTGTGAGTAGCTGTCCCTCTCTGATAAGAATTTCTGCACCTTCTTTGTAGGTGTCAGGGAGATGTTGGAGTAGTTGCTCCAATGTGTCATAGTGCGCTCTATCGTAGCGAGCGAGGAGCGCCTGAGTGTTGGCTATGCGCCATATGTTGGCAGCTTGTGCGGCAACTCGCTTGCCAGAGGTCTCTAACACCTTGGACTCTTTGTCCGGGGGAGGAGCGTCACCTGTCGTTTGCGAATGCGCTCTCTTGCGAGCATTTGCTACGACAATGGAGTCCAGTGGTAATTGTCCTCTGATGTAAGTAGGGTCCCCAGGTACTGATCTGTAGTTTTTATCAATTCTGGGGTTTATCACTCGTGCCCTGGTGGGTTCCTTGAAAATGTCCTTGGCTGGTTTAAGGACTCCTTTCAACATGGGCAGAGTTTTTATATGTCTTTCTGAGGATGCAAAAGTGTCCATAAGGAAGTCATCTTCGATGGTGTCAGAGTGAAGCTGCACTCCATGGTTATTTGCAGCATGTTCAATAAGAGCGTTGAACGCTGCCGTATCCTCTGTGGGAGATGTTTTTGCCCCATAGAGTTGTGGGTCCTGTGCATCGAGAGGTGCACCTGTGTCTACAGGGTCGCCCCAAGTGTGATCAGGGTCCTGCTGGTCATCAGGGTCTATGTCTCCATGGTAGGGGACTTGGTCATCCATGTAGTCCTCCAACGCATCCGTGTTGGAGTGTGTGGGAGAGAATAATTGTGGATCCTGGTACGATGAGTGGAAAGGGTCATAAAGGACAGGTTCTGAGTCTACAGGCAGCTTCCTTTTAAGTGGGATCCTGAAAGGGTCCAACGGTGGTTCCGAAGGTATCCTCCGCTCGTGGAGAATCATCCTGCCAGTGTTGGCGTCGATGACATGTGACGGAGACGTCTCAGCAGGTGCAATCGGAGTCTGTGTGACCCGTGTCCTGAGTTGGAATATTTTCGGGATTGTGGACGGAGGCAAGCCAAAGGTAATGGCTGGCACCGAAGAGGCTGCCGGAGCTTCTGTCGGTCCGGAACCCGACGGGTCCTGGAGGGCAGTTTTGGTCTTGCTGCTTTGTGCCGGCACGTGTCGCACTTGGAGCGCTTTTGAGGCTTTTGCACCGACCAGGTTTGTAGAGGCGGCCGTGGACTTCTTCGGCGCCGGTGGGTCATCGAGTCGAGGTGCGGAAATGACCGTCGACGTCTTCGATGCGTGAGGCTTCGGTGTCGTTGAGGGAGCGATGCGAGACGCAGCAGGCGGTGTGGCCCTCGGTGTCAGTGGCGTCGGCGCCGGGAGCCGAGCAGGTTTGTCGGCGCCGAAGACCTTTTTCTTTATGTCGACTCCGACGTCGCCCGCTTCAAGTTCGGCACCGAAGTCTCTCTTGGTGCGGTCGGTGCCGACGCGTTTCGCTGGCGTCGAAGGTGTGGGAGGCCTCGATCCGACCAGCGCTACTTTCGGTTTCGTTTGAACCGGTGCGGCTTTCGGTTTTGGTTTTGTTGAAGGGAAACCAGCCGGTTTAGGCAGGAATGGCTGCCGCTGAGTGTCCGAGGCCGGGCCCGAGGGCGGGGCCGAAGAACTGCGGGATGGGTCTCGGGTAAGGCCCGAAGGCGATCCCTCGACCGGAGCCATTGACTGTGGCACTGGGCTTTCTTCGGTCTGAACAGGTAGCCCTTGTTCATCATTGGAGCTACTTTCTTCGGCCCCTAAGGCCTCCTCGTCGTCTCCTACCTCGGTGTCGTCTTCACCTCTGTTGAAGAGTGATTCGTCGACTTCGTCCGATCCGGGGTCGTGTTCGGAAACGGGACTGGAGGGTAGGACTTCCGATTATTCGACATCTTCGGCCTCGTTGAAGATGTCCGCTGGGGCCGGTGCCGCGTGCTGCGCTTCGAGTCTCGCCGCTCGTCGATTCCGTAGAGTCTTTTTGGAACGGAACCGGGCACAGGCCATGCATGTTGATTCGTCGTGGTCCGGCGAAAGGCATTTGTTGCACACCGGATGTACGTCGATGTGGGGGTACTTCGCATTGCATACCGGACACCTCTTGAATGGCGTCCTCGATTCCATCGTCGAAGTAGTCGATGGACAGGTAAATGCGAAAAAGTCGGTCCCGAAAGTTAGTAAACTAACAAGGTGGTTTCGAAAACCGATCGATAAACAGTACCGACGCGAACTAAAGGCCTTTTGGCCTCGACAAAATTTTTTCCTAACTTGAGCTAAGATAGCACATCCGAACCCAATGGCGGAAAAAAACAATCTGAGGATGGAGAGGATGCCCATGCGCACTGTAGTCCAGGGGAGGAGTCACCTATCCAAGGATACTTCGAAGACTCTTCCAGGACAACAACGTGCAAACATCCGGACCCAACACTAGGCGGCGATCTATGCACAGATATGAATTCAGCAGCCCACATGCCTCGAACCATCTGTTTCTTATCTTGGGCTTCATATCACGCCCACAATCTCGATAATGGTGGCCATAAATTATTACAACCTAACCCACCAGGTCAAGTCTGACCTGTGCCAATGATGACCCTACTCACTCTCTTGCGGCTGTGAAGATGGTGATCCTGCCGCGGGTTTTGTTTCTTTTCCAAGTCCTTCCAGCTGAGCCACCTCCTGAAATGTTACGATCCTTCCACCAGGAGCTCAACCACTGTGACAAACGACCTCGCAGAGATCTAGTAATAGACCCCATATTGAGGGCGGTCTAGGGCTTCCAAACATTTATCACTACTCGCAGGCTATCCAACTTAGTGTCTACAGGGAATGGAATCACAATGTGTCCGAGAAGCACTGGCTTTTCATGGATAGGGCCCTGGTAGGGCAGCCTGTGTGAAGAATTCCCTTTCTCCTAAGCACACCTGACATAAAAACCTCTATCTTTCTCCTATTACCAAGTCCTCGCCTGCTGCCTGAGGCAGACTGGAGACACAAGAGGGACTTACATCTTTTCCTTCCCCACTGACGCCTATAGTCGGGATCCCTTACTTCACTCCAGATTTGACCGATCCCACATTACACCTCTGGAACCCGGCAGGTTGTAGATCCATTGGCCATCTATTCCACCTGGAGGGGCCCATTACTCTTGAGTCCCTACGCACAGAACATGCGCGGCTTCAATCTGAGCATTGGCACTATATCCAGATCCACCATTGGGTGACCCATCCGTCTATTCACCCGGAAGCACAACGTCCGCTCACCCCCTTCCAGCACTGGTTGCTCTCAAGGTCTTCTAACACATGTCTCATTACGCAATTGCATCGCTTCATGAGCCTTATGGCTTTGCTACCCAAAGACGATGGCCAGAAACAGTGGGAGTCAGAAATAGGAAGAGAGCTAACATCAGAAGAGTCGGGATACATTTATTACTATGCAAGACACACTGCCCACAACTTGTCCGGCACCGAAATGATGACAAACATTGCTATGTACTAGTACCTCACACCCACCTGATTATACACATATGAATCATCCAGATCACCTGAGTGCTGGAGCTAGTGCGGGTCCACAGGCACTTTTCTACATATTTTATGGGAATACCCAAAGATAGCTTCCTATTAGGCACAGGTTCCTAGCAACATCGATACCCACCTTGACAGGGAACTCCCCAGATTCCCTTATTACATCCTCCCAAGCCTTTCGATAGAAAAAGCCAAGTGGAAATATGTTAATTCCTACGTTCCTTAAGGGTTATGGAGAAAACTAAAAGTCAGTTATTTGTCCAAATTAGGTGAGCTTCAATGTATCACTATGCAATCCCCAGAAAGATTTTTAGCCATAAGGCCAACCCAGCCAACCCTTCTAGCAATCAATATGTCATTATAATCTGCAGCATGGAGGTTTGTATCTTTAAGTAGCCAATTGCCAACTTTCACTAGAGCGGACATGAGGTACCCCTGCCAAAATAGTAACAAGATGAGGGATGGTTCAATATAGGCAGCTCTACTCCCCACTCCTCTTGAGCAACCCACAGTAGAAACAGCTATATAACTTTGAGTCTTTCCATTACCTGGAGGGGCCATTAGGGTACTCACCTCTGGTTGATGCGAAGATTAGACTGGGTTCTCAAAAGTTTTTGCCAAGTTTGGAATCAAACACTCAGAGGCTAAGACCTGAGGCCTGGACATTCTTGTAGTTACATTTTTAGATGGTGAGGGCTTAGGACCAACACAGAAGGGAAGAATAAATCAGCATTTGCAATGCAATATGTCTCGCATTTTTAGAGTTAGAGCTATTGGCGTTGTAAATGATGCTAATGTTTTTTACCTATGTGGTTTGGTTTGGAGTGTAGCGGATTTATGAACAGAGATGCAGCTGCAGCACTGTCTAGAGGTCTCAGAATGAGGAATCACCATTGTGACCAGAGAAGCAGCTGCAGCACTGGCTAGAGGACCAAGAATGAGAAATTACCACTGGAACTAGAGACGCAGCTAGCAGTGCTGTCTAGGGTACTAAGAATGAGGAATTACCACTGGAACTAGGGATGCAGCTGCAGCACTGTATAGAGGACTAAGAATGAGGAATTACCCCTGGAAACAGATGCAGGTGCAGCACTGCCTATTGGTCTAGGAATGAGGAATTACCACTGGAACTAGAGATGCAGCTGCAGCACTGTCTAGACGACTAAGAAATAGGAATTCTATGGCAGGACCGGAGGCTTCAGATTAGGCTGTACTATCTTCGTTTATTTCTCTCCAGCAGCTTTACAAAAGTCCAAATAACACAAACTACATTTCCCATGAAACACAGGGAAAAATGAAAACTGAAGGAGTCCAAACAGAGGCAGCCAATCCGGTTCAAGGACGTCTCCATAACTTCCCCCAAGGACGCTTTACCTTCGTCTTTCTTCGCTGCTCCAGCAGCTTTCAGATGAGTGTTTTTTCTGTTCCTCATATTGCTTGCTTGGATTATGATAATTGCTTGTTTTAGTACATAGTTTTAACTGTTATTGAGGGATTATTTGTTTGCGATGTGTTTTTAACGCTTTTTTTCCCCTCCAGGTACCAGCCGCGGGAGTGCCTTTCGCTCCTTCACGGCTGTAATTGCTTGGTCAGGCTCTCTGTGCGGTGCGGCCTCCCTCCGCTAGGGGACTGCGCGTCCTTCAATGCTCACGCGTTTCGTCAAACGTGTCCACCCCCCGCGCAGCAATGATTCGTTCTCTTCTGCTTGCTCGTTTCAAATCGCGGAGAGACGGACTCAGTTTGCACGCCTTCTGCCAATGCGGGGGTAGTTTGCTAAATAGCGTTTGGGCTAATTGTGGTACTGTGGTGCTTTTTGCTTACAGAGAGAGCCCCTGCCTGGAGCGTGAACACCCGAAGCTCGGGTAAGGCAAGAACTTTAACAAGGGACCGGCCCAGGCAGGCAATTTTGCCCTCAGTATGAGAAGGGAGATTTGGTCCCAGGGCTACGCCCAATAACTTTCAAGTCACACTGCGCTTGACCATATCAGGGTTTCCCACCTGTATTGATTCCCCTTCTGCCTTGATCTGCTTGTGTCGGGTGCCTGAATAACACGGCTGAATATGAAGATTATTATGAGGAGTAGCAGGAGGAGATCATGTACTTACCCGTGGATGACCACTTTTGACAGGTCATGGACTCCTCCATCTTGAAGGCAGTGTCCCAAGTGGTGGCACCACTGGAGAGGAAAACTGACATGCTACAGGCACAATGCCAGCAACCCCTCGTTCCGAGGGAAGATCTAACAGGGCCTCAGAATCCCCTACCTCCAGTGCAGCCCTCCACTAGCGCGAACGACCAGAAACGGAAGCGCTCGGATGACACAGGAGTGGACACACATGCTTTTGAGTGCCTAAAACAGGCATTTTTGGATGCCCAGCACCCCCGGACCCTAATCCGGTGGAGGCGCTGGAGGGTCTTTCTGGTGTCCCGGATGACCTCACTACGGTGGACCCAGATGAGTCCCCCCAGACTTCTGCCGGGGATGGGGATTCAGGATGGCCATGGCGCCCATCTAAATTAGACCAATCGACACCTGACATGGACACCGACATGCTTAATCCAGATGATCTTTTGCACCCGAGGTCTGCGGAGCGGGTCCCCGCTCCTAAGGTGGCAGCCTACATGGCAGCCAGACTGCGCAAGCCACTGGCATCTCCGAGTGGAATGTCCGAGACCGTCCCTAGAGGGAAAAGTCGCAGTCACCCCAGAGGTGGACCCAAAAATGGCCACATTTGTGGGTAAATTCATTTGTGACCCGAAGAAGGGCATTGACCGATCCTGGCGGGCATGCCAGGATAAACTCTTAGACACTGCAGGCCCCTTAGCAACAATTCTCGACATGGCCAAAGATGCCAAAGCCTCGGGCACCCTAATATCCCCTGACAACCTCTCTAGTTGGGCCCAGAGGGCAATCTCATTCTTAGGGAATGCAAACGTGGCAATCTCCACGGAGCGTCGCAGGTCCCTGCTTATAAAAATTTACCCCAAGCTAGGTGAACTGGCCACCTCGGAAGCTGGTCCGATTGCGGAGGGCAATCTCTTTGGAGACCCATTGTAAAGGAATTGGGGAAATTTGTGAATACATTTAATTCATTGGACAAAACCCAAACGTCAATTAAACGCATCTTCACCGCGCGTGTTTTTGGCGCAGTCGGTCATGGCAGGGGGCGCTCGACCGCCCCTCCCTACAATACAGCCTCCTTTAAGTCATCGGAACCCCGGAGGGGTCAATGGCAGGATCCGGAGAAATTCGGAAACTTCTACCCAACAGGAAATCAGCCACGCCGCAGGGGCGGCAGAGGTCGTGGGAATGCTTCCTACAATAATCAGCAAGGTAAGAGTTCAACCCTTAGGGGAGGTCAAACTGGGAGGTAGGCTACAACTCTTTTTTCACAATTGGTCCTTACTAACCTCAGACACTTGGGTTTTACAAACCGTCAGAGGTTTCCAAATAGAGTTTTTTTTACTTACCTACCAAACATCAACGTCCAAGACCCATAGTATTCACATAAGAACACAAAACCCTTATAGACAGGGAGGTCTCGGAGTTGTTGCGAAAAGAGGCTATCGTTCCCTCGACCTTACACCCCCGAGGTTTCCTCAGCAACCTCTTTTTAGTGAAAAAACAAGACGGGGTTATCGACCTGTGATCAACCTCAAGGACTTCAATGGTTGGCTCATTTATCGCCATTTCAAAATGGAAGGTATTCACCTTCTCAGGGATCTGCTGCAGAAGCAGGACTGGTTGGTCCGCTTGGACATCAAGGATGCATATATGACGATCCCAGTGTTTCCACCGCACAGGTGTTTCCTGCAGTTCCAATGGGATACCCTGATCCTTGAATTCTCCTCCCTTCATTTCGGACTGTCGTCTGCTCCGTGGTATTTTACCAAGGTGAAGAAGCCTGTGGTGGAGCGCCTCAGATCGGAGGGCATCCGGCTGATAATATATCTGGACGACATTCTTATTATGAGCCAATGTCCCTAACACCTCCTTGCCCAACTGCAGCAGACAATATCCTGTCTCGGAAGTTATCAAAGATCAGACAGGAATTGAAATGCACTTTGGCACGGCCCACCATATCCTTGCGCCACTTAGCCAGAGTAGTGGTCCTTCTCTCGCCCATTTTCCCGGGTCCCCTGCATTACAGGGCCTTGCAACGCCTCAAGGCTTATCACCTATGTAAAGGCCTCACTTACTTTCAGTTTGTTCCCCTCTCCGAGGAGGCCATGACAAAACTCGAGTGGTGGATAGCCAACATGGAGGCCTGGGATGGCCGGTCTATTTTCTGCTCTCAACCTGACCCGGTGATAGTCGGACGCTGCGATGCCCGTTGCTGATAAGTATTTACCGGCAGAAAATGGTCCTCCTCCGAACTGACCCTGCACATCAACTGCCTGGAGTTGATGGCAGGCTCATTCGCGGTGAAGTGCTGGACAAAGAACAGGGTCCAGAGTTGTATCTTGCTCAAGATGGACAATGTAGCAGCAGTGCGCTCCATAAACCATCTGGGAGGACACGTTCCAAGGCATTGTCCAATCTAGCTCGCGACCTTTGGGAATATGGTCTGTCCAACCAGATATCGCTGTCAGCGGAACACCTACGAAGCTCATAGAATAAAAAAGTGGACTTGTGCTCGCGTTATTGGAAGGACACCAGTCTGTGGCAGATAGATCCCAGAGTATTTTTGGAAATCTAAGCTGTTTGGGGTCCCTTCTCGGTGGACCTTTTTGCCTCCCGGCTGGCCGCCCAACTGGAACGTTACTACAGTTGGCGCCTGGATCCGCAAGAAAGTTTCAATTCTATTAAGGACGCGGAGGTGAGGATTAGCCCACCCTTCTTTCTTCGAACCCTCCCAAAACATCCTCGTACGTGGGTGAGTAAATAATTCATGTTGGAACACTGTTTTTGCAGTACTTTAATGTGGCCTTGTGTTTTTCTCACATTGCTAAGTTCATTGCTGATTGGAATGGTATTTTTCTAGTACCCTGGTGCCTTGTTCTTACCCTGATCCTATTGTTTTGACTTAGGGTCGGACGCTGGCAAGCACGATTAACTGAAGACTGCCTTGATTGGGTCACAGGAAGAAAGAGGAGGGTAGGGCATCCTTGGGGGAAGTTATGGAGACGTCCTCACACAGGATTGGCTGCCTTTGTTTGGACTGCTTCAGTTTTCATTTTTCCCTGTGTTTCATGGGAAATGTAGTTTTTTGTGTTATTTGGACTTTTGTAAAGCTGCTGGAGAGAAATAAACAAAGGAAGTACAGCCTAATCCTCGCCTCCGCGTCCTTAATAGAATTGAAACTTTCCTGCACGATAGCTAGGAAATTTTGCATTATCACTGGAAACATGATGCAGGTGCAGCACTGCCTAGAGGTCTAAGAATGGGGAATTACCACTGGGAACGGAGACAGCTGCAGCACTCACATACTGCTGAAACATTTGAGCAGTATTAAGTATATGCCTGTAAATTGGCAGCAGATGACATGCAGGTATATAACTTCTGCCGCACAAACTTGTGCAACCAGGAGAACTGACAGAAGAGTCCTGGAGGAAACCAATAGGTACCATTGTATTTACCAGGAAAGGGTGTCACCTGGACACAAAGACACCCAGATGGGTGCAGGAAGGCATCACTCTAGGTCACAATTAACCCAAAAAAGAACACAGGAGTCAAATATGACCCAGCATGTTTGTGAACAAAGGACAATTACAGTAGACAGATTGCTTATATTAAAAGTTGGGAAGAGGATGTGGCCAAGCGGCTAGGGCGGTCAACTTCAAATCTGGGGAACCTTCAAGTTTCGGCACAGACGCTCAATATCATGCGATTCTGGGCAAATCACTTAATCTTCCTATGTCTAACACAAAAAAAAAGAGAATGTGTCCTTGTGTAACGCAACTGGTGTGCATGTGAAGCGCTCTGATGCTTTCGGGTCAAGTTCACTAACATATATACAAATTATACAAAATAAGATCATGCAAAGCCTCGATAACAAGTAAATGGTCTTTTAAAGACGTGTGAAGTACTCCGGTGCAGCCCCACAACAGCTGTCTCAGCCCGGGCTCACACACACAACGAAAGGGCTGAAGCCCTTTAACCCATATGGGTGTTGCGTGCCTGCCTCAGACAGAAAACAAAGCAAAGCCCATTAAAGAAAAAGTCAGAACCAAAACAGCATACACCAAGAGCGCCGAACGAATACAAGTAAAGGGGCCAATATCCATAGGCGTGCCCGGCACTCAAAAAGGAGGGACATGGAACATTATTAACCAATCACAACTACAACATTTTAAAAGGCCCACTAAATGACAAATAGAAACAACAAGCTAAAAAGAGGTGTTTACAAACATCGTACAGCATATACTGCATGCCTCAATGAGACAGCGCTGTGCTGACTGGCTGAGACCTAAAAATGAGGTTCTTTTAACAGCGAGTAGCAGTGAATTAAGATAAGAGAGCGGGCAATGGTGAGAAAACATGCAACCAGTGCCAATCGCAGCAGGGGTGTGCCAGGGAGCAAGCGGGGGCAGGGGACACAAACATTGCCAACAGTAATATTGATTTTCCGATCAGTCTGCAACGAGCTCCAAGGGCCACATACATAATGTTATTTGTAAACGGATCTATAGTTGTTATAATGTGGTGACACTGGGGGTTCATCAGCAATCCACGCCTCCCCTTGTACACAGTTGTTTCTGTCACTCTGGCTCTGTTCATTTCCCTTGTTCCTCGTGAGCAGTGAACTGCATCAGCACAGGTGAACTTTGCGCTCCTCTGTGCAGCCTCCCAGCTCAGTTCCTGGCAATTATCCACAAGGGCAGTGACTTTACCTGAGGGGGCTCAAAAGCTACTTCAGCCTCATGAAAAGCATGCGGAGAAGTGATGAAAATGCTGGCCTCTGCCTCCGCGGGAGGTTGCCAAATCGCCTCAGGTTGACTCAGCAACATGCATGCAGTGCTGGACTTGCATTTAACAACCCAATGCACTCTGGGAGTTGTAGTCTTTGGATTATCGTGCAATGAGTTGCATCAGCGTTTGCTTAGGGGTTTGTTCCAGTGCAGTTCAATCTTGGTTTGCTGTCACTTGTTAGTGAAGGTGATATTTATCCATTCAGTGTTTGGTCTGACGTGCGTTTCGGTCCGTTAGTGCTTGTGGCGAGTCAGTCAATGGCTGCCTAGCTGTGGAAAAGCCCACAGGGTTTATGTCACTGGTGCCGATTAGGTGCCTAGTCGTAGTGTTCAGCCCACTGGATTAAGCACGCCGCGACTTGCACGCTAACGTGTTAAATGGAAAAGTGAAACTCCAGCTCCCAGCAAGCCCACAGCTGTTTGTGAACCCACTACTATCAAAGTCACCCTGCCAACCGCAGTGCGATGGTGGCCTCGTTCGTGTTTCTTATCGTGGCTGTGCTGGTGTGCTGTGTAGGAGTTGGTTGTTCACTCAGTGCTTGGCACTGTTGGTCACTTGTCACTGTTGGATATACAAACCCCGTCCTACAATTCTGCTTTCCCAGGTCTCTCATCAGTGTGCGGGCTACCAGACTGCTACACATGCCTGCAGCTGATTTTGAAAGATTGGGCTTACCTGTCAACCCAGAGAGCCAGAGAAGTTTCCAGAAGGGACAGTAATGCAAGTCCTCTTGCACCATCAGCAGTAAACCTTGGCATTACAACCAGGAACGCTGCCGCTGATTAGCAATGCAGAGACATGGTTGCCATATAAGAATAGTTCATTGTTCTCTAATGTTCAATGGTAACCGCGATTGTGCAAGCAGACTTTTGTGTGCATCCCAGGGGCGGGGTCAGATCCTTGTAGTGGGCGAAGCAAACGCTTGTGTGTGGGCTTTAATTTGAGTGATGGCCCCGGTGAGCAATGGAAGCAGTCGGAACCTCTAAACACCACCATGGAAAGACTGGCCTGGGGGAAAAAAACAGGAAATCAATCGCTGCAAGGCATTGTTGCTCTTCCCTCGGGAGCTCGTCTTGTTATGGAGCTCTGACTACATCTGTAGGAGCAAAATGTCAATAGTTCAAAATCTCGCAAGTGCGAGACTTATTGCATTGCAAATGTTCATGTCATGCCACACAGTTTTGCAATGGTTCAGAATCCAATATGGCACAGTAAGAGCACGCCACCCACATTACACTGTACTTTTGTGCACACCAGGTACACTTTATTGACAACTTAGATTCACTGGGGACCCTTCAACCACCGTAAGGCACTTCAAGTTCAAAAAGACTTTATTCGGATTATAAAAATCCAAAAAAGCACAAGATACAATTAACATTGCAAATATACAATATGCAAGTATTTACAGAATAAAAACAGCAGATCATTCTTGCTCTAAGACATAGTTAAACGAGCACGAACCGCAGTTTTTAAAAAGGAACTCACAATGAAAACAAGTTCAAAATCATCCAGGGTTAATATCATTGAAAGTGCAAGATCCAGGCTGATCGGTTTTAAGTTTTTTAAAATTCGGAATTAAAATTAATATATATAATTTAATATAGAATTTACAAAAAAATAAGAAATGTAAAATTGTTTGGTCACTCCGGCAATCACATGGGCACGGCTCGACAATTTGATTGTTATAGTTCCATAGCGGGAAACTCAGAGCATATTTAATAGTGCCAGCCCTAAGGCGAAATAAAAGGCCTCGCTCCCAATGGCTCATTGGGAGAGTTAGATAGCTGGGCATAGGATAAGTTAAAAGATTACGAGCTAGGTATCTAGTGACACTGGATTTCACGGACTCTCTCACAGCCCTTTCATTGCTAAACAGTGTATAGAGAGCTTGTTTAAGTGCAGACTTGGGTGGGAGCTGGATGGTGGTAGGATCAGAAAAGACATTTTGGAAGTTCACACTACCAAGAACGCTCTGCACCCCAGAGAGCCAAGGGATGGACATGCCTCTATCGCAACAAACAATGCTCTATAATGTCCCTAGTCAGTTTAGCAGCAGGGTTTTTCCAAATGGCCAGCCAAAAAAGAGCGGGGCGAGCACGGATAAAATCCTCAATGGAATGCAACCCCAATGACAAATGTAATGGGGAGAGGAGATAGGGGCACAAAGGAGCTTCCTGCAAAATCTATTTTCCTCTGCAAGGATTTGCAGACATCTGGCTGTTCCCCAAACCTCAGCTCCATATGTTGCAACCGGAACGCATTGGGCCTTATATATTTTTAAAGTGGCAGCCAATGCGCCCGTCCTTTTAGGGCGGGGAAGGCTTAGGATGGAATTAATGGCCTTTGAGAACCTACCCCTGGAGTGGGCAATATGCCCACTCCAGGAGTTGTTCGCAGCAAAGACCACTTCCAAGTACGGGAAGCTGCTAGTAGACCCCAGTCTCTCTGTCCCCACAGTGATGCTTCCAATGAGTCGTTTCTTCGGGCCACAGGACATAACAATGGATTTCTTAAAATTGGTCTTTAAGTCCAAGGAGTCCATGTGGTCGACTAAGCCATTCACTACAATATGTAACGCATTGGGGGTGCGGCCCATAAGGACCGCGCCATCTGCATATAGCAGAGCAGGGAGGTAATTGCCCTTTATTTTGGGAACATAACGTGTTAGAGAAACCAGAGACTTGTGTAACCCATTAATATAGATAATAAATAAAATAGGGGCTAAAACACAGCCCTGTCTAACCCCTCTATACACTCTTATCACATCAGTCACCTCACCCCCTTGGCTAATCCTAATGCGGGCCTTCAGATCTCTATGCAAGTAGGCCAAAAAATAAACCAAAGATTCGTCCAGGCCATATTGCAATAGGGCCCTCCAAAGCATCGACCTATTAACGAGGTCGAAGGCAGTGGATAGATCCATGAAGGCGAGGTAAATTGGGGATTTGCGAGCTACGGTATATTTGCCCAAAATAAGGTTGAGATTAAGACATTGCTCTGCCGTACCAACCTTGTTTCGAAAACCCAGCTGGCAACTCTCTAAAATGTGATTATCCTCGGCCCAGGTCAAGATTTTATTGTATAGCACTCTGCCTAGTATTTTTAGGGTGTTGTCAATAAGGGAGATAGGCCTATAACAGGATGGTTGGGACCGGTCTCCCTTCTTAAAGATTGGCACTATTGTGCTCGATGACCAGGTTGGTTGTGGAGAGGTGAGTGTTAGATTGTTAAAAACATTCAACAAGAGGGGGCCCCACAAGTCAGGATAAGATTTAATAATGACAATAGGGAGGCCATCCGGGCCTGAGGCCTTATTACCCGCACACTGAGTGATTGCTTCTTCCACCTCCAATAATGATATTTCTACCCGCGGGGGTGGTTAAATACAGGAATAGCTGTTACTGAGTGCGGGCGGCATAAATCTTAGAGAAAGGATCCATCCAGGCAGCACCCGAAATGGTGCAGTCCATTGGGGTCAGAAGCTGGCCTGAGTAACGCATGTCTTTAACTGCGGCCCAAAAGATATCCCCCCTTCCGCGGTCAGCAGTTCATGCTAACACCTCCCAACGCTCTTCTAGGATCTCCTCCTTCCTTTTCATAATAGCCAATTTGTAACGAACCCTATCATTTTTCACATCAGTCAGGTTCCTCGGGCAGGAGGATAAAACACGCCGCAAGTCGCGGTTGGCTAGAGAACACTCGTGATCAAACCATCTTGGGCCATCCGAGACTATGCGCCGCGGGGTCATGAGTTGGGCTCGACAAGCTGAGCATATTTTAGCAAAATCCTCAACTGCCTCGGGATTCGGATTAAGGTCGGACAAACATGAAAGGAAAAGGGGTAAGTTATCTCTAACCAGTATCTGAAAAGTCCCCTTAATATTAATGCCTCTCCATTTTAGTCTAAGATTATTTGAACATATGGAGAGGTTCCTTGCTCCGCATTCCTTATTATATACCAGGCGGTGGATTGATTTTAGGGAAAGTTTAATGGGGTTATGATCCCCTTGGGGCATAGGACTTACTATGGCCTCACTAATACGGTCATCCAACCCAGGAGAAATAAAAATATAATCGATAATTGAAAAACAATCTCTGCCTCTGAATGTAGGTACTAGGGGAACTGTTAACAGACGATTGGCCATTATGTCCATTACATTCTCCAAATTGTGTGAATTCAAAAAAGAGATCAATTCCACTCCCCTTTGACACCCAGAACCAGAGCCACTTTCCCCCATGGGTGGACAAGCCGCATTAAGTTTTGCATTAAAATCTCCTCCCAACACAAGCCCGCTGGTATCATCAAAGTCGTGCCTAGATTCCAAAAGGGTGATAAAGTTAAAAAGATTAATAACATTTATGTTTGGCGATGAACTAAAATCATTATTATAAAAGTTAACCAAGAAAAAGCTTATTTTCTGGGTAAATAATATAGCCTGGAAATTCTGATTGTGCGTTGGTATAACCTTGGTAATGCCTCCAACGGTGATGTTGACCCAGATAGATAAACCTCCAGAGGGACGACCCATTCTAGATTTGGTTGCCAGAGTGTTATAGCAATGGAACCCATTAGCGTGCAGTTCCGTAGTAGCCCATGTCTCCTGTAAGATAATAATGTCATGGCTTTGAATTAAGCCGAGCAACCCAGGGTCGTATAATCTCTGCTGGAGGCCTGCTACGTTCCAACTTAAAACATTTAAGGTGCCCGCTTTTGACACAACTCTCCCGGAGTGACTGTCTAGGCTATTTTGAGTAGCAAGTACTAGTGATGGAGAAAGAGGAGGAGTAGCCTCAATCTGTAACGGGGTAAGGGGTTCAACACTCACTCTTGGTTGTCAGTCAGGAACATCTAAATCTGACAAAACTGAAAAGCGGTTAACCAAAGGAAGGGTCTTGGACATAGGCGCATATGCATTGATGGTAGGTTTATAAAAATAACCAAGGGTGAACGTACATATATTCGACTGTAACCCCCGCAATAACTCACAGGTTTGCATTATGGACTGGACGGTGTGGGGACTACAAAAATTGATAATGATACAATCACCTGTAATGTTCTTAGCAGATTCACCCACCCATCCCACTCTTCGCACCATTAAGATTTTGTGCAGTCTGGCCAGGTCGAACCCTTTGTGTTACCTCAGCCAATCCACACATTTGTTTCGAAGATCCACCCATGACTCCTTCCTAGAACCTGACAAGCAGGGAACTCTTGCCAAAACTATCACATAAGGATAGGAGGCAGGAGGAAGATACAAAACCTCAGATTTAGGAAAAGTCTTTGGCGGCATTGGGTCTATGGTGGATTGTCTTACTTCAGGGTCCGATGTTCGAGGGGGGACAATCACAGAGTGCAGTTGCTGTGAGCTACTAGATGGACGCTGGGTCCTATTATTAGCATCCGCCGTCATAAGACCTAAGTTTGCAAAATCCCCCTGCGTGTGGGTAATTGTGGTTAGGGGATTACAGTTATCAACCGGGAGATCAGGAACTGGCTCCCGGGTTAACAATTGCTCCATACGTGCAAGTCTTTCCTGTAAAAAAGAAGAATGTTTATCAAATGAAGCCTTGGAATGGCTAACTATTGCTCTCAAGCCCGACTCCAGGGCAGCCATAATGTCGTCTTTACTTGAAGGGCAAGTAATGTCATCCGTTTGAGTTCCAACGGACGCGGTAGTAGAAGCAGCTGAAATTGGTGGAAGACCAGCGCTAAGAGCTCCAGAACAATTGTTACATTTGGATATAAGGTTGGGGCCCCATTTGCGTTTAGCTGGTGGTTCCTGAGATTTGGGCTCTGTAGAAATGTTAGCATTGCGGGACCGAGTCCGAGCTTTTTGTCTGCTTAGAGTGGTGACAGAGGGGGAATCCGGGATTACTAATAAGGAGGATTGAGGGATAGGTGCCTCAGGCATAAGAGAAAGTGTAGGTGATACAGAGAGCCGGGATGTAACATGTCTCCCTGCGTAAGGCACTTCTTCATTTCCACATAGCTAGTTTGATGTTTTCCACCATACCATGATGATAAAAAATGCACTAAACCCGGCAAGAGACCACGGGGCAGATGTACAAGCCCCATGCGCCCCTTTTTTGCCCCCGTTGCGTCACTTCTGTGATGCAGCAACGGCGTAAACCATGCACCATGTAGCGCTCTATTTACAATGTGACGCATCTAGGGAGATGCTTCATGTTGTAAACCCTGTGCCAAATGAAACCTGCGTCAGGTTTCATGTGGGCGTTCCAGCGCAGGGGGCGTTCCGGCGCAGTAAAGCCTCAGAAAAGGTCCTGAGTCAAATCTACAAGATTCCACTCAGTCACTTTTCCGACGCCGCTGCGTCAAAACCTTGCGCCTGCTTGAAGCAGAAGCAAGGCGGGATGCACCACGTTATGTATGGGCAGGCCACGAGCAATGCTGGAGTTGCATTGCACTTGCGACAACTCCAGCAATGGGCCATCCTTCCGACGGGAGATGCGTCACGCATCTGTTTATCCTTGCGCCGCATAGTAAATCTGTGGTGGCGCATGGGTAAACTTGCCTGACGCATCTTACCTGGCGCACCCCTGCCGATTTGCAGGGATGCGCCATTCATCAAAAATCTGCCCCCACGTCTTTTCAGACTCAGCCATCGGGTACACACACTTATTTGCAATCGAATATGGCAATCTGTGTATGCATTTCTCACGTTTATCATAGTTCACGATGGGCAGTGTCTTTAAGCAACATGGCCATTTTTTTAACCGCATGGCAATTTCACCAACTAGCATGCTTCGGAACAAGTAAGATAAAATATTTGTTTAGATCCACATGGCACACATCAATGTCGGAAACCACAAGCATGCACTCTTCACTAATGATATCATCCTGTATATAGTGTTTTGAAAGTATTTGGATATGTAATTGGTAGTTGGGCTGCTGTTTCAACCGAAATCCGCATGTCTACTTTATTATACGTTTAGATTTAACATGCTACACGCTCTGGTGTTATTTGTCTTGGTTGCAATTCACAGTTCAGGGGTTACTTGGATGCGCAAACATTTTTTTAACCGGGCGCGATCTATCATTGTTTTAGCATTTTTTAACCGGATTCGGAATCACTTGGGATATTTGATAAATTCTTACACAATCATAACACTCACAGATTCAACACTTACCGAGACATGACGACAGACCCAGCCGCCACACTGAATAGTTTAAAGTTATTTTAAAAAATGGAGGTTGTTAAATGGTAGCGGCTGTTTCAGTCGATAACCTTCAAGTATTGCCCGGCGGTAATCGCCTCTTATACCATTCGATAATTAACCAACAAAAGAGGCAGGCGCCGGAGACTGAAAGGCAGGAAACAAAGTTTTATTCTCTCCGGAGGAGAACACATCAGATCAGACAGCAAGGTATCGTCACGAGGTGCTCTCTCTACATCTCTGAGGCCTGGCCTCTTATACACAGGTTTATTGCTTTATTACACGTGACACATACTTGTTAAGACTTTGATGTACGGAAAGGCATCCTTGGAATTCCCACTTCAAGCTTGTTCCTACACATATCTACAGTGGAAGTCTCCACCCCACCCACAGTAAGAGATGGCTATCACACAGGTGGACATTCCGCCAATTCCCGGGGGTGTGTGCGACTGGTCGGGTCTCAGGGGGTGGGGGCCTAGATCTACTGTAATCCCTTTGATGTGAGGTGTTTCCCTTTCAGTGGGGGCAATAAACTGCATCCGCAGGGCTAGGTGATGGCCTGGAATCGGGTTCGGACAATCGTGCGCAGAGGAAGGGGGTTATCAAAAGGTCGTATGACCATGTATGGGAGAGCGGGGGGGGGGGGGAGGGGAGGGGCCGGCGCGCGGGGGGGGGGGGGGGGTTCGGGGGGTGTTTGCAGCGCCAAGGGAACGCGCTGGTGATCGGCGAGGGGCAGAGGGGCCATGGTGCTTTCGAAAATGGCTACTGCTTAAGTGAGCGTACGGGCCTGGGAGGGGACAAGGTGGCGCCGATTATGTTGACATCGCAAACCAGATTTTAACAAGGTGGGCAAGCCGCGTCCTGCAAAACAAAATAGGGAGACATGGGGGGCGGGGTAACACGGAGACTTGACGTCAGACGCCGATGATGAACTCCTTAACCGGCAGCTGGGGTGGGAGGAGAATTAAACAGGCAACCTGTTTGTAGTGGTGGGAGGGAGAGCACCTGGGGAGATGGAGTTTTGAAGGAAGCAGTGTATTTGTGAAATGAACACCACGCTGAATACTTTAAAGTTATTTGATAAAAAATGGAGGTGGGCAAGCCACGCCCTGCAAAGTAAAATCAAAGCAAATGCAGCTGAAGGATTCTCCCTTTCTCTCCTGCGCCGCTGAGAGCCCCTGCTGCCAAGCATTACATGTATATACGGAAGCGGGCGCCATGCTGAAAGAAACCGTGGCGCCCCTGTACATAAAACATGTGTGCGTGCCTGCAAGTGAAGCAGATGCCACAGTAAATAAAGAAATAAGTATGCCCAAAGAAAAACATATAGAACTGCAGTGTAGGGAAACTGTAGTTAGGCAGTGCTGTTCCGGAATAAAGGAAGTGATGCACCGGATCCACAGCCAATAATAATCCCGCTAACAAAAGCAATGCCAGAGTTTACTAATGGCAAGCGGCAGGATAAATTACCGGCAGTAGACAGAGTTTCACCCCTTATACAGCTAACTTGATGTCTCAGAGAGACAGCGCATGCGCGCTGGCTAGATGAGACCTAAAAAAGCATAAACTGACCCAATGATCTTAGACAATCCAGAAACGGTGGACTCCAAAGAGAGCAACCTTTCTATTGTAGGCGTGACACACTGCTAAAATGATGTCCTTTCGTTTATTAAACACATTTTTCCCGTCCGTGTTTTCTACTTCCGGGGGCTCAGGAATAATTGTGGGTACCTGGTTCTTAAGAGAACGGCGTTTACTTTTCCTGGCAGCAGGACTCTTGGGTTGGTCCTTCCTTTTGGCTAACAGTGGGCGGCTGCTAGTATCGAGGGATTCCACTGGGACACTCACATTGTCGTTCCTCATTCACCAAGGGTGCAGTAGGAGAACTACTGGGAGCCCCACTATGGATTAAAGGTTTAGGATCTGGAAGTATGTCTTGGACAGTTAGAGACCTTATTAGGGGACTCAGGCCCTCATCCGCCTCTAATGAAAGTCTGCGTTCCCCAGGTCAATTTCCTGTGAAATGATGCCCAGGGCCTACACCAGAAATGAATCCAAGGTGGTACCATTATCAGGCCCAACAGTAGAATCTTTTGAATCCTGTACCCTGCGCTATCCCCATGACACAAACTGAAGTGAAATGGAATTAAGTGGGCAGAAAAACAGAGACATCAATGGTCATCAGGCTAACTATTATGCGAATAAGTGAAATGGAAAAGTCTCCATGGGAAGTGTTAGACGGCGACCTCAGAGGAGCCCGGAAGGGGGTCCTGACTACCCTGAGACCCACCCTCGTAGTAACGTAGCCGGGCACTGGCGGGAGACTCCCCAGGGGGAGGAATCTCTTAGCTAGGATCGTACGTCTGGCACCACACGACACAGAGTAACCACACGGGGTATTTCTCAGAAGACAATCTTTATCAAACAAGTTAGCACGGCAAATATGTACAAGGTGAGCACGGGCTCAAGAGTCTCGGAAAGGTAGGGGGTAGCGGGACAGTCTTTGGCAAAAGTTCAAGCAGGGACGTATCCGGCGCACAGCTCGCAATCCTCGAGCTGGGGGATGCGTGGTCGTAGTCGGGGTCCGGCGGGACCGTGAGAGTCTGGGGGAGCCGCGAGTCACTCAGCGGGCTCAGGTACAAGTTCGGAGGTGTACGATCTTCAAGGAGCCGCGAGTCACTCAGCAGGCTCAGGCACAAGCTCGGAGGTGTTCGATCTTCAAGGAGCCGCGAGTCACTCAGCAGGCTCAGGCACAAGTTCGGAGGTGTTACGATCTTCCAGGAGCCGCGAGTCACTCAGCAGGCTTAGGCACAAGTTTCGGAGGTGTTAGGATCTTCCAGGAGCCGCGAGTCACTCAGCAGGCTTAGGTACCAGTTCGGAGGTGTTACGATCTTCCAGGAGCCGCGAGTCACTCAGCAGGCTTAGGGGCAAGGTTGGAGGGGTTACGATCTTCCAGGAGCCGCGAGTCACTCAGCAGGCTCTCGTTGTTCCAGCGTCGAATCTGCCGGACCGACCCAGAGCACCCCTTGTTATAGGTCGACCCCTCTTTGATGTCCGGGGTCGGTGGAGGCAGGGGTCTTGTCACCTGGCGGTCGCTTGTCGGGGTTTCCTGCTATAGTCTTTTGATCTCTTTCAGGGCCGGGTCGGGAGGAGTCCCAGACACCCAGCAGGCCCGGAGCCAGCCCGCAGGGAGGTCGGAGGGCCGATCGAAACCCATCGTCCCAGGGGAGTTCAGAGGTGCGATAGAAACTGCTCCTCCCTCTCTCATCCCCTGGAAGCGGGATGTCCTCCAGCCGGAGTGGCGCCTCTAGGCCCGGGTCGCGCTGGGGCCGGGCGGCCATCTTGTTGCATGAAGTGGGCACGCGGGCCCGGGGTGGCCGAAAGGAGAGAGGCCATGGACGGGGATGTCCGGGGTCGGTGCGGGTGTCCTGGTGGGGAGGGTCGGCTGAGCCGTGTGCTGGGGCTGCAGGTACCAGGTTTCGGTGGTGCGGGGGCACGGAGGGCCATTCTATGAGGCCGGGTCCAACACGCGTCCCCCCCAGCTGAAAGCCGGAGAGAACTGCCCATCATCTTGGGGGGTTCTCTTCGCTGAGGCGGAAGAACCGGGAGAGGCCGTCAGCGTTGGCGTGGTCCGTACCAGGGCGGTGTTCTACGGTGAAATCCATCCCCTGGAGGGAGATTGACCACCGCAGTAGCTTGGGGTTTTCTCCTCGCATCTGCATGAGCCATCGCAAGGGCCGATGGTCAGTCTGGACTCTGAAATGCGTGCCGAATAGGTAGGGTCGTAGCTTTTTGAGTGCCCAGACCACGGCAAAGGCTTCGCGCTCTATGGTGCTCCACCTCTGCTCTCGGGGCAACAGCCGCCGACTGAGGAAGGCGATGGGCTGGTCTAGGCCTTGATCATTCACTTGGGACAGGACGGCCCCAATGCCATGCTCGGAGGCATCGGTCTGGACTATGAACTCCTTGGCATAGTCGGGGGCCTGGAGGACGGGAGCAGTGCACATGGCCTTCTTCAGAGCATCGAAAGCCTCCTGGCAGGCAGCCGTCCACTGCACCTTCTTTGGCTGTTTTTTAGATGTGAGTTCGGTGAGAGGGCCGACAAGGCTGCCATACCCCTGGATGAATCGTCGGTAGTAGCCTGTGAGTCCCAGGAAGGCTCGGACCTCCGTCTGGGTGATGGGTGGTTCCCAGGCCAGGATGGCGTCGATCTTGGGCTGTAGAGGGGCGACCTGGCCGCTCCCGACCTGGTGCCCCAGGTAGATTACGGAGCCTTGCCCGATCTGGCACTTGCTGGCTTTTACTGTGAGGCCTGCCTGGCGCAGGGCGGTTAGTACCCTCCGGAGGTGCTGGAGGTGCTCCCCCCACTCCGAACTGAAGACAGCGATATCGTCTAGATATGCCGCGCTGAACTGTTCCAACCCGGCCAGGACTCTATTCACCAGTCGCTGGAAAGTGGCCGGGGCATTTTTCATCCCAAAGGGCATTACGCGGAAGCGGTAGTGCCCGTCGGGGGTGGAGAAAGCGGACCGCTCCTTGGCCCCTTCGGTGAGCGCAATCTGCCAGTATCCGCAGGTGAGGTCGAATGTGCTGAGGAACCGAGCTGCCCCTAGTCGGTCAATGAGTTCGTCGGCTCGTGGAATGGGGTGGGCATCGGCTCGGGTAACGTCATTGAGCCCCCGGTAATCTACGCAGAATCGGAGCTCGGGGGCGACACCGGGGGCCGCTGCCTTCGGGACCAGGACCACGGGGCTGGCCCAGGGACTGTCAGAGGGCTCAATCACCCCCAGGGTCAGCATCTTCGAGACTTCATCTTGAATGCAGGACCGGACCCGGTCAGGAACCCGGTAGGCTCGGTGTCTCACCGGCGGGCTGTCCCCGGTGTCCACGTCATGAACACACCAGTTGGTGACCCGGGGGGTCAGAGAGAAGAGGTCGGCAAATTGTCTTAGGAGCTGGCGGCAGTCTGCTTGTTGCTGGGCAGTGAGGGCTGGGGAGAGGTTCACTCCCTCCACGGAGCCATCCTGCTCCTTGACACACAGGAGGTCCGGGAGGGGATCCGACTCATCTTCGGCCCCGTCATCGGTGGCTAGCAGGAGGCTCAGTTCTGTCCGCACAAAGTGAGGCTTGAGGCGGTTCACATGCAGGACCCGGAGGGGGTCCCGAGGCGACTGGACGTCCACCAAGTATGTCACTGGACTCTTCCGCTCAACCACTTTGTAAGGTCCTGTCCATCGGTCCTGGAGGGCGCCAGGCTTCACGGGGGCCATGACCCACACCTGCTGGCCCGGCTGGAACTCAACCAGAGTGGCATTCTGGTCGTACCAGCGTTTCATCTCTTCTTGACTCGCCTCCAGGTTGGCCTCTGCCAGTTCTCGGAACTTCCTGGTCTGGTTCCGGAGGGCCAGGACGTATTGGAACACATCTCGGGGGGTGGTCTGGGGCGCCGCCTCCCACTCTTCCTTAACCAAACTGAGTGGACCTCGGACGGGGTGCCCATAGAGTAACTCAAACGGGCTGAATCCTAGGGACTTCTGGGGGACCTCTCGATACGCGAACAATAGGCAAGGGAGCAGGACGTCCCACTTACGCCGGAGGGGTTCTTCTAGGCCAGCGATCATCCCTTTCAAAGTCCTATTGAATCTTTCTACTAGGCCGTTTCCTTGGGGATGGTACGGGGTGGTGAACTTATAGGACACCCCACATTGTTGCCACAGGGACGTCATATACCTGGAGATAAAATTAGTGCCGCGATCGCTCACGACCTCACGGGGAAACCCCACCCTGGAAAAGATCCCCATCAGGGCCCGGCCCACCACAGGGGCCGTAATGGTGCGCAGGGGGATAGCCTCCGGATAGCGGGTGGCGTGGTCCACTAGGACCAAGATAAACCGATGGCCTTGGGAGGTGGGGGGGTCCAGTGGTCCCACGATGTCGATCCCGACTCGTTCGAAGGGGGTACTGACGACCGGGAAGGGTTGGAGGGGAGCCTTGAGCTTCCCCCCACTCTTCCCACTAGCCTGGCACGTGGGGCAGGACTTGCAATGGGCCTCTACCGCTGCTCTCATTTTAGGCCAATAAAAATGGGTCACAAGACGGTTGTAGGTCTTGTCCTGTCCCAGGTGGCCGGCGAGGGGGACGTCGTGGGCTAAACCCAGGAGGAACTCTCGGAAGCGGAGGGGTACCACCAGAACCCGTCCGGATCCCAGCTCCACCGACTTCTGCTCACTGTACAGGATGCTATTCTCCCAATAGATTCGGTGCGTCCCGGTCTGGTCACCTGCGGCTTGGCTCTCGGCTTGGCGCCGCAGCCCGACCAGGGAAGGACAAGTGGCTTGCTCCCTGCAAAACTCTTCTCGGGTGGGGCCGCCCTCGTGGCGCCATTGGGCCAACTCGGGTAGATCTACTAACTCAGGGGCCGGGGCGTGGTCGGATGGTGCGGGTTCATCTCTAGCGACGGACCCTTCCGATGGGGGGGACGGAAGGACCCTCGGTGGGGACCGTTCTGGTCTCTTCGATCGGGGTGCTCTCGACTTCCCCCTGGGGAGTGAGTCGGGCGGACATAGATCGGGTGGTGGCGCACACCCACTCGGGGAGTCCCATCATTCCCAGGTGGGCCTTACGCTCTACGTGCTTCCATGGGGAACTCTCTAGGTCGTTCCCTAAAAGGCAGTCGACCGGCTGAGAGGTTCTTACGGCCACCTTGAGTTTGCCTATCACCCCTCCCCACTCAAATGGCACCAGGGCTACCTGGCACATACTCTCTCTATTGTCTGCGGTTAATACGGGGCAAAAGACGTTGGGGAGGATCTGCTCTTCGGGGACTAGGTGCCTGAGGACACCGGTGATACTAGCCCCGGTGTCTCGCAGGGCCTCTACCTGGTGGCCATTGATTTTGACAAGCTGCCCATATTTCTGGGTGTTGGAGGGAAGGAGGCTACCGGGGATCATCTCCCTATCTCCCAGGGATACTAGGGCCATCGCTGCGGGTTCCCACTCTGCGGTTTCCTCAACCTCCTCCCCCAGGGCTACGTTGGCTATCTGTCTCGTCGGGGGGACTGGGGTGGCCATGGGGCACTCTGGGTCATTGGCGTAGTGCCCGGGTTTCTGGCAGCGGAAGCATGTGACGGTCACCCGGTGTCCCCGTTTCCCAGGGGGCCCGGTCACTGGTGGAGGGGGCGCCGGGAAAGGTGGAGGGGGTGTCTTCGGGGGGCTAGGCTGGGACTCTCTCGGCCCTCCCTGGTTCCCTCCCCCTCTCTGGCGGGGTGGTCCCTGACTGGTTCGGGGGTGCTCTCCTACCATGCCCCGGGAGACCCGGGTGTTGGTCCAGCGGTCGGCCTCCACAGCCAGCTTCCGGGGATCTGTGAGCTTGCTGTCCAGCAGATGCTGACGTAGTTCTATGAAGCAGTTCGCAGCTAGATGTTCCCACAACATGAGATCAGTGAGTTCGGCAAGGGTGGTGACTTTGCTGCCCTTGATCCACCCATCGAAGGCCCGACTGAAAAAGTTCACATATTCCACCCATGTGGTGCCCGGGATCTTCCTGCAGTCCCGGAATCGTTGACGGTACATTTCTGGGGTGAGGCCGTATCTTGTGAGTAGAGCCTCTTTCATGTGGCTGTAGGAGGTCTGCAGGGAGAGGGGTAGGTCGAGCAGGGTGTCCCTTCCTTCGCTCAGAAACCGCCCCCACAACCCCGCCCCCCAGTCCTTCTGCGGGATCCGATGGGAGGTCATGGCGACCTCGTAGGCCCGAAACCATTGCTGAATGTCATCGTTTTTATAATATTCCTTGACCACATCCTTCGGGATGTGGACCTTCTGTTCCGCCGGGGAGGCCGTCTCTCGGTTTCCTGGGGGCCTCCCTTCCTCGTTTCGGGCCTTGAGCTCGAGTTCCTTTAAGCTGCGTTCGTGCTCCAGTTGGAGCTTCCTTCCTTCGTGCTCCCGTTGGAGCTTTTTCTCCTCTAGTTCGCCTTGTACACGCATTTGTTCTACTGCTAGCTTTTTTTCCGCTAACTTCAATTCGCCCTCAATTTTAAGTTTGGCTAGCTCTAGTTCATGATTGCGGCTTCTTTCTCTGTCCGCGAGCTCCTCTGGGGATAAGCCCCCGTCTGGTATGATGCCTCGCACCTGATGGCTGCCGCTTTCACTTTGGGGAGGTTCGGTTTCGTCGGGGCGCTCCCCCGTGCCTTCCGTGCGGGAGGCCCCGGTCTCCACCCAAGTTTTCAGTGCTTTCTGCAAATCTTCCTTAGTGTTGAGACCAGTGGTAGCGATTTTAAGTTCTTTGCAAAATTGCTTCAGCTCCTTGTGTGTATATTCTTCTAGATGCTCCACCTGGAACACCCTGTTGGCGTTGGTTTCTGCGGGGCTCATGGCGCTTCCTTCTGCCATTTTTGTCGGTAGTGCGTCCGTTGTTCACGGTACGATCTCTAGGTGATGGGCCCGAATCCCGTCGCTTGCCACCAATGTTAGACGGCGACCTCAGAGGAGCCCGGAAGGGGGTCCTGACTACCCTGAGACCCACCCTCGTAGTAACGTAGCCGGGCACTGGCGGGAGACTCCCCAGGGGGAGGAATCTCTTAGCTAGGATCGTACGTCTGGCACCACACGACACAGAGTAACCACACGGGGTATTTCTCAGAAGACAATCTTTATCAAACAAGTTAGCACGGCAAATATGTACAAGGTGAGCACGGGCTCAAGAGTCTCGGAAAGGTAGGGGGTAGCGGGACAGTCTTTGGCAAAAGTTCAAGCAGGGACGTATCCGGCGCACAGCTCGCAATCCTCGAGCTGGGGGATGCGTGGTCGTAGTCGGGGTCCGGCGGGACCGTGAGAGTCTGGGGGAGCCGCGAGTCACTCAGCGGGCTCAGGTACAAGTTCGGAGGTGTACGATCTTCAAGGAGCCGCGAGTCACTCAGCAGGCTCAGGCACAAGCTCGGAGGTGTTCGATCTTCAAGGAGCCGCGAGTCACTCAGCAGGCTCAGGCACAAGTTCGGAGGTGTTACGATCTTCCAGGAGCCGCGAGTCACTCAGCAGGCTTAGGCACAAGTTTCGGAGGTGTTACGATCTTCCAGGAGCCGCGAGTCACTCAGCAGGCTTAGGTACCAGTTCGGAGGTGTTACGATCTTCCAGGAGCCGCGAGTCACTCAGCAGGCTTAGGGGCAAGGTTGGAGGGGTTACGATCTTCCAGGAGCCGCGAGTCACTCAGCAGGCTCTCGTTGTTCCAGCGTCGAATCTGCCGGACCGACCCAGAGCACCCCTTGTTATAGGTCGACCCCTCTTTGATGTCCGGGGTCGGTGGAGGCAGGGGTCTTGTCACCTGGCGGTCGCTTGTCGGGGTTTTCTGCTATAGTCTTTTGATCTCTTTCAGGGCCGGGTCGGGAGGAGTCCCAGACACCCAGCAGGCCCGGAGCCAGCCCGCAGGGAGGTCGGAGGGCCGATCGAAACCCATCGTCCCAGGGGAGTTCAGAGGTGCGATAGAAACTGCTCCTCCCTCTCTCATCCCCTGGAAGCGGGATGTCCTCCAGCCGGAGTGGCGCCTCTAGGCCCGGGTCGCGCTGGGGCCGGGCGGCCATCTTGTTGCATGAAGTGGGCACGCGGGCCCGGGGTGGCCGAAAGGAGAGAGGCCATGGACGGGGATGTCCGGGGTCGGTGCGGGTGTCCTGGTGGGGAGGGTCGGCTGAGCCGTGTGCTGGGGCTGCAGGTACCAGGTTTCGGTGGTGCGGGGGCACGGAGGGCCATTCTATGAGGCCGGGTCCAACAGGAAGTCTACTGGTTCTTAGATGAACGAGGGTGGGGCTTAGCTCAGTCTCCTCCAGATTAGCATAGACAAAAATGGACCGGCTCTATGCCAGGGTGTGCTCCTTTATGGGGCCGAATTATCAGCAGCCAGGTGCAATCCCAGCGGCTACAGTTAGCAGTGGTTCTTCCCGCGTCCACCCCTTGCTGGCTGTGTAGATGTCAGATGACAGCTCACGCACGTGTAAACCTCTCCAGTCTGCTCGAAACGCTGGTACGCACAGCAGCCCAACAGTTTTTTACCCACCCTACCACTTCAAATTGTATCTTGTCTTTCTATGGAAAGTAGTCAGATGCCTATTGTTGCTATGCGCTATATAAAACCATTACATTAATAAGTAAATACACTTTTCTTTGCGCAAGTGCTGGCACAATGCAATAGTAAAATTGGGGCTCTTGATGACGCTGTGAATTGGAATATTGGGGAATTGAGTTATTGAGTACAGGAGCAGGGGCTCTCACCATCTTTTGCACCATGAGGATCTTCGGCCCCAGGAACCTGTTCACAGTGAAATCATCCATGAGACGCAGGCAGAATACAATGAAGTCCACAGCGAGGAAGACCCTTGCAGCATAAAACGTGGCTGTGAACCATCTGTAGACAGGAAGAGGAGAACAGGGGTCAGTGTCATTGTAAAGAGATCTGGGGAAAAAATGTATTATTAACTGCCTAATGGTATAGACTCAAGCGAGCCAAACACCCCCTCTGGTATATTTCTGGTGGATTATGGGCTGGTGATTGGAGGACAAAGATGTGAAGCCAAGACTAGCGTTCCACCTGATACCATCAAGGACCATGGAACAGAACACCCTGGGATGGGCCCACTGGGTTGGTTAGCAACAGGACCATTTATGGACTCACACACTGTTGTACGTGTTGGTTTCAGAAAATAGCTCCCCTACGTTCCATGTAGGGAAATGCATGCAGTTTAGCATGTCTCTGAATTAAGTGTGTGTGTTTTATGTGTGTGTGCACGTGCATAAGCATTCAAGATTTATCGATGTGTCAACGCTTTGGGAGCTAACACATCAACTTGATATGACCAGATTCACAGAACTAGAGCTTCACACATACATGCTCCCTCTTCCAACACCCCTGCAGTGCATGAGAAACTACTATGACTCCTGCACACCCAGCTGACAATGTGCAGTGGGTCACTGTAGGAGAGTAGGGTCTGCTTTCTATGTTCACCCCCACTTTTTGCTTTTGCTTTACTGGTTTTCGACTTAGATGTGGCTGTGGGCCTGCTGATCAGACCCACAGCCCTGCTGTTCTCTCTCTAAATTAATACTATGTACTTTAGGTGCATAACCCATTTGGATAGGATCACCTTATTGGCCCCTGTACAGTGTACCCTAGGTACCCAGGGCATAGGTGTACCCTAGGCCTACCAGGGGCTGCAGCATGTATTATGCCACCCCTGGCCTGGCCTTCCATTATGACACAACTGGCTGATCACTCAGCTGGGGCAAGGTCGTGTAATCACCCCTTGCTTAGGTGTAGTATTCCTATACCTACCCTATATATAGACACATGTGTACCTATCAGTCACTCCTATGGCAGGCCTTAACAATCCTGGAGGCAGAGTGCTTGGTAACATGTGAGATGGGGCTCTAGCATGAGCTGAGCCTGTCTGCAGCTTTCGGAACCATGTCCTTATAGCTGTTCTATGATATAGCCTACCATATACTCTTAAAGTACCTTATAATCTTAGACGGTTATGGTAACTATGGTTTGGCTTTATCGAAACATGTCGTGTAAGGTGTCTAACACTGTGGAATAATACCCCCATGCCATTTCTGGACATGAGGATATTATCCCCCCCTTCTAGAGGGAAAGACATGTTAAAATCATACTTCACTGTTAGCCTCTGACCAAAGCCTCAGCATCACAAAATGGATGCTGCTGCCACGACACAAGTCTGACCTCCTGCAGCTGGGAGTGATCCCAGCCAGGGAGGCCTGGACAATAGGTTTCCTGCTTGGGGAGGTGCTAGCACCTCTCCAGACAGCCTTTAGTGTATTGGGGCAGGGTGGGCTGAAAGGAATGAGACATGCCTGGGGCACACAAGGTGTTCCTTGCATAGTCCAGTTCAAACCGGCGCTGGGGCTCTCCAGCCCCAGCTCTGGCGCGAAACTGGACAAAGGGAAGTGGGTGTAACCACCCCCTCCCAGGTCCCACCCATAAGGCGTGACCTAGCAGGTATCCCAGCCCCCCAGATTAGTATAAGAGTGGGAGTTGGGCCTCAAGACTTTAGATTATCCTGAAACCTGCAACTTGAACAGAAACTCTGGACCTTCGACATTCGACGAAAGAAGAAGACTGAAGAATCTCCCTTGTGGCCAAGGAGTGGCTACCCTGTGCAAACAGGCACCATCAAGAGACTACCCTTTGCTTTGTGAAACGTTCTACGAGGAACCGACTGCAGAGCCCGACCAGAGCCTTGACTTCCAGACTTCTCCGACCCTCATCCACATCTGCAGCCGAGCTGAGATCCGTGGAGGCGACGAGCGACGTGGGACCGGCTACCTGGGAAAAGTGGCTAGTATCTTCAAGCGCAGCTTCTGAGGCACCCTCGAAGTTGTGCACCGGGGATTGAGAAGCCCCACCCCCAAGCACCATCTGCACCGAAGATCAGCCCCCCACACTCCACGAGTCCTGCGTGGGGCCCTTCAGCATTTTCCTGCTTGCCGCGTTGTCCGGTTGCTTGCCCGCTGGCTAGTGGCCTTTGTGACGACGCACCCTGAAATCTTCTGCGCTGGTTTGGCTCCTCCAGACTGGCTCCTGCTTCCCTGCAAAGAAGAAGCACCCCAGACCTTCCTGGTCTGATCCTGAAGCAAGTCCTCCGATCCTCGTGGGTTCCGCTTGCCAAGGCCTGGTGAGTCCTAGCCCAGCTTCGACGCCGCCGACAGCAAGAGCCTTCGTGGGACAGCTCGCCTCCTGGTCCTGGTCGTCCTCGACGCTTCCTGGTCCTCCTGGCTGCAGCGACAAGCTTCACCTTCACCTGCAACTCTTCACGACATCGTCTGGTTCCTTCCTGGTTCCACGTGATCACTGGCTAGTGATCTTGACTCTGTCCCCTCTGCTTGCAGGTATCCTCTCTTCTTGATCCCAGCCTTGGGATCCACCGGACACTCTTCACTGACTGCCTGTCAGCATCTTTTCTTCAGGCATCCATAGGAGTCGACGAAGAAACCCGACGCAACTTCACCCCTATGCACCCGCAGCCTGTGGGCTAGGTAACTTGGGTACTCCGGTGCTCATCAGGATAGTGACTATCCTAGTGTCTAAGTTTCAAGTCTCAACTTCCTAGCTACTCCGGAAGTGTCCTAAATCGGTCTATTTCTAAACTGTACTATTGCTAGTGACTTTTACGCATTACGCGTGAGTGTTTCCACTCTGCATACGAATCCCGTGGGCCTCCCACTTCCTATCCTGTGGTAGTCTAGTGTAGCCCCAGCGATTCCCTAGGCCTAGGCCTACTCTATTTCCGTGACAGTGGTTCTTATACCACTTACTTAGTATATGGTTTGCGTGGCCCCTAGGGCCTAACTGTATTACTTACCTGTGTGACTTACTGTATGCATTAATAAGACTGTGTTGTACTTACCTCTAATCTCATAAAGAGTGCTGAGGGTTTTCTTAGAATAAATACACTTTATTTTATATATATATCTGTTGTGGTGTCCTTTCATTTGGTATTCAAGGGATTATATATGGTATCACAGCTGGCTTCACATGCCATTCAGAGTTTAGCCTAAGACTGCTCTTGTCCATGCTACCACTAGGATAGCTGGTCTATAAGGTTGACTTTACAACCAATCACCATAAGGGTATTTGGACTGATATAAGGTGTACACTAGAACTAGTGACATCATACATCAGGCCAACTTCTCACATTGGTGAGCAGCGGTTGGGATCTGAGCTTGCTGTTGTAATACCATTGTAATCTTGAGATACTAAATTGAAAGATCACACAGATATTGTCTAGGTACATATAACATAGTTTATTATACTTAAGTCCTACTGGACTTAGTAGTTGTAGGTTGAAGGGAATAACACACCCTGACTACAACTACTAGAGAGGTTTAGTAGAAACAACTAGTGTAGGTAGGTGCACACACCACACCCTCACTAGATCATGCCTCTGGGAGGAGATCAAGTAGATGCTCTCTCAGGAGGGGCAGGTCTGCAGAAGACCCCCTCTAGGTATGATACCTTTACATTCCAGGAGATGAGACATTTGTGTACCTCCAGAGGAATAAAACAGGGTGCAAACCCTACCCTCCTTCAGTTAAAACAGCTCCTAGAGGAGCATGATACTCTTAGGGCCTCTCAGGCAGGTACCCTAGGTACAGAAGGGGGTCTACCCACCACAGAAGAGTCAGATGGGACTTCAGATGGGGAGGTAGATGGCCAGAGCCAAGTAGGAAGACTTAGCCAGGCAAACCTAAGTCTACATGGGAGTTTGCATGGGGTCCCCCCATACAGACCCACAAGTAGGCTTTCAGAGAGAAACAGGAGGGACAGATCCCCTTCAAGGGAATCCATCCACTCCCATGTTTCAAGCATCTCTACTGCTTCCTCTCACAGGGGAATGACTTCACCTGAGAGAAAGGAGCATGAAGCCAGAATGAGGGAGGCTAATCTGAGGATTCAGAGGGAAGAACTTGCCCTTGCCAAGGAGAAGCTTGCTCTGGCTAGAGAGCAAAAGTTAAGTGGGTCAGAACCCACTGGTGGCAGCCACATTCCTAGAGATAGAGACAGGCACTATGATAATAGAAACCTGAGCAAGATTGTCCCTCCCTACAAGTGTGGGGATGACATCCACAAATGGATAACTGCTTTGGAGAGGGCTTGCAAAGTACAGCAGGTACCCCAAAGTCAGTGGGCAGCTATCTTGTGGCTCTCCTTCTCTGAGAAAGGAAGAGACAAGCTCCTCACAGTTAGTGATGAGGATGCAGATAATTACACTGTCCTGAAGAGTGCTCTGATTGATGGGTTTGGCCTAACCACTGAACAATACAGGTTGTTGTTCAGGGATACCCAGAAGACACAGACTCAGGACTGGACTGACTTTGTAGATTGTGCCACTAAGGCTCTGGAAGGCTGGCTATTGGGAAGTAAGGTTAAGGACTATACAGGATTGTATAATTTGATCATGAGAGAACAAATACTTAACAACTGTCAAAACCAGCTATTGCATCAACACCTGATTGATTCTGATCTGACTTCTCCCCAAGAATTGGGAAAGAAGGCAGATAGATGGGTCAGGACTAGAGTTAAGCAGAAAAACCAGAACCAGGGCGGTGATCAGAAAAAGGCAGACCAGAAGGGTAATGAGCAGAAACAAAAAGACCAGAAGTCTTCACCAGGCCCCCAAAAGGCTCAGGGGGAGGGTGGTCCCAAAAAGGATAAAAAGAAAGAAGGCCAAAAGAAACCATGGTGCAACTATTGTAAGTCCAACTCACATTGGTTTAGTGAGTGCACCAAAAAGGATAAGCCCCCAGCCACCATTGCCCCTAAGGCAACTGTACCCCCTAGTTCAGCTGTAAGTGGTGGTTCCCAGCAAAAGGGTGTAGTAGGGTTAACCCTGGGAACTGAGGAGGATTCTGGCCTAGTCAGAGTACCTACTCAGGCTGTTCTGATCTGTGATGGGGACTTAGCTTTGTCCTCTACTGTAGGCCCCAGTAACCTGGGCAAGTACAGACAGACACCTTTTATCAACCAAAGAATGGCTCAGGCCTACAGGGACACTGGGGCTAGTGTCACAATGGTGACACCTGCTTTTGTGGACCCTGGACAGATCATACTAGGTGAGAATTACCTAGTGACCAACGCTAGCAATGCCACTACCTCCCATAGTGTGGCTATTGTTAACTTCTCCTGGGGAGGGGTAACTGGCCTCAAGAAAGTTGTTGTTAGTTCAGACCTTCCTGTAGAGTGTTTACTGGGCAATGATCTTGAAACTTCAGTTTGGTCTGAAGTGGAGTATAGGACCCATGCAGAAATGCTGGGGATAGATGCACATGTCCTTGCTGTGACCAGGTCACAGGCCAAAAAGTGCAACACTGAACAAGTGCTGGATCCTGAAACTATGGACCAGTCACAACCCAAGAGAAAGAGCAGTAGGGTTAAGGCTGTGCCTTCCCCCCTGCCTCAGGTGGTGGATCAGCCCTCCCAGGAGGATGATTCTGAGAGCCCTGAAGGAACTGTCCTAGAAGAACTTGAACCTGATCAGGTTGAGTTTCTTGGGACAGGGGGACCTTCAAGGGCAGATCTGAGGCAGGCTCAATTAGACTGCCCCTCTCTTGAACCCCTCAGACAGCTGGCTGCTGCTGAGGCTGCAGGGAATGCTCAAGGTACCCATAGAGTCTATTGGGATGAAGGGCTACTGTACTCAGAGGCTAGAGACCCCAAGCCTGGTGCGTCCAGGAGGTTGGTCATACCACTGAAGTTCAGGGGCTTCCTTCTCACCTTGGCCCATGATATTCCCCTTGCAGGACATTTAGGCCAGAACAAGACTTGGGACAGGCTTGTCCCTCACTTCCACTGGCCCCATATGTCAGAAGATACCAAGGAGTTTTGTCGCTCCTGTGTCACCTGCCAAGCCAGTGGCAAATCAGGTGGCACCACAAAGGCCCCCCTCATACCACTACCTGTGGTGGGGGTTCCCTTTGAAAGAGTGGGCATAGATATTGTAGGACCAATGGACCCACAAACAGCATCTGGGCACAGATTCATACTGGTGATAGTGGACCATGCCACCAGGTACCCAGAAGCAATTCCCCTGAGGACCACAACAGCTCTTGTTGTGGCAAGGGCCCTGCTTGGAGTATTCTCCAGAGTGGGCTTTCCAAAGGAGGTCATTTCTGACAGAGGTACCAACTTCATGTCAGGATACTTGACTGCAATGTGGAAGGAGTGTGGTGTTAACTACAAATTCACCACACCCTATCACCCACAGTGCAATGGGCTTGTTGAGAGATTCAACAAGACCCTAAAGGGAATGATAAAAGGATTACCAGATAAGCTTAGGCGAAGATGGGACATCCTTTTACCCTGCCTTCTGTTTGCTTACAGAGAGGTCCCACAAAAGGGGGTTGGCTACAGCCCTTTTGAGCTTTTGTTTGGGCACCCTGTAAGAGGACCCCTGTGTTTGGTGAAGGAAGGATGGGAGAGACCTCTCAGACAACCCAAACTAGACATAGTGGATTATGTACTTGGTCTCCGCTCCAGGATGGCAGAGTATATGAAGAAGGCTTCTAAAAACCTTGAGGCAAGCCAAGAACTCCAAAAAGCTTGGCATGACCAAAAGGCTGTACTGACTGTTTACCAGCCAGGACAGAAAGTGTGGGTGTTGGAGCCAGTGGCCCCAGCAGCACTCCAAGACAAATGGTCTGGACCCCACACTATTGTTGAGAAAAAGGGAGAAGTCACCTACTTGGTGGACCTTGGGACTCCCAGAAGCCCCCACAGGGTGCTTCATGTCAACAGATTGAAGGCATATGTTGACAGGGCAGACATGGGGCTACTCATGGCTACAGATGAGGGGCAGGAGGAAGAGAGTGACCCTCTCCCAGACCTGTTGACTCAGAACCCTGATGATGGCTCAGTTGATGGTGTGGTCTTTTCTGACAGCCTCACTGTCCATCAGCAACAGGACTGCAGACAGGTTCTGCAATCCTACAGACATATGTTCTCTCTGACCCCAAGTCAGACAAACTGGTGCACCCATGAGGTGGACACTGGTGACAGTCTGCCTGTGAAGAGTAAAATCTACAGGCAACCTGACCATGTCAGGGACTGCATAAAAGTTGAGGTACAAAAGATGTTGGAGCTGGGAGTCATTGAACCTTCAGAGAGCCCCTGGGCTAGTCCTGTAGTTCTTGTGCCAAAACCTCACACCCAGGGTGGTAAGAGAGAGATGAGGTTTTGCGTAGACTACAGAGGTCTCAATGCTGTCACTAGGACAGATGCCCACCCAATACCTAGGGCAGATGAGCTCATTGACAGACTGGCAGCTGCTAAGTTTTTGAGCACATTTGACCTAACAGCAGGCTACTGGCAAATCAGACTAGCTGAGAGTGCAAAGGCCAAAACTGCTTTCTCGACCCCAGGAGGACATTATCAATTTGTGGTAATGCCCTTTGGTTTGAAGAATGCACCTGCCACTTTCCAAAGGCTGGTGAATCAAGTCCTTACTGGGTTGGATGACTATTGTGCAGCTTATCTTGATGATATTGCTGTCTTTAGCTCCACCTGGGAGGATCACCTGGTCCACCTGAGGAATGTTTTAGAGGCCCTGCAGAAGGCAGGCCTCACTATCAAGGCCACTAAGTGCCAGATAGGGCAGAGCAAGGTTGTATACCTGGGCCACCTGGTTGGTGGGGGTCAGGTTCAACCACTGGAGAGCAAGATCCAGACCATAAAGGACTGGGCTCCTCCAACTACCCAGACTCAGGTCAGAGCTTTCTTGGGCCTGACTGGGTATTACAGAAAGTTCGTTAAGAATTATGGGTCCATAGTGACACCACTTAATGACTTGACCTCCAAGAAGATGCCAAAGAAAGTTCAGTGGACAGTAAGCTGTCAAAGAGCATTTGATGACCTGAAGCAGGCCATGTGCAGTGCACCTATTCTGAAAAGTCCAGACTACTCCAAAGAGTTCATTGTCCAGACAGATGCTTCTGAGTTAGGTGTGGGAGCTGTTCTTTCACAACTGAATGTAGATGGTCAAGACCAGCCCATTGCTTTTATAAGTAGAAGGCTGACCCCTAGAGAGAAACGTTGGTCAGCTATTGAGAGGGAGGCCTTTGCTGTGGTTTGGGCCCTGAAGAAGCTGAGGCCATACTTGTTTGGCACTCACTTCAAGATTCAGACAGACCATAAGCCCCTCTTGTGGCTAAATCAGATGAAGGGTGAAAATCCCAAACTTCTTAGGTGGTCCATTTCCCTACAGGGGATGGACTTCACAGTGGAACATAGACCTGGGACTGACCATGCCAATGCAGATGGACTCTCCAGATATTTCCACTTAGAACATGAAGACTCAACTGGTCAAGGTTAGTTTAATGTCCCTAAGTTTGGGGGGGGGTTGTGTAGGAGAGTAGGGTCTGCTTTCTATGTTCACCCCCACTTTTTGCTTTTGCTTTACTGGTTTTCGACTTAGATGTGGCTGTGGGCCTGCTGATCAGACCCACAGCCCTGCTGTTCTCTCTCTAAATTAATACTATGTACTTTAGGTGCATAACCCATTTGGATAGGATCACCTTATTGGCCCCTGTACAGTGTACCCTAGGTACCCAGGGCATAGGTGTACCCTAGGCCTACCAGGGGCTGCAGCATGTATTATGCCACCCCTGGCCTGGCCTTCCATTATGACACAACTGGCTGATCACTCAGCTGGGGCAAGGTCGTGTAATCACCCCTTGCTTAGGTGTAGTATTCCTATACCTACCCTATATATAGACACATGTGTACCTATCAGTCACTCCTATGGCAGGCCTTAACAATCCTGGAGGCAGAGTGCTTGGTAACATGTGAGATGGGGCTCTAGCATGAGCTGAGCCTGTCTGCAGCTTTCGGAACCATGTCCTTATAGCTGTTCTATGATATAGCCTACCATATACTCTTAAAGTACCTTATAATCTTAGACGGTTATGGTAACTATGGTTTGGCTTTATCGAAACATGTCGTGTAAGGTGTCTAACACTGTGGAATAATACCCCCATGCCATTTCTGGACATGAGGATATTATCCCCCCCTTCTAGAGGGAAAGACATGTTAAAATCATACTTCACTGTTAGCCTCTGACCAAAGCCTCAGCATCACAAAATGGATGCTGCTGCCACGACACAAGTCTGACCTCCTGCAGCTGGGAGTGATCCCAGCCAGGGAGGCCTGGACAATAGGTTTCCTGCTTGGGGAGGTGCTAGCACCTCTCCAGACAGCCTTTAGTGTATTGGGGCAGGGTGGGCTGAAAGGAATGAGACATGCCTGGGGCACACAAGGTGTTCCTTGCATAGTCCAGTTCAAACCGGCGCTGGGGCTCTCCAGCCCCAGCTCTGGCGCGAAACTGGACAAAGGGAAGTGGGTGTAACCACCCCCTCCCAGGTCCCACCCATAAGGCGTGACCTAGCAGGTATCCCAGCCCCCCAGATTAGTATAAGAGTGGGAGTTGGGCCTCAAGACTTTAGATTATCCTGAAACCTGCAACTTGAACAGAAACTCTGGACCTTCGACATTCGACGAAAGAAGAAGACTGAAGAATCTCCCTTGTGGCCAAGGAGTGGCTACCCTGTGCAAACAGGCACCATCAAGAGACTACCCTTTGCTTTGTGAAACGTTCTACGAGGAACCGACTGCAGAGCCCGACCAGAGCCTTGACTTCCAGACTTCTCCGACCCTCATCCACATCTGCAGCAGAGCTGAGATCCGTGGAGGCGACGAGCGACGTGGGACCGGCTACCTGGGAAAAGTGGCTAGTATCTTCAAGCGCAGCTTCTGAGGCACCCTCGAAGTTGTGCACCGGGGATTGAGAAGCCCCACCCCCAAGCACCATCTGCACCGAAGATCAGCCCCCCACACTCCACGAGTCCTGCGTGGGGCCCTTCAGCATTTTCCTGCTTGCCGCGTTGTCCGGTTGCTTGCCCGCTGGCTAGTGGCCTTTGTGACGACGCACCCTGAAATCTTCTGCGCTGGTTTGGCTCCTCCAGACTGGCTCCTGCTTCCCTGCAAAGAAGAAGCACCCCAGACCTTCCTGGTCTGATCCTGAAGCAAGTCCTCCGATCCTCGTGGGTTCCGCTTGCCAAGGCCTGGTGAGTCCTAGCCCAGCTTCGACGCCGCCGACAGCAAGAGCCTTCGTGGGACAGCTCGCCTCCTGGTCCTGGTCGTCCTCGACGCTTCCTGGTCCTCCTGGCTGCAGCGACAAGCTTCACCTTCACCTGCAACTCTTCACGACATCGTCTGGTTCCTTCCTGGTTCCACGTGATCACTGGCTAGTGATCTTGAATCTGTCCCCTCTGCTTGCAGGTATCCTCTCTTCTTGATCCCAGCCTTGGGATCCACCGGACACTCTTCACTGACTGCCTGTCAGCATCTTTTCTTCAGGCATCCATAGGAGTCGACGAAGAAACCCGACGCAACTTCACCCCTATGCACCCGCAGCCTGTGGGCTAGGTAACTTGGGTACTCCGGTGCTCATCAGGATAGTGACTATCATAGTGTCTAAGTTTCAAGTCTCAACTTCCTAGCTACTCCGGAAGTGTCCTAAATCTGTCTATTTCTAAACTGTACTATTGCTAGTGACTTTTACGCATTACGCGTGAGTGTTTCCACTCTGCATACGAATCCCGTGGGCCTCCCACTTCCTATCCTGTGGTAGTCTAGTGTAGCCCCAGCGATTCCCTAGGCCTAGGCCTACTCTATTTCCGTGACAGTGGTTCTTATACCACTTACTTAGTATATGGTTTGCGTGGCCCCTAGGGCCTAACTGTATTACTTACCTGTGTGACTTACTGTATGCATTAATAAGACTGTGTTGTACTTACCTCTAATCTCATAAAGAGTGCTGAGGGTTTTCTTAGAATAAATACACTTTATTTTATATATATATCTGTTGTGGTGTCCTTTCATTTGGTATTCAAGGGATTATATATGGTATCACAGCTGGCTTCACATGCCATTCAGAGTTTAGCCTAAGACTGCTCTTGTCCATGCTACCACTAGGATAGCTGGTCTATAAGGTTGACTTTACAACCAATCACCATAAGGGTATTTGGACTGATATAAGGTGTACACTAGAACTAGTGACATCATACATCAGGCCAACTTCTCACAGTCACTGACTATAATAATTCAAATGTGCACTGTGCCCATGCCTGAAACCTTGATGTGTGTATGTGTGGGTAGAACTGTATCTGGACACCTAAAATAAGGATACCCCATAAAAGACATTTAGTGACACAGCCTAGAAACTCGCCCCAAGCCTGTAATAAACTACAGTTATACGTGAGGTGCAGCTTGCCCATCACACCCATGACCCCTTGATACCTTGATACCGTCCCAGAAGTTTGGACATTTTAAATACATGCAGATGAATTTTTAGGACGAGCATTTAAGACCTCTTATTAGGTCGAGCATTCAAGACCTCTTGTATGTACTTTAGTATATACTTATATGATTATGTACTTTGTGGGCTCTGGAGATCTGCCCTACGACTTGTCCGATACCGCATATGGGCTATTTTTCTGTTCAACTACCTCTATTTAACTTTCTTGATAGGAAACGCACAGCAGAGGTCAGTAAAATACCAGAATCACTTTAGCATTCTCTAGGTTCCACTCCATAGAAATTGTCTTCCACAAGCACCCATAGACAATAATATTTTTTTCAAATCTTGTATTTTCAGTGATATGACCACTGAAGGCCCAGATTTTAGATTAAAAACAGAGCTTGGACTATACCATTTCCCGCTGAAAGGCAATATTTTTCTGCATGTGTTCCCATACCTGGCGTGTCACGCAGTTTGGTGCTTACTCTCCCTCCATATTAAAGAATAGTAGATGTATCAGCACCCAGGCTAATGTGCTGCGTAGCTAAATACTTATAAGATCCCAAAGGCGAGACCCATTGCATTGCAAATGCTTGTTTAGTTATTTGTTCCTAGACTCACCTGGGAGGATTCCATGGGTCCCCTACTTTTCTACGTCTCCTGAGTTCAATCTCGACTTAGGTCGTGGGTCGCATTCCCCTACTTCTGGTATATGGTATGGTCTCCCTCTCGGGACTACTGTTCATTGGTGCTACTTACAGTTCTATGCTTAAAGTTTTGTATGCATTGTAAATATATCTGCAGGAAAGAGATTGTAAAGTGTTAGTGAGTGATTGTAATAAATACTAGGTGTGAGCAGTGAACTTCACTCTGTTCGCGGAGTTTTCTGCACTCCCGGCTCCGAGGAGCTTGCAGATTCCGATCGCGAGCTGTCGCTCAGGTAAAATTTATACCCGAGCTGCAGAAAGATCAGCATGAATTGCAGTTCGCATGTAGCAAAACACTGCGAACTATGCCTAGGCCTGATGAATACCTATTGTTTTATAAGTACACTGTGTGGTTCTTTTTCATTTGGCCCGTACTAAAGGATTAGACACTGGTAAACAGAGCTGCTAGACACTCCTCCTAGATTAAGCCGGATAGCTGCTCTCCACAGCTACCACTTAGAGAGCTTTGTATGGCTGTCTAAACCACTAAAACCACCATAAGGGTTTCCTGGATTAGTGCAGGGTGCTATATTTACAAAAATGAGCACCATATATTAACCCAGCTCCTCACAGGCAGCAAGAAGGCTTTTAGTGCCCACCGGATCGCCCAAAGCCCCAACAAGTTGCTATGGAGCCAGGATTCCGCCAGATCCCAGAGTCCTCTGATCTCCACCTCTCCCAGATGGCCTCGCCATCCCAGAAGGAATGCATCCGTCACTACTGTGAGATCTGGGTGTGAAAGAGAGAGGGGTCTGCCTCTGACCCAATTGCGGTTTGTGAGCCACCACTGCAGGTCTTTTACAGTGCCCTCTGAGATCTGAACCAGGTCAGTGAGATTACCCCGAAGCTGTGCCCATTGGAACTTCAGGTCCCACTAAAAGCCTGCATGTGCCATCTGGCATGGTCCGCAACCAGGACGCAGGAGGCTATGAAGCCCAATAGCCTCAGTGTCATTCCCACCGAAATCCAGGATAGAGGCCAGAATATCGGTATTATAGACTGAATATCCTGGATTCGCCGCTCATGAGCATAAACCTGAAACTGCACAGTGTTCAGAACTGCTCTGATGAAAGGGACCATCTGAGAGGGACTCAGGTGTGACTTTGGCACGTTGATAATGAACCCCAGTGAATACAGGAGGTTCGCCATAGTCAGACGACTGCTTGGAACGAGTCCACCTTCAACAACCAGTCATGAAGATAGAGGAATATTGGAACCCCTGATCTTTGCTGATGGGCTGCAACCACCGCCATCAAATTGGTGAACACCTGAGGGGCACTGGTGAGGCTGAAAGGAAGCACAGCACACTGAAAGTGCTCATGGTCTACTGTAAACCGCAGGTAGCAGCGATTAGCAGGCAGGACAGGAACACGGAAAATGGTGTCCTGCAAGTCCAGCGCTACCATCCAGTCTCCCTGGTCTTGGGCAGACAGGACTTAAGCAAGGTTGGGCATCTTGAACTTCTCCTTTTTGAGGAAGTAGTTGAGGGCTCGGAGACCGAGGATAGGATGAAGATATCCATACTTCTTTGGAACCAGAAAGTAGCAGAAATAGCAACCAAAGCCTACTTCTGGTCCAGGTACCCTCTCTATAGTTCCCTTGGCCAAGAGAGCCTTGACTTCCTCACGGAGTAGTGCAAGATGATTCTCCGTCAGCTGATCAGAAATTGGCTGCATTGAGGAAGGGGTAGTCACGCAGGGAGGGAGTATCCCTTTGGACTATTTGCAACACCCACCTGCCCGAGGTGATGTTTTGCCAGTGGAGGAGTTGATAGTGTATCATCCCGCCCACTGGATGCTAGTGATTCCAGGGGATCGGACTAGGAAGGTTTTGTGGTGGAGGAGGGGATGTTGGCTTCGCTCGACTTCTGGTCTCCTGCTCTTGTGCCAGAGTGAACCCCGGCCACGGCAAGCTGAGGCTGTTGACCTTGCAGGACCCTCTGGCAAGGATAGGGTTGGCATGGTTGGAAGCCTCTTTAGTAGCAGTGAAAGGAGCAAATAGCAGGCGCAGGCTTAGATGAAGTTGTGAGGTCAAATGATTTGGCCGTAGCCCAAGAATCCTTGAATCGCTCGAGTGCTGCATCCGTCTTGTCTATGAAGAGACGTGAGCCATCAAAGGGCATGTCCATGAGATTCATCCGGAAATCCCCCGAAAAGCCAGATGTTCTCAGCCAGGCGTGGCGCCTGATGGTCCCTGTCAATGAAATTGCTCTGCCTATCAAATCTGTTGTGGCCAAGCCACAGCAAACAACGAACTTAGCTGCAGCTCTCCCATCTGAGATGGCTTGGGAGAGCAGGACCCCATCCTCCTCCGAGACCCTAGGCAGCACCTGCACAATAGTTTCCCATATAGAATGGGAATAACGGCACAAAAGGCATGCGGTGTTCACTGACTGCAATGCAAGGCTGGCAGAGGAGAACATTTTCCAGCCTTTGGATTCCCTGTCCGGTGATGTGGAGGTGAACGAGCCATGGGAGGTGGAAGCCTGGACCACCAAGCTTTGTGGGGTGGGGTGCGGTGGGTGGTGAGGAAAGCTGGGTCGTCCGGTGCAGGGTGATGCCGTGGGCAATCATTCTGTTCACAGGAGCCCCTGTCCTGGGCTTGGACCATGTGTCCAGAAGAATGTCCATTAAGGCCTCAATAAAAGGCAGCAAGGGTTCCGAGGAGGAGAAACCAGGCTGCAAGAACTCCATCAAGACATTTGTCTTAACTGCCACAATAGGAAAATGCAGGTCCAAGACCTCTGCAGCCCTACGCACCACCATAGCAAATGGCGCTCCTCCTCCTTAGCCAGGGTAGGGGGAGACAGCATACCAGAATCTGGGAGAATGTTCAGACTACTGGCATCACCCAGTTCCTCATACCAGTCCTCTTGAGGTTGAAGGTCTAAGGGATCCTACTTCCCCTCCCAATCCTCATCTATACCCAACCCTTCAGAACAGGGCCAGTGGAACAGCATTTAGCCGTTTGGCTCCTTCGGCGCAGGTCTCGGCGTCGGTGGATACCAGACTAGCTCTGCATGATCCGGGATGAGGATGGGGAAGTGTCACCGGTGGGCGCCAGCGCTGCAGGGTACCTCAGCGTCGGACGCAGCTCAGGGGAAGGTCGCTGCAGAGTTGCGACCGGCGCTGGTCCGGTCCTGGGAGCGGGTCCAACATGAGGCCATGAAGTCAGAGGTGCAGGACTTACAGGATCTCCTTCACCTAGGCATGCGGGGCATGAAGGCCAGCTGGCAGGGTCAGGCCACCCAAATATGGTGCACATGAGTCGAAGGAAAGTAGAATCTTTTTTTATGGTTACCTCTACTTTTTGCTGGTGTCATTTTGTTTTTCTGATTAGTCTGACTGGTATCCTGCTAATCAGGACCCCCAGTGACACTGCTCTCTCCCTAAATTAGACTTGGTAAGTACTTTGGTACCTTTCTAATTGGCTACTGGTGTACCCTCCTTGGTGTACCCTCCTAAGTTTCAGGTATATGATACTGAGATACCCAGGTCATAGGTACATCAGGGGTCTCCCATGGGCTGCATCATGTATTGTGCCACCCATGAGATACCACTCAAACCGGGACTACAGGCTTGCCATTGCAGCCTGTGTGAGCTGGTGCTTCCACCACTGTTAGAAATGGGGGGTCTCTAGTTGGCAGAGGTAGGTACCTTTGACCAAGTAGCGGCCCTTGCTTCTAGCTAGGGTAAGGGGGCTACACTCCTAAAATAACCCCTGCTCACCCCTTTCGTAGCCTGGGACGAGCAGGCAGGCTTATATCAAAGGCAGTGTGTAAAGCATTTGTGAACACATACAGCAATACAGTGACACTACAAATGGAAACCACAACAGTCTAGAAAAATAAGTATTCTTTATCTAGACTTAACACAAGACCAAACAACAAAAATCGACAATACAGTAATAAAAATATGACTTTCAGATGGTAGAAATAGCTTAGTTCAATGTAGATGGTAAATGCGACACTTTACTCTCAAAGTACCTTGAATGCGTCACACAATATAAACAAAAGGGTCGCAGTGAAGGCGAAGCGTCAGTTCCTTGCTTTGTGGGAGACAGCGCACCTGTTCCTTACTGCAGTGCAGGGGAGGCGATGTGTCTGTTCCTTACCGGAGAAGAGGCGAAGCGTCTGTTTCTTACTGCGATCCGGTACGATTCAACAAGATGGCACCTCGAAGCCTTGCAACGATCTGGTGCGATGCAACAAAATGTCGTCTTTGATGCGATGCAATGAGTGCACACCCGACGGCTGTGTGGGAAACTTTGTTAACTTTTGAGCCGCGACAGGTCCTGCGACATGCTTCTCCAGTGATGCGACGGCAACCTCTATGGCGACGACACACTTCTCTGGTATGCGACACACTTCTTCGGCGATGCTATGGCGAACAGCTGCGGCGGCGACCTGCTTCATCAGCGATGCGACGGCAACTGCTGCGGCTGCGACATGCTTCTTCCTCGTTGTGTCGTGCTTCTAGCTCCCAGCAACACAGTCTTCAGAGGGCCCAAAAGAACAGCAGACACCTCTCTGCAGGGAGAATTACAAGCCAGTAGGGGATGCGCAAGTTATTTCATTTTTAACTTTCTGCCACATTCCTACCGGATCGCCGCCGTGAGGGGAACGGCCAGAAAGGGCAAACACAGCATTTTGTCAGGCACCAGCGGACTGCCGTAAAAGGAACGGCCAGCAGGGAACTACATCACCCAGCAGCCCACCCCTGACGCTTGCCTCGGATGCCACCCGGCAGCGCCGGGGGAGTTTAAAACAGCCACAGGTGCCCCGCAGCACGGGACGCGCAAGTTACTTCATTTTTAACTTTCTGCCACATTCCTACCGTTTCGCCGCCGTGAGGGGAAATGCCAGAAAAGCAAACACTGCATTTCGTCAGGCACCAGCCGACTGCCGTGAGGGGAACGGCCAGCAGGGAACTACATCACCCAGCAGCCCACCCCTGGCGCTTGCCTCTGATGTCACCAGGCAGCGCCGGGGGAGTTTAAAACAGCCACAGGTGACCCGCAGCGCGGGACGCGTGCGGGCGAAGCCCGGGCCAAGGGCGGGCCCGTCCTTGCCCGTCAAGGGCAGTGGAGGTCGGGCCGGGCCACCCCCCTAACATTCGAACGTCCAGTAAGTCCTTTTGTGACAATCACCCCATGCCAATCACTTGTAGTTCAGTATTTTTTGCCTATTACATTGGTGTGTACCCTATTAAATGGCAGGGAAAGGGAAGCGTACGGGGGGGGCGGGGGGGGGACGTGACAGTATCCGGTACCTTAGATCAGTTCATAACTAGAGCTGTTTCGGTCCTAGAACATGAAATTGCTATAACTGAGCGGCGCCTTTCTACCGAGCCAATGTATGCCAGACGTTCATTCATAGGATTACTAGCACTAGCAAAATCCCCTATTAGGCCAGTGGGGTGTGGTTCTGGTGATTTGTTCCAGCACGGGGATGCTGAGGTTAGCCCTATTATTTTACAGGACAGTATGAAGAATATGGAGGGCTCTGTTGAGGCTGCCTCTGTAATTGAGGTTTCTTCGAGACCTGAAGTAGCCTATTCGCAGACGAGGGCTAGTAAAAAAGTAAAAAGCTCTAGTAACTTGAAGAGGAAAAGAGGTGGGGATACCCAAGGTGGGAGGCAGTCGAAAATTTCCAACGTTCTGAAAAACACGCCTAAAGTGCCTGGTGTTGTACCAGCTGATGATCGTTTGGTACTGGGCGAGGCAGACAAATGTCTTTCTGATCAGCTACAATCAGGAGAAATGATCCCCCAGATTGAACAGGTGGTGCGATCATTAATACTTCCCCTCTTAGAAAGGGTAAACCTGGTTAATGAAAGAATTGAACGCCTAGAACAAACGATCCTTGATAACTTTTTCTTATTAAAAAATGTAGTAAAATAAGCAACAAAAGATAGAGCAAAATCTAACTCCACGCCTGACGCACCCATGATTCCTGCACTTATTCCCACAGCTGATCCTGTTGTGATAACTAAGGCCGCTCTAGGAACCGACTCACATAAGGCTTTAGTTAATGCTAAACAAATTAATCTAGGGGCTGGCCCAAAAAGTATTGAACCCAGGGGTAACACTAACAAGGAAAACAAGGGTGAGAAAGTGACATTCTGGCTAAATAAGAATAGACCAATTCCCTACAATATGAATGGGAAGATCCTATTTGTCAGAAGGGTCAGTTGGGTGGGATCCGGACCAAAAGATGTTCTGGGTGACTCCATTATTGTTAATTTTAAAGATAGGCGCATAGCGCGTTATATTTGTGATTGTGCGTTCCCTGGGGATTGGTCAGGGATTGGGGTGCATGATCTAAATTATTTTTATCATTCAGCCCCTAATCCAGATCGAAGATCCAGACAGGACTGGGTAGGGAGAGGAATGAAATCTGGGCTTATCATTCCCCCCCTTGATCATTACAATGGCTTGTGTAATATAGATGACCTGGACTGACCGGTGATAGAGGGGCCGACTTTATTAGTTTCCAGGGATGCCACTGTAGATGAAGATGCGCTCATGGGTGGAGCAGATGTAGCATATCCTGTATCACCCACGACGATTAACTCAAAAAGGGTCCCAAATTTAAATCCGAACATGGAGAACCAGAGGCAACACGAAGTAAGCTCCAATATTATTCGTCAGGTTGATAAATTTGGATCAGGGGCGGGTTCAATGATTTCTTGGAATATTGCTGGCCTGAAGGTAAAAATGGATTGTCCTGAATGGGTCGAAATCATCGGTAATTTCGATGTCTGCCTTTTCAGGAGACCTGGTCCTGTGAGCCACAGCTCTTGCTGGGATATTTGAATTTTCATGTTCCAGCAACAAAGGGACCTAAAGGGCGTCCTATGGGTGGCCTAACTACTTAGGATTTAAGATTTATTTTCAACGGTCAGTGAGATATCAACAGGGTCTCCTGATATTCAACTGGTCAGGTTATCTCTGGGTCCCCTGGGCGATGTGCATATTTACAATTCGTATCTTAGAGGGACCAAGGGTACAAGGTCACGGGTTCTGGCTAATTTGAATTCCCTTATAGACCAACACTCGAGTGAGAGGGGAGTGCTCGTCGCGGGGGATTTGAATGTTACTTTCGAACCCCTTCTGGATTCAGACTCTGATTGGGGTCTTGATCCTGAGGAAGATCAGCTCTGGGGCAGGGGCGTAACACAGGCCCCCGCAGCCCCCGCGGTGCGGGGGGGCCCCCAAGCTCCAGGGGGCCCCCTCAGAAGAGTACTCCGGACGGACGCAGGCAGCTTGTGCACTATTATTACAACTCTTTGACACAATGTAAAATATTCAACCTTGAAATGCAGCCGGATTAAAAGAAAAATAACCTCTGCAATGAGGCCCCTTCGAAAACACAGCAGTTGCTGCGTTTTAGACAGCAGCCTGCAGAAGCAGGGGGGCGGTTTGTCCAGGGTATGGCCTCTGACAGGGAGGCACGATAGACCACGTGACGTGCATGAAAAGTTAACCCCTCTCAGCATTGTCTCTGCATGCCTGCTGGGAGTCTGACCTGACTAGAGAAAAAGAGCGGGCAATTCCAAAGAGGGACAGAAAGTCTCTCTCTTTGCCTGTAGCCTGTCTGAATCTTTCCGACACACAGGAAATGGAACTGAATCTTTTCCCAGACATGACACCCTCTTTAAAACTTTGGTATGGGTAAGTTTTGCATTTCTTTCACTTATGCACTCTAGCAGAAAGGGAACCATTGGACAACTTTCATGGTATATTGCAATGAGTAATAAATACAACAAAAGAAATGTTTGAAATGCATAGTTAGTCCTGCAAGCGCGATGCCAGAAATCCTTGCATGTTAAAGTTTGCAGCGCTAATGTACATTTTAACAACAACAATCGACTACACTGTCAGGATGATAACTGCAATTGGTGTTTTAATGTATTCCCAGAACATCAGGTATTACTTTCACATGTCAGAATTGTTGCTTGCACACCTATAAATGGTGCCAGTGGGCCCTATTATGTGTAACACAATCAACCACTCAAACTTTTAATCCAATCGCACTTTGAATTTTTGTTTTACCACAAACATCATGCCTGTAAAAATCAGTTAATGTAAGGTACTGTTACGTGAAATCAAGTACAGCTCTAATGCCTGCTACATGACCTAATGCCCCTTGGTAGATTTGCACACCTGTCCCTGCTAGCAGTATGTAGATATTTTGTGAGGGAGTCTTGAAATGATGGCTTCGTAAAATCGTAAATCCGGTATTTCTAAAGCGCGAACTACCCACCCTATTGGTCTCAAGGCGCTGGGGGCCATCGTGGAAATAAAGTGAGCTATTGCCCAGAGTCGAATGGTGCTGAGCTCAGCTGCCGCCGGAGCTGGGGATCGAACCGTGAGCCCTGTGCTCCGAAATCAGCTGCCCGGGCTACTGTGCCACACCCCTCCCTCTCCTCTTCCTGTCCCTCTATTTTGTAAATGATAGTGAGGTTTGCACAGTTGTCATCTACGGTATTTGTTTTGTAAAGGTGAGCTTCAGCACCTGAAAACACGGTGATAGTGCGCTCTACAAATGTGCATGATATATCATTTACTTCCAGTGACCTACCTGTTTTAAGAGCTGCTGCCCATGCTGCTCATGTTTTGTGCAAAGTGTTGCACTCATCTCCTACCATTCCCTACCTATATTGTGAGGGAGCGTTCTCCTGCTACTTCATATAACTATATGAAGGACACCTGCACAACTCATTTCTGTGATGCACCATGTTGTGGGAGAGATGCCTGCCCAACTGATTTCCATGGATCAGCTGCTTTTCCTAAGAGTTATTTTTAGGGTCCAGCCTGCGAGAGCATGTGCCTCGCTTACGAGACACTCTTGTATAGAGAAAAGGGCTTGGAGCCCGCCAGTTTCTTACCATTTGTCGGCTTGCGTGGCACTCTTCTTTACAGCCCAGTAATTCGTCACTGCATGCCTAACATAATTTCCGTTAATCTCTGTGGAGCAGGGACCAAGAACTGATTGATTCAACTTAATCAGTGTCCGTCCGCTGCTCCTGACGTGATTGAGGTACTATTTTGTTCTTTTTAACTTTTAGTGCCCTGCAAACAGACGGCGTATGACTGGCAAAAACATACCCAGCAGGACAAATAAAATGGCAAAAGTTCAATTTCTATAGTTAACTTTATTTTATTTTGCCAAGTCTTCTTTTCTCACTTTGCACTCATGTTTTATATTATTTTTGATCATGGGCGCTATTCTAAAAAAAATTAGGATTACGTTATTGCAAAAACACATCCTTTCTTTCTTATGTGAAATTTCTGAAATGATGTTTTAACACATAATCATGCAGTACACCCAAAGCCACCACTCTCAAATCCGCCCCACTCAATTTAATCCACACCAGACCAATCCAATCCAACCCACTCTAATCCAAAGCACTCTCCTCAATCCAAACCCCTCACCCCAATCAAATCCACTCCAAACCTCCACACTTCAATCCTCCCAACCCGTCCCACTCTAGTCTGCCCCACTCCAATCCATAACACTCTGTCACACTCCAAAACAATCTGCCCCACTCCAGTTCAAAACAATCTGCCCCTCTACAATTTGCTCACTCCAAACTGCCCCACTCCAATCCAAAACAGTCTCCTTCATTTCAATCTGCCTCACTCCAATCCAAAACAATCTGCCCCACTCTAATCCAAAACAATCTGCCCTACTCCAAAACAATCTTCCCCACTCTGATCCATCCCACACCACTCCCAAACAATCTACCCTATTCCAATCTGCCCCACTCCAATCTAAAACAATCTGCCCCAATCCAAAACAGTTTGCCCCACCAGTCTGCCCCACTTCAATCCAAAATAATGTGCCCCACTCCAATCCAAAATAATGTGCCCCACTTCCATCCAAACAATCTGCCCCACGTCAGTACAAACAATCTGGCCCACTCCAATCCAAAACAATCTGCCCCACTTCAATCCAAACAATTTGCCCGCTCGAATCCAAAACAATCTGCCCAGTCCAATCCACCCTCACCAATCCATAACAATCTGCCTACTCCAATCTTCCCCACTCCAGTCTGCCCCACTCCAATTCAAAACAGACTGCCCCACTTTAATCCACTCACCTCAAATATAAAACAATTTGCCCACTACAGTCCACCCACTCTGATCTGCCCTACTATAATTTGCCCCACTCCAATCTAACTCACCCCAATTCACCTACTCAATCCCAATTCACCACACTTCAGTCCACCACAATCCCCACACTCCAATTCAATCCACCCCACACCAATCCAATCTACCCCAATCCAATCCAATCCACCATATCCCCATCCAATCCACCCCACTCCAATCCATCCCACTTCAATCCACTCCAATCCAAAACAATCTGCCCCACTCCAATCAATCCCACTCCAACTTTCCCCAATCCAGTTGAAAACAATTTACCCTACTCCAATCTGCCCCACTCCAATCTAAAACAATCTGCCCCACTCCAATCTGCCCCAATCCCAAACAGATTACCCCACCTGTCTGCCCCGCTCCAATCCAAAACAATCTGCCCCGCTCCAATCCAAAACAATCTGCCCCACTCCAATCCAATACAATTTGCCCCACTCTAATCTGCCTTACTCCAGTCTACCCCACTCCAGTCTGCCCCACTCCAATCCAAAAGAGACAGCCCCACTCTTATCCACCCCACTCCAATCTGTCCCACTCCAGACCCCTCCACTCCAGTCCCCCACCCCAATCCAATCAAATCCACCTCACCCAATCCACCCACACTCCAATGTGCCACAATCCAGTCCACCCCACAGCAATCCAATCCAGCCCAATCCAATCTACCCAACTCCAATCGAATTCACCTCATTCCAATTCAGCCAACCCCAATCCAATCTGGTCCACTCTAATCCAAAACAATTTGCCACACTCCAATGTGACCCACACCAATGTGCCCCACTCCAATCCAAAACAATCTGCTCACTCCAATTCAAAACAATCTGCCCCACTCCAATCCAAAACAATCTGCACCACTCCAATCTGCCCCACTCCAATTCAACAGAATCTGCCCCACTCCAATCCAAAACAATCAGCCCCACTCCAATTCAAAACAATCTACCCCACCCCAATGAGCCCTACTCCAATCCAAAACAATCTACCCCACTCCAAATTCAAAACATTCCACCCCACTCCAATCCAACCACTATACCCTAATCCAATCCACCTCGCTCCAATCCAATCCATCCCACCCAAATCCAATTTACCCCACTCCAATCTAATCCACCCCACTCCAATCCACCCCACCCCAATTCAATCCACCTCAATCCAATCCACCCCTATCTGTTCAACCCACCTAATCCAATCTACCTCAATTCAATCCACTTTATGTAATCCAATCTAATCCACCCCACTCCACTTAATCCAACCCACTCTATCCCAATCCAATCCACCCCAATCTACTCCAGTCCAGTCCACCCCACTACTTCAGTCCAGTCTACCCTATTCCACCACACTTCACTCCATTCTGCACCACTCTACGGTAGTGCACTCTGACACTGCACTCTACGCCACTCTCTGCCACTGAACCAGTGAACTCTCCTCCCCTCTACTCAACTCTATGACACTCTACTCTCCCTACTCCACTCTACTCCAACAAATACAATGTACTGGACTCTACTCCCCCCCTCTTTCCCCCCCCACTTCACTCTAGGACATCCCTGCCACTAACTTGTAGCCACGCTGGATAGCAGCCACACTGGCATACAGCATGGCAAAACCGCATTACCAAAGCCAGTCGCTTTTGTATAGGCAAGACCTATTGGCTTTGCCAGTGCTTGTATTAGTTGCTGTCTATATTGTGCCTTTTTTGTCGTATTCTGAGGAAAGCTTGCACTGCATCTGCCAATGTTTCTATGTTTGAAGAAAACTTGCAAAGGTACTTTTGTGTTTTACCTCTACTGCTTGTGTGAGCGAAGCTTCTAGTCCTGCTGCCTAAGGTACATCTCTTATCTGTGTGATTAAATCTCACCTTCTAGCCTGTGTTCTATCTGGTTTGTGTTGCCAAGAAGCCTGCAATGCTGCTATCTGTGCAGTACAATTACTGCATATGAGTTATGCTTAAAATGCTGTTGCTTCTGTCCCTTGCACCCTATGAGAGAAACCTTATTTGTTGCTTCTTTTACATTCTGTTGCAAATATTTCAGTGATTTATTTGCCCTCACACCATTGAGCTATACACTCAACCACAGTGTCATAAGTAATCTGGGTGAGAAATATACACTCAACCACAGTGGCATACGTATTCTGGGCGAGAAACTGACTTGACTGGGCTGAAGGACAACAGTGATGGACTGCAGAGAACAAGTTGCGAGAGAAGAACAAACACAATGCTGTCAAGGAAGAGGCAGGACAACAGGCAAAGATTGGAGGAAATAAATCAAAGTGGGAGAGGAAAGGAAAATGAAGTGACCCCTTGATTCGATAGACCTTTGCAACTACCACACTATTTCTCTCCTTCCAATTTCAAAATAAGCTTTAGATTTGGGCATCTTGGTCTCAAATCAGTATCGCATAGCACAGCATGGCCTCCCCCATCATGTATATGCAGACTTTCTTCCACACTATAGAATGGGACTGATAGTGCTGTTGAATCTGGGTAACCTGGGGGGAGAGGTGTATGCTGGCTGTTCGTGTCCACATTCTTTTAGATCTGGTGGCATCATTCACAATTAACATCTGTCATAATGGATTTGACAGAGGTGGGTATTCAAGGCAGTCTAAACCAACATTGCTAAGTCAGTGCCTTGACTACCTAACCATGATTGAATTTAACAAAATCTCAGCAGCCTTGGTTTCCCAGTTTTGCTTGCTGTAAGAACTTGGAGTATTGGTTGAGAGAGTGAAAACCCACCTCAAATAATAATCACAAGCCTTATCAGCATAAACCACTGGAGTCACTAAATAAACCTATGCTTAACTCTCTGATAGCTTGCCACACAACAGTCAGTCTTACCTTTGAGGTAATGTGTAAAGTATTTATGCAGTACTCAAACAATAATAAAGTGAAAACACAACAAAACCAAAATCCCAAGCCAATTTAGGAAAATATAGTAAAGTTTAATAAACAAGACTATACCAAAGCGATAAAAGTCCAATAAGTAGAACCGGAGATACGAATAAGCGTCAATCGTGGGCATCTGATCGTGTTAGACCAGTTCAAAATCAAAAGTTAAGGATGACCGTGATGGAGCATGGGTCAGAGGCAGGGACTAGGTTCCTGCCAGTGGAAGGTTTACCTTCTGACTTAGAAAGTAAACCTTCTGACTCAGAAAGTTTTATGGGGAAAATGTGGTCTCTGAAGAGTCATCGGCGGGGCAAGCTGGATCTGAAGTGGTGTTTGATGACGGTGTGTTGCTTATGAGCGGAATCATGGTGCGATTGTCGACGAAGGCGGGAAAGAGAGCGGGCGAAGTTTGAAGGCCATGCCTCGGAAGGCCTCAAGGTTGATCGGATGCTGTTTGGCATGGTGTAGCCCTCTACGTTCAGACTTAGAAACGTTTCTAGAAGTCATATCTCCTTCAATGGGGCAAACAAGAAAGTCGAGACTGACAGAAGGGGGGTTGGGAGCACACTGCCTCACATCCCAGCACGACTGGCGATTTGACATCAATGACAGAGCTCGGTCTGTCAGTCCTCCAGGCAGAAAGCCGCCAGAAAGTTTCTGAGTCCCACTTCTTGCAGTTTAGGGACAGGAGGAGTAGACTTTAACACCAGCCAAGGGTCTGTGCATAATTAAATTAATTTACTATTGAATGGTCACCATTTGTGAATGCCTTGCACTTGAAAATGAGCCATTTACCTATGTACGACTACCAGTCTAGCTTCAGATCATGCTGTAGCTTTGAGACTACTACCTCACACGTCGTAAACAATGCCCTCCTAATCCCAGATGAAGTTACCACTGCCTCCTGATATTTCTGGAACTCTCAGCTTCCTTCAACACACCGATGATACACAGTTTTACTTGAAAGTCTCCTCCACTTCTAACATCCAGTGCCTCAAACACTGCCTGCATATCATGCAAAGCTGGATGCCCAGCACCTAGCAGAAGCTCAACCCAACCAAGATAGAATTTCTGTTGTTTGAAAAAGCACCCAAAAGCAATGTGCAATTTCAAATCTTGCATACTGTACATTTCCCCTACAAATACTTGGGAAAGAATATACGTATAGCGCACAGCATTAATGTTTCGTCATAGCTGAGGGCCATCCCCCCTAAAATTATCATTCTGGCTATGGGCCTGCGGAAAGCTCCTGATTGTGTCCGGAGGGGGCCCCTCCACGTATCTTGCAGGGGGGCCCCCTCACGTTTCGTTACGCCACTGCTCTGGGGTATTCCTGGACTTGACCTTGAACCTGTTAAGGTGGTCTGAGGTTGTAGTCCAGGTCAATGCTCTCTGTTACGAGAGAAGTCTCAGAGCATTGAATGGCAGGACGCCGGGCGACAAGACAGGGGCCAATCCATTTGATAATGGTCACTATAAAAGTAGAATCGATTATGTCCTCTGTAGTACGAAGTTATGGCAATCTGTAAAAGACAAGGTGGTCGAACCAAGAGTTGAGAGCGACCATAATCCAATATGTGTAACGCATTGTTGGTGGAAGAGTGGTCAAATTGAAGAAGGGGTGATGGAATTCAAGCCACCTGAAGTTGTCCCCTCCAATGATATGCGTAGGCTTAAGTGGCGTGAGGTCAAGACTAATGATAAAGCCATTGCTAACATTGATAACGAGTTAGCCAAAGTTATATTGGAACTCGAGGGCGCTATGGCAACCGAGGTAGGTAGTGCTCTAGCTACAGAATCCCACGAAACCTTTTTAGAGGGAATACGCTGGCATTTTCTGAAACCAGTAAGGACAGCCAAAAAGGCGCCATCTAAACAGTTACGATGGTACGATGGCGATTGTAGGAGAGCCAGAGCTGATCTGGCAGCAGCCCTTTCTAGTGGAAACAACGTTCGCGTCCGAAAGGCCAGACAAATATACAAAAAATGTATAGGGCAGGCTAAAAATAAATGGGATGAGCTTTACTGGTTAGATTTAAAAGGAGCAAGCTATTCCAGGGATTCAAGATTGTTTTGGAACATTATTAAGTGGGATAGAGGTGGTCTGCCTGACAGACCCTCAAACCACGTTACACAAGAGGACTGGCTAAAATACTTCAAACCGCAATATGCATGCAATTCCGATTCTAATCCCACTAGGGAGATAACTTATGTTTTTTATCCCCAAGGTCCTTTTAGTATCAATGATGCCTTAATGGCTTTGGGATCTGTTGCAAGTGGGCGATGGGGTGCCGTCTGATGTCTTTCTTTACAATAAAGCCAAGTATATCACATTATTGGCAAATGCTGTGGCCGAAGGTGCGCCAGTCCCTAAATCATGGGGGGGTGCAGTTATAATTCCAGTGGTCAAGAAGGGAGATAAGGCACTGCCAGGTAACTACAGGCCAATTAGCCTGATAGATTCAATTCAGAAGGTCATAGGGAGGATGGTTTTGAATCAGATACTAGAGTGGATTGAAGACAATAGGATTCTGTCCCCTTTCCAAGCTGGCTTTCGCAAGCTAACTAGTACAGTGGATCAGGTTTTTCGTTTTGTTCAATTACATTGGAAGGTAGTTACCCTGGGAAAAGGCAGTCTCTATGCCGCTTTCGTGGACTTAAGAGCTGCCTTCGATCTTATGCCTCGTCCACGGTTGTGGGCAGTGTTAGAAAAGTTAGGGCTCCCTGCAGAAATTTTGACCTTGGTAATAAGGTTACATGAGACCAACTTTGCCAAAATACAGTGGGGAGGCCCTGATGATGTTACTCTTGAGTTCCCGGTAGAGTGTGGTGTACGTCAAGGCTGCACCATGGCCCCCACGCTCTTTTCATTATATATTAACGGGATAGTAGAATGTATGCTTAGCGTCAACACAGATGCCCCAATGTTGGCCGGAGTTATTACCCCGATATTGATGTTTGCGGACGATACACTTATTGTATCAAAAACGCCGAGTGGCCTGCAAAGAGCTTTGCTAGTGTTTGAAGGCTTTTGTCATGGTTTAGAGGTAAACGTGGCTAAGACGAAACTCATGGTTTTTAACCCACATTCAAGCTATAGAGGGAAAAAGTTCTTTATGAATGGGCAGCCGCTAGAATTGGTTAATAACTTCGTTTATCTAGGTATGCACGTAGCAAAAGATAATAATTGGAGTAAGCACATAGAAATGGCTTCCCTGAAATTCAGACAAACATCGGGAACCTTAATTAGGGAGCACAAAAGATCTTTTATTAAACCAATAAACCCAGTGCTCCAAGTTTATGAGGCCAAGGCCCTAAGTTCTGCGTTATATGGGGCAGAGTTATGGGGGTTTGACCAGCTAACTTCTTTAACTGTAACTGAAAATAGATTTTTTCGTAGCATAACTGGTCTTCCCCAGAGTACCCCTTTGATAGCTTTAAGATATGAATTGGGTAGGAAGACCATTTTGGACATAGCTAAACTTCGCCCGGTTTTATACTGGCGGAGGCTCTGGACCACTCCGGAGCTCTCCCCTTATGCCAAAGGTCTCATGGATGTTATAAAATTAGATGTGTTCCATAAGATTGGATGGTTGAGGAACCTCCATGAGACCTTGATAGACCTAGGTATGGAGGGGCTGTGGAGTTACCCAGCGGCTGCTTTGTTCCCCTCAAAGAGATCTTTGAAAATGATATATTGGGAACGAGTTGAACACCATGTATGGAACAGAGTAAATTCCTCTGGGATGACCGGTTGTTATCTGGAGGAAAAAACTATTCCTGCTCTAGAACCATACTGGGACTGGCGATAGGAAACTTTATTTCCAGTTCAGAGCTGGTTCTGTACCACTTAGGTCTCTCACAGGAAGATGGTCTAGCGCTTGTGAGGAATTATGTCCTGCCTGTGGGCTACAAGCAGAATCAACCGCCCATTTTCTGTTTGTTTGCCCTGTATTTGCTACCCCAAGACGAGTATGGCTGACTCCAATGTGCAAGACCTTAGGTACTATGAGTAGTGCTGCTGCATTAAGAATCCTACGCACAAGCACTTTACCAATCATCTCTATAGCATTAGCTAAATTTTTGGGATGGGCATGGTTTTTAAGGAAAAGACTTTTAAGTCCTCCTATTAGCACATATAAATAAAAGGATGTGGGTTTTTCCTCTTGTATTACAACATGAACTTCATTAATTGATATCTCTTTACCTTGTAGTAAAAGTTGCTGTTTTCAACTATGTAATCTTACTATTGTAGTCTTTTTGATTTGTTTAATGCCTTTTTAAATATTTATTGATGGATTTTAATAATTCTATTGGGCATCAGATGTCATGCCTTGTTATATGTTTATTCGATTTTAAAAGATCATAAAAGACACAAAGACTTATGATGACAAGCCAGGAAATTCAGGGGGAGCTGGTTTTGAAGTCTTTGTGTCCCTGAGAATTTAGAACAGGAGGCAAGCTCAACTTCAAGCCCTTGGAGATCTTCCTCAAGATTTTAAAAGTACACACAAAGTTCTCTTCTCCTTTCCTTGGCAATAAGTAACCACTGCAGGCCAACCCCAAATAGCAAACAGCACAGGGGCAGTCTCCTCCTTCAGTTTCCTTGTTTTTTTCTCCTTGTCAAAGGTTCGTATTGATTCCCAGAAGTGATCTAAAGTTCTGGGGTCTGGGCCCCAATATTTATACTGCAAAATCCTTTGTTCTCTGAAGGCAGAGAGTGTCTGTGCCCTGCCAAAACCAGTTCTGTCCTCCCTGGTACAGTGTCTTGGCAGGAGGTGGAGACAGCATTGTTGAAAGCAGATCTGGCCTAGGTAGCTGAAAGGAAATCTCTTCCCCCTATTCTCCATTCTACGAAGACTCAGGTAAGTGAAAGGACATCTCCTCCCCCTACCCTCTATTCAATGCAGGTCCTATTCAGCATAGCCGTGACCCATCATGCTGGAGCCAAGGCTCTCTCCAGCCCCCTGTCACTAGCAGAGGCATGCTGGATGGTTAGGAAAGATAATACCTACTTTCTAAAAGTGGTATTTTCAAACCCAGAATGTAAAAATCACCCACACTAAAAGATGTATTTTAACATTCTGAGTTCAAGCATACTAAACTTTATTTTCCTATCTTGTTCCTAGGTTCAGTTAGGATTATAAGATGTTATAGTCAACCTGCCCATTCTGGCCTATGGGAACAGATAGTCTTGCAACAGTGAAAAACAAAATTGTCTAATTCACTATTAGGACATGCCACACACAACAGGGCATATGCTACCTTTCACATACAATGCACCCTGCCCTTGGGCCTACCTTAGGGGTGACTAGCATGTAGAAAAGGGAAGGTTTAGGGACTGGTAAATGGGTGCACTTCCCAAGTCGACATGGCAGTCCCAGACTGCACATAGGCCCTGCAATGGCAGGCCTGAGCCATAGTTTACAAGCTACTTCTGTGGGTGGCACAACCAGTGTTGCAAGCCCACCAGCAGTATTTGATTTACAGGCCCTGGGCACACATCATGCACTGTATTAGGGTCTGACAAGTAAATCAAATAAGCCAATCATGGAGTCGCTAATCTATTACAATAATTTACAATAGGGAGCACTTGCACTTTGGCACTGAATAGCAGTGGCAAAGTGCCCAAAGCATCTAGACCGGCAAAACATTGCAAAACCACAGGCAGCAATAGCAAAAAATGGAAGGGAGACCCACGCCAATGGTGCCAGGTCTAACAACCACTCACTACAAATATAAGTTTCCCTATATCTCAGGTCGCTGCACTTAAAACCTATAAGTCACCCCTAATGTAGGCCTTTCAATCCTGAAGACAGGGTGATTGGTTCTAAGTGTGAAGGTGTCATGCATGAGCAGGACACCCCCTTCAAACCTAGGAGTCACTTCTCCTGGCTTTGTAAGTGTGGTCAGCAATGTTATACATATAGTGGACATCAAGTCAAATATGAGCGGTCTAACTATATTTGGCTGCACCAAAACCAATCATATTTGGTATAAAACGTGTTAGAATCGTACCCCAACACCAATTCCAGTATTAGATATAGGATCCTTTGTACTGGGGGTTCTACTAAAGAGCCCCCCTTTATTTCCGGTACCAGCCTTCCAGGATCTTACAGCAAGCTAGTGCTGCTGGCGACCACAGACATGATTCTGCCCTCCTGCTGCTGAGCTAGGCTTTAGCAGGGTGTTCTGCTTGGGTTTTCGGATCGGGTGGAACCCGCTCTACAAAGCCCTTCTGACCCAAACCAGAACGTTACCCCCCTCCCTAGGGCCTTTTCACACCTAAATAACCACATATATACATATGTACCACCTAAGGACAGGGAATTCCTATTATATATATATATATATATATATATATATCTCAAGACCTCACAGCCTCGCGATCTCAGCAACCACAGTCTCGCGGCCTCAGGCAGGCCCAGAATCTCCTAACCAGACGGCAGCAACACACAGTCTCGCGGCCTCAGGCAGACCCAGAATCTCCTACCAGACGGCAGCAACACACAGTCTCGCGGCCTCAGGTAGACCCAGAATCTCCTACCCAGACGGTAGCAACACACAGTCTCGCGGCCTCAGGCAGGCCCAGAATCTCCTACCCAGACGGCAGCAACACACAGTCTCGCGGCCTCAGGCAGACCCAGAATCTCCTACCCAGACGGTAGCAACACACAGTCTCGCGGCCTCAGGCAGGCCCAGAATCTCCTACCCAGACGGCAGCAACACACAGTCTCGCGGCCTCAGGCAGACCCAGAATCTCCTACCCAGACGGTAGCAACACACATAGTCTCGCGGCCTCAGGCAGACCCAGAATCTCCTACCCAGACGGTAGCAACACACAGTCTCGCGGCCTCAGGCAGACCCAGAATCTCCTACCAGACGGCAGCCTTAGCACGAGCTCATCCTATTATTACCGTAGTACACGACAGGGGAATCGGGATTACTATATATCAGATCACACAAAGACTATTAGTTGAGCACAACCTGTTCTCTAGTTCGAGGGGCTCGTTTCCCCCTCATCCAGTTACCACTTACCTGACCAGGATTAATCTCTGTTCATGTCGAGTTAACTCTGACTAAAAGAATAGGCTATCCTCCTATAAAAAAATACACAACACATGCTAACTTACGACAAGCTAAATACTTTATTTAAATGCCACATGCACATTCGCAGAATACATCATATATACAACCTGCAAGGAAGGTAAAAGGTTAAGTTATACACTTCAAAGAAAAAGGGGTCGACATCACCTTAGTCGTATGTAGCCTGTGCTCAATGGTCATCTAGGTTCCCTTCTCGTCTATGCCTCGGCTTCGCCTGGAAGTCACACCTCCGCAGTCGCGGGTCTACTCCCTTCTCCCTCTCCGAGTCACTGGAAACCTCTTCCTCATCGGCTACTCTCTCCTCTTTAGATTCAAGTTCGTCATCTGTCTTCCCTGGAATAAGTAGTAGCTTTTCTGCTAATGGCCAGATGCCGCCTATGGTCTAGAAGCAAGTGCGCATATCTAACTCAGACTTTCACTAATATAGAGGTGCATTCTCTCATGGAAATTTCCAGCTCGAAACCTGCCGCCCACCAAATTCCTGTACCTCCCCGTGCCAAGGACACGTTCCCAGCCGGCCGGCCTGATGTGGTGTCTTCGGCAGGGGAAAAATACACTCCTTCGATAAGGGCCGGCCTGAACCGGTTCTCTCCGAGCGAATAACACCTCATAACTAAAACATCACTCTCTATCTAGAAATGTCCCAAGCTGCCGGGGCAGAAAGAAAGATGGAGTCTCTCCTGTCTGAGGCCTACCAGGCCTGAATTCAGCACGACTCCATGAAATACCCTCACTATAGGGCAAGTTATCCTCAATGCTAACGAATCTATCCCCTAGGCTATGTATGTAGGCCCTGATCTATGGGTAGGAGCACGGGATTGTGTCAAAGTGTCTAGTAAATAGGCCCTATTCACTACTCTAGTCCTTAGACTTGGATGGAAAGAGACTGAAGTCATATTGATCGCTCTACAACACAAGAAGGCTGGGAAAATCGAGCAGTACACAGGGGAAGGTAGAATAATAGTTTTTCTGTCTAATGCCACCCATATAGCTGGCCATATCCTTGACGGGGTGTTCTCCAATGATTCAAGACTTTCCAGTGGCTTACCCCTACCCCTGGTCTGGACTGATCACCTTGCTGTCCCTCTTTAGCTAGCCTTTTCTCTTTCTTATGGGATTAGGAAAGGGACTACCCGTTTTGTTTCTAGAAGAAACTTTAGAAATCTCACGAATGAGGTTCTGGCTCCCTTTGTTTCCACACCAGAGGCTCTTTCACTAAAGGATGCGGCTGAGGCAGCACATGATCTGCAGGATTCCATCGCCAATGCAGTGGAAAAATTTGCTCCTGCATCCCTGCGATATGTAGCCCGGCGCAAACCATCAGCACCATGGTTCTCGGACCATCTCAGAGGACTACGACAGGGCTGTAGAAGCAGCGAGAGAAGATGGAGGAAATCTTGGGATCCCATGGACAGGGAGGCCCATAAGTCTGCTCTTCGTGAGTACAAGCAGAAAGTGATTATGGAGAAGCAGAAATACTTCTCCAGCCTTACCAGCTCACTCACTTCCTCTAGGGAGCTCTTTAAAATTGCTGACTCGTTGTGCTCCCTTCAACTTCCAGACCCTGTAGTCAGCTCTCAGCGTCTTTGTGACGATATTGCAGACTTCTTCCATACTAAGATCTTAGATATTCATACCTCTTTGGAAGCACAACGTCTTGCCCTGCCGGAAATTCTTCTATCAGTCCCTTTCAGTCCTCCTTTAGTATCCCCTAGCCTTCTTTCTGCATTTCCTTTAATGTCTTTGGAGGGTCTGAATGGCCTTTTGGATAAGATCAAATCCTCCTCTCCTCTTGATCCACTGCCGCTCAAAAAATTAAAAGAGTGTAGGAACAGCCTTCTCCCTCCCTTACTTGAGGTGATGAATAAGGCAATTGTTCAAGGCATCTTTCCATCAATATGGAAGAAGGCCATTGTGAAGCCGCTCCTAAAGAAGCCTTCACTTGATCCAGGCCTCCTGAAAAATTTCAGACCGATCTCCCTGCTCCCTGCACCCGCAAAAATTTTGGAAGCCCACCTGAATCGCCACTTATCCTCTTTTCTTGAAGTCTCTGAGTATCTTGACATTACCCAGCATGGTTTTCGAAAACACCACAGCACAGAATCCGCTCTCACCTTTGTAGTCGATAGCATCCGACGCAAGGTGGACGCTGGACAAACAACTGTTCTTGTGCTACTGGACCTCACAGCCGCTTTTGACACTCTGTCCCCTGCCATTTTAACATCCCGGCTTAGAGAGGCAGGTGTCACTGGTTCGGCATTGAGTCTCCTCAATTCCTTTCTCCTCGATAGGGAACAAAGAGTAATGCTCGGCAACCACCTCTCCCCTGCAAAGTCTCTGCAATGTGGGGTGCCACAAGGGTCGGCATTAAGTCCCACCCTGTTTAATATCTACGTGGCCCCCCTTGCTAGACTAGTAAAATCGCAGGGGATGGAGGTGGTATCATATGCCGACGACACCCAGATCATGGTTTCGCTGACTCAATCCTCTGTCACAACATCTGCCTTTAGCTTCCGGTCTTGCATGCAACATGTTGCAGACTGGATGGTTGCAAACTCCCTAAAGCTAAATGGCGACAAGACTGAGGTTTTGATTTTCGGGAAGAACCAAGAGATTTGGTCAAGTGAGTGGTGGCCTTCCTCTCTGGGTATCTGCCCGACTCCATCTCAATCTGCCAGAAATCTGGGTGTAATGTTCGACACCTCACTCTCAATGTCCCTACAGGTGAATCGGACTGTCTCGACCTGCTGGGGCGTGATCAGGACGCTCAATAGAATTCGCAGCTATCTGTCACTTCAAGCTCGCAAGCAGATTGCAGTCGCCCTTGTTGGCTCCAGGTTGGATTATTGCAACTCTCTTTACATGGAAGCCAACAAGGGCCTTATACATCGACTGCAAATCGTGCAGAATGCTGCTGCACGTTTTGTCCTGGATCTCTCCAGGTCTTCTTCTGCTACTGCTGCGAGGAGAGACCTTCATTGGTTGCCTATTCAGCACAGAATTAACTTTAAAATTCTGTGTCTGACATACAGAGCAATGGAGGATGAATCTAAAGGCGCCATCAGCTCCTTGCTTACTCGTTACTGCCCTTCAAGAAGTCTGCGTTCTTCAGGGCTGCTTCAACTTGTTGTCCCTCGTTTTAAGCTCGCCAGATGGGGAGCCAGGGCTTTCTCAGTTGTTGCGCCACAACTTTGGAACAGCCTGCCGATAGAGCTGAAGACTCTGCCTTCTTTAGCTCTGTTTAAAAAGGCCCTAAAAACCTGGTGCTTCTCTAGAGCTTACACAGGTTGAGCTGCAGGAGCTTTGTTATGAGCTGGATTTGGAATTAGGCGCCTTGACGCCCATTGGGCTATGTTTGCGCATGACAAGATCCCTTTTATTATTACAGGAGGTGTGACTACCTTCCAGACCTGTTTATTGGGCTGGGGTGGGAGCTCTAGCCAGCACCACCAGACTGCTTTCCATACATTTGGTGCCCTACTTGCACACTGCAGTTGAAACCAGTTCAGGGAGCTATTGGCTGCCACACTGGCGTGAAACTAGTCAAAGGACATGGGAGTATCCTCCCTTCTGACCAGACTCTCCCCTGGGAGGGAACCCTGAATCGTCCCATTCATTTCCTTAGGGTGCTTAAGGGCTTACCTTTGGGTGGGCCCTTAGATTCATCGTGAGACAAGATTCAGATTTTAAACCACTTCAACTATCTGGGCACCATAGACTTCGTTGGACTTCGCCTTGGGAACCGAGACTGCATCTGGAAGAATCCTGCGGCTCCTGGTCTCATTGTCCTGCTAGTTTTTTGCATCATCTGCACCTGTGCTCCATCCAGGTTCCTCCCCTAGGCCTGTGGGCATCAAAGACACCCAAAAGAATCTTCCATGGAGTGAAGGAGTCACTCCAGTGCATCTGCAGGCACCACAATGAAGCTGACGGTCTACTGCTCCTAAATTCCTATGGACTCCGAAAGGCTCAGCAACAAAGGTTTTGGTTCTGCAACTCCCTCATGGCCTGAAGTGTCTTCCCAGCAAGCTGGAGGCCAATACCCATGGTCGTAATTGCTGGAGAAGTACCCCTGTGCACTGCGTCAACTTAACGCTGCCAAGGATTGTTGACTCTCTTCACCAGAGATCTTCGGGTTCCAAGAAGCTCCAGCCTCCAGCAACTTTTGACACCAAGATCTCTGTCCTAACGGCATCTTCTGCACCGTGGGCCTGCATCCTTTGTGAGTTGCTTGAGGTCCTTTTGCATCTCCTGTGCATTTGGGCTTCTTTAACTTCAGTGGGCTCGCCTGCTTGCTTGGGGCCTGCTGTGACTCTCCTACACTTGCTTAGTACCTTGGATCTTGCTGGTCCCTACACTGCACCTTCTTCGCTTTGTCTGTTGCTGTTGCCAAGGTTTGTTGGTGCTCCTGGTCTTCCACAGCTACGCCTGATTGGTCTCTCGTGCCTCCTGGTCACCTGCAAGTGGCATAGACTCTGTCCCCTCTGCTTGCTGGTACTCCTCTTCAAGAATCCATCCTTTGGTTCCACCAGACGCTTTCACCATCTTCACCAGCAGCATCTTGACTGAAGTCCTATTGTTATTTTTAGTCTATGGCGGTTTCCGATGTCACTTCTCATCTATGCACCCAGCTTCCCAGGTGTAGGTATCCAGGTTCCTAGGGTACCACGGGGGGGGGGGGGTGACTCTCCAACCTTCCATCTTCCACAGGGTTTCTTCAGGGTCCACCGGGAAGGGTCCTTCATAAAAACTGTAACTTGGACTTTCCCATTGACTTGTATTGAGCACACAGTCATTTATCCACTCCGTACACGGCCTCCATGGGGTTCCTGGGTGCTAACTTTGAGTGGTTCCTTGGGTCCCCAGCACTTCTAAGTCTGCTGGGTCCAGTCTCGACTTCCAACGCAGTTCGCATTCCATTTTAGTAGGCTATGGTTTGGTCTCCCCCTTGGAGACCACTGTGTATCTGTGCTACTTTTGAAGTATTGTGTGTATTGTGATTATACCTCTGGGTAGGAGATATGTATATGTGTTTGTGAGTGTTTATAATAAATACATATTTTTATAACTACACTGTGTGGTTCTTTTTCACTCAGCCTACACTATATAATCAGTTCTGGTAAAATAAGCTGCTTAACACTCTTTCTGGACTAAGCTCGAAGGCTGCTTTCCACAGCTACCACTTAGAGAGCTTTATATGGACCACTAAAATCACCATAAGGGTTGTCTGGATTGGCGCAGGGTGTTACACTTAGATAAGTGAGCACCATACACCAAGCCAGCCTCCTACATGGGGTCATAGAATTGCTTGAGCTGGGCGGGCGTAGCTCCCGTCCCCAGAAAGCAAGGGAAACGCAGTGCAGGCCCAGGTTCCCGCTCCGCAGAGCGAGGCCTAGAACGCCAAAGTTTCTCCATCTTGATGCAACTTTGACTTCTTGTGGTGCCTCTTACCTGACTTCAACAAAGAGGATGTGGTTTCCTGGATCGGCACTCCCTCACGACCGAGTCTGGAACGGGAATGAGATCAACGAGGCAACCTCCGTGGTGCCATGCACAGGGCCGCGATAACCCTTAGGGACCACTAGCTCAATGCCTTAACAAGAGTCTTGCTGAGGAGAATTGAGAGCGGGATAAACATCTGACTAGGATTGTAACATCTGGATGTTTTTATTGACAGTTTGTTCTTGTTCTTTTTTTATCACATTGTTATATGTAGCTCTGCAATCTAAGCGGCTTTCAAAGGCTTGAGGAGGAGTTAAGCACCACATAAAAATAGGGTAAGGCCTATGCTATTTATACACGCCAATTCTACTAGTATTTCACTCTGGTGAAGGGCACATTAACCCATGCATGGCCATGTTATAATAGACGGGACTTTTTTTTTATTTGTATATGTTGAATAATATCTCTCTATGTACATTCTTTTGAAGACAGAATGGCTGTGGATTACCCCATGTATCTGTATATTGTGGTTTGCCACCATTATGTACAAATGTTTGCAATTCCTTGCATATAGTTGCATTGCAGAGTTGTAACTGTTGTAGCTGTGCAACCCTACTGGGCTAGTGAGTGGGCAAAACAGAGAATATGAGACAGGCGAGCCTGAAGAGAATAGATGGCGTTGTCTGGACATCATGTAACAAATTTACACCATCTGCCAATATAAACAGATTTGGTGGTGTGTCTTCTTGAACATAAACTAATATCAACCACTTTAGGGGAGAAAGAACAATAACTTTGGTTGCACTGTTCAATGGTGGAAGATCTGAATGTTGAGGTGTAGAACCTGTCCCTGCAACTGTGATGGAAGGTATGTCTTGAGAGGAAGATGGAGCACAGGCAGAGGTGAATGAGGTTTGCATACCAACCCCTGTATGGCCAGTCTGGGCGATTGATAATTCTTGGACCTCATTGAGGCGAATCTTCCTCAACACATGAGAAATAAAGGGCATCTTATGCACAGGTTCTGTTAGCCTGGCTGCAAATGGAACCTCTGCTGTCAGTTTTCTCACACTCCCAAGTATTCTGTCAACATAACACACGTCAACATTTTACAGGTTGAATATCAGAAACTAACTCCAGTAATACTGTAGGCATCAGATATTGTACACAAAAGATGTGTGACCTGACAACCAATGGGATCATCAATAAAATAAAATAGCACAATCTTCAGTCTTGGACTTCAGCTCGCTAATGCTCTAAAATATTAACAGGTTATAGAAGCTTCCTCGGTGGTGTTAATTTGGACCAATTTACTTAGCACTTTTTGACAAATGGTAAGTGGATGGTATTTGGCTCCAGATTAAATTACAACAATATGTGCATGCACAGGAATGCTGAGGGGGATCTGCAGATTTGTAAAGCGTTGTACTTTAAATACAACAATATTTGCATGCACAAGAGATACCAGGGAGGTGAACGTCGCGGTTTGTCTATGCACAGTGACATAATGCCATAGAAGACCATGGAAGGGAAAACATGGCAGAACTGAAATATTGCATGTGCGCAGCTGGTTTGTTGCTGTGTGTCTTCTTTATGCTGAAGGCCCAGAGATGCCCTACTCAGCGATGCTGCATGTGAACCCTCACTTGTAGTGCGGAGGTGCCCCGTTGCCAGCGATTGACGATCCACCAACCTACTTAAATTCTCCCTTTTTAGGTCTGGTGTGAGCCAAGACCTTTTGATTTTATTAAAATATGTATCACATACTTACATATAGGGATTTTGAGCCACCTCTCAATCCATTGGTCTATTGTGGTCATCAACATTTTGCTTTTGCCCACTACAGCATACAACAGTGAGCAGTGGGTCAGTCACTGTTTACATTTCTTTGAGTGACTGCATTTTGCTCTTTCACAAGGAGCACATTCACACACAAGCGAGTTCCCTTCAGTGACAGTGTTCTTACTTTATGATTACTTTAGTGTTGCCTTTGTGTTTGGAGCCTCGAGCGATAGCACGACGCTTCTGATGCACATTCCATCTTTATTAGATCCCATCTCCTGCCATTGCTGCTCCAAATTCCGTTAGGAGTGTTTTGCTTTTCTGACTGGTGCTAGTTTACAGCCTACCAAATCAAATTGTGTCCATTTGAAACTGTTCTGTCTTAAGTTATCCTCTTTTTCCCTCTTTCTTTTCTACCCTGTCTCTTTACTATTTTCTTTTTGTTGCCTCCTTTCATTGTTTTTCCCTTTCCTTCTCTCTTTCCTTGTCTTTTCTTTCCTACTCTTTACTTCTCTCTCTCACATTGTTTCTTTACTTTCTTTCCCTTTTTCTTCTTTCCTTCTCTTTGCTCCTCTTACAGTTTTTCCTTTTTCTTTCTTTCTCTCATTCCTTTTCTTTTTTTCCCTTTTCTTCTTTCTCGTGCCCTACTTTCTTGCTTTCCTACTTTCTCACTTTCCTTTTTTTACTTTGCTTTTTTCACACTTTTTCTTTCTCTTTCGCTGTCTTTCTGAAAGGTAAGTGTCTTGCAGACAATGCCAGACTGAATGACTTTTAGGTCTGCATTAACCAGAAAACTGATCCAGCGGCTTACCAGCAACAGGTACTCTAATACCATATACTCACCTGGGCCCATAAACACACATACACACTACCTGGTAATAAACCACTGGGGTCAATTGTTTGATTCTTTATCATTCAAGGTTAGTCACTTCTTATTCTGCTAAAATTACGTGTATAATATAGTTACTTTTAGTGGTTTTAGCCAGACTATATCCATTAGTCCGTTACTGTGATATTCTCATTTTTCTTCCACCTGCTCCGGCATGTATTAAGGGGCAATATATCAGCCCGCTTCAGCCATTGGTTGAATTCACTATGATTTGTGGCATGCTGCCCTTTCACAAGGAACACATCAACACATAAAGTAGTTCCCCTCAGTGCCAGTGAGTACTATGCAAATGTGTAGTTTCATTTTAGACCCATAAATATTTTTTGCTTGGAGATTGAGGCGGGGTTGGCATATTTACAAATAGCAAAGCTTTGCAAAAACCATGACAGAACCAGAATTGCCAGAAGGCTGGCGGCCAGCGCCAGACCTAATGGCTTTGCCAATGCTTGTTTATAAACTGTCCTCCCAGGACAGCTATACCCCTCAGTCGTTCATGCACTTGAAAAGCACTCGCCAAGACTTCAATCCTGCCACTAGTATCGGTGGAAAGAGGAAAGGTGCGTTTATCCTGCTTAAGTCCTTGCAGCCGAGTGAGTGTCACTGCTGCATACTTTTTAAAACCACAATATTCGTAAATTTGTAAAGAATCGAGTGCCAAGGCCCAAGGGATTTCACAGGACACCAGTACTACTTGCACCACCCAGAGCCACAGAGAGTGCAGCTAAATGCCAGTTTCATCAATACCTACTCCCATCACACACCAATAAATCTGACAATTCAATCTCGCCCAATAAAAATGCAAGGTCGCTGAGGCCATGAGAATGGTCTGGACGTCCCGGTATCTTTATTTTCTTTTTTTTTTTATGTACATTGATTCGTTACATACCGTTGCTGATGTGCTCTGTTCCAAAAATAGACAGAGCTCCATCATATGCTGGCCTGCCAAAAATAAGTGCAGGTGCTGAGCACTGGCACACAATCGCACAAATTAAGCACTGATATTATTAGCCCCTCACCCCTGTCCTTGTTACATACGAAGAGCGCCACCTGTCCTGAGCACTTCTTATCTTATCCAGAAGCTGCAGACCTGGGAAATGCAAACGTCTCATTTGTTAGGAGTTCAGTCCTGAAAGTGGCGGCACTGTCAGGAGGGCGCATCTGGAGGAATGATTTGTAGAAAACAGTAAATGAGCTTGAAACTTTTAGCCAAACTTGTTACCTCCAAGTTTAACCCGAGCTCACCCCCAAACTGCCCTTCCCTGGAAATAAGTAACGATCTGGACTGCTCATCCAATACATATCAGACTGGCACTTTAACCTCTCAGCACTCACCTCACGTGAACTGCCCCATGGCCTGCATACAGACAGCGTTAAACCGCCCTCAGTGCTGCAGACTCGTTCTGTACACACTTAAAGCTGAACTCAATTTTAACAGTTTGATGCCATATGTGCGATGCATCATTGCACCTTGTAAAAAGTCCAGTGCCAAGGTCATGATGGCACAACATCAATAACTAAAGCAAATAAAAACTGAAGAGCAATCAGACGGAGATGGAGGACAAAGCGAGTTCGGCCTGGGTGTGAGACCGTCGGGTGGGCTTTTGTTGGCTGGTTCACCCCTTCCCATGGCCTTATACTGAGCACCATTATTGAGCCCAGGGTTGTCAATTATTGCAAAAGGCTTATAAAGAATGTTGTTCTATCTTGGCATGGGTGGAAAATTGGAAGGGAGTGTTATTCCCGAAATGCATTGGGCTTTTGAAAATAAATCAAGGCACGAAATTCACCCTATGCTCTCGAGTTTTGTTTGAAAATGGATGGTAAAACGTATTGAATGAAATGAATTGAATAAAAAAGAGAAAAAAATGAACGGATACAATTGTGAAAAGACAAAAAAGTACATGAACTTAATTCATTGGATTCAAGCTACTAACGGGCTGTGCAGCTTTGTGGAACCAAGGCTGGTTCCCTTCGTGGTGGAGTTATGGGTGGGAAGTTGAACATCTTCCAGCTACTGGTGATAACAGCACAGGTGCATGACTTCAGAGGTATAAAAAACATTGCAAAGTCATGTGTAATCTGCCAATGTCATCTTGTTCTGTAAATCCTGTACATCACTGTCTATGAATGGGGCTACTGGAAGTATGCGGATCTGTGTCTGCAAAGGAAAGGAGGCTGTGAGGATAGAGCCTGAAGCTCACTCACCCTGCGAGCAGAGGTAATGGAAATCAGGAAGGCAGTCTTCAAAGTAAGAAGTCGAAGAGGACAGTTACATAGTGGCACGAAAGGAGCACACAAGGTAAGAAATGATAAAATTCAAGTCCCATTGGGGCATTAGAAAAGGAGGAAAAAGATGACTAATGCCGTTAAGAAATCTATTTATGATAGGGGACCTGAAAAAAGAAGGCTGATCAGGAAGGCGAGAAAGGCAGATATGGCCGAAAGGTAGCCTTTGAGAGTGCCCAGAGCAGAGCTCTGCTGGGCCAAAGATAGAATGAAGAGGAGGACCTCCGAAAGAGGGGCAGGAAGGAGATGCACAGCCTTTGCTGTGCACCATGCCAAAAATTTGTTCCATCTGCAGGCGTGTACAACTTTAGTGGAGGGACGCCTGGCTGCCAAGATGACATTACAGACTCCGGAAGGAAGGGCGAAAGCTGTCAACTGCAGCCGCACAATCTCCACGCAATGAGGTGGAGGCTGGACATGTTCGGGTGGAGGACCGTCCCCTGATGTTGCGACAGAAGAGGCAGTCTGATCGGAGTATTGATGGCCAAGCTCAAGAGTTCGGGGTACCAGACTCTTCGTGCCCAGTCCGGAGCCACAAGAATGACTTGAGCCCGGTCACGCTTCATCTTCTTCAGTACTCTGGGTAGTAGTAGTACAGGCAGAAAGGCGTACAACAGGCCGCGATTCCAATTTGCGACGAAAAGCGTTGCTGAGTGAGTGCAGCCTTGGAAACTCCAACGTACTGAACTGCTGACATTGCGTATTCTCTTCGGCTGCAAACAGATCTAACCAAGGCTGTCCCCACTGCTGAAAGAGAACTTTTCCCACCTCTGAGAGAAGACGCCATTCGTGATCCATCATGCACCATTGGCTGTGCTCATCTGCCATGGCATTCAGAAAACCCGCCAGGTGTTGAACCACCAGAGATCTGCCCTGATGATCCAGCCATGTCTGAAGGCAAAGAGCCTCTTGACAGAGGGTACACGACCCCACCCTGACCTGTTTGTTGCAATACCACATGGCGGTGGTCTTGTCTGTGAACACCTGCACTACACTTCCTCTGACAGAAGGAAGGAATGCCTTCAGTGCAAGACGGATCGCCCGGAGCTCCAAAAGGTTGATGTGGAGACCGGACTCTGACGAAGACCCCTGATTTCTGGCACTCCCAGTGGCCAACCCCATCCCAGGAGTGACGCATTCATCACAACTCTGAACTGAGGTTGGGGAAGGGAGAGGAATCTGCCACTGACCCAGTCCTGATTGGTGAGCCACTACTGCATTTGACGTGCAGTCTCCTCCAAGATCTGGACGACGTCAGAAAGATTTCCCGGATGCTGCGCCCACTGGAACTTCAGGTTGCACTGCAGAGCCTGCACATGCCACCTGGCATGATCCACCAGAAGGATGTGGGAGGCCATGAGGCCATGTAGCCTCAGAGTCAATCTCACCGAAATCCGGGATAGAGGCTGAAACATCGGCATCTTATCCTGAATATACCAGACTCGCTGCTCGGGACGAAAAGCCGAAACTGCACTGTCTCCAGAACTGCTCTGATGTAAAAGAGCTTCTGAGAAGGAGTCAGGTGTGACTTTGGGATGTTGATAGTGAACCCCAGTGAGTGCAGGAGGTCTGCCGTAGTCTGGAGGTGGGAGACAACAGCCTAGGGCAAGCACATCTTCAACAGCCAGTCAACGAGATAGGGGCAGACTGGAACCCTTGATCTTTTCAGATGATCTGCGACCACCACCATCACTGGTAAGACCAAAGGAGAGCACAGTAAACTAGAAAATTCTCATGGCCTACCGTGAACCGTAGGTAATGCTTGTGGGCTGGCAGGACGAGAATATGGAAATATGTGTCCTGCAAGTCAAACGCTACCATCTAGTCTCTGGGGTCAAGGACAGACAGAATCTGAGCCAACATGAGCATCTCGAACTTCTCCTTCCGGAGCAAGCGGTTGAGGGCCCTGAGGTCTAAGATAGGGTACACAACTTATTTCTGGCACAGGAACTCTTTCTATAGCTCCCTTGGCCAAGAGAGCTACAACTTCCTGGCGGAGAAGGACCAAGTGATCCTCCGACATGTGATAGAAGGATGGAGGGAGGAGTAGTCTCAAAGGGAAGGGAGTAGCCCCTGTGGACAATCTGCAAAACCCATCTGTCTGACGTGATGTTTTGCCAGTGGGGGAGGTGATGGCAAATAATGCTGCCCACTGGCCTCTGGTGGCCCTGCAAGGTCAGACTAGAGGGCTTGGAGGCTGCTGCAGGGAGGTTAGGTGGGACTGGCCCACCCTCTTGCCCCCAGACGCGCGTCACTGTGTCCCATGTCCGCAGCCACGCACAGGCTGGGCAGCTTGCGTGAACCGGTGGCTACACTGGGCCGACTGTGGTGGGGCACCCCTTCCGTAGCCATGAAAGGGGTGAGAAGAAGAGTGCGTGGGGCGAGAGGTTGCCTCAAGGCCTAAGGATCTGGCCATAGCCCTAGAATCCTTGAAATGCTTGAGCGCAGAGTCCGCCGTGTCACCGAAAAGGCGACAGTCATCAAAGGGCATGTCCAGTAAGGTGAATTGGACATCCTCAGAGAAACCAGACGTCCTCAAGCAGGCATGGCGCCTCAGGGCTACTGGCGTGGAAACTGTTCTGCCCAGTGAGTCGCGGTATCCAGCCCATATATGATTGTGAATTTGACTGCTTCTCTACCCTCTGCCACTGCATGGGTGAGAACGGCTCGGGCCTCCACCAGGCACTGTGGCAGCACTTGTACAACCGTATCCCACACTGTATGGGTGAACAGCCCAAGAAGCATGTGGTATTCACCAACCGCAGCGCTAAGCTGGCAGAAGAAAAAAACATCTTCTTCCCAAGGTGGTCCAGCTTCTTGGATTCCCTATCTGGAGGGGCAGTAGGGAATGCGCCCGTTAAGGACGATGTTAGGACCACCAAGCTCTCAAGGGTCGGGTGTTGGGGGAGGAAAAGTGGGTCACCCGGGGCCAAGCGATGGCATCGGGCAATCATCCTGTCCACAGGAGCCCCTGCGCTGGGCTTGGACCAAGTGCCCAGAAGGACATTATTGAGGAATTCATTAAAAGGCAGAAGGGGCTCCGAAGGGGCCGTTGTCAGTTGAAGCACCTGTCAGGAGGTGATCCTGACTGCCACCGTAAGAAGCTCCAGGCCCAAGGCCTCATCCGCCCTATGCAACACCACTGTGTATGAAGCTCCCTCCTCCATAGCCATGGTAGGGAGAGAGAGCATGCCATGGTCTGGGGAGGTATCCAAACCACTGGCATCCCCCAGGTTCTCTTGCGGGTCTGGCTCTTCAAGCTTGTCAGCCAAAGTGTCCACAGACCCCTCCCAGTCCTCCTCACCTTCCTCTGGTTGCCACTGAGGCTTGAAAGTAACACCAGGAATGAACAATGGCACAAACGTACCTTCCGGTACCGACGTTGGTCTGGTGCCATGTCCAAGTTAGTGGTGAGGCCGGGCCAGCACCGGTCGGGGGCACAACTGATGCCGGGGGCATGGTCACTGGAATCAGCACCGGGGAAGGTACTGTGAGGTCAACCGGCATCAATCCAGAGCCAGGCCTGTATACTCAAAGGCCCTCTGGGGCTGGGGCTTGAGCCGCCCGCATCAAAGGCCCAGGGCCCCCAACTGAGTCCACGAGGCACGAAGGTGCACCAGCAGAGTCAGGCTGCCCAGAAATGCTGTAAAGCACCATGCAGAAGGCTTGAAGCTGGGCAGGGGATGCTCCGGCTCTGGGAAAAGGAGGGACAGAGCTGGAGAGTGACGACGCCCAGGGTCCCGCGTTGCATTGGCCGACAGACAGGGCGAAGGGTAACGCTGCTTCTTTGCCTTCTTCTTGCACTTCGACTTACCCGACAACCTCGAAGACTTGGATTATGAATGGTGATGGTAACTCTGCGACCGGTCCCGAGACATTCCTTTAGACCGGGACCTCGAGCGACACGGACCCTACTGCCTGGCCTCCAAGAGCTTTTTGGACCGCTCCCACAAAAACTTTGGGTTCATGGCCCGGCAGTCAGAGCACTACTTCAGGTCATGGTCATGCTTCAGGCACCAGAGGCACACGAGGTGGGTGTCCGTAACCGACATTAGGTGGTTACAGGCCTCGCACGGCTTGAATCCGGTCCATCAATGTGACATCCCTAGTGCACCAGAAGTCAGAAGACTCAAAGAAATCAACAAAAGTCAAAAAAAGTTTATTCAGAAAAGGACTAAGGGGCAAGTTTCTCTCTCCGGATCTGTGTAAGGCTGGCACGGAAAAAGAAATAACCGACTTCAGCACAGAGGGGCAGCGTCTAAGTAGACATTGCAACGTCATCCCGGTGGCCACGACGACGAGCGCGGAGTCGGCCGACGCCATCTACCAACACTCAGTGGTACTGCTAAGAGAAAAATTCTCCGGATCCAGTCTGACACATGGGGCTAATTCTAAGGTAAGGAATATATAACTAATGGTCTCTTTCAAATATAAGATCTAGAACCTTGCTCTGACACTCAGTGGGTATTTTGAGTCCGGGTGTGAGTGCAGGGCATATGTAGCTCACATGTTTTGCATTAGGACTCTGTGTGTTCTGTGACTGAGAACTGGGGCCAGCAGAATCTGTTATGGATGGGCCTGTTTTACTCTGTGTAGTGGGTTCATGTGATGACCTTTGACCATTATTTTAATTGACTTTAGGTGCTTTCTTGAATGTACAACATTTTTCCTGCATGTTAACTTCCCTTGAATATTCGTTTCGGGTCTCCTTGTAGTTTTAGAGTGAGAGTGCTTTCGCAGAGTAGAACAGCCTTGCCATGCACATTTGAAAGCATGAGCGAGAGAGAGAGAGAGAGAGAGAGAGAGAGAGAGAGAGAGAGAGAGAGACAGAGAGACAGAGAGACAGAAAGATTTTGAGGTTCCTTTATTTTAAGCAAAGTATTGAACTTTTGGCTTCTTCAATAGTAGAAGTTGCAGGATTAGCCTTTTAAAACATTAGGAGCATCAATGACTTAACTTTTTGATTCTATTTGTGTATTCATCATACATTTATTCCTGTAGCTGAGTTAACAAATATACATGAGCTATTTTTTTTTTGATAAGCAAATTTTTATTTTGTGAAAGAACAAACTTAAAAACACATACAACAGTCCAATTGAACTGGCATCAAAGTGACATATCACGGAATCAGTGACAATCAATAGCAAAACACCCCGCCCCCTCCCCCGACCCCCCGCTCCCCCCCACCCGCACCATCTCCCCTAGACTAGACCCCCTAGCCACTTCCCCATATTCTGCTAAACATTTTGGGGCAACCCCGAGCCGTATACACCATTCACTCCTGCGTTGCGCACCAGTCCACCCCCCTTCTCCATGCAGCGCACCTGGGTGGGTCGATCTGCTTCCAGGCAGCTGCGATATCTTTTAGCCACAACCAGAGCAGTAGTGAGAAAAAACTTTTCATTGCGGGATCCCTCCAATCCATCCGTTATCCCCAGCAAAGCCAATTTGGGGTCATGGGGGACCTCCCACCCCAGGGTCTCAGTTAACTCAAGCTCAATCTCGCCCCAGTAGTTCCCCAGGCGCGGGCAGGTCCAGACCATATGGAAGAAGTCCGCCGGGTCTACCACACAACGTGCACATGAAGCGTCCGGAGAAAGGCCCGCACGGTAGAGGCGTTCCGGGGTCAGGTAGGCGGTATGCAGGTAATAAAGCTGGATGAGCCGCAGCCTGGCTCATGAGGTAATCGTCCTAGGTGCCATAAGGGCGTCCCTCCAATCAGCTTCGTCCAATGGTCCCACCCAAGTCTCCCATCGCTGCCTCATTCCGTCCCAATCCACCGGGGTGTTATTGACCAGGGTCCTATAAATACGGGAGATTCCTCCCTTCCCAAGACACCCCAACACCACCTGAGCTTCGGGCGGGTTATGGTCAGGGATCCTTGAGTCTAGTGGGACATGAGACTGGATCGCATGGCGCAGCTGGAGATATTTATAAAATTGTGAGGGGTGTAGCGAAAACCGGTTCTGAAGCTCCTGGAAAGAGCACATGTGGCTCCCCCGCCACACGTCACCCAAACGAGAGATCCCTAGAAGATCCCATGCTCGAAACCCTTCTAACCCCGCTACCTCTCGCAACCAAGTGCCGTGCCAGAGCAGGGTAACTAGGGTCAGTTTCCCCGACCAACGGGTATGCCGTAAGGCGGCATGCCATGCCAAGAAGGGGGCCCGTATAACGTCCGGGAGCAACTGAGGAACCACCGCCCCGTAGAGCATGTTTTGAATGGAGGGGAACCCCATGAGCTGCACCTCCAGCCTGTAAGCCGGGTCATCCCACCCGCCCGAGAACCAATCATGGACCACCAGAAGCAGAGTTGCAAGATAATAGAAGTAAAGGTTAGTCATGCTCAGACCTCCGTCGTAGGAAGGAATCCGACAACGGTCCAGGGCCAGACGGGGTCTGCCGCCCCCCCCAGAGAAACTTAGTCGCCATCTTGTCCAAATCCCGGAACCAGGGGCGGGAGAAGGAGGAGGGCGTGTTCTGCAGCATGTAGAGGAACTTGGGGAGGATCATCATCTTATAGAGTGCAATCCTCCCCAGTGGATTCAATAGGAGCGACTGCCACCTCATCAGGTCTGATCTGGCCTTATTGACCACGGGGCCACATTGAGAGCCCAGCAGAGCTTCGGAAGAAGGGTGACCCAAATCCCTACATATTTAAAGGAGAGTCTCCGGAGGGGAATATCAGACTGCCAGTCGAAGCAATCCCTAGACGGGTGCAACGGAACCAGGACCGATTTCCTGGGGTTTAGAAGGAGACCGGACGCCTGACCGAACCGGCGAAAAATCCGGCGAACAAGAGGACCGGAGACAGCCGGGTCTGAGAGATAAAGAAGGACATCACCCGCGTACAGAGCTATTTTATCAGGAGCCATCCACGGCCGGTCCCACCCACGGAGAGCAGGGTCAGACCGGACCAGAGCGGCCAGGGGCTCCATTGCCAGGGCAAAGAGGAGGGGCGAGAGCGGGCAACCCTGTCGCGTCCCCCGCCCAATGGGAAACGGGCGGGACAGAGCCCCATTCACCAACACTCGGGCTCGTGGAGCCGAATACAAGACCCGGACCACGGCGCGAAACTGGGGACCGAACCCCATCCTCTCCAGGACCTCTCCGAGATAAACCCACCCCACCGAGTCAAAGGCTTTTTCAAAGTCGACCAGCAGCAGGGCCAGGTAAGGAGAGGCGCGCCCCCGGTGAGCCATGGCGAGAAGCAGACGCCGCAGGCAGTGCCGAGTCCCTCGGTTCGGTATAAGTCCACATTGGTTCGGGTGGACCAGTGAAATAAGATGCGGGCGCAGCCTTTGCGCGAGGATGGTAGCGTATATCTTAATCTCGGTATTGATGAGAGATATCGGCCGATAGTCCGAGCAGGACTGTGAGGGGGGCTGTGTCTTGGGGATAACTACTATCGTAGCAGTGTCTGTCTCCGGTGGGGAAGAACCTTTCTCCACCACCTCAGCATAGAGGTCCAGAAGCATCGGAGCAAGGGTTTCACGGTAGTGGGCATAATATTCCTGTGGGAAGCCGTCCGGCCCCGGGGTCTTCCCGGATGCCATGTGGCTGATCGCTTCATCGATTTCTTGCAGCGTGAAAGGCGAATCAAGGGTCTCACCAGACTCCCGCCTCAAGTGCTCCAGGTCCACTCCACTCGCCCCCAACAGCTCAGCAAGGGAGATCCCCGGTGCCCGAGCCCGGTACAGTTGGGAGTAATAATCGGCAAAGGACTGTGCCACTGCTACGGAGACTGAGTCTCGCCGGTAGGGCCCACAATGGCCGGAATAATCTGGTTTGCTCGGGGGTAAGTGGCTAGCCGGTGGAGAAGCGTACAGTTCTTATCCCCCCAACTGTATACCCGAGCCACTGAGCAGCGCCAAAGAGTTTTCGCCGCCTCCATGGAGTGCATGCGTATCTCGTCCCGCAGAAAGGCCAACCGCCGCGCCCGCGTGGAGTCACCCAACGCCTCCTGGTCTCACTCAAGCTCCAAGGCCTATGCTTCGCATGCCGCGAGTTGCTGGAGGTGTCTCCGGCGCTGTTGCTGCACGAGCCCCCTTGCAGCCCCTCTAATAGTCGCCTTGCCGGCTTCCCAAAGGACGGCCGAGGAAGAAACAGAACCCACGTTGTGTTGGTAGTAGCTAGAAATCTCCTCTCCCACCGATTTCCAAAAGTCCTTGTCCTGAAGGAGCCAGGCGTTCAGGCGCCACACTGGGCGGGCTGAAAAGGGAGGCGGGCCAAGAGCTAGAAGCAGTGGCGAGTGGTCCGAGAGGCCCCTAGGAAGAATACGGGCGTCCTGAACACCCGCGCATTCGGTAGACGGGACAAAGATTAAGTCAATGCAGGCGTGTGAATGGTGCGCCGCCGAGGTGTGGGTATACTGACGAGCATGTGGGTGCCAAACCCTCCATACGTCGCACAGGCCCTGGGCCGAGGCCCAACTCGACAGCTGCTTCGCGCGGGCGGCTCTGGCGAGGGAGATCGGGCCCGTCGAGTCTAGACTGGGCATGTAGACGGCATTAAAGTCCCTCCTAAGATGAGTGAGCCCGCTGGAAGTGTTGGAAGTAAGTCTGCGGTGTATGAAAGGGCAGCTTGCAACAGGGACGGCGCCGCGTACAGGGACAGCAGGGTGAGTGGTCGTCCTTCGAGAGTACCACAAACAGCAACGGCCATACCTTGGGAGTCGAAATGCACCTGACTGTATCCTGACTGTACCTCACCCTAGATTGCCTCCCCTCACCCCGTCCTGAGGAAGGCCTGCCTGCAGAGGATATAAATTACCCTCATTGCACCAGGGTCGAAACGTCGACACTCTCCCCCAGTGGGCCTGTACCTGATATCATCCCAGCCCTGCCTTTTCACAAATGAATGTTCTCTGTGCGTCATCAGAAAATCATGAAATTAATATTTGTAAATCCATAAGGGACAGGCATATCTGTAAAACTGGTGCCACTATGAACCACGACCAGTTTTACTAAGGATACCAGAATGTGTAATTGATTGGTTATTGAATTTGCCTTTTGGATTCCCCTCCTTTATATCGGTCCTACCTCACGAGCACTTTCCTTTTTCACACTCCCCTTGGAGCAACCTCTTTCTCTCTTTAAAGCATTGAATATGGTGATCTGTTATAAAAGTAACTAAATAATAAACAGTCACTATTGGAGCGATATTTTGTGCCTTTGTGTATTATGAGGATATACTTGATTGCATTGTAAAGAAAATGGTGGTACATTAATGATACAATACTAATTCTATATATCCCGGATGCCCTTTGACAAATGAATGTTTTTCATGACTGAATTGTAGCTTTAAAGAAGTCTAGGACCATTGTTTCCTATACAATCAATCAATCAATCGCATTTATAAAGTGCGCTACTCACCCATAAAGGGTCTCAAGGCGCTGGGGGGGGGGGGGTCAGTGCTCGAAGAGCCAGGTCTTGAGCTGCCTTCTGAAGGAGAGGTGGTCAGGTATGGCGCGAAGGTGGCTGGGCAGAGAGTTCCAGGTTTTCGCTGCTAGGAAGGAGAAGGATCTTCCTCCGGCGGTGGCTTTGCGGATGCGGGGTACGGCTGCCAGGGCCTGTCCGGTAGAGCGTAGAGTGCGCGGAGGAGTGTAGAAGGAGACGCGGTTGTTGATGAGTTTGGGTCCGAGGTTGTGAAGGGCTTTGTGTGCGTGGGTGAGGAGTCGGAAGGTGATCCTCTTGTTGACTGGGAGCCAATGAAGTCTCTTCAGGTGTCCGGAAATGTGGTGGTGGTGGGGTATGTCCAGGATGAGTCGTGCGGCAGCGTTCTGGATCCGTTGTAGTTTCCTCTGCAGCTTGGCGGTGATGCCGGCGTACAGAGTGTTCCCGTAGTCCAGGCGGCTGGTGACGAGGGCGTGGGTGACGGTCTTCCTGGTGTCGGTGGGGATCCAGCGGAAGATCGTGCGGAGCATGCGGAGGGTGTTGAAGCATGCCGAGGTCACCGAGTTGACCTGTCTGGTCATGGAGAGGGATGAGTCCAGGATGAAGCCGAGGTTGCGTGCGTGGTCGGTGGGTTGGGGAGTGCTGCCTAGGGCGGGGGGCCACCAGGAGTCGTCCCATGCGGTGGGAGTAGGGCCGAGGATGAGGACCTCCGTCTTATCTGTGTTCAGTTTCAGCCGGCTGTCTGTCATCCAGTTCGCTACTTTCTTCATTCCGTCATGTAGTCTGGTCCTAGCTGAGGTGGGGTTGTTTGTGAGGGATAGGATGAGCAGGGTGTCGTCGGCGTAGGATATGAGGTCGAGTCCGTGTTTGCGTGCGATGTTCGCCAGGGGGGTCATGTAGACGTTGAAGAGGGTGGGGCTGAGGGAGGATCCTTGGGGTACGCCGCAGATGATCTCCGTGGCTGTGGATCTGAAGGGGGGCAGGCGGACTCTGAGTCCTTCCGGAGAGGAAGGAGACGATCCATTCCAGGGCCTTGCCTCTGATGCCGGCGTTGCTGAGGCTGCGTATCAGGGTGCGGTGGCAGACCGTGTCGAAGGCTGCAGAGAGGTCCAGGAGTATGAGGGCCACGGTTTCTCCCTTGTCGGTCAGGGCTCGGATGTCGTCCGTGGCTGCGATGAGGGCGGTTTCGGTGCTGTGGTGGCCCTGAAACCGAACTGTGTGGGGTCGAGGGAGTCGTTGGTTTCCAGGGCGGTGGTGAGTTGAGCGTTGACGATTTTCTCAATCACTTTGGCGGGGAACGGTAGGAGAGAGATGGGCCGGAAGTTTTTGAGTTCGGTGGGGTCTGCTGTAGGTTTCTTTAGGAGGGCGTTGAGCTCTGCGTGTTTCCAGCTCTCCGGGAAGGTGGCGGCGGTGAGGGAGGCGTTGACGTCTCGGAGGTGCGGTGCGATGATGCTGTCGGCCTTGTTGTAGATGTGGTGCGGGCAGGGGTCTGATGGGGATCCGGAGTGGATCGAGTTCATGACGCGGGTGGTCTCCTTGGTGGTGGTAGGGCTCCAGGTGAGGATGGTGGTGATGTCGGTGGCGGGTTCCGGGTGGGGGTTCGCGTTGGCGGTCGGGAAGCTGTTGTATATGTCGATGATCTTGTGGTGGAAGAAGGTTGCGAGGGAGTTGCAATGGTGAGCATCCATGGCATGTGACTAATACCTGGGAATTCAAAGTAGTCTGTCCATATGAGGCATTTGTACATGGGAGTACATGATGATAATGACAAGCTGATGTTTTGAGACTGTGCATTTCTCAAAAACTGAAAACGGACATTTTAATGGCAGTTTTAATTTTCAAAAATGGGTTTTCTTCTGGAAAATTGAGTTTGTTTGCGCCCACAGTGGAAAGTAGTATTAGATAGAAAAATGTGCATTTTTCAGAAACTGGTGAATGATAGTTCAAGCTGAGCTGGGGAGACGCACTGCTGTGCTTATGTCCTTTGTGCCACTGGGCATGTCAAGATTTGTATGTTACTTCATAAGTTAAGGGGAGGCATTCAATATTGAAGAACCTTTTCCTAGCATTTCTGCTGGTAACCGCACTTGGTATACTTGGGTGGCAACTACTGAAAATCCTGCTTTGGGTGGTCATAGTGTAGTCACTATTTTACAGGTATAAAATTTGCTAGTAGCTCGGGAAGACTTTCCTTGAGCAGAAGTAGCTCTCACTACAGAAAGGGTTGGTGACCCCTGGGGTAGATGGATTACCTTCGGCTCATGCCAAATTATCAAGGTTGTACTTATTCAGCAGTGTATATAGAGATAGTCAGGAAAGGGACTGCCCCAGCCCTTCTTCCTAAGAAAGGGGAAGGAGAGTTTGACTCCCCTACCAAAACTCCAGAGGACAAAGTGTGGGTAGAATTCTCAGATAATTCCCCAGAACTAGCAGAGAACTGTGCAGAGAGAAAAGATAAACTTTTGCCATCAGACCCACAACAGAAAAAATAGAACGTGTGCTTTTTGAAACAATATTGTTTACAAGAGCAGTGGTGCTTGCTTCTTTTTTTAGATCATACTGCCAGGTGTTTGTGTACATGATGTCCCTGTCCTGGGTGTGTGTGCCTTTGTCTGAGAGGGGTCATGAGGGTGTGGGAACCCCAAACCTCAAAGTGACCACCTGACAGCGCAGACTGACACCGTTGCTGGCATCCTTTGGCTCAATCAACCAGATGAAATTACCTAGCAAAGACGTTTTTTGAATGTGCTTTTATGACAATGAAAGTGAACTGATCCTGAAAGTGAAAATTATGATTCCGAGTGTACTTTTGACTGAAGAAAAAATATATATATAATTTTAATTATAGCAAGAAGGCTGTGTAATTTCACACAGAACTTATGGAATGGAGAATATTTTTCATTGATTCTAGTATTGCATATCCAGAGTGTTACAGGAAAACCTGCCAAGTTTGAAGAAGATTTTGAGGATCCTTTATTTTAAGCAAAGTATATAACTTTTGGCTGCTTCAATAGTAGAAGTTCCAGGGAATGATTGGACACCCCGTATTGGGGACCCCATGCTGTGTCAAATGTTGTGTAACCGGCGCTCGGCATTGCACCGGAATCGCGACAGTTTGTGCCATGATATAAAGCAAAAAATAAAACAAAACCGGTCTAAAACCTTTTAGAATTCAAGCTTGACAAACCTACAGGAATAGGTGTACCCTACAACTAGAAGAGGCAAAGCTCTCCCACCAAGGACGTATCCGGTAACCGGTAAGTGGGTATCGTGGACGAGCACAAGCGCTATTCAGGGTTCTCGTGAATAAGTACCAGACCAAACGTTTGTGGCGCCATGTTGCAGGGACTCTGCACAAACACAGAACTTTGCGTGGGATAATGGTACCTTAGTATGTAGGGACGGAGATATCCTACCACCTTAAGACCCATGAGCCAGGGACCGACTAGCTAGATTTTCTCACTTGCCCTCCTACTCACTGACCGAGGAACAAGTGCTTAGACACCCCAGAAATCAACACTCCTGACTCTCTCAGGAATCACGGTTGCAAGACATACCCTTTCACTCACGCTTTTGTACTCGTCCACAATAAGATATGACGGAGACATGAACAAGTTTAAAAATATTTATTTTAACTAACATGCTTTAGCACGCAGTATATGTGCCACGTGGAAAAAATATGGTCTGCATAGCAAGTAGTCCATAAATCATAAAAGGAGCTGTCATAATGAACAGCAGCATAGCCTAACCTCCCTCTCCTTGTATAGAAGCAAGCTGATTTTATATTAGAAGATCCCGTACCTCATTCTATAGATGGTATATCTACATCATAGTTGTTGTCATGCTCTTCTTCCTGAAAAAGTGCTACCTAACCATGTATTCCAGTAAGACCAAAGTACATGATCTCAAACAACAGGTGCATCTGTATGTTTTGTCTAGGTGCTAGGGCCTGACCAGAACAGAACAACAAGGGGCTCTGTTGTTCGACCTCGTTCACAATATTCAGACTAAATCCCAGCAACCTGCAAAGCGTGAAAAGAATTGTAGGTTCTATGTGAAAGTTTCAGAATGGCACATGCAAAATAAACTCCGGTAGTAACATGCGCAAAGCAGCGGACAGTCTGCATTGAGCTCATGCTAACAGAGAAGACGACAATGTTCCCATGGGCCATGCGAGAGTACATGGCACGCATTTCGGAAACTGACCTAAGCGTGTTTCATTTTGAAATTAGTCATGACAAAGAAGGGTGTATTCTAGATAGTATTCCAGAACAAACTTCTCAAAAACAAAATATGAGTGAAAAAAGAAGGGGCAGCAATGTGTGGTGACACTAAAAGCAACTTATGCACTCGTTAAATGTTGCTATGGTAGAAGCATACTAGCATGATTTGAACAAAATACCCTTCTCTTTGATTAAGTGTGAAAGTCAGGATTAGAACCCAGATGTCTTGGTGTGAAGTTCAGCCACTTAGTCACTACATGACGTATCCTCCTCTATGGTGATAGAGAAGAAAAAACACATACTTAATTGGCAAATAGCACATGCTAATCAATTGTAATGTGGATCAGGGGCATGGGTACCAGGTTTGCCATTTTATATTATCAAGCACCTCTGGTAAAAGGATGGACTCAACTCAAAGGCTGTATTGAAACTGGTACAGTAAGCACCACCCATTCCCAGAACCCCAACCCACTATCAGAATCAGTACCTTACTGCATACCATCCTCAAAAGCTCACTGGCCCAGCCATGCCCATCATCACAAGACCTAGAGGCAAGAAGGATAAGTTACTTACCTGTAATCCTAGTTCTCTACCAGGGGTATCCTCATCAAAGTCATAAGCACTGAATATTCCCGCCCATGTGCGGGGACCCCGGAAATAATAAAATTATATATGAAAAATATATATATACAGCTCTGTATATGTATAAACATATTTTTTTCCAAGCAAATGCAGCCCCCATAGAAGGCTAGACAATGTAGACACAAATATCCAATAATCCACCATAGGTATAAAAACACACCTAAATCTCTTTTTTTTTTAATGAGGTAAACTCATGGTAAAGAAAAGAGAACACTGTGTAAAACACAGATCCACAAAACATTGTTAGCCTGCAGGCTGCATTGCAATACAATCCCATAGAGACTGAAAAGCCTTGTACAGGTAAAAACTGCCACCGTGCCTTTAAGGCAGCCCTGACTCCAATATCCCATCATGCCTCAGGGGTGACAGTTGGGTCAGTTGTTCTTTGCGGGACCGTAGTCCTAAACACAAAGATATACTTCTTCCATGTTTAATAGTCGACTCTTCTCATTTGCCTGGGGAGGCGGGTGGGTTGCTTATGACTTTGATGAGGATACTCCTGGAAGAGAACTAGGATTACAGGTAAGTAACTTATCCTTCTCTTCCAGAGGATCCTCATCAATAGTCATAAGCACTGAATAGAATAGCAAGCTCACCTTCCCCCTGCAGGCAAACGAGAACTGCACTATACATGGAGTAAATAACCATTGAAACAATCAGTTATTGAACAGATTCCTCAAGGAGGCTTGTCCTACTTGAGTGTCTGCTCTGGTGTCCGAGTCCAGACAATAATGCCTTGTAAATGTATGGACAGATCTCCAAGTGGCTGCCTTGCAGATCTCGGAGAGTGGGACATTATTGAGAAAAGCAGCTGTAGCCGCTTTACCTCTTGTGGAATGCGCTTTACGTCGAGCGACCAATGGCTTCTGAGCCAGTTGGTAGGCCAATTTAATGCCTGACACAATCCACCTACCAATGGAACGTTTGGATGCTGCAAAACCTGTGCGGACAGCACCATAGTTTACAAACAATTGGTCAGATTTCCTGACAGCCTTAGTCCTATCTAGGTAGAATTTTAGGACCCGCTTAACATCTAAAGAATGCAACGCCCTCTCAGCTGGCGAGGAGGGGTTGGGAAAAAATGTTGGCAAAGAGATAGTCTGATTGACATGAAAATCTGACACCACCTTTGGTAAAAAAGATGGATGAGTTCTCATCACTACCCTATTCAGGTGACAAATCGTGTAGGGCTCTTTAGAACAGAGGGCTTGTATTTCACTCACTCTACGTGCTGAAGTGATAGCTATTAAAAAAGCTGTTTTCCACGTAAGGTGATGTAAAGTAGCTTTATGTATGGGCTCGAAAGGTGAACACAAGCTTCGAAAGAACCAAGTTCAGCTCCCAAGAAGGCGAGGGAGGCCTTACTGGGGGATAAACCTTTTTGAGCCCCTGCAAAAAATCCTTCACCACCTGCAGCTTAAAGAATGACTGCTGCGATGGAGAGCGCCTATATGCTGTAATGGCCGCTAGGTGAACTTTGATGGAGGAAAATTTCAACCCAACCCTGGCTAAGTGCAGAAGATAAGGCAAAATCACTTCCTCTTGACATTTTGTAGGGTTATACTGATGCAGAATACGCCATACATAAAACCTCTTCCACTTACAGAAATAAGAGTGTCTTGTAGAAGGCCTCCTAGCTTCCTTCAGTATGGTCATACACTCCTGGGGAAGGTTTAAATGGCCCTACTGGAGGACTTCATGAGCCATGCTGTTAAGCTCAGCGAGGGAAGGCTGGGATTGTAAATCTTCCCCTGCATCTTGGTTAACAAGTCCGGTCTGCACAGCAGACGCTTGTGAGGTCGGATCGACATGTGGAGGAGATCCGTGTACCACCACTGTCTCGGCCAGTGCGGTGCTATGAGGATCATCTTGGTAGACGAATGTTGCAGTTTGGTCACTACCTTGGGGATTAGTGGGAGAGGCGTAAAAGCGTACACAAATGTCATTGACCAATCGATCAAAAGGGCATTCCCTATGGATCCTGGCCGATGGTATCTTGAGGCGAAGCATCAGCATTTCGCGTTGTGTTCGTCCACGAAGAGATCTATTTGCGGACGTCCCCACTCCCCGAAGATGTCGTCTAGCACCTCGTCGTTGAGTACCCAGTCCTCTGGATCTTGAAAATGACGACTGAGTAAGTCCGCTTTGACGTTGAGCTCTCCTGGCAGGTGTACCGCCTTTATCGAAATGTTCCTTGCTAGGATCCAGTGCCACAGGGACTGAGCCTCCACCGAGAGCGTCCTGGATCGAGTACCCCCCTGTTTGTTCAGGTAGTACATTGTGGTGGTATTGTCAGTTTGTACTAGAATGGGACTCGTCCTGATTGCGGGTAGGGACGCTTTGAGGGCTAGGTGGACTGCCCTGAGCTCCAGCATGTTGATGTGGTACAACTGTTCGCTGCTGGAACACAGCCCCTGGGTTTGCAGGGATCCCAAATGCGCACCCCAACCCTGCAGGGATGCGTCGGTGATCAATGTCTGAGACGGGGGTTCTTGATGAAAAGGAATTCCCACCTGTAGGTTGAGTGGCTTCAACCACCACTTGATTGAGTGCCTGGCCGCTGAGGAAAGACAGACTGTTTCCTCCCACAGTGAATTCCTTTGGTCCCATTTGTCCTCCAGATCTTGTTGGAGAGGGTGCATCCTCAATCTGGCATTGGGCAATAGGAATATGCAGGATGCCATGGCCCCTAGCAGAGACGAGATCTGTCGTGCTGTAGACAGGTTGTTGGTTATAATCTGCTTGCCTTTGTGGATAAGTGATAACCGTCTCTCCTCCGAAGGAAACACTTTTCCTACTACGGAGTCTATAGTTGCACCCAGGTAGTGTATTCTTTGTGTTGGTGTGAAGGTGGATTTCTTGAAGTTCACCCAATCTGTGACACAAATTCAGGCAGCGTGCCAGCTGTGAGTGTACACTCTGGGGCGATGGACTTTTATCAACCAATCGTCTAGATCGGGATAGACGAAGACTCCTGCGCACCTCAGTGCAACCGCTACTACCGCTATGCATTTTGTAAATACTCGAGGAGCTGATTTCAGGCCAAATGGTAGAACCTTGAACTGATAGTGGGAGGTCCCCACCACAAACCTTAGAAATTTCCGATGACTCTGTAAGATGGGAATATGAAAGTACGCGTCTTGCAGGTCCAGCGAGTACATCCAATCGCCTCGACGGAGAAGAGGATATATTTGGTGGAGCGCAAGCATGCAAAACTTTTCTCTTTTGATATGCTTGTTCAGTGTTCGTAAGTCCAAGATGGGTCTGAACTCTGCTTTTGTATTTCATTTTTGAATCAGAAAGTATCTGGAGTAGACTCCTCACCCTCTGCGCTCTGGGGACTCTATCTATGGCTGATTTGAGAAGAAGGTTTGCCACTTCTCTTAGCCTCTTGAGGTGTTGAGAGGACTGTACAGGGTGGATCGAGGGAGGGGGACTCCGGAAACGAAGCGAGTATCCATGTCGCAGTATATTTAGAACCCACTTGTCTTTTGTGATGGATTGCCACTCTCGAAATGGTGTGCAATACTTCCTCCCACCGGAGCGGTGGACGGCATTGCAGGAAGTGGTCTCATTGCTTTCCTTGCGCCTTGTTTCCACTGCTGGACTGGCGGTTGTTTCCACGTCCCCTAGATGGTCTGCGGGACTGAAATTGTTGCTTCTTCTGCCCTTGTTGGTCTTGATTTTTCTGCTATTGAGGGGTTTGAACCCTCTGTTGGTAGCTACGCCTGTCGGTTCCCCTACGACGACGGAATTCTTTTTGTTTTTCTAGCCCCACGGCTTTCATGGTGTCGAGTTCTGACTTCATGCGAGACATTTCATCATCTGCATGAGAACCGAAAAGCGAACTACCAGAGAAAGGCAGATTCAAAATTCTTGCCTGAGCTTCAGGTTTCAGAGCCGTCAGTCTTAGCCAAGAGGATCTTCTGGCGGAAATCCCATGAGCATACGAGTGGGCTGCCAACGTTGCTCCATCCGCTGCTGCGCTTATTACTTGGTTAGAAACTAGACTGCCCTCGTGCAAGATTTCCTCAAAGTCCTTTCTGTCTTCTGAAGGTACTTTCTCTATAAATCTCTGAAGGGAGTCCCACAGTGATCTGTCGTAGCGCCCCAGAAGCGCTCAGGCACTGGCCACTTTCAGACTAGATGCCGCCGAGCCACATACTCTTCTCCCCCAAGAGTCTTGTGATTTACTTTCTTTATCCGGCGGCACTGTGGATGACGAAGCCACTGAATGAGTTTTTCTGGCAGCAGCCGTAATTACAGAATCCGGTGGAGGGTCCGTCTTGAGAAATAGAGGATCATCAGGCGCAGATTTGAGAGTCGCTGGCGTGAGGAAGATGTCCATTACCGGTTTAAGCAACCCAGGGACTAAAGGCAACAATGGACGAGACACCGCTCGCTCATGAAGGGTCTCAAAAATGACAGAGGAGGTGGTTTCTTGAACAGGCATGGGAATGTTCAATTTTGTCGCTCCTCTGCACAACACCTCTTGGAAGGTGCTGATGTCATCCACTGGCGATACTCTAGATGGTGTAGATGGTGGTGTATCTGAGAGCGTGGGTGAATAATCCCTTATGGACGAACAGCTTGACGGAGAGGATGAGGGGGACCTACGCCGCCTTCTCCCCGATCTGATTGACTCTCTTCTACGAGAGGTAGACCTGGATCGCCTTCTGGGCGAACGTGAGCGCCGTTGGAATTCTCTTCCTCGAGAAAGTGATCTTGCTGGTCGTGACGGTAGTTCCAGAGCCCTCAACCTTGTTAAGGAAGCATTTACTGCTTGTAGCATTGAAGTGTCCTGAGGTCTTTCCCTAATGGGGCTCTGAGGCAGAGCATGGTCTTCCTCTTGAGAAGTATGCTCCACTGGAGGAGCTGGAGATAGACCCAACACCTCCGGCGATCCGGATCTTGATCTCGAGCCTTCAGATGCTGAAGGTGAAATTGAAATGGGACGAGATGAATCGTGCTCCGATGTGGTATATACCAATCTATGTGGAGATTTGCGTCTCGATACTGGCTTGAAAGTCAAACGAATGTGTGACATTTCCTGGTATCCCACCGCGGAGGACTGTCTTGACGGTGATAGGCCTATCACCGGAGACCTGGACTTCGACACTGTGCGGGTAACCGGCGACGTGTCCTGCCTCGACGTCGAGAGCCTTGTCGTCGACAGAGGACTTGTCCTGGACGGAGGCCTAGAACCCAACGGGGAATCTCGCCTCGACGTCACTTTCTTCTCCGAAGTTTTGGAGACCTTTGACGACAGAGGCACCTGCCTCAACGTCGACTCCGACGGAGGCGCCTGCCTCGACGTCGAGTGTTCCGACGATGATCCTTGTCTCGACGTCGTCAGTACTTTCGACGACGATCGCCTCTCTTGACGGCGAATCAGGTCTCGACGACAACGATCTTGGCCTCGACATCACTGTAGATTTCGACGTTGAACGCCTACGCTCTTCATGCGACGTCAACTTCTCTCTTGGTGTTGATTTCGACGTTGAGCGATGTCTATCTCTTGACGTCGATCGGTGATGTCTCTCCTTCGACGCCGATGGTTTTCTTGACGTCGAAGTTGCCGCCGGATCGAGTGTCGACGTGGACTTTCTTTTGGAAGCATGACTCTCCCTGGACTCCTCACCTCTCAGCGACGATCCCGCCGCTGGAGTCTTCGACGCCGAGCCCGACGGAGAACAAACAGGGACCAGCTGCTTCGACGTCGACCGCTCCGAAAGGCCATAAAGCCTAATTCTCTCTCTCTCTCCTTCAAAGTTCTCTTTGAAAGGTCCTTGCAGTGACAACAAGATGCAGGAGAGTGAGACTTTGGTAGACAGACTATACACACATCGTGTGTTTCTGAAGATGCCTTCTTTTTGCCACAGGAAGGACAAGGCATGAATAAAGAAGGCATTTTTCTGACAGAAAAAATTTCAAAATCTAGTCAGAAAACACAGGAAATACGCTTCTCTAACAGAATTTAACAAGAAGAAGCCAAAAAATGACTGAAAAAGTAACAATTCTTGACTGGAAAGTCAACACTGAAGAGAGCTGAATTCCAGGGTCCTGACTGAAGGAGCCGGAAAGAACAACTGACCCAACTGTCACCCCTGAGGCATGATGGGATATTGGAGTCAGGGCTGCCTTAAAGGCACGGTGCCAGTTTTTACCTGTACAAGGCTTTTCAGTCTCTATGGTATTGTATTGCAATGCAGCCTGCAGGCTAACAATGTTTTGTGGATCTGTGTTTTACACAGTGTTCTCTTTTATTAATCATGACTACCTCATTAAAAAAAAAAAACAAAAAAAAGATTTAGGTGTGTTATTATACCCATGGTGGATTATTGGATATTTGTGTCTACATTGTCTAGCCTTCTATGGGGGCTGCATTTGCTTGGAAAAATAATATATGTTTATACATATACAGAGCTGTATATATATGTTTTTCATATATAATTATATTATTTCCGGGGTCCCCGCACATGGGTGGGAATATTCAGTGCTTATGACTATTGATGAGGATCCCCTGGAAGAGAACTGCACTTTTCAAATACCACACAAATTCACAGCTGGAGCAACTGACTGCAGCTTGTCATCAGTTTACCAATGGCAGAAAGTAGTAAAGGCTGCTTTAAAGTGTCATCTTGTTGACTCTGAAACCTTGGTTACTCTGGGAAGCTCTCCAGTGTCCTGCACAGGGTGTGGATTAACCTATAAAAGACACCACTAAATAAAATAAATGTACTGTACATGTAGAGTGGCTACCTTTGACATGTGTACAGCCAGAATGAGGAAATAAAGTTTGCGTTTATTGCCGGGGTGCATATAAGAAGGAGTCTAGATCTGGATCAAGACGTAATAATGAATTGGTAGGGGATTCTAGGGAGGTGGAATCTAAGGTGCAGGTGGGGGACTGGATTAGAATCAAACTTCCTCACAAAGTTGCTGAGGGGTTGTCAAAGTTTGGTCCACCTATAAAAGTTGATGCCATTTCTTGTTATGCTATGAGAATCAATGGGAAAAGTTGGTGGAGTGTACACGATTCCAAGACATATGGTAGATAAGATGAACCTACGTTGTTTGTCGGAAGGTGACAGAAGTAATCATTTAATTGATCATTCCTTTGAACCATCAGAACAACGGTGTGATTTGCATATGAACACAAGAGTAACAGAAAGTGAGGGGAATGATCTTCTCATTGTACCATTGTAACAACAGAGTGAGCAATGCAAAAGTGGTAGGAAGATGATGCCACCTAAACGTTTTGGTTGTTAATTCTCAAGAGGTAGATAGTGTGCATTCAACATTGGAACATACAAAAACTACTCTAAGCATGTTTCTCCCGCTAGGTTTCTCTTCAGTTTTAGTTCCTCATTCTTTTTCGCATTATAACTAGATTCTTGTTTTGTGTTATTTTTTCCAGAATATTCTGCCTGTGTTATTCTTTTTAATGTTCTTTGGGGCATATTATCAACGGACAGCGATAATTATCGCTGGCCGTGCTTAGCGATAATTTTATTATCGCAAGCTATGTCTGGAATTTATCGCCCTGGTAGCACGTTAACAACGCGTTTCTCCAGGGCGATAAAAATTCCAGAGATAGCGAGGTTATCGTCCTTTTGTAGGGAACATCGCTGGTTTTCCCCCACGGGGTCATATTAGCATAATCCACCCCAATGTTGGGGATAGGTAAGTCTGCGTTTTAGCAGACGTTAGCTGTTTTCTGCAAAAACTAACGTGTGCTAAAATGCTGCGGCAGTCTTGTAAATATCGCGTTGTGAGCATCAACGATATTTGCAAGGTTGTCCATCCCGGGTACGCACAGTAACGCCCACTTTGCATCTCAATGGAGATGCAAAGGGAGGCGTTGGGAAAAAGGGTGCTAACATGCGATTATGCATGTTAGCACCCTCTTGTAAATAGGGTGATCGTTTTATCTCCGCTCTTTTGGCTTTTTAAGCGGAGATAAAGCCCTTGTAAATATAAATAAAAGCCCTTTGTTTTTATTTAGAAAGGAAGGAGATGTTGTAACAAGTAATGATTGCATTGCTTACAGCGGTAATGATGCCGTTTCCTAGGTCATAGAATGTTACCGTCTGAATGTTCAGTTGGTGCTGTTCATGCTCTCTGGAAGCTGTGTCAATAAATGTAGTGTGCTCTTTACTCATCTGCCTTCGTGTTTGCTACAAATGTCCAGGTCAAGGAGGCAACAATGATACCAACCTGCAGCCGAAGCCGAGTGTGAAGAGAACAATCGCCACAACATCCATCTGGTTCCAGAGGTTGCTGAAGTAGATCCTCCAGTTGCCTTTTATGTCCTGGACGAGCTAACAAGAAAAATAATATTCTGTTTTAATTCTATTAAAAGGTGATCTTTGGATTAGTTTGCATCTTTGTAATATTGAACCTGCTTTAATGTTGTAAAGTGCTCCAACATCTATCTCGTATCGTCCATACCAAGAACAACTGCTAATTGATAAATACCATTTCTGCTCAAAGATATCTCAAGAACAATGCTAAGCACCACAAACCCTTGAACCAACCACATGACGAAGGAAGAGGCACTGCACTGGCCTCAGCTGCTTTCCAAGTTTATAGGTGAACCTCCTCCTGCGCAAGTACTCCTGGCCAGACTGATGGGACACTGACCCACCTCAGCACTGCTATAACCATCACCATGATCCAACCCCAAGCAGATGACAAAGTCTAAAGGAATCTGCCACGCTCTGGATGACGCCAAAAAGATGTATGATGTAGTTAAGGCGGATTCACACTTTCTGCAAAATAATAAAGTACAGTATGGAATAAGTGAAGTAAACTTTGTAAGTCCAAATTGAATTCTAACATAGGCCTTCCTTCTGGGACCACCCGCTACACTGACCTCTTTTGAATGGGACTTTACTCAAGCTCAAAATATGACATAAAAATAACCTGGGATCTTTTGATTTATTTATTTCTACTGCAGATAGGGGCTCCATATGGAACTTATTTTAAAGAGCACAGAAGAGGGAATAGTTACTTACCTGCAATCCTGCTTCTCCTCCAATGAAATCTTCATCATAGTCAAATGCACTGAACAGTCCTGTTGGCAAGCAGCATCCCAGAGCACACACAGAAGCCAACAATATAAAACTAAGTGTCTTTCACAGCCTATTGAAATTGTTTTCTTTAAAAAGCCAATGCCCGAAACAGAAGAATATGGTACCACTAAAGGGGTAAGCCTATATACCTTCTAGAACCTAGGCTATATTACAACATTATATAGAAAGGGGAAGCTCTAGCAGGATAAATTCAATACCAATATCATAGTCACGCAATAACTCAATTGTTATAGGGATCAAAACGAAAAATAAGTATTTCAACATTTTACTTTACATATTGTTAATTATATAGAAACCAGGACACAGTTACTATGCAAGGGGAACCAAATCCCATAGGGATACTGAGATTCAGAATATTGAATTAGATGTAGGCGACCCTAGTTTTTTTCCTAACCGCCTTTAGCATTAGGGGCTCCAACTGGGGCTCAGTACACTTTCAACTCGTGATTTGTTTACCTGGTTATAATTTGCACATATTCTATTGACCAATGCAATTGACAGTGCCTGCATCGATACATGCCCTTGAATGTAGTCCTGAAGAGGCCAGAATTTTAAGGCTGAAAATGCGTGGATCCTTTACAGCAGGAGTCCGCTGTATAAAGGTCTTCAAATCAAAATGAAAAACAACTTGTCCACAGACCTCCTCTCAAACTTTAGAGACATTTTTTAATCATCTTTTTTAAAGACCAGGGGGCATATCTACAAGGCGGCGATATAAAATTATCGCCGCTCTTGCAGCTGTTTTCGGCTGAAAAGCGGCGATAATTTTATCGCTATATTAGCAAAGTCACGCTATCGCGTGAAACCTTGCCTTAGCACCTGAATTCCTAACGCCCATCTTTGCATCTCTAATGAGATGCAAAGTGGGCGTTCCTCCCCAGGATAACGGGAGAAATGTGGCTAAGCGACATTTCTCCTATTATCAAGCCTCACGCATAGCAGCATAGCGACCAGAAAAGTAGCGATAACCTCTGTTATCGCTACTTTCCTTACACCTGCTTTGAAACTGACTTAGCCATGATATCCTATGGAAGGTGGATATCATGGCTAAGTATGTGAGGCCCTATCAGCAAGCTATCGCCAAACTTCGTGGGATTATCGCTGGGTTTCCAGCAATAATCTCACGTTTGGCAGTTAGATCTCGGATTTTTATCGCTTTTGAGATAAGCATTGCTAATAGCACGCTATCTCAGCGATAAAAATCCACGCTAGCCGGCGATAATTATCCTAGCGCTAAGTGCGCTTAGCGATAATTATCGCCGGTTGTCGCTGATATGACCCCAGGTCTTCCATATAGTTCCTCTACCCTCAGGCATTCTACCTGGAGACGGTACTTATATTCCCAAATAACTGGATCGGACCGTCTACTCCAATATACTGTATCTCAGTAAGGATTGCACCTAATGTATATATGTTTTAAAAGAAAGCATGTTTCTGTGAATATATTCTATTTGCAGATTTGTGTAGTAAAACAAAGCCAATAACACATTTTTTATCTTCTTCCCTATTGGATTTAGTTCGCCCTGCAGAGTAGCAATAAACAAGTTACTTACCTTCGATAACGCATTATCTAGTAGAGACAGGATCTAGCCGCAGATTTATTTTGTGCTTTTATGACTTTTGTTACTTTGCTCATGTCCACAGTTATTGGGGGGTGGAAAGGCATGGGTTTGGATCCCATTAAGGGTGTGGATAGTTTTATATTAACCCCTTGTATGCTCATGACTAGCTGGGCTCGTCATGACCATACAGTCGCCATGTGCTCGTCATGGCACCCACCCACGGGGGTAGCGCTGGCGCTCCCCCCGTGGGTGATCGATCGGCGTATTTGTTCTGGGGAAGGCAGGGGAAGACCTTCCCCTGCCTCCCCCCGCCCTCCCCTTGCATCATCAATGACGTCAGCACGCGAGGCATGCTGACGTCATTGAGGGTTCCCTAGGATCACCGACGCACAGGAAGCCATTTGCTTCCTGCGCGTCAAACTCAGAGGTGAGTTTTGGGGCTGGGGAGGGGGGGGGGATTTTGTTAAAAGAGACAGAGGGAAAGGAAAGGGTTTTCCTTTCCCTCAATGCCTTTTTTGTGCATTCCTGCTGCACGATCGTGCAGCAGGAATGCCCACTAGGCAACAGGGATTTTTTTATTTTTAAATGGCACCATGTTTTTCTGTTTTGGGGGAGAGGCCCCTTAGGGAAGGGTCGCTCCCCCTTTTGGGGGGCAATATTTACTTGCTTTGTCTGGGGGGGTGGGGGAGTGGGGCAGACATTTTTTATATAATAAAATCGCCTTGAATTGTAATGTAGTGGGGAGTGGCCCATTGGGCAAGGGTCACTCCCATTAGTTTTAAAAAGTTTATTAATTTTAATTATCTTAAAAGTTTTATATAGTGCTAGCTTGACCCATAGGTAGGTATAGTGCTTTACATACATACTGTAAAGAAAAACAGACTGAAATTGCATTACATAGTAGGCAGGCAGTAAGGAAGCAAAACCAGGGCTAAAAAAATTTGTTTTTTTTGGGGGGAGCGGCTCCTTAAGCAAGGGTTGCTCCCCTTTTTGGGGGCAATGTAATTTAGCCTTTGTCTGGGGGGGGGGGCAGATTTTCTTTATGTAAAACAAAAAATGCCCACTGGACCACCAGGGGGTGTTTATTGGGGAGTGGCCCCTTGGGCAAGGGTCACTCCCCTTTGGGGGCTTATGATTTTGGCAGTTTGCCCCATGGGAGGGGGGGGGTGGGGGGGGTCAGATTCCGCCATTTTGAGTTCGAGCATTCGAGACCTCTTGTATATACTTGTATGTTTATATGGTTTGTGGGCTTTGGAGGAGCCCTAGGACTTGTCTGCTTCCAGTTAGCAACTTTTTTTTCTGATTAACAGAGGTCAGTAAAATACCAGAATCACTTCAGCATTCTCTAGTTTTCAGTCCATAGAAAATGTCTTCCACGAGCACCAATAGATAATAATATTTTTTTTTAATCTTGCATTTTCAGTGATATGACCACCGAAGGCCCAGATTTTATATTAAAAACAGAGCTTTGGACAAAACCATTTCCCACTGAAAGGCAATATTTCTCCCCGTGTGTTCCAATACTTGGTGTGTCACGCAGTTTGGTGCTTGCTTTTCCTCCATGTCAAAGAACAGCATATGTTTCAGGGCGCAGGCTAATGTGCTGCATAGCTAAGTACATATAAGGTCCCAAAGGCGAGGCCGATTGCATTGCAAATGCTTGTTTAATGTAGGGCCAACTAGGCCACCAGGGAGTTATTTATGGCGAGTGACCCCTTGGACAAGGGTCACTCTCCTTTGGGGTCAATATTTGTGTCTGTGTCTGCCCCGCAGGGGGCCAGAGCCCCATGTTTTTTTTTTTTAAATTGTGCCCACTAGACCACCAGTGATTTTTTTTGTGGGGCGTGGCCCCTTGGGCAAGGGTTACTCCTATTTGATAAGCATTAATTTGGCAGTTTCTGCTACCCTGAGGGGCAGATCCGCTGATTTGTTTTTTTGTAGGTCCACTAGGCCACCCGGGTTTTCTTATTTTATGTTGGGGAGCGGCCCCTTGGACAAGGGTCGCTCCCCTTTATGGGAGGATGATTGTGGTCATTTCTGCCCTCTTTGGGTGGCAGAATAGCAGTATGTTTTTAGGCCCATCTGCCATCCAGGGGGGCAGAAGCCACTAGACACCTGTTTTTTATTTTATTTTTGTGTTTGGGAGTGGCCTCCAGGGCAAGGGTTGCTCCCCTTTTACGGGGGTGAATATTTTATTTATACTCTTAGGCCCACCTACCCCTTAGCTTGGCTGGTGGATTATGTGTGGACTGGTGCATTGTTCGCATATGTGATTGTAATGTTTTATTCTCCTTTTCATTCTAGTGTAAAGCTTTTGATTCCTGTTTGCGATTTCGACAGTGGTGTTCTGCAGTTTTGCGCAGTTGCATTTTTTTTGGTAAGAAAAACATTTTTGTTGTATTTTCTCCAAATGAGTATTTTTGTCATGTATGGATGAATTTTTTTGTAAGTGGTTTCATAATGGCAGCTTATTTAGTTAGTGTTTGGTGCATGGAATTCTTTGCGATGTGTTTTGCATTGTCTTACGTGTAATTTTCTTTTCTATTTCTTTTTAAGTGGGATATTGTTGATCCATACTATGTCTGTGCAGAGTAGGTGGTGGTGAATTTATCTGCTTCTGGCAAGTGAGTGGTATCGTTTTGGAGCATATATGTATTTCTGATAAAGGTGCATTTTGTTTATTGCTTATTTTACAAAGTGTTTGTCGTTGTTGACTTGTTTGACAAGTTACTTTTATTAGTAAGCAGTATGGCTAGCCATAGAATGACTGCTCAGCAGGTGGTTGGTATGCTTCTTGAATCTTTCTCTGAGCAGGATTCTGAGACTGACAGTGCGTCTGAGGGAGAGGAGGAAGGGAAGATTCAGGCAGTGAGTTTTCTCTCCACATGGAATCATCGGATGATGAAGTTACTCTCAGTGCGGATGAAGTGCCTGTTTTAGAGGAGGATACTGCTGTGCCGATGGTGCAAGAGTCATCTGGATTGCAGCCTGAGGCTGCTAGGCTTCCTACTGGAAGTGCTGGACTCTGGGTTGATCCAAACATGGTGCAGCCGGTGTTGCCTGCCTTTAGTGGTGATGCAGGGTGTAGAGTGGATTGTGAACGTTTTTTGCCTATACAGTTTTTTCAGTTGTTTATGGATGATGTATTTTTGGGTGAGATTGTTGAGCAGACTAATTTTATGCTGAACAGTTTTTTAGGGACAATAGTGACAAACTTAGGCCCCACTCTAGAGCTACCCGGTGGACTCCCACAAATTTGGAAGAGATGAAGATGTTTTGGGGTTTGACTTTATTGATGGGTTTGATAAGGAAGCCGTCCATTGCTTCATATTGGTCTACCAGTCCCTTGATGGCAACGGCCATATTTCCTGCAGTTATGACTCGTGATCGGTATTTGCTTTTGCTACGGATGCTGCATTTTGATAATTCTTTGGCGTTGCCATGAGATAACCCTGACTGTGACCATCTTTTTAAGATTCGGCCTGTTCTTGATCACTTTGTAGATCGAATTTTAGAGATCTATGCTCCAGGGAAAGAAATATCTATTGATGAGTCTTTGGTCTTGTTCAAGGGCCGTTTGGTTTTTAGGCAGTACATCCCTAGCAAGAGGGCACGCTATGGAATTAAGCTGTATATGTTGTCTGAGAGTCGGACAGGATATGTTTTTAATTTCCGTGTTTACACTGGTAGGGATTCCACTATTGACCCCCCTGGTTGTCCGTCCACTTTTGGAGTTTGAGAAAATTGTGTGGGATCTTGCTAGAGGACTGTTTAACAGAGGCCACCATTTGTACCTTGATAACTTCTACACTGCTGTGCAATTGTTTAAGGAATTGATCAAAGTGGACACTTTTGTTTGTGTTACAATCCGCTCTAACCGTAAAGGTTATCCAAAAGAGCTTGTTTGCAGAAAACTTCAGAGGGGACAGTGCAGTTCCTTGAGTAGTGATGAACTACTAGCTGTGAAATTTGTGGACAGGAGGGATGTGTACATGCCGACTACCATCCATGATGAAAGTACTTCACTTGTGGCTGTTTGGGGTCAGATTTCTGAAGTGTGCAAACCTGTGTGCATTTTAGACTACAATAAGCACATGGGTGGTGTTGCTAGAGTAGATCAGAGGTTGGAACCTTACACTGCTATTCGTAAGGCTTATGTTTGGTATAAGAAGTTGGCCATCCACCTTTTCAATTTAGCAACTTTAAATGCTTTTGTTGTGTTCAAGGAGTGTTCTCCTGCATCAAAGTTGACTTTTGTTCAGTTTCAGCAATCTGTGATAGGCAGCCTTGTTGTTGTGGAACAGGCAAGTGTTCCTAGAGTTGGAGTGGTGGAGGATGTGGCTAGATTGAAAAATCGCCACTTTCCTGATTTCATTCCTCTCACATCCTCAAAAGACTTTCCCACTACGAGATGTAGAGTCTGTTGGCGAAGAGGTACACGGAAGGAGACTCGTATGTACTGCCACGAGTGTCCTAACCCTGGGCTGTGTGTCCCTGCTTGTTTTAGAGCGTACCACACGCAAAATAATTTTTGGGAGCATCCATGAGTGGTAAAGTGAACTGCCTGGTCTGTATTCTCTAAAAAATTTGATTCTGTTTCAAGGTTGGCATTAGTGCAATGTATTTAGTTTCATATCTTGTGTTAGTAGATTTGTATCTATTTGCAATTTGTTTGTGTTTTTATTATTGTCTAAATAAAATCCTAAATGTGATGGCGGTGTGTGTAGGCTGCCGCTTGGCTGGTGGTGTGTGTAGGCTGCCGCTTGGCTGGTGGTGTGCGTGGACTGGCGCTTGGCTGGTGCTGTGCGTGTACTGGCGCTTGGCTGGCGGTGTGCGTGGACTAGTGCTTGGCTGGTGGTGTGCGTGGACTGGCGCTTGACTGGTGGTGTGTGTGTGGACTGGCGCTTGACTGGTGGTGTGCGTGGACTGGCGCTTGGCTGGCGGTGTGCTTGGATTGGCGATTGGCTGGCGGTGTGCGTGGATTGGCGATTGGCTGGCGGTGTGCGTGGATTGGCGATTGGCTGGCGGTGTGCGTGGATTGGCGATTGGCTGGCGGTGTGCATGGTTTGGCACTCGGCTGACGGTGTGCCTTGGACTGGCACTCGGCTGGCAGTGTGTGAGTAGTTACTTGCTGGTCACTACACACACTGCTGAGTGCCACTCCACGCAATCCATCAGCTTGTGTGGTTGCTGTGTCAAGAATGTGGGCGTGTGAAAGTGATGGGCCCTTGAATGGCGCTGTCTGCTGGTGTGAGTGTTGTAATGTGATGGGCCCGTGCCTGGAGGTGTGAATGGTTTTGTATGTCTCACACGTATGAAAGGTGTATGAATGGCCTGTAAAGAGGTTGGTGCCTTGTCGTGGCTTTACAGCTCATGAGCTGTGAGTCAATGGTTCAATTTCTCGCTCTTTCAATTATTAACAGTGCATTTCATTTTTGTGAAATCACTTGCTTATACAATTGTATATACTGAACCATCACTCACCCTCGTGCCAAATCCAACCAGTATGTGTGTGTGCTTGAGGATTAGATGGCTGTGCAGTAATATTTGTCTTTCGAAAGCAGGGTGTACCTTGTCCCTTTTTGTGAATGTTGTAATGTGTTTTAGTGCATGGTGGTGTGAATGGTCTTGTGTGTATCACGTATGAAAGGTGTGTGAATGGCGTGTAAAGCGGTTGGTGCCTTGTCGTGGTTTTACAGCTCACGAGCTGCGAGTCATTGGTTCGGTTTTTTGTCCATTTAATTATTGATAGTGCATTTCATTTTTGTGAAATCTCTTGTTAATAAAATTTAATATACTGAACCATCACTCGTCCTCGTGCCAAATCCAACCAGTATGTGTGTGTGTTTGAGGAATAGATGGCTGTGCAGGAATCTTTGTCTTTTTAGTTTCTCTGCCAAGGTGTACGTTCCATGTAAGAATAACCCACCAACTGTAGATATTGTCGTAAACCCATGGGAGTTCATGGTGATGTCTCTTGTGAATTCCAAAAAGTTATTTTATCCACAGTGTCCTGCAAACCACAAAGTGTCCCACATATTCCTTGCAATATTGTGCCGAAATTCTCACGCTGTAGAAATAAGCAACTAATTATGTCAAAACGATCTGGTTTTGCAAGGGGGGTCAACTTTGTTTTTGGCCCCGTGCTCGGCGGCCATCTAGGGAAACCTACCAAACCCACACATTTTTGAAAACTAGACACCCGGGGGCTTCCAGTGAGGTATGGCTTGCATGGATCCCCCAACGTTTCCTTACCCAGAATCCCCTGCAAACCTCAATTATAGCTGAAATATCACTTTTTTCACACATTTTTGTGTGGGAAAGTTGTGGCATCACCGGGCTGATGCCACAACTTTCCCACCACCCAGCGTTCCCCCAGTTCTCCTGGTAAAAATGGTGCCTCACTTGTGTGGGAGGCCCAAGTACCCGCGACAGGCAAGGGCCTTGCCTGTCGCGGGTACTTGGGCCTCCCACACAAGTGAGGCACCATTTTTACCAGGAGACCTGGGGGAACGCTGTGTGGTGGGAAATTTGTGTGAGCCCGGTGATGCCACAACTTTCCCACACAAAAATGTGTGAAAAAAGTGATATTTCAGCTATAATTGAGGTTTGCAGGGGATTCTGGGTAAGGAAATGTTTGGGGATCCACGCAAGCCATACCTCCCTGGAAGCCCCTGCGTGTCTAGTTTTCAGAAGTGTACAGGTTTGGTAGGTTTCCCTAGATGGCCGCCAAGCACCCGGCCAAAAATCCAGGTGACCCCCCTTGCAAAACCAGGTGGTTTTGAGATAGCCAATTTAGATGTCGCCTCATTATGTTTTGGGCCCTTGCTTTTCGGGGGAACTTGGGCCTCCCACACAAGTGAGGCACCATTTTTACCGGGAGACCTGGGGGAACGCTGGGTGGTGGGAAATTTGTGTGAGCCCAGTGATGCCACAACTTTCCCGCACAACAATGTGTGAAAAATGTGATTTTTTCAGCTAAAATTGAGGTTTGCAGGGGATTCTGGGTAATGAAACCTTGGGGGATCCACACAAGACATACCTCCCAGGAAGCCCCCAGGTGTCTAGTTTTCAGAAATGTATAAGTTTGGAAGGTTTCCCTAGGTGCCGGCAGAGCTAGGGTTCAAAAACTACAGCTAGGCACTTTGCCAAAAAAGGGTAATTTTTCACTGTGAAATTTAGGTGTGACCATGTTGCATTTTGCACCGTTTCGGGTCGCGGGCAATAGGGCGACCCGCACAACTGAGGTACAATTTTTCTCGTTAGACTTTGGGGAATGCGGGGTAGGTGGAAATTTGTGGATCCAAGCAGATTCCAGAACTTTCCACCACAGAAATGTGGGGAAAATGTGTTTTTTTGGACAATTTCTTTATGTTTGCAAGGGATTCTGGGTAACAGACCCTGGTGGGAGGCAGTCAAGTCACCCTATCCTGGATTCCCCTGGGTGTCTAGTTTTCAAAAATGCATAGGTTTACTAGGTTTCCCAAGGTGCCCGCAGAGCTAGAGTTAAAAAACTACAGCTAGGCACTTTGCCAAAAAAGGGTCCTTTTTCACTGCGAAATTGAGGTGTGACCACGTTGGATTTTGCGCCGTTTCCTGTCGCGGGCAGTAGGCCAATCCGCACAAGTGAGGTACCATTTTTATCGGGAGACTTAGGGTAATTCAGATTTGTAAAGCAACTGTTATTACCTATTTCTGCCTTCCAAATGAAAGACTTTGTGTAAAAAAGAAGTCATTTTGAAAAATGACCGATAATTCTCATGCTAGTATGATTATTCCCAATTTCGAAAATGTGCAAATATGTACTGTTTCTAAACTCTATAATTTGTTACCATTTCAGAAATACATAGGTGTCTTTCATACCGATTTTTCCATGTATACATTTTCCCCACAATAAGTGCTACGTACCCTGAACATAATTAAAAAAAATTGCAATTTGCTGCTCAGTTTTTGACTCTGGGTTTGTCGGGTTCTTGGTGAACCTACAAGCCCTATATGTTCCCACAACCAGGAAGGTGCAGCGGATGTAACGGTATATTGCTTTCAAAGAGCTGTCATAATTAGAAGAAGTTACAGGTAAAAACGTTGACACAATAGGCTGTTTTTTTAACTAATTTTACATTTTTCCTATATTTACCTGTTAGTTTCTATAAAGAAACCTTGATGGATCTACAAAAATGACCCCTTGCTGAATTCAGAATTGCATCTACTTTTCCAAAATGTATAGCTTTCAAGGATCCATTATTGCTTTCATACCCATTTCTACCATTAACTGGAAGGAGGTTGAAAGCACAAAAAATAGCAAAAATAGGCTATGTCCCAGAAAAATGTCAAAACTGTGTAAAAAATGTCGGGTTTCTGACAAAAGTCTGTCATTCCCTAAAAGCTGGGAAAATGGTGATTTCAGCCCCATAAACCCTTTTTTGATACCATTTGCAGAGAAAAACCCAGACGCTTTCATTTGCAGCCCGTTTTTCCCCATTCTCCTCCCCCCCCCAAACAAATTTGCTGTATTTTGGCTAATTGCTGGGACCCCTCCAGGGGAATCCGCAAACCCTGGGTACCTTTAGAATCCCCATGATGTTGGAAGAAAAGGACGCACATTTGGCGTGGATACCTTATGTGGTCAAAAAGTTACAGGGGTCTAAGCGCGCACTGCCCCAAATAGCCCAAAAAAGGCTTAGCGCATGTGGGGGAAAGGCCTAGCAGCAAAGGGGTTAATTTTGTTGGTTGGCTTCTGACTCAGATTTGTCATACTAACATGGATATTTTATTCCCAAGGTTTTTATGTCTTACAACTTTACTTACCTGAGGTTCCTTCCACCGGAATGTATGTGATGGGAGCATTCGTTATTGCTCATCTACATCGTTATGAATGTCTGGTCTTTTTCCCTTGGACTAGACCAGTTTTGGTCTAGTAAGACACTTCTAACAGTTTCAGTCTGCAGACCATCCACCGGTAATGGTATGACTTTGGATTCAGATTCTAAAGTAAGGAATCTATGGCTAGATATCTCTATCAGATGCAGAAAACCACTCTGTCTCTAAATAATTGGAAAAAAGATTCTTCCAACTTTAAAGCCTGGAGCTCATTAACATGCCTAATTACAAACAAAAAATGCCACCTTCCAAGAAAGAAATTGAAGGGGGCATCAGTGTAAGGGTTCAAATGGGATGCTCATGAGTCTTGTGAGCATGACATTGAGGTTCCAGGAAGGTGTGGGTGGAACCCATGGTAGATTAATGTGTTTAAGCCGTCCATGTAGGTTTTAATCACTGGGACCTTAAATGAAGAAAGGAGTTATCTATTTTGGAGATAGACAACCATTGCAGAGAGATGTAATCGTATAGATTATTATTTTTATTCCAAAGTTTTATATAGCGCTGGCCAGACCAGAGGGTATCGGAGCGCTTTACAACAGTCGTTCTGCAAAAGATCACAAAATACAATAATAGTAAATAACATGGACGGAGAGTTTTAGCGGATTGTGTAACCAAGGGGCAATGAAGACATGGAATGCATTCAACGAGTGCCAGAGTTTTGGGCAGAGCTCCTCTTCCAAGGAGTAGTGTTATCAGCGCTTCTGCTGCTCCAGTCCCTTCACTGGGAAACGATTTAGGAAAACATTTTTGAGCTGACCTTTGAATTTTGAAAAGGATGGGATAGTTCTGATGCGGGGGGGGGGGAATAGAGTTCCAGATTTTGGGCGTGTTACCCACGAAGGACTGGGCCGCAGTTTGTTTGCGAGCCTTCAGCGGGATGAGTAGTAGTGCGTTCGAGCTCTTGAGGGTCCTGGTCTGGCTGGCTTTTTTGAGTTTGGAGGCCAGGTACTCGGGTTTGCCTGTGTGAACTGCTTTGTGCGTGAGGCAGGCTGTTCTGAAACTAGCATGCATTTCAACTGGGAGCCATTTTAGTTCTCTGAGTGTGGGTGAGATGTGGTCGAATTTCTTCACTGCTGTGACCATTCTGGCTGCTGCGTTGAGTTGTTTTGAGGGGAGCGAGGTGAGACTGTGATGTACCTGTGAGGGCTGCTATTCCATAGTCTAAACTAGACAACACCAGTGCTTGAGTGGCTTGTTGGAGGTCATTAAGCTGGATGAAAGGTTTTATTTTGTTCAGTAGCTTCAGGTTAAGGAAGGCGCCCTTGGTGGAGTTCTTAATGTGTTTGGTCACGTCCAGGTTCGGGTCTAGAGTGATACCTAGTGATTTTACAGAGTCTGCCAGGGTACGGTTGCTATTGAGTGCATCAATCGCTGTTAGCTCTTCCGTAATTTGGGGGTTCTCTTCTTTGTTAGAGATGAGGAGTATTTCAGTTTTGTCCTGATTGAGTTTTAGGTGGTTACTTGAAAGCCAGTGTTGAACTTCCCTGAGTGTGTCATTGAGTCTCTGAATGTCTTCAATGGAGGTGGTTTCGAGATAGATCTGTGTGTCGTCTGCATAAAGATGGAAGGGGATGTTGGCTTTTTTGAGAAGGGTTGTGAGAGATTCCATGTAAATGTTGAAAAGTTGCGGGGAGAGCACTGAACCTTGGGGGACTCCCCTGCTGACAGGGTGTAGGTCGGAAGCAAAGTTTTTGATTTTTATTCTTTAGGTGCGGTAATGGAGGAAGGAGGAGAACCAGTGTAGGACCACCTCTTCAAGACCTGCCCTTTCTTGAAGCACCTTAATGAGCAGTTTGTGGTCGACCGTGTCAAAAGCTGCCGATAGGTCTAAGAGAATAAGAAGGCAGCATTTGTCCCCATCAAGTGATTTGTGGATATCATCAATGACGTTGAGGATCGCGGTTTAAGTGCTGCAGCCTTTTCTGAAACCCGATTGGTGGGAATCGAGGAGGTTGATGCTATCCAAGTGCTGAGTTAGTTGCAAGGTAAGTTAGAAACTGGTCTGAAATTATTCATGTCTTTTGTGTCTAGGCCAGGTTTTTTTTTTTAGCAGTGGTGTGACTTGACCGACTTTTAGGCGGTCAGGAACGACTCCGGTTCTCAGGGAGCTGTTTATAATCTTGCACCAATGTGGAGCGAGGGAGAATTTCGGCTTTTTGGTCAGTTGTGAGGGTAGAGGATCTAGAGCGTGGGAGAAGGGATTGGATGTGGTGATTAGTTTGACTATCTCTGCTTCATTTATCAGGGTGAAAGATTTCCAGGGCTTTGTAGGGGGCTTGGATGCATTGTCGATTGTCCCAAGCGAGATGCTCTTGCAGGAGGGGGTGATGTTGAAATCCATTGAGAGCTCAATCTTGTTGATCTGGTCCTCAAAGAAGTTGGCTAAGTTGTTGCAGAGCTCTTTGGAAGCCTGCATTGAGGAGGTAGTGGGCTTTGAGGTTTGCTGTCTGATGATATTAAAGAGCTCTCTGGGCCTGTTTTTTGCGTTGTCTAGCGTGGTGCAGAAAAACGAGGTTTTTTTCGTTCTGGATGTGTTTGTTCTACTTCCTGCGGGCTGCTTTGAGTTGCTGCCGGAGGATAGCGGAAGGGTTGTTTTTCCAGAGTCCTCTCTGTGGCTCTTAGTTGTCTCCTTTCTGAGTTGATGTCAGTGTTAAACCATGACCTTGATGGGATTTTTCAGTTTTTTTTTTTCAATTTCCGGGGTGCTATTTGATCAAGAATGGACATCATATTTGAGTTGTAGTGCGAGGTGAGCTCAGTTGTGGTGAGGAGATCAGAGGTGATGGGAAGGATCAAGCATATCCTTTCCTCTAGGTTGGCTAGGGAAATCTGGGTTAGATTTCTAGACCATATGGGGAGTCTTGTGAGGGGGGCTGGGAAAGAACCTTTTGGTTGATGTGGAATAGGCTGTTGTGGTGGTCGGACAAGTCCACAGGGAGGATGTGGTCGATCGTAACTGCGTCACGATGAGCGATAATGGCATCTAAGGTTGCTCCTTTATTGTGCGTTTCTACTGAACAGAGTTGGGAAAGATTATTGTCCTGGAGGAAATTGTTTAGGGTTTGAATTAGCAGGTTTAGTATAATTCCACCATAGGTTGAGGTCTCTGAGAATTAGGTTGTTTGAGTTACCGAGTGAGCAATCAGGTCGGAGAGGTGTTTTCCCCGAATGCGGAGGTGTCGCCTGGGGGATGGTATAGAAGATGGCAGAGTATTGCTCTATTGTCATTTGTCTTGCTGTTGGCGGTAAGACATTCAATGGTGCTGTAATTGAAGGTGTTCATTTCCATAATGGCAATGTTGGTCTTATGTATGATTGCTATACCTCCACCACGTTGATCTTTTCTGTCCTTGTGATGATAGTGTAGCCTGGGGGCACCAACACATCTAGGATTGGAGCAGAGAGCTCATAAAGCCAAGTCTCAGTGATGAACGCGATGTCAATGTCATGGGAGAGGATGGTTTCTGCTAATTCTGTTGCATGTTTGGAGGCTGATCTGCAATTAAGGAGCATGCAGTTGGTAGAGGACCCCACTTTGTCGTGTTTCTTTATGAGGGGGGCTCTGGATAGGGTAATTAGGAGGACCGGTGGTCTTGAGGAATTCAGGGGGCAGAGATCTCTTCCGAAACCGGTGATCACTTGGATCTTGGATTTAGGGGGAAGCTGTGGGAGGAGAGTTGTATGTTAAAGATAGCTCCGCCGCTTCTTTTGCAGACATAGCGACTTTAGTTCTTCTGGGTCTTTGTGCTCGGTTCTAGATGTGAGCTATAACCTATCAATGTATTATTCTGTGTCTTTGAAAGGGTCAATTTGCTTTAAATGACAGTAGCAGACAAAGCTTTTCCACTTTGCTGCATGGCAAGGTCTATTAGGGCTATGGGCTTCCTTAAGAATGTCCATACTTTCTGGTGGCAAGTTGAGGTAACCAAACTATGACCTCAGAAGCCAAATTGCAAGGTTCAGAGTTTTGGGGTCTGGGTTCCTGATTTCTCCATAGTTCTGATTGAGAAGATCTAGCCTGTTTGGAAGCTTCTTGTGGGGAATACAGAGAGGTCTACAAGTGTTGTGAACCAGGGTTGACGAGCCCAGATCATTGTAAGATAAGTCTGCCTGAGCTTCTGAACCAGAAATGGAAGGAGAGGGAGAGGTGGAAAAGCATAGGCAAATATCCCTGTCCTACTTGCCCATAGTGTGTTGCCCCTGGGTAGTGGGTGAGGGAACATGGAGGCAAAGGTAAAGTATTCTGCATTTTCTGGGGTTGCAAAAAGGTGTATGTGAGGGAACCTCACCTCTGGAAACTTGGGAGGAGGACTTGTGGGTGGAGTTCCCCTTCATGGAGTTGTTGCTGCAACCCGGTCTGCAAAGTTGTTGTCTATTTCCAGAAGGTATTCCGCTAACAGGTGAATGTTCTGATGTAGAGTCCATTTCCAGATGGTCTGAGACAGGTGACACAATTGTGGAGACCTTATCCCTTCATGTTTCTGGAGGTATTACATGGCTGTCATATTGTATCATTTTCCATCTGCACACGGACACCATTGCAAGTCAAGTGAGGTAGGAATACTTTGAGCGCTAGGTGAGCAGCTTGAAGCTGTAGGTAGCTGGTGTCGAGACCACAGTGATTGGCATCCCAGAGACCCTGTACTGTGAGGTCTCCTAGGTATGCACCCCATCCCATCTTTGATGCATCCGTTTTGATAGTGATGTGGGGAACAAAGTCGAGAAAAACGCCACCCTTTCAACAGGTTGGTGGTATACCACCACAGCATAGAGCGGTGAGTATGGCGGACTATCAACACCAGATCCTCTAACTGACCCTATAACTGAGACCACTGCTAAACATTCCTGTAATGGACGCATGTGTAGTAGAGCATAGGGTAGAATGATTATGTAGGAGGCCTTTATCCCAAAAAGACCTATGACTGTCCTCACTGTGAGTTGTTGGTTTGTTTGAAACTGGGGCAACATGCCTGTAAGTTGTGGACTCTTGAGGGATTGGGATAAGCTAGTCCTATTTGTGTATTTAGGACTGCCCCCCCAAGTATGGCTGAACTTGCAATGGATGCAGGTGAGAGTTGGGAACGTGGACAGTGAATCCAAAACAGTAGAGTAGATCTATTGTAATCTGAGTGTGTTTTTGACACCCGTGGTGAGTGTTGGCTTTGATAAGTGGCTTTGGTGGAGAAGTGTAGCTCACTGGTTAGAGGAGGCATACCCTGAAGCAGAGGTCAGACCCGGGACCAGGGTTCGATTCCCGACGCGGCAGGGTCTGGAGCCCAATTGTCCACGGACTCGATAATTCTCGCTTCGGTGCCTACTCTAAGCACGAGTTCACACTATGCAGCTCTGGGCAACAAGCTTGCTTAATCTCCACAACGGCCCCCCGCGGCGGGATGCCTGGCTTTCACCTTGGGGATGCCCAGTACGGGTTATCTCACAGGGAAAAACCAGGACGGGTTCCCAATGCAAGCGCCGAGATGCCCAAGGGTAATTTGAGCGCTATATATGACCGCACATACATACATACATACATAAGCTAGTCATCCAGATATGAGAATACTTGGGCATTTTGTATGCACAGATGAGCTGACACCACTGCTAGGCATTTGGTGAACAATTGTGGTGCAGTGATCTTCCCAAAGGGGAGAATGTTGAATTGGTAATTGCCTCGAATGACAAATCATAAGTATTGTGATGAGTTGTGTGTATTGGTATGTGGAAGTAGGCGTCCTTTAGGTCTAGTGTGGCCATAAAGTCACCCTGTTGAAGAAGTTGAATTACATCTAGTAAGGTGACCATGTGGAAGTGCTCTGATAGAATCTATTTGTTAAACAGCCTAAGATCCAAGAGTGGCAGTACGAACCCATCCTTTTTGGGGATTAGGAAGTACAGAGAGTATACCCGAGCCCTGATGTTGAGGAGGGACGGGTTCTATAGCTCCTTTCAACACAATAGTTTAAAGTTCTTGTTTGAGTAATGTTTGATGTTCCTTTGACAGGCTGTGAGTGCAAGGTGAAATATTGAGAGGCGTGGTAATGAGCTCCAGGCAATGGCCATATTGGTTAATGGCTAAAACCCACTTCTCTGATGTGATGGATTGCCATGTGGGTAGAAAATATTGTAGTCTGCCCCTGACAGGTGTTGTATGATAAGGGGGCAGGAGAGAGTAGTCACTGTTTGGTGGAGGGTATTGCTCCACAAGAGAGAAACCCCTACCTGTACCTCTGGCATTGTTACCTCTATAGGAGACACAATAGCAACCCTTTGAGTAAGAGCCGTGAACTTGTTGTTTTGGGTGGGAAGTGGATGCCTCAGAAGTGGTGGTTTATGAGGCTCCACAGTAACCGGTTGACACAAAGTGCAGCAGGTGTTTGGAGAGCTCACATTGCTTTCACCATTTCCGCGTCCTTGTTTAGGTCAAGCCTAGGCAGCGTACAGGAGTAAGAAGGTGGAATCTGACTACATGGTTGCCCCCACTTTTTTCCAGGTGTTTTGCTGGTGTTCGACTTAGTTTGGCTGGAATTCAGGACCCCAGTCTATCTGCTTTTTCCCTTAAATTGATTACATGTACTTTAGGTACACTCCAGATTGGATTCTGGGTACACTTATGAGTCCCTAGTATATGGTCCACTATGTACCCAGGGCATAGTTACCCCAGAGGCCTACCAGGGGCTGCAGCATGTATTATGCCACCACTGGGAAGCCATCCAAAATGACACCACAGGTCTGCTACTACAGCCAGAGTAAGGTGGTGCATGCACCCCTTACAGAGATATAGGTTCACTATATCTCACCCTATCACTGCACATATACAACTATCAGTCACCCTTATGGCAGGCCTTATCAATCTTGAAGGCAGGGTGCTTGGTTTTATGTGAGAGGGTGCCCATGCATGAGCAGAGCCCCTCTGCAGCCTTCAGAATCTATTCTCCGGCGTTTTATGTGATGCAGCCTGACCATATACTCTTAAGTGCATTATAACCTTGTGGTAAATGCTAACTTTGGGATGGCTGCACAGAAACATGTTGTGTTTGGTGTCAAACACCTTGGAATCATACCCCCACACCAGTAACTGGTGTGGGAGTATGATCCCACCCTTCTAGAGGGAGAGACATGACAGCACCGGTACACCCGGTACCAGATAACAGAGCCCTGGCATCACAAAATGGATGCTGCCAGCCACAGACACGAGTCTGGCCTCCTGCTGCTGACCGAAACTCCAGCAGGGGAGACCTGGACAATAGGTTTCCTGTCACAGGGAGGTGTTATCACTCCAAGAGTGCTTTGAAGTCTGCACTGGGGGCACATTTGGTGTCCCAGTGCATAGTCCAGCTCAAACTGGTTGCAGGAGCTACCAGCCCCTGCTCTGGCACAAAACTGGACTAAGGAAATGGGTGAAGCCACCCCTCTTTCCAAGCCATACCATAGGAGGGTCCCCTGAGTTAGTACAACCCCTTCCTAGGGTATAAAGAAGGAACCCCTGACTACAGAACTTTAGATCTCCCTGGATGAAACTCTGAAACTGAATCCTGGAACTTCGACAATCTACACGATTCTAGATGACTGAAGAATCTCCCTTGGGAGTAAAGGAGTTACTCCCCTGCTTGGCAGGCGCCAAAGATGGCAGCTCCTGAGGAATCCGAAGAACTTTGCAACACAGGAGGTGGGTTCCCGTGGTCTCTGAGGTCGATCTGTGTGCTCAGCAACTCTGAGGCCTGTATCCCTCGTGGAGACCCTGCAACCCGAATCCCTAGACACCGCGACGATTTGCAGAAGCATCAGCTTTGAGGGGACCTCGGCAGCTGAGCTTTGGGTTACTTATAGCCCTGACCCTGAGCAGCATTGGCACTGAAGAATGACTGCCTACACTCCACGAGTGTTCCGTGAGCTGGCCCTTCGTGTTTTCTCTCGAGGTCCCTTCGCGATCCTTGGTCCCTGTGAAGGCAACTCTGACTTTCATTGGGCTTCCCTGGTTGCTCCAGACGTGCCCTGACTCCCCATCGCTTGGGGAGTCCTCAGGACCTTGCTGGTCCGCACCAAAGCATCTTCCCTCTTCCTGCATGGGTTGCTGTTGCCAAGGCTTGTTGTGTCCAATCCGGGCCAGGATGCTGCAGCACTCAACATCCTTCGTCGGACAGCTTGAATCCATCTTCTGGTCGTCGTTTACACCTCCTGGTCCTCGTGGCTGAAGAGTCAAGCTTCTCCTCTTCGCACCTGAAGCACCTGACATCAGTGGGCATTCGTCTATCGCGCCCCTGGTCACTGGCAAGTGACCCAGACTCTGTCCCCTCTGCTTACAGGTTCTTCACATCTTCGATCCCGGCTTGGATCTCTTCGGACACTTCCTTTCTTCCCAGCAGCAGCACTTTGCAGCATCTTGCCATTGAAATCCACGAAGACGCCCGAAACCATTTGACACCTACGCACCCGGCTTACCTGGTTTTGGTAACACGAGTACTCCCGTGCTCCCATGGGTGTTGGCCCTAGAACCCTCTAAGTGCAAAAGGGTTTGTTCCTAGTCCACCCCTTAGTGTCCTTAGCCTCTAAATTTCCAACCACGACTTTCCCATAGACCAGTACGGGGCTCATGCACTGTGTCTAGTCAAGTCATGGTTCTTATACTACTTTCTTAATATATGGTTTAGTTCGCCCCTAGGGCCTATCGTATATTGTGCTAATTTACTGTGAAATTTTAATTGTAACATGTGCTTTGACCTCTAGCCTCATAAAGAGACTAGGAGGATGTGTTTAGTAATAAATACATATATTTTATATATATACCTGGTGTGGTTCTCCTTTCATTTGGTCATTCAAGAGGTTATAGACTGGTAAAACAAACTGCTTTATATTCCTTCAAGACTTAGCCTGAAGGCTGCTCTCCATAGCTATCACTAGGATAGCTTTCAAATAAAGTTGTCTTCAACCTATCATCCATAAGGGGTTGTTTGGACTGGTGCAAGGTGCCCACTATAACTAGTGGACAGCATATACCAGGCCAACTTCTCACAACATGCACGGTCTGCAAGACCTGATGTAATCCTATACGGAGTATAATCTCACCTACTGCTTGCCATTGGTTCACTACAGCATTGCTCTGCTTTCCTGGCTCCTTATTGGCTGGCTCTCCCGAGTTGTCACTTCTGTTTTATGGAAGGGAGCACCAGCCAACTACAGTGTAGTTACCCTGTAGGTCTGTATCGTTTTTTTAAGGGACTACTTCCTTAATTTCTGTTTTAATCGCCATGCGCCCACATCACGGGTCACCATGCGCTTACGTTTATTATGCATAGGTGCCATGCTTCATGTTGTAGAGCGGCAACTGCTTTCACTTTTATCATTACTTTATTACCATGATGGCTGTTTCACGGGCCGCCATTCGCCTAATGTTTATGTGGACGGGTGCCGTGCTTTATTTAAGCATGGCGTCCACTTTCATATTTTTAGGTCCCGCCTAGGCAGCGCATGTGCTGTCTCGTCGAGAGATGCTGTATACAGTATAGTGGGGAAAGCTCCTCCCACTCTCCGGCCATATTTTTGATTGGCTTCAGTCTTAAATTCTGCAATGTGATTGGTGTTTAGCTTGTTACTCATGCCTCCTCATGGCAATAACGTCCAGTATTTCCTTCCGAGGCTGTCGGCCCCTTTACTTAAAAAACTGTTTTTTAAGATCCTTCCTCCCCAAACAAATCACCTCTACCTTTGACCTTAGAGGATATTATGGATGAACGGAGAAATATACGACCTATCATGGCGGATACCACTGCGACGCTTTGAAGAATTACAGAGAAATGGTCTAGTCTGGACTTAAGACTTACAGACATTGAACAAAGGATTAGTGATGCACAGGATGTTGTCACTAGAGTGAATATTTTATTTAAAGAGGTTGCTCAACTGAAGAAAACATCAGACGATTTGGAAAATCGAAACAGATGTAATAACCTAAGAATTTATGGTATATCAGAAGGTTCTGAGGGCTCAGACATGATTACTTTCTAGAAGGCGCATATTCCACATATAGTAGGCCTATCGAAATCTGTAGACCTTAATGAACAAGTTGCTTACCTTCGGTAACGATGTATCTGTAAGAAACATTAGTTAGTTAGATTCCTCACCTTAGAATATTCCCAGGCGTCAGACTGGATCCGGAAGATTTTTGTAGCAATACCCCTTGCGCGTCGCTAGGCGTCGTCTGCGGCTCCGCGTCCGTCGTTGGTGTCCTGCGCCGGAATGACATCCCTGGAGTACTTAGACGCCGCCCACGCGCGCTGACGTCAGTTCTTGTACATAGCTTTCCGCGCCAGGAACACAGAGCCATGCAAGAGACCGACACTGGTGCCAAAAAAGTCTAGGGGCCTGAAAAGGATAACCTTAACCCTAGATGTCAGTTCGCAGAACGGGGAGGCTGGGTGGGTCGGTGAGGAATCTAACTAACTAATGTTTCTTACAGATACATCGTTACCGAAGGTAAGTAACTTGTTCATCTGAAAGAAACACGTTAGTTAGATTCCTCACCTTAGAATAGATACCCCAGCAATACCAACCCCGATGGTTGGTCTGCGAACCAAGATCACACCAGAAAGTCCTGGAAGACAGAACGGCCAAAGAAGCCATCCCTCCGGACTTGGCTGTCTAGGCAATAATGCCTGGCAAACGTGTGTAGCGAAGCCCACGTTGCCGCCTGACAGATGTCCTCCAAAGGGACACCCTGTCCCAGGGCAGTAGTAGCCGCTGTGGCCCGAGTGGAATGGGCTCGCAGTAAAAAAAGGAGGTTCCTTTTTTGCCAAGGAGTAACAGATTTTTATGCACAAAACAACCCACCGTGAGATGGTCCGTTTGTGCACAGCTTTCCCCTTCTTAGCACCCACGTATCCAACGAAAAGTTGGTTGTCCACCCAGAATTGTTTTGTGCGGTCCAAATAGAAGGAGAGCGCACGTTTTGGGTCAAGACGGCGGAGCCTCTCTTCCTCTTTGGAAGGATGCGGAGGCGGAAAGAAGGTGGGCAAGGTGACAGATTGCCCGAGGTGAAAGGGGGTCACCACTTTTGGTAGAAAAGAAGGACGAGGCCGGAGGACAACCTTGTCCAGATGAACAGACAGAAAAGGAGGCTTGGACGAAAGGGCCTGGAGCTCACTCACCCGTCTAGCCGAGGTGATAGCTACCAGGAAAGCAGTCTTAAGACGAAGAGGACAATTGTGAAGAGGCTCAAAGGGAGCGCACATCAGAAATGTGAGGACAAGATTCAAGTCCCACTGAGGCATTACGAAAGGGACAGGAGGGAATGTGTGGGTAATGCCTTTAAGAAAGCGTGAAACTACAGGGGACTTGAAAACAGAAGGCTGATCAGGAAGCCGTAAGAAGGCAGAGATGGCAGCAAGATAACCTTTCAAGGTGCCCAAGGCAGAGCCCTGCTGGGCCAAAGAAAGAAGAAAGAGGAGAACCTCAGATTGAGGGGCGGAAAGGGGATCCACATCCTTAGCTGTGCACCATGCCACAAATTTGTTCCACCGGCAGGCGTATACCGTCTTTGTGGAGGGACGCCTGGCTGCCAGAATGATATCACAGACTTCAGGAGGCAAGTCAAATGGCATCAACTGCCGCCACTCAATCTCCATGCATGGAGGTGGAGGCTGGACAGGTTCGGGTGGAGGGCCGTCCCTGTTGCTGCGACAGGAGGTCCTCCTGAAGAGGCAGGCGGATCGGAGGATCGGTCAGCATACTGAGTAGCTCTGGATACCAGTACCTTCGTGCCCAATCCGGAGCCACCAAGGTGACTTGGGCCCGGTCGTGCCTGATCTTCTTCAGCACTCTGGGCAGAAGTGGTATAGGCGGAAAGGCGTACAACAGACCGCAACTCCACTCGCTACGAAAAGCGTCGCCGAGCGAGTGCCGCCTTGGAAATTCTAACACGCAGAACTGCTGACATTGCGCGTTCTCTTCGGTGGCAAATAGATCTAACCCAGGCTCTCCCCACTGCTGAAAGAGATCTTGCGCCACTTCTGAGTTCAGATGCCATTCGTGATCCATCATGCACCGGCAGCTGAATTCGTCCGCTCTGGCGTTCAGAGAGCCCGCCAGATGTTGAACCACCAGGAGAATGCCCCTGGTGTTCCAGCCATGTCCAGAGGTGCAGAGCCTCCTGACAAAGGGTCCACGACCCCACCCCGCCGTGTTTGTTGCAATACCACATGGCGGTGGTGTTGTCCGTGAACACCTGTACGACACTTCCTCGGACAGAGGGAAGGAATGCCTTCAGTGCTAGTCGGATCGCTCTCAGCTCCAACAAGTTGATGTGGAGTCGAGACTCCGCCGGAGACCAGAGGCCTCTGATCTCCGCCTCTCCCATATGGCCACCCCATCCCAGGAGGGACGCATCCGTCACTATGACATGCTCCGGTTGGGGCAGGGAGAGGCTCTTGCCCGTGACCCAATCGCGGTCCGTGAGCCACCACTGCAACTGCTTCGCAGTGCCCTCCGAGATCAAGACATGGTCGGACAGGTTTCCGTGATGCTGGGCCCACTGAAACTTCAGGTCCCACTGTAGAGCCCGCATGCGCCGCCTGGCGTGATGCACTAATAGGATGCAGGAGGCCATCAGCCCCAGGAGCCGCAACACTAACCTGACCGAAACCCAGGATAGAGGCCGAAAGATGGGAATCAGGGCCTGAATATCCCGGACCCGCTGCTCAGGTGGAGAGACCCAGAACTGCGCCGAATCGAGAACCGCTCCGATGAAGAGGAGCTTCTGAGAGGGGCTCAGGTGTGACTTCGGCACGTTGATGGAAATCCCCAGCAAATGCAGGAGATCCGCCGTAGTCTGGAGGTGGGAGACGACTGCCCGGGGCGAGCCCGCCTTCAACAACCAGTCGTCGAGATAGGGGAAGACTGGAACCCCTGATCTGCGCAGATGAGCTGCGACCACCGCCATCACTTTCGTGAACACCCGAGGGGCACTGGTGAGGCCGAAGGGGAGCACGGTGAACTGAAAGTGCTCCTGACCCACCGTGAACCGCAGGTAACGCCGGTGGGCCGGCAGGTCGGGGATGTGAAAATAGGCGTCCTGTAAGTCCAACGCTACCATCCAGTCTCCAGGGTATAGGGCAGCCAGAACCTGAGCGAGCGTGAGCATCTTGAACCGCTCTTTCCGAAGGAAGGCGTTGACGCTCCTCAGGTCCAAGATAGGGCGTAGGCCCCCTTAGCCCTTCTTGGGAACCAGAAAGTAGTGGGAATAGCAACCACGACCTACTTCCGGCCCAGGGACGCGTTCGACGGCCTCTTTGGCCAAGAGGGCCGCAACTTCCTCCCGCAGCAGATGCAAATGATCCTCCGACATACGGTGGTACTGCGGTGGCATGGCTGGAGGGGTCGTCTCGAAGGGGAGTGAGTAGCCCCTTCGGACGATTTGCAGCACCCACCTGTCCGAAGTGATGGACCGCCAGTGGAGCAGGTGATGGCGAACTCTGCCGCCCACTGGGGTGGGATGGGCCTGAAAGCTCGGACTAGGAGGGCTTTGAGGCGGATGCTGCCGGGGTGGATGTGGACTGACCGGCACGTTGTCCTCCAGTACCGCCTCGGCGGAATCCTCGTCCGCGACGGCTGGTTCTGCGGCCGGTGGCTAGGCGGACGTGAGGAGGCGCCCCTTCCTTGGCCACGAAAGGAGCGAAAAGCGGAAGTTTGTGGCAGTGGGGCCGAGAGGCCCAAGGACTTGGCCGTAGCCCGGGAGTCCTTGAAGCGAGCCAGCGCACTGTCCGCTTTCTCACCAAAAAGGCGAGTGCCATCGAAGGGCATGTCCATGAGAGTGCTCTGGACATCCCCTGAAAAGGACGTGGACCGCAGCCAGGCGTGACGTCGAAGCGCCACCGTGGTAGAAATCGCCCTACTTAGCGAGTCCGTAGTGTACAGTCCACACCTGATAGCATGGCGTGCCGCATCTCTCTCATTGGCCAGAGCTTGGGAAAGCGGTGCCCGGGCCTCCTCAGGGCACAGGGGCAGCACGTCCTCCACTGCATCCCACAGAGTGTGGGAATAACGGTCCAAGAGGCACGCGGTGTTCAAAGACCTCAGGCCCAAACTGAGCGAAGAGAACAGCTTCTTACCGAACTGTTCTAGTCTCTTGGAATCCCGGTCCAGAGGAGCGGACGGGAAGGAGGATTGGGACGTTGAGGCCTGGATAACCAGACTCTCGGTAGTGGGGTGTTGGGACAGAAAACTGGGGTCGCCTGGAGCAGGGCGGTGGCGCCTGGCAACGTTCCTATCCACAGGGGGAACTGTGGAGGGCTTGGACCAAGTGCCCTGCAGAACGTCGACAAGGGCCTCATTGAACTGCAGCAGAGGCCCAGTGGAGCTTGCTGCAGACTGAAGCACCTCAGTGAGGATGTTGGTCCTCACAGCCACGGCAGGCAACTCAAGCCCAAGGGCTTCTGCTGCCTTGCGCAGCACCACAGAATAAGCTGCACCCTCCTCCAAAGCCACAGTCGGAGGCGAGATGAATCCAGTGTCTGGGGAGGTATCTAGACCACTGGCCTCCACCAGTTCATCTGCCCAGTCCTGAGAAAGTTGGCCCTGAACGGCCATAGGGTCCTCGGACCCGTCCCAGTCGCCCCCGTCATCCGATTCCTGGTAAACAGAAGGAAGGATCGGAGCCGGACGATAGACAAAATGTGTCTCCAGAGGCGTCGGAAGCGGCGTCGGGCCCGGACCGGGGCTAAACTGAGGAACGGCGTCGACCGGAGTCGGCGTCGGAGGTGGCACCGGTGGCGACGCCGGCGGAGGAGGCGTTACGAAGTCGACCGGCGTCGACTGGGATTCAGGCCCGAATCCCTCGGGGACCTGCGGCGTCGGGGATGGAGCCGTCGACTGCACCAGGGCCGGAGCCGCCGGCACGCAAGGTCGCCCAGTTGAGTCCGCTGGGCCCGAAGGCGCTCCGGCGGGCGTCGACGGCGGAGCCAGGCTCCTCATGGTCGAGAGGAAGGCACTGACCTCCGCCGGCGTTGCGTTAGTCCCAGGGACCGGCGGGTATGGGGACGGACGCGGCGCTCGCGGCTCTGATGGAGCCTCGGGGTTGGGACCACCCTGACCCTCGGCCGAGTCGCGCGACCGGCGAGGGGAGTCCGAAGAGCGGTGTCGCCTCTTGGACTTCTTGGATCGCTTCGACTTACCGAGGACTTCGAGCCAGACGAGCGTTGTTGATGGCGAGTGACGAAGCTCGAGAAGCTTACGGGACCGCACCCGCCTAGCTTTCGAGGTCAGGGCCATACAGTCGGAACACGACTCCGCGTCGTGGTCGGGCCCCAAGCAGTACAGGCACCGGCGATGGTGATCAGTCACCGACATCAGTCGGTGACAGGAGTCACAGGCCTTGAAACCAGGCATCCTACCGGCACCAGAGTCGACAAATGACCAAAAAGAGTCAAAAAGTTAGTCAAAAAATGACTAAAGGGGTAGCTCTCCCGGATCGTCGCTTACTGGCGTGGAAAAAAGAAGAACTGACGTCAGCGCGCGAGGGAGGCGGTCTAAGTACTCCAGCGATGTCATTCCGGCGCACAACACCAACGACGGACGCGGAGCCGCAGACGACGCCTAGCGACGCGCAAGGGGTATTGCTACAAAAATCTTCCGGATCCAGTCTGACGCCTGGGGATATTCTAAGGTGAGGAATCTAACTAACGTGTTTCTTTCAGATATTCAGAATGCGCTCAGGTTAGGTCCTCTCAACGTATCAGCTTCAGGCAGACCACGAGAAATCATTGCCTATTTTCTTTTGTACTCTGATTTAATGGAGACTCTTACAGCAGCTAAACAGCGTAAAGAGATGCTTTGGTCAGGTCAAAAAAATGTATTTAGTCAAGATGTTTCTAAGCACACAGCTAATCAAGAAAAGTGTTTCTAGACCTCAGACCTAAGTTTCGATCTATGAATGCTCGTTATGGTCTTATCCATCCTTGTTTTTTCAAAGTAACATATAAAGGCAAAACAATCGCCTTCGAGGATCCTACAGAGCTCAAGAAATGTATACATGTGTACAAGGGAGAAGATATGGAACTCAGTAAAACCTAATTGTTCTCTTTCTTTTGTTTCACAGGTTCCAACCCGTATCTTATTTAAGGACGATGTCTCTGTTCGCATTGTCCATCTGTTTCATTTTCCGTGTTCTGCTTGGTTGTATGGTCTCCCTAATATTTGGTAAGACCCTTTGCACTGTGTTGGTTATGTTCCCTTTTCATTAATATTGTCCTTCCATTATTTGTCGATATTACATCTACTTATTCTCGGTGTTCCTCTTTGGAGTGGCGTCTGTCCTTCTAATTCCAGCTTTCAACATTAATATTTTTCTGGTTGTGATTGCTATGGCTAAAGTCTTTAGTCTTTTTGTCATCTTTCCTACATATATGCTTCAGTGGAGATGGTTTTCTCCTTTTGTTCCTCTTGTCCCTTTCTTACCTCTTATCTTATCTCTTCTTCCATTTTCTTTCTTTTTTCTTCAGTATAATACAGCGACCCTTTCTATAAGCAAACTTTTTCTTGTGGTTCTGTACTATTTTCTACCTGGCCTGATCGGTTTTGGAAAACACGTTGTTAGACGGCGACCTGAGAGGAGCCCGGAAAGGGGTCCTGACTACCCTGAGACCCACCCTCGAAGTATCGTAGCCGGGCACTGGCGGGAGACTCCTCAGGGGGAGGGATCTCGTATCTAGGATCGTACCCCTGGCATCACACGACACAGAGACACCACACTGTGCGTTCTTAGGAATCAATCTTTATCAATCAGATCAGCACTGCAAATATGTACAAAGAGAGCGCGGGCTCAAGGAGTCTCGGAAGGGATCGGGGGTAGCGGGACAGTCTCTGGCAAAGGTTCAAGGCAGGGGCGTACCCGGCGCACAGCTCACAATCCTCGAGCTGGGGGATACGCTTGTTGTAGCTGGGGTCCGGCGGGACCGCGAGAGTCTGTGGGAGCCGCGAGTCACTCAGCAGGGCTCAGGTACAAGTTCGGAGGTCTTACGATCTTCAGGGAGCCGCGAGTCACTCAGCAGGGCTCAGGTACAAGTTCGGAGGTCTTACGATCTTCAGGGAGCCGCGAGTCACTCAGCAGGGCTCAGGTACAAGTTCGGAGGTCTTACGATCTTCAGGGAGCCGCGAGTCACTCAGCAGGGCTCAGGTACAAGTTCGGAGGTCTTACGATCTTCAGGGAGCCGCGAGTCACTCAGCAGGGCTCAGGTACAAGTTCGGAGGTCTTACGATCTTCAGGGAGCCGCGAGTCACTCAGCAGGGCTCAGGTACAAGTTCGGAGGTTCTAAGTTCCAGGAGCCGCGACCGCGTCAGCAGGGCTCTCGTTGTTCCAGCGTCGAATCTCCCGGACAGTCCCAGAGCACCCCTTGTTATAGGTCGACCCCTCTTTGATGTCCGGAGTCTGTGCAGGCAGGGGTCTTGTCACCTGGGGGTCACTTGTCGGGGTTTCCTGCCATTGTCTTTTGATCCTTTCAGGGCCGGGTCGGGAGGAGTCCCAGACACCCAGCAGGCATGGAGCCAGCCCTCGGAGGCCGGAGGGCCGATCGAAACCCATCGACCCAGGGGAGTTCAGAGGTGCGATAGAAACTGCTCCTCCCTCTCTCATCCCCTGGCAAGCGTGATGCCCTCCAGCCGGAGTGGCGCCTCTAGGCCCGGGTCGCGCTGGGGCCGGGCGGCCATCTTGGTGCATGAAGTGGGCACGCGGGCCCGAGGTGGCCGAGAGGAGAGAGGCCATGGACGAGGATGTCCGGGTCGGGTGCGTGTGTTCTGGTGGGAAGGATCGGCTAGGCCGTGTGCTTGGGGCTGCAGGTACCAGGTTAGGTGGTGCGGGGGGCAAGTAGAGCCATGCTGCGAGGCCGGGTCCAACACGCGTTGACTGTTTTTTTCAAATTCTATATTTTAATATAGCTTCTTTGTTTAATGGAATTCATGTGTATCTGGACTTGCATTATTTTCTATAATTTTGGTTATGGTTGATTAAGTACTTTAATTATTTTAGGTTTCATTTGTGCTTTTTTAAAACTCTTTATATATCCCCCAGATTACGTATTATCTCATGGAATGTTAAGGGAATTTGTAACCCTGTTAAAAAGCAAAGAGTGTTGTCTCACCTTACTAAATTGAAATGCCATGTTGCTTTACAACAAAAAACTAATCCTAAGGAGCAAGATATACTATCCTTACGTAGACAATGGGTTGGATATGTTTTTTAAATCTCCAGCAGTGAATAATAACATTGGTGTAATAATATTATTTCACAAATCGTTATGTACTTGTTAGACCTGGCACCTTGGCGTGAGTCTCCCTTCCACTTTTTGTCGCTGTGCCTCATGTGTTTTTATGGTGTTGGCCGCTCAGAGCACTGTGCCACTGCCAACCAGTAAAATGTATATGTCGGTTGGATTCCATGATTGGCTTATTTGGTTTACTGTCAGACCCCAGTAAAGTGCACCAGGAGTGCCAGGGCGTGTAAATACAAATGCCGCTGGTGGGCTCGCAGCACTGGATGTGCCACCCACAGAAGCGGCTTGGTAAAACGTGTCTAAGGTCTGCCATTGCAGAACCTGCGTGCAGTCTGGTACGGACATGCTGACTGGGCAAGTGCACACACTTGCCAGTCCCTAAACCTTCCCTTAACTTCATATCAGTCACCCCTATGGTAGGCCCAAGGGCAGGGTGCATTGTAAGCATAAGGTAGGGCAAGCCCTGATGTGTGTGGCATGTCCTAATAGTGAATTACAGCCATTTTCGTTTTTCACCATTGTAAGGCTACCCTGTTCTCATAGGCCAGAATGGGCTGTTAAGATTGTTACATCCTATGATCCTAACGGGCCCAGGGAACATGGTAGAAGATCGAGTTTAGTATGCCTGAACTCAGAATAATAAGGTACATCTTTTAGTAAGGCTTATTTTAATATTCTGCGTTTGCAAATGCCACTTTTAGAAAGTTGGCATTTGCTTGCCTAACCATTTCAGCCCGCCTCTGCCTGATGTGTATCTACTGTCTGGCTTGTGTGAGTGACAGGGCTGGGGAAACCCAGATGGGCAGGGCTAGGTAGCCTGGTGGTGAATATAAGGATTGACACACAGATGGGTGGGAGTACAACACCTGGACTCTGAATAGGGTTGTGCTCTGTCATCACAATGCTGGCTCCGCCCCCTGTGGAGCGTCTGATGGCTCTGCCCTGCACCCTGAAAGAAGAAGCCTGCATCGCATCAACAAAGTGCTCCAGAACTGGACTGAACTAGGCAAGGGTCCCCCCCTGGCCTGGGAGAACAAAAGAAATGTAGTATAAATGTAGGAGCCCTGCTCCTAAGAAATTAGATCCTGCTACAAGACGAACCTCTGCCTGAGGAGAAGGAACCGGGAAAGCTGTGGGAGGAGTACTGTCCCTGACCTGGGGGATTGGCCTGCAGTGGTTGCCTTGCTGCTGAAGGAGAGGAGAAAGATTGCTGATAAACTTTGCTTCAACTTGTGCTGTTTAAGGCCTCCAAGGGCTTGGGCTGAGCTTGCCCCCTGAACAAAGTCCCAGGACCAGTGGACTTCACTCCCCTTGAGAACCACCGTTCTCCCCGTGAAGCTGACGCCGAGAAAAGTGTGCGCCTCCCAACTCGGTGCGTACTTTGGCAAGCCTGTGCCACGCTGCCCGGCCTGAGCAGCGCGACTAAAGCTCCTCACGAGCCGTAGCTCGCAACGTAAAGGAAGGACTTCGTGACACTTATTTGCCTCTCTGCATCGTGCCATTTTGCGTGCCCCCTACCCTTGCTGAGGGCAGACTGTGGTGCATAGAGTGGTTGGTACGTGGCTCCCCACCGGAGCGTACTGCCTGCTTCGCATCGCGCTGAGAACAAAGGCGCCGATCTCAAAGGTACAGCTCGAACGCCGCAACGAAGAGCCAGCGCACCGTACATCCGCACTGTCCCCCTGAGCATCGCGACTGAGGCCCCCTTCGAGCCGTAGCTCGCACCGCAATTGAAAGGACATCGCGCCGTACCGACGCGCTGGGATTCAACGCATCGTCCGTGACGAACTCCTGAAAGATAAAGGTACTGTGCCCCCATCGCACCATAAGGTGTACGCATCGCCCGGAGCGTCTGCAAACGCTTGTGAGCCGCACTCGTAAGCCTCTTACAGCCATACGAACCGCACGACGCGCACAGAACTCCTGAACTAACCTTAAAACCAAGAACTCTTGTTGTAAATCGTGTTGTGGGCCGCTTTAAATGTTATCTGGTCTTGTGATAAGTATGAAGTCTATATAAAGAAGTATATTTATAAGCCCAGTGTGTCCATTTGTGTGGGTGTCATTGAATTATTGTATGTGATCACAAATGCTCAACTATTATGCCTGAGAACGCCTTGTCTGCTCATGCCAAGCTACCTAGAGGGTGAGCAGGTGTTATTATTAGAGTGTAACCCCTTACCCTGACTGGAAGAAAGGTTACCTGCTTGGCCCAAGTACCTACCTGTGTCAACCAGAGAATCCGGATTCTAACAGTACTCTTTTGCTAAATGAAGTTAAAGATAATGGTAGATGGTTTTTACTACACATTAAAGTGAATGATACTCAGTTTTCTATCTGTTTTCTATATGTAATGTCTACGGTCTACGGTCCCAATGGTATAGACTTAGTATTTTGGAATGAGTTTTCCACTCTTCTTTCTTCCCATGTTTCAGAAAATGAGAAATCCCAAACCAAATATATCCCAAATAAAATGCAAAAGACCTTCCACCAAGCTAATACTTCTAGAGGGTTGATAGATGTTTGGAGAATTTCTCACCCTGATGTTTTAGAGATCTCCTTCTCCCCTGTTCATTGGTCCCATTCTAGAATACATTACATATTTTTAACGCAATGTTTTTTCAATTCATGATGCATGCTGAGATAGGCCTCAATTCTTATTTCAGATCATACCCCTGTCATTGTAGATCTGGATTGTCCCACTCCCACACACATCTCATGCAGATGGAGATTTATTAATGCCCCTTTGTTAGATACTCATTTTACAGAGAAATGTTCATTGTTTTTACAAGAATTTTTTAAGACTATTCTTCCCTCGGACTCACAGATGAACTTTATTTGGGATTCATTTGAGGCAACTGCCAGGAGATTTAGAATAGATTTTGTTACCAATGAAAAAAAGAAGGCATTTAAAGATGCAACATTAATCTTAAAACAAGTTAAGGCCTCATAACATGAATATTTTTCTTCAAACTATGCAGATAATTTGTCCAAACTCATTAAAGCTAAAATGCAATATATCATAAACAGTCCTGGAATTATACTTTCAGTAGTCTGCACAAGTTTAATGCTAAAATGTACAGTGGTCGGAATAAAACTGGCAAATCTACCTTAAAATGAAAAAACATAAATCCAAGATTGCTGCTATTATGGACAACACAGGGGTCAGGCATGTTAGTGACTCTAGAATGCTTCACTGAATACTATACTACTCTATATACCACTGAGTCCTCCCCTTCAAGTGATCAGATAGATGCATATTTTCAAACTATTCCCAAATCTTCAAAAGACACTGTTGACCTGCATCTCTCGCTAGTCCAATCTTAGAACAAGAACTTACAAATGCGAATAATCAACTTCCAAAGGTTAAAACCCCTGGGCTAAATGGACTTTCTGTACGCTTATTTCTTCATTTCAAACAATTACTTGTTCCTCGACTGTTGCTTCTCATAAATCAGTTTTTAGCTATTGGGAAGACGCAAGGATTGTTCACTCAAGCTATGCTCTGTTTGATTCCCAAAAAAGACAAAGACCCTTCTCATTGTAGTAATTATAGACCTATCTCTTTAATTAACACGGATTGTAAGATTTTTGCCAAATGATTGGCTCTTCGTATTAATCAGGTCATTCCTGATTTAATTAGTATACATCAAGCAGGGTTTGTAAAAGGACGTTCAATTACTGACAATTCTAGAACTTCCCTCAATATAATTCATTTGGCCTCCAAAGTTAATTCACCTGTTGCTTCCATAATGCTGGATGCCGGAAAAGCTTTCAATAGAGTGAATCTGGAATTCCTTTTGGAGCAATACAATGGCATGGCTTTAGTCCTCAAATCATTTGTTATATTCAGCTGTTATATACTGCACCCTCTACCTCCATTTGGGTTAATGGATGTCAATACAATTATTTTTCCTTTCACAGGGGAACCAGACAAGGTTGCCCTTTATCTCCACTTTTATTTATTCTAGCCTTAGAACCCTTTTTGGAAACAATTGCAGTTCTCCACAGTTTTTGGGCTTTCAATTTAAAAACACGGACATCAAACGGACTGCATATGCGGATGACATCTTACCATATTTATCAAACCCTATCACTTCTGTGCTGGCGTTTTGCTGATTGAGGGAGTATTCTATAGTTTCAGGGTATAAACTCAATATTGATAAATCCGAGGTCCTGACCTTAAATAAACATTGCCTCCCAGACATGTTTAAAGATACAGGGTTTAAATGAAACTCAAAAAGTATAACATTTTTAGGTATTTTATATACAAATAACATTAAAGAAACCATTAAAATCAACCTTACTGAGATAATTACAAAACGTAAGGTGTTAATATATAGTTGGTCCCCATTATTTTTGTCCTGGTGGGGCAGATTAGCAACAATTAAAATGATATTGCTTCTGATAATTCATTTCTATGTCTATGTTTCCTGTTACTCTTCCATTCTCTTTCTTTAAAACCAATTCTACTCACTAAAACGATGAGGGTTAACAAGTGTGCACTGATGAGTATATAGCTAATCTGATTAATGTGTACAATATATTATTCCACTCCACTTCCAGTGGCCCACCGTTGTAGCCACTAAATTACAAAAATACATTAATCTCCGGAAGGAATGGAAAAGTAATCAATATCTACATTTACTTTTCCATTCCTTCCGGAGATTGATGTATCTTTCTTTAAAACCATCAACCGTTCCTTGATCAAATTCTTGTGGAATAATCGCAAGACTAGGATCTCATTAAACCGTCTTCAACAACCTAAAGAATTAGGAGGAGTTAATTTCCCTAATCTTAGACGTTACCAATCTGCCTTTACAATTAAACAAATTTGAACTTTTCTTTCAGACAACCCACATACGATGTTAACTGCATGGAGCCTATTAGAGCAGGCCAGTATACACCATTTTCGTTAAACACAGCAATTCTTTTATCTCAGCCCCCTAGGAGCTTTTTATCCCCTACTCACACTCATTCTGCAGCTGTAGCTGATTCTTTAGTTCCCTCCCATAATTCTCATATAGATTTTATTGCACAGACTCCTATTTGGTATAATAAAAAACTAACATTAAATAATGGAGTACTTTCATGGAAATAATGAATTGGCAAAGGCATTATTACCATTGGACATATAATGACTGATGGTTCTCTTATGGAATTCTCAGAGATCCCCCCCAAAAATACAACATATCCTTTCATCATGCCACTCATTATCTTCATCTTAGAACTTCAATTCATCATCTCCTTTCTCGGAATTCTTCCATGGTTCCACATAATCAGACTTCCTTTCTTTCCTTGGATTTCTTCACTCACTTCAAAGCATCTGCTATTTACAAGATTTTGTCTCATCCCACTAATTTTAGAATAGAATCCAAGGTAGAGATTTTGTAGGAAAGTGATTTACAACAAGAATTCTCGGCGATTTGGGGTTCTATATGGGCTAAGATTCACACCACCTCTCGCTCGGCAAGTACAACACAGACATATTATTTCTATAATAGGTTGTTTCTAACCCCGAAGGATCTTCAAAAGTTCAAGCTGATTGGCAATGCAAAATGCTGGTTCTGTCCTCATGAACAGTGTGATTTAGTACATGTTTTTTTCTTTGTCTTTTGGTTTCCTGTAGGGGGCGCGATGGATTTAGGAATAATATTCTTTACTGTTCCTACTCTAGTTTGCGCAACAGCAGGGAAGGTGTTAGATTTTATATCCAATACCTTTGCGCCCCCTACAGCAAGTCATTGTAATGACTTGTGATATAAAGGTATTGCGTACTAACAATGTGGTCGTTGTAATGACCGCGTTGTAATAGCTTTGCGTTGTGGAAACAGCGTTTTAAACACTGTTTCCCGTTGTAATTGATATATTGTTCATATCTTTCTCTTTTATTCACAGTACTTGATTAGAACTGTTTGAACATTATATGTATATTTTATACTTCTGCTTTAATTTCATATTATATCAATAAATCATTTGAAACTAATCAAATCTCACTTCCTCTCTATCTTACCTCTCTACACCTTTTGTCTCTCTTCACTTACTCATTTACCACCATATCTCTACAACTATCCCTCTATTCCATCTCCTTTTATATTTCTCGCAGTCATTCGCACAATGTATCTTATTTCTCTCACAAAATATTTGTTTGCTTTCACTAATTTACCCAAACAACTCGACATCTCACTTTTGCTCTCTTTCACTCTTTTCTATCTATTTTCTAGCTATGCCTTTTCTCTCATAACCAATACCAATACCACCACCAATCCCACCACTAGTACCACCAATCCCACCACTAGTACCACCAATCCCACCACTAGTACCACCACCATTACCACCACCACCACCAATACTACCACCAATACCACCACCACAACCACCTACACCACGTCCAATACCACCACCATCAATGCCACCACCACCAATACAAACTCCAATACCACCATCACCACCAATTCCACCACCATTACCACCACAAACACCAATACCACCACCACTAATTCCACCAACACCAATACCACCAGTACCAATGCCAATACCACCACCTTTATCAATACCACCACCACCTTTATCAATACCACCACCACCAATACCACAATCACGAATATCACCACCAATACCCCATCAACAATACCGATACCCCCTCCACCAATACCACCACCATCAATACACCCACCACCACCAATGCCAATACAAATGCCACCACCAATACCACACCAATACCACCACCAATAATCACCATCACCAATATCACCTCAAATACCATCACCACTGCCATCAGCACCAATACCACCACCACCAATACCGCTAACACCAATACCACCAGTACCAATGCCAATACCACCACCTTTATCAATACCACCACCACCAATACCACAATCACGAATATCACCACCAATACCCCATCAACAATACCGATACCCCCTCCACCAATACCACCACCATCAATACACCCACCACCACCAATGCCAATACAAATGCCACCACCAATACCACACCAATACCACCACCAATAATCACCACCACCAATGCCATCACCAATATCACCTCAAATACCATCACCACTGCCATCAGCACAAATACCACCACCACCAATACCGCCAACACCTACACCACCTCCAATACCACCACCACCAATACAATACCACCAATACCAATATCACTAATACCAATAACACAACTTCCAATACCACCACCAATACCATCACTAATACAACTGCCACCACCAATACCACCACCAATACCACTACCACCTTTAAGAACACCAACACCACCACTACCAATATCATCAATACCACCATCAATACCACCACCACCAATACCATCACCAATATCACCACTAATACCACCACCAAAAATGCTACCACCAAAAATGCTACCACCACTATCAATACCACCACAACCACCACCGATGCCACCATCACCAATACCACCACAACCACCACCAGTACCAATACAAATGCCAATACCACCACCACCACCACCAATACCACCACAAATGCCATCACTTACACCACCAATACCACCATGTCCAATAACATCACCACTAACACCACCACCAATACCACCACCACAAATCCCACCACCACCAATACCACCAATCCAATACCACTACCACCAATAACAATACCATCAGCAATACCACCACCACCTCCAATACCACCACCAATACCACCTCTAGTACCATCACTAATACCATTACCGCCACTAATATCACCAATACCACTGCCACGACCACCATCAATGCCATGAATACCACCAATACTATCAATACCACCACCTATACCATCACCAATACCACCACCAGCCCCACCAATATCTCATCCAACACCACCATGACCAGTACAGTTACAAATGCCACCATCAATACCAGTACCACCACCAATACCAGCACCAATACCATCACCACCAATACTACCGCCACCACCAATACCACCATCACCAATTCCACCACAACCACCACCAGTAGCAATACAAATTCCACTGCCAATACAACCACATCCAATACCATCACCACTGCCACCACCTCCAATACCACCACCACCAATACCACCACGAAATACCACCACTAGCAATACCACCACCACTACCAATACCACCACCAATACCACCACCACCATAATTCCCACCACCACCATAATTCCCACCACCACCATAATTCCCACCACCAATCCAATACCACTACCACCAATACCATCGCCAGTACCAATACCACCACCACCGGTACCATCACTAATACCATCGCCACCACCAATACCACCACCTCCACTAATACCACCAATACCACCACCACCACCGTCAATACTACCAATACCATCAATACCACCAATACACCACCACCTATACCATCACCAATACCACCACCACCACTACCACCACCAATACCACCACCACAAGTGCTGATACAAATGCCACCAATACCAATACTACCACCAATACCAGCAGCACCACTACCACCAATACCACTACCAATACCCCCACCACCAATACTATCACCACCAATACCCCACCACTAATACCACTAATGCCGCCACCACTACCATCACCACCAATACCACCACCAATACCACCACTACCAACAATACCATCACCACCACCAATACCACCAGCACCAACAATGCCATAACCACCAATGCCACGACTACCAATCCAAAACCACTACCATCACCGCCAATACCACCACCGCCAATACCACCACCACCAATACCCTCGCCAATACCACCACCACCTATACCACATCCACCAATACAACAACCAATACCACCTCTAATACCACCACAATTACCACCACCAATACCACCACCACTACCATCATCATTAATGTCACCACCATCAATACCACCACCGGAAATACCACCACCACCAATACCCCCAAAACCAATACCACCACCAATACCAGCACCATCATCAATACTACCACCACCAATACCACCACCACCACTAATACCACCACAGAAAATACCATCACCAATACCACCACCATCGCCAACACCACCACCACCCATGCCACAACTACCAATCCAAAACGACTACCACCAATGTAAATACCACCAATGCCAATACCACCATCAATACCACCACCACCAATACCACCAGCAATACTACCACCAATACATCACCACTGCCGCCACCACCAATACCACCACCACCAATACCACCACCACCAATCCAATACCACTTCCAATACCATTGCCAATACTAATACCACCCTCACCTTCAATACCACCACCAATACCCCTACCACCATCAATACCACCAATACCACCACCAATATACAATCACCTAAACCATCACCAATACTACCGCCACCACCAGCAATACCACCACCACCAATACTACCGCCACCACCAATACCACCACAACCACCACCAATACCACCACCACCAATACCACCACAATCACCACCAGTACCAATACAAACGCCACCACCAATACCACCACCACTAACACCACCAATACCACCACCAATGCCATCACCAATGCCACCACCAATACCACCACCAATACCACAACATCCAATAACATCACCACTGCCACCAATACCACCACCACTAATATCACCACCTACACCATCACCTTTACCATCACCAATACCACCACCACCAATATCACATCCAACACCACCACCACCAGTACCGATACAAATGCAACCATCAATACCAACACCACCACCAATACCAGCACCACCAGCAATACCACCACCACCAATACTACTGCCACAACCAATACCACCACAACCACCACCAATACCATCGCCAATACCACCACAGCCACCACCAGTACCAATACAAATGCCACCTCCAATACCAATACCACCACCACTAACACCACCAATACCACCATCAATACCACCACCACCTCCAATACCACCACCAATACCACCTCCAGTACCATCACTAATACCACTGCCACCACCAATACCACTACCGCCATCAATACATCAACGCCACCACCAATACACCACAACCTATACCATCACCAATACCCCCACCAATACCACAACCACCAATACTACCACCACCACCAGTACTGATACAAATGTCACCACCAATACCAATACTACCACCACCAATACCATTACCACCGATACCAGCAGCACCACCACCACCAATACAACCACCAATACCACCACCATCAATACCACCACTACCAACACCACCACCACCAGTACCAATAATGCCATAACCACCAATGCCACCACTACCAATCCAAAACCACTACCACCAATGCCACTACCACCGCCAATACCACCACCAATACCTACACCGCCAATACCAAAACCACCAATACCACCACCAACAATATCCTTACCAATACCCTCACCAATACCACCACCACCAATACAACAACGAATACCACCTCTAATATCACCACCACCACAATTACCACCATCAATACCGCCACCACTAATATCACCAGCAGTAATATCACCACCATCAATACCACCACACACTTTGGCACAGAGTGCTGAGACATGCAGTGCAGGACTTGTACACTAGGACAGGCAGACACTGGCATGGAGGCAGAAATGCACACACACACTTGGACAGGGAGCACTGAATCATACAGTAAAGAACTTGCACATTAGGAAAGGCACACAGTGACATGGAGACAGGAATGCACAAGACACACACCCTTAGACAGGGGGGGGGGGGGGGCTGAGACCGTAACATGCATTACAAGCCTCACACACTGGGAAAGGCAGACACAGGAATTGAGGTGAGAATCCAGAAGACGCCCACTTGGACTGGCAAATCCTGACATTGAGATTTGCGTCGCACGAGTTACACAATGGAACAGAGAAACACTGACATGACCACTGTAATCAAAGCACAAGACCTTCGGGCAAAACAAAGGGGCAGATTTACAATAACTGGCGCATCTTTGCATATCAGGAGGGATACGCCAGTTATTGTGCGTCACGGCTCCGCCACCGTGGATGCGCCGCATTTACAATGCAGCGCACCATGGGGCAAAAATGGACAGATGCGTGACGCATCTGCTGCCGTAAAGGCGGCGCATTGCCGGAGTTGCGGCGCACGCGCAACGCAGCTCCAGCAAGGCTCTGGGGTGCCCTATCTCCACAATGCTGCGTCAATCCTTACACCTGCTTCAAGCAGGCGCAGGGTTTTGACGCAGCATGGCCTTAAAAGTGGCTGTGTGAATCTTGTAGATTTCACTCAGTCACTTTTAGGAGGGGTTCCTGCGCCGGAACAACCCCACCTGCACTGGAAGGCCTACGTGTGGTGCAGGGCTTTACAACGTGAGGCATCTCCCAGATGCGTCACGTTGTAAGTACCCCGCATCATGGGGCTGGCATTGCGCCGCTGCTGCGCCACAACGGCGGCGTAAAAGAGGTGCAAGGGACGTGTAAATCTGCCCCAAAGTTTGTTCAGTGGTCGCAATGCTCGACTTGTCGATGGAGCCTCTAACTGGGAAACCTCGCAGCCAGCAGACATCTGCGTCCTGAGACAAGCGACTGAAACAAGGTGTCACAGAAAGAACAATACTATGCAGTATGACATGATGTATGCGATGTTAGTATGTTTCGGGGTTTCCTCACCTGCCGCACTTCCTCAATAAGTAAGCTGGAGACCCAGACGTCGAGCAGGTACTCTGTCCAAGAAGGGGTAGGCTGAAAATCCATCATCAGAACATAGGCAAAGAGCCAGAGGAAGCCAATGTATGACCCCACGTTCAAACAGAAGATCACCACTGGAGCAGTGAAGAAAGCATGCAGGCGCTTGCAACAGGTCGGTGTGCACGACTCCTTCTGTCTGCTGGAGAGGAGAGTGACAGCAGTGTCAGTGAATTCACAATAACAATCCAATCCATACTATCTTCTAGGCAGGTTCACAATAGCTCACCTCCATCTCTCACAACCCCCCACTCCATCACAAACAGCTCTGTTCCGAACCTTGTGACCATCTATCACAAACCCCCCCCCCTCCATCACAAACAGCTTTGTTCCGAGCCTTGTAACCATCTCACAACCCTCCCTCCATCGCAAACAGCTCTGTTCCGAGCCTTGTGACCAGCTCACACAACCCCTCCTCCATCGCAGACAGCTCTGTTCCGAGCCTTGTGACCAGCTCTCACAACCCCCCTCTCCATCGCAAACAGCTCTGTTCCGAACCTTGTGACCATCTCTCACAACCCCCCCTCCATCGCAAACAGCTCTGTTCCGAGCCTTGTGACCATCTCTCACAACCCCCCCTCCATCGCAAACAGCTCTGTTCCGAGCCTTGTGACCATCTCTCACAATCCCCCCTCCATCGCAAACAGCTCTGTTCCGAGCCTTGTGACCAGCTCTCACAACCCCCCCTCCATCTCAAACAGCTCTGTTCCGAGCCTTGTGACCAGCTCTCACAACCCCCCCTCCATCTCAAACAGCTCTGTTCCGAGCCTTGTGACCAGCTCTCACAACCCCCTGAAGTTTGCTCACACTCACAGTGCATGCTCCGCTTTAAACAATACACGACCCCAGAGTTTATTTTGAGCCGGTAGCTGCACGTGGGCCCCCCTGGGACTCAATTTGAATCAACAGGACTTATTTTCCATCGTTTGAGATTGACCCTGACTAAACAAGAGAGAGAAAGGCACAAAAGCGGAGAAAGAGAAAGCTGGAATAACTGTGGCACTAGGAGAAAGTGTGGATGAAAAAGAACCTGCAAAAGTGCGATAAAGGGGCAGGAAGTCCCCTTGGTGGAGCAACAAGCATTTGCAATGCAATAGGTCTCGGATTTACGCAAGCTTGAGCTCTTGGCATTGTAAATGACAATGCCTTCTATTTTTGTTTTAAATAACAAAATATACATAAAAGGTATAGTCATTTACAATGCCGCTAGCTGAAGCTTGTGTAAATGCGAGACCTATTGCATTGCAAATGCTTTTTAGAGTTATGCGTGATGCATATTTTGACTGAGTCTTCGACACCACAGAGCTGCATAATGAAAGGCCCCGGCCAGGCACAAGGGACGGAGTAGACAGCAGCGCGAGTACTGATTGCAGAGCTGAAAGTCATTGAAGACGGTCATAGACTGCCCAGGCCGAGTGGCTCTAGTGGTTGCACCATATGTTCTGTAGAAGCGCCAACATACACTGAATGAGGTGCTATAGATGATACAGGACAATACATTGATAGGTCAGCACTCGTTTAATCCGGGCCTTCGCATAGTCATGCGCCCTTTAAGAAATCCGCCCCATGACACACACACGTGTGCAGCCTTTTGTTGCTGTGATGTTTTCATTCCTCTTATTACAAGCTGTTCTTGTAGTGCTTATAGCGCTAAAATCATGTTTTGCTGCAACGATAAGAGGTAGGAGGAGCCTTCTTAACTGTTCAGTTTTATAGCTTTTATTGTAGCTCTACTAAATCCCAGTGAGTTTCAGGGCGCTTTTAAAAAATGCGAGCTTGGAACACCAGAGAATAATTGCGTACAAAGATGGCATAAGGAGAGAGTAGTGAAAATACTGTGTATTTGCATCAGTATGTAGGTACTGCACATGACACATACAACATTAGTAAATGTTTATTAGCGAGACTGCAAACCACATCGGTGTGTGAAAATACTGGCCTGTGTATCTCGTAAGTGTTCATCCGTATTTGAACAAAACTCTCTCTCGCTGTCCGAATTGCGCAGACCATCTGGGCAGTTTGTCTTCCGGTGACAGGGGTGAGTTCTGACCTTTCTTAGCACTGGCCAAGAACTCGTATCGTTCGGAACATGGCCTGTAAATGCCCATCTGTTTCACATCGAGCTTTGTACAGTGCTCAGCCTTTTACTCAGCTGTCCTGTTTTTGCAGATAAGGGACCCAAGACGCAGGCGACTTGCCCAGGATCACACTGGGCTAGCGGATAATCAATTGTTGTACATCAGATCTCCGATGCCACACTCAGCACCTGGGACTCTCGTAATACTGATACAATCTGATGCTGTCCCGTGCCGGCTTCTCTTTGCTATTATTCTGTCCCGTGCCCTAAGATGGGCAGGGGATGCGTTGTTTGCGCACAGAAGACCCGCGCCGGCTGCTCTGCGGGCTGCCTTCTGCGGATGAGAGATAAACAGAGGTGAGCTCCCCCAAGACACGGGAGCTGGTGTGAGGGGCATCTCTGCCTCCCAGAGCATCTTCAGAGCCAGGAATCCCTTATCTGCCCTGCGCACAGGCCCCCGCCGTGCCAGCGCTTGGCTGCCAGAGATGCGGGCTCACGGCTTTGACCTGTCCGTCTTTACCGAGATCAGCCAGGGGCAGCTACACGGAGCTTCTAATTAGGAGAGCCTCGAATACCACTGTGACCTTGGGCTGAGCAGTCCCCATCCCTGCGTTTTTCTACAGCGCCGCGAAGTCTGTTTGTGGAGCACTGTGATTAACAGCTGCTACACTTATGTAGCTAATTCCTGCGCATGCTTCGGTCTCTTTTTGCTGATAGCAGGTGTCAATTATTACCTGCTTGGATGGTACTCGTTTAATCGACCCTAGAAGGATGAAAGTTTGAGTGTATGCACTGGGACTCTGACCTGCGACCTTCAGTTACGCATAGATCTCCCCAAGAGATGCTTTATTTCGCTGAGGTATCTCACTGATTCCCTGCACGTGCTCTCCTTGTGCAGCTTCACTTGCACCATCGCGCCCAAGCTTCCTCTGTATGTCTTTAATCAGAGCTCATGTCTTGTGCACAAAAGCCAAATAATGCGCTTGCAAGCAAAGCGGCGCAGGAGTCCAAGGAGGTGGTGGACGCTGTAAGAGTGAGCAGAGCAGGAGTGAAGCGCGCACACCTTACCCTTGATGAGGCCCTGGCCTTGCCATCTCTCTCATCACCGCCATTTTGAAGACAGGGTTACAGTGGTATGGGAGCATGACGTGCATAGAAGGACACTTTGTTATGACTGACTTTTAGCCTCTAAGCGGCAGGAGGCCACGTGTGGATCAGTTCCACTTTACACAAATGTAACATGGCACAATACAACAAAAGACAGGAACACCACAAGCCACGCTGTGACACAATCCAACGTGTTTACTCTCCAGTCCTGCACCGTGACATCTGACCTGGGTGCGCGTGAAAGGATGCTTGTGACCAGGGGGAGCAGTGGCTTTCCTGGCTTGACCACACGCAAGTAAAGAGGAACAAGCCGAGGGCACCGGAAGACACCACCGCCTTTCTCCGAGGCGAAGCAGAAATGCCGGAGAAAGGCAGCGGCGTTTTCGGATTCGGGGGCGTGTTTTTCTTTTCTCTCCTCTTGCCATTGGCTGGAGGAGAAAATGAGAAAAGTAGCAAAAAACACGCCCACGAATCCGAAAAGGACGGGGCCTGTTCGGAGAGACGATCCTCTTCTCCAATGGCTGGCCAGCATTCAAGAGGCCAGCCAATGGAGAAGAGGAGAGAAGAGGGGCGGGTTCAAGCCCCTCTTCTCCAAAACATTAAATCTCCGGACTTCCGGTTCTGCCTTCGGCAGATCGGATGGTCCCTCGACCTAACAAGCATTTGCAATGCAATAGGTCTCGCAGTTACGAGAGTTTCAGCTATTGGCATTGAAAATAACAATGCCTTTTATTTATGTTTTTAAAAGAAAACCAAAAATAAAAAATATTATTATTTGCAATGTCAATAGCTCAAACTCGCGTAAATGCGAGACCTATTGCATTGCAAATGCTGGTTATGTTTGTTGGCATTGGTTCACTTGTTTGTTCAGGATACATACGCCCCCGCCCCTCACCACACACAAAAATTCCCTTGTGACGACTTTCTACTTTCAGTTTCTATTTTATGTTAATTGTGCTGACTTTAATTGTGCTGACCGAGGGAGGAAGAGAGAGCAGCAAAGAAAGCCCGGCACAGACACAACCAATTACCCTCTGCAAACGATTCCGTGGTCAGTCCCCTTTCATGTCGTGTCCACCCAGGGGGAGGGGAAACTGAAGCAGAGAGAGGGAATTGAAAATGAGAGGCAGCCGTAAATACGAGACGTAGGCTCCAAATAACAGCGATTATTCTTCTCCATCTGTATTTTTACTGACACAAACTATTCTATTATTGGTAAAACCATAAAAAACACTCCATCACATGGCTGACCACAAATAAAAATGTCTGGTTTTGGAAGAAGTAGAAACAACCACGATGGGCCATGTCAGACCGCACGCGCTTAGAGACCTGTTGTACGTGTTTTTGGAAGAGGGTGCGGGTTAGTAAAGCACCGTGCTTCACACGTAGCATGAAAGAACATAGGTCTCAGCAGTCACGGGGAGCTAGCTGTTATGAAAATCCGCAATCATTCAGTTGAATCTGCTATCAATCACAGGAGGAGTCGTGTCCTCCGATCATAGCTGGGTGTGAGTGTGAAAAGCATGCGAGCTAGGAGGTCGAGCACACCCTCGTTTTAGGACAGCATTGTGAGTGGATAAGTACACTTTTTTTTAGCAAACAATAGAAGGAGTGCACCCTCTGAGGTCAAATAATACCTCCGAGCTAATGAGAGGTGTACAGCCCTTGTTCCCTCCAAATTCGTACAGACCTCCTTTTTTAGGCAGGGGCAGGAGGGGAAGAGGCAGAAGAAGAGGGATGAATCAAGTCCATTGGGAAGACGAGGACCAAACAGGCCCCAACACACGGAGCAGAACTCTGGAAGCGAAAGCAGGGCCAAGCAACAGTCGAGTCTAGTAACTAACCTAGCGAGTAGCCCACTCACAACTATGTTATGTTATGTTATGTTATGTTATTTGGTATTTTTATAGCGCACAGCTGCCCCAGCAAAGGGGCGTCCTGGCGCTTTGACAGATGCTATAACATAACACACAATAAAAGGAAAGAGATTAACTAGATACCGGGAACAGGAAGGTTTTAATCGCCTGCCTGAAGGTGAGCAGATCTTCAAGAGCACAAATGTGTACAGGGAGCGAATTCCATAGGCCTGCCGCTAGCACCCTAAAGGAGCGGCCACCCATTCTGCTCAGCTTAAAGCGCGGACAGATGGCCAGATGAAGCCCCTCCGATCTCAAGGATCTCGAAGGCATATAGGGTGTAAGAAGAGGAACAAGTGCCGGCGGCGAAAAAGATTTCAGAATTTTAAAGGCCAGGCACAGCGCCTTGAACTTAATTCGCTGTCTGACCGGGAGCCAGTGCAAGGCCGTGATGGTGCCAGACACTGAACAATGTCTGGGAAGGCCCACAATGGCACGTGCCGCGGCGTTTTGTACTCTTTGGAGCCTAGAGGCCTCCGCTTGATTCACCCCTAACAGCAATGAGCTGCCGTAGTCCAGCCGAGAAAGTATGAGGCCTGGACTACAAGCTGTCTGGTAGGGGGATCAAAGTACTTTAAGACCGGCCTAGTACCACGCAGAATACCGTAACACGTAGCAGCCACCTTCTTAGTGTGATCTCTGAAGGTCAGCGCAGAATCTACCCATACTCCTAAATTTCTCAGTCCAGCGGCTGGAATAGGAGTGACACCAAGCTCCGATGGCCACCACTGATTTCCCCATAACTCCGCATGCTTACCTAGGACCAACACCTCCGTTTTGGTGGCATTCAACTGAAGGCAGTTGGTGCGAAGCCAACCGGCTACTGCCAAGAGACCCGCACGGAATCTGGGGGCCTCCACCTCAGGGTCTTCACTAAGTGTCACCGCTAGCTGTGTGTCGTCCGCATATGAGGCCATCGTGAGACCCCACTGTTTGACGACACCAGCCAACGGTTTCACATAGAGGTTGAACATTGTCGGGCTCAACGAAGATCCCTGTGGTACCCCGAGCTCCAAGGGATAGGTGGCAGATTGACCAGGTGGTATAGCCACTTTAAAGGAGCGGTCTGCCAGAAAAGACCGAAACCACTGGAGGGCGACATCCGTCACTCCCGCCTCCTGTAAGCGTTGGATAAGTATATGGTGGGACACAGTATCGAAGGCAGCGCTTAGATCTAATAATATAAGCGCTGCAGTATGACCTGAGTCAAGTACCTGGCGAAGATGTTCCGTGATGTAAAGTAATGCCGTCTCGGTACTGTGTCCTGACCGGAAGCCGTTCTGACTGGAATCCAGAATCTGGTTACGAACCAGATGCTCGGACAGAACAGAGTTGACATGGGCTTCTGTTACTTTGGCAATCCAAGGCAACAGGGAGATAGGTCGATAGTTTTCTGGCAATCGGGGGTCAGAGTTGGTTTTTTTTAATATCGGAGTGACCACTGCCTGTTTCCATGCCGCGGGTACCGTTCCACAAGACAATGACATATTGATGAGATTCAATATGGGGTCACGGCACAGCGGGGAAAGTGTGTTAATGAAGGCTGGCTTTAACGGGTCCATAGGAGAGCCTGACTTGACCTTAAGGCTGAACCTGTCAAAGGCCTCAATAGACAGTTCAGGTAAAATGGCCAAAGGCTCAAGATCTGTCGTAACAGAGGTAGAAGCCAGTCGGTCCTGGTGGAGTGTGTCGAACCCATGATAGATTTTTGCCACCTTCTCCACAAAAAAGGAGGCTAATTTATCACAGTGCGAATCTGTGCAAATCACCTCTGATGAGGATCTGTTTTTCATAAGGTGCTTCAGTACCTTGAAAATCAATTTTGAAGGATTGGGGCTGGTAGCAAATTCATGAGCATAAAATGCAGCTCTTGCTCTGCAGATAGCTCTATGATAGAGCTTCAACTCAGTGAAATACCGAGTTTTCAGCGCAGGGTCATAGGAACGTCTCCATTCCCTCTCTGTTTTACGACAGGATTTTTTCAATTCTGCGAGAGACTCATTATACCAGGGGCTCGGTGTTTTTGTCCGGCCTTTCGACCACCGCAGAGGTATAAGAGAATCCAAGGCATCTGTGATCCAAGCGCAGAACTGTTGATATCCTTGATCCACATTAGTAAAGGTTCTCAGAGGTTTTCGCTCTAATGGAAGAGAGTGTATTGAATAAAGGCCTTGGCTTTGTCCCCACTGCGAGACTGGATAAGTTCCAACTTCACTGTGAACTTGCCAGTTTTTTCCGCAAGTTGAAACTCAAAGCCTACTTTGAAAAACAGGGAGAGAGATCACTAGAACCTGATCCTAATGAAACAGGTCTACGACCCAGGTCCACATTCACTCCTCCCCCTCATACAATTCCAGTCGAAGTTTCGACTTTTGAACAGGCAGTGTTTAATGACATTGAAAACCTAGAACCCAAACAACCTTTTCAAAACATCAGCAAGGCAGAACATTCAGCACTTGAAAGCCTTAAGAATTGTAATACCATTGTCATAAAACCAGCGGACAAAGGAGGGGGGATAGTGATCCAAGATAAAGAAGCTTATTGCAATGAATGTCTAAGGCTACTGTCGGATGAAAGGAACTACCAAAAGATCATCAGTGATCCTTCCAGGACTCTCCGACAAGAGATAGCAACTCTAATTGAACAAGCAGAAACCCAGGGTGACATCTCTAAACAAGAGGCTATGTTCCTAACTGGCAGTGAAGGAAGAATTCCATATTTCTACACGTTACCCAAAATGCATAAAAACAAGCTCCCACCCCCTGGCAGACCCATTGTCTCGGGCATAGGCTCTCTGCTTGAGCCCCTATCCCAGTTTTGTGATGTTTTTCTGAAACCTATTGTTCAAGACACATCGACATATCTTCAAGACACTAAGAGTCTACTTCGACTTCTGGAAGAAATTAGAGTCAACGACACCACAATTCTAGTAAGCTTTGACATCGAGAGCTTATACACAAGTATTCCTCAGGATGATACCATTGAAGTGCTCAGGAATACCCTTGACACTACGAATTGGACACACCGAACACCTAAGAACTTCATTTTGGAATGTGCAAGTCTGGCACTAAAGAAAAACTTTTTCGAATTTGAAGGTACCCTCTATTTGCAGATAGGGGGTACTTCTATGGGAAGTACCTTTGCGCCGAGCGTGGCGGGTCTCTACGTGTTCAATTTCGAGAGAAAATTCATACTCACTGAGCAAAATCCTTTCCTCAAATACATCTCTTTTTGGAAACGTTATATTGACGACGTCCTTGCAATCTGGCAAGGACCAGAAAACATCTTAGTGGAGTTCTGTCAGTGGATCAACACCTGTGACCAGAATCTGAGATTCACTCACACCAAAGATAGAAACACCATGGTCTTTCTGGATGTTGAGATCACAAAAGAAAACGATCGCCTAGAGACAGTAACCCACTATAAACCCACAGCAAAAAACAATCTTTTGAGATTTGAAAGTTTTCATCCCAGGCCTCTGAGGGAGAATCTCCCGTATGGCCAGTATCTAAGACTACGACGAAATTGCAGTAAAATCAATGATTTTAAGAAGCAAGCCCTTGACCTGACCATGAAACTTAAATCAAAAGGCTATCCTGAGAGGATCCTCGACAAATGCCAGAAAAGGGCACGCAACCAACCAAGAGCAGCACTTTTGGACAACAGACCTCCAAAAGAAGGTACTACACCACTAACTTGTGTAACCACATACAATAGTGTATCGAACCTAGTGACAAAATCCGTCAATAAACACTGGAAAATCCTCAATACTGGGATCTTCAATTGGGAAAAACCATTGTTTTCTTACAAGAAAGCCAGGAGTCTAAAAGACACTCTAGTGAATACACGCCCAAGAATGACAGATCAATCCAAACAACCCACTGTTCTGAATGCATGGGGTCTACCCGATGTCACTGGACACTACAAATGTGGCAATTGCAGTGTCTGTCATCTTACTGAGAACACTAAAACTCTGGATTTAGAAACAGGCAAAATATGGACCCTGAGAACCCACACGAACTGCAATAGTACCAATGTAGTTTATATAATCATGTGCCCGTGCAAACTTCAATACGTGGGCATGACAACCAGAAAAATAAAACAAAGGATCTGCGAGCACCGCAGTACAATCAGATGCAAGAAATCGATGACCAAACTAACGGAACACTTCCTAGTAAAAGGTCATACAACCAACGATCTAAAATGGACTGTCATCGAACAAATTACAACAGGAGAAAAATTGCAAGAAAAACTTTTTGAAAAAGAACAACGTTGGGTGTACAGACTTTCCACTCATAAGAAAGGGCTGAACGACAATATCCCATGGAACTCAGTTTTTTCCAAGAGGATGACTATCCTTCTGGCACAGATCTAACACCCATTCTGTCTGAAAATCAGTTCTGCCTCCTCTAAAAAATACTGGATTTACTGACATAAGTATGATAGATATGGCCGTTTGTTTGTCTGTGTGGGTTATATCAGGTCAAGTATGCCTGGCAGTTACACTTATTTTTCTGACCTTAGCCTGGAACTTCCCTGTCCCTCGTGAGAGGACCACCTTCTATTCGTTCCCCAACTCTCAATGCATTGTCCTTTGGGATCTTTTCCTTAATTAGGGACTTGATGATGATACATAGCCTCTTCTGAGGCTTGCCGCTTTATACGTGTACACCTTTTCCTTTCGTCAAGTCTATTTCACCTAACTCCTCCGTTGAGCCTATCACGCTCTTCCTTCAAATTTTGTTTCTGACCCACCTTCCGTTGTCTCTTAGGCCTTCAACCATTGGGCTTTACTTTAAAACCCACATTGCTATTGGCTGAATTTCATCCAATCACATGCAACCAGGAAGTATTTACTCTTCCCCTCGGTTCCTCTCCGCATCCCGGGCAACTCTCGGGACGCGGTGGCGGGACACGGTTGTAGGCTAAATTGCTGATCTACCTATTCACCAAGTAAGTAGACAACTCTTTCTCGTGGGTGGGCACCACGCACTCTTCTGGATTGCTCATTCAGCCCACTTACGTTTTACCTTTTCCCGGCAGATTTAAGGTGAATCTTTTGTTCGTGCTCTCGGCATCCTCGAGGCACTTTCTCCCCGCATTGCCAGTAAGATCAGCCCTGACATTACCTTTCCACTTTTCCCGCCCTCTGCACGGTTGTTTCAGGAGTGTTGTTATGTAGAGTATGCTAGATAGTTGTAGCTTTTGAACCACAAGTCGGTATAAATGAAGTACTGGCATGGTGTGTTTTCACTTGTGACGATTGGCATTTGTGATTGTCACTTGATCACTCGTCGCTAGTTACGTGCACCCCGCAAATTACCATGTGAGTGCACCATATTACCAGTACGATCAATGGTGGATACATGGAGTGATAACACGAACGATAGATGTTGGTCACCTGACCAGTCACCGCCATTCACGTGCACCTCGGTAATTTACCGTGCGAGTGCACTATCTCACCTGTTGGACCAACAGTGTATGATTGGAGTAATTTGTAGCGCGCTTTTGATGGATGCAAGCTGTATTCCACAAATAGAGCACATACATACCGTTTCACCCTATTTTGGATGATTGTTTAGCCGGTTAACTCACAACCACGGCATAGCATCACTTTTTGGTGATTGAGAGGAACCTGAATTTATAATGCTTTACAGAAAATACATGCTGTGTATATATCTTTTCTGTTTTCCTCCACAGGCACATTCCCACTGGAATTTCAGTAGGAATTTTGTAATCCTAACCAAGGGCAGGGTACACCTTAGCGTGTGTATACCACCCTGGTTAGCACCATCACCATCGGTCCTGAAGAAAACCTGGAGATTTTTTCCACCAAGGTTGAAACATGTAGACCAACTATATATATATTTTTTTCCCTCACTTAACACTTTATTGTTAGATACCACGGGTCAATCTAACCCTATATGGCATCCCCATTTTTTCTTTTAACATTGATCAGTTGCTCTATGATTAAATAACTTTTTTACAGAGAGTTAAAAAACTTGACCAATTTTTAAAACCACTTCCAGCACTTGCACCACCAAAAAAAACACCAGCTCCACTGTAGTCAGGTGTCGCAGCACACCCAGATGGCACTCGGCCTCTGGGTGGGACCCCGATGATGAAGCATGTCACCAACTAGGTTGGTGAGTGAGGGGTCTTCAACTAAATAAAGGATTGTCCCTTTCAGTACACCTCTCATTAGCTCGGAGGTATTATTTGACCTCAGAGGGTGCACTCCTTCTATTGTTTGCTAAACATTTGTTCAAGGGGAATAGGAGTACCCCCTATACAAAAAAACCCTTTCTCTCCCATTGTTTTTTTATATTATGGATAAGTACACTGGCAAGATCAGGACCACACACGGGCAGAATTCTCCAGGTTCACTCGAAGGTTAGAGTTTTCTCGGAACAAGGCCACGTGAACAGACTACTTAGACGCGTATTGTCCCTTTCACAATGTCAGCTTTATCTCAAATTAATGTACCCGACGCCTAACAAAAGATGACAATAACTCTGTGCCTCTAAATGAGTGGCGACAGGAGCTAAAAAGCAACGGGCATGTCTTCACATGCATTATAGCTCCTCTTTGTCGAAGCACCATTCCAGTAGTTTTCTTTAATTACATATTTGTTTCTTGCAATCGTTTACTTAGCATGTCCAGCCTCGGGGGCAATCAGAAGGCTGGACTGGACACTCAAGATTAGGCTCGGTGCGAAGGCGTAGGCAATCAATTCAAACAGGGGTGTCGATTGGCTACGAGTGTATGCTTTTTTGTAATAATAGAAGAAAGACAAAAAAAATCATTCAAAAATGGAAGCAAAAGGACGGAGTGCCAGAAAAACAAGCCCAGTGGAGCGTGGCACGCGCGCTTGGTGGGGGCGGGGGAGCGCATTCCAGGGGGGGGGGGAGCAGACCCTTTGAAGTGCTCCCAAAAGCGGAGTGCATGGCGGCAAGATGCGCGTGATTGTGCGCGTGCTAGCCATGCAATCCGCTTTTCGGAGCACTTGGAAAAGCCCTTTTACAATAGTTCTCGCTTTGCGATCGCTTACACGCTAGCAAGGCGAGACCTAAAATGGGATGAAGTGGAAAGAAGACTGGACATCCTTGGGATTCAAGGATCAGCGCTGGTGGCGGCTTCAAAGAACAAGCATTTGCAATGCAACAGGTCTCGCTTTGGGACCTTATAAGTGTTTAGCTGTGCACCATTATTATCTATTTTATTCTATTACCTATTAAAGATATTTAAGTTTGTGGTAAATTATCACGACAGAGCACTTACACACCACCGCTCTCACAACCCTTAGACTATTAGTGGATTTAAGTGTTGGAAAACTGTTGAAGTGCTGACTTCACTGTAACGTTAGTTCATTAGCCAATATATGTCAGTATATTCGAAGTCATTCAGTGGTGGCTTTGAGCTTGCCTGTTAATAAGGAAGCTTGCAAGTTATCAGCAGTCTAACCAATTGATTCTATCCTGCTTGTTGATTCCAATATGCACGCTTGTTTGAAAAACTGTTAGGGGTTGGCCGAAACCTAGCGTTCCAGAAGCAAAGTAAATTGTGTTTTTAAATTAGCAGTTAATTATTTTTGGGGCTCGTTGTTCGAGCGTAGAAAGAAAGGCAGGTTGTGATTCACAAATTAATGTATTGGCATGTTTGAGCAGATATATTTTTTGTTACACTTGAATTGCCAGGCATGACTCGGAAACTGGGGTTTAATCATACTTTGCAGAGACGAGCCCAAAGGAAGCATTTTCTCGGAGTAGGACCCTGTTTATATGTTTTAGCATCCGTTTTGCCAGAAAACGGGCACGGTTGCTGCTTTTGTTTCGAGCCACAATAAAGCAACTGAAAAATTACAAGAAGGCAACAATAAAAAATTTAAAACACAGAAAGGCTGTAAATGTAACATGTGTTAGCCCTAAGTTACAGGGGGGCAAAGGAATCTGTATATCTGCTGGCACGCGGGCAACTCTGAACAATAATGAAAGCACAGAAAATAAAACAGGTGTTTTGGAAAAAAGAATACAAAAACAGCAATAATCTAAAGCATAAAAATAATTAAACTATTAATATTTAAATGTTGCTTGTGGAGAAACGTGGCCATCTCCTTTATTATTCTGTATGAGGAATTCAGAGTATCCATGACCGCAGGAGTGCACGGTGAGTGGAGGGGTTATTGAGATTGGTACAGATGTGGAGAGATAAAGTGAGAACCGTAAATGCCAAGAGGTTGGAGACTACAATCCCCAAGATCCAGCAGACTCGAGAAGGCTCTAATTTGCATATTTAGGGTATTTATAAAGGAGAATCATGCACTCTGCTGTCAATAGCAGAGGATGATAAAGAGAGGACTCATCACAGAGACCCAGATAACACTGCACTCCAATATATCACCGATGCAGTCCCCTCCATGAAGGATTTCAGACAGAGTTTGAATGTAGAATACCAGAGGAAACACTTCCTTTGATTTCACAAGACCCAAGAAGTTAGGATTGTTTATCCACTGGGGCACCTGCTCTGTTTATATTTGGAAGTGAAGTTTAATTTCTGTGAAATGCACACCAGGGCCTGTATGGAACCTCATTTTTTCCAAGAAGAGTCCACAGTTTTACCCAAAACGTCAACCTAAATTAGTAAGTGCTAACCCCATTGTGTAACCATCTTGTGCATATTCTGCAATACAGCTCCATAAAGGACCCTAATGTAATGTTTCCATTGACCTTGTGTAACATGTAATTTTAGCAATTTAATTGTTCAACTAGTGTCTTCATCCACAAATCTGTGATAGCGTGAATCCTCCTCAAGAGAAGTCGACGAGACTATAAAGAGGGGAAACTCCACCAAACCACCCAAGCCCATCCCCCAGGGCTTGGCCACAACTTCCTGGGTGCCCTAGAACCCACCCAGGGCAAGCAGTTTGCTTTAAAACCATGGGGGGCCTCAAGGTCCCTGCGGTCACAGTCAGCTCCCCTCCTCCTGCGGGAGTCGACACTGCTAATGCACACAGGGAGCTGCTGGAGCTGCACCTCCCTATGTGCAAGAGCAATAGTTTCATCTCTTTCCCTGCCCCCATGTCGAAGGGCAGGGAAGAGATGAAACATTAGTTTCCAGTAAGCAGAAGCAACTTCACAGGTCCTGCTTGCTGGAAACTGAGTGTTTGCTTGGCAAAAGCAAACAGCTATGTCCCGGGGGTGTACACCCCAGGACATAGCAGGAGCCGGCTGTGGGGAGTGGTGGTCCACAGGGCCAATAATGGCTCCAGGAGCAGGGCCCCGTGGCTCTGCTCCCACTTTTTGAACTTATTTGCCCCAGAGAGATGGTGTCCCCCAGGGCCCGGGAGGTTAGCGCAACCCCACTACTTTCTATTTAGCCCCAGGGAGGTGGTGGCCCCCCACGGCTCGGGTGGGTCTGCGCGGCCCAACTTCTATTTTTATTATTATAGCCCCGGTGAGGCAGTGGTCCCTGGGACCTTTGGGGGTCCGCGAGTCCCCCTCATTATTATTTACATAAGCCCCAGGGAGTTGGTGGTCCCCAGGGCCTAAATATGCCTTTCGAGGGGGGCCCTGTGCAACCCCCTCCAAAATTTGTATGAAACTCTGCATGCCCCTGGAACCAGGCCCTCCGGGTGCTTAATTAAATACAAGCACAGGAGATCAGACTTGTGTTTTTTTTCTTATTATTCAACGCGATTATTATGGATTTTTGTGAAAATCACTGAATTAAAAAAAATGCTCTTGCCTTTGCGTGGTCCCAGGGGGACCCCAAGACCAAGGACTGGGGGTCAGGGTATTCCTATCCTGACCCTTTTTTTCACGTTTTGTGTGGGACTCGTCCCAAGACGGATGCCAACAATTTCTGATTGAAGTGTTGTCAGCCAATCAGAACTCTGTAGTTCCCTGCACAAGCTCGTTATTATTTGTGAAGACTTCTCAATCATAACTATAAACATTTGGATTTTCTTTCATATCTCACAAACTACTGAACAGATTTACATCAAATAACACAAAGCACAATCTGTGGACAAAAAGCTAGCTTTCCGACGGATTTGGTGTAATTCCGTTCAGCGGTTTGGGCTACAGGCATGTCTAAAGAGTCTCAGGGAATTAACTTGGGAAACACTTTATCTCGGCCCCTGCTTGACGGATCACTCCAATATATACTTATGTACAAACACACATATATATATATATATATATACACACACACACATATATACATATATTCACAAAAAAACAATCATTACAGGGAGGATATAGTTAGCCTCACATTTTACATGCACAAAACCATAGAAATTTAGCAGTTATAGTTACAGTTATCTCAAGTAACTATAACTCGTACCCCAAGGTAACTATTATTCTCCCCCTGCCATGCACAGTTTCCTCATCAATAAGTTTACAGCAAATGTTGCTGAGATATTATCAATGATGTCACATAAGATGTTATGAGTGTTGTAATATGTGTGGTAATTAGCGGTGTATAGCGAGGGTGCTGGAACCTGAGAATGAGGTCCCTGTGGCCATTATCTTCTCAGGGAGATGGGCCAAATGACCCCTTCCCTTTGCAAATCTTGGCAGGCCCCGGGAATGGGGGCCAAAATCAGCTTTGGGAAAGGGGCCACACAAACAAGCCTTCCTCCCCAATGTGATTTTCAATGACCCACAGGTTGTGGCTCACCCCAGAGTCATTTTAAATAAGAAATGGATGTTATCTACCATTTTTCTTGTTTTGCAGCAATCCTGCAGGAGTACTGCGGATCATGACAAAAATAAACCTCAAAAACATTTTTTCATTAATTTTTGCCGAAGGGGTCTCCTAACCTGCTTCCTTAAATTAAGAAACAAAACTTTTTCAGGACAGGTGACTAAGTACCTCAGTCCTGCAGTGGCTGCCACAACATTTTTGTTCATGTAGTGATCAGCTAATCAGAGTGCTCAAACCCACAAGACTCTCACTCCAAGTAAGTGAGGTGGCCCAAGGAAATCTAGCCCCCTAGGCCAATCAGAATGATCTATTTTTGTAGTTTGCGCTCGCAGGACTCTTGCGCGAGTTCTGCGCACCCAAGCATCTAACTTTGCAAATATGTTTTAATATTTATTCCTCAAAAACTACTTAATTGCTTTACACTAAATCGTAAAAAACAGGCTTTCTGCACCAAGATCTAGCTTCCTGCCAAATTTTGTGACATAACCTGCGTATTATTGAAGGAGAAACCCCAATTTAAACTTAGTCAAGTCATGTTGATAAGATTACAACTCGGCTATTAAGAGGAGGAAACTCAAGTTAAGGCAAGAAGCTTGGGAAGATCTGGTGGACTCTTGTAATTCCACATCCTGCTCCAAATTTTGGGAAATAATAAACCAACTCATCTTAGCACCATTCTTGAGGAGAGCCATTTCTCAGTTTTTGAATCCAGAGTCCTGGCTCAAGTACTACGCAGCCATTTATGATGCCCCTGTTCTCAATGGCCCCATGGATGTGCAGTTGGACAAGCCTTTGTCTTCTTCCACAGTCCCTCAGTTGTCATTTAGGGGCCGATTTCAATCTCGTTAGGAAGGCCTCCAGATGGGTTCTGGAGCGAGCAAATCTGATTTGGAGCCTATGTTTCTGACCGAATCTTCCCCCGTTCTGAACAACCAAGTACGATGCGAAGATCTCGTCCGCGTCGACCGAATCATTTCCGAACCCAATCCTGTCGGTCCAACTCATTTGCAGGCGAATCATGGCGCACAATGGAGCCGGCTTCCGAACGAGTACGATGCACGATTCGGACAGCTGTATCGACTCGGTCTCAGCGAAACAAAATCGCTGTGGGAATCGGACTTTGAGGGGCTTTAGCGGGCCCCCCCTTTACCTGGGACCCTCCGAATCGGTCCCGTGAGGGTAACCATGGGTGCCCCCTTTCCATGCATGCACAGTGCCTGCCATAGAGTGTACGCTTTTCCCCACCCACCTCTTTTTGCTATGGGACCCTGTGTATGCATTTAGTATACAGGCTCCCATAGAGTTCATTGAGAGTCCGAGCGAACCAAGTCCGTCACCATACGGGTGCATCGGAATCGGTTGCTCCCACTCATGGAGCTCAATTTGCTAGGAAAGCTCTCTGTATCCGAGTCATACGGAGGGCTTTCCTAGTGGGATTTTACTCAACCTATTATCTAGGAAGAGGTCAGGGGTGCCATTATCAATTTTCAAAAGAAAAAAAGCCCATGGCCCAGCACTGCTTGACGTACTTAAATCGAGCGTTGACCTATGGGTCATCCTTTTAACTCTATATATTAATACAGCCATCAGGTACAGACTTCTGCCCTTGTTATCAAATTACATCATTATCCCATTTTTGAAAAAGGTTAATAATGATGACCTCTGCTATCGGCCCAGCTCTGTGATTGATTCTATGGTCATTCCTATATTGCAGATTAACTGCAGGGCAATGACCATCAGCTTCTGTCCGATGTACAACATGGTCTTCAGCCAAGCAACGAAAAATGGATCAAGGTCTGAACCTTTATTTACTGATAACTAGGTATAATAAGGCAAAAGAGGGCTCCCTCCATCTGACGTCCATGGATTTAAGTTCAGCTTTCAACAAGGTTAGTAGGACTAAGCTCTGGAACATAATGCTGGGCATGGGTTTTGATAAAACTGTAGTTGCATTTTTAAATGATCTACAATCTGACCTTACAGTTACTGTCCGTTATGGGCCCACAGGGGAGTGTAGAACTAAACTTGCCCTGAATAGAGGGGTCACACAAAGTTGCATACGGGTACCTTTTTTATTTATCTTAGACATAAATAATTTGTATAAGGTCCTTTGTGAGGAAGTGCAAGATCTACCTGTGGTATACAGGCAGCCTATACCCGTTTTACTTTATGCTGATGACCCTATCCTGATTTCTAGAACTGCTCTAGGCCTACAGGGACTCTTAAACAATTGTGTTAATTTCATGGACAGCCTTGATCTCACCACAAATCATACCAAGTCAAACATTATTAGAAATGGGGTTTCTAGTTGGCAGGGGTAGGCGCCCAGCCCAAGTGGGCATTACCACTCTAGCCAGAGTAAGTGAAATACACAGTTAAAGATAACCTGTGCTCAACCTACAGTAGCTTGGCACAAAGCAGTCGAGCTTATCTAAAGAGGCAATGTGCACAGTATTTGTGCAACACACACACACAATCACACAATGAAAAGACCACAAAAAGAATCCCACAGGTTTAGATAAATAAACAATATTTTATAAATAAATCAAAAACAAAACACCACAAATTCAATAGGAAGAAGTCGAATTATGAATTTTTAAAGAATAAAAAGAGTTCTAGCGCTTACAAGCAATAAGCTTCAATCGGGGTTATCTGTTCGCGCTGGTCCAGGGTAAAATCAACAGTTCAGACTCACTGCAATTGAGTGCAGGCTGGGGACAAGAGCCACGCAGACCCAGTAAACCAAGTACCTTGATCCTGGCACAACAGCGAGATGCGGAGTGTAGACGAGCGATGTGTCAAGAGGATGTTTCGATCTCTCCAAGTTGCTGTGACAATGATGCGCGGCTCTGATCTTCAGGCTCTTATGGTGAAGAGTTGATTCGAGAACGGTGTGTTGGTTCTACTCCAGTAGCAGGGTCGATGCACAAATTCTACTCCAAGCAGACTGGAGATGCTCCAATTTCTTGGTTAAAGAATTTGGGTACATTTCCAGTAAACCAGGGACAAGAGCAGGGGTACAGACTTTGATATCCCTGAGTCTCAAGCAATAGGTGGCAAAATAACAAGCCATTGGAGATAATTTTAGTTGCGAGGCAGAGTCCAGCTCTCACTCAGCAGGGTCATAGAACACCAGGCAGCAGGGCAGCACAACAGAAAAGCAGTCCAGTAGAGTGACAGTACTTGATGCAACACAGCAATACTTCTTACAGAGTCCAGTTGTAGGTCCAGAAGTGTCTGATTTGGTGATGTCAGAGACCCAGCTCTTATAACCACATGTGCCTTTTGAAGTGGGGGTGACTTCAAAGAAGGATCTTTGAAGTGCCCAAGTATCCTTTCTTCCTCACCAATGGCCCCGGGCTAACAGTATGGCATAATCAGCCCTTTATGTGGAGACAGGGACTGCCTATTTACGTGTAAATGTCATCCCCACCCATCCTCTCCTGCCCAGGAATAGCAGTCAAAATGCAGATGAATGATCAGACAGACCTAACCCTCATGTGTTTGTGGCTGTCTGAAGGGAATGCACAAAGGGTAGCTATCACACACCCCAGACATGTATTGGAGACAGGTTGCAGGCACACAGAGCTGTAAGAGCAAAGAAGTGCCCACTTTCTGAAAGTGGCATTTCTGAAATAGTAATGTTAAATCTCACATTACCAGTAAAGATGATTTATCATTGCCATTCCAAAGATATGACACATGACAGAACAACTCCTTTCTAATCAGAAATTGCAACTTAAAAGGGTATTAAGGAATTCCTAATGTTAACCTATGAGAGGAGTAGGCCTCACAGTAGTGAAAAATGAATTTGGTGATTTCACTACCAGGACATGTGAAACCTAAAAATACATGTTCTTCCTTATTGCTTACACAGACCATGTCCAATGGGCTACCTAGGTCCTACATGAAGGGTAACCTATGTGTACTAAAAGGGGAATTTAAGGCTTGGCCAGGGGTTTTAAATGCCAAATGGAGGTGGCAGTAAAACTGGACACACAGGCTCTGTAGTGGCAGGCCTGAGACATGTTTCAAGGGCTACTTAGCGCCTAGCACAATTAGTGCTGCAGGCCCACTAGTAACATTAAACGTACAGGCCCACGGCACATATAGTGCACTTACTTAGGGACTTATAAGTAAATTAAATATGCCAATTGTGGATAAGCCAATGTTACCACATTTTAAGGCGAGAGTACATGCAATTTTAGCACTGGTTAGCAGTGGTAAAGTATCCAGACTCCTAAAGCCAACAAAAATAAGGTCAGAAAAAGAGGAAGAGAACAGCAAAATGTTTGTAAGTGAGCCTGCACAAAAGGCGAGGTGCAGCCAACATCACAGTATTTGGTCCTAAAAACACTAGAAGCAGATCCCATTATATTGAAGGCAATAAGCTCAGCAAGGTAAAGAGATTCCCTTACTTCAAGGTTCTCTTTGCCTCCTCCCTTTGTTGGTCCCCTATGACCAGCATCGCAAGACATGTTTTTCAAAAAGTCTTGCTTTGGTTTTTATTTTGTTTCTGAAATAGGGTGCCAATGTGTGCCAGCTGTGCTAAAAATCTATCAAGCTAAATGTTTAACTATTGTGTCTTATAGCAGTGAGGTTTGCGGGTATTGCAAAATAATCGCAATTAAAAAATAGAGAACAGGTTTCTTAAGCGTTTGTTTTCATTGCCTTGCACTGGTCAGTGTGATCGCTCTCCCTCCCCTCGCGCAGCTCCACCACTGAGTACTACCCTTGAACCCTGAGCTCACTGTTGCAGGGTATTCAAGGCCCTCCTCCACCCACAGGCCCCTGCCTGCGCCTCATCCCTGGTGGTCCAGTGGGAGAGCACTTTGCTCTTCTGATGTTCTGCCTCTCTTGCCTCTTTCCTCTTTATCATCCTTCTATTTTAATCTTCCTTCTCTTTCTGTTACCTTGTTTTTGTTTCTTTTTTTCCTAAGCAGTTTTTCCCATGCTTTTCCCCTGCTGACCCCATGGCCCCTTCTCCCTCCAGTGTGTCCTTCACATCTCCCAGCTGACCATCCCTTCCCCAATCGCTAATTAATGGCGGCTGCCGTGCAGCCCCTGGCATGCCAAATGCAAGCTTGTCTGTGCCCCTCCCCGCCCTGACTAGTGCCAGGGACCGTGGTCCCGACCTGCCTCAGCTATGACTCCAGCACCCACCATGCTTTCAACCCCGGACGCAGCAACAACTGCCAGTTTCAAATGCTGAGCAAAACCCAAGGGCCGCTCTCCTGTCTACACTGCCACTAAACCTTAACCCACCTCTGTACCCCAGCAGCAGGCCCCAGCCTTCCGGCATTCACTATTCACAAACCTCATCTGCATCCTCCTCAACGTGCATCCATACACAAGCACGCAATAGAAATTTGGGAACTCCTCAATACCTACACGCCCGATGGCGCCTTCCTCACAGAAACCTGGACCAACGCCAACTCTGAGCCCGACCATCGTCACCGCCATTCAAAAATGAATACAACATCCTGCACAAGGACTGCCCCATCCGCCCAGCAGGAGGTATTGCCATCATTCACAAAAGCACCCTCTGCATGAAGACCACCGGCCCGGACAACACAACGACCCTCATGGAGCACCACCACTTCCAGATCCAGACCAACCCTCAAATGACTATGCGGAAGCCTCATCTACAAGCCACCCAGCCCCCACACTCCTTTCACCAACACCGACCTCATCGCACCCAATGCCCTAGCCTCCATCCTACTCGGAGACCTAAACTTCCACCAGGACAACCATGACGACTAACGCAGCCTCCCTCCTAGAGAACCTCGCCAACATATGACTGAAGCAACTAGTCACCGCCCCAACGCACACAGCGGGACATAAGCCCCACCCCATCTTGGCAAAAAGAAACAGCATCTCCTAAAGCCACACCATGGACATCCTCTGGACAGATCCCCACTGCATCCACTTCTCCTTCAAAAAACCCACCATACACAAGCATGCCCACCACCTCCCTCATAGAAGCTGGAACAACGTCACTGAAGACCAGCTTACCTCCTCTCTCATCAGCACCCCACCACCGACTACGTCAGACGCAGCACGCAACCTCCACAGCCGGATCACGAACTGCGCCGACACACTCTCCCCCCCTCAAGAAAGTCACAGGAAAACATAACAAGAAAGCAAGCTCGTTCACCCCTGCACTCCAACAATCCAAACGCTCCTGCCAATGACTCGAAAAGACATGGAGGAACAACAAAACCTCGGAAAATGTGCGCTGCCTACAGTGCAGCCACCACCACACAACACCAACCCATCAAATCCACAAAGAAGAAATCCCTCCAAGACAGGATCCTCACCAACGCTCATAATACCAAAGAACTCTTCTCCATCATCAAGGAATTTTCCAAACTCTGCAGCAATAGACTTCCCACCCTCCCAAAACCCCTGCAACAGACTCCGCAGCTTTTTCCAACTCAAGAATAAGATGTTCTAAGACAACTTCGATAACCAAGACCTCCGGGCCGCTCCAGCTCTCCCTCCTAGCAACGCCGCCCAACATACCCTGCTCAATTGGACCCCACTCATGACAGAAGACACCTTAAAGACCATGAAGAGCATCCACTCCAGAACACTTTCAAACCCCTGCCCAACCCACATATTCCACAGAGCCACCACGGCCATCGCACCCGAACTACGTCAGACTATCAACTACTCCCTCGAGATGGCCACATTCCCCGATGACTGGAAACAGGCTGAAGGGAACCCCCTCCTGAAGAAACCCTTGACAGAACTAGACAGACCTCAAGCCAATCTCCCTGCTTCCAATCGCAGACAAAGTCATCAAAAATGCTATCAACACCCAGCTAGCAAACTTCATCGAAGCTAACAATGTCCTGGACATCTCCCAATCCGGATTCCGCAGCAACCACAGCACCAAAACCGCCCTACTCACTGCCACCGACGACATCTGCTCCCTCCTCGACCGAGGCTAAATGACAGCCCTCATCTGCCTGGGCCTCTCGGCTGCCTTCGTCTCTGTCTCCCACCGCACACTAGCCACCAGAATCCATGACGCCGATATCCGTGGAAAGACCCTCGACTGGATATGCTCATTTCTCACTGGCAGAACTCAGCGAGTCAGACTCCTGCTCTACCTCTCGGAACCAATAGAAACCAACTGTGGAGTGCCCCAGGAATCCTCCCTTAGCCCCATCTTCTTCAACATCTACATGGGCAAATGCAATGTAGGCTTCCCTCGTGGATACTGTAGGTGAGGGGGCTTGAACTCATTAACTACTATCAGTCACACACACAGAACAGATGCAGTGTAAGCTTCCCTCATGGGTACTGTAGGTGAGGCGGCTTGAAGTCATTAACTACCATCAGTCACACACAAAGAGCAGATGCAGTGTAGGCTTCCCTCATGGGTACTGTAGGTGAGGCGGCTTGAACTCATTAACTACCATCGGTCACAAACACAGAGAAGATGCAGTGTCAGCTTTCCCCGTGGATACTGGAGGTGAGGCGCCTTGAGCACATTAACTTACCATCAGTCACACACACAGAGCAGATGCAGTGTAGGCTTCCCTCGTGGATACTGTAGGTGAGGTGGCTTGAGCACATTATCTTACTATCAGTCACACACACAGAGCAGATGCAGTGTAGGCTTCCCTCATTGATATTGTAGGTGAGGCGGCGTGAGCACATTAACTACCATCAGTCACACACACAGAGCAGATGCAGTGTAAGCTTCCCTCATTGGTACTGTAGGTGAGGCAGCTTGAACTCATTAACTACCATCAGTCACACACACAGAGCAGATGCAGTGTAAGCTATACGCAAACCGGACATGCACAACAAGTAGAAAAGGAACCTGGAAGACTGAAGTCAAGAGGCATGAACGCACGAGGCGTCTTATGGTGCAAAAACACTTTATAGAAGGTTCAAAACGCAACTTGTACATTTGAGGCAAAAGTATGAGAATGGTAGCAGTGAATCCAACACAGCAAAAGCGGGAAGTATGTGCTTGATGCCATGATTGTTGTAGGATGTGAACCAGAGTAAGAAACTAGGGCACTGTGAACACAAAGGCCATATCAGGAAGCATAGGAACAACCGATTTACAAATGAATACAAGAAGGTGAAAGAACATGATAAAGCAGGATGATTGACAGATAGATAGGAGGCACACAGGACTAGGAACGGGAGGGGTGAAGGAGTATAAGATGTTTGTATAAGGAAAGCCCCTGGGCTTCTGCTGCTGGCCTCCATGCTCCACCTGCTCTTCATTTTGGAGAAGTTTGGTATACTATTGTCGTACTTTCCTGGTAGTCGGTGCACTAGGCCTGATTAGGGTAAACTATGGCTAGCTGAGGTACCCAAACCAGTGTTGAATCCTAATTAAACTGTTTTAAGAAAGTGCATGCGTGGACACATCAGAACTGCAGGCTCAAATGGTCGACATGCAACAGAAGCAGGACAGAATGGCCAGGCAGCTCGACGACTATGATGGTCGGGCGCGTCGCAACAACGTGCGGATCTTGGGGATTCCGGAGCGGGAGGAGGGGCAGGCGGTGGACCTGTATGTAGAGGAACTTATCACCCAGAAACTCAAACCTAAAGCCATATCCAATTACTTCTCAATTGAAAGGGCACACAGGGTACCCGGGGGCAGGCCTAAACCTGGGGCCCCCCCACAACCAATTATTGCTAGAGTCTTCAACTACAGGGACAGGGACAGCATCATACAGACAGCCAGGGTTGGTCCCCCGTTAAAGATAGGCAACAGCGAATTGGCCTTTTTTCCAGATTACACTGCCAAGGTACAGGCCCAGCGACGGAGTTTCCAGGCAGTGAAACGTGAACTGCGGGACCGGGACATCAAATATTCAATGCTGTTCCCGGCGAAACTGAGGGTGGAATCAGGTGGGACCACATGGTTTTTCGAGTCCCCAGAGGAGACGTGGGACTGGATGGAGGGTAAGGCCGGGGCTGGCGGACGGAGGCAAGATCACGCTGGCAAATCACAGCGGCTGACTGGGGGCTGCCCGATGCCGCAGAGGCCAGGGCCCCCAAGGGTGGGGGGCCAGCCAGCAGACTCATAGCGACTGCCCCGGCGGAGTCGCCAAGGAGGACGCACCTGGGCATGCCCACAACCGAGTGCGGGACAGTTAACAGTAGGTGGAAACCCTCGCAAGACACACAATGGAGACACTAATGCTGTAAGAGGGTGAATAGACCCTATAGAGGGGGGCTAGTCAGAGGCTGGATAGATAACATGAATGGATGGCACTGTACAACCATTGTGATATGACCATGCGGGATGGAGCAGCTGACCCCGTGACATTTTTCGCAATCACGGGGGGGGTGAGAGGCACTCTGCCATGTTGGGGAGTGGGTAGTTTTAAAACCACAGGCAGGGGGGCAGGGAGGGGGGAGGGTTGGGTGGGGGTGGAACCAGAAGGAGGAGGTTTACAGAGTTATGGTTTGTTTGAGTTGACAGGGGGTACGTCCCCCAGCACAGACAGCTTCAACTATCAGGGAAGCATCGAGAATCTATGCAGACATATAGCAGCACTAGAGCACCAGCTACCATTTAGTTCGCAAACACCACTGACGCTCCGCAGCATTGGGCGATACTACCTCTACGATGACTGGGGGTGATAGGGATGTGTCGCTTTCTGTCCTTGCCTGGAACGTCAACGGGATGGGGGATAAGATAAAGCGAGGGGTGGTGCAACAGTATGTAAAGCGCCAATCCCCGGACGTGGTGTTACTGCAAGAGACGCACCTGGTTGGGAACAAAAGCAAAGCCCTAACGCGATGGGGATATAAACTTTTGGTACACGCGGACTACACTACAGGCTCACGAGGGACGGGTATCCTAGTTAAAAAGAATTTAGCCCTAATTGTGCACCGGACATGGGCGGACCCCCGGGGTAGATTTGCTGTTCTGGAAGCTCGAGGGGAGAGCATTAAATATAATCTCAGTATACCTTCCACCGGCATTGGGGAAAGACGCCCTAGCAGTCCTGGGCAAAGTAATTGTTGACCTCCCTACAGGCACCCTGATCATGGGCGGTGACTATAACCTCACAGTTGACGACGCCACGGACAGACACCCGCAAAGGCTAGGAGGTAAAGCAAGCAGGCTTATGCCGGACTTTCTAGCAGCTATGGGCCTCATAGACATAGGGCGAGATGCACACCTGGCCGCGCCGCAGTTCACTTACTACTCAAATGCGCACAAGAGCTCGTCCCGTATCGACTACTTTCTGACCTATTCGGCCACGTGAGGGGTTTTTTCACACTCCGAGTCCTCCCAAGAGGGATCTCCGATCACTCCCCGGTATGGATCGAATACACGCATTGGGAACGGCAGCCTAGAACCACGATTGTAATAGACCCTTGGTTGTTAAAGGTACCAGATATCAAGAAAGACCTACGCATACATACAAAACACTACTTTGACGAAAACCTAGGGTCGGTAGACTCGGCCTGTACCATATGGGAGGCATTCGAGGTGGTGCTGAAGGGGCGGGCCTTGGCATTAAAGACTGGATATACCAGTAACAAACGCAAAACGATTCTCCAGCTGGAGGTACAGCTTAAACACTGGGAAACTGAGTATGCAGCCAGGCCCACTGACGAGATACTACACCGCCTCACACTCAAGCAAGGGGAGTACAGGATGAAGGCAAGAGAACAAATGATGACCGAACACCTCAATATGCAACACAGGCTATACGAGCTAGGAGACAAGGCGGGAAAGACACTAGCGTGGCTCGAGAACCGGGATCAGGGGGAAAGATGGGTGCAGCGACTAGCTTTGGCCACGGGGGAGACGGTTACGCACCCCAAAGACATAGCAGAGGCGTTCGCAGAACACTTTCAGGAAATCTACTCCCCATCTACCGAATACACCGCGGAAGACTCCAGACAGCTCCTCGCAGACAGTGATCTCCCCACCCTTTCGGACCAAGATAGGCAGGCCCTAGATAGCGACCTCTCAGATGAGGAAATTCTTAAAGCAATAGCCCAGGTTCGCTCGGGCAAGGCGATGGGGCCCAACGGCACCCCTATTGAATTCCTGAAGGTGATGGGCTCGCAAATAGCCCCTCACCTTCGAGCCATGTACAATGAAAGCTATGAAACTGGCCGACTCCCCTCAGATCAACGCCTGGCCACTGTAGTGGTAATTCGTAAACCTGGGAAACCAGGAGACAACTGCGGATCGTATAGACCAATATCACTGATCAGTGTGGAGGCTAAAGTACTGGCGAAAATACTAGCCACGAGGTTGGTTGGGGTCATCTCTACCCTGGTACACCCGGACCACTCCGGTTTTATGCCAGGTAGGAACACGACGTTAAACATCCGCCGTCTCCAGAATGTATTGGCCCAGAAAAACTACATTGAGGAGGTCGCGGCGATTATATCCCTAGATGCCTCGATGGCGTTTGACTCTATAGAATGGCCATACCTATTCGAGGTGCTGGCGCGGTTTGGGTTCGGTCCTAAGATCCAAGCATGGGTGCGCCTCCTCTATGAGGACATATGGGGCCAAATACGGGTTAATAACCATACATCCCGAGCCTTTCAGTTAAGGAGAGGTACCAGACAGGGCTGCCCATTGTCGCCGTTACTATTCTCCATTATGCTTGAACCACTGGCGGCGTGGATTCAACGGGATGCAATGGTACGATGATTGAAGTGGGCGCCAGATCTGGAGGACAAAATGTCACTATCCGCAGATGATATCCTCCTCTATCTTGCCTCCCCATACCGGTCCATCAGGGTAGTTCTAGATATATTCACCAACTTTGGTAAATACGCTGGCTACGCGATTAACTGGACCAAATCTAAACTGTATATGCTCCATGGGCAGGTGCCCCCCCCTACCCCCCGGCTGTAGATTAGAGGTGGCTGAGGAAGCGTTTCGCTACTTGGGAGTGTATGTTACTGCAGATCTGGCCCTGTTCTACGGCCGCAACCTGGCCCCCCCGCTGACCCGACTGAGATCCGACGTCGAACACTGGCGGACACTGCCGCTCTCCCTGGCGGGTCGCGCCGCCTTTTTTAAGATGCTTGCACTCCCACGATTCCTATATATCCTTCAAAACTGCCCAAATAGGGTTCCAGATACCTACTTTACAGCGATAGAAGGTGAGGTGCGTTCGCTACTATGGAACGGAGGTGCCCCCCGGATATCGCTGAAAAAACTCACCAAAGGGTGGTACGACGGCAGCATAGCCTTGCCAGACCTGAAGCTGTACTATTGGGCCTCACAGTTGGTGGTGATAAATCACTGGCTGTATCGCCCCCCTGACGATCCAGCATTCGGGCTCGATAACTACCAGACCGGCCGTGCGGGATATCTGGGGGCGCTTTACTCCACGGGGAAAAAACAGGCATATGTAGGCCCCATGTCCCATACAATCGTCATCTGGCGCCGAGCGAATTCTCGATTAGGATGGGCAAACGTCCTTACAAAGGCGACACCGCTGTGGCAGGCCCAAAGACTTGGTTCACTATGTTTTCAACCAGGGTTCGACAAATGGGACCTAATTGGCATCTCAAAGGTCGGAGACTTGATGAAGAAAGGAGCCGTCCTTAGCTTTGAGGAACTGAAGACCACCTACCACATGGCGCAAGGTGAACTATTTCGCTACCTCCAGGTTCGGCATGCCCTCCAGACAGCATTCCCGGCCCCACAAGATATCCCTGACTCATCACCCCTAGAGGACAGACTATTAGATGGGCAATTGCACTCGAAGGCCATATCCCTGATGTACAAAAAGCTCTGTAACAACCTCCCTGATACATTTGAGGCGCTTCGAGAGAAGTGGCAACACGACATAGGACCCATTGAAGAAGAATACTGGAGGGAGGCTTTGTGGTCTCCCAGGGGGGCAGCGATCACCCTCCGATATTGACTGATCCAACTAAAGGTCCTGCATAGGGCCTATATCACGGGGGTGGATCTTGCGCGTATGGGGGCTAGGGAGGACTCACTATGTATTCGAGGGTGTCACCAGGAGGCCACTTTCTATCATACAATATGGGAATGTCCCGCGATCCGATCGATATGGGAGGGGGCTACAACTAAGCTCCAAACCGCACTGGGGAAAACCCTGACCCTTACGCCTCAGGTGGGCCTACTGAACATATGGGAGGATACAGACCTCACGGAAATAGAGCAGCAGATGGTAACGCTGGGCTTCACCCTGGTCAAGCGGGAAATAGCGAGCCACTGGGGGGCCGCAGGGGTGCCATCCATACGAACATGGGTACAGGAATTGGACAGATGTATGGTAGCTGAAAAGGAAGTCTTCATAATTTGGGGGTGCCCTAGGAAGTGGGAAACGAAATGGAAAGCGTGGAATAGATACAGAGGGTCCCCATGTACATCCCCACTGGTAGATTTGGCAATGCGACGGAAAGAACTTAAGGAAGTATTGAACCAAGGAGTGTAATTCATTCTATGTTATTCAGAAAAGTGTTTTATGTTGCTGCTGCTACAAATGTAATCCTGTATGTGCCACTGATAAAATCAATAGCAAACTCTCTGCAGTGCAGATGTTGTCAGAAGTCTTCAGCAAACCTAGAAATGTAAATTGGGAGGGCAATTCTACAGATTCTGAGGACAGTATAACCATAATCTCGTATTGCATGGACATACAAACAAACCCCTCCTGCCACACAGTTACAGTGCAACTGTCTCCTCAAGCGGTTATACCTGCACTCATTGGAAAATCTTCTGGTCTAAACAACGCTCCCTGGCATAAAACCAATGCACAGTCCACATGGACTCTGGCGTTGCTTCCTCAACTGCGCCCTCCTTTTGCTTCTTCCACACATGCCTGCCCTCTGTGTTGCTTCTGTCACACCACCCACATTGCTTTCTCCCCTCCCCATGCCCTCCATGTTTGTCTGCCCTCACCAGCGGCCTCAGTGTTGCTCCACCCACCCCAACCCTCCATGTTGCTCACCCTTCTCCTGCTCTTCATTTTCTAATCCAAATTGGTGAATAAACAAGTATTTGCAATGCAATAGGTCTCGCATTCACGTAACTTTGAGATATTGACATTGTAAGTGACAATGCCTTTTATTTATCTCTGGATTTCAGTGGTGCAGATAGCCCTATGGGGGCCCGTGGTGTTCTCTGCATTTGCTGCTCGCAATGGCCGCAGTGAAGAGCGGAGGGGGTAGGGGTGCTCGCGAGTATTGACTCCGTTGCCGCCGCACAGCAAACGCATTGAGCGGGGGAGGCCTTAGTGTTGCTGCCTAGAGAGGGCAGGTGATAGCGGGGGAGGCCACCGCCCCCTAAAACTCATGGACCCCCCCACCACCCCAGCTACGCCCGTTTGGTTTTTAAACCAAAAATAAAAGGCGTTGTCAAATACAATGCCAATAGCTTAAACTTGCGTAAATGGGAGACCTATTGCATTCCAAATGCTTGTTTACATTGGTAGCCATCACTGACGTCCTTTATCAACTGCAAATAATACAAACCTAGAGCACAATCAATTTCCCTCAGCAGAACATTTTCATTCTGCTTCCCTCTCAGCCTTGCGCCTGCTCCCTCTGTTGCCTCCTTTAAGGGCTCGAACCCAGCTTATCCATTATTGGCCCTTCCCCTTCCCAGGCCCTTTTCCAGTCTTTGCCTGTTCTCCCTCAAGGCCTTTGCCAGACTTGGGCTTGGTCACTTCCTGGTGAAGTCCTGGGCCAGCCCCTTCTCCTAGCCATCCCCAAGTCTTTCCCCTTCCCTGACCCTTTTCTAGGGTTGGCTTCCATCTCTCCCACCCAAGTCTGCGCTTCCCCCATCTGGTGCTTTGCATTTGTTTGGCCTGCCCCCTGTCCAGTCACTTTTTCAGTTTTGGCCTACTTGGTCTCCAAGCCCATTACCAGCTTTGGGTCGTCCTTTGCCTGTGGACAACATCAGGACATTATTGCAACCATTACATCATCTTTAAAAAGTAATATGCATGGGAGAGCACACGCAGCACCAATCAAGATGGCCGCCTAACCCCCAGAGCTATTACTGCAGCGGGGAATGCAGTGCTAACTATCGCGGCTCCAGCAACCTTTGATCGGTGGAGCAAAGAGATAATCAAATGGGAAGAGCTCCTGCAGGTTTCTCTTCCTTTTTTATGTACCTCCAATGCTTCTGTCTCCTGAAATGGCAAAATCTCCCGGAAAATCGGCTCCGGCCGCCATTTTGTTTTTTTTATGATGGAGATTTCAATCTTCTCAGGTATTTTGCCCGCACATTGACTTCTACCATTATAATATGTTACTTTGGAATAACTACTCCTTTGTGTGACCAGGAGTACGCTTTCATTTTGCTTGTGATGCACTCTGCGCCAAATTCCTGGATTTTACCTTGACCTAGGACTTTACCTCATCTATAATGCTCTTCTTCATGTGCCTTATATTCATCCCTTGCAAAAACAACAATTGATGGACAGAATGCAGAACAATGTCATACATTCACCCCAGTACAGAGATCTGGGCCTAAATCCATCGTTTTTTTGCTCACCATGCCGTTCCAGTTTGAAAATGCCAGAAACCGGTCCTAGGAAGCTTGTTTCCGGTCCAGGGAAGACATGGCTTGGCAGTTCGGGCTGGACTGTTCCCATGAGGCACAGGGTCAGACTGATTTGCATATGGCCATGTCTGAACTGGGGTGGCAGAGTGGGCTAAAGAACGGTGATGGATTAAACCCAGATCAGTTGACTGGGGGTGAGTGCTTGCAATGTTCAACACTCCGTCCATCATTTCCTTTGGTTTTTGCTTTGTCCGCCATAAGTTGGCAGGGTATGCTCAGACGTGAGTCCCTTGCTCACTTTGCCACTGGATTCAAGCAAGCCTGGCTGAAGACGGCTGAAATGCCAGAAACCGGTCCTAGGAAGCTTGTTTCCGGTCCAGGGAAGACATGGCTTGGCAGTTCGGGCTGGACTGTTCCCATGAGGCACAGGGTCAGACTGATTTGCATATGGCCATGTCTGAACTGGGGTGGCAGAGTGGGCTAAAGAACGGTGATGGATTAAACCCAGATCAGTTGACTGGGGGTGAGTGCTTGCAATGTTCAACACTCCGTCCATCATTTCCTTTGGTTTTTGCTTTGTCCGCCATAAGTTGGCAGGGTATGCTCAGACGTGAGTCCCTTGCTCACTTTGCCACTGGATTCAAGCAAGCCTGGCTGAAGACGGCTGAAATGCCAGAAACCGGTCCTAGGAAGCTTGTTTCCGGTCCAGGGAAGACATGGCTTGGCAGTTCGGGCTGGACTGTTCCCATGAGGCACAGGGTCAGACTGATTTGCATATGGCCATGTCTGAGCTGGGGTGGCAGAGTGGGCTAAAGAACGGTGATGGATTAAACCCAGATCAGTTGACTGGGGGTGAGTGCTTGCAATGTTCAACACTCCGTCCATCATTTCCTTTGGTTTTTGCTTTGTCCCTTATATTCATCCCTTGGCTTTAATTTTTATTTTTTTAAATTTTTTGTCCTCATTTGCCATTACCTCCATCCACCGAAGGGAAGCCAACCACCACACAGGTCTGCCTTACAATATTTTGTCGATCTATCCACCTTCGTGTCATTTTCCAGGCAGTATTTGGTTAGTAGGCGGGAGACTACCCCTTTGAGTAGAAAACGGAGAAACTCCAGTCAATGATGACCGACCAGGGAAAATTGCATACGGGAGAGACCACTTCCCAAAGTCTTCTGGAGCATAGTTGACAATCATTGGACCCGGGGGGGGGTGGGGGGGGGGGGGAAACCCCGGTATCCTATCTCCAGTTTATTAACAAGTCCCAGAAGGGCAGATTTCTTTTAGAACATGATCTAGCCAAGTCAGTCTTAGAAGTTTCATACAATGATGTTAGCCAAGCTACATGTGATGGGGTCTTGGCTTCCACCCAAAATTTACATATTTGTCGTCTTGACAGGATAATAAAATAAAAAAGAAAGGACTTTGCCTGTCCATTTATGTTTTCCTCCAATCCGAAAATTATTAGCGGCAGAGTAATATTCAAACATATACTTAAGATTGAATCCAAGGTGACTTTTACTTCCTCCCAGAACAGCCTAATAGCCGGGCATTCCATGAACATGTGTGTATCTGAAGCTGCGACCAAATTGCACTTATTGCATTTCTTCCCTGAAAGAAACTTGGAGAGCCTTAGGGGTGAAAGGTAGGCCCAATGCAGGGTGAACAAGTGATTACGTCTTAGCCAGGCTGGTTTCACTATTTTGTAGAGAAAAGAAAAAGATCTCAACCATAAGTCCTCACACTGAAAGGCCAACTCCTTTCCCCATAACTTGTCTGGCAAGGTGAAATCTCCGTCTGCCTCCTCTACCATACACCAGTACCAGATTGCCACTTCTTTACCCCCTTCTTGCTTTTCCACCAGCTGTTGTTCGAACTGACTATATTTCCCCACTTGAGGACCTTTCCTGTTTTCTGCACGTGCCCAACTATCCAACTGTATGTATTTAAACCTAGAGAAAGCCATACCCACCTTTTCCCTCAGCACCTCCCAGTCTTGTACCCTTCCTTCCACCAGTATCTCTCCCCATCTTAAAATCCCGGCGACTTTTAACAGAATTGCTAGGGTGTCCTGCATACAGGGTGGGAGCCCAGGAGAGTCCCAGACCGGAGCGAAGTTAGAATAATAATGTAGCCTGACATATTTTCTAATCTGAACCCAATTTAATATGGCTGACTGCAGAGTCTTTAATCTTACTTTTTTTAAATAATTAATGTCTCCAAACTTAAATAGAAATCCATCCTGTGCAATATCTACTCCCCCTAGCATAGCCCTGAACATAACCCCCAAAGATGATGTTGCGGGAGTTTTCAGCAGCATCCTGGAATAAGTTAGCTGGAATGCCCACGCATAATATAACAGATCTGGCAAAGCCAGCCCTCCCTTTTCCCTTCTCCTTCGCAACTTCTTCCAGGTCAGCCTAGCTGTTTTAAAATTCCAGATAAACGAATTTATTTCTCGCTGAGTTTTTTCCACTTTTTTCCGTTCGAAAGACAGAGGGATTGAGTTAAAAATAAAAGTGAATTTTGGAAGGATGGACATTTTGACTAGATTTATTCTCCCAAAAATTGAGAGTGGCAGGAACGTCCAAGATTTCAAAAGTTTCCTACTTTCCATGGCAACCCGGTCTAAATTAATCTGTGCCAAACTTCCCATGTAATGAGTATACCCAGGTATCTCATGGATGATACAACTGTAAACTGTAAATTTGGAACATTCCAACACATAATCTCTGTTTTGCTAGCATTGATGTCATAACCAGAGATTTGCCCGATTTCTCCTGCCTTTTTAATTACCATCGGAAAATCTCTCTGCGGGTCTGATGTATACACCAGAATATCGTCCGCATACAGCGCTGTCCGCTTCTCCCTTTCACCAAATACGAAGGGAGGAATATCCACTTCATCTCTCAGAGCATGAGCGAACGGCTCTATATAAAGATTGAATAAAAGCGGGGATAGCGGGCAGCCCTGTCTAGTACCTCTAGTAATTTTTATTGATTCTGTTAGGGTGCCGTTGACTAGTAATCTAGCTGTAGGGGCCCTGTACAGTGTCTCGATTACCGAACAAAAGACCTCCCCCAGCCCGAACCTTCTCATAACCTCCACCAGATAGGGCCAATTGACCCTATCGAAGGCTTTTGTGGCGTCTAGGGTCAGGGTGGCCAATGGAAGAGAAAAGGTAGTTGCGATATCAATCGCCCCTACCAAGTCTCGAGTATGGTCAGCCAACTGGCGTCCCCTTATAAAACCCCTTTGATCTTGATGAATTATTGATCCGATTACCTCCCCCAATCTAAATGCCAAAATAGATGTAAAACTTTTGTAATTATTTAGAAGGGAAATCGGCCTACAAGACCCACATTCCGAAAGCCTTTTTCCAGGCTTTGGGATAAGGACTATCGTGGCCTCCTTCCATGAATCAGGGGGCTTCTCCCCTCTCAAAAGGATGCCATTAAAAAGGCTTGACAATATTGGGGTAGTAACGGGGCTTATGACTCGATATAGTTCCCCGGGTAAGCCATCCGAACCCGCGGCTTTCCCCTTCTTCAGATGACCGATCACTTTTCCCACCTCCTCTTCTGAAATCTCCTTCTCCAAATAAGCTCTTTGTGATGTTTGCAAAGTTGGTAAGTCAATGTTATTTAGCCACCTCTCCCTATCTTCCGGGTCGTCCCTGAGCTCTTCCTTGTATATTTCTTGGAAGAATTCTTGAAAAGCAGTCCCTATTTCCCAATCCGAAGTCCTAATATTAGTCTCTCCGTCACGTTTAATCTCTTTAATATGCTTTCTGGCCTGTTCTGTTTTGACCTTCCACGCAAGAACCTTTCCCGCCGCTTCCCCAAATTCAAAGTGGGAAATTTTGCTTGCTTCCCATCTTTTAGTTAGCCTTTCTTGTAGTATACTCTCAAGCTGACATCTCAGGTTAGCCTGTTTTCCTGCCACCCCCAAGGATGCCATGTTGGGGCCCAGCTGCTGATCTATCCTAGCCAACTCCAGCTCAATATTTTGTACTTTCTCCCGATAAACTTTCCTTCTATAAGTAGCTCTGTTAGTAATGAAGCCCCTTATAAAAGCCTTCATGGCATCCCAAACTATATTGATGTCTGCCGAGCCCAAATTTATATAAAAAAAAGACTTTACCTCTGCTGACAGGAAATTGTTCTCCTCCTCTTCTGATAGTATCGTACGGTCAAAAGACCAGGAGGATTCTTTCTTGTGAGTGGCCCCTTGAAGATCAAAAACAATGGCCATATGATCCGACATATGTGAAGGAAGGTAGTTAATCTCTTTTAGCGAATCTTTTAAGGTGTAGCTAAAAAGGGCATAATCAATTCTTGATTTGTGTTTATATTTAAAATTCTGAAAAGAAACCCCCAGCTTGTTACCTGACCTTTCCCTCCATACATCTGCTAGTCCGAGGTTTTCCATTATATCCAACAAAGTCAACCTAGATTTAGATGGGACTAGTGCTCTTGACTTAGGGGACTTATCTACCAAAGGATTAAGCACTATGTTAAAATCACCAACCCATATAACTGGGTCCTGTAGGAGTATGCGTTGGTTCTGAATTATTTTCAGGTGAGAAGGGTCATCTTGATTCGGTCCATAATATCCTACCAATGTTAACGGTGTGCCCTCCAATACAATACTCGAAATTAACCATCTCCCGCTACGATCTTCCTTGCAATCCAAAATTTGAACTTTGACCTATTTAAAAAAAATAATTAGTATCCCTCTTATATTGGCGGATTGGTCCGTACATAGAAACGTCTCTACCCAACTTTGTTTTCTTAGTATCAGAGACCTCTAGCTTTAATAAATGGGTTTCCTGGATGACGATGGCCTGTGCAGGAGAATCTCTCAGATATTGTAGAATTTTATGTCTACGACTCTCTACACGTAGTCCATTGACATTCCAGGATAAAAACCTAATAGAGATCATTTGTGATTACCTTTCTCCCTTTCCCTTCTCTTTCCTTAGATCTCCCTCTCTTTCTCTTTTCTTGCTAATTTTAGGTCGTCCCCCAACATTATTTTCCACTACCATGGAGACTATATTGTCACATGTGTAACCATAAGCTAGGGTAGACCATTTCTCTACTGATGGAAAGCTTATAAAACAAACTACATTTTTAACCTTTGTGAGGTCTGACTCTTGAGAAGTTTTATTATTTTTCCCCACTTCCCCCTGTATCCCCCCCCCCCACAGCCCTCCCCCCTACCCTGGAAATCCCTTCCTTCCTAACTCTTGCCAGATGTGTGGCAAGGTTTACATCTCCCCCCCCAGTCCTGCTCTTTTTTTTTTTATTATTTATTTATTTTTCAAAAATGGTGGTGATTTGTGAAAAAGAAAAAGAAGTAATTTCTGCGTGTCCAGGATCTCCTTTCTCTAGGTCCCCCTATTACTTTAGAGTCTAAAAAGAAAGACTGAACGGTGGAAAAAAAAAGAGAGCAGGTAACCCCATCGAATAAAAAAAACAAAGGTTTATTTATTTATTTATTTCTTTTGTTGTTTTTTTTAATATATTTTTTTTTCTTCTTTTCCTCCCTTCACTTTTTTTTTTTCTCTCCCCTTTCCTCCTTCCCGATTTGTTTTTTTTTCTTTTTACTTTTCCTTTATACTTTTTCAAAATAGTGTCTAACCCATCTGGCCCAATTCCAACATGGTACTTTTACCCCTTTACTATAACAGGGAAAAAAAAGAAAAACAACAAGACGAAGAAGGCTGAAAAAGATCCAGTTAACCCAGTCTTTAGACATCCCCCTCTTCAACTCGTTCCCGTCTTTCCTAGGAGTTCGTCTACTTTGATGGGAGAACGAAAATTGTGCATCTTGTTGTTGTACATAACCCGCAAAAATGCGGGAAATCGCATCTGGACCGTGGCCCCCACCGCCCTAAGTTTTTCCATCCTCTGGCCCAGTTCCCAATGCCGCTCCAATGTCACTCTAGAAAGGTCTGACCTAATTTCGCAATGAAAATCGGGGCCCTTGAGTGTCTTTGATTTTAAGGCAAGGTTCAACATTTTTTCTTTCAAGGAGTATGTCTGGAAATTTACCAGAATCTTGCGTGGTTTAGTTCTGCCGGGATTAAGGCGGAAGGGGTCACGATGAATCCGCTATATGTCCTTTTCTAATACCTCTGCAGTTTCATCCACTTTGAGCGAGTCTCTCAAAAGTGACACCACAAATGCTTTTAAATTCTCCCCCTCTCTTCCCTCAGGAACTTTCAAAATCCGCAGATTATTCCTCCGCGAAAAGTTCTCAAGTGACTCAACCCTCTCCTTCATAATTTCCCCTTCCCTCCGCAAAACTGAAATCTCTCCCTCAGCTACCTCAAACTTTGCTTTTAGGGACCCCACCTCTCCCTCCAAGCGTTCTGTTCTGTCACAGAGCACATCCACTTTCTTTTCCAGTGTTTCGCATACTGCTCTTATTTCCATCTGATTTGCCTTTGATATAGCAAATCACAAAATCACTCGAGAATTGTTTGATTCCCTTTCCCCTCTCCCACCTTCGTTCCCCATACAAGTGTCCACCGCGCCCCCCTTGTCTTGTACTTGCATTATATCAACATTATCGAGGGAAGAGCCGGTAGAAACAACAATAGGGCTAAAGGTAGAGGCAAAGGTGTGCTTGAGGATAGTAAGAGAGGTGGAAAGGGGAGGGGGGGCAAGGGAGTGCTGAGCTCCCTAAAATGAGGGCCTGTAAAGCCTGTAGAGCCAGTGAAGGCTGGGGTGTTCTGGGGAGTGGAGGCCTGCCTGTGTGCACTCCCTTGTCCGGGCCATCACATAACTCAGGCAAGTTAGCCTCAGCCATACTTGTCCTTTTTACTGAATTACCGGATCCCTCCGAATTGATGGTCAGGACCTGGGGGAGTACTTTGAAGAAGGAGCGAAGAGAGGGAGTAACCCGCACTACACTGTTCAATCTACTATTATCTTTGCCCCTTCTTCTTTTACCAGACTCCTTACTCAGATGGCCCCCCCTGTTCTTTTCACTAGGGAAATCCGAACTCCGACCACCTTCAACTTGATCTCTCCCAAAACCGGGGTTTATGGAGGGGTTCTCCACCACTAAGATACACAGGCCTTCTTTAGCACCTGATTTTAAGCCTCGTACGCTTTTCCCTCTTCCCTGTCTTTTCCCCTTACTTATTATAGGAGACCCCCCCCCCCCCCCAAGTGTTTTCCTTAGCTTATATTCTCTATTTCCTGCCCCAACCTCCTCGGTCTTTCCCCCCTCCCCCCCCCTCTTTTTCAAAGTCACACCCCCCTTGGGTAGGGACTGCGGGGCCCCCTGCGGTTTCTTGGGCTTCCAACGTGGCAGTCACCGACCCTCCTCCCACACCCCTCACCAAACCTCTAAGCCGGAGCCCACGAACTGCCGCTCTGCGACCCCTCCTCAGCTCCACAGCTGCTTCTCTCCACTTCAAGATGCAGGAGGGGAGGGAGGGGGGGGGGGGGGGGTGGGAGTCCTCCCACCAGAACCAAACACAACCGCTCTGCCTCGCAATCCTCCGGGTGTGGTCCGCCGGGTGGGATGGGTCATTTATTGTCAATGAAAGTGAACGCCAGTCTTTCGGTTCTTGAGGAACGTTGGTGCTATCAAGTGTACCCAAGTCTGCAACACAAAAAGTCCAGTGCGATGCAGGGTGCCTACTCTCCACGGACCCGCACCACACCAATCCGCCCCCCCCCCCCGAAACCAGGGATGAGAAACCCACACGAAAGCCAATCGAAACCCCGGGCTCCGGCACCGAACCGCCCGATACCGAACGCTGGACCCAACAAGGACAGCCCCCTCCCCGTCTCCACCTACGGGACGAGCACCAAGCAGGGCCGCCAAGGGGGTCACCGCCACCGCTGAAAATTACCGATGAAGCGTCACCCGGAGCACCCGGAGCTCCCAAGATTCCCGCAGGACTCCGAGGCACATAACACAGCCAAATCAGCCCGACTCACTCCCGACTCGTCACCATCCTGAAAAGCAGCAACGCAATGAGCAGGAGCAGGAACTCCGAGAGAGACGTGCGCGCCGCGCTAGCCCGCGGCCGCCATGTTTTCCCCGCCCTTGGCTTTAATTTTTGCTATATTTACGAGGTACCTGATCTCCTAAGCGCAAATGTATTTCTTCCTATTTCAACAGTGCTTCAGTGCTTCACTACTTTCAATACTCTGTGCTGCGCAGTTATTTCAGTTGCTGTGGTTGTTGCTGGCGGTTTCTCCTGTGTATCACTGAAGTGTGTTGCTCCTCCATTTTATAGGTAGGAGTAAGAGGTCAGTTACTACCAGCAGGAGATTCCCGGCCCGCCCCCCTCTTTTGAAACCCCCTCATTTGGATTTTACGCTCAGTGGTGCTTTTGAAATGGCACATTCTGGTTCTTCAAAATCTTCAAGTTCATCTGTATCTTCCACCAAAATGCAGTCTCCAGCTTCTACTGTCAAACGTCTCAAGCAAGACCTTCCCTCTCCGCCGAAATCGGCTTCTCCTGTTTCCTTAGATATGGTCCTTGACGAAATGCGCGCCTCACGCCCTTTCATTAAAGAGACTAACTCACATCTCCAGCTGTTGGACACCAAATGGGCATCTATGGAATCCCGTATCACTAATGTGGAGCATCAAGTCGGTGACTTACAGAATTTTCCTACTAAAATATCTACTTTAGAGAGGAAGGTCTCTTTGCTCAAGAAATCGTCAGAGGACCTTGAAAACAGACGCAATATTCTACGCCTGTATGGCCTTCTTAAAGGTTTGGATTGGACTGACCCTGTCCAGTTCTTCAATACCTTTATTATAAAACTTCTGGACCTTCCTCCTTCTACAACGCTCCGCATTCAACGCGCTCACAGGTTAGGTCCTCGTCTATCCTCATCTGCTGCACCTTAGATGCCAAGGGGTGTGATATTTTTATTTTTGAAATTTACAGACCTGTTACTAGTCTTAAAGGCAGCCGAGCACAAAAAGCCGCTAGTTTGGCTAGGCTCTAAACTTTACATTTCGCAGGATGTCTCACAGACAACAGATAAAATGACGGAAAGAGTTCCTTGATCTTCGTCCAGCCTTGCGTTCACTTGGAGCACGTTATGGACTTTTCCACCCTTTCATGTTCAAGGTAACCTTCCAAAACAATACTTCCCCTTTTGATGATCCAGCTGACTTGAAGGAACGTATCCACTCACATTCCTCCTCTTCTATGGAAACTTCCAGTCCGCTTTCTTCCTCAATATCCCCCATAACGCAACTCATTTATTACCATGTATGGTTACTTGCTGTTCTTTTGTTTTCTCTTACAGGTTGTTGATGGTGACCATTTAATATGCGTTATCTTTAACTCTTCATGTGAATGTATTCTACTTGCTCTTTTGCAGATGTTTCCCTTGATGTCTCTCTCTTCGTTTTCCAATCATTCCATTTGGTTTCCCATTGTGGTGTTTCCTCCCCGGTTGGTTGTGTCATCTTCTCTGTGTCGCTACTTCCTGCCTGCTTCCTTTATTTATTCCCCTTTAAAGGTACGTATTCCAGTCAATCTTTCCCTTTTTTCTACTTCTGTTTGTCATTTCAATTTGCATCAAGTGTTGACATGTACGGTCTTCTTCTAGTGCTCTTTTTTTCCCTCTTCTCTTTCCTTGATCAATTTCTGTTCTTTCTTTCATTTTCTCGCTATTGCATATTTTGTTTTGTATATCGTTTTAATGGATTTACATTCAGAGTTATATCCTGGAATCTGAAGGGTTTTATTAATCCGATTAAAAGACAGAGAATCCTTTCCCATCCTGCCTCCTTAAACCCTGATTTGGTTCTCTTACAAGAGACTCACCTTACAGAAATTGAAGCGTTAAAATTAAAAAGAGGCTGGGTGGGTTCAATTTTATTCTCCCCGTCTGCCAATAAGAAAAATGGTGTTATAATCTTATGCCACAAAAAATTGAACTGTAAAGTTATTTCGCAAGAAATTGACAGACGGTAGATGGTTATTAGCGAAGTTGTTAATTAATAATGTTTCTTTAACTGTTTTTAATGTTTATGGGCCTACACATCCTGATTATTCCTTTTGGCCATTGATTACGCAGAGATGTATTCAATTTAGAGAGGATCTCTTCATTTTAGGAGGGGATTGCAATCAAGTCGTAGATCCATTTCTTGACCGCCAGTCACAAGTTCGTTTTGTTCCTAGTAAGACTCACAAACATTTTCTTAACACTATCTCAAGCACACCTTGTAGATTCTTGGAGACTCTCCCACCCAGATACTCTTGACTTTTTTTTTTTACTCCTCCTCACTCTTCCCTTTCCCGCCTTGATTATATCTTTCTCTCTCAATCTTTGTCTCAAAACCTCTTATCTTCCTCTATTGAGCCTATAGTTATCTCAGATCATGCTCCAATAGTAACTGATATTAATTTGCTTCCTCCAAATCCCGGGTCTTCCCGATGGTGTTTTAATAACTACTTCTAGACCCTCTTTTCTCCTCTTCCTTTCACTCTTTTGCAACTGAATTTTTTTACCTTAATAATGACCCCCATTCCTCACCCCATATTGTAAGGGACTCTTTTAAAGCAACTGAGAGAGGATTCATTATAGATTTTGTTTCAAAGAAAAAGAAACGCTTCCTTCAACAACAAAAGGCTGCCTTGTCGAATATTATATACCTCTTCGATGGACTCCATCTCACCAGAGTTGATACGCGCTAAATTAGCCTTTAATAAAACTACTACTGATAACGCGTCCTAAATACTTCTCCGTAGTAGCGCTCACTACTACGTGGCTGTAATAAAGCGGGTAAGCTCATGGCAAATTATCTAAAAACACGCATCTCCAAATGGTTCCCTCTTGAATAAAGATCAAGACACCCTCAATGAATTCAAACTCTTTTATAAAGATCTTTACACATCTGAAACCCCTCCTTCCTCTACTCTTATCCAAGATTATCGAAATAAACTTCCAACTCCTTCCAACTCTCATCTTAATCTTTCTGATCTCGAAACAGATTTATCCCTTACTGAATTATCCACTGCTTTAAATACCTTGAACAAAGCCCTTTGACCCAGATGGTTTTTCAGTCGAATTTCATCTACACTTCCCCAAATTACTACTCCCTAAACTCTTAAATCTCTACCAGTCATTTTTTCTAACTGGTAAGACAGAAGGTGCCTTTCAGGAAGCTACAATTTGCCTCATTCATAAAGAAGGTCGCGACCCCATGTTTTGCAAGAATTATTGTCCGATTTCTCTGGTCGATGTAGATTATTAGCTATTTGCCAAATCACTTGCTTTACGCCTAGACCCTCTTATGCCTCATCTGATTGGTAAGGAGCAGTGTGGTTTCGTCAAAGGTAGACTTACTTCAGATAATTTTCGTCTCTTTCTCAAGGTTTTAAATAAAATCCTTCCCTTTCCACATCCTTAGCGGCCATTTCTGTTGATGCAGATAAAGCTTTTGATAGCGTGGATTGGTCCTTCTTATTTGCTTCGTTAAAATGGCATGGTTTCAGTCCAAAATTGATTTCTCTCATCTCCTTACTGTATTCTGCCCCTAGAGCCTCAGTCTTAGTTAAGGGGTGTGTCATCTTATTTTCCTCTTCAGAGTGGTGTTCGCCAAGGTTGCCCTCTTTCCCCTCTCCTTTTTATTTTAGCTCTTGAACCATTTCTATCTTCTATTCGTAATAATGATTCAATTTCTGGGTTTTCTTATAGTGACCATCAATTAAAACTTTATGCTTACGCATATGATATCTTACTCTTTATTTCTGCGCCCCTTTTTCTTTCCTGGTGGGGTCGGCTAGATTCAATCAAAATGATGATTACCCCTTTAAATTTATACAATATCTATGCTTCCTGTTCATATTTTTGCTTTTTATTTTAAGCAGATTGACTCGTATTTCTCTGAATTTCATTGAAAGGATAAAAGGGCCAGGATCTCCGTATCTTCCCTTCGTCGGCCAAAGTCTACTGGAGGTGTGAACTTTCCTGACTTTCGTCTCTACCAAAGGTCATTTTCTCTTCGTCAGGCATCGAAATGGCTACTCCCCGACCCCTCTCCCTTTACCCCTCTTTGGCTATATATTGAACAGATCTCATCACTACCCTTCTATTTAAAGGAAGTTATAGCCTTCTATGCTAAAACCTCCCATACCACTCTTCCTTTGTTTAAACACACTTGTTCCCTTTTGAAACAGCTAATACATCCAGATCCCATCTCTAGGGAATCCTTTTTCAAATTCTCTAATTTGGCACAACTCTCTTTTTCTCATTAACAGACCCATTTTTGGGAAACCTTGGAGGCCAAAAGTTATAATTTGGGTCAAACATCTTTTTGATGGACTGTCTCCATGTTCATTTCCCCAAGTGCAAACCGTATTCCACTACCCCCCGATCCTTTTTACAGAAATTCACTATTCTAATGACAGTTATTCTTGATGTGTATTACTCTCTTCCCTCTTCGTCCCCTCCTATTGTTCAAAACTCTCTTCTTCAAATACTCTTCTCTCTGCCTAAGGCTTCCCTTATTTATAAGTACTTCTTAGCCCTAATCCCGATAGTGTAAAATCCAAGTTGGAACTCTTGGGAATCTGACCTGGGATGTGAATGGAATGTAGTCTTTTGGGACAAACTTTGGTCCCGCTCTTTAAAAATATCTCGCTCCGCTTCGCTTACACAATCTCTATTTTTCCTTTATCATAGACTTTATCTCACACCTGTATCCATTGCGCGCTTTTCACTTTCCTCTGACTAATTGTTGGACCTGTGGTTCTTCTAACGCTAGTTTCATGCACCTTCTCATTCTTTGCCCTTCAGTTTCTATCTTTTGGGGGAAAGTTTGGTCCTATGTCTCTCACCGGTTTCATATTTCCATCCCCTTTTCTATTCCTCTTCTTTTTTCTGGAAGTCTGACTCCATGGATATACCTTCCTCTTATCATGGTCTTTACGATCTTATGCTTGCTTTAGCCTTCCAACATATATATCTCAACTGGAAATCACTCACAAAACTATCTATACTACACTGGTGGAATAGCCTTTGCCAAATTTCATCGACTTGACACTGCTTTCGCTTCCGCCTGTAAGCCAAGGATTATTAGGGATCTTTTTTGGTTACCCCATACTAATTATTTAGATCAACTAGTCCTAACAGATAAGCCTTGTTTACATTCTGAAAATGTTAAACCTCCTTGAATGCACGTTTTCTCTGTTCTTCTATTTATAATCCTTGTTGGCTTATTGTATAGAATTCATTAGACATTCTTTCACATTTCTTTGTAATATGCACTACCCTATTATACCAATGTATAAAATGTTTTCCTCTCATTTCTCCTTCTCTTTCCCTTACCCCCTTTTTCCCCTTCATTTCATATAAAATTTAAAATAACTTAGATTTTTAATACTAACCAATACTTCTGTTATATTCCTAGTGATTATATTTACTCTGTATTGTTGGTTTTTTATTTATTTTGTTAATTTTCAATAAAGCTTTTTAAACAAAAAAAAAAGTAATATGCATGTACAGGGGCATGTGTGACCGATTGTGACAGAGACAGTATGTGTGAATATGTGTATTTTTAAAGACTGGTTTCGTGGTGGTGAAAATACCTCTCATAAAAATGTTCTGAAATTTGAAAATGCAAGAGCTGAGTGTGTTTCTATGGGTTCAGGTCAGATGAGACCGTCTCTCTTATGATAAACCTTATGTGACATAAATCTGCCCATATTTCTGCCCTCCGATTCTAATAGAGCTTTGAAGAAACCTGCACTCACCTTAACTTTGGATTTGAAGTTGGAGGCCTTTACATCTCTCTTACCTTTTGGAGCCGCTCTCATCTGTCGACGAGTCTCCTTTCACTTGAGCCTCTTGACATTCCCCTCTGGTATGATCTTTTTCACCTTCTGTATTTTCCCTGTTTAAAAGCGTCAATATCAATAATCAAAGATAATTAATCAAATACCAAACATGTACATTATGAAATAAACATGACAGCAAAATGAAACAAATACCATATGTTGACTTTTTTTGGTTAAAATGCCATAGAGAAAAAACACTTGGGGCAAAGAAGTTGGGGGAAGCATGCTCAGGATTGAGAAAGAGTTGTAGCTAGGTATCGATGACAAAGAAGAAGTGAATGAGTAAAGATGAATTTACTCTATCCATTGGACTGAACTTAACTCAACTAACATTGACTCTACAGGACTGTACTGCAAGTGTACGCTCAACAATACTGAACACTTACACACACAAGAATATTAAAAGCAAATGTGTCATGCAACAAAAAAAGAGATAATATACAGACAAGTAAATGACACAAAAAATAGATAAAATGGTACAAATGTATACGTAATTTAACCTGTGCTTAATATCTGATAACTTGGAACAAAAGCAGTCGGGCTTAACTTAGAAGCAATGCGTAAAGTATTTATGAAGCACTCAAACAGTAATTTAATTCATTACTTAACACCAAATGACAACAAGCATTGGCATAGCCCAGATGTCTCGCCTTTGGGACCTTATAAGTGGTTAGCCATCCAACACTTGATTTTATTGCACCAAGGATATTGTGCTGGATAACTAAACACTTATAAGGTCCCAAAGGCGAGACCTATTGGCTGTGCCAATGCTTGTTGAACAGGGTAACTCATGCTGGGCAGAAAGTAGGTGGGGACGAGCTCTCGGCCACATGTTCAGCAAACATACACAGCGTGACTTTGAATGCATATTTGAACCATTCAGGCATACCATTAGTCTGGGGATGAGACCCAGTGCAGGGCAGATTAGAGACCTGATAGGCATATCAGTGGGTGTGCGTGAAGTGGCTGTGAAATGGAGGGCTTCACAGTAGAGCCAGCGCCGAAGCCCCCTCTGGTAATCACAGCCTGCACCTCATTGGCTGTAATGCATCTGTAAGAGTGCAGGCGACTGCCCCTAGGGACCGGGGGGCAGAACGGACTATACGCAGGAAGGATCGATTATTTCTAGAAGACCGAAATTCGAGGGGTGACGTCCGTCCAATAAAAAGCACATGACCATGGGCGTCCGCAGGGGGGGGGGGGGGGGGGGGGCAAGGAGGGGCGCTTGCCCCCCCCCCCCCTGGAGTGCTCCTCCTTGCCCCCCCTGTGGCCACCCATGCTTTTACAGACGCCTTTTGTCCGTAATTACGGGCCCTGCAGGGAGCAGAGCTTTTCCCTGCCAGAGGCCTCAACTCCCTGATGGGGCGCCTCGCACTCCTCCTCGCAGCCCCTCCCGCCCATTGTCATTCTGTCTGTGGCTGATTATCACAAACAGAATGACAATGGCCAGTTTGAGCTCGGGCCACAAGCACGAGTGGTTAGGTCTGGACACAAAGACCTCCTTTTAACACTCTGTAGCTTGAGAGCAAGGGATCTTCTGAATGAAGTTCTGGGGGGGAGTCGATGCATTATTCTCCCAAGTCAAAAATTGAGGTTGCAGCATAGCCCGGATTTCAGATCCCACTAAAACGTACACAGACTCGTGTCAATAACATATCTATCTGCCAGTATTCTCCCTATCATGTCTGGCAGGACGTCCCGACCCTGTGTTTCACTACCTCATATCCCCCTGTATCCCACTCCCCTGCTCAGGGCCGGCTCTAGGGTGGTGCGACCGGTGCCACCGCACGGGGTGCTGACTTCGTGTAGGGGGCCCTAATATGATGATTTTAAAAGCACCTGCTTCTTTCCTGGACTCCTAGAAATTTTCAGCCACCAATAAAAATGTCTAAATGACTGCAGTGATTAATGCACTTCCTTAGAGAGAGGGAGAGATCGAAGTTTTGTGTAATGGAAGTTTCTACTCATCCTAAAGTAGCGCAGAGGGTTACTATGCTTGCTGCAAAGAACGTGCAGCTCACAAAGTGCGTATAATGTAATGTAAATAGGTCAGTGGGTCACACTTTTGTCAGAGAGACCATATTGTTGATAACTCTTTATGAGTTAAAATCCTAATGTGGAACAGTGAGCAAGTAACTTATCAAAGATGCATGCAAACTGGGCTAGGGCGTTATGATTTCCCTACAGTTTTTAATTATCCTAATGTGGCAAAATGGGTTAATTTGGGTACAAATCAATTCTTATTAATAAAGAGAACCCCCCATCCATGGTGCTAGGTTTTAAATTCTAGGTTTCTGATTCTCCTGACCAAGCACTCTTAAACTATCCTGCCTACCTGTACGGATGACCTGTGACTCCTACACCTTCTTGTCCTCTTATGTAACATTTCCTATGCACTGATTTACACACTTATGATTGATTGGCTCTATGTAATCTGTGTGATGTAAAGTGTTCTGACACCTTACACTGATAGGAGCGGTGCTATCAAATGAATTAAATGCACCTGAGACTGAATGGTTACGGAGGCTTGAGGGGCGCTGTGAAAGTATGGTTATGAAGAACCTGTAGTGGAGGTGGTCATTGGGGGTGCCAAAAAGCATTGTCGCACTGGGCTCCACGAGCGCTAAAGCCGGCCCTGCCCGCGCTCACTGCCTTATATCCCTCTGTACCCCACACCTCGCGCTAACTACCACGACATATCCCTCTGTACCCCACACCTTGCGCTAACTGCCACAACATATCCCTCTGTACCCCGCACCTTGTGCTCACTGCCACAACATATCCCTCTGTACCCCGCACTTCACGCTCACTGCCACATATGCCTCTGTATCCCACTCCTCACACTCATTGCCTGATCGCTCATTTTACCCTGCTTTTCATCTTCTACGTGTTCTCTCCCCTTCCACTCGTTCTACCTCTGTTCACCCCCTTACTTATTTTAGTGCCCTACTTCTTTCTCAATATCTCTACTTCTTTTCCTCTTCAGTAACATCTGTGACACATCTCTGCACTTCCTTTATATCAACACACCCCTCTACCTCACCTGTCTACCTCAGTCTTTATTATTCCCTCTTCCTCAGCTGTCTCTACCTGTCTATGACACACCTCTCCCTCTCTCTACCTGGCCCCCTCACGTTCTACGACTGCGTTATTCTCACCTCTCCAGCTTTGATTTACCTGTCTCTGCTCCTGAATCTTTTTCTTCTACACCTCACCCTTGTCTACCCTTCACCCCTTGCTACCCTTCTGTTTGCCTCACTACGGTCTTTACCCAACCCACCTTCAGTGCCTCTTCCCATTTCGCCTCACTCTCTCACAGCGCTCTCCTAGCATGCATGTTTCTCCCCTCACCACCATGCCTGCCTCTACCCCTCCTTACCTTTCTAACCAGCCTAACTTTCTACCTTCCTGTTATTCCTGGTAGTGAACCTTTCATTTCACACCTCCGGTTGTATTACCTACGCATTCAAATTGAGTAGGTCATTGCTGTGCTCCCAACCCGACATCGAGACCCAGTCCTCTAGCCTCTCAACATGCCCAGATATAACAACAAGCATTGGCATAGCCAATTGGTCTCTCCTTTGGGACCTGCTGCAGAACTAAATACTTATACTGCCGGCATCATACTTACCCAGCGCCAAGACGCCTCGGCAAAAGTGTGCTATATAAGTTCTTCAGTCAGTGAGTCAGTCTTAAGGTCCCAAAGGCAAGACCTATTGGCTATGCCAATGCTTGTTTTTCTCAGGTTGGCCTGAACATTACCCGATCCTGATTGTCTGCCATTTTAGCCCCGCCCCTATTGATTAACATTAGCCACGCCCCTTCATTTGCCAGGTTGGCCCCCCCCTGGAAAAATTTCTGCGGACGCACATGACGAAAACGAATACCCAAGAAAGCCGCTGTTTGTCATCTCAAACTGCATAAAGCAATGCAGTGAGGTAAAATATCAGAAAGCACAAGAGGGAGAAACAGAGGTGCACATTGAGTGCACTGAGACCCACCGAGGAGAAGCTTGCATACGACGCATGACAAACATGTTATGGGGTCAGCTGCTCATAGCCCTATTGAGAACAGGTGGTGGTGATCCTCCGTTACCTTGACAGCCCCAGCCAACATTACCACATGACCCAGGCAGAGCCCACTGCTGCACTACCATCAAGCCCCGTGCCTGGAAGAACGCAGCACTACACTGAAGGGAGTTGGAGAATGAAAGGATGCTAGTAGAAGACGGGACATCAATACTGCGCTCTGTGTGAGAAGGAGATGCGGTGAAGAGTGCGGAGGGTGCGGCGGTGCGGGGAGGTGGGCGGGGGCACATGTGTATTTACCAAAGAAGGTGTTGCAGCTGAATCAGCTGCTCCAGCCACGGGGAGGCCACAGGGGCTGTGAAATGCAGAAGAGGGACAATCTCTGTTCCCCTCAAGTGTCCCCACTGTCACTGTCTCCGACTCCGAGGAGCAACTAGGCTTTCCCAAAGCATGGGAGAATGCCGCTGCCCGCGTCCCACGCAGGGGGACATCAGCAGGGCAGCCTTCTAGTGGCCGCCTGTCGGAGCCCACCCCCCCCCTGCTCTGCCTCTCTAGTGAGGCCGCGCCTCGGGGAGGGGAGGCCCCCAATGGGTTTGTCTTGGGGAGGCGTGCCACTAGGGTGGGCGAGGCTTGACCCCCCTTTTTAGGCGCCCCTCAGTTCTTCCTCTGCTTCCTGCGCCGCTCCTCCTGGCCACGCGTATTTTCCTGCTGGCCCGCCGCCGTCGTCGTGAGCATTATGGTATGTCCATGCTCTTGTCTTCCCCCGGCCCCGTCCCTGGGTTAAGCCCGGGTAGTACAGGGGCCCTGTGGTCGGACACCATGGGGGGGGGGGGGGGCGGAGGTGGTAGCATGAGGTCGGGGGCGGCGGGCAGGTTTTCGTTCGGCCACAGCGGGATATGCTCGGGCCGAGTTTAGGACGGCCTGATGCCGGTCGCTCCTCCTGGTCTTGCGTCGGGTTTCGAGAGCCGGTGGACGGAGCTCAGGGAGAGCTTAGGCTTCGCATGTATGAGGCCCCGGGTTCGGCTCTCGGCATCTCCAGATTTCTGCTTGCTTGGCTTGGTGTTTTGGGATGTGGACCCGTTTTATTTGTCGGGCGTAGTTATGGACTTAGCCCGACTACTGGGGGCCCCTTGTGGTGTGGGGGAAATGGCGCGAAAGGGTTGCGTAAGTTAAAAGGCCCAAGTCATGTAACTCCCCAAGTACCTGAATATGTAATGTAAATACGGGCCATGTGCAGAGCCCCGTGGCTGCGCCCACACCCGGTGTTTCTGGGTAAATCACTTAATCCCCCGTGCCGGAATGCGTAATGTAAATACGATGCAATGTACAGCACCCCAGGACCTGCGCGTCGAGATCCCGTGGGCGGTGTGGTCCGCTGGCTGCACCGCCGACTGAGTGGCTGTACCGTTGGCAAGACCAGAGCTGGCTGTTTACTGTTAACTCATGGAACGTGCCGGATAATTTCCCCTCGGCGCACGCGGGACTCTCTCTGCTGCGCCGCTGTCAGTGAAATTAGCTTTGATTAACTGTAGCAGAGATCGGTGGGCCTCCTTGGAGCCTCCCCGGGGCGCAGTTAAACTTCCTCGAGCCTGGCGCCCAGAGCGCGAGCGTCAGCGGGTAGGCGCTAACGAGATGGATGTGAGGCGGCCCAGTGCGCAGACCTGCCTGCAACACACAGACCACCGCCCCTCGCGCATCTCTCACGGGGCAGTGGTAGAAGCGGAACACAGATCGGTCGGCGACCTTACACGTCCATCCTTTACTATCCTGCACATGCTTGCTGGGCGGGGCCTGTCCAGAAACACGTCCTGTCAGCTCTGGCACACACTTTCCTGTAAATGTATAGTACAGTTATTCGTTAACAACGCGCCTTCACCACACCTGGCTATGTGGGGAATTCTGAGCATCTTGTACATGCTGGCTCCCTTCCAGAACCATCTCTGGCCACCTTACACATCTGTGCCATCCACCTCAGACTTCGACACATGAGAATCCCTCGCTGAGACAAGGCGCCGTGACTCGGCCCAACACAGGACTGGCGCGACGATGTTCAGCTGCCCATGTGCTTGAGTCTGCAGCAATGCACCTCGCGGTCACTGTGCCCCAATAACTGTGTTTGAGAGGACTAAAGCACAGGAAGCTAGGGCGAAGTGTCTAGGAGCATACATTTGTGTTAACACCTGGGACTGGAACTCGCGCCACCGGGTTCCAAATTAAGCTTTTCACCCACCGGGTCACACAGGCAAACCTCGACCCACTTCTCCATTCTCAATACTTTTATCGCCCACACATTCCCGTGCAAGAGGGGCTTCTGCAAAGTCGCTGCCCCTTCCTGGCACTGTGAATAAATCTGCAGCGCCCAGCCCTGTCCTTCCCTGCACCCGGAGAGCGCTAACCTCCCCCGGGCCGCTCCCAGCTCTACAATAGCCCGCTAGGCGCTCGGGACCAAGAAGTTATTTCCAGTTGGAAACTGCTGAGTCTTAACGGTGGAATTCGGGGTCCCTCGTATACTCGGTGCACCTTGCCTCCTAGAACAAAGTGTGCACCGCTGTGTAATTTGTTTCAGTCATGGCTCAGGGTTGGTCCCCCACCCCCTTTCTTGCTAATAGTGGTACGTTACATATACAGTACACATCACTACTACACAACCACGTGTTGTCTGGAAGGCACCCATTGAGGACTTTACATATTGATAATCACTGTTTTCTTTTGTCATGACATGTTTTATAGAGACAATTTCATTAGATGTGACTAAATCATGAAAGATATGTTAGGTGCGTTTTGGCGTATCAGAGGGCCTGTGAGTAGGTGAGTATAACCAAACCCCGCATACGTCACTGCCCCGGTGCCGCTGAGTGTACTTCGCTGTAATGGGTCCACCTTTCCGTAACGTGACTGCTAACCCCCCTACACTCTTCAGACAGGATCCATTCGAGAGAAGGCTGTACACTTCCCTTCAAACCTAGCAGGTGCTGCTCTCAGAAGACAGTTATTCCTTTCAGGGGCTAACCACCGATCTCTGTTTTTTCTTGACATGCCACCATGTTCCGCTATCTTGTCCCCTGTCGCGGTTCCCTGCCGTCTCCTCCTGCCGGATTGGAAGTTTATTATGCTTTGAAGCACCGGATGCTGCGTTTCTTTCCGCGGCAATTCCAGGCATCACTTACATGTCAAGATAACTCGGGTAATTCGTTATCTTCCGGGAGAAAGATCAGGAATTTGTATAGTGGAGGATTTGACTTCGGTGTAGTTAGTGCAGAGGGTTAATTGCCCGCTGCAAAGAACATCTGCCAAGTAGATTTCAGAGTGCGTATGATGTGAATAGGTCAGCGGGTTACTGTGTTCAAAAGAGGCATCCTTTTGTTACTTGCAATGTATATCTTAAAGCCCTGATAGTCAACAGTGAGCTACGAACGCTCATCCTAGAGCTGCATACTCACCGCTAAGCATACATTATTAGAACATTGATTAATGTTGCAAGAGGGTTAATTTGGCTAGAAACTGACTGAGCTTGTGCTTCACCACACCAAGCAGCCCTGAACTATACTGCCTGCCAGTAGGGATGACATGAGTCTCCTACACTTTGCGTCCTTTGGCTCAGGTTACATTTCCTATACACTGATTCACATGCATATGATTGATTGGCTCGGCGGATTCTGTGTGAGATGCAAAGTTCGCGGACACCCTACACTGGTAGGAGTGGCGCTATATAACTAATTCAATGCATCTGAGTGTGGTCATGGAAACGTGGTCAGCAGTAACTCCTGGTATTTCTTGCCCTGCGCAATTGAGTTCATTTCTCTCCAGTTCCCTGGGAAAGGTTTGGGGGGCCAGGGTGATCTATGACGAGTCTGTACTCATTACGGTTTATGGTAAGCGTTTTGAGAAACATATGGTATAGTTTTTACTAGTTTTAGCTTTTGGCCAATGGTAGTTTGTCAGCCAGATTCGGAATAGCTGGTATTGCAGGACACTAGAGGCGGTTGTGTGTATGTCCAAGTTGAGGAAGGTTTTCTTGTGATACGGCAAGCTTGCATTGTGGTGCACCAGTGCCAATTGCCTTCGGGATCGGGCCGGCATCATCGTGCATAGGCACGCACTTAATGGGAGTAAAACCCACATTTATTATGTCCTTATGCAGTGTCGTTTGAGGGCAAGTGGTTTTTATACAACTTCAAGTCATGATGATGCTAATTTTTAGAGACTTTTATGGGCAACCCCCCCTTTATGCAAAACGCAGCAACCAGTCTAATACCTACATGAGACTCCTGCGCCACTGGCAATACTTTAGCTTTTCATATGTACACATGTAGGGCTTCATCTTTGTGTTGTCAGTTAAATTACATTTTGAGGGGCAGTCGTACCTGCACTGCACGGTCACAAAAGCCGTGAGGCCGCTTCACTCAGCCATGTCTGTGGACCCATGCAATGCCGTGGCTCATTTTGTATATGTCAAAGGTTCAGCCTAAAACCCAGTCTCAACCATAATGCAATGGTCAGCTTGTAGAAAGGTGTAACACGGAAATTGATCTACCAATGTTATTGTGAGTTCCACGCTTAAGTCAATAGATGGTGCTGTCTTTCATCTTTGCCTTGCTAGTCGAAAACAGCGGGTGTAATGTTTCTTTCGAACCACAGCCATAGTGGCAGCTTAGTCTATGCAGAAAAGTCAGCAGCCTGAGCTGTTTTGGAGACCAGCTGAAGGCCTGGGTTTGTGTGTCATACATAACATCTTGAAGGTATTTATTAGCGTGAGTTCCACGCTTAAGTCAAGAGATGCTGCTGCCTTTTATCTTTAGCCTTGCTATTCGGTAACAGCTGGTGTAATGTTTCCTGCAACTCATAGTCATAGGGGCAGCTTCGTCTATACAGGAAAGGCAGCAGCCTGAGCTGTTTTTGAGACATGCGGATGGCCTGGGTTTGTGTGTCATACTTAACATCTTTAAGGTTATTCTCCCTGTTCCACAGGGAGGCAAGGGAAAGCCCAGAGTGACATGATCTACTGAGACTTAGCCTGGTTTGCCTCTTCTGCGACCTTTTGAAGTTCGTTTATTTATTGTATGAAGGTGCCAGAGGCTGTCAGTTGTTTGATAGGCACCAGAGCCAGATGACATTAAAGTGCATTGTGTGCTGGGAACTAAGGAGCGGGTCCATTTTAGTAAGCACAAGGAGCTGTACATATTTGGTGTCGCTCATAGATGCCCTGTGTTGGGTGAATGATATCTAGAGCTGTACTCCTTCGAAAAGGACATTGCCCAATAGTCAAGCCAATGGCACATCAAGTAATTATGGTGAAAATCTCGAAAGTAATTTTCTTTTGGAATAAAAAAAAATAAAAATAAAAAATAAAAAAATACTGCTCTCGTTTATCTATCATACGATATGAATGTGGTGACGTCAAATGTTCACCTAGACCACGTCACGGCCCCAAGATTAAAACTACATGTGGTGTTCCCCAGGGATCCTCTACATGGAAACACTTTGGGTGGACCTAGGTTTATCACACTAGGTCCCAGATATTGGAACCCCCTACCTCCAGAGATTAGGTCCTGCACAGACCTCATGACTTCCCTCAAACTCCTAAAACATGGCTAGTTAGACAGGTATATGAGTAACACACCACTCTAACAAGTTTCAGAGTAGCGCCAGGAAACCAATCTGGTACAGGTGCTCTACAAATTTAGTATAACATAACAAATGTGGGATTGGATTTCATATTCTTTTAGGAGCAGAACATAATGTGTTTATGCATAAACTGAGAGAGTCGCAAACAGAGCTTGTGGATCCACACAGGTGTATCACAAGGTGACAGCAAGCCATACTGTGGAATAAACAATTACACTATTTTGAAATTAAATAGAAGTCAACAAGTTTAACGATATTTTGGACTAATAGTCATGGTTAAAGGTGTGATAAGGTTACCTCGTGTTACATATTCAATCTACGAAATTGCAGTTCAAGTTGTATCAGTCAATAACATTAACTAACAACATTATATAACAAACATTACACAAACGGTAAATAATTTCAGTGCCTAAAATCGCAATTGCACATAGGTTCAAAATTGTGGTGGTTAGCATTAGGTTTTGAATTAGGGAAGGAGGTGCTGAGCCAATTTAATTATTGAAACTGATTTTATCGCTATAAATATTAGTTCAAATTTCATGCCGTCCCCAGGAAATAAACTTTAATTTAAGTAAATTAAAAGGTAGGAATGAACCGAAATTTTTCGATAATATTTATCTTAGTTTGAGACAAAGCCAGAATAAGACTCCATCATCCAATTTAATGTAACTCAAGTTGAAAGAATATTCAATGAAACCTGTATTATCTGGTTAGTTAGGATAGATCCCCAGAATGCTAGGTCATTATTGGCGGTAGAAAGGAAAAAACAAGGAGATGTTGCTGAGTTATTGGTCATTTGAAGTACACAATAGGATAATAATACAATGTGAAAGGAAGCAAAAGTAGGGAGGTAATGGCCGAAAAGGTATTACGGCAGAGTTAGCTGTTTTACCGATCCTTTCATTGATTTGTATTAGCATGCTGTAGGAAGGGGAGATTGCCTCAACGAAACAGTTGCCAATATGCTGTCACTAGCTAAGGGTGTGGCATCAACCATTCAGTGACGGTGACATGATGCAGCCAGGGACAGTGAGCATATGTTTTCCGTGTGCTGGGTGAGAGTTCAAAGACAGAGGCTGTTGCCCCCATACTGTCTGATGTTCACAGCTTTTAAGTGCCCATCCCGTCATTAGACACCCGTTATGTCAGCTTGTGTGTATAAACGTAGGGAAGGCAGTTAACTCTCACGTTATCTTCACCTTACTTTATTGTGCTGTAGCTGTTGGAAACACGCTTCCAAGCCAGAAAGGACCCCAATTTGGCCCTATTGAAAAATCACGCTAGGATTTCTTGTCCGTAAACGCCAATTTCATCAATGCCTTGTTACCCATGCCATATTTTCCAACATGAGAAGCAGATTTAGGTGTTGCTCTCCTTCGCTCAGTCTTTCCTTGCAGCCCAGGGAGTTTGAAACGTTCACAAATTTTGGTCCCCGAGCTGAAAGATATGTATCCTTCAGAAGCAAATCCTCAGCTGTTAGTCAGTCAGTCATATTGGCTTTATCCGGAGTCAAGATTAAAGGCGTCCAGATAAGCAGTCAGCTTTAATATTTGGCCCTGCCTAGAAATCATGCAAACCCCGAAGCAGCAGCAATTCGGGAACCTTAAACACTACCCATACATCACCTTTACCTGCAGAGTACATATTCTTCCACTGTTTATACAAGTATGTTCAAGGAATGGAGGGTATAGATGGTTTGAAGAATTTCAACAAAAAAAAAAAAAAAAAAAAGCTATGGTTCAGCTCTGGCTCTACAATGTAGGTTTTGGATCTTCACACAATTACGTTACGAAGATCTGCAGTGGCATCTCAAAGGAAGTTAAGAACATCATTCACGTGTAAGTTGAACAGCAGTGGGCCAAAAGTCACCCTTGCTTCAATTCGCTCTTGTAGAAATCTCCTTTGTTAGCCTGCTCTGGGTTTCTGAGTAAAGTTGCAAATTAGTGCTGTTTTACAGGTTAAAGATCGTGATCCATAATTTAGCCCACTAAGGCTAGCTCGCAGGGGCAGGGCATCAATAACAGCGAAGGGAGGAAGGGGGGGCTCTGGCAGCGACGGTTGCCTCCCCAGAGCTGTGGCGGAGTTACAGGACGATCTGGAGGCAGAAGGGTACAGTAAGGGTACCTCTGCGACAGGCGGTACAGTAAGGGTACCCCTGTCCGGCACATTAAGGGTGCCCGAGCCAAGGTCCGGGAGCCGAAGGAGGTTCTGGGAAGACCGCGACGGCGCCCCGTTAGTCCTTCGGGCGGTTGGGGGGCCTGACCAACCGGGGGTGTGCCACAACACGCTCCGCCCCCGTTAAAAGGGGCGGGAGTATTAGACAGATCACGTGATCCAAAGGAGGATCTGAAAAGAATGTGCCGCACTGCCGGGCATCGACCCACCGTGCGTGCTGGCTCGCCAGGCGGGCGGAGCAGCGAGGGGCTGCTTGCCCTGGATCGCCCGCAAGATAACCCACTTATCGTCATACTTATGTTGTATGAAATAAACCTGCAGCAGTTCTTCACCCACAATGAAAGTTTCAGTGTAATCTTTGGGTGACGTCTGTGCATGCGTGTTGAGTGGAGCGAATGACGGTGTGGTCACTAGGGGGGTCTCAAGGAAAGGTCGGGTGTGTCAGCTACACCTATGAGTGAGAAGGATTTTGTGCCTGAGAGACCTGTGAAAACGTCTTTATGATAGCGGAAAGGGGCTGTTAGTATGTGCACTTTGATGGTGTGCGAGTTGTGTATGTTTTGTAGAGAAGTGTCACGTGTATGACAACATCGTGTGGGATGTTAGTGAGCTGCGTTTGAGAAGCTTCTGTGAGAGAAACCTGAGTGAAAGCGACGTGTATGCGTGATCAGGGAGTATTGGTGAGTGAGCTTTGTAAGAGACTGAGTGAAAGTGCTGTGGAAATACACAGCCCGTGAGTGGTCCACGCGTGAGAGAGGGGGAGCAGGAGGTGAGCCCACCAGTGGCGCGCGCGCCCTTGGGAGAGCAGTCTGCTCATTTTCAAGCACTGCACTCATGCTTGTGGTGCGCCGCTGCTCGCTCCCGCAAGGTGGATGCTAGCACAAGCACGAGTGTGTGCTTGAAAATGAGCAGAGTGACGGCTAAAGGCCCTGCTATGCAGTGCATGCAATGCTGCATAGGCAAGACCTAAAAATCAGTAGAACCTGAGTTAAGAATCTTTAAAGTTTTAAGTAGAAATCGGCACAGTCGAAAGTTATGGCTGACTGTGATAGAGCGTGATTCCGAAACAAAAGTGGATTGGGTCCAGCCTCTGACTACCTTCAGAAACCTTTTAATAAAATGTCTGCGATGGTAGACGTCAGGGAGGCAAGGCAGCCAGTGGTATCAAATGAGGAGGCATCATCGTTGGGGAGCACCTGGATGGAGTCACAGTGAAGCTTTCAGTGCTTGGATTTATTCTCTTTTTTGGAGGTTAAAAATCTCCAGAGGGACAAAGCTGCAGGCTGAGGTTGATGAGGGCTCCAGGAGGCTGGATACACTTAAGAGGGGCAGCTGAATCTGATTTGCTGCTGTGGAGAAGAACACAGCAGGAGCTACCTCAAAGTTGGGCCAACCAGTGATGCACCTTGAGTCGATCTGCAAACAGGTAGGTCCTGGTCTCCTCTTGGTTCTCTGGGCACTTTTTGGGTTACAATATTGTGAGTCCCAGTTTTGGGATTCTGGGCTATCTGGGCACATTTACTACCACGTTCAAGGGTCCAGGACTGGGTAGGCAGCACTTGGATGATAGGATTCACTACAGGCAGGGTCAATGTTCAAGTTAAAAGTTGTTGGAGCATTTTGTGTCCCTGTGACTCAGAACAGGAGGCCAGCAAACTCGCCCTAGGAGATATTCTGGTAGTACTGGGTTCAATCAGTAAGGCAGGCCTCAAGCAGCAGGGCAGTCCTCTGAGGGTACAAGGCAGGCTTCATGCACCAGGGTAGTTCTCTGGTAGCAGCACGGCACTCCTCTGATACACAAAGCAAGCCTCAAGCAACAGGGCTGTCTTCTTAAGTACAAGGTAGTGCTTTTGAGTGTCCTCCACAGGTTGAGGATTGAGATTAAGAATGGGACTGAGGGGCCTATTTTCATACCTGGGCCAGCTTTGAAGTAGAAGAAACTACTGAAGCCCCCTGCCCCACAGATGGTTCTCGAATTTCCTTCTTCCCTGCCCAGGCTCCACAGAGAAAAGGTTAGTGCGGAGTTCTTTGTGGGTATGCTGACGCAGCTCATTTCAATTGTTAGTGGGGCAGGAAAAAACGATACCCCTCCCATGCTGACAGGATGGCCAGTTCTGCCAACATCTAGTTCTACTTTGTGTTACTATCTCAGATGAATACACAAAGACCAAGGGCTAAGATAATCACGGACAAGAAACTTACAACTTTCTGAAAGTGGAATTTTCAGACCTGTGACTTAAAATCCAAATTTAACAATAAAGATACTTTTAAATTACAATTCTTTAGTGACCAAACATGGCAGATTTACCTATCTCCAAATATATGTTATCATTTAATAAATGGAATAAGGTGACCCTATGTTATCCTATGGGAGAGGTACACCTTGCAGTAGCTGGAGGAACGTAACCCTTTTGGCACGGTTACCACCCAATTTTTGCTTAAACTTAGTCAACTAGCAGTTTTAAAGCAAGTTACACATGTCTGATATCACAGTGATAAATACAAGTGTGGTAGTAGGAAGTGCATGACATCACATAATGCTTTATTATTTGATTGTTCAGTGCCCTCCACTTTCCCTCTAGCCCTTTGTGTGTTTCCACCTAGAGGCCCATAGGAATGAATTGGATTGCATTCACAATTTGCGGGTACCAAATAGGTACTCACAAATTGCGCATGCAACTTGCAAGAGGTATAGGGGGCCAAAAGGCCACCCTGATGCACCCCAATACAGGTAAGTGTGCACATGTGGCGCACATACAAGTCCTAAAGGCATGTTTGTGTGCCACATGGCACTTAGAAAATCCCATAAACTAGCATTTTTCTAAGGATTTGCAAATTACCACCAACTTGAAGTTGATTGTAATTTGCGAATCCCTAAAGCAGGGTCGCAATTTTCCCATGCATCCTGCATAGCATTTAGGGAATCACTAATTGAGATTCCCTAAATGCATTTGCAAAATGCGATTACCTATTTTGCGAATTTGCATTTGGGTTGATGCATCCCAAATGCCAAAATACCGGTCGCAAAGGGTCCAATTCTGCGAAACGGCCCGTTTGTAACCGGCATGTTGGTTGATGCAAGTGCCCCTCTGTCTCTGTAATTCAGGATTTTTGCTATTAGTGCTCAGGGTGGAGCACCCGGCAGCAGCAGAGGTGCAAGAGCTCTGTGCACTTGCTCCACAACGAAAAATACAAAGAGTCCCTGTGGCTGCAGAACTGTGCATACCCAATGTTCTAAGAATAGCTCAGGTGTATTGCCTTCCACTTTTTGGGTAAAACCCAGTAGGCGGATATTGTTCCTCCTTGAGCACCACTCTGCATCTTCCGCCCTTGGCTCCAGGTTCACTGTGGTGGTAGACATTTGGGTGACCTGCTTTTTCAGTGTGACACTCTCTCTCTACCCCCCCCCCCCCCCCCCCCCCAAGAGGGCTAGGATGTTGCATTCAGCAGTCTGAACTTTATCGGCGACCTTTCGCTGGTCTGCATGTAAGAGGTTAACATCAATCACCACTGCCTCTATGTTGTTCTCTAGGCCATGCGAGAGCCGTGAATTGCTGCAAGGACCTCGGCCCTAGGCAGCTTCAGGCTCTTGTCTGGCACTTGTATTTCAGATTCTGAACCCCCTAGTCTCGTGATTCTTTGGGGTTGTTGCCGAGGGGTAGTATACTGGCTGACTGTTTGATGAAAGAGGGCGCGGCGCTCGATCCCTCCCCATGTCGCCTCTGAGTCCGGCCTGCGCCTGTGCTCCGCACCGTGTGACTTGTGCAGCGAGTGATTTTCCGGCAGACACCCGGAGCTGTCATTGTTGGTATCAGCCCTAGCCTCCAGCTTAACCCCTTCGCCGCGGGTGTAATTCCCCCGCAAGGGGGGGGGGGGGGGCTGCGGTGGGGGCGCTGTGCTCGTGACAAGCCCAGCTCGTCATAAACACAGTGGAGCTGTGCTCATGACAAGCTGAGCTCGTCACAACTCTGCCCACTAATTGATTCTCCAGCACAGGGGGGGGAAATCAATCGCGCGTGGGCGGAGCGTGACCGTTATGACGAGCCCAGCCAGTCATGAGCACAGCTCCACTGTGCCTCATGACGAGCTGGGCTGGTCATAAGCACACAAGGGGTTAATTATGCCCCCAAAGAGGGGTGGCAGCTCTCTGAGCCTACAAGAAGGCCCACAATTGTTTAGTGTGGCTCCCCAGCCTCCGATGCAAAGGTCCCTGGCGGGGTGGGCAAGTTGGGTGAGGCAGGGGGGTTTTGCCAGTAACACGCCAGTGGCCTGTTCCTGTGCGGTGGTTGTGTGCTGGGCAGGTGGTGAGTCCAGGGGCCTGTGAATGTCTCCCCCAGCCCTTAGAGGAGCCAGGCCTCTGCCCCCTCTAATTATGGCGTTGGAGAGCCAGAGCAGGCCCCTTTTCAGCAGGGACAATGGGCCCAGCCCTCTACCGGCAGCGCTCCCAAAGACAGGCTAGCCTGTCCCGGCACACCACATCCAACATCGTCCGGGCGGCCAAATCAAAAAGGGGGTCTGCTGCTCTGCAGTGACCCCAGGCCCCGAGATCCTTGCCTTGTGGCCCTTGTCTCGATGGGAGCCAGTATGGGGGGTACAACACGGTGCAGCCACTCCTGCTTCACCTGATAATCAGAGGAAGCAGCAGGAGGTGTCAGATGTCGTCCCACAGCAGGCCGTATGTCCCCTATTTGCTCGCAGGCTATGCCTCACCGCAGCTCTGGGGTAATGTCTGTTAGGCCTGCCAACCCTCTTTACCTGAGATTCTGGCTTCACAGGGGCTGCGACTCAGCCCCAGTGGGTGCGGGGGGCTGGGATGCCACTCACCCCCTCCGGCTGTCGTAGCAAGAAAAACCAGGATCACATTCTCAGGTCGCTCACCCGGCTAGCACTTCTGCTGCTCGTGTGAAGTCCTGGCCTGTGCTGATGTGACCGGCGCCGCCTCCACAGCAGGGGACTGGGTCCTGCTCCTCAGAAGTTCTCTCAGCTGGGCACCTTCTGCCATCTATGCGCCCCAGACAGTAAGGAATTGCGGTGATCTGCAGTATAATTGTTGGATTTTGGTGCAAGTTGGCCGGGAGATCCGGGGTTTACGTCCTGTTGGCCATGTTGCTTGGCCACTCCCTGACTGATGCATCTTTGACTGAATGTGCACTGGGTTCCTGCTAACCAGGTTCTTTCCCTAAACTGTACCTTTGTTTCCGCAATTGGCACAACCCTGGCCCACATATAAACCCCTTGTGAGAAGCTTGCTTGGTATATGGTGCTCACTTATTTAAGTGTAGCACCCTGCACCAATCAAGACAACCCCTATGGTGATTTTAGTGGTCTTAAACAACCTTAGAAAGCTCTCTATGTGGTAGCTGTGGGAGCAGCCTTCGGGCTTACTCCAGAAGGAATGTCAAGTAGCTTCTTTTAGCAGTTCATAATCTTATGGTATAGATTAAATGAAAAAGAAACAGTGTAGTTATAATTTATTTTATTTTATTACAAACACTCACTAACACAATGCACATAACACACAATATTCAAGAAATAGAGCATGTAAGTAGCACAAATACACAGTGGTCCCCAGGGGTAGACCAAACCATGTACTAAATTAGTGGAATGCAAACCATGACTCAAGTCAAGGATGGACCCAGAAGACAGAAGTGCCAGGAACCCAGGCAGCTACCCAAAGTGAGTATCTAGGAACCCCTTGGAGGTTGCGTGCAGAGAAGGAACATGAATGAGTTCTCAATGTTAGTCAATGGGTAAGTTGCGGTTGCAGTTTTAAAGAAAGAGGACCCTTCCCAGTGGACCTTGAAGACACCCCATGGAAGATGGAAGGTTGGAGAGTCACCCGTGGATGCCCCAGGAACCAAGATACCTGCACCAGGGATGCTGGTTGCATAGGTGTCAAGTTACGTCGGAAACCGTCGGAAACCATAATGGAGGACTTCAACAAAGATGACACTGGAGAAGAAGACAAAGGAGTACGGTTGAACTCAAAGGCGGATTTAGGTTGAGAGGTTATAACAACCAGCAGTAACCTGGGTCAGAAAATCAGAGCCTAATAGTGTAGTGAACAACATATAAAGAGAGAAAAAGCACATGTGAGTCGTACCATCGATGTTGAATCCCATCAGCCACTGTGAATAGCGGTTATCATCATGTAGGATTCGTCCATACACACTACTCTTGTGTTAGAGATATGTGTAGTGTGTGGAACCAGGGAAAAGCAGACAGGTTCATAAGATTCTCTCGCCCTGGTATATTATGAGGTCGCTAACAATAAGTTGAAGGTGGCTAATGGTTTAGAAGCAGTGCAAAAACAAACAAAAGTGAGTGAAAATGTTAAAAACAACTACTGAGTCAGTCCCACAATTTTATTCATGACTGACCGAGTGATGTAGTTAAAAACAGGGCAGGAAGCAGTTTGAAAAAATAACTGCTATTGTCCCAAATGTGGTCTACATGATTCAGCCATAGCGATTGTGTGTCAATCTGGCTTTCGTCAGGACCGATTCTAAATGCTACTGCTAAATAATGTAGTAATCCAAACAGTGAAAAGGAAAAGGAAAAGATACAACCTACTTGCGTGGTAGTATTGAAACACTCCCGACTATACGTGGAGTAAGTAACAAATCCTGAAAACAGAAAAAGGATTGTCAACACCAGAAAATTAATGGAAAACAGCAATGAAGATCAACAACGTGGTTCACAGGCTTTTTCTCAATATTAATATGTAGATACTATATACATTCTTAAGGCTCTCGTTGTCGGTTAAACGAACTCTGATATGACAGACATTTGTAATAAAACAACTTGATTGTCGAAATGAGAGGCACCAATCAGTACAATTAATCGGTGTTCCAGCTTACCCCTCAATGTAGGGGGTCACGCCTCACCCCACCTGGCATCCGCTCAGATGAACGAGGCCCCGCTCTGTATTAGAACAAACGGATGCAGTGATATATATGCCTAGCAATGGTTGCTGGTCTCAGTCAATAAAATGTAATCTCCATACTTGTATCTAAACGATAGGAACATGGCCAGAAACAAACCGACTGGTAAAGGAATATAGTTGTCTAAACTGTGAGTATTAAAAAGCCCAGTAGCGGGGGCGTTCGTGTGAATATCACGGCCTATTGATGCGCCAGTGGATATGTCTCGAGGGCAAACTGAGACGAGTTATCACATACGGGGCAGCATACTGAGGCGGTATTCAAATGTCATAAATAAAGTTTAAACAAAAGAATTTACACAAAAGAATTTAGAAAAAGAGAGACGGCGCGTATATGGAGCGCTTACCTTTCCGTCGGTACCTCCAGTTAAAGTGAGCTGGACGGGGAGGCACCGATGTTCGTGTATGGCGCTCATAAATAGATGCGCGTCTAGATGACGCAATCGTCAGCGTCAGCAAAGACTCCTGGTATATGGAGTGTCATGTCAGATGTGTGAACCTTCTCAATCTCGGGTCGGATGAAGAGTCATCCAAAGTCATAAACATGTAAGAATGCTACGTGCTGTGTCTAAAGTAATTGTTGATGCTTAATATCAGCAATCTTTATGAAAGCCACTGAATGTTCGTAATCGCGTCTCAGTACGAGTAATTATCTGATGTCAAGAGATGTGATTGGCTGGCTGTCAGTAAGTAAACACAGTAGTAATTCTTGGCTCTATATGGAGTAGCACAGTGTGCAGATCAGTATGGCCATGTTTCGTTACACTTAGTTTAACAACTATACCTGGGGTGTATGTTGTCGTGTGGTGTCTATTGAATGTACGTCTTTTCCCTCGAAACTTGTCAGGGGGGGGGGAAAAATATAATAAGCTAGAAAGGGTACATTCAGTGGTGTTGACAACCGAACACAAGTGGAAAAATGGTCCTTCCAGGTATTAGAGGCTAGTCCACGGTATATCATCGTTAAGCCCTTGTATATCACTGTGAAGTGAATAAATCAATTTCTGTTCTTTACTGAAAAGGAATCGGGCAATGTCACTGACATGTGGAGGAATAAACGGCTGCTCTAACACCGTCCATTGAAGTTCTTCTGGTTTGTGTTTGAAAGTAAGGAAGTGTTGAGTCAGTTTAGTCGCTTGCTTATGACACCGGATGGTGCTCTTGTGTTCATTAATGCGAAGTTTGATTTTACGAGTCGTCATTCCTACATACCTCAACCAACAAGGGCAAGTGATCATATATATGACTCGTTCAGAGTTACAATTGGTATGTTTAGTTAAAACCCAAGGTCTCTGTGTCCCAATATCAATTTCTTTGGTTGGGACAGTCTGTGGACATGCAGTACAAGTCCCGCAGGGAAAATGTCCTTGTACCTTCGGTAAGTCCCATAGAGTGTTTGTCCTAACAGACTGGATGGTTTTGGGTCGAGTGTGCACGAGAGTATCTCGTAGGTTGGTTCCTCTCTTGTACGCAAAAAGGGGACTAGGAAGCGTACCTTTCCCGATATTGAGAATGGACCAATGTCTGCGTATACTTCTTTGTATGTTGTTCGTCTGGGTACAGAAAGTGTGTACGAACGTAAGCCTCTGTAGTGGTGTCTTGATTACAGGAGGCTCCAATAAGGCATCTCGATTGTTATTGAGTGCTCTCTTCATAGCTTTCTTCACAAGATGTGAGGGATACTGACGTTGTTGTAATTGGATCGATAGATTGTGAGCATGTTTCCGGAAATTGTGTGTATCCGAACAGTTTCTGCGTAGTCGCAAAAACTGTCCTACTGGCAAATTCTCTCGTAATGCTCTAGGATGGAAACTCTGAAAAGTGAGCAATGAATTTCGAGCCATAGGTTTCGTGTACAACTCACAACCTAATCCACCATCTATGGGATAGATTTGAATGTCCAAGAAAGATAATCTTTCTTTGCTGTATTCTATGGTGAACTTGAGAAATGGATTTTGGTTGTTCAACCAGTCATAGAATTCACAGACCTGTAGGGTGGTGCCTCTAAAGATGACAAAAATGTCATCGATATAGCGTTTCCACACTCTAATTTGATCTCGAAAGGGATTTGTGGAATTGAGTATGTGGTTCTCTTCGAACATGTGCACATAAAGATTGGCTAACGAAGGGGCAAAAATACTCCCCATCGAAGTTCCTGACACTTGGAGGTATAGTTTGTCTTCGAACTTGAAAAAGTTTTCAGTCATTGCCAATCTTGCACATTCCATGACAAAGGGTATTGGTGTCATGATTTCTGAATCCTGGAGACTGGTTTCTAGTAATATGCGTATGGCTTCAAGTGTCTCAAGTTGGGGAATGGCTGTATAAAGTGACTCAATGTCAAAAGACACAAGGTAATCTTGGTCTGCATCAAATGATGTTGCTGTTAACAGTCTCAGGACGTCCTTTGTGTCTTGAAGATAGGTGGGCATCTTCTTGACTAAAGGTTTTAAGAAAAAGTCTACAAATGTAGACAGAGGTTCCAGCAGGGAGCCTATTCCTGATATTATGGGGCGTCCTGGTGGAGGTCTTTGTGTTTTGTGAATTTTTGGCACGGTGTAAAAATAGGGCGCAATAGGAAATTTAGTTGTCAGAAAATCTGCTTCATTGGCAGTAATCCAACCTTCAGCTTTCGCCTCTTCAACCAAATGTTGGATTTCGTTGGTTAATCTCATGGTTGGATCCAGAGACAACTGCCGGTAAACCGTGGTATTGTTTAACTGTCTTAAACATTCTTCACGGTAGGCTGTTGTATCTTGAATAACAATAGCACCTCCTTTGTCGGCAGGTTTTATTGTAATGGTGGTATCATTGGCCAGAGTAGAAAGAGCTTTCTTCTCTCTTGAAGGTAAGTTCTGATAGGGTTTGGCATAGCAATCTTGTAGGCTATTTATGTCTTCTAGGACAGCTTTCTCAAACGTAAGTACTTGGTCTGGTACTTGATGTAGAGGAGGATTGAAACTGGACGGTGGTTTCAAACCGGTGTTGTTTAACTGTGGTTCAGTTAGTTCCACACTCCTATCCTTGAAGAAAAAGTGTAGTCGGATTTTTCTGAAAAACGTGCCAATTCACATCTGATGGCAAAAGAGTCTCCTATGTTGGTTGGTACAAAGCCGAGTCCTCGGTTGAGAACTGTGAGTTCATCTTTATTAAGAGAACGAGCACTCAGATTGACCACTAGGTCGTCTGGTTGGTGCTGGTACTTGGTTGTGCTAGACCTGTCCTGCTCCTGGTGTTCGGTGGTTGTTGAGGGTCTTGTTCCCAATGGACCTGTGTCCGCCCTTTTCTCCTGTCTCGATTTCTCCCACGACTTTGTCCTAAAAAAGGCTGGTCAAGAAATGGAGGATGGGGTTGGAATGGTGGTATAGAATGTGGATATTGTGTAAATGGATATTGCCATGGGGCTGGTGGCCACCAAGGTCCTTGGTATTGGGAGGGTCCAAATCTACCTCTCCTTAGTAACCCTTGGGTCATTAAAAATATTTCCCTTCGGCCCTCCCCCAAAATTTGTTACTAGTTAGGTTGAGAGGTGCCTGCAAGTAGAGGGTACAGAGTCTATGCCACTCAGGAGTGGCCAGGAGGCATGGAAGACAAATGTCCACTGATGTCGGGATTTCAGGAGAGGTTGGCAGTGCCTTTTAAGTTACAGCTGTGCAGACCAGGTGATGCTGTGGATGACCAGGAGCCACATGCGACCTGTCCCACGTCGGATGTTCGGCACCAATGGGTCAGTGTCCTGCAGGGGCAGCAACAAGTCTTGGCAGAGGCAACCAATGAAGTAGATGAAATAGACGCAGTGTCGGGACCAGCAAGGTCCAAGGGACTGACCAAGCACAGGTGAGTCAGAGCAGGCCCCAAGCAAAAAGTGGAGCCCACTGGTGTCAAAGAAGACCCTGAAGAGGACCCACGGGCTGGAGGAACAGGAGTCGCAAGAGGACCTCAAGCAGGTAACCAAGAGTTGCAGGCCCCCGGTGCAGAGGATGCGATGCAGGCGATGAACTTGGTTGAAGATTATGCTTGCTGTAGGAGCTTCTTTGGGCCTAAAGATCTCTGGAGGAGAGAGCCAACAAGCCTGTGCAACGACAAGTCAATGTGGTGCACAGAGGTCCTGTTTCAGTGGTTCCGAAGAAGAAAACTGACCTCAAACTTGGTTAGAGGACAGCGCAGGCCTCAAGGGAGTTGCAGAACCATGACCTGTGTTGCTGAGCCTTTTGGAGTCTGTGGGAGCCCAGGATCAGTGGGCCAGTCAGTTGTGTTGTAGTGCCTACAGATGCAGGGGAGTGACTCCTTCACTCCAAGAAAGATTCCTTTGGGTGTCTTGGAGTTCCACAGGCCTGGTGAAGAACCTGGATGGAGCATGGGCACAGACGTTGCAGAAGACCAGCAGGATGATGAGACCATGAGCAGCAGGAATCTTCCCTGGTGCAGTCTCGGTTCCTGAATCGTAGTTCAGTGAAGTCCAGAGCGTCCAGACAGTCGAAGTGAAATGGTATGTGATCTTAATCTTGTCCCACAACAAATCCAGGGACCCCACCCAAAGGGGTACCCTTAGGAAAGGGTTGGGACAATTCAGGGGTCCCTCCCAGAGGAGGGGCTGGACAATGGGGAGGATACCCACATGTCCTTTTGCCAGTTTCACACCAGTGCGAGAGCCAACGGCTCCCTCAACTGGTTTGAACTACAGCATGCAAGGATGGCAAAAAATGTGCCCTTTAAGCAGTCTCAGTGGTGCTGGCAAGCACCCCCACCCTGCCCCAATACTCTAAACCCTGTCTGGGAGGTGGTCACACCTCCCTGTGATGGGATATCTATTGTTCTGCCTTCCCCTGCTCGAGCTTGGCTCAGTAACAGGAGGACAAAAACATTTCTCAGGTCGGCAACATTCCTAGCTTGCTGTCCGGTTCTGGAAGACTCATACCAGGAGCACTGAGGGCCTCTCGAAGGAGCTATACAGTGCAGGGAGTCATACCTCCCACACCATCTACTGTGTGGGGGTATGATTCCAACATGTTTGATACCAAACATGACCGGGTTCCTTACAGCCAGTTTAGAGATGGTCATTGTGTAATGAGGCATGGCAACTCTATATATTATATGTGTTACACCTGGCACCTTGGCGCAAGTCTCCCTTCCACTTTTTGTCGCTGTGCCTCATGTGTTTTGCTGGTGTTAGCTGCCAACCAGTGCCACAGTGCAAGTGCTCCCTATTTAAAATGTATATGTTGGTTGGATTCCATGATTGGCTTATTTGGTTTACTGTCAGACCCCAGTAAAGTGCACCAGGAGTGCCCAGGGCTTGTAAATACAAATGCTGCTGGTGGGCTTGCAGCACTGGTTGTGCCACCCAGAGAAGCGGCCTGGTAAAATGTGTCTAAGGTCTGCCACTGCAGAACCTGCATGCAGTCTGGTACTGTCATGCTAACTGGGCAAATGCACCCACTTGCCAGTCCCTAAACCTTCCCTTAACTTCATATTAGTCACCCCTATGGTAGGCCCAAGGGCAGGGTGCATTGTAAGCATAAGGTAGGACACGCCCTGATGTGTGTGGCATGTCTTAATAGTGAATTACAGCCATTTTCGTTTTTCACTATTGTGAGGCTACCTGTTCTCCATAGGCCAGAATGGGCTGTCAGAATTGTTACATTCTATGATCCTAACAGACCCAGGGAACATGGTAGAAATGTGAGTTTAGTATGCCTGAACTCAGGATAATAAAATACAGCTTTTAGTAAAGTTTATTTTAATATTCTGTGTTTCCAAATGCCACTTTTATAAAGTTGGTATTTGCTTGCCTAACCATTTCAGCCCGCCTCTGCTATGATGTGTATATGCCTGTCTGGTTTGTGTGAGTGACAGGGCTGGGGAAACCCAGAGGGGCAGGGCTAGGTAGCCTGGTGGTGAATAGAGAGATTGACATCCAGATGGGTGGGAGGAGTACACCTGCACTCTGAATAGGGCTGTGCTCTGCCACCACAATGCTGGCTCCACCTCCTGTGGAGCGGCTGATGTCTCTGCCCTGCACCCTGAATAGAAAGTCAGAGTCATGTCAACAAAGTGCTCAGGAACTGGTTTGGACTGGGCAAAGGCCCCTCTACCCCAGAGGAACAAAGGAATTAGGGGTATAAGTATTGGGACCCTGCTCCCAAGAAAGTAGATCCTGCTTGACAAGAAGTATCTCTGCCTGAGGAGAAGGAACTGGGAAAGCTGTAAGGAGGAGTACTGTCCCTGACCAGGGGGATTGGCCTGCAGTGGTTGCCTTGCTGCTGAAGGAGAGGATAAAGACTACAAAAGACTTTATTTCAACTTGTGCTTCAAAAGATCTCCAAGGGCTTGTGCTGAGCTTGCCCCCTGAACGAAGTCCCAGGACCAGTGGACTTCACCCCCCAGCTCCCCAGAGTTCTTTGGAAGTGCCTGCTGCTGTTGTTGGGTCTTCTGAGGGACTGCGTGTCGCAAGGAGCTGGAAGCGCGACTCAAGGAGGAGAAGCGCGCCGCCGTCGGAGCTGTTGTCGTCGCATCTCGCAAAGGGTGTCGCCACTGCAGCATCGCATCGAGCGGAAGCATCTTGTATCATTCCGGAAGTGTCTCGCAATGCCGAAGAAGCGTGTCGCCATCGCAGCCATCGTAGTGGTTGCATTGCACCGCATCAAGAAAAGCACCTCGCATCGAGGAAGAAGCGTGCCGCCGTCGGAGCTGCTGTCGTCGCATTGCGTAAAGGAGTGTCGCCGCTGCAGCATCACATCGAGCGGAAGAGTCTCGCAAACGTCGGAGAAGAGTGCCGCTGCCAAGGCCGCTGTCGTCGCATCGCGTAAAGTGTGACACCGCTGCAGCCGACGCATCGAGTCGAGTCTTCTCGCAACATCGGAGAAGCGTAACGCATCTGGAAGATCTTCACGTCTTTATTTCTTTGCACCAAAAACTTAATCGCATCACATCGTTGCAACACTTTCGTTGCCCTGCGTGTCGCATCTAAAAGGTAAATTGACTTAAAGTGTTGCAATTAAGAACTTAAGAGAACTAAGCAAACTTCTAACAACTAAAGTAACAGTATTGTGTATTTTTGTCGTTTAATGGTCTTGTGGTAACTCTATATAAAGAATCCTTATTTTTAATATAAAACCTGTGTGGTGTCCATTTGTAGTGTTGTCACTTGGTTACTGTATGTGTTCACAAATGCTTAACCTATAACGCTCTGAGATAAGCCTTGTCTGCTCGCGCCAAGCTACCTAGAGGGTGAGCAGGGGTTATTTTAGGAGTGTAGCCCCTTACCCTGACTAGAGGAAAGGTTCCCTGCTTGTCACAAGTACCTACCTGTGCCAACCAGAGAACCCGGATTCTAACAATATGGCTGATGCACTGTGTGAATGCCTAGGGCAACTCAAGCTTGATACAACACTAAATGATAACATTTCTATTATAAGGAGGGACGAGAACAAAATGTGTATATAGGAAAGTACAAAAATAGTTCTTTATTGAGGATTTTACAATACATATATATACAAAACAAATCTGAAACCATCCACAAACACACCACATCCATGTCATCATTCACACTGAATAGTCATAATGTGTATATCACGGGCAAAGTAAGCACCTGAAAACAGATATCATTAGATCCATTACGTACATATTCAAAATCAAAAATATATTGCCATTTTGATAATTGTTGATGTAAACACTTTTTACAAGTAAGCCATTAATTCAAGCTTTTAGTTTCTAAATTGGTGTCTGTGTCACTGAGTGGCTGTAATATCCTAAGTGCGTTTCAGCATAAAAATGCCTTCTTCAGTAAAAGCCACAGCAGATCAAGGCAATATTGTATACTACAGAGAATGTCCGCCTCACTTCTCAAGGAGGTGAACGATATCCTGCTTTAATGAGAAAAGTCCCCTTGTCTTAGAATGAACAGGGCCCTCTTGGAAGATGCTCAATTTATGGTTTTAAAATCACGGTAACAATTAGCTGGAGAAGTTCAATATCTTCTATTCGCTGATTTCACAGTAAAAATACTGGCTACTTCAGTGTAGTCTGTCTGAAGTTCAATGTGCCTCGAGCCATAAACGCATAGTGTTGAATAGATGTAACACGCATAGAGAGGGACGCCTAACTTTACTACTACAAAATACCCTTTGTGAATACCGAAAGTCACAAAGTTAGGATTTTGTCTCAGTTTAGGAGTAAAGTTAGGAATCCTAACTTTACTACTCCTAAATGCCTTTTGTGAATACTGAAAGTCATAAAGTTAGGATTTTGTCTCAGTTTAGGAGTAAAGTTAAGAATCAATCAATCAAAGCATTTATATAGCGCACTACTCACCCAGAGGGTCTCAAGGCGCTGGGGGAGGGGGGTCCGCTACTGCTCAAACAGCCAGGTCTTGAGTTGCTTCCTGAAGGCGAGGTGGTCCTGGGTCAGGCGGAGGTGGGTCGGGAGGGAGTTCCATGTCTTGGCGGCGAGGTAGGAGAAGGACCGTCCCCCTGTGGTGGCTCTTCTGATGCGGGGGACGGCGGCGAGGGCGTGGCTGGTCGATCGAAGCTGGCGTTTGGGAGAGTAGACGTTGAGGCGGCTGTTGAGGTATCCTGGGCCTTGGTTGTGTAGGGCTTTGTGTGCGTGGGTGAGGAGTCAGAAGGTGATTCTCTTGTTGACCGGGAGCCAGTGCAGGTCTCTCAGGTGTCTGGAGATGTGGCTGCGACGGGGGATGTCCAGGATGAGTCGTGCTGAGGCGTTCTGGATCCGCTGGAGTCTCCTCTGGAGTTTGGCGGTGGTTCCGGCGTAGAGGGAGTTGCCGTAGTCCAGACGGCTGGTGACGAGGGTCTGGGTGACCGTCTTCCTGGTCTCGGTGGGGATCCACCGGAAGATCTTACGTAGCATGCGCAGGATGTTGAAGCACGACGAGGACACGGCGTTGACTTGTCTGGTCATGGAGAGGGAGGAGTCCAGGATGAAGCCCAGGTTGCGTGCGTGGTCTGTTGGTTTGGGTGCGCTGCCTAGGTCGGGGGGCCACCAGGCGTCGTCCCAGGCGAAGGGTGAGGATCCCAGGATGAGGACTTCCGTCTTGTCCGAGTTCAGTTTCAGGCGGCTGTTCTTCATCCATTCGGCTACCTCTTTCATCCCTTCGTGAAGGTTGGCTCTGGCGGTGGCGGGGTCGTTGGTGAGGGGGAGAATCAGCTGGGTGTCGTCGGCGTAGGAGATGATGTTGAGGTTGTGCTGGCGTGCGATGTCTGCGAGGGGGCTAATGTAGACGTTGAAGAGGGTTGGACTGAGCGAGGAGCCTTGAGGAACGCCGCAGATGACTTCGGTGGCTTCAGATCTGAACGGGGGGAGGCGGACTCTCTGTGTCCTTCCGGCGAGGAAGGAGATGATCCACTCCAGTGCCTTCTCCTGGATTCCGACGTTGCTGAGTCGCTGCACTAGTGTACGGTGGCAGACAGTGTCGAAGGCCGCGGAGAGGTCTAGGAGGATGAGGGCTGCTGTTTCTCCGTTGTCAAGCAGTGCTCGGATGTCATCGGTGGCTGCGATCAGGGCGGTCTCGGTGCTGTGCTTGGCCCGGAAGCCAGACTGCGAGAGGTCGAGGGAACCGTTCGTCTCGAGGAAGGCGGCCAGCTGCTTGTTGACGGTCTTCTCGATGACTTTTGCAGGAAACGGGAGCAGCGAGATGGGGCGGTAGTTCTTGAGGTCGGTGGGGTCGGCTGATGGCTTCTTTAGTAGAGCGCTGAGTTCGGCGTGCTTGCAGCTCTCCGGGAAGGTAGTGGTGTCGAAGGAGGTGTTGATGATGTCCCGCAGGTGGGGTGCGATGACAGTCGGCCTTGTTGAAGACGTGGTGAGGGCAGGGGTTGGTAGGAGATCCAGAGTGGATGGAGTTCATCGTGCGGACGGTGTCTTCGGTGCTGATCGGGGTCCAGGCGCGGAGGGTGGTGGTGGGGGGCGGTGGTTCGGTCGTGGCGTGCGTTGGTTGAGTGCTGAAGCTGTTGTGTATGTCCGCGATCTTGTTGTGGAAGTAGGAGGCGAGGGAGTTGCAGAGGTCTTGCGAAGGGGTGATGTCGTTGTTTCCGGCGTTGGTGTTGGAGAGCTCTTTAACGATGTTGAAGAGTTCCTTACTGTTGTGTGCGTTGTTGTCCAGTCGTTCCTGGAATGCGGTTTTCTTGGTGGCGTGGATGAGTTGGTGGTGTTTTCGGGTGGCGAGCTTGAGGGCAGTCATGTTGTCCGGTGTTGGGTCTCTGCGCCATGTTTTCTCGAGGGCTCGGCAGTTTTTCTTGGAGCTCTTGAGTTAGTCGGTGAACCATGGGGCTTTCTTGCTACCGGGTCTGCTAGGCGGGGTCTTCAGAGGGGCGAGGTCGTCTGCGTAGTTGCTGATCCACTTCGCGAGGTTGGTGGCCGCCTGGCTTGGGTTTGTTGTGCTGGTGGGAGGGTTCATGCTCAGGGAGGTCGCGAGCTGGTCGGCTGTGATCTTGTTCCAGCTTCTGCGTGCAACCTGTTGCTGGTGGTGGTGGATCGTGGTCCTTCTGAAGCTGAAGTGGACGCAGCTGTGGTCCGTCCAGTGGAGTCCGGTGGCGTGGCTGAAGGCGATGTCCTTGCTGGATGAGAAGACGGGGTCGAGTGTGTGTCCGGCGTAGTGGGTGGGGGTGGTGACCAGCTGCTTGAGTCAGAGGTTGGCGAGGTTGTCCAGCAGGGTGGTGGTGTTGCGGTCGTTGTTGTTCTCCAGGTGGCAGTTGAGGTCCCCGAGGAGGATGTAGTCAGCGGAGAGGAGGGCGTGCGGGCTGATTAAGTCGGCGATGTCTTCGCTGAATTGTGTGCGTGGTCCCGGGGGTCTGTAGATGAGGGTGCCTCTGAGGGTGGTCTTGGGGTTGATGTGGACCTGGAAGTGCAGGTGCTCGGCGGGTGCGAGGGTGTCGTCGGTGTTGGTCGTGATGCGGATGGTGTTCCTGTGGATGATGGCGATGCCTCCTCCGGTCTGGTTGATGCGGTCCCTTCGGATGATCTTGTAGCCGTCTGGGATGGCGATGGCGATGTCGGGCGCTGAAGAGGTGTTCATCCAGGTTTCCGTGAGGAAGGCGACGTCTGGTGAGGATGTGTCGAGCAGGTTCCAGAGCTCGATGGCGTGTCTGTGGACGGAGCGGGTGTTGAGCAGGATGCATTTCAGGTGGCTGCTGCTGTTGCTCGTCTTGGTTGGTGCTGGAGTAGTGCTGGTCCGGATGCAGGTGAACTTGCAGGCGTTGCAGCAGTAGGGTCCGTGGGTGCGTCTCGGGGTGGCTCGGTAGCATCCTGGGATTCGGCCGGCGTTGAGTGCGTTGAGGGTGGTGGCGTCGTATGTCCGGCGGGTGGGCTGGGGTCTGCGGGGGCCAGGGGTCCTGGCGCTGGGCGCGGGCCAGGCGCGGACGGGCGCAGACGGGCTTACCTTCGGCGCTCAGTCGGCGCTCCCGCTGCGCGGTCGCTCTGGGGGCGTCATAAGAAGGGGACGAGAGGGCGGGTCAGCTGGGCGGCGGGAGCGGCTCGGCCAATGGGCCGGTGGTGGGCAGGGCCTGTGGCGAGCTGCGGCGGGAAACTGGCGAGCGGGCGGCTCTGCTGAGGCTGGGCCGCTCGGGGGGCCAGGGGGGCATCTGCGTCGGAAAAAGGCGGCAAGGCTGGCAGGCAGGAGCAGGAGGCGGCAGGAGGAGCAAGGGGGTGACCCGGCCTGGTGAGAGGCGCAGCGGTCACTCCCGAGCACTCCTTGCTGTCCCCTTAAGAAGGGGGACGAGAGGGCGGGTCAGCTGGGCGGCGGGAGCGGCTCGGCCAATGGGCCGGTGGTGGGCGGGGCCTGTGGCGAGCTGCGGCGGGAAACTGGCGAGTAGTAACATTACTACTCCTAAATGTCTTTTGTGAATACTGAAAGTCGTAAAGCTAGGATTTTGTCTCAGATTACTTTTCAATCAATCAATCCGTCATGACATTTGTAAAGCGCACTACTCATCCATCTCAAGGCACTGGGGGGTGCTACTACTGCTTGAATAGCCAGGTCTTGAGTAGCCTCCTGAAGGTTAGTAGGTCCTGGGTCTGTCAGAGGAGGATGGGGAGGGTGTTCCAGGTCTTGGTGGCGAGGTGGGAGAACGATCTGCCGCCGGAGGTCATTCTTCAGATGTGGGGGACGGTGGCGAGAGCTAGGTCGGCGGAGCGGAGCTGGCGGTTCGGGGTGTAGAAGGTGAGTCGACTTTTAAGGTATGCTGGTCCGGTGTCGTGGAGTGCCTTGTGTGCATGGGTGAGGAGCTTGAAGGTGATCCTCTTGTTGATGGGGAGCCAGTGCAGGTCTTTCAGGTGGGGTGTGATGTGGCTGTGTCGAGGGATGTCGAGGATCAGGCGGGCAGAGGCGTTCTGTATACGTTGCAGTCGATTTCAGCAGTTTGGCAGGGGCTTCCGCATAGAGGGCGTTTCTGTAGTCCAGCCTGCTGCTGATGAGGGCCTGGGGGACCGTTCTTCTTGTGTTGGTGGGGATCCACCTGTAGATCTTGTGGATCATGCGGAGGGTGTTGAAGCAGGAAGATAAGACTGCGTTGATTTGCTTGGTCATGGAGAGCGTTGAGTCGAGGATGAACCCCAGGTTGCGTGCGTGGTTGGTGGGTGTCGGTGCTGCTCCCAGGGTGGTCGACCACCAGGAGTCGTCCCAGGCTGAGGGGGTGGAGGCGAGGATGAGGACCTCCGTCTTGTCAGAGTTCAGCTTCAGACGGCTGTTCATCTATTCGGCGACGGCTTTCATCCCTTCGTAGAGGTTGGTTTTGGTGGTGAGGGGTTCCTTGGTGAGGGAGAGGGTCAGCTGTGTGTCGTCGGCATAGGAGATGATGTTGAGGTCGAGCAGTCTGGTGACGTGGGTGAGCGGGTCCATGTAGATGTTGAACAGTTTCAGGCTGAGGGATGATCCTTGGGGTACGCCGCAGATGATCTCGGAGGCTTCGGAGCGGAAAGGGGGAGGCGGACGCTCTGGGTTCTGCCGGAGAGGAAGGAGGTGGTCCATTCCAGATCCCTGCATTGTGGAGGCGTGTGCATTGGGTGTGGTGGCAGACAGAGTTGAAGGCGGCTGATAGGTCCAGGAGGATGAGGGCCAGGGTTTTGCCATTGTCCAGCAGGGCTTTGATGTCATCGGTGGCCCTGTTCTCCTCGAGTTAGCAGGTCAGCTGTTTGTTGACGGTTTTCTCGATGACATTCGCCGGGAACGGGAGCAGTGAGATGGGCCGGAAGTTCTTAGGTCCCTCAGATCCGCCTTGGGTTTCTTGAGCAAGGTGTTGATCTCGCCGTGCTTCCACAATTGTTAATCGGGCCCTGCGTGAGGCATAGATAAGTGACCCCTAGAGCAGGCCATACAGCCCTAAGGCAGGGTGCACTATACCTCATGTGAAGCATAACCGCATGAGCAGATTTGGGCCTATAGTGCATAGTGAAGCCTCCCTGAGCACAAGGGCTGGGAGCTCGTCATTAAGAGTTAAACAGCTCCATGATGGCTTCACCAAATCCCAAGATGTTTGGTGCCAAACATTCCAGATTAATGAGCCCACACTGATGTCAGTGTTGGATTAATTAATAAATGCACTCAGAGGGTACCTCAGAGTTATGCACTCAGAGGGTACCTCAGAGTTGCCCCTGAAAATCTACCAATCCACTAGTGTGTGCCTGATGTGTCTGCACCTGCCTGCCACCCCAACTTGTTTCCCACTCCCTGAAGTGAGAGTCTTTTGCTCTTGTGGGTCAGAAACAAAGCCTGCTCTGGGCAGAGGTGCATCACACCTACCCACCAACAGGAACAGCATTGCCTTGCAGTGAGCCTCAAAGGCTTCCTGCCCTTTGTGATGCTGGCCAGGGCTTGTCCAGCCAGTGGAGATGTCGGCCCCCGCCTGAACAAGCCCCACCTTTGACGGCAAGGTCAGCAGCAAAATTAGTAAGCAGGAGAGATGTGTGCTCCCTCAAGCAGGGCCAGCCCCAAGTAGAAGTGATCCCCTCCTCTGAAAATGCTCCAAATTGTTTTGAAGGTCTTTAGCCATGAGGGTTATGGATATGCCCCCTCCCCAGAGGGAGTGGACATACAAAGGATGTAGTCACCCTAAAGGTAAGTAGCCCATTGGCTACTACCTACCAACCCCTGTAACACCCCTAATTTGAGTATTTAAGGGAACCCCTAAAACTTAAAACTGAGATTGTTGGACACCTACGAAAAAGAGGGCAAAGGAAAGCCATGCAGTAGCAAAGTCTGAAGACCTCATTTGACTTGGCCTCAGCCCTATCAGCCTGTCTACAGCCCTCATAGACCCTGCTAAAGAAGAGCGGCTTGTCCCGCAGCCCAACATCCTCCAGAACCCTGGAAAGACTGCCTTACCAATAAAAAGACTACTACTCTCCCATGGACAGCGGGCCTGTCCAGAAGAAAACCAGCTTAAAAGACAAAGTGCTTCGCTTGCTGGAACGTGGGACTGATTATCTCTGCACCAAACGCCCACAGCCTGAGTTCATGTGGCCCACTGTTCCAGCAGAGGTTCCCCAGTGGTTTAATCCCTGCCGGACCCCACATTGATGCATGCAGCCTCTGCATGACGACTCCCACAACCGGGACCTGAGCGGGAACAGTGTTTTTCGATGTCTAAGCTCACCCCTGCACCCAGAGCCCCTGGTCTTTAGGAAATCAACCAATGATGTCCAGATGCTCCAGCACATCCAAACTTGCCTGGGCAACTGTAGGTTTGCTCATACACAGCCCTCTGGCCTGAGCCTGCAGCCTTTACTCGATCTCAAGATTCCCCATTTGTTTGCATTGGCCGTCCTATGCTGTGTTGGCACTCTGCACCTTTGCTGCCCCTGTGCCACGGAGGGTGTACAGTTGGTGCTGCCTTTTGGCCCAACCTGTGCTTACCTTAACTCCGGGAGACTGAGTTACCAAACTGTTCTAGTTAACTGTAAGTGAGACCACTGCGATTGCCCCCTTTCTCCATTGGATAACATTGGCACCAGCTCAGAGTTTGAGCTCTGCACCTGGCCGCCCCAGTGCTGCTGGTAGTGCAGTGAGGTAACTTACCTGGCCCTTGTCTGGTACTGGTTTTTTATCCAAAATCTCAATACCGTAAAGTGTTCACCTGGGTGTGTACAACAAATGCTTAGCAGTGCCATCTGATAAAGTAAACTGCTCGCCCACACTACCACAAAAGAAAGCATTAGTGTTATCTACTTAAGCCTCTGCGGACCCACTGGACTGTGCACACTATACCTTATTTTGGTATAGTAAATACAGTTCTGATGCCCTTGCAACCTGCTCCCTTGAGTGGGACCTCCGGACTTGAATTTAAGTCCCCTTGCACAGTGTGCTTTCAAGTGGTCCTCTTCTTCGTAGTGCACCAGCTACCAATGACCTCAGCACCCTGCTCCCGGGTGAATCTGGGATATTCGATATCCGCTGGTAAAACATTGGGCCTGGCCTTGCTACTTACCTAAATCCAGAAGGTGAACTATTTTTCTATTTTTCTCCCGTTGACTTGAATGATGCATAATTGTGCACAGAAACTATTTCTTTTGTGAACTTGAAAGATTCATATCCTTAAAAGTACTTACTATAGAATGACATATGGTGCACACGCATCTAAGTAGCACCCTGCCCCATTCCAGACCACCATTAAGGTGAGTTTAGTGGTCTTACACAACCTTAGAAAGCTCTCTAAGTGGTAGCTGTGGAGAGCATCCTTCAGGCTTAGTCTAGGAGTGTGAAGCAGCTTGTTTCCCCAGTACTAATCAAACAGTGCAAGTTAAGTGAAATAGAACCACACAGTGTAGGTATAAAAATATGTATTTATTATAGACACTCACTAACTCATTGCAATATGATAGTCAACTGCAGTTTGAGGCTACATCCAGCAAGCCATGTTGTCTTCTGACCCTTAATCAAAATGCAGTGACCCCTCTACTCTTTTTTGCCTCTTGACCCATCTTGAATTCATTGCAGCCATTCTAAATTTGCAAATCATTGGGCGTAAAAGGATTTGCCGAGGCTTTGCAGTGAAAGGGCTCCAAATTGTGCATGTTTAAACATACTTGTGATAACAAAACTGTAAGTGTATGCAAGCAGCGGAAGAGTCTTTTGTATTCGAACACTGAACTAGAAAATACAAAATAGTCTTGGTGTAGGAAGGTGTCTGCAAACATGCGAGAATAAATGTTATAATTAGCAAAGTGGTGCAAATCCCTTTAATGACATGAGCGGTGGCCTGTGTTTTCTGGCATTCACAATCTCTGAGATCTGTAGTGGCTGTGGGGGATAACGAAAGAGGAGGAGCGAAGGAAAAGAGTGGAGTTTACATGTGAACTTACAGGCACATATTATTATGGAGAGCCCAGATCCTAAGTTAGAGGGCAGCCTAATCACCATGGGGTAAAGGTTTCCTTCTCTTGTGTGCTGAGTAAACACACTGGGGCATATTCTCAAGGACTTATTGCCGAGTTAGCTGCACTTTATCGCAGCCAAAGTGGTGATAACTTCATCGCACCATTCCCAAGCTGGTGCTAACAGCACACATCACCAGTTTTCCTGCGATAGCCGCCGCAAAAAATATCGCCACGGATGATACCTGCAACTAACGCTAATGAGATGCAGAATAGGCCTTCCCATGCAAAAAGCTGTGAAAACACCACTTTGCAATATTCAAAACGACCAACCAGATTGGCGATAAGATCACAAAACGTGCAATAAGGCGCGTTAACAGCAGGGTTTTAACACTTGCTCTGACCTGGTGTTAAGTCGGAAGAAAACCTGCACCAGAAATGGGAGCCCAGCCCACAGCCACACCAGAAGAACAACAGATGCCATGGAGTTTCTGATCATGCAGCTTGGACACCCAAGAGGCCCACAACACCCACCGCCACCACCCCCAGGCCCGCCACCCCCCCTCCCAGAATCCCCCCCGGTCCCTCCCCCAGACAACCACATAGGCAGCGCAGACAAAGACAGCGGACCTTCAGAAACCGCACCAGCCTCACAGTCTTAACACCAGAGGATGTCATTGCCCACTACAATCCCAACAGGAAAACCATCCTCCGCATCCTGACCCTCGTTGCCCACAGGCTGACGGTACCAACACAGCAGGCAACCAACATCCCTCTGCAGACAAAGCTGCTGGCTGTGCTGCACTTGTTGGCCTTTGGTACCTTCCAACCAACAACTGCCAGAGTCTGAGGAGTCTCACAGCCAGCCCTATCCAAGTTCCTCACACCTGTCTGGGATGCCATCATCAGCTTGGTATCCCCGCACCTTTCCTCCCACACATGGCGCAGGAACAGCTGGAGACCAAGCAAGGCTTCTACGCCATAGCTGGCTTCCCACACGTGTTGGGGGCAATCGACTGCACACATGCACTCCTCGTGCCCCCTGCCGCCACTGCACACAATTACCGCAACAGGAAGCACACGCATTCTAGCAATGTGCAGGCAAGAGTGGACCACCGGGGACTCTTCATCAATGTCGTCGCCAACTACCCAGGCAGTGTGCATGATTCCTTCATCTTCCGACAGTCCATCATCAACCAGCGCTTCCAGGATGGCACCTATGCAAATGTACTGCTCGTCGGTAAGTAAGAAGTGAACACACCGGCCCCCCCACTGGCAGCTTGGGTGGGAGCGACACATAAATGGGCGGCGGCAGAGGAGGAGACATTGCGGGAGGAGGAGGTGAGAGGGGTCCGCAAGAACCCTAAATCAATGGAATGGGCCATGTTACTATTTCGATTCAAGCAATGGACCCCTGGCGAGGACCCTACAGATGACACATTCACACTATTAGCCCCGATAGAGCAGTCTCACATAGCCTGATAGTGCACACTATTACCGCTGCCGGTCGACCCTAAGAGGAGGTCTAAGCGCGATTCTTTGAGGCGTTACACCCACACGACAGCTTGTACACTCGGTTACGCGGTTCGGAGGTGAATTTCCATGCCCTTCCCCTAGTTTAAACCGGTGTTACTCCCCTGTTCACGTGACCTATTATTCATTCGTATCCTTGGGATACACACACGGGCTCGTACTTGATCATATAATTTTTCTGATGAATCTACGTCAGGATATACAGATGGTGTGTGATACCGCATACTGTACTTTATGCCATAATTGCTGGAAAGATGTGAATGATGTACGGTATATTAAATCTGAAAATGTCAATAAAAATATGTTACAAAATAAAGTAAGAAGTGAACACACCACACACCTCAACTCCACCAACATACAACTCACAACTCTGGGAATGCAAACGTTGCAAAATCACATGCAACATAGCAACCAACATGCAAACACACCAGACACATCAAAACAAGTTACTGTGGCAACCTGGGCTAGCCATGTACACAAGCCATCAACGGCATGGCACCTCAGCCATACAATGGCAGAATGTGGGGAGAGGTGGGAACCAGGCATGTGCGAAGGAGGCAAGTGACCCATGAATGTGAATGTACACACTGCCAAGTGTGGTGTGGATGTGCTGGACCGACTTCAGTATACAGACCACGGCCATTTCCATGTCGACATACACTGCTGCTGTTTGGAGTGTACTGGACAGTGGACGCTACCATGTAACCCCAGGCAGTGGGTTAGACCTTGGACATGTAGCTCTGTTGTCCCCCCCTTTATACGCAAGAGGAGTGGACTGGCCAGCGTACGCAAGTCCAGCATAGGGGTCTGAATGATTGTCCCGGGGCTCTGGGCGTGGTTCAGTACTGGAAATGTGCAAATGTCCCTGTCACAGTGTGTGTGTCCGTTGGGGAGTGTAAGTGGTACCTGATGGGAATTAGACACCCACGTTTGTAATCTAGTTCAGCTGCCATGAGTTCGAACCCCACCCGCACCTGTTCAGCCACCTCCTTCTGGCAGTCTGACACCTGGCTGTGGAATGCGATGTGTGCTTCGGTGACGTGCTGGGAGCCATCCGTGGTGGTGTAGGCTTCCTGCTCTGTGGTCTGTGCAGGGGGTGGGGTCTCCTTGATGCAGCTGGCCTGCCCTGCTCCTGGAGGTGGATTGCCTAAGATGTCCATGAGCTGTTGTAGGGCGTCGGTATCAAAGATGTGGAGGTCCTCTTCATCATCACTGATGAGTTGTCTGGTCTGCTCTGCAGGAGGTGTTGATTGTCCCTCTGCTATGTGAAGGGGAGATGCATTTTAACATTGTGTTGACATGTAAGTTGACGCATTGTTCAAGTTTACATCGAGACTGCATGACAATGTACATTGTGACTGTTTGGGAGGAGCTGACTATTTGATGCGGGACAGTGGACATTTGAACTACATCACGGATGTGAGGTTGTACACGTACATTTTCATCTCACACTTTCCTGCTATGCCAGATGCGATTGGCCAGTTTCTACGCACAAGCGGAACCAGTTGTAGTGAAAGAGTTGCACTTTCTACCACATTGTCGTCAATGTGCTGTTATTGCTATGTGTGTGTGCTGCATTGTGGGTGAGTCACCCCTGCTGGTCAGATTTATTTGGCTGCCCTTGTCCCTTTCAGGCGGTGTGCCTTTGACTTCTCTGCTTCGACAGTGGTGGGATGTTGCGGACTTGGGTAAATTGGGCTCTTGGTCGAGTTGTGACTCTTGGGCATGGTTTGTCTGCAGATGTGTTTTTGACGTCAGGGGTAGTTTGAGCACGTGGTTGTGTCAGAGTGTGACCTGCTCCTTTCCGGATGTGGTCCACACTTAGCCACCTCAGTGTCGTGGCATGCACAATGTCATGATGATTGGACTGCAGCCATGCTAATCGTCGTGCAGTGTCACTTGCATTGTCAATGTGGCTCACAAATACGCATCTTTGCTGTGTTTCACACGTGTGCATGCGTAATTTGTGAGATTGGTGATGTGTGGGGTGGGACCCCTTTGGGCACATGGTGGACGGGGTCCTACTTGGTGTTTGTATGTGTGCTGCAGTGTGGCACAGGGATCAGGGACATGATCCAGAGTGATTGTGGATGTGCAGTGTGCTCTGCTTAATTGTGCATGTGTGCCATTGTGCCCATTTCCACCCGTCCCCCCAGTGCCTGGTTGGTACTCACCCTGTTGATGTTGTGTCAGGTCATGTTGAGCAGTGTCCGGATACCCAACTCCTGGCACCGTATCCAGACTGATGACTGTGGCCACCATTTTCTCCATGTCATCCAGCTCCCGGTGTGCTGCTAGACCCCCACCTCCAATCTGCGTTGCTGCTTTCAGGATGGCATTGAGTTTCTTCTTGGTTTTGCCCTTCACATCATTCCAGCGCCTCTTGAACTCTTCAATTGTCCTCCTCAATGCTGCAACTGCATTCACATGGTCCAAGATGGTCTGTCATATTTGAGTCTTTGTTGCCAATGACACGTTGGGGGTGACGAACAGTTGTTGGTAGTTTTCTATCACCTCCGTGACTATGATCCTCTTCTCCTTGGCCTTCCCTGACCCCGAGGTTCCTTGCTGGTCATCTGTGGGGCTTGTGGGGTTCGCGTTGTCCACTGCACTCGGTCCACCTGCACTCATGGGGCTACGCATTTTATTTTTTTTTAACTGCTTTTCTAGTGCATTTACCCGCATGAAGCATGGGAATTGCACGCCTTTTACTGGTTATCGCTGATTTTTTATCTCGATTTGGGACATCGCCACTTTTGTCGTGTTGGTCTTTCGCCTTTTTTCGGCATCGCGTTAATTTTAAACTCGGTCGTTTGTCACGTTATCGTGAGACTATCGCACCGTGCCGACGAGTTGAGAGTACAACATTAAAACACTGTTATTTTCCCGCATTACACTGCGATGTGCAAAGTTGTGTTAAGCTAATTTTGCGATAATTAACACGTTCTTGAGAATATCCCCCACTGTGTTTACATATTCTTAATGGTTACATTCCACTGGAACACAGTTGTAGAATGAACAACTTCCTTTCTAAAGGCAAAAAAAAAGTCAGCGCTGGGCAGTGGTTACTGCATCTGAGTATTCCGATATGAGAGGAAGCCTCTGGAAGAAGGTGGGCTATGCGCTCCCTGGCGTTGGAAACTAAAGGGGTAACTCACACTCATTTCATCTACAAATGCTGTCTATTTGTAAGCGCTTGGTAGGAACAGTTAAGTGCATTTTTTGCCATAGACGTGGCGACATCTTTGGATGCCAACACATCAGAAAAGAAAGTGCGAGATTTCTAACAATAAAAAACGGGAGAATGGGGCCTGAATCGGGTTACTGTAAGAGAAAAGGGAGAGCTTTCCAAAAATAAAAACCGGGAGAATGGAGCCTGAATCTGGTTACTGTAAGAGAAAAGGGAGAGCTTTCTAAAAATAACAAGCATTGGCATAGCCAATAGGTCTCGCCTTTGGGGCCTTATAAGTGTTTAACCATGCAACAGTTAATGTTGTTGCACCAAGGATATTATGCTGCATCACTAAATACTTATAAGGACCCAAAAGCGAGACCTATTGGCTATGCCAATGCTTGTTTTAAGTTGTACTGTTGACAGTATTCAGCTTCAGCTCCCATATCTACTTGTTGTAATTTGTTACGTCGACCCATCAGTTGGGCTTCTTTTGGTAAGAAACCAGATTGGTTTTGGGCATCCTTTTAAGGAAGATTGGGCTAGCTGTTTAGTTGCTATCTAGTCCATGCTTTCAAATAAAACAACTTATGTTGTTATGAAACAATGATACTAGTGCGTGTAAGGATTGGTTTCTTTTGCGGAAGAACAAACTGCAGAGTGTTCCCTTGTCATGTGTAATGCCTAGTACAAGTACTGCCATTGTGTATCCCAAACCCTTATTACAAAAGAAAAAATAAAATTCCCAGGATGGAAGATGTTTGTTGACTGAAAAGCCAGAATTGGATAAGTGGCACACATGAGGTGGTCACATGGGCAGGCACCGGTATGTTCTTCCACTGTATTAAAATGGAAATATCAACCTACAAAAATACCTCAGCCACAATATCGCGCTTAATACTGTATTGTAATGTAAGTCCAGGTATGTGGATGTGGATTTAAGAATAGCAAATATATACTTATCTTGATGAGATATTAAGGTAGTAGGCAATATAGTGGCCCCGTTATTTTTGTAGGTCAGTATTTCAACACAGCACCCCATGAAGTAAGAGAAACCAAGCGAAATGTGTGATATTAGAGGACCTCCCCTTTTCACATAATTTATTGTCTATTGTGGTTTTGGGTGCAGCTGTGATTGTGTCTTTTCTCTCTCATCTGCTCTTTACGTGGGAGGCGGAGCGGTAGCAGGATTAGGATCCTATAGGCCTGGGAGCAGTTTCCAAGCTTCTCTGCAGCAGTCCTATAAGCTCTACGGTGACTTGAAAGCATTCCAACACTTCATTTCAAAGCTTGCTTTAAATTTGGCTTCGAGGATGACCCGAAACGTCTCTGCTCTCCTCGCCAAAAGACGCAAGCGGAAAACCACATATTGTATCGATTGTGGAATTACGCCACCTCAGGTGTCCGAAAATATCTACAGAAAGGTGATTATGCAAATAAGCAGGGGCACCATCTGAACATGCTATAGGATATAACAGGCGAACTTTGGGAATATGCTCCAATTTGACGTGAAGGCCAGAGCTGCCAACTTTGCAGCTGGGAAACCAGGTTCGAGTCTCAGCGTCGACTCGACATCCTGTGACCCTGGGCAAATCACTTAATCTGCCTGTCCCTACCAAACATGAATGTGTTCTTGTGTAATGTATGCAACTGGTGCTCCTGTAAAGGCTCCAATACCTTTGGGTCGAGTTCGCGGTATTTAAAACTGTAAAAAAATGTATTAATTCCTACACAGAAAATGCGGGCTGACAGACAGTCCCCGCAGGGGACCCTCATATAAGGGCGGCCCCTTTAGTGCCACAAGATGGCACACTGGGCAGCCTAGTGTTTTGCCTGAGACCCCTGCGCATCACTTCCGGCCAGGGGGGGTCAGGGAGAGGTATTGAATATGCTACTTACCAGTATGCATCTGTTCTTGGCATGTAGGGCTGCTGACATTCATATCTGTGCATAGATCGCCGCCTAGTGTTGGGTCCGGATGTTTGCACGTTGTTGTCCTGGAAGAGTCTTCGAAGTATCCTGAGATAGGTGACTCCTCCCCTGGACCACAGTGCGCATGGGCATCCTCTCCATCCTCAGATTGTTTTTCGCCATTGTGGCAGTGATGGAGTAGATACAGAAAGTGATGACCATGCTTACAGTAATTGTGAGAGCTGCAGCTGCTACAGGCGCCGGGGAGGAGGGAGGGCGATATCAATGTCAGCAGCCCTACATGCCAAGAACAGATGCATACTGGTAAGTAGCATATTCAGTTCGAGGCATGTGGGCTGCTGAATTCATATCTGTGCATAGAATATATAGCAGTAACCTCTATTAGCAGCGGCTACCAGTGCCAGCTGCAGCGGTCTGAAAAAGAGTTTTGAGAACAGCCTGTCCTACAGCTGCCTGCTGTTTTGATTGCACATCTACACAATAGTGTTTGGTAAATGTGTGTGTAGTGGACCAGGTGGCTGCTCTACATATATCATGCATAGGAATGTTTCCCAGGAAAGCCATGGAGGCCCCTAACTTACGTGTTGAGTGGGCTCGTGGGGGAATCGTTAATGTGCGTTTAGCCTTTTGATAGCAGATTTGAATACATTTAACGATCCATCTGGCTATACCTGCTTTGGAGATAGCGTTACCCTTGTGATGTGGGGCAAAGGCAACGAAAAGTTGTTTTGTTTTCCTAAAGACTTTAGTCCTGTCGATATAGTACATGAGGGCTCTCTTTACATCCAGTGTATGGAGTGCTCTTTCTGCGACAGTTTGTGGGTTTTGAAAGAAAACAGGCAGTTCAATAGTTTAATTGATGTGGAACTGCGATATTACCTTGGGCATGAATTTGGGGTTGGTACGTAGTACGACCCTGTTGGCGTGAACCTGTATGAATGGCTCTTGAACGGTTAGTGCCTGGAGTTCACTAACTCTCCTTAAAGAAGTGATTGCTACTAGGAAAGCTACTTTCCAGGTGAGGAATTGAATCTCGCATGAGTGTAGAGGTTCGAAGGGTGGACCCATCAGGCGTGTGAGGACCAAGTTGAGGTTCCACATTGGAGCTGGTGGGTGGCTTGGAGGAATTACTCGTTTGAGTCCTTCCAAGAATGCTTTGATGGCCGGCACTCTGAATAAGGAGAGGTGCTGCCTGTTCTGGAGATAGGCTGATATCGCGGTCAAATGGACACGGATTGAGGTGTATGCCAGATTGCATCGGTATAGGTGTAAGAGGTAACAAATTATGTTTTGGATGGATGCGTCTAGCGGGTTAATGTCATTATTATTGCAATAAATGACGAATCTTTTCCATTTGGCCGCATAGCAAGCTCTGGTAGTGGTTCTCCTGGCCTCCTTAATGATGTCCATACAGTCAGGTGGCAGGTTTAGGTAGCCAAACTCTAGGACTTCAGGAGCCAGATTGCCAGGTTCAGCTGTTGCGGATCTGGGTGCTGAATCTCTCCATGGTTCTGCGTCAAATGCGCAGGTTTGATCCGCAGTCTTTGATGCGGCACCACGGAAAGTTCGAGAAAGGTGGTGTACCATGGCTGGCGTGCCCACATTGGAGCAACCAGGACGAGTGTCAGTGAGTGTTGTCTGAGTTTGCGAGCCACCAGCGGTATCAGTGGTGCTGGTGGAAAAGCGTACGCAAATCTGCCGGACCAGTTCATCCATATCGCATTGCCCTGCGACTGCGGATGTGGGAACCTGGCGGCAAAGCTTTGGCATTTTGCGTTTTCGCTTGTGGCGAATAGGTCTATCTCTGGAAGACCCCACTGCTGGAAGTACGGTTGGAGTACTGATGGGTGTAACTCCCACTCGTGCATTTGGTGGCTGTGTCTGCTGAGCAGATCCGCCATCTGGTTGTCCTTGCCGGGGAGGTGTTCCGCCATGAGGAACATGTTCCTCTGAATGGCCCACTTCCACATGCTCTGAGCCAGATGAGACAACTGTGGAGAGTGTGTTCCTCCCTGCTTCTGTATGTAGTACATGGCAGTCATGTTGTCCGTCCGGATCAACACGACTTTGTTGCATAAGTGTACTTTGAATGCTTTCATAGCCAGGAAGATCGCCATCAGTTCTAGAAGGTTGATGTGCATCTTCTTTTGTTGTATTGTCCATAGTCCCTGCACTGTGTAATTGAGTACATGAGCTCCCCATCCCTGGAGAGAGGCGTCCGCTGTCAGTATTATTTGTGGAACAGGCTCTTGGAACGGTCGGCCCTTGCAAAGGTTTTGTGGATTCCACCAATGCAGAGAGTTGTATGCCCGACGGCTCACCAACACTAGGTCTTTTAGTTGCCCGTGAGCCTGATTCCATTGACGTGCTAAGCACTCCTGAAGCGGGCGCATATGTAGTCTCGCGTGTGGGACTATGAAGATGCAGGAGGCCATCATGCCTATCAACTGCATGAACACTCGCGCAGGAAGGGAGTGTTGGGGTTTGAACTTGGAAATCAGCATTTGCATGCTGTTGATCCTCACTAAATTTGGCTGAGCTGTGGCTGCTAGAGTGTTTATGGTTGCACCTAGGTACTGTTGTACGTGTGCGGGGTGGAGATGTGATTTTGGGTAATTTAGTGAGAACCCCAGACTGTGAAGAAGGTGAATGGTGCGGGACATGTGGCTGGCACATTGCTGGGCTGACTTTGCTTGAACAAGCCAGTCGTCCAGGTAAGGGTAGACGTGAATGTGTTGCCTCCGTAGATGTGCAGCCACAGTAGCTAGGCACTTTGTGAAAACTCTGGGCGCTGTTGTCACGCCGAAGGGAAGAACCTTGAATTGGTAGTGCTGCCCTTGAATAGTGAACCTGAGATATTTTCTGTGTGAGGGGTGAATGGGTATGTGGAAATACGCATCTTTGAGGTCTAGCGTGGCCAGGAAGTCTCCCTGTTTGAGGAGTGGGAGGACTTGTTGTAGGGTGAGCATGTGGAAATGCTCTGAGAGGATGTAGCGGTTGAGGGGTCTCAGGTCTAGTATGGGTCTGAGTGACCCGTCCTTCTTCGGTATTAAAAAATACAGGGAGTACACCCCCGTACCTTGCTCGTGGACGGGTACGACCTCTATTGCGCCTTTTTGCAGCATACTTAGCACTTCCTGCTGTAATAGCGCTAAGTGCTCTGAGGACATAGGACGGTGTTTTGGTGGTATTGTGTTAATTCTAGGTAGTAACCGTGTTTGATAATATCTTTGACCCACCTGTCCGTGGTGGAGTTCCACATGGACAGGAACTTTTGTAGCCTTCCCCCGACAGGTGTTATGTGGTCGGGAGGAAGGGAGAGGGCGTCACGGTCTATTTTTGGGAGAGGACCTGGTATTGCCGTATCCGCGTCCTCTGCCCTTTGTGCTTGAGCCACGATATCCACCCCGGGTGTTTTTATCGTAGGTACTTTGTGTGTTGCCCTTGTTGTAGGTTTGCTGTGACCCCGGTCCTCTACCTGCTCCTCTATTTCCGGGGCGACGAAAGGAGCCACTCCGAAAGGTCTGCGTTTGGAGAGCCCCCATGGACTTTGCAGTGTCTGTGTCCTTCTTTATTTTCTCTAGGGTGGTGTCAACCTCTGGTCCGAATAAGTAGTCGGGGTTGACCGGCTGATTGAGGATGTTATTTTGAACCTCCGGTTTGAATCCGGAGATTCGCAACCAGGCGTGTCGTCGTAACATGACACTAGTGTTTATTGCTCTGGCAGCTGTATCTGCGGCATCCAGTGCACACTTAATGGATGCGTTAGTGAGGAGTTGTCCCTCCCTGATGAGGATCTCTGCTCCCTCTTTGTATTGGTCAGGGAGATGTTGGAGTAAGGTTTCTAATGTGTCAGTGTGCGCGATCGTAGCGAGCTAGGAGCGCCTGAGTATTGGCAATACGCCATATGTTAGCTGCCTGGGCTGCAACCCGTTTGCCGGAAGTCTCTAGCACCTTGGACTCTTTGTCCAGGGGAGGAGCATCCCCAGTTGTCTGCGAGTGCACCCGTTTGCGAGCATTTGCGACTACGATGGAGTCCAGAGGCAACTGGCCTCTAATGTAGGTAGGGTCCCCAGGCGCCGACCTATATTTTTTGTCGATCCTGGGGTTTATTACTCTTGTCCTGGTGGGTTCTTTGAAAATGTCCTTTGCTGGTTTGAGGACACCTTTCAACATGGGTAGAGTTTTGATATTCCTTTGAGGATGCGAAAGTATCCATTAGAAAATCGTCCTCGATTGTGTCAGAGTGGAGTTGCACACCATGATTGGCCGCAGCACGTTCAATAAGGGCGTTGAATGCGGCAGTGTCCTCTGTGGGAGACGTTTTTGCGCCATATAGCTGCGTGTCCTGTGTATCCAGAGGTGCACCCGGGTCTACAGGGTCATCCCAAGCCTGGTCAGGGTCCTGTTGGCCTTCAGGGTCCATTTCTCCGGGGTAGGGGACGTGGTCACCCATGTAGTCCTCCAAAACGTCGGTTTCGGAGTGTGTTGGAGAGAAGGGCTGTGGATCTTGGTAAGAGGTATGGAGAGGTTCGTAAAGAACCGGTTCCGAATCCACTGGCAGCTTTTTCTTTAGCGGGATCCGGTAGGAGTCCAAAGCTGGCTCGGAAGATATTCTCTGCTTGTGGAGCTTAAGTCTGCCGGTGTCGGCATCGATGATGTGGGATGGTGACGTCTCCGTAGGAGAGCGTTCGGCAGGCGTAATCCTAGTGTGGTTAACACGTGTTCGGATTTCGAACAGTTTGGGCGCCGTGGATGGCGGCAGGCCAAAAGTGATGTTGGCCGGTGCCGGAGAAGCTTTTTGAGCTTTTTTCGGCTCGGAGCCTGACGTGTCCTGAAGGGCTGCCTTTTCTTTGATGCGTTGCAAGGACGCTGCAACTTGCCGCACCTGGGACGCCGAAGGTTCTTTGGCGCCGACCGGTTCCGTAGAGGCAGGCGTGGACTTCTTCAGCGCCACGGGGTCATCGAGTCGAGGAGAGGTAGTAGCTGTCGACGGCGTCGATGATTGTGCCTTTGGTGCTGCTTTCGAAGTGGTGTGAGACGCAGCAGCCATTTTGACCTTTGTGGCTGGAGCTGATTGTTTCGGTGCCGGGAGCCGAGGCGGTTTGGCAGTACCGATGGCCTTTTTCCGTGTGTCGGCGCCGACGTCGGCTGCTGCGAGCTGGGCACCGAAGTCCCGTTTGGTGCGGTCGGTGCCGACGGGTTTGGCTGGCGTCGAAGGTGTGTTGGGCTTCGATCCGACCAGTGTCACTTTCAGTTTCGGTTTCTGTGGAACCGCCACGACTTTCGGTTTCGGTGAAGGGAAACCAGTCATTTTGGGTAGTAATGGCTGCCGCTGAATGTCCGAGGCCGGGCCAGAGGGCGGGGCCGAAGCACTGCGGGATAGGTCTTGGGTAAGGCCCGAAGGCGATCCCTCGACCGGAGCCATAGACTGACGCACTGGGATATCCTCCGTCTGTACGGGTAGGCCTTGCTCGTCACCGGAGCTACTCTCTTCGGCCCCTAAGGCCTCATCGTAGTCTCCTACCTCGGTGTCGGCTTCTGCTCTGTGAAAGAGTCGTTCCTCGATCTCTTCCGATCCGGAGTCGTGTTCGGAAGCTGGGCTGGAGGGTAGGTTCTCCACGTCTTCCACATCTTCGTCCTCGGCGCTGAAGATGTTGGTCGGGGCCGGTGCCGCTTGCTGCGCTTCAAGTCTCGCTGCTCGTCGATTCCGGAGAGTCTTCTTGGATCGGAATCGGGCACAGGCCATACATGTGGATTCGTCGTGATCCGGTGAAAGGCATTTGTTGCACACCGGGTGGACGTCGACATGGGGATATTTCGCATTGCATACAGGACACCGCTTGAATGGTGTCCTCGATTCCATCGTCTATGTCGGGTCAATGGTCGGATATGATGCGAAGAAGTTGTTCTTGAAGTTAGTAAACTAACAAATAACTATCGATACCGATCGGGAACAGTACCGACGCGAACTAAAGGCCTTTTGGCCTGAAAAAAGTTTTTCCTAACTTGAGTCAAGATAAGCACATCCGAACCCAATGGCTGAAAAAAACTATCTGAGGATGGAGAGGATGCCCATGCGCACTGTGGTCCAGGGGAGGAGTCACCTATCTCAGGATACTTCGAAGACTCTTCCAGGACAACAACGTGCAAACATCCGGACCCAACACTAGGCGGCGATCTATGCACAGATATGAATTCAGCAGCCCACATGCCTCGAACATATTGTTTTGGCATTCACACTGCTCAAGAAAGGGCAGGTATTCGTACATGTTTCCCCCTCCTATACGTCAGGTACACAAGGACACCAGTGCTTAATGTCGCCAAGGGGCGGACAGGCCATTGGCATGCCCTGCCAGGACAGTGATAGCCACTGACACTATCTGGAGCCACTAGGGAGGATATATGTTGGAATCACAGACTGGGGTGCGCTGGGCCCATAAACCCCTCACCAAAGTTGCGAGGGGCATAATGCTGTCAGGTGTCTTTGAGGGTTGGGCAAGGGCATTAAAGGGCATTAGTTTGTGAAGCACGTGACAGAACCTGGTAGTCTGACACTACTACAGGTATAAGTATCAAGAGTCACAGGAGGATAGCAGGGACTGGGCATCTGGGACCGGTTGAAGGTTCAGCAAGCAGGGTGGGCTGAGTAAGTTGTCAGTCCACGAAAGGGTGCAGTGTCTAATAACGGGTACCATTCAGATATTCCCTCAAACCTGTTTTGACACCGTTACTATGTTCACCAGGGAGTAATCCAAAAGAACTGTAAAATTGTCTGGTCAGTGGGGCGAAGTAATGCACCCTAGAAGAAGACCACAATGTGCAAATTAGCAACCAGTTGGGGACAGGTGAACTTTTGTGGTCTGAAATCACCCCCAGCTCCCGTGGCAGGGAGCTCGGTTGGGGGAGGCGATGGAGCCTGCGCGCAGAAGGGTCATCTGCCCTATGAGTAAATTCACTGAGCAGAGGGGATTTGGCTTCCTTAGACATGGGTTGCTACACGCCAAATTCACAGGGTGCTTTGAGGACAATGGGGAACATCTGTCCAGTTAAGCATGGACCTGTTTTGAGGACAATGGGGAACATCTGTCCAGTTAAGCATGGACCTGTTCTTGCTGGATAGGGAGAGAGGCACCATAAATAGCTAAAGATAAGGCCTCTACTTTAGGCAACAGGACACTGCTTCAAACATTAAGGCCACAATCTGCAAATTAAGCAACCGGTTAGGGACATGTGAACTGTGGTGGTCCGAGATCACTCCCTGGCTCCTGTGGCAGGGAGCCCGATCTGGGGAGGCTATGGGGGCTGCGCGCAGGAGAGTCAATTGCGCGATGCTTAAATTCACCGAACAAATGGGGTTTGGAATGGATTCATAAGACATGGTTTGCTTCATGCTAAATCCACAGGGTGTTTCGAGGACAATGGGGTACATCTCTCCAGAATAGGCATGGACTTGTTCCTCCCGGACCTAGGGGAGGCCCTGGAAATAGCAGGATGTAAGTAGGAGCGCCGGCCTTGGTGGGGGGCACTGGCTGCGACGGTCGCCACACCCAGGGCTGTGGGGGAGTTACATGGCGATCCAGAGGCGGAAAGGTACTCCGGGGTACCCTCTTCAGGAGCACAAAGGGTGCTGAGGCCGAATATCCCCAGGAAGTCTGTGCGGTGGACCCTGGGGTGCGACGGCGCCCCATCTGTCCTACGGGCGGTTGGAAACCTGTACAACCGGGGGTCGCTTGAACGCTCCGCCCCTCGTATTGGGGGTGCGTGTTGGACAGGCCACACGAAGGGCTTGCTCCCTCCCCGCATGACAGGGCCCAAGCCCCGGCCCGCCAGGTGTGACCCACAAGAATCACCCGCACCCCGTCTCCCGACGGAACTCCTGCCCCCGGACCTCCATGTGTCACGGGACCAAACCACCACCGGCTGCCCCGGCCGGATCAAGCCGCCATCTTGGGCCCTGCGCCACGAGGCCGCGTGGCCTCCACCCGACCCCAACCCTGGGCCTGGCCGGCCCCGACATCCCGGCACCACCATCCACCCAGGAGGTGAGCGGACCACTTGGCAGGTCAATGGGAGAACGAAGCGTCAAGGGCTCTCCCCCGCCAGGTGCCGATCGCCTCCAGCTCCCCCAGGCGCTGGCTCCACCCCCTGCTGGGTGTCTGGACACCTTCATCCTGGACCCCCGACCTCCAAGTGCGAGGGTCCGGACATCAAAGGGCGCCAGACCTATAACTAGGGCAGCCCCGGAGCAGGAAGGCAGTTGTATCCTGGAGTCGAGAGACACCGAGAGAACTCAGCCTTGACGGACTACTGGCGCTGCCATAGCCTGCCTTGTGAACTATCGTCCTGCCTGCCGCGGACCGTGTACCGACCATCTTCACCGGGACCTGCTGGCGCTGCCGCGGCCCGTCCCAGCTAGAACACCAAGCTCGAGGATTGTGAGCTATCCACCATACCATCTCAACTACCCGAAGGGTAACCAGACTGTCCCGCTACCCCCTTTCCCCCATCTTGAGAGACTTGAATCGAGGGGACCCCTGAGTCCAGACCTCCTTGTACCATTTCATCGTACCTTAAGAAATTGCCTATAAAGAACGCTAATTCTTCTCCTTGTGTGGTATCTGTCTGTGGGGGGGGAAGTTATTTATCTGTACGATCGCTGGAGACGGCTCTCCCCGGAGACCTCTCCCCTTGTCCTCGGCCGACCCTCCCGGTCCGTCTAACATTGGTGGCCAGCGGCGCGATCCGAATCAACGCGTAATCGTACAGAGAGTAGCTCACCCCGCGACAAAACCACGATGTCAGCCAAAGATAGCGGTTCCACTGAAAAGTTCCAAATGGATAAGTTGGAAGAATATAGCCACCGCGAACTTAAACAATTCTGCATGGAACTAGGCATTGCTACCACCGGCCTGAGTACCAAAGACGATTTAAAGCGCGCCCTTGAGTCGTGGGCAGAAAATGGGGTCACCGGATCCCCCGACCAAAACAGTGTCGTACCAGAGGGGAACGCCACGGCTCCCGAGGAGCGGGGAACGGGCCTCTCGCAGGAGGAAATCCAAGAAAGAGAAAGTACCAGATTACATGAGTTGGAAATGGCACGACTCAAGATGGACGGTGAACTAAAGTTAGCCGAGCAGAAACTAAATCTAGAACATCTGCGGCTCCGAGAAGAACGGGAAGAAAAACAGAGGCAGAGAGAGCTCGAGGAAAAAAGAATAACACTCGAACACGAGCGCAAACTGGCGGAAATAGAACTCCGGAAACAGAATAAAGAACCGGGGATGCCTGAGCGACCGCACACCCCGGGAGCAACCGAGAAAAAAGTCCACATCCCCAAGGATGTTGTCCGAGAATATGTCCGAGAGGACGACATACAACAGTGGTTCAAAGCCTACGAGATCGCCATGACCTCCCACCGGATCGACCGGAGTGATTGGGGAGCCGGACTATGGGGGAGGTTCGTCAACGAAGGCCGCGATGCCCTATTGCAGCTCCCAGATCACCAAATGTCGTCCTACGACCACATGAAGGCTGCCCTCCTCACCCGCTACGGCCTCACACCCGAGATGTACCGCCAGAGGTTCAGAGACTGCACCCGGATCCCGGGTACAACTTGGGTGGAGTACGTCAACTATTTCAGCCGGGCCTTCGAGGGTTGGATAAAGGGGAGCCATGTAACAACCTACGAGCAACTCTTTAACCTTATAGTATGGGAACACCTGTCGAACAACTGTTTCGTCGAGCTCAGGCAGCACCTCCTCGACAGTAAGTTGACTGACCCCCGGCAACTCGCCGCTGAAGCTGACCGATGGGAAAGCACCCGAGTGGGCCGGAGAGGACCACACGAGCAAAACCGAAACAACCAGGGTCAGCACCGTCCCCGAGGAGGAGGAGGCCAGGGGCGAGGGAGAGACACCATCCCGGCAACACCCGTGGCCAGCACCCCGCCCCCGGCTGGCCGGGGCAACCCCCCGATGCGCCCGGGGTTCCGAGCCAACGTCACGTGCCACCGATGCCAGCGAGTCGGCCACTACGCCAATGACCCGAGCTGCCCGCAGAACCAAACACCAAAGCCCCGCTAGGTAGCCGCCGCCGCCCTGGGGGAAGAACGACTATCAGAGGAACAGGAAGAGCATGAGCCGGCCCAGCAAGAATGGGAACCGGCCGCCATGGTTCTAGCGTGCCTAGGGGGAAAAGACATGGTCCCGCGGGCCCCCCTACCCGCCAACACCAGGAAATACGGTCAGTGGGTGACCATTAATGGGCATCGGGCCGAGGCCTTACGTGACACAGGCGCCAGTGTGACGGCCGTCCGCTGTCACCTGGTGAAGCCCGAGCAGATCCTGCCGAACATTCTCTGCCCCGTCCGCTCAGCCGACAATTCCGAAAGTCTGTGTCAAATGGCCTGCGTCCCCTTCGAATGGGGAGGGGTCTCCGGCCTGTTGAAAGTGACGGTCCGGGATGATGCCCCCGTGGACTGCCTCCTGGGGAATGACCTTGAGAGTTCCCCGTGGGCCACCGTCGAAAGAAGAGAGCACCTGGGGATGCTGGGCCTCCCGGACTGGGCCTGCGTAACCACCCGGTCCATGGCCGCCCGTGCCGTCCCCCGATCAGAAGAACCGGAATGGCCAGCACCTCCGCCCCCGGTCGCCCCAGTAGAAGACAACGACGAGGCCAACCCCCCGGAACCAACGACCGAAGGGGACGCGCACCCCCAGGACTTTCCCGGCCTGGCTCAGTGGCGTCAAGAAGGGGGGCCCACCCAAGAACAGTTCCGCCAGGAGCAAAAGACCTGCCCCTCCCTCGAGGGACTCCGCCAACAAGCCAGCGCCCAGAGCGCAGGGGACTCCACCGGAACTCACTGGGTCTACTGGGATAACGACCTGCTATACAGCGAACAAAGAATCGCAGAACTAGGGGCCGGTCGAGTACTGGTGGTACCTCTCCGCTTCAGAGACTTCCTGCTCAACCTGGCCCACGATGTCCCCCTGGCTGGACACCTGGGCCAGGACAAAACTTAGTCGCCTAGTGACCCACTTTTTCTGGCCGAAGATGCGGAACGACGTCCTGAACCACTGCCGGTCCTGCCCCACGTGCCAGGCCAGCGGGAAGAGCGGCCGTAAGCTGAAAGCCCCTCTGCAACCCTTCCCAGTGGTCACCACCCCGTTTGAGAGGGTAGCAATAGACATTGTGGGGCCCCTGGACCCCCGCACGGCACAAGGGCATAGGTTCATCTTGGTACTGGTGGACCACGCCACCCGCTACCCCGAGGCGGTGCCCCTACGAAATGTAACAGCTCCGGTGGTTGGCCGGGCCCTGATGGGGATCTTCTCCCGGGTGGGCTTCCCCCGAGAAGTCGTCAGCGACCGAGGCACGAACTTTATCTCAAAATATATGAAGTCCCTCTGGCAACAGTGCGGGGTCACCTACCGATTCACGACCCCCTATCACCCCCAAGGGAACGGACTAGTGGAGCGATTCAACCGCACCCTCAAGGGGATGATTGGGGGATTGGAAGAGCCCCTCCGTCGCCAGTGGGATGTACTACTCCCGTGCCTCCTCTTCGCCTACCGAGAAGTTCCCCAGAAGTCCCTCGGCTTTAGCCCTTTTGAACTCTTGTACGGGCACCCTGTGCGGGGGCCCCTCAGCCTAGTCAAAGAAGGTTGGGAGATGGCCCCCCTAAAGACCCCTCCAGACGTCTTCAAGTACCTCCTGGCCCTACGCAATCAGACCCGGCGCTTCAGGGAGATGGCCAAGGCGAACCTCGAGGCCAGTCAGGAGGACATGAAAAGATGGTACGATCACAATGCCTCCTCCGTCGAGTTCGAACCTGGTCAACAAGTGTGGGTGATGTCCCCCACCGAACCCTGTGCCTTGCAAGATAAGTGGACGGGGCCCTTCAAAGTGGTCGAGCGCAAAAGCCCCGTCACTTACCTCATCGACATGGGGACCCCCCGGAACCCCCTTCGGGTCCTCCACACCAACAGACTCAAACCCCACTTTGTGCGCTCAGAACTCAGCCTCCTGATGGCTACGGACAGTGGGGCGGAGGAGGACTCCGAACCCCTCCCGGATCTCCTGAGGACTCAGGAGAACGACGGTTCCGTAGACGGGGTCCGGCTCTCCGATGCCCTCACCCCCGAGCAACGCCAGGGCTGCCGGGACCTCCTGCTACGGTTCGCTACACTGTTCTCCCTCACCCCCGGGATCACCCCTTGGTGCTTGCACGACGTGGACACCGGGGACAGTCCCCCTATCCGACACCGGGCCTACCGCGTACCAGATCGGGTACGGGCCTGCATCCAAGACGAGGTGGCCAAAATGCTCACGATCGGGGTCATCGAGCCCTCGGACAGCCCCTGGGCCAGCCCGGTTGTACTGGTCCCCAAAGCCGCTGCCCCCGGCACCACACCTGAACTGAGATTCTGCGTCGACTACCGGGGCTTGAACGCTGTCACCCGGACCGACGCTCATCCTATCCCCCGAGCGGATGAATTGATCGACCGGCTGGGGGCCGCCCGCTACCTCAGCATCTTCGACCTAACAGCGGGCTACTGGCAGATCGGTCTCACACCACGGGCTCAGGAACGGTCCGCCTTCTCAACCCCCGATGGCCACTACCACTTCAAGGTCATGCCCTTCGGCATGAAGAATGCCCCCGCTACGTTTCAACGTCTGGTGAACCAGGTCTTGGCGGGGCTCGAAGAATTCAGCACCGCCTACCTGGACGATATCGCTGTGTACAGCCGCCACTGGTCCGACCACCTCCTCCACCTCCAAGAGGTCCTGCAGGCCCTCCAGCGGGCCGGCCTCACGATTAAGGCCGGCAAATGCCAAATTGGTCAAGGGTCCGTGACCTACCTCGGGCACCAGGTAGGAAGCGGGCTGGTGGCCCCGCTGCAACTTAAAATTGCTGCCATCCAGTCCTGCAGCCCCCCGTCACCCAGACCGAGGTCCGAGCCTTCTTGGGGCTCACCGGCTACTACCGGTGGTTCGTGAGGGACTACGGCAGCATTGTGGGGCCCCTCACGGGTCTCACGTCCAAAAACCAGCCGAAGCGGATCAACTGGACTCCCGACTGTCAAGCGGCCTTCGAAAAGCTGAAGGCCGCCCTGTGCACCGCCCCTGTGCTCCAGGCCCCCGATTACAGTCGGGAATTCATTGTACAGACAGACGCCTCCGACCACGGCATCGGAGCAGTTCTTTCCCAACTGAACCCCGAGGGTCATGACCAGCCGGTGGCCTTCATCAGCAGACGCCTCCTGGCCCGAGAACAGCGCTGGAGCACAATCGAGAGGGAGGCCTTCGCCGTGGTGTGGGCCCTCAAAAAGCTCCGGCCCTATCTCTTCGGTACCCACTTCCGGGTACAAACCGACCATCGACCCCTGCAGTGGCTGATGCAGATGCGGGGGGAGAACCCAAAACTATTGCGCTGGTCCATCTCCCTGCAAGGAATGGACTTTACCGTAGAACACCGACCGGGCCAAGACCACGCCAACGCAGACGGCCTGTCACGCTTTTTCCGCCTCGACGAGGAGAGTCCCCAGGAAGATGGGTGACTCTCCCCACCTTCAGCTGGGGGGGACGCATGTTGGACAGGCCACACGAAGGGCTTGCTCCCTCCCCGCATGACAGGGCCCAAGCCCCGGCCCGCCAGGTGTGACCCACAAGAATCACCCGCACCCCGTCTCCCGACGGAACTCCTGCCCCCGGACCTCCATGTGTCACGGGACCAAACCACCACCGGCTGCCCCGGCCGGATCAAGCCGCCATCTTGGGCCCTGCGCCACGAGGCCGCGTGGCCTCCACCCGACCCCAACCCTGGGCCTGGCCGGCCCCGACATCCCGGCACCACCATCCACCCAGGAGGTGAGCGGACCACTTGGCAGGTCAATGGGAGAACGAAGCGTCAAGGGCTCTCCCCCTCCAGGTGCCGATCGCCTCCAGCTCCCCCAGGCGCTGGCTCCACCCCCTGCTGGGTGTCTGGACACCTTCATCCCGGACCCCCCGACCTCCAAGTGCGAGGGTCCGGACATCAAAGGGCGCCAGACCTATAACTAGGGCAGCCCCGGAGCAGGAAGGCAGTTGTATCCTGGAGTCGAGAGACACCGAGAGAACTCAGCCTTGACGGACTACTGGCGCTGCCATAGCCTGCCTTGTGAACTATCGTCCTGCCTGCTGGCGCTGCCGCGGCCTTCTGCAACATCCATCCTCGTCGGGACCTGCTGGCGCTGCCGCGGCCCGTTGTAACGACCATCTTCACCGGGACCTGCTGGCGCTGCCGCGGACCGTGTAACGACCATCTTCACCGGGACCTGCTGGCGCTGCCGCGGACCGTGTACCGACCATCTTCACCGGGACCTGCTGGCGCTGCCGCGGCCCGTCCCAGCTAGAACACCAAGCTCGAGGATTGTGAGCTATCCACCATACCATCTCAACTACCCGAAGGGTAACCAGACTGTCCCGCTACCCCCTTTCCCCCATCTTGAGAGACTTGAATCGAGGGGACCCCTGAGTCCAGACCTCCTTGTACCATTTCATCGTACCTTAAGAAATTGCCTATAAAGAACGCTAATTCTTCTCCTTGTGTGGTATCTGTCTGTGGGGGGGGAAGTTATTTATCTGTACGATCGCTGGAGACGGCTCTCCCTGGAGACCTCTCCCCTTGTCCTCGGCCGACCCTCCCGGTCCGTCTAACAGTGCGTGAGTTATATGGTGGACCAATGTTTCATCGGAAGTGGGAGGGGCTATCCCCTCATCACAACCGCTAAGCACCGATTGGCTAAGACCACATTGCAAGTTGGCCCATCAGGTGGTAGGCCGCGAGGTGCGGCTTGCCTTTGGATCGCCTGTAAGATAACCCACCATGTTGGCATATTTGGTATGCTAATAAACCTGCAGCAATTTGCTCCACCAAAAAGTTGTCTTGTCTGCTTATTTATGCTACCTGTATGTTGCTGCGGGAGGGCTGGTGAGTGTGGCCGATATTGGCACTATGCGGGCTGACCGACAGTCCCTGCAGGGGACCCTCATAAGAGGGCGGCCCCTTTAGTGCCACAAGATGGCACACTGGGCAGCCTAGTGTTTTGCCTGAGACCCCTGTCAGGGGGTCAGGGACAGGTATATAGTCCTCCCCCGCCCCCCTGGCGGCCTCTTTGTCCCCTCGCCCTGACGCAGAGTCCCTCCCTACCGCTTACCCGGCGTGTCAGGGTGAGGGGAGGAAGGATGTTCTAATCTTTTTGTGTTGCAGGCAGAGTTACATGGCGATCCAGAGGCGGAAAGGTATTCAGCGGTACCCTCTTCAGGAGCACAAAGGGTGCTGAGGCCGAATATCCCCAGGAAGTCTGTGCGGTGGACCCTGCGGTGCGACGGTGCCCCATCTGTCCAACGGGCGGTTGGAAACCTGTACAACCGGGGGTCGCTTGAACGCTCCGCCCCTCGTAGGGGGGGGGGGGGGGAGGGAGGGGGGCTTGAGTTATATGGTGGACCAATGTTTCACCGGAAGTGGGAGGGGCTATCCCCTCACCACAACCGCTAAGCACCGATTGGCTTAGACCACGATGCAAGTTGGCCCATCAGGTGGTAGGCCGCGAGGGGCGGCTTGCCTTTGGATCGCCTGTAAGATAACCCACCATGTTGGCATATTTGGTATGCTAATAAACCTGCAGCAAATTTTCTCTACCAAAAAGTTGTCTTGTCTGCTTATTTATGCTACCTGTATGTTGCTGCAAGAGGGCTGGTGAGTGTGGCCGATATTGGCACTATACACAATTTGTAAAATGCGCACTGGGCTGAGGGGAGGCTGGCGCAGCACAGTGTCCAGCTGAAAGTGTGTGTGGCCAGATTAGGCTATCTGTATTTGTTTTTGCAGGCTGCCCCCTCCACCCTAAATCCACATCCTTCAGAGGGCACCGCTGGACTGGCTCCGGGGATGATTTCCTCCTGTGCTCCTAAAAGGTTGCTAAAGCTATGTCGTGTGGGAAAGCCTGAACGCACGAGCCTCCCCTCGGGGTAGGTTTACGATAACAGCAATGTGGAAACATGGATTTTTCCGATCAGTTATGTCCCCTATCTAGACCCCAACGGTTCTATATGCATGTTACAAGTACATGTATGTTCCCTCTAGTTCCAGTTTTTAAGACGCAAACACATGTGCGTCCACCGTCAACATGTCCTCTGTCAGATCCGCCATGAATGGGCTGGATATTCGATTCCTAAGTATGAAAGGCCACCGACTTTATATGGCTCAGTTACTCCATTTCGCAGTACAGGCGAATAGGCCCCGATTCTGCCATCAAGCTTTTCCTTGCTCTCTGCCTCTGACAGCTTCAGCTTGAGTCCGCATCTGTATCCATGAACTTTGTCCTACTCCCTGTGCGGCTAACGGTGCCTGCCTCGGCCAGTTTTGCCTGCCTGCCAAGAACTGTATTTCACCTTCGAGTTATCTGCTTTGCTCCTCAGCCGATGCATTCCTGTCTAGTAGTTTAGGTAAACATTTCCTTCAGCTACCGAGCAAAGGGCCCGGCCTCTCTGTCCTCATGCAAGTAATTCATAGCCCTGTTACCATGGAAAGTTTCTGCCCCTTGCATCTCATATAGACACTTAGAGACGCGTGTACACGCACACACAGTCAGTATAGAATAGATTTTGTCCGAGAGTCCTTCCTTTGTGGATAACATAGTTCTTTAAACATAGGATGTTAGATATGATTTGGGATTAGGTTGACTTGACCCCCCAGACTTCTTGTCTCCACATGTAGAGCTAAATGTCAAGTCCCCTTCACCCCCTAGTTGTACGTCAATCATACGTCATGCTGCTGCGCGCGCATCTCTGCCAAATATTATCTTATAGATCCACCTATGTATGACATCATAACCAATTATGTTTCTTTTTACTCCTCATTACGCCCATTTTCGGTTACGCATGTGAATTACCATTTTTCTTATCAATTGTTACGCCTTCTGCATTTGCTTCATTGTAATGTACATTCTATAAAAATGATTGTCTGTCAATAAAGTATTGTACTTCACTTCCTGAACCCCCGTGGTGACGGAACATGAAGGCCGCGACTCGAGTCGGCCATTTTGGAATAAAGCCCATTCAGAAACCTCTTATACCACGGATTCTGCCTCTTATTTTACTGAGCTATTTTATTTAGATTCCGTATCAAATTCAGTCCCGGTAATTAAATTATTTACCACATAATTGGCGCCCGAATAGGGACACTTTCTCATTTCACGCGCCGGTGGTGCGTTGCAGGCCCGGTCTCCTGCCACAGCTGGACGGACCATAACGCGTACCAGCAGGATTTCCTGTAGCTCCCTCCGGTCAAGCGGGGGCGACTGAGGCTGCGATCAACCCAGACGAGGCGGTGAGAAGTGCGAAGTATCCCGACCAGAGCCTAGCAGAGAGAGAGCAAGATCCGAGGTATACAGAGGCCCACCAGATTTCGAAGTCCCGACGTCCAGAGGGTCCGATGTCCGCGGTTGTCGAGTCGAGTCCAGTCCCGTTTCGAGGCCTTCCGTTTCGAGCTACCCGGTGAGTACCATTGCTGGGGAGGCGTTCTGACGTGCACATAGGTTGTGCCGGTCAAGACGGATTTGGGTACACAAATCCGGTCTGCACTGTTTCAGCAGTGTATATGTACTGTTTAGCAGTATATCAAGTATTCCGAAGTATCTAGTTATTGTCAAGAATTACGCTTGGTGATTAGTTATGCAGACGATCATCATTGTTGGTCATTTTAAAGGTTAAAATGTTTAATGTTTAACGTTTAATGTGTTAAAAAACGTCCTGCATATTGTGGTGTGAATGATTGTTCATTGTTGTGCTTTTTGTACTAAAGTGTGTTCAAGTTTAAGTATCAAAATCAGTTGTCAATATGCCGCTCTTTTCGAAATTAAGACAGATCACTACTAGAAAAGGGGTACTTGAAGAAGCAGTTCCTATTCCTCCTAGGGACACTCCAGGGCACTTCATGTATCACAAACATGGCTTAGACGCCATATTATTCCTTGATTTATGGGTGGACTACACCAAAGAATTACCAGAAAGTCAGAGGTGGCCCGCAGCTGGGACCTGGGATGCAGAATGCATTATGAAAGTAGAAGAAGAGTTGTGGAAGAGGAAAGCTAGACAGTCACAGAAAGACGCTGTTGAATTATGGCGTAAAGAATCGCATAGACGTACCGAAAAGGCGCTAAGACAGGAAGAGAAAAGTAAAGAAAGTGCAAATAAAGTCCGAGAAAATTTGTTGATTGAAGAGGGTACCCGAGTCAAAGCAGAACAAGCCGATAGGCAAAGAAATGCCCTTATGAAAGGTATGTATCCCCTTCTGGCCGAAGGATTACCTAAGGCTACTACGGAGATACCAAAAGACTTGCCACCCCCATTGTTTCCAATAAAGGTACATCCAAAAGGGCATCCCAGAACCGCAGAAGATGTTTTTCTTTCCTCATATTTAGATGACGCAGCTCCCGAATATGCTAACCCCGCACCACATAGACCGTCTGCTGGGGGGGTTCAACGTCAAGATCAGGTATCTGTATCTGTGCAACAACCACCTCCGACACAAGCTTTGGCAAGCACATCTGTTTCCGCATCTGTCCCCGCAGTCGATTCTACAGTTGTGTCCACACCTGTAGTTGCTGTAGCACGTTCAACGAATCCTTTTGCGCCCAGTACCCCAGAGGGGGCTACCGGAGGTGCTACTAGCATTTATTCTACGCCACCCCGAATAAGTAAACTTACTTTTCAAGAATCAGTACATACACGTACGCCCAAACTTGTAAATCCCCGCATGCTTAAGGACCTTTTAGTAGATTGTAGATATGACCCGGTGCCCGGCAAAGAGGACGAAATGGTCCTAGCATCGTTGCGGGTCAGACGAGCTGCATCGTTTTTAGGTCTCGCCTGATTCAGCGCTTGCGCTGATCTGGCCGAGACATTTTGTAAACGGGCTTTTTCAAAGTGCTGCCGTGGCCTAAAGCTACAGTGCACGTGAACGTGCACGCGCGCCGTCCGCTGCACGCGATCGTAATCGCGATTGCGATCACTTTCACTTTCGCGGCCGCGTTGGCAACATAAAAACATTGACCTGTAGAATTAGCTTAAGTTGTTTAGTATTGTGATGTGAAGAGTCTGTGTAGGTGACATGAAGATGAGCTGCTTTCTAGTTTTTGGCGCGAATCTGTTAACGGAATGATGTACGGTTCCGTATTCAGGTGGTGGTGTTGACACACTTACAGAGTTCCTGTAGGTACTTTTCACATGTTCCCATGGAGACTAAGTAGATCTTGGCAGACGTGTTTGGAGATTCAGTCCTCTATTTTCAGTCAAGTGCCGTGTTTTCTCCTATTTTTATCTAAAATGAAGGCCTGCTGAATGGCAATTAATGACCCAGCCTAATGGAAAGGTAGCTATCAGTAGCGCCCGCATTACTGAAATAAATACAAAGCAGGTTAGATCTGCGTCGTTTCGCTTTCAACATTGTATTGAGAACCTGACAATCCGCTGCGGACACTTTTAAATGTGGCACTTGAAACACCATGATACACACTTTTAAATGTGGCACTTGAAACACCATGATACATAATGCTAAGAAAACGTTTTCCGTGTTGCTGCACTTGCCCGCAAACAATTGGTGCCTTTTTTTATCTAACGTCCAAGTAGCTGGTTGAATAGCAATTGTTTACCCCCACTCCCATAATGAAATGTAGCCCTGGCTCATCTCTGCCAGTTGGAAACGAGCCACATGCAGAGAGAAGTTGTTTGCACATGTGGATATTTTGGCTCGCCTCCAATTTTCCTTTCTACCAAGGAGCTTTTTATTGCCACAAAGACTTGCTTGTGTCTGAAGGCCTTACAATGGTTAGCTTGCGGATCATATCAAAACAGTGTGTTAATTGGCTGTTTCCCATTGTTGCTGCGAACGAGTTTCATGGCTTAACATGGTTTGACCAAGTGGTAGGTGCATTTTAAAATCGCCCGTCTGCAGTGTAATAGTCTAAAGTGACTTGACACCCTGGAAGTTGTTTTCACGATGCTCGGTTTTTTCGTTTCCCGTATTTAGGTGATATGTGAATATTATATTGGGAATAAATGGAAATTGTGTTGACAGTTTAAAAACAATGTTTCAATACATAAATAAGACCTCGGTGGCTTTCAAGTTTAATTGTGCATTTTAGTGGTGGCTGCCACCGAGTAGCATGGGTAGGGTTGGGGAAAATAAATAAATAAAATTACCTTGCTCCAGGACTGCCGCCTTGCTTAACGTCATCCGCTTCTGTTCATGCTTGAAGCAGGAAACAGGCCCAGGCTCCCCAAAGCCAATTACAACGCTGCGTTTTGATTGGTCTGAGTGCCATGGTTCTGCGCTCAGTCAGTGGGAGCCTCACCAGGCTGTGCATTACAGCCTGGTGGCTAAACATTCATGCGCACTGAAGTGGCCACCACTCTTCACCCTCACCCCCTGCTGACTGTGACACAGCCAAGCCCCGCCCAGTAAACCTACCTGACAACAGAAAAATAAAATAACCTAGTTATCATTTTATTTTTCCTATTTCTGCTGCTCAAACTGTAGAGGAGTGCCACCCAACCGCCTTAGCCGAGGAGTCTCCGCTGCTTTAAGGATATGCAGTGCACTCGCTAAAGTCTGTAGTGTTCTGTTCCCTTATTTCTGACCACGGGAGCTGTGCATGCAATTTTCACTTGCGCATATGTGAGATTATTTGCAATTCTTATTTCTGTTCCATTTAATTAATGTTTGCTTATATAAGAGGTTTCCACAGTGATCATAGTATATGAGTTTGCATTAAACTCATTTTAAGAATATTTCCAGTATAAAACCAAGAAGAGCAGGTGGGCAACACATTCGTGTTTTATATTTATTGTATGTTGAAGAGCAGCCTTTAATTTGGCCTTTTGGTATCCTTTGGACTACCGTAGACCCATGAGTTTTCTACTTGCACCCAGGTATGATGTGCAGGTCAGCACTTGAGCAACTAATTTGCGTTTCCTTTCGCAACTTTCCTCATAAATCCGTGGCCTTCAGGATGATCTTCATCTTCAAAGCCTGGTTCCATTCAAAATAAACTTTGCATAAGTGTTCATTAAATTGACATTGGCATCCACTAGCAGCAGCGTCAACATTGTCCTTGGTTTCTAACTTGGTGGCCTCGTTTTTGACTGGTGTGATTTTTGGTTTCTTACTTCTAATAAGACCTGATAAAGCTTATTGCCGTAAATGGGTGGTAATCGTGACAGGATGGATTGCCTTCGCTAAGAAATTGTTAAACTGGCTGTGGCTGTAAATAGTTCAGATGTGTCCCCTGGCCTATTGTCCGTCTGTGACTAAATGTTTCACAGTGCCAGACGTGTGCTCCATTACTTGTCAATATTGATCTGGAGGCAGAGCACGCTGTGCAAAAACCGTGGTGCAGCATTTAAAAGCTGGCAGGGAACCAGCTTCATGCCAGTAGTGTGAAAAACAGCTTCTTCTAGTGCACAACTACCAGAAACCGTCAGAGTGACTTTATAATCCCGCCGGGATTCCAGTACCCCCCTCTCCTAATACAACGAAGAACGAATGTGTATTTTACGTTCCTTCGCTATGCCGTACTTTATAATCATTTTTCAAAGGGAGCGATTCGTGTCCGTTGGTAGCGCCTATTACCGCAGCGCTGGTTTACACAGAAAACAAGATATTGATATTTCACCCATGTGTTTTCTTCGTGTGAGTTGTATAAAGTAGGTCCCTGTGGCATTAAATGGGTCTTGCACAGCTTGTCTGGTCTGCCACCGTGTGCGATCTCTTAGTCTTCGTAGTTGGGCTTGTTCGATTCACTGGCCCTATAGCTTCATCCCACCCCTCCCAGTCTATACTTTAAACATGAGCAGGCACACTTGGCCGGGTGACTCATTTATCCAACTGTTGTTACACGATTGTAGGAAACGTACTTGCAAGGCCACTATGATATAAAATGCAACCTGGTACCCCATTTAAAAAATAATGTACTTTTAGTGATATTTACAATGCATATATTTTGAAAGCATATACGTGTTTATATTCCTCTCTTCTTATTTGTAATAGCCAGGATACCTTTATTGAAGTATATTTCACACAACACATGGCACTCCCTTTATTTTCAGTGTCGAAGCCAACTTCCACCAACACGTTTTCTTTATAAACAAACACTCGTATTTTCAACATCTGCTGTTTGATTTGACTACCTATATTTATTGCTCGATCTCACACAATTCTACTCCATGCCATTCCATGCCTTACAATCCCACACCACTCAATTCCACATCCCACAATTACATGCCACACAATTCCACGCTACACAAATCCACACCACACAATTCCACACCACAACACACTGTTCCACTACACGCCCAAAAATTATACAACACACAATTCCATGTCTCACAGGTCCACGCCACATGATTTCACTCTACGCATCCCAATTTCACTCCACTGCACATAATTCGACTCCACTCCATGCCACATAATTCCCTTGCATGCCACAGAACTTCACTGAATGCCACATTATTCCACTCCACTCCATGCCACATAATTCAAATCCTCTATACATAATTACGCTTTATTATATGTCACATAATTTAACACCACTCAATGCAACACAATTCCACGCCATGCTACACAATTCTATGTCACATAATTCTACTCCACATCACATAATGCCACTCCACATCATGCCACATAATTTGACAGAACACCACATAATTCCACAAAGTGTAACATAATTCCACTCCTCCCTACATGACTCCACTCCACACAATGGCATTCCACATCACACAATTGCACTCCAAGTTACACATCTGCCCTTCATGCCACACAATTGCTCTCCATGCTGCACAATTCCATGTCTCACAATTCGACTCCACGCCACAGAATCCCACGCAACCAAGTTCCACGCAACGTAATTCAACTCCACACCACATAATTTCATGCCATATATTACCCCTCCAAGTCACATAATTCCACTCCACATATTTTCAATCCAATTCATACCACATCATTTCACCCCATGCCACATAATTCCACACCACTCAAGGCCTCGCAGTTCCATGCCACACAATTCCACATCTCATAATTCCACTCATGCCACAAATTTCCACTCACACAATTCCATGCCACATAATTCTACTCCATACCACATATTTCCACTTCAGTGCACAACATATAATTCCACATCATGCCACATACTATGCCACACAATTTCACTCCCTACAACATAATTCCACTCTGTGTCACATAATGCCTCTTCCCTTTCGCACCACATAATTCAGCTCAACATATTTTCACTCAACTCAACACAATTCCTTGCCATGCGACACAATTGCACATCACATAAATCCATGCCACATAATTCTACTATATGCCACACACTTTCACTCCACACCACATAATTCCACACCACGTCACATAATTCCACTCCCCATCACTTAATCCCACTCCACACAATTGCACTCCATGTCACACAGTGGCACTCCTCACAATTCCATGTCTCAAAATTTCACTCCATGGCACACAATTGCACGCCATACAATTTCACACCACACAATTCCATGCCACACAATTCCATGCCAAATAATTCTGCGCCACTTAAATCCAATCCATGTAATGTAATTCGGCTCCATGCCACATAATTCCACGGCACGTAATTCCACTCAACACCACACAATTCATTACCATGTCACATAATTCCACTCCATGCTATATGATTTCCACTCCACTCAGTGACACTCCATGTCACCCAATTGCACTCCACATCACACAATTGCATTTCACGCCACACAATTCCACGTTGCACAATTCCACTCCAGTCAACACAATTACACTCCGTACAACACAATTCTGCACCACACAATTCAACTCCATGCCACCTAATTGCACTCCACCCTCATATTTCCAATCCAAGCCACATAATTCCACTCCATGTCGCATAATTCCAATCCTCTCAATGCCGCACAATACCATGCCAAACAATTCCATGCAACACAATTCTTCTCCACATAATTTCACGCCACCTAATTCTACTCTACACCACATAATTCCACTAGTCAACACCCCACAATTCCATGCCACACAATTCAACTCCATGCCACATAAATTCACTCCATGCAACATCACATGACTCCACATCATGCTACATAACTCCACTCCATGAGACATAATTCCACTCCATACCACATAATTCCACATTGTACCACACTGTACCACCTAAATTTAATCTCCCCAAACCAACATAATTTCACACCACACAATTCCACACCACACAATTCCATGCCAGACCATTCCATGTCACATCTCATAATTCTACTCCACGGAGCATAATTCCACTCCTTGCCACCTAATTCTATGCCACACCACTTGATTTCACACCATGTCTCATAATTCCACTTCACGCCACTGAATTCCTCTCCACACAATTGCACACCACGTCACATAATTGTAGTTCACGCCACACAGTAACATGTCTATCTCAGTGAATGCAAAATAATTCCACTCCACATAATTCCATGCCACATAAAGTGCTCTCCACTTCTCATAAATCCACACCACATAATTCCATTCCATGGCACACAATTCCATGCCACATAATTCCATACCACACCCCATAATTCCACACCACATCACATAATTCCACTCCATCCCCATACTTCCTCTCCGCAGAATTGCACTCCATGTCACACAATTGCATACCACGCCACACAATTCCATGTCTCACAATTTCCCTCAACACCCCACAATTCTAGGCCACACCACACAAATCCACACCAATTAATTCCATGCCATACCACATAATTCCACTCCATGGCACGTAATTCCATGCCACATAATTCCACTCCACTATTAATGAATCCACTCAATAACATAATTCCACTAAGCGGCACATAATTCAACTCCACCACATAATTTCATTCCATGCCACATATTTCCACTCCATTCCATGACACATACTTCCATTCCTCTCAACACAATTCCATGCCACACAATTCCATGCCACACAATTCCAATCCACACAATTCCACACCACACCATATAATCCTACTCCACGCCATGCCAACTAATTCCACACCACATCCCTTAATTCCACACCATGCCACATAATTTAACTCCAGGTAACATAATTAATTTCCATACAATTGCAGTCTATGCCACACCACGCCAAACAATTCCTCATTTCACAATTCAGCTCCATGCCACACAGTTCCAAGCCACTCAACATACTTTCATGCCACATAATTTCACCCCACACATCATAATTTCACTCTGCATATTTCCACTCTACTTGACACCACGTAATTCTACTCCCCTCTACATTTGCAGAAAAAGCATTTGCAATGCAATAGGTCTCGCATTTACGCAAGTTTGAGCTATTCACATTAAAAATAACAATGCCTTTTATTTTTGTTTTCTTTTTTAAAACTTAAATAAAAGGCAGTGTCATTTACAATGCTAATAGCTTAAACTCGCGTAAATGCGAGACCTATTGCATTGCAAATGCTTGTTAGGGAAGCTACCAGGAATGACTATGCATCTGGATAGCATATATCATTTTGTCCAAACAGGGAGAGATCCTGAATGCATTAACAGAGCTATGGAATATCAGAAAGTGGAAATACAGGGGGAATTGTTACGTTTTCTCGTAAATTGTGTAATCAGAAATCAAGACCGACCGGGGGCGAACTCGGAAATAATGCAAACTCTTACGAAATGGAGTCAAAATATATCAGACGGAAGACATGATAAACAAGGAAGTATAGTAGCCATGTGCCGAAAAATCAGGAAAGAAATAGAACGTGTACATGAAGAGAGATTGGAGACAGACGAGTTTGAGCAAGACGAGGCGTCCGAATCAGGGGATTCCGTAAGACAGTCGGACACCATAGCCTATGTAGGTAGAGGAAGGTCTTGTAATAACATTAGATGTTTTACTGATCCGATACATTCGATATGTCCAGAAAATAACAGAACTTATCCGACACCTATAATAAATATGAGGTCTCCTGAACATTCGTTCCAAGCTGCTGACAAGGTACTCCGAGAACGAAGAGGTTACCACCTCCTCGATTCTATGGATGAGCAAGAATTAGCTAGGTCAGCCGTCCACTGGATTGATAGTCCCGGAAAATATGGTGATGACACAGTAGCACACACGTTTTTGAACCTCAGTCCAGATGAACAGCGTTTAGCTGGAATTTACATGATTCAGCAACTTCTTATATTATATAAGAACCAACATTCCGATCCTGGTCCCTTACCTGACATATTAACTGAATTGCTCACGAATAGATGGAAAGGTTCAGGTAATAAGTTAATTAAAGAAATACTCGTGTCCAGAAAGCAGTACATTCTTTTTGTAAGCCCAGATCCTTTCTCACTGCCCCACAAGGAAAGAACCCCGTATTACATGGATAGACAGAATCCTTTACGAGAAGTGCACCCAATAAAAGGCGAGGATAATAATTTTCACCGTGTATTTGTATACACACCCATATCTAAAATGGAATTGTTAGAAATGAAGAAAGTGGTACCCAGTCATGACAAGGACCCAGCAGGTTTCCACCGAGAAATCAAAGACATGTTACTCATGGGAGAGTATACCTATCCTGACATTATGACGATATTAAAGGTGCTAATGCCTGCTGGCATTTATGAAAAACTTAAGGAAAAAGAGTGGGAAGTGGGAGACCAAAAGATAGACTGGACAGCATTAGAAACCGAAGAAAGAGGCCGAACTGCAGGTTCAGGGCTTGGGGATAAAGTTAAAGCACTACCAGGTTTACTAGTACAGGTACTGCCACGTTTATTAACTACGAAAAAGGAAGATTGGGGTGCAATCTCAGCCTGTAAACAAAAACAAGATGAAGACACCAGTGATTTCTATGCCCGTTTTGAAAAATGTTTTGGTATAAATAGTGGTATAAAAGCAAATAGTGAGTCATATCCACATTTGTTTGTGACAAAATTAGTGGAAAACTCCTTGCCTCAAGTAAAGAATAGAGTATTGAAATTCGAGAGTACATGGCAAGGTAACACTCCGTCACAAATGTTACAAATGTTACAGTATCATCACAATAGAATTAGAGATGAACAAGAACACGAACAAAGACGTATGAAGGACACTAAAATGAAAATGCTAGTTTCCCAGACAGTTCCAGCGGATGGTCACAAAAAGGGTGTGACACATTCCGGAGATTCAGCAGTTCCTGTAAAAGGAACATGCAATTACTGTAAACAACTAGGTCATTATGTACACGATTGTCCAGTCTTGAAGCGTAATATAGCTGTAGGTATTGCAAAAGAAAGACCACGACCAGTCAGACAGGATCAGAATGAACAAGGAGCTCCGCAGCATGTACAGTCCATGCCAGCTCAGCAACAGTCCATGCCAGCCTCACAACAGCCGATACAGTTTGTGCCAGCTGCACCAGCGCTGCCTGTTGCTGCCACACAAACGACAACACGACAAATGTATCAGACCGCCCAGTATGAATATCCTGAGTATCAACGTTACGCATGAACAAGCCTAGAGAGGGAAGTTGACTTACCCCTTATTGAGATCCCTGTAGATCAAGAAGGACCTTATGTGCACAGTGAATTATTAGGTCAAGACAGAAAATTCTTACTTGATACAGGGGCAAGTCGAACCACAATAAAACGTAGTGAAGTTCCAGGGGCACCCCTCTCAGGCTCTCAAAATGTTTCCCTTGGTTTTTCAGGAAAGCCTATTGTTAATGAAGTATCACAGCCACTTCCACTTACGATTGGTCCCTTGACACGAACTACAGATTTATTGCTTACCAAATCATGCCCAGAAAACTTGTTAGGTATAAAGACACTGAAAGCCCTAGGGGCTATTATATGTTGTTCTCCGGAAGGAGTAAGATTGTTTTTACGTGATTTCAAAGGTCACTATGTGTCCAGAGACATGGATCATCGATTGCAGACTTTACCCGCACATTTATGGGCACAAGGCCCTACTGATGTTGGTTGCATGAACATTACACCATATCGAGTCACACTAAAGGCAGGAGTAGTACTACCACGAATGCGACAATACAAGTTACCACCAGATGCTGTAGTGGCTTTACTGAAAATCATTGACGAGCTTATTGCCCAAGGAGTGGTTGTAGAAACCGACTCCAATGTATGTAATTCTCCGATAATTCCGATTCTTAAACGAACTGATCCAATGGCCCCGCCAGTATATCGACTGGTTATTGACCTGCGCGAATTAAACAAATGCATTGTGCCACAATTTCCTGTGGTCCCCGATATCTCATCATTACTGACAGCCATTGATTCACAAGCTGCATTCTTTACAGTAATTGATCTCAAGAATGCCTTTTTCAGCGTCCCCATAGATCCGGAAAGCCAATACTTGTTCGGATTTAGTTTAAATGGACGAAGCTTTAAATTCACACGCGCTCCTCAAGGATTTACAGAAAGTCCCAGCATCTATAGCCAAGCACTGAAACGAGAACTTGACAGTATCCATATGCCAGTTTGCACCGCACTGCTTCAATATGTCGATGATCTGCTGATCACCGCCCGAAGCGAACATGAATGTGAAAAAGCATCACTGATAGTTTTACAATTTCTAGCCGAAAAGGGGCACAAGGTGTCCCCTTCTAAGCTGCAATTCTGTGTACCGCGAGTTGTTTATCTTGGACACTCGCTGTCCAAGGAGGGAAGGCAGCTTACACCCGATCGCATCCAGTTAATTGCTAACATGCCAATACCCAAGACACAAAAGGAGGTGCGGGCTTTTATAGGCCTCACTTCATACTGTAGGCAGTGGATCCCTCAATATGCATTTCTAGCAAAACCACTCATTCAGTTGACAACACAGGAGGCAGCCACATCGACTGTCCTCCCTTGGACTCAGGAACACACACTAGCTTTTGAAAGCTTAAAGAAAGCTCTATGTCAAGCACCTGTTTTAGCGACACCATGTTACTATAAACATTTTACACTCTTTGTTACAGAACGCGAAGGTACTGCTTTGTCAGTACTCACTCAGGAACAAGCAGGATCACGCAAGCCATGTGCTTATTTCTCTAGTACATTAGATCCCGTAGCTCAGGCTTTGCCTGCGTGCCTGAAATCAGTGGCAGCAACAGCTTTAGCAATCAGACAAAGCGATGCCATAGTGTTAGGACATCCGTTGACAGTACAAGTACCACACGCAGTAGAGGTTCTTGTGAACCGAACGCAAACACAACACTTGACCATAGCAAGACTTACAGGATATGAACTAACATTGTTTCAGCCACACATAGAAATCAGACGTTGTAATACATTGAATCCTGCTACACTTTTACCTGTAATCGGAACAGACCCACTAGCTCATGATTGTGTTGAAGTTATTACAATAACGACGAAACCCAGACAAGACTTAACAGACGTTCCATTGTTAGATCCAGACCTAACGTTGTATGTAGATGGATCATGTATGAGAACAAGTACAGGAGATTTAGTGGCCGCGTATGCAGTCACAACAGACACTGAAGTCATTGAAACAAACTGTATAAATACTTTGTCAGCCCAAGCAGCAGAGCTTATTGCTTTGACACAAGCCTGTATTCAAGCCACAAATAAGAAAGTTAACATATACACTGATTCACGTTATGCATTCGGAGTTGTACATGACTTCGGGGTGCTTTGGCGAGAGAGAGGTTATTTAACTTCTCATGGCACCCACATTCAGCACGGGTCCCTCATTCATGCTCTGTTGGACGCAATTCATCTGCCCACTGCTATATCAATCATGAAATGCAAAGCACATACGAAGGTTACTGATATCATTTCTCAAGGCAATGATTTAGCCGACAGAACAGCTAAACAGACTGCTCAGAATCGCACATCCGACATGACAAAGCCAATAGTTCCGACACCAACACATTGTATGACGATTAAGGATCCCGCACTTGACATAATTGACATACAGACACATGCTACAGCAGAGGAAATAAAGAAATGGACTGAACTAGGAGGGATCCAAACAGACCAGGGATGGATGACGAAGGAGAAATCTGTATGGTTTCTTCCTGACTCTATGGTCCAAGCTATCATAACTACGATTCACAGTCCGGCGCATTTAGGAGAGAAAGCTATGCTAGACAGCATTCAACACATTTGGTTCAACAAACATTTACGAGCAGCAGCTAAGCAAAAGGTCCGTACCTGTATGATATGTTGTCAGTTTAACCCAGGTAAAAGCATCCCAGTAGAGCAGGGTGGATTTCAGCCTCCTGATCACCCTTTTGAAGTCCTCCAGATGGATTACATCCAGATGGAACGATGTCGAGGATTCAAATATGTTCTCGTAGTTGTCTGTGCTCTTTCCCGTTGGACTGAAGCATACCCAGTATCAGATTACACTGCCCCGACTACTGCCAAGCAGCTAGTTCGAGAATTCTTCCCACGGTACGGTTTACCACGTGTTGTCTATTCAGATAACGGCCAGCCTTTCTCGTCCGAACTGATGAAACATGTTTCACTCTTGCTAGGATATCAGTTGAAGTTCCATTGTGTCCGACACCCCGAGGCAGCAGGTCTCGTGGAACGACATAATCAAACTTTGAAAATCAGATTGTCTAAAATATGCAGGGAGAAGGGTGTTGATTGGGTAGTAGCTTTACCAGTTGCACTCTTTTACATGAGAATGGTAGCACACTCTCGGACAGGGCTATCCCCTTATGAGGTGATCTTTGGTAGACCACCAAATATGTGGGGGACGCCTATACCCCGTAAAATAACTGATGTTGACTGTAATATGCTGACAGATTACCTGGCTTCCTTGATGTCTGCACTACAATCTTGTCGTTCACAGGTAGCTGCAGCCTTTCCCGACAACACTGAGGTGAAACCCCATGACGTAGTTCCAGGGGACCTCGTGCTTGTGAGAAATTTTGACCGAAAGACTCAGCTGGAGCCCCGGTGGAAGACCCCCAAATTGGTCCTGCTCACCACAAGGACAGCCGTGAAGATCGAAGGAAGAAAAGGATGGGTGCATTCAAGTCATATCAAGAAATTTCATGGACTTCCTTCGGATGTAAATAGCCCACTTCGTGTGTCCTCACCCATTGACTCAAAACTACCTTTGGCTGAGGCTACCAGTCAGGAACTCTATAGACTGAAACTCAGGCCTAAACCGTCGGACGATTTGATTGTTTAAGTCCTCTCCAAGGTGAAGCGGTTGAATCTGTCTTCGACATGTATCCCTTAGACCTGAATCATGAGAAATCGCGAAAAATGTTGAAACGACACGCGTATTGTAAATCCCTGCGTAGCCACTGTATAGTGACGTTATTAATTTTGTTTTTCTTGAGTTTTATAGTAATAACTGCAAGTATATTGTTGCATATATATTATCCTATTTCTAAACATATTTTCAATATAACTGATGAACATTCTTTTAGTGACCTACCCCCGCATGAATTGTCCTATAGACTTGCGCTGCGCAATAACACTTTCATTAGTATGTTACATCATTCCCATCAGACTAGTAATGCTACTAATTGTTGGGTGTGTGGCCGACTCCCTCCCTATCAGAATTATAAGGGAGTTTTGCCTTTCTTTCCACATCCGTTTACACATAATGGCTCCTGTGGAGCATGGTTTAGTTTAATCAATTCCATAGACTCAGACACAGCAGTTTATCAAGACCATTGGGTGTGGGGAAATCTGAACCTAGTTTTACTCAAAGTCTGTTATCCTGATAAGGAGGGTCGCCCCAAAAGAACAGGAACTGATCTAGAAAATGAAGTATATGGATTAGGTAATTTTACACCTAATCTCATGATTCTGAATGTCGAATCCGAAGTTGAACTAGTTATGCCCACCATGTCAGTATTCCCAGCAAAGGGTGAATTGTGTGTAAGAAAGATTGGTTCCATCCATATGGGCCATAGTAAATGCACTACTATAGTAGAATTCAGTGATCAAGGCAAATCTTCATTTAGAGCTTCTCGCCACTCCTACTTCATATGTGGCCAAACTGCATATATGCGTCTACCTCTAGATTGGGATGGTACCTGCTACATTGCATTCCTTTTGCCACCCGTTTTCCTAGCTCCTCCTGATTATTACAGAAATATTCATTTAGTACACAATAGAGAGCGGAGAGATCTCCCAATTGTCGATTACACTGAGACGGCATGGGATAAGTATGTAGATTTTAATAAAGGCATCTTTCCCTATATAGGTACAATTTCAAATAGTAAACTAATACGTAGATTAACTAAGACTCTTGAAGCTGTAGTGAATGAAACTATTGCCGCCCTAGGCAACTTGACAGAGGAGCAATCTGCGATGAGGATTGTTGTTCTTCAAAATCGTCTTGTCCTTGACGTCATCTTGGCCGATAGGGGCGGAGCTTGTAGGGTCATCGGATCAAGCTGCTGCGTATTCATACCTGAGAATTCGCCATCTGTATATAAAGCTATCACTCGCCTTCATAAGATTGTGATCCAGATACACCAGAATCCAGGCACTTGGACTTGGTCTGGGTGGTTTTGGAGCGTGATATCAGCCTGGGGATGGAGAGTTCTATCCTTCCTAGGTATTTGCCTTCTTATACTATTCAGTTGCTGCTTATGCCTGCAATGTGGACCAGCGATTTGTGGTCTGTGTGCCACATCGTGTATTCCACATCAAGGTTTACACTCAAGATCCCGGAAGAAGAAAGAAGAAGAAATGATGCTCCATGAACAAATCGATGGATTAATGAAGATTGATGTCTCTTGATGGGCAAGTAGGGGACAAGGAGGGAATGTGGAAACATGGATTTTTCCGATCAGTTATGTCCCCTATCTTGGACCCCAACGGTTCTATATGCATGTTACAAGTACATGTATGTTCCCTCTAGTTCCAGTTTTTAAGACGCAAACACATGTGCGTCCACCGTCAACATGTCCTCTGTCAGATCCGCCATGAATGGGCTGGATATTCGATTCCTAAGTATGAAAGGCCACCGACTTTATATGGCTCAGTTACTCCATTTCGCAGTACAGGCGAATAGGCCCCGATTCTGCCATCAAGCTTTTCCTTGCTCTCTGCCTCTGACAGCTTCAGCTTGAGTCCGCATCTGTATCCATGAACTTTGTCCTACTCCCTGTGCGGCTAACGGTGCCTGCCTCGGCCAGTTTTGCCTGCCTGCCAAGAACTGTATTTCACCTTCGAGTTATCTGCTTTGCTCCTCAGCCGATGCATTCCTGTCTAGTAGTTTAGGTAAACATTTCCTTCAGCTACCGAGCAAAGGGCCCGGCCTCTCTGTCCTCATGCAAGTAATTCATAGCCCTGTTACCATGGAAAGTTTCTGCCCCTTGCATCTCATATAGACACTTAGACGCTTGTACACGCACACACAGTCAGTATAGAATAGATTTTGTCCGAGAGTCCTTCCTTTGTGGATAACATAGTTCTTTAAACATAGGATGTTAGATATGATTTGGGATTAGGTTGACTTGACCCCCCAGACTTCTTGTCTCCACATGTAGAGCTAAATGTCAAGTCCCCTTCACCCCCTAGTTGTACGTCAATCATACGTCATGCTGCTGCGCGCGCATCTCTGCCAAATATTATCTTATAGATCCACCTATGTATGACATCATAACCAATTATGTTTCTTTTTACTCCTCATTACGCCCATTTTCGGTTACGCATGTGAATTACCATTTTTCTTATCAATTGTTACGCCTTCTGCATTTGCTTCATTGTAATGTACATTCTATAAAAATGATTGTCTGTCAATAAAGTATTGTACTTCACTTCCTGAACCCCCGTGGTGACGGAACATGAAGGCCGCGACTCGAGTCGGCCATTTTGGAATAAAGCCCATTCAGAAACCTCTTATACCACGGATTCTGCCTCTTATTTTACTGAGCTATTTTATTTAGATTCCGTATCAAATTCAGTCCCGGTAATTAAATTATTTACCACAGCAACATGCGCACCGGTGGCGGTTAAAGGGAGGTCCTAGGGAAACGTGATGCTAATGAAACCTAAGGAATGTTACACATTAGCATTCCCTTGCAGCCTCTCCGGAGGAGGCAGCTCGCGACTACCGGGACCAGAGGTTGACGAGGGCTCTGCACGCGCCCTCGGTGAGGCGCGCGGTTGGGCACTGTCCTCCCAGCGACACGGATGGGTAAAGAGGAAGGGGCAGCAGCGGGGTAGAAGGGAGACCAGGTTGACAGCGTTTAAATGTGAGTATTCCCGTCCGGGACGGTTGACAGGAAATTTGTGAAACTTGGACACCTCCCCATAGGCCCTCACTGCAGGGGTGGGGGGCACCATCCACCAGGGGGGCAACATTCAGTATAAAGCCTACGGGTGTCGGGTCACTCATCTCAATGTGCAGGGGGTCCTCCTTATCTAGCGTTGCGACACTGGTGATCCCGCCGTAGCCACTTACATGTTAACGGGTTTTAATAACGATACCAACTTGATCTTATATAGCACTTCAAACCACACTTTTGCTGTTTCTAAGCAGAGTCAATGACAGATGGTACTATTACCAACTGATGGAACCTACTGTCGGACGGATGGGAGGCTGGGTGCACGTCACTTACTGGAAGACACTCTGGACAGCCAGGACAAGAATGCCCCTTGACACGCACCGTCGAAAGATCTAGCAAGCAACGCTTATTGCGCGCGTCCTCTTCTCAATAAGTGCGTAACACGTGTGCACGTATTGTTTCCAAACTCATTTGGTTAATGTGGCGAGGGTTATACCGAGAGACACGTTCTAATGTTTTTTGCAATTCAGGTTGCATAATATGCCTTTGTCAAAGATACAATAACGTTAAATTAGACAAGATCGCAGTGTGTTTATTTTATTTATATTGCGCAGTGTAAACTCGCGCCACTGGCGTATGTCTCATGGCAGGAGTAATTTAGAACAGGATGCAAGGAATGTCTCTTGTCAACGTTGTGCTCTGGAACGAAAAAGCAAGTCCCAGTGTATGCCTTATGTCAGACACACTTTGTACTGCTTTTGTAGGCTGTTGACAGCGATGCCTTTTTTTGTCAGACAGTGTGCTACGTCAGCGCACGTTTTATTGATTTCTTGTATCATGTACCTTCAACAAAGACCTGCTGCGCACCAATTATGAACAAGCATTGGCCGCGCGGCCGTGAAAGTGACACTGCCGCGCGGCCCGCGAAAGTGAAAGTCATCACATCGCGATCAAGCACTGCGAGGAAAGACACATGGCGGCTGCGCGCGTGCACGTGCACGCAAACTTTAGGCCACAGGCAGCACTTTGAAAATCCCACATGTAAAATGTGTCTCCGAGCCAGCGCATGCGCTGTGCTCAGCGAGACCTAAAAACCGGGAGAACGGGGCCTGAATCGGGTTACTGTAAGAGAAAAGGGAGAGCTTTCTAAAAATTTAAACCGGGAGAATGGTGCCTGAATCGGGTTACTGTCATGCAAGGGCTCTGCAAGTGTGCTGCTGTATGATCGGTTATTTGAAACGGATATACACATTTTGTTCTCATGTTTTATAAGCACAAAGTGCAATGGCAGGCAGAGGGAGTGTGATACAAGTGTTGTGCACTGGCCTGCAGGAGCAGGTTGCTGGCAGTGCACATGCCATGTTACACAATACTAGGCGGTACTAGGCAGGACCTGTCAGCTGAAAGCCCCCAGGAATCGGGTTGGTGCGTGTAGGAAGTGGGAGGCGGGAGACTAGGCTTGGAATCGGGAGGGTGGCATATATGTCTCTGTGAACACGTTCTGACCTTCCTTCTCGCCTAGTGACTGCATCCTAATCAGCTCAAACGGAAACGGAGAGAGTCCGTTTGATGTTCTCACATGCCACTGTGATCTAAAATGCCCCAAATTGCATGATGTTGAGCTGAGGCCGTGACTTAAACTTCACCAGGTGCAGCAACAGAAGTAATTCCGAAAGAAACTTTAGTCATTTCGTCTCTGTTAAAAAGCCACTAAAGGTACTGAATGACAGCTGGGCATTGAACAAGGTGGAACAGGATATCAACTTACCCACAATCCTCTGTACAATATATGCATACCCATGATCCTTTCAGGTTACAGCCAGCACCCGATTCCTCCTTCTTAAATGAATCTGTCAATTTATTTAGAACAGTTATTATTAGGATAAATATACCTTTCTCTCGCAAATCATTTAACTGAAATTCATTAACTATGAATGGTGTTGACCTATTAATTCAGGAATTCCTAATGAAGTAATATCCTTTTATTCTGTGATATTTGTATGAACTATCTTAGATTTACTTCCACTTTGTGTGGTGAGTAGGGGTGGGCGGAATTTGCGAAATTCACTTTTGCAAATTATCGCGAAAATGTTAAAAATCTCCGCAAACACGCCGAAATATCGCGAAGATGCGGAAGTTTTTTCCCCGCCCGTTCGCGGTATTTTCTGCGTGGTCGCGGCTCGCCAACTTACCCATGCGGTTGCTCGCAGGCGCGGCCATCTTGTTTTCACTTGTCTCGCGGTGCATGATCGCGAGAAGAAAGACGTGATCGCGCGACGCATTACGTTACTGCGGGCGCGAACTGTCGCGAGACAGCGCAAATGGCTACCAACAGTCCAACATCTCGTGGAGAACGCGACCGGATCGGGAAAACTTGTCGGCGAACGCGGGGATTCAGGTAAGGCGATCGCGCGCACGCGAGAATGTATTATTTTACAGCGCGAGCAAGAAAAATTATCGCTAAGCTGCGGAATGCGGAAATTGACATTCGAGCTTTCCGCGGAACGCGAAAATGCCAAATTATCGCAATTTCCGCGAACGGAACGGAATTTTGGCCCAGGCCTAGTGGTGAGTGAAACGCTCGGTAATGGATCAGTTTCTGGAAAGGTCTCCTTGCGTCGGAGACCTGCGCAATCTGTGTAAAAAATTGATGAATAAGAGGGTATATTTTGAGGAAATGTTCAGGTTAAGTGTTTGAGCTACTTATTTTCGTTCAGTTATGCGAGTCCGCTTTGTACCATATTCTGTTTAGTTACTGCAGAACTCTGTCTGTTTCAGCACACACTACACTAGCACCAAAGGTATCGTGTTTCCAGCAGTGGCCAGTGTTGCCAGATTTTTAGACCCGTCCCAAGGCCAAAGCCACTCAAATATAAGCCCAAAATAGGCCCAATCTGACCAGTTTCAGCCCAAAAACCATCCCAAATTAGCAAGTCTCCAATTATGCACAAATTGTCATCAGAAACAATTTTAACGACAAATATACATTCTATTAAATATACAGATGGTGGGAGGGTGTTAACTGGGCACCTGCCTTAATGCTATTAATTTTTAAGACCAGTTCTCACTGTGACTTCTAAGAGCCCCTGCAGCTCCACTCTGCCTATTTCTTAAAGATTCAGCTCCCCCCCCCCCCCGAAATCAGCTCCAGTTCGAGCGGCAAACAGTGTGCGTCAGTGCGCGCCTTGGCATCAGCAACGTGGTGAAGCATGGAGTGTCAGATCCATGCCAGGACAGTGGTAAACAGTCTAACGCGGTTCTGCCAGCAGGTGCGTGCGAGGTTGGGTGGCCCCTGCATGACCGTTTTCGAAGCTGGGCTGGCCTACGAACAACCGATGTGGTCCGTTTTGGTTTGGGTGTTAAAATACTCTTTACCTCCGTCAACTTCCTGGCATCTATCAATATTCATCACTTCCTACAAATGCACGCGCCTTTATCTCCCTGCCCCAATCTCCACTCTGTCTATTGCTTAAAGATTCAGCCCCCCCCTCGAAATTTTTTCTTACACCCCCCCCCGAAATTTGGCTCTAGTTGCGCCTCTGACTCACTCTCACTCACCTGAGGTCGGGCGTCGAAGTCCGGACTCAGCAACTGTGGGTGCCGCCGGGCGGCCTGCTGCTGTGCTGCGTGACTCCAGGCTGTGCCAGGATAGACAGCCCTGGGGGACCCCCACATTGGCCCGCAGTTCCCGCACGCACACGAGTTGACACAAAAACAAAGCTAGGTGACCCCTCTGGGTGGTGTGTGTGGCGGTCCAGCGCGCATGTGCAAAATAAGAGTGAGTGCACCTACAGTACAAAACGTAACAAGTTAGCATTCTGCACAACATCACGTGCGCCGTCATGTTCATGATGCATGCCTGCTGGCTGGTTGCTGCGCTAGGGTGGGCGGGGTCATGTGCGCACAGGCAGGCCCAGGATCGGACCTCCAATGAGTAGCAGTCTCTCAGCGCACGCTGCGCTCTCATTTGCCACTGACAGTGACTGCCACCATAACGCCACGGACTCCTCGCGGTCGGCGCCCGCCCAGGCCAGTAAAATTATGCACACCCTTTTAATTCTAGCCCAAAAAGTAGCCCCCCGCCAGGCATGGGTTTTTCCCGCACAACTGGGAAAAATGTCGCCCAATTGTGCGGGAAATAGCCCAATCTGGCAACACTGGCAGTGGCGCGGAAGAGGCGGGACCCAAGTAGGTCATCCGCTACCCACAATTCATTGTGCTGTAGCTGTATAGGAAGGTTTCAGACTTGCTGACGCAGGATTCGGTGCAGAAGAGGCGGGACCCAAGTAGGTCATCCGCTAGCCACAATTCATTGTGCTGTAGCTGTATAGGACGGTTTCAGATTCCGAGAGACTCCGTAGTCATGTTCTCTGTGTTGAGGAACCGCTCAAGTTACTGAATGACAGCTGAACATACAGTAGGTGGAACAGGATATCCGCTTACCCACAACCCTCTGTACAATATATCTATACACATGATCCTTTTTACAGGCTGCTTGAAAACAAGCCTGAGCGCCGGCTCAACATCGGTAATTCTGGGAAAATAAAAATCTCCCTGTGCCTAATCAAAAAATAAATGTCCGTCTGTAACATAACTGGTGATCTTTTAAAGTGCTGCAATACCTTTGGCTCAAGTTTGCGCTATTTAAAATGACAAAAAAAACAAGCCTGTCCTGCAATAGGCGGATGGGAGAACGGAAGTGTGATGGCCAACCAAAATGTTCACTTCGTGATATCGCTGAAAAGAGAACTAAACACACAAAGGAGGGCCTTTGTCAGAAATGGACCAATAAGAAGCCAGCATTTCTGAATGCTGCAGCTAACAGCCAACGGCAATGGGTGCATTTGCCAAAGCCCCACAGAAAAATACAACAGGTCATCGCTAATGCTTGACCTAAAAAGTGGAATGTGACCCACGACCGAAGTTGAAAATGGACCCAGAAGACTTAGAAGTGCGGGGACTCAAATAACACCTCAAGATAAGTATCCAGGAATACCACGGAGGCCGTGTGCAGAGTGAATACAGGACTGCCTGCTCAAGGTAATTCAACAGGGAAGTCGCGGTTGCAGTTCTTAATAAAAAAGGACCCTTCCAAGAAGACGTGGAAGACACCCTGTGGAAGATGGATGGTTTGAAAGTCAGCCCACCCATGGATACCCAGAAGACCAGATTACCTGCACCAGGGGAGCCTCATGCATAAGTACGAAGTGATGTCAGAAACCGCCGTAGACTACAGTGGAGGATTTATCTCAAGGTGCTGCTAGCGTAGAGGCTAGAAGGTTCCGGTGGAGTCTAAGGGTAGATTCAGGAAGAGAAGTACCTGCAAGCAGAGTGGATAGAGTCTATGCCACTCAGGAGTGACCAGGAGGCATGGAAGACAAGTGCCCATCAATGTTGGCTGATGCAGGGAAGTTGACTGTGACATTGTCTCTGCATCTGCGAGGACCAGGCAATGCTGTGGAAGAAGAGGAGCTGTGTACGAGCTGTCCCACATCAGAAGTCAAGAGCCAGGGGTCGGTTTCCGGCGGGAATACCAACAAGCCTTGGCAGGGGCAACAACGTAACAGAAGACATAAGGTGCAGGGTCGGGACTAGCAAGGTCCAAGAGACCCACCACAAGCAGGTAAGTCAGAACAGGCCCGAGCAAGCAGGGGAGCCCACTGGCATTAGAGTAGACCCTCGGACGGACCATCTAGGCCGGAGACACACAAGTCACAAAGAACCTTGAGCAGCTTACTAAGGATGCAGCCCATGGTGCAGAGAGTGTGGTGATCTTGGGAGTAGGAGCTGCTGGAGGCAGGAGCTACTCGGACCCTGCAGATCTTTGGAGAAGAGAGTCACCAAGCCTTGGCAACTGGAAGTCGACGCGGTGCACAGGGGTATGGTCCCAGAGGCTCCGACAAGGGGCAGTCGACCTCAGACCTGGGGAACTGGGTTCGAGTCTCGGTAATGACGCTGAACATCCTGTGATTCTGGGCAAATCACTTAATCTCCCCGTGCCTAACAAAAAAAAATAATGAACGTGTGTCCTCATGTAACGTAACTGGTGCTATGTAAAGCGCTCTGATACCCGATTGGATTCGGGTCAAGTTCGCGCTATATAAAACTCTGCAAAAAAAAAAAATGAATGTATTTATTTTCTCTCATCAGGACTATTGGCCGCTACTTTGACCTTCAGACCCTTTTACATTTTAATGTGATTGGTGAAGGTGAACACGGAGGTAAGATGACGTTTACCATACCTCACCATGTTCCTGCCTGTTTCAAAGTTAAAATCCTTCTTTCTAGTTAGGACCTGGGTTATTGGTGGTAGAGGTCATTTTGGATGAGTTGTATCTGTGATAACAGCGCCAATTAGGATGTGCAAAGAAGTAATGGCATTGTCTGATATCCGATTTTCTCTTTGCAGTTAGAACCTGGATTTTTACCCTCCAGATGAATTGATTTACTTGGAAGTCTGTGGGATGCTAAAACTTGTTTATGATTTTCGGTAAGTTGTGTATAATTCTGTGACTCCTACTAGGCCTTGGCAGGGGACTAGTATAGTATCTGTATATCTATCTAGTGTTGTACTCAAACTAGGTGGGTTTGTCGGTCTTCATAACTGGTGGCATTGTGTTTTCTCTTTAATCGGAGCTTTGGTATTTCCTTTTATCAGAATCCAGGTCTCTAAGGAATACGATTAAATTCTGGAACCAATTGATTGTCGGATATTGACTGAGTGAACAAAGATAAAGAAGCCTCTGGTGAGACTAATTGATGGTCTTTTTATGTATTCTTTCTGGTATATTTACTTATAACAAGAGAAGATAAGAAAATAAACCTTCTCTTTCTTTTGCTTTCTCCTCCATTTTTCTTTTTCATTGTCCTTATCGTTTGCTTTTTTCTCCTTTTTACTTTGGTCTTGATACTAAACACGGTTCTTTTGTTGTGCACACTCGGTGTACTACTCTCATATAATCCCTTTTCTTATGGGTTTTCCCATTTTCGAAGGCCTCAATACTTACTGTTTGTGATGAAAAATTATACTGAACTTCCTACAGAGTATATGGTATGGATTTAGTCAAAAAAACAATTTTTATCAATGTTTATGTATTAGATTTATCGTATATCCACATATCTAGTGTCTTTTCTTCGTTGTTTAAGGCATTTTTTGTGTGGCTACATATAATTATTTTAGACTTTTTATATTTTTTTGATTTTTTTGATATTTCTTGATATTGGTTGATGGTTGTGCCGTCCATTTGAGGTAATGAATTTGAGTGTTTCAGATGCATATACACAATATGATGTCAGATTTTTTCTTGATTTTTTTTGTTTGTTGTACCGTTCTTTCACTGTAATGAATTTATGTGTTTTATATGCTTATACACTTAATTATATATGTTGTCTATATATGTTCATGTGTTGTCTTATGTATTAGGTGTACTTAGTGTGTTTTTATTTGTTTACTTTTTCAGCCCTGACGAAGTTCCATTCGGAACGAAATGAGTTGACTGATGTCCAAATTTTAAATTGAAAATTCAATAAAGGATATATTTTGGAATACATTTGGAATTCTCGGACTTCATCCTGGTACACCGTCCTTCTTATGAATCTTTCCATCTGGTTTGCAGTGGAGTTATAAAGTGCGGCAAACTCCGGATGTGGTTGCACAGACAATTTATTAATTTGTTTACTTAGAAACTGAGGTGCTGAGCTTTGGTCAGCCGCATTTTGTCTTTCTAAATTGTGTATTGTTGGGCCGTTTTGCACTTGTTTCTATTGTTATAACGTGTATCTTATATCTAGATTTTGATATTCTGTATAATATGCCTAGATTTTTGGATGGTCATGAGGAACTAGCTTTGGACTTGTTTGGGGCTAGCACCTCAATAATGTAACTGCCCAGGCAGCAAATAGTGTGACAAGCCTCAAGACATTTCAGAGGTTAGAACGGCTACGCAAACAATAACTTAGTGGATGGTGGGACGGGGTGACCTTAGAGCAGTATATGAAGAATGGCAAAATCCCAAGGGGATTGCAGATACTGATCTTTCACAACCTTCGAAGATTTAAGTAGTGATCTACTGAAAGAATGGGAATGTAATCTAGAAGGGGCTTCAACAATCATGATGCAGATTCTAGTAAGACACGTTGCTGAAAAGGGAGAGAAATTACAGGCAGAAATTGAAACACTCGAAAAGGAAATTAATAGTATGTCACAAAAAGATATGATCGGAAAAAATTATGCAATTTTAAAGCAGGTGATGGAAAACCATCAGTAATACTTTTTTTTAAAAATTAACATTAAAATCCGCAGCAGTTACAGCAGTCGTGATCATTAGGCATAACGTAATTATACAGGGTACATATAAGGGCACCATAAGCGATCATCATCACAACAAGGGTAAATTTGCTCAGCGACAAACCCAACATAAAGCATCGCACAGGCCCCCCACCGACCAGCCCGAGACCCGAGGGCTCCAACCCACACAGTACATGATTAGGGGTTTCCCAGAGCTCCGGACATTCCCTCCCGTGCCCAGGTTGTCCATTAAGGCCTGTCTCTCTCGCCGGAGTTCTACCGTGGGAGATGTACAGATGTCCCCCCGATACTTGTTCCATCGTCCCCATTTGTTATCCCATTTTTGGGGGCACCCCCGACCTTTATAGACCGTCTTCTCCGCCACCATCGATTGATCCATATATTTGGCCCAGGCGCTCAAGGATGGCAAAACGGCAACCCCCCATTTCTGGGCAATATTTCTTTTAACTAGGACCCAACCCAGCGCCGCCCACTCCTGCTCCGTTTGGGTAAGGTCTATGTCCTCCCACACGTTAAGGAGACACAACTGAGGGGAGGGGACCACCGACTTCCCGGTGGCCCGTGCCATCTGACGGGTGACTTCTGTCCAGTAGTGTTGCATGGGGGGGCAGGACCATAAAATATGTGTGAACGTGCCTACGTGAGAGCAGTTCCGGATACAAAGCTCGTCAGGACGCCGACCTAGTTTGCACAATAGGACCGCATCAAAATATACACGGTGCAGAACTTGAGTTGAACCAGACGGAGTCGCATCGATATCGCCACCTCCCGAGGGGAGGCCAGCGCATCTCTCCACACCTCGTCTGACATCTCGCCCACATCCGACTCCCATCTGACCCGTAGCTTCTGCATCGGGTCATCTCGGTTATTGATTAGCTTTTTATATGTTAGGGAAATCGCCCTGCGGTCCATTGGGTCAAGCAACAATCTGTCTTCCAAGGGCGAGTAGGCTGGAACAGGAGTCTCAGCGGGCAGTACGCCGCCTATTGCATGGCTAATTTGCACGTAGCGGAACTGCTCAGAGGGAGCAAGTTGGTATTTAAGCAGCAGCTCTGCGAACGTCGCCATTCTGCCTTTAACCCACATGTCCCCCACTGTAGAGATGCCAATGAGATCCCACTTATCGAACCCCGCATAGGTGCTCAGCCGTCCCAGACAATCCGGTTCCCATAGCGGAGTGGCCTTAGTCAGCCGCCCATCCCACCCCATTCGCTTCTGGAGAAGATGCCAAATCTCCACCGTTCTAGCCGTGGGTCCAGTAAGACCTAGTTTCTTCGGGTTTGAGTATAGTGCCCTGTTATATCCACCCTTCCCCATGAGCCAGCGGTCATTTCGGAAGCTAGGGTCATCATGCGCCCCGAACACCCACTGGTTGATCGCGATCAGTTGTGTGGCCTGATAGTAGAGGCGTAGGTCCGGCAGACCAATCCCACCGTCGTACCAGCCCATAGTTAGTTTCTGCATTGCAATACGCGGCGTTCCGGTATCCCACAACAATCCCCGCAGTGTGGCATCGATCTTTAAGAAATAGGCTTCTGGATAGGATAGGTGTATTCTGCAGGGCATAGAGGAAACGGGGGAGCGCTAACATTTTGAAGAGGGCTGCCCGGCCTAGGAGTGTAAGGGGCAACGTTTTCCAGTGGATCACATCAGATTTGAACCGCTGCAGAGGGCCCTCTAGGTTTCGCACATAGAATAATGTTGTATCCAAGGTTATGAAAACTCCTAGATATTGGAAGCACGGTAGTGCCACCGGTATAGTATACCCCCTAGGGCTGAGCGGCGGATCACCCCGAAGTGGGTACATCTGGGATTTGGACCAGTTGATCTGGTATCCTGAGTGGGCCCCAAAGATATGAAAAATATGCAGTACCCGCCAAAGTGATCGCGCGGGGGAGGCCAGGTACAGCAAGCTATGGTCCGCGTATAGCGAAATGCGGTCTTCGTGATCCGCCGTCCATTTGAGGCCCCGAATTTCGGGGTCCTTTCGGATCCAGACCGCCAGGGGTTCCAGCGCCAAGGCAAACAGGAGCGGTGACAGGGGGCAGCCCTGCCTCGTGCCGCGACCCAGGGAGAAGGAGGTCGAGCGGTGATTATTGACTGATACACAGGCCGTAGGCAGGGTGTATAGTAGTCTGATCCATCCGATCAACCCAGGGCCCAGCCCCACCCGGGCCAAAACAGCAAATAGACACTCCCATGCCACCGTATCAAACGCCATCTTGGCATCCAGCGCCAGCAGCAGCGCATCTTCCTGGAGTGTCGCCGCCCGGCCCAGGGCGCCATGGACTCGACGCAGATTTCGTGCGATGTTATGGCCCGGCATGAACCCCGACTGGTCCGGGTGAATCAAGGCCGCGAGGTATGGGAGCAGTCGATTGACCAGCAACTTAACCAGGATTTTGGCCTCCACTGCGATTGGGAAATGGGCCTGTACGAAGCACATTCGTCCGCTGGTTTGCCGGGTTTGCGGATTACCACTATCGTGGCCGTGCGGATTTCGGCCGGAAGGGTGCCGGTCTCATAGCACTCCTTGTATAGGTTTTGCAGGTGGGGTGCCACCTTCAGAGCCATATTTTTCATCAGTTCGATCGGGATTCCATTGGGACCCATGGCCTTTCCAGAGCGTGTATCTCGGATGGCTGTGAGAATTTCCTCTAACGAGATGTCTGACTCAAGCGCCTCTCGGTCTTGCTGGGAGAGACAGCGCACCTCAAGGGTTGCGAGGAGGTCTGTTGCCCAACCGGCCTGCGAGTCTCGCGGCGGGGTATATATTTGCTCATAGTACTTAGCAAATGCTTTGGCTATATTTTGAGGGTCGGTGATAAACTTTGCGTCTGGCCCTTTGATCGCTCCCACCCATCGCGCCGCCATTTCTTTCCGCTCCAGCCATGCCAGCAGTTTACCCGTGCGTTCTCCCAGCTCATATATTCTGTGTCGGGTGGCTAGGGATCGGCGACTGGCCTCTTCATAGAGCAGTTGTTTATAATCTTGTCGTTTTACTTCGAGTAAGTGTGGGGCGTCGTGGGCCGGGATGTGTGTATTCCCCTGTTCGAGCTGAAGTATCTCCGCCTCGAGCTCGCTAACCCACCGTCGTCGTTCAGTTTTGTGTCCCACCATCAATGACAACGCTCTCCCTTTAATAACTGCCCCGTAGGCCCCCCACAATGTCACCGCCGAAGCCACCGACCCCTCGTTTTCTTCAAAATAGCAATCAGTGTCGTGTCGCAGAGATTCTCTAATGTGCGGGACTTTCAGCAACCATGGCTGAATCCGGATGGGGCCCGGCTGTCGGTCCAGGCTGGTCCCAAAAGAAGCTATGACCGGGGAGTGATCGGAAATCCCCCTTGCCAGGCCCGAGGAATCTGTGAAATTATGAATATCGTGCGCGAGAGTGAACAGGTAGCCAAGCCGTGAGTGACTTCCGTGCACTCCGGATTGAAACGTATAGAGCTTTTCTCAGGGGTGTGACCACCTCCAAACGTCCACCAAACCGAATGCGTCTGCGAACTTGCTCAGTTGCGAGCCCCGCGGATCGCTCCCTCGGGGTGGGGTACTGTCCATTGTATCGTCCATCGTCAGGTTAAAGTCGCCACCCACAATCACAGCGCCCTCCGGCAGGGTCAGTAGAAGGCCTGGCGGTGCATAGACCGAGAGCAAGGTAAGGGCCTTCCCTTCCCAGCTTCCCGAACAGACAACATATCTACCCTGAGGTTCAGTGTGAGTTGTGTGTACCACATATGGGCAGCCCTTTCGCAGGAGAATTCCCACCCCTCGAGAACCCGAGGTAAAGCCCGAGTGGGCAACCATACGGTATCCCTTCCGGTCTAGGGCCTGACAGGCGTTACCTATGAGGTGCGTTTCTTGGAGCAACACTACGTCAACACTATGGCGATGTAGGTAGTGCTGCACTATGCTCCGCTTAATTTTATCGCCCAGCCCGTTAACGTTCCAGGTCATTAGACAGTCTCTGAGCCATTGCTAGTTGACCTCAGTAGCATCGTTCCTGAACGGTCGAAGTGAACCCCGTATATGGTGACCGAAACAGTCACCCTCAGTGACGACACCCGCAATCCCCCGCCCTTTCTGAGTAAGCCGGAGAGGAGACTTGACGTCCCTAGGTGAACATTTAGTACCCCATCCTGACTAAAGGTATCGTGCATGACTACTGCAGAAGAACATTGCAAAACAACCCCCCCATTAAATGCAATCCCACAACATACCCATCCCTCCCTGCTACCCTGCAGAACGGGGCTAGATCATTAAGTAACTCTGCTTCCAATACTACGATGCCTGAGGTCCCTTTAGGGGAAGGGGCCTCCTCCTTTCAAAAAGAATTGGTGAAGTTAAGAATAAGCAATTGCCTACAACAAAAAAGATCTACCAAAACAAGGAGGGGAGGGAGGATGGCAAAGGACAGATACAAGAGGGGGTTCAGTGAACAAAACGAATTCAAGCACGAAATTGAAGAAATAACTGCAATGAGTCTATGTACTGTACATGATTTTAATGTCCATCATAGTGTGAATACTGATCTTAAAATTGTCAATTTATCGAATAAAGTTTGGGTACTGAAATTTAAGGATTATTTTTCAAAGAGGCCTCACGACCCGGGGGACAACTAGTGGGGATTGCCCTGGGACACATACCATTCGTGATATTCGTGACGTACATTGTTTATTGACCCTTCACAACGAGGAGGATCAAGACATTACCTCCGTTCTCAGAGATCTTGATATTTCCCAAAATGTAAGTGTTGACAGTGGACTCTGATATAACAGACTCCATCCTAAATCCAAGTTTATACCTATGCATTCCTACCATCGCAATATCGATGCTTTTTATGGAAAAGTTACAGAAGATCTATATGACTTAGAAACTCCTAATACATTTACTTCTAAGGTTTCCCATAACATCACAGCCTCTGAAAGGATGGTTCTTAAAAGACTTAATAAGGACCCCAATATTGTAATTAGAGAATCTGGTAAAGGTGGGAATGTGGTCGTGATGAACCATACGGACTATATGCAAGAAATTTCTAGACAGCTCAATAACAACCTGTATTATCGGGAAATCCGTAACAATCCTGTCCCGACCATTACCACCACGATCAATGCCAAACTAATGGAGTGGAAAGAAATTGGCCTTCTGACAGATAATGAATGTAGGTACCTGTGGGTAGACTGTCCAACCTTTCCTTGTATTTATGTCTTACCTAAGATACACAAGGGCGGACAGTTTCCCCCAGGTAGACCCATTATTTCTGGCGTAGGATCACCTACGGAAAGATTGTCCCAATATGTGGATTTGAGAATTCAGAAACACGTCCCTAATTTACCATCATAGATTAGGGACAGTAAAGATATTCTCATGAAGTTTAAAGACTTCGATTGGTCTGAGGAGCTCATGTTTGTTACCCTCAATGTAGAGAGTCTCTACATGTGCATAGACAAGAAATTTGGGATCAAAGCGGTCCAATCCTTTCTGGATAGGAAGGATGCAGGACTGTTTGATTACAATGAAATGATTGTCTCCATGATTGACATTATCCTATCCAACAACTTCTTCCTTTTTGACAACCGCTGGTTCCAGCAGGTACATGGGACTGCCATGGGCTCCAAGTTTGCTCCCTTGTACACCTGCCTCTTTATGGGGTGGTTTGAGAGGGAGCACGCTTGGGGCAGAGGTGCCTCCCCCTGGACTAATTACATTGTGTACTGGGGAAGGTACATCGATGATATTTGTTTATGGTCTGGTTCAGTGGAACACTTACATCAACACCTGACTTTCTTAAATGACAACATTTATAATATTAAATTCACAATGATGTACAACAAGGAACGTATTAACTTCCTTGACATGCAGTTTTACATTCAACAGGGTCAGATACATAGCACCCTCTTCAAGAAGGAGACCTCTTGCAATTTTGTAAATTCTGTATTGCACGCCACTAGTGCACACCCCAGCTCTGTAAAAAACAATATACCCTTTGGTGAGATGACAAGGATTCGGCGAACTTGTAGTGAGGAGGAAATATTCAAATCTCACATTAGGGACTTGAAAAATAGGTTCACCAAGAGGGGATACACAGAGTCCTTGATAGAGCTGAATCAAGGGCGTGTAATTTGAATAGGAATGATACACTTAAGGACAAACCCATTACTGACGGAACCAATCTAAAAGCGAGATTTATAACCCAGTATACAGTAGATAGTGGTGCCATTTTTAACATCTTTCGTAAGCATTGGCACTTACTGACTGAAATTCCGGGACTCAAGGACTCTATTGAGAATAGACCATCCATTACATACAGGAGGGGGGTATCTTTAAGAAATTCCCTCTGTCTTAGCTATGTGACGACACCAAAAAAGACACACAAGGCTACCGGCAAAACCCAGGTTTTTTTTTGTATGTGGCATATGCAATGTATGCCCTTTTGGTAGAAATATGACCCAGGATTTCTGCAACACACCAAAAAGATTTAACATAGGCCATTTTTTGAACTGTAACACCACACATGTGGTCCATATTCCGGGCTGCAGATGTGGTACCATTTATGTTGGCAGCATAATTCGCTGCCTCAAACTGAGAATACAGGAGCACAGACGGGCCATTAAATCAATGGATGTCAGGTATCCAATTACTAATCACTATTCTAGTGAACATCCAGATGGTTTGACATTTTGGTCCCATGCAATAGACCATGTACCAGTGCAAACAAGAGGAGGTAACAGGGATCTGTTACTTAGACAGATGGAGTCAAGATGGATTTGTCGATTGAGGGCGACCCGTTTGGGGCATAACACCGATGGGGAAATGCACTATTTTTATAGATACGATTGCAACTTGCATCTGGGAATGATTTGGATTAGGTGAAATTGAAATGATGGTTGATCTTATGCATTTTTGGAATATGTGCTATATAATACATGTCTGATCACCTAGACTGTTAGATACTAATGACCTTGTCCATTTTTCCTACCTTTTGGCAAAATCTATAGTTTCTCCCCTATCTATCTCTTGTGCTTTTGTTATTGTGAATAGATTACTAGAGGAACAACTATACTTTGTGTATTCCTCCTCCTTGTTCTTACACATTTGTACCTCAGCACTTTTACGGCTTAATTATAAGTTTGAACTCTTGGGACAGTCAGTACCATTAGATTGTCTACACACTTGCCCATTCCTTGCAGGTAATGTCAAGACGGGATTGCTTTATTTCCTCTTTTGTTGTGGATGGAGTGTTTGAGACCTTGATTTTTATGTGATACTGAGTATGCATCTAACCACGGGGACCGGCGTCTCTACACGTGCAACTACTTGGTGACAGTGTACTGTCATATGGGCGAGGTCCCCCTGGGATACTTCACTTATTTTTCATGGTTGACCCCATTGTCTGTCCTTCAGGGATTAACATTGAAACAGACTCTACACAAAAATCCACATTTATTAAAACAAATACGTTTTTGTTTTTTAATGCATTTTTATTTCGGCGGAGCCGCTTCATGATCTTAAAAATGCTGGCATGACATATTCATATCACGCTGCGATAATTCTTCAAAGATGGCCCTACACAGTTTCGCCTATGTCATAGACGTAGTAGCTCACGAGATTTGAAGAATAAGGTGTCTTTCTCTGTGTTGAGTACTAACCGGCAAAACATTTACATCACGTTGCGGTACTACTTTAAGGATGGCCGTACGCAGTTTCACCTATGTCATAGACGGAGTAAGTTACGAGATTTGAAGCATAAGGTGTCTCTCTCTTTGTTGTGTAGTAATTGGCAAAATAATAGATTTAGGACTAATTGAGAATTTAAAATATGCGCGTTTGGAATAGTCGAATTCATCATGAACAATTCTCTTTATAATGGCAAACAACTTATTTAGTTCGTAGTTATTGTTTGTGAGTTACCATTCTAATATGGCGCCCGCGAGTTCCTGCAAAAACACGTTATTAATGATGCCGTCACGTGGGGTGGATGTTGGGTCAGGAAAGCTTTATTTAAAGCAGACTTAATATGGCGCGTCTTTTTGAATGTCCGGATGAGGGACTGCTACCGCGAGCTTCGACATTGACAAGGTAAGACTTGAGGGGTGGGGGTCTCAGGCTTCCCGGTGCGTGTTACTTATATTCACTTTGGTCTTCAACACCGGGTTAGACATCAGTTCCCTGTGTTGCACTATTTGGTGCCTAGATGATGCATTTATTGATGATTCCTTTTTGAGATGATCTGGGACGGGACCCCTATAACAGTATCCTTGGGTGGTTCCTGGTACATATGGCTGTATGGACTATGAGGGTTCGCCCTCACCTTCTCTGTTATGCAAATATGGGCCACTTGCCCAGGAAGAATAGTTCTTACACAATACACTGACTTTTTTGCCCGTATATTATGTCGCAGAACTAGAATGAGATGTGCGTCCTGGTTAAGGGTTATGGGTTTTCTATTTCTCATATTGTGAGATCCCACTTTTTAGACATGTCGTATGCTGAATGGCTTTAATTGTGGAAGCAATGGGAGACTCAATGAATGTATTTATTTTCTCTCATCAGGACTATTGGCCGCTACTGTGGCCTTTAGACCCTTTTAAATTTTAATGTGATTGGTAAAGGTGAACATGGAGGTAATATGATGTTTTTTTACCGTACCTCACCATGTTCCTGCCTGTTTCGAAGTTAAAATCCTTCTTTCTGGTTAGGACCTGGGTTATTGGTGGTAGAGGTCGTTTTGGATGAGTTGTATCTGTGATAACAGCGCCAATTAGGATGTGCGAAAAAGTAATGGCATTGTCTGAAACACAATTTTCTCATTGCGGTTAGGACCCGGGTTTTTGCCCTCCAGACAAATTGATCTACTTGGAAGTCAGTGGGATGCTGAAACTTATTTATGATTTTCGGTACGTTGTGTATAATTCTGTGACTCCTACTAGGCCTTGGCAGGGAACTAGTATAGTATCTGTATATCTATCTAGTGTTGTACTCAAACTAGGTGGGTTTGTCGGTCTTGATAACTGGTGGCATTGTGTTTGCTCTTTAATTGGAGCTTTGGTATTTCCTTTAATCAGAATCTAGGCCTCTAAGGAATAAGATTAAATTCTGGAACCAATTGTCTGTTGGATACTGATTGAGTGAACAAAGATAAAGACGCTTCTGGTGAAACTAATCTATTGTCTTTATACCTTCTGGTATATTTACTTATAACAAGAGAAGATAAGAAAATAAACCTTCTTTCTTTTGCTTTCTCCTCCTTTTTTCTTTTTCATTGTCCTTATCTTTTGCTTTTTTCTCCTTTTTACTTTGGTCTTGCTACTAAACATGGTTCTTTTGTTGTGCACACTCGGTGTACTACTCTCATATAATCCCTTTTCTTATGGGTTTTCCCATTTTCGAAGGCCTCAATACTTACTGTTTGTGATGAAAAATTATACTGAACTTCCTACCGAATATATGTTATGGATTTAGTCCAAAAACAATTATCAATGTTTATGTATTAGATTTATCGTATGGTCAGACTGATTTGCATATGGCCATGTTTGAACTGGGGTGGTGGAGTGAGCTAAAGAATGATGGATTAAACCCAGATCAGTTGACTGGGGGTGAGTGTTTGATTTGCTCAAACGCTCCGTCCATCATCCCCTTTGGCATCATTAGATTTACCGTATGTCCACATATCTAGTGTATTTTCTTCGTTGTTTAAGGCATTTTTTGTGTGGATACATATAATGATTTTAGATTTTTTGATTTGTTTGACATTTGAGATTGGTTGATAGTTGTGCCGTCCATTTGAGGTAATGAATTTATGTGTTTCAAATGCATATACACAATATGATGTCAGATTTTTTCTTGATTTTATTGTTTGCTGTGCCGTTCTTTCAATGTAATGAATTTATGTGTTTTATATGCTTATACACTTAATTATATATGTTGTCTATATATGTTCATGTATTGTCTTATGTATTAGGTGTACTTGGTGTGTTTTTATTTGTATACTTTTCAGCCCTGAAGAAGTTCCATTCGGAACGAAACGCGTTGGCTGATGTCCAAATTTTAAATTGAAAATTCAATAAAGGATATATTTTGGAATACATTTGGAATTCTCTGACTTCATAGTGGTGCACCGTCCTTCTTATGAATCCACAAACTAATGGCCTTGTTGAATGATTCAGCAAGATATTGAAAGGCATGATCATGGGACTCCATGAAAAACTCAAAAGAAGATGGGATGTCCTTTTGCCATGCCTGCTTTTAGCCTACGGACAGGTGCCTCAGAAGGAAGTAGAGTTTTCCCCTTTAAACGTCTGTTTGGCCATCCTGTTAGAGGACCACTTTGTCGTGTGAAGGAAGGCTGGGAGAAGCCTCATCATGAACCCAAGCAAAATATTGTGGATTATGTACTAGACCTGCATTCCCAGATGGCAGAGTACATGGGAAAACATCCAAAAACCTTGAGGCCAGCCAAGAGCTCCAGAAGCTGTGGTATGATCAAAAGGCTGAACTGGTGGAGTTCCAACAGGGCAGAAGGTATGGGCTTTGGAGCCTGTGACACCAAGGGCCCTCCAAGTCAAATGGACTGGTACTAGCCCTATCCTTCAGAAGAAATGTGAGGTCACCTACTTGGTAGACCTTGGCGCAAGCAGGAGTCCCAGGGGGTGATCAATGTGAACCAGCTAACATTTTTCTGTGACAGATTGGTTACTGATGAGGATCACAAAGCATACAGTGAACGTCTGTCTGATCCCCTCTCTTACAGTCCAAAAGATGGGTCAATTGATGGAGCGGTCTACTCAGACACCCTCTCTGCCCAATAGCAGGCTGACCAATGGCAAGTCCTGCAGCACTATGCCGAGGTCTTCTCCTTAAATCCTGGTCAGAAACCCTGGTGTACCCTTGATATGGACACTAGAGACTGCTTGCCTGTAAAACCAAAGATATATCAGCAGTCTGACCAAGTTACGGGGAGCATCAAAGCAGAAGTAAGCACGAAGCTGGAGATGGGGGTTATTGAACCCTCTGAGAGACTCTGGGGAAGCCCAGAGGTGTAAGAGAGAAATAAGATTTTTTGTGGACTACAGATGTCTCAATACGGTCACCAAAACGGATGGTCACTCTATACCCAGAGCTAATGAGTATTCCTTGTGTATATAAAATGTTTAGTTTGTATTACCTTCTTTAAATTATTTTAGATTGAAGTGTATATAGTAATTTTCACCTTGCATCTAACACCTTATTATGAGTTTGGCGGTACAGGAGCAGGACCGCCTCGCTCCCGTACCACCAAACCCATGTATGAACTGCCCGTCAAGTCAGGAGTTTTCTTCTGTCTGGCGGCCAGTTCTTTGGCTTTCCCAGTGCGGTGCCTATTAAACAGGCCCCGCAAAGGGAACGTCAAAGGCAGTACCTGCATGACATGGACAGCTGCAGTCCATGCCATACAGGTACTAGGGTTAATGCATACAGGGGGGCACATGTAGTTCACCCCTGCATGCAGCCATATGGCTGAGGCATCAGGGTTTCCTCGCCACCGCACCTTTCAATTCTGTCGTGCTGCCACGAAAATTGTGGCGGTAAGGAAACTCATAATATGCTTAACGGGGCTGCATCAGCCCTGCCAAGCATATTGCAGCCTCAAGACTGCTGCACCACCGCAAGGGATCTCTCATCCCTGGTGGTTGCAGTGGTTCCAGGGCAGCCCACCCACCTAGTTTCTAATAGGGTGGTTGGCAAACACTGCGCCCCCGCGTGTCTGGGGGTCCGAGGATCACCAGACTCCTAATAAGCCAATTAGAGTAAAGTGGGAATAGTAAATGTAACCCATAAAGTGTCAAACCTCTTTCCCCAATATGGTTAGATTGGTGTGGGAATAGTACATGTCACTCCTTTAGTGACCCATGCCTTCTCCCAATATGGTTAAATTTGAGTGGAAATAGTAATATCACCCCTTTAGTGTCAAACATCTTTCCCAAATATGTTTAGATTGGAGTGGGAATAGTAAATGTCACCACTTTATTGTCCAACACTTCCATCAATATGGTTAAATTGGAGTCGGAATTGTAAATGTTGTCCTTTTGTGTCCAACACCTTCTCCTAACATGGTTAGCTTGGAGAGGGAACAATAAATTACACCATTTTAGTGTCCTATGTTTTCCCCAGATTAGTTTAAATTAGAGTGGGAATAGTAAATGTCACCCTTTTAGTATCTACGGGCCCGATTACAAGTTTAGCGGACAGGGTTAGTCTGTCACAAATGCGATGGATATCCTGTCCACTAAACTACAATTCCATAATACCCTACAGAACTTGTAACGGAGTATACCATCTGCCAAACTTATAATCAGGCCCTAAGACTTTCTTAAAAATGGTTTATGTTGGAGTGTGATTATTTAATTTAATAATTTTAGCCTGAAATCCTTTATTTTAATTGTGTTGGTATGTATTAGAGGTATTTTGTGTTATTTCATTAATTTTGTTAGTGTAATATAATAAAAAATGTGCATAATTCTAGGCAAGATTATCAAGAATTACTATTTTTATAGAATAAAAACAATACATTTTTCTCATTTTGTTGGTTTTTAAATATCTTTTAATTGTATAATTGTACATGTTTAAATATATATATTTCAACATAAAAAGAAACATTTATATGAAGGTAAGTAAATTATGTTTTTCATGATTTTGATTTTTAAAAAAAAGCAAACTATATATAATTACTATTGTATGCTGTATATTTCCCACTTTCATTTTTGTTTTTTTTAATAGTTTAACTGATTTATATACATGTTTTCAAAATAATTTTTAACATGATTTTTCATAATATCTTTAAAAACTGTATATATCTTATACTATTACCTAATTTATATTTTACAATTTTGTAATATTTATTAGCATATTTTTCATATATTGTGCATTGTAATACTTTTGTTAAATTTTTTCACACATTTATTCAACATTTTTACATTATATTTCATTCATTATCATGGATAGATTGTCTTTTAGGTTGAGCCTAGCGTTGCAGCGCATGGGCTTCTCGCTTCGCGAGGCATGCAGTATTCAGTATAGCTGGAAGCTCCGCCCACTCTCCGCCTATCTTTTTCATTGGCTTAAGTCCTAAATGCTGCCTTCCGATTGGTTTTAGGCTTGTTAGTCCCCCCTCATGACGACCATGTCTTCATTTGTATCCTTCCATTGCTACTGGCCCATTTACTCCAAACACTATTTTCTTCCCTGTCTCCTTCCTGCAGTCCGTGATTTCTTGGTCCCCCCTCCACCCCCCCACTCCCGTTCGTGCCCTCTCCCCCGCCCGCACTCCCGTTTCCAATGCAATAGGTCTCGCGTAAATGAGAGTCCTATTGCATTGCAAATGCCTGTTTTTTTAATGACACAGGAACAACACGATTACCAGGTTGTCATTTTCAAGATTCCCCAGGAGATGACACTGTTGCCTTTCGCGTGAAGACCGCGATTACAGATGCTGTCTGAGTAATCTTTGGACCTAGAATTTTATATTACACTATTTAATTAGCATTTAATCACTCACAATTCAACTTCCAAGCAGGGCAAGCTCCGAACCTAGACTAAAAGCAAGGATACGCTCCCACAGCTTATAAATGATCTGCTGTAAGTAAGGGACATTACTATTGAGTGTCGCACTGCACCCCCGCCCACCCATTTGCCATATGATTGCCCCATACTTCGTCATCTCTGACCGGGCTTGTTCATGGGACTGCTTAGGGGGCTGTCCGGGGTAATACAGTATTATATACAGCAAAATTTCACTTGAGTAACTTTCAACAAACTGGCATTTTTTCGCCTGTGTTGCAAAATGTACTCTAGACCACAGGCGAGTCCAAGATGTCACTCAGAAGCGGGGGGCTCCTCTTTAGGGGGTGCCCAAGGCACAGACCCCACTTTTCTCCTCAGGTCTGAGGTGGGAGGTGCTGCAGTACGTCAGAGGGGGTGGCACGGGGCCCCTCTCGGTGTCTGGCGGAAGTCACTTGTGCATGTGTGGGGGGCACCAGGTTCGGCTTGGAGCCTGTCAGACACAGGGGGCTCCAGAGCGGTCTCCAGCTGTCACGCGCTCAGGTCCCACAGGCACTCAGTGTGCAGCACACCTGAACGTGTACACGGCTCTGTTATAGCCCACATTTGTCTGTGAAGATCTCTGGCAGTGACGTTTTGTAAGGACTGGTTTGCTCACTCACACATCACTGGCATAAACTTCCATACAACCACCATCACACAAGTTCGCCCTCCGACACCTAATCACCAACTTTCATAGGGCAACATACCCACAACCATACATCCAAAAAACTGCACAGTGGAACCGATCTGCCCCTGGGACATTCGTTAATAACAAAATCACAATCAGTTTGGAGTCCCTCATCAGTCTCTAATGCCCAAGACCATTCTTCACCAGTAAAAACTCCACAATGATGTGCGTCTTTGGCTGCAATAAAACAATCCCCGTTCTCTTCACCCAGATGGTCTTGAACAGGTGAACAGTAAAGTTGTTCTGGAATAATTTGGAACTCAGCCTTCCAATCCTGCAGGAGTGATCCTTAATGACATTACCACCCAGGATACAAATAAGAGGTTTATGGTCTGTCACTCATACAAATTTCTTCCCCCACCAAAAACTTACAAAACTCTTGATGGCCCAACAGCATGCCAACGATTCTCTTGGGCAAAATCTCCACCTAAACCAAACTTACTGGCATCCACTATCACGACAGGGTCAGAGGGGCACAACACTTTTTGCTGATTCAAAATCCTGAATTCTTTGTTGCATGACTTATCCCACACAAAACCCTTCTTCTTAATCACAGAACTTAAATTCTCAGTCTTCGGAGCAAAATGCGGAGTGACAGTAAATTGTGGTGACTTTGACCGTATAATGATATCTGTGTCTTTATATGACACCATCTGGCATGTCACTGATTTCAATGTCCTCTGAGATGTCATCCATGATGTTATGCATGAGGTGATTAACGGTGCACGACAGTGAGTGGAAGTCATAGCATACCATTAGAGGCAAATTCTGGGGTGTTAATATTTTGCAATTTAACCGTAATATCACCTTAACTGTGGTTTTCTCATCGAATACTCTATAGGTTGAGAACAACTGTTCCATTATAATATGACCTGTTGAACAGTTCAAACGCTTCACAGCTCGGATAAGGACACACTTTCTCCTATTCATGTGCAGGTGGGAGTGTAGGTCCAGGTGTGCAGGACGCTTCAGAGTGAACTAGAACCTTTTTCCAGGGGCGTAACTTCACCCCCCCAAATTTATTTACTGATAGTTGGGTACAAGTGCTTTCAGTCAGGTAGTGTGAGATGTCAGTCGGATTTCCTCAGGGATTTTTACACAGACAAAAATGTGCACACACACTCGCCTTCTCTGTTTTGAAAGTCCTCAGAATAATAAATATTTCACAAAATATTGTTTTCTCTCTTAGTGCTCTTTAGGCCTCTCTCATGCACCCTGCTTTGTCCTATAATGTATTTAAACATTATATGCCAGCCTGATCGTCAGAAAACCTGAAGCTTCCCCTTCCCTCCAATCTTACTGATCAAGCGAAGCCTCCAAACCTTTCAGGCCACTGGTTCTTCCTAAGTGACTTGCTAGACCCACATGGTCCTGCTCCCTGGATAGCAGCCTTTCCCCTCCCAGATTGATCCAGGACAGTACCCTGCCTGGCCGAGAGGGGGAGATGTAGGCAGGACAGGGAAGAAAGGTTAGTTGGGCAGATCCCTTCTACTGCTCTTACAGGAATCCATGGATCTACCTAAATTCCTCTGGGTCCTAGATGGGGGCTTTGGTCACCTGCGTGAAAGCCACTGGTTCTCTAGTTCTTGGTCTACATTTTCTGAAGGAGAAAGCTTGGGTGCATAGGCCAGAGGTATTCTAGGATGTCAGCCATAACCTTTAGATACATAAGAGACAACGCTGCCTGGCTCTGGACTTTAACATCACATTCCACATATAAAAAGGGTGACACTTAATTCAAAGTTCAGGGCTTTCTCTCAACTCTGAAGGCTTCACTCATCACAATTCGGAGGCTTAAGATCCAATCCCTTAAAGAACCGGGCTGCCCGCACCAGGGTTTTCCATAACACTGATTAGTTTTAGCGTCAATGGACTGATCTATTGATGGTTTGCAAAGGGCAGACTGGCCAGTACTAGTAGGGATTACTAAATTGTCCACTTATTCCAAACCTTACAAAGACTAACAAGAGTGATAAGAGTAGGTGCATGAAAAATGACAATATCAAATAATCCCAAAATATAGCATTAGCCGTCCAAGGAGAAAATACTGAATCCGAATCTCTGAAAATGTTCTGAATGTCGAAGAATTTCTATATAACTCCACCCATCAATGTTTTCAAAATCCATGTCTCTCAGGTGTACTCTTAGTTAAATGATGATTTTATGACATGGTAATGGGCATTTAGACTAATCACTGGCTAGTGAATGGGAAGACATTGTCTGGGAATTTTTTTTTGCTTATTAGTTTTCAGTACCTCCTCAATAGAAGGGGCATGCTGCTGCCACATATGGGGGAAAGCTTGAAGACCTTTTAAAAAGTGTGCCTGACCCTAAGGAATCCTCGGGAGAGTAGCTAGTAATCCCCGTCCATGTACAAGATATCCCAGGAATGAACAGAAGGAAAACTTAAGGCAATATGAGCAGGAATGAGAAGTAAGCAGCAGTAGTTCGCGAACTCCTCACACACCAAGAGAAAACTAGCAACAAGCATTTGCAATGCAACAGGTCTCGCATTTACGGGAGTTTGAGCTAGTGGTATTGCAAATGACAATGCCTTTTATTTATGTTTTGGTTTTTGAAACAAATAAAATGCATTGTAATTTACAATGCCAATATCTTAAACTCGTGTAAATGCGAGACCTATTGCAATGCAAATGTTTGTTTTAGTTTACTTTAGCAGCCTTTTTTTTTTTAACCACTTCCTTCTATTTTGCAATGTATGTGTGTTATTTTTCATCTTTTTTTCCCGAAACCAGGTTGCGGTAAGGTGCTGGTGTTCGTCAGACAAGGTAAGTTTCTTTCTAAGTACATTTTAAGGTTTTGAGGGTAGCGGGGTTGACAGAGAAGGTCTACAAATTATTTTTATTGTTGAAAGTAGCTCTTTGGAATATTTTGATGTATTAATGAACATCTTGCTAACCTTCTGTAACCCATTATCGGGTAGGGCCTGGATCTAGCCACAGATTCCTTATTATTGAATCTTTCAAGGTGCGAGACTGGATCCCAATTTCTTTCGCCGTATCAAGTCTGTAGAGGGCATCACATGACTCTGTAGCGACGTTGTCAACTGGTTGTCATTGCCAGAGTCCATATAACTCCCTCGACGTTAGTTTCTTCCATGATTATTTTCTGCACTCACAACGTGGAGCCACATATAGAAACTGCGGACTGAAACAGTGTGCTAAGATAAAAGACACAGTTGTGTCCAATAATCACTGGATTCTTCATTTTTTACAGGATGTCAATGACCATATCGAAATCTTTGAGACCAAAGAAGATTCAGTTCGCAAAGCAGGGTGGGCAAGAGGCTTGTTAAGAATTCTGCGGCTAGATCCTGTCTCTACCAGATAATGTGTTACCGAAGGTAAGTAACTTGCTCATCTGATAGAGACATCTAGCCGCAGATTCCTTAATTTAGAATCAAATGCCAGAGCCATACAATTCAGAGAGGAGGATCTGTAAACTGAGACCATGAAAAGTCTCTTACTAAAAATAAACAGGTACAGAACAAGAGAAAAAGACCTGACATTCATAATAATTTAGGTAATCAATAATATACTCTACCACATAAAAGCCAGCGGAAGAAACTACAGGCAAGTAAAGTCGCAAGACATTTAAACCATGGGAGTAAAATACCCATCTTTGAATGAGAAATCTGTTAAGGAAGACAGCCAACAATACAAGTATAAAGCTATTTGCACCCCTAACAGGATTGAAACCATAAATTCTCACCTCACACTAACTGTAGACATAACCACAGTAACAAACGTCATTAAAACAATCAAGGCCTGGGGACAACATTACTCCTGACAATAAGACAATGTCGCAAAATGACCGTAGGAAAATAAACCCATTTGGTCTTATACCCAGGCCCAAACCACGTGTTCAAAGCTGTGGAACACAGAGCAGCAGGTCATGCCACTTAGCAATACCTTAATTCCATAGAAAGTCCAATCCTAGCCGAGACTGCTCTGCAAATTACACAGAGAAAAATTCATCTCCCGTGGGGAAAATATAATGAATGTGTAGGAAGCTAGATCTGTATATACTATACCAAAGTAAGGTATAGTGTACCCAGAGTCCAGGGAGTCCCCAGGGATAGAGTAGAGGCTACATTAGTCAAGGGCTAGCAGCTCTCAGTGATAGCGTGGTCGAGCAGATAGGCTTATCAGGCGGGTGTGTTAAGCATTTATTGTATTCACTCAATCAGGACTGAAGGGACACACTCAGACTGAATCCAGACAAATTGGGTAAGTGTAAAAAAAAAGGTATACTTATGTTCTAGAACCAAACTCAGTGTAGGTAGGTAAAATATACTTTCAATCATTAAACTTTGCTATATAATGCAATTGGGAATGGATTTGCAATTTTTACAGGTTTGTATTGCTTTTAAAAACAGTTTGAATTGCATTGAAATTACTTTGGATTACTTTTGTGTTACTATTAGATTACTTCAACTACTCGGGTGATATACCTAGATATCACAGCATTGATCCTGCGAAAGGTAAGTAAGACTTTTCTTGATTTAAAACACAGTTACTTTTCTCTCATACATAACAAAGGTCAACACATTTTTATTCAGAGAAATCCGTAACATTGGTTCCTATGGGAAAAAGGGTGTTAAAGTTTTACAGGTAAATAATGGACCTGTGAGTATGACTTAAAGGTTAGGACCAGTATTTCCCAAGGTCCAGTTAGGCACTCAAATTGTACCACCAGCAACACTGGCGCGGCCGGGTGCAGAGTGCAGAAGCCCAATGTTAGCCAATAGAGCTAAGGGGGCCTTCGGTCAGGGGCTGCTTATGAGCAGGCCACTTGGTTGCGGGAGCATAGCTCCTGGGAGTAGGAACAACACTGCAGGGGCCAGCAATCAGCACAGGAGCTGCACCACCAGCGGCACAGAGGCTGGTGGATGCATGGTGCCAAGAAGACGTTGGGAGCCCAATGATTCGCAATGGAGATCTCATGTTTGAGGAAAAAGCTGCAGACTCCGGCAAGGAAGCTTCCCTAAGGCAACATTGGAAGGAGAGATAGGTTGGGGTCTTGGGGGATGCCTGGACACCATTGGTTGGGCCACCAAAGGCTGTGGGGTGTAGCGTGAAGGGGTGTCGTGAGGTGACGGATCTTCTTACCAGCTCCAGTCGTGGTCGGGGGAACCCTTCAGGTTGAGGCTGCAGGCATCTGTCTGGAGCTTGAGGCAGGTCAGGGATCACCGGTTCCCAGATCAGGATTGCCAGGGGGACCTCCTCGTTGTGTTGGGCCACTCGGAATCCATCTGTGGGCTTCGGGTGCAGAGTGGTGCAGAACTGCAGAGCCGTCTAAATCCAGGTTCTTGTCTTGGAGTCTTTCTTTGAGCAAATCCGGTGCTCACAGGAGACAGAGTCCTTCAGATGAGTGCAGGACAGGTCCTCTGTGTTCTGGGTGGTGCTACCTGCTGGACACACCAGATTTTCCACTGTAGGCAAGTATGAGTTGGGGCAGGCCAAAAGGGCTGTAGCCAAAGCAGTAGGTGTCCTTTCCTTCCTGGTTCACTACAGCTTTTCGGTCCTCCTCCTTTCTTTCTCAAATCTGAGGCATGGTTTGGGGTTGCCCCTGAATACTAAATGTAGGGGTGTTATAGGGGTGTGCAGGTTGAGATCAATGGGTCTCTTCCTTGGGGTGGGTACACCTTCTATTATGCCACCCTCCGTGGGAGGAGGTAAGGAGCCTCTCTCTAATGGCTGTATCCCCCCCATCTTCAAGATGCCAGGGACTGAGATGTGTGCTTCACCTCGTCTCCCCCATCTGAGGCGTGGGGTTGGCATAGGTGGGCACACCTCTCTTCCTTACTTGGCTTTCCGGCCAGTTCTCCTGCCAAAAGTAGTTGGCAGAACCGGTGGGAGCTAGCTGCTGGGGGCAGCAAAAGGCAGGGACAGATAAAGGTGGCATGCCTTTGTCACTTCCCCTTCGTGGACCCAGCCCATACTGGGGGAGGAGGCATGAAACCTCTGTTAGTGTTAGTTGCATGATATTATGAACTGGGGGGCTTCTTAGAGGACCCCTCCATTACCTTTATGTTTAGCGGTACAGGGTCTGCCTGCCTGCCCGCACTGCTGCTGGCTTCAGGCACTTTTCTGCCCCCTGCTGATGAGCCTAACTCAGCCAGGGGAAGCTGAGCAAAGGGTTTCCTGCAAAGGAGAACTGTGACCACCTCTCCTATAGAATTAGGTAGGGTGGGGGAGCTTCCGAACGCCACTAGACTGCATTGAAGTACACATTTGGTGCCCTCCTTGCATAAACCAGCTTTGCCCAGTTCACGAGTCCTTGGCTTCTGCTCTGCTACAAAACCACACACAGGTTAGGGGCGTGTCCACCCCCTGTCCAGCTCCTCCCTAGGGAGGTGCCCAGAGCTCCTCCAGGTGGCCTCTTGACTCTGCCATGTTGAATCTTGGCCCTTGGGAGCACCTGTCTGGCTAAACCAGCTGTGTAGTGTCCAATTCCATCCCTGATAGGTGGGTCATCATGGAAGAGGTCCTTCCCCTTTTTAGTGTTATTTAAGGGGTCCTCTGAGGGTAGGCCCTTAGATTTGTTTGAACAACAACTTAAAGATGCAACTGCCTGTCATCTGAAGACTGTTTGAGGACGATTCTGCTGGTGGACTCTGGAGCTATGCTGTTCTTCAAGCCAGGACCCATGACAAAACTGCGTTGAGTAGGAAGATTCCCGCTGCATCTTCGTTCCTGTGCTTCTTCAAGTTCTGCAACTCCATGGCGGTGCATCCCCTGAGTCACCAAGGACTCAGACTGCATCCAAGCCTCAAGGAATCTCCTTTGAAGTGAAGTCACTTTCCTGAATCCGCTGGCACCTCTAAGTCAACAACCAGTTTGATGATCTTGCTGTTCCACAGACATCGCCCAGCTCTGCAACACAGGTGGTAGTTTATTGGTTCCCAGAGGCCTGACAAGTCTTCCCTGCAAGTTGGGCGACTGAAATCCCCCTCCAGCCAATTTGAACTGCGTCCCGGAGCATCGTGTCTGATTTTTTGTTGCCAAGGCACAGCTTCAAGAATGACATCCTGCTTGCATCCTCTGCATCACGCGCCTTCATCTCCTGTGTGCAGCTAAGTCTTCCCTACCACCTTCTGTGCCTGCAGCCAGAGGGTCCTCGAGGGGGCTCCCTTGATTCCTGCTGGCTCACGTGTGCGCTGAGGGCTGGCCCGGACTTACCCATGCTGGGTTAGCCCCACAGACCTTGCTAGTCTGCAACAAAGAGTCTTCTCCCATGAATCATTGTTTGCTTTTGGCAAGGCTTGTTGGTGGACCTGCTGACAAATGGTGGTCCTGCTGACCAATGACCTTCCTGCACTCGTCGACCGGCGTGGGACAACTTGTGAATGGCTCCTGGGCTTCAACAACTTCGCCTGGTCCCCACAGCTGCTGCTTCATCCTCACCGTGCTCTAGCAAGAACCTCCGACAAGGGCTGGTATTGTGCTCCCGTACCTCCTGGTCACCTCTGTGTGGTTTGGACTCTGTCCCCTCTGCTTTCAGGTTCTTCTTGTCTGGATTCTATGTCCTTATTCCACCGGCCTGGCCCACAAGACTCTGTAGCTTCTGTTCTTCCACAAACCTTTACTGTCGTCTATGGGCTGTTCCAGCACCACTACATCCCTATGAACCTGGGTGTAGGTATCCAGGTCCCTGGGGCATCCACGGGTGAGAGTACTCTCCAACCTTCCTTGATCCAAACGGTTTGTTTGGGGTTTATTGGGAAGGGTCCTAGAACTCTAAAAACCCAATTGAGACTTATTTTTGCATTATCCTATGGACATCTGACTCGATGTAACCACTCTGCACCCATGTGTCCTAGGGTCCCTGCCAACTCACCTAGGGTGGTTTTGTGCTTCTCCTGGGTTCCTCCATCCTTGAGTATAAGTCTTGTTTTGGTAACCTTTTTGCATTCCACTAATATATGGTTTGCTCCCCCCTCCACCACGACCAGTGGATTTTCCTATGCTACTTGCCAGTTTCTAAAGTTTTTCTTGTGTGTATTTGATATCTCTGGGTAGGGGAGATACCATGCAAGTGACTAGTGGGTGTTAATAAAAGTATTTTTATACTCACCTGGTGTGGTTCTTATGTGTAAGCTTGCTGACTGACTCTGTGGTAATTGTAATCTATTTACATCCTCCTGAGTAAGCTTAGCTGCTCTCCATGACTACCCCTTGAGAGCTTTAGATGTCAGGGACATGAACACTATCACTTAGAGTTGCCTGAACTCAGCTCCTCACCATAGGTGGACACCATATACTGAGCCACCCTCCTACAGCAGTGCCCAGCCCTCATTACACTTAGAAGCACCATTCCTGCAGCACACACAAATGAACCCAACGCCAGGACCGCTCCTTCCTTTGTCACCATAGAAAATAGGGAGCTAAACCCCTCATCAGAACATGTTTGGACCTGTGAAAGATTCAGAAGAAGGACCGCCCTGCTTTCTGAAGAAGGAAGACTGAACCTGCTTGCTTAGAACCTAGGACCCGCTGACTGAATCCAAAGGTCCATCGGTAGACCTCTACTTCAGCTACAGAAACACAACAAGCTTCCAGAGGTCTCCCCACAACTGTTCAGCTGACCTTCATCAACTGGTCCTGCCCGAGTCCTGCTGCTGGTCACTACTTGAATGACTATTGAACCCCAAGAGGTATCTCCCAGGTCCTAGACTCTTGGCTGGTATCAAAATGTCCTCCTGCTGAACTCTAGGTGTAACTCGAGACGTTTTTGGCTCCTCCCAAAGTGGACGCTTTGTGTCAAACAATAACCGCTTGCGATGCCTGCTTGTGCAAATCTCCTGTGAAAACTGCTCATTGCATCAGCCACAATAGTCAACGTCAACAGGGACAGTCTGTCAGCCCCAGCATCAAGCTGCTCTTCCTGTCAACAAAAACCACTGGCGCAGTCAGCAATGCGAGTCCACTGCAAAGAGTGCAGTTTGCATCAGCCCTGACAGACCATGCCAGTAGCAGCAGACTGGGTCGACTGCCACTACGAGGCTCCAGCAATGACTGAATCTTTGCGCTACAATAGTGACCATCTGTGACCCCTGACCTGCTCCTTGTGCCAGCATCGGACTCTGTGCAAAACCCACCAATGTGAATCTCCACTTGCAGCTCCTTGCGTGGACTCAAGAGAAAACAAACTCTCACTGGGACAAGCCTAGTTCCTGTATTGGACCTGCACTCCATTGCGGTTGGCCTGAAATGATGACTTTGTGCTGTAGTTCAGCGCACCCAGATAGACATGACTGGTGCTTCGTGCTTTTGGGGGGTATTGTCACCTAGAACTTAAAAAAGGGGTTACTCCAGTCCTACAATTGAATTTATTGTTTTTTGACATACTTTAAACTCACTCACTTTTTCTAAATTGGGTTTGGATTTTTCTTGTGTTGTGTTTCCTGTTTAATACTGTTGAATTGCTTCATAAATACTTCACACATTGCCTCCAAGTTAAGCCAGACTGATTTGTGCCAAGTTACCAGAGGGTTGAGCAAAAGTTTATTCAGTAGCTTTTGCAGTCCAATCTGAAGAGGATTGTGTTTATGGAGGGGGGCTTCCACCCGCTCAACTAACCCAATTTCTTAGAGGAATTTAGAGACAGACATGTACCCCTCCCCCTCCCCCATCAATAGAGTATAGGCCTATTTATGATTTTGACGGTCCATAGGACCACCAAACCCATAGTGGGGGTGACCACCGCACCTGCGGTGCAACCGCTGTATTATAACTTTGGCGGTCACACTGCCATTAGACTGACGCAACTGCCAGAGATCCGTGATCCCTTAGTGTTGCTGCGGCGGTCTGGGGGCAGCAATATGCTGGTGATGCCACTGGGGCACTGCCAAGCATATAATGACTTGCCCGACCTCCACACTTTTCATGGCGGTGATCCCGCCATGAAAAGTTTGGTGGTCAAGAAAGTAGGGGGGCCCTGTAGGGCCCCTGGTGCTTCTGTGCATGCAGGGGGGGCAAATAGTGTGCCCCTGTGTGCATGCAGATATGAGCCTTTGAACTGCACACCTGCAGGAATTCCATTCCGCCTGCCTACCAGACCATGAAATAACTCGTAATCTGGTGGGTGGGCTGCTGTTGAGTTTGGCGGTCTTGAAGTGGGGCGCTGGTGTGGCAGCCCGCTCCAGGGCCCCAAACTCATACTCAGGCCCTATGCCTCTTGCTATTCAAAAACTGCCTTCTAAAGTTACAAGAAGAAAGGGACCCAAAACTACAGTAAATTACTCTACCTCAGAGCTGAATAATTCCACTACCACACACGACCAACCACTGGTATTGCAATACCCTCCAAGAGAAAATAATGACAATAAGTACCTAAAATAACAAGTCCTTGCAATGCAAATTTGACTCACATTTGTTAGAGTTATTGGAGTTGTAAATGGCAATTTCTTTTACCTATGTGTTTTGGAGTGGAGTGGATGTATGTGGTGTGTAGTGGAATTCTGTGGGTTGTATTAGAATTGTTAGTTGTTGAAGTTGTGTGTGGTGTAGGATGGATTTGTGTAGTGGAATTATGTGGCATGGTATGCAGTGGAAATATGTGGATAGTATATATGTGGTATTGAGTGTATTGGAATAATGTTAAGTGTTAAGACTAATGTGGAATGCCATTTTGTGCTATAGAGTGGTATGTTGTGAGGTTTGTTGTGAAGTGTAATTATGGGGTGTTGCTGTTTAATTTTGTGGCATAATGTGGAATTCTGTGGTGTGGATTGAATGTATGTTGTGTAATTGAGTTGTTGAGTTAAAATATGTGGTTTGTTGTCGAATTATGTGGTATGGAATGGAAATGTTTAATGTCGAATTGTATGGCGTTGAGTGCAATTATGCTGATTGGAATTAAGAGGCATGGTATGGAGTGTATATGTGTGGACTGTGTTAGCAAGTTTAAAAATTATAAAACATAAGTACAAAAAAGGCATCCTTTCATTGCGCACACATTTACAAAACCTTATAGTGTGCAAAGACTTGAGCAAATTTCAAAATGAAAACATACACTGTCAACCCCCTATTCTACTGTGACTTTAACAGACAAACTCAGGGGCACTTCCCTGAGCATACATAGGTAGAGGGCAGGTTATGGGGAGAGGGTTCTGCCCAGAGAGGATTCTTTAGGTACTTTGAGAAGGAATACAGTCTAAGCACAAAGAAGGAGGAGGACACATTGGCTCACAGAGAGGTCAAATAAGATAAACTAAAGGCCTCATTACGATGTCGGTCAGAAAGCATTCCGACCGACTCCTTGTCGGAATGGTTTCTGACCGAATCAGATTTAGTAAGTCCGACCAACCGATTACAATGCTTCTGAACACCGTTCTGTTGGATTCCCATTGACTTCACTGGGAGTGTGTTCTGACCGACAACACAGGCTCCCATTGAAGAAAGGGGTGGGTGCGTAAAACCTTGCACCCTGTGGCAGGCAGTCCATGGTGCCTGCCACCGTGTGCATGGTTGGAAAGAGGGGAGCCATGGGTGCCCCCACAGACTCCAACCGGAGAACTCCGGATGAAGGGTGGCCTGCTACGGGCCCTCAAAGTTGGTTTCTGACAGACGATCCGTGTAGGACAAACCGATTCTGAAAGGTTGTCCAAATCCAACATCGTAATACGTTGGTCGGAAACAGTCCGTAGGCCTCTACGAGTCGGCTCTGACCGACTCAGTTTCTCCGAATGCCATTCGGAACTGACTCGGAACCAACTCAAAGTCAGAATGGTTTCTGCCGATCGTAATCGGTCGAATAGGTTTCTGAATAGGACGGAAATGCGGGTTCTGACACAGATTTGGACAAACTGAATGCCGTTCGGAGCCTTTCGATCAACATTGTAATGAGGCCCTAAGAGAAGATACCTTGGCACTTAAACTGCCGTCCCAGACCAGCGAGGTCGAAGACACATCGCTGGCAGAAGGTGTGGGTGCTGGAGTGAGATTAAAGGTGTGGAATGGGTGCCTTCTCCCAATAAGCAGCCCAAGTCTGTGCACACAGTCCCAGCCAATAAATGCCCTCTGCCCCTGCCCAACAGAAAGGAGAGAGCAGTTTTTCCCCTGCTAATACGTTGGAAACTGCTTTTATTTGGAGGCAGTGCTTAAAATTAAGCAATCATTTGTAAATGCACAGTATAAAAACAACTTTAAGGGGCATATCAGCAACAACCGGCAATAATTATCGCTGAGCGCACTTAGCGCTAGGATAATTATCGCCGGCTAAGGTGGATTTTTATCGCTGAGATAGCGTGCTATTAGCAACGCTTATCTCAAAAGCGATAAAAATCCTAGCACTAACTGCCTAACGTGAGAGTATCGCTGGAAACCCAGCGATAATCTCACAAAATGTGGTGTTAGCTTGTTGATAGGGCCTCACAAACTTAGCCATGATATCCACCTTCCATAGGATATCATGGCTAAGTCAGTCCTGAAGCAGGCGTAAGGAAAGTAGCGATAACAGGGGTTATCGCTACTTTTCTTGCTGCTATGCTTCATAGCGTGGGGCTTGATGATAGGAGAAATGTCGCTTAGCGACATTTCTCCTGTCATGTCAGGTCAGGAACGCCCACTTTGCATCTCATTAGAGATGCAAAGCTGGGCGTTCAGTATTCGTGCGCTAATGCAAGGTTTCACGCGTTAGCGTGACCTTGCTAATTAGGCGATAAAATTATCGCTGCTTTTCGGCCGAAAACGGCAGCAAAAGCGGCGATAATTTTCTATCGCCGCCTTGTAGATATGCCCCTAAATCTTTAAAATGTAATGTTTACAAAGAGATGCTGTGATGAACATACATTTGTACTGTTTCTAAGGGAGATAAAAATAGGGAAAATCTTCTGTGATGGTGTTATAAGAAAATTATATGGAGATAGAGGGAAACTCAACAGGACAGAAAGGGAACTTTTTGAATTCTTTAATGTTTTATTAAAATTAAAATAAGTAAAAGTATATCTTGTTGATTTGGTGCAACAACATCGAAAATCATACAAACAAGAGCCAAACCTCGTTTGGAATTATTTTACTAATTGTTACTATGAAACCTGTTCTTGTGGTGCTTTCAAGGATTAGATGAAAAGCTAAGAACACTGGCAATTAAGTTACCAATGCCATATGCGCTGTTATCAGACTGGTAGCTAGGAGAAATATAAAATGGCAGGCAATTATGGAAAACTCAAAATATAGGGACATTACAAATAGGTAAATGCAATGACAAAGCCATTATAAACTGTTATATTGAAATGGTGGGCCCTACTCTGAAAAGCAGGCCTAATTACCAAAATAAGGTGACAACAAATTGCAAATATTGTGACAAGAAGTCTATTATGTTTTGTATAATTAGGGGAGAAAGTACCTATTTATGTTTGGTGAGAAAATGTAAATTGTTTATTTTGTAAAGAGAAGAAATGACGGGTTTAATCAAGCAAACACATGAACCACTCAAGAAAGCGGGCAGAGAATTAAAGAAAACTGATGTCTAATCTAAAGAACATCAATAGATGGGAAAAGAAACATCAAATCATTGATGTTAGCAATAACAAGCAATGATAAATGCATTAGGTTTCACCTATGTGAATATTAATATTCTTTTTATTTGCAAGTTTAGGATGAGTGATAATTGCTGGGATTAGGAGCAGAGTGTGTAGAAGGAACACTAAATTGCAGAAAAGTGGCCATGAAGTAGAAGGAGTTACAGATAGGAAAGTAGCAAGAAGAAAGAGGCCCAATAAAAGAAAACAAGTTGGTGTGGTGGTTGGGGTGGTGTGGGGTTGGATGGTATAGATTGAGGCAGACTGCAATGGGGTAGAGTGTGGTAGATAAGGGTAGATTATGTTAGAATAAGACAGATTGGAGTTGGGTAGACTGTAGGAGGGTAGATTGTAGTGGGACAGATTGGGGAAGAGTGAAGTGGGGTAGATTGGAGTGAAGTAAATTGGGATACAGTGGAGTGGGGTATAGCAGATTGAGGTAGATTGTGGCAAAATAGAGTGAGTTGAAGTGGGGTTGATTGGGGTGGCTTGGACTGTGGAACAGGAGGTAGATTTTGGTTTAGTGGAATGCGGTAGATTGAATTGGAGTGGGGTAGATTGGAGTGAGGCAGCTTGGAGTGGGGTAGATTGGAGTGGGTCTGGAGTGGTCTAGGTGTGTAGCTTGGAATGGAGTGGTGTGAATTGTGGTAGAATTGAGTCGGGTAGATTGTGTTTGGGTGGAGTGGGTTAAATTGCTGTAGAGTGGAGTGTGATAAAATAGGGTCTAGTGGGGTGTGGTAGACTGTTAGTTTGTTGTGGGATAAATTGGTGAACAGTGGAGTGGTGTAGATTGAGGTAGACTGTAGTGAAGTAAAGTGAGGTAGAGTGGAGTAGGTTAGATTGGGATAGTCAAGTGAGGTAGTGAATTATTTAGTGGGGCAGAGAGGAGTGGTTTATAGTGTGGTAGAGATGAATATGACAGTGGGGTAGATTGGAGTGGGGTAGCTTCAGATAGATTGTAGTGTATTAGAGTGTAGTAAATTGGAGTGGTATAGATTGGAGTGGGGTTGATTGGGTAGAGTTGAGTGTGGTTGATTGGACAGTGTAGTGTGATGTGGTGGAGTGGGTTACAGAGGGTAGGTCGTGGTAGGGTGGGGTTAAATGGGGTTGATTGGAGTGAGGTGGCTTGGGTAGATTGGCATGTGGTAGTTTGGAGAGAGTTGAGTGGGTTAGTTTTGAAAGAGTGGAGGTGCTAGATTGGGGTAGGGTGGAGTGGGGTATAGAGTTTTTTATGTGGTCAAGGAGTGGAAATACAATTATGAGGAGGTATTACATTTGCCATGGCTTGAATATTTGTGCTCTAAAAAAAGCACTATGGATGGAGCAGCATGCAGTGCGAGGTGGCAAAAAATAATACCATCACATTGTGAGCAGAGGATGGCCGTTGATTAAATTTGATTAATCTGTGTTTAGATCCTGGTCCACAGAAAGGCGGCAACTAATGTTTGACGAGCAGTGGCCAATTAAGGTGGCTGCAAAGAGGAGTGTAGAAGCCAATCAATGGTAAGTAGTGGGAGGGCTCCAGGGCATTTTGTTGTAATTAACAGTATCAGGGCCTTTTAATATGTCCTTGATGGTATTATTGTAATGCAGTGGAATGTATTTCAGTGTGTGTTGTGATTGGCTTAATTTTGAGTAAATCTATTTGCTTTAGATTTTGTTCATAAATGCTACTATTCAATTTTGCACAACTATTGATAGTTTTTTATGAATATGATATATACAAAAAAATAAACAGACGCTTAATTTGTTAGTTAAGCATATGGTTTTGAATGTTGGTTGCACTTCCAAGAACAGCTCCTAAAAGTACATGGTCTCACTTGTTAGGAGTGTGTTAATGATCAATAACCTTTTCCATGACTCTCAGTCCAGCTTCATATCCAGCTGCAGTACCGAGACCGCCCTCCTCGACGTCTGAGACCATCCGTGAATGCGTGGATTCAGGCAATGCAGCCATGCTAGTGCTCGTTGACCTGTCCGCGGCATTCAATACGGTCTCCCACTCTATCCTTTTAGAAAGATTAAACAATCTGTGGATTCAAGGCACACCCCTGTCTTGAATATGGTCCTATCTGGGCAGTCGGACCCAACAAGTTTTTCTCCCTCCTTTTGTCTCCGACGAAAAACCCTTGCTATGTGGGGTTCCCCAAGGCTCTGCCTTGAGTCCTCTCAGTTTCCATGTCTACCTCTCCCCCCCATGAGGCTTCGGTTGAATCCTGCGGGGTGAGGGTGATCTCCTACGCCGATGACACCCAACTGGTGTTCTCCTTTGAAGAACACTCAGAGGCGGCATTCTCTCGTTTTAGACTTTGCCTGAGCAACATTTCGGCATGGATGTCACTGAATACCCTTAAGCTAAACTCTAAAAACCGAGGTGCTTTTCTTCAACCAAAAAATCTCCCCTCCCCCGTCGCTCTGGTGGCCTCCCGAGATGAACCCCCCTCCCAAACCTGTGGACTCGGCCAGGAACCTTGGCTTCCGGTTTGATAAAGAACTGTCTTGTAAAACTCAAATTAGACAGGTGTCCTCCTGCTTTGGGAAGCTTCACATGCTTTGTAGATTTCTCCACTTTCTCCCATTGGAGTCCCGCCAGACCATAATCCATGCTTTAATTACCTCCCATCTAGACTACGCCGACAGTCTCTATCTTGGGGCACCTGCCTAATTGATTAGGCTTCTACAGATTGTTCAAAACGCGGCGGCCAGAGTAATCTGTAAAATTCCTTTTCGCCACCCGATCTCTCCCCATCTGAGTAAGCTCCACTGGCTTCCAGTGACCAAATGGATTGAATTCAAGGATCTTACTTTGGCTGTCAAGGCTTTCCAAGGACATGGCCCAGCTTACTTGAGAGTGCGACTTAAGCACTATCAACATAGCTGTACCCTCAGATCCAACCATCTCCTTGCTACCCCCCGTTTTCGCAGGTCTAGAATGGGGGGCAGAGCCTTTGCCGTGAGCAGCTCCAAAATTTGGAACGCGCTACCACTTTTCCTCCGCTCCTCTGAGTCGGAACCCATTTTTTTGACTTGCCTTAAAGACCTGGCTGTTCACTCAACCATAGTCCTCTACTTTGTACCTTTCATCTGCCGTCTGTCTCAGCGCTGGGACACCCCAGTTGGGGGTAGCTGTGCCTTTTATAAAATCCTAAAATAAATAACTAAATGGTCGAATGGTCCTGTAGTGTGAAAATATATTAACGCGAGTTGCCAGAGACTGGGTCTTGAAGGGCAGGGGACACAGCAAACAGCAACATCCTTTTCCGTTTCCTTGGCAGAAAGTAGCCACTGCAGGCCAAACCCAAACAGCACAGGGGCAGTATTCCTCCTCAGTTTCTCCAGCTCTTCTCCTTGGCAAAAGGTTTCTCTTGATTTCCCAGAAGTGATCTAAAGGTCTGGGCCCCTCTTTTTACACAGTAAATCTCTTTGTTCTCTCCTGACCCAAGGATCTGAGCCCAGTCCAAACCAGTTCTGGGGGGCTCTTTGCAAGTGCACAACAACCTCCATTATCAGTATGAGCCCTGGGTCCAGACACACCACAGGAAGGTGGAGTCATCATTGTGGAAGGCAGGCACAGCCCTATTTAGGTGCAGGTGCTACTCCTCCCACCACTCCAAATGTAGACCAGGCCTTTCCAGCCTAGCGCTGACACATCCAGACTCTCTGGAGCCATTGCACACCCCCAGCCCCTGTCACTCAAAAGCCAGACAGTCAATACACATCCTAGCAGAAGCACACTGTATGGCTAGGCAAGAAAATACCTACTTTCTAAAAGTGGTATTTTCAAACATAGAATGTAAAAATCACCCTCACTAAAAGATGCATTTTAAAATTCTGAGTTCAGGCATACTAAACTTTATTTTCCTATCTGGTTCCCAGGGGCAGTTATGCTTATAAGATGTTATAAGCAAACGACCCATTCTATCCTATGGCAACAGATAGCCTTACAATAGCGAAAAACTAAATTGGCAGTATTTCACTATCAGGACATGCCACACATCAGGAAATGTCCTGCCTTTCACATACACTGCACCCTGCCCACAGGGGTACCTTAGGCCTACCTTAGGGGTGACTAACATGTAGGAAAAGGGAGGGTTAGGGCCTGACAAGAGGGTGCACTTGCCAGGTGGACATGGCAGTACTAGACTGCACACAAGCTCCTCAATGGCAGGCCTGAGCTACATTTACAGGCTGCTTATGTGGGTGGCGCAATCAGTGCTGCAAGCCCCCGAGCAGAATTTGATTTACAGGCCCTGGGCACACAGTGCACTGTACTAGGGACTGGAAAGTAAATCAATTAGCCAATTATGGAAACACCAATACATAACAACAATTTACAAAGGGAGCACTTGCACTGTGGCACGCCTGGGGAGAATTGAAAGTTAAGGAATCTGCGGCTAGATATGTCTATCAGATAGGAACTTGCATGAGATGAAAGCCTCTTCCTTCTATGGCACCTCCTGATAGGTGAACGATAGGCACAGGCGTTTGATAACCCATTTCCTCTCCAATGGTTCTTTCAAAGCACTCATCACAATCTTTGACACGTTATTAAAGCTTTCCAAAAAAACAATGGTTTGATGAGGTGGAGAAATGGTAATGTAACTAATACTCATCCCAGATGGTCTGTGTGAATGTGGATGTAAAGTAAAGTCCTTGCTCAAAGATAACTTCAAGCTAATATTCCAAGGGGAGCCATGGCCATCCTAGCCACAACGGGGGTAGGAATGTACGTGAAAATACAACCTCCATGAAGGGGCACAATAGAAAGGCCTGTAATCTCTTTACAGCCTTGCAACAAGGGCAGTAGTCACATTCAACTAGTCACAGATTGCGGAGTCCACTGGCAGAAAAACAAAGCATGTCAGCAAAATGTCCACTAGGACATAATGGCACAGGTTTTCCAAATCAAGCAAATACTTCGGTCTCTACCTGGGACTCATGCAGGGTTCGGAGCCCGGTTTTCTGAGATGGTTCTGGTTTACAGCACCCTGAGGAGGCCACAGTCAGCAAGTGTCGTGCAATAAGACCTTGATTAGAATAACGGCTGGTCAACTTCATTCATTCACTCACCCACAAACTCACTCACACATTCATTTACATGAGTCTTAATACAATGTTATTGTCCAATAAACAGCAGTCTAAACAGTGACTAGGCAGAATTCTTGTAATAAATGTAAAGGATTTTAATTGTATATATGAGTTTTTCATGCATGGCGTTAGTGTACTACTAATATGGAGGTCTTACCTGAAGGTGATTAAACCAGTGCAAATTAAAGGGAAAACCACCATGCAGACGAAAAGCCGAAAGGAGGAGTTGCTTTCAGACAGCTTCCCGTACCACATCTTGTTCAGATAGTTCTGAAATAAAATAGATAGCTAAAGAGTAGCAGTTATGGTTATGCTATTACTGAAAACAGATGAATAATACATGAAAATTAAGGTACCACATAAAAGCTTGATGGGTAAAGCCTAAGGCATGATGTGGAGGCAAATGTTTGCCATAATGCATCTAATCCCCAAAGTGAAGTTTTGGAACTGGTTGTGCAGCTAACAGGGGTCATGAGGACTTCTCTAGAAGATGAACCAGGATTGAAGAAGGATTGAGAGTGTTTCAGAAGGTCGCAGTGATGGTTAGCCACCCATGGCTTGGATGGCTACATTAAGAGTTGATCAGAGTATTTAGGGATTAGGGAAATAACAAGAGAGGTTGCAAGTCTACTCAGTGTCTGGAACTCTATACACTCCCTTTCAAAGAACAGCCAAAATGTACAAAAAAACGTGAAGTGGTGCAACACCAAATGATAGCCCCACAGTCTAAAAGTAGGGAGGAGACCAGAGTATAACACAACCCTCAGTGCCTCTACAACCAACTGAGGGAGCTGTGTCTAGTCAACATTTAAATTATTGTTTTACCTTCACTTCTCTGCTGACAAATGTTTTATCTTTAATAGATATTACTTAGCAGTAAATATGTCATTCAACTTTATGGCTATACGGATTTGTTTTATTTTTATTTTGATGCATGAAATGGTCTAAAATAGACCATACCTTGATCCTACTGAAAGTAATAAAAGTAACATAGCTTCCAAGAGTTGAGGAGCGGGTGCTAGGCTTCATGTGACTTGAACAAGACTCCCTCCCAGAGGGTTAGGCTCTAGTTGTGCCTATGGGAGCTTTGCCATATTTGTGTCCTACATCACTGCACTATTTGCCAGCCTTTTGTACTATTTCATAAACGGAATAAAGTAATTCATATTAAATGTGTGTACTTTCTCCATGCTACTCCTTTAGTAAAACGAACAAGTTATGCACAAAGTCATGCATATGTTATGATGTGATGAATTCGTTTTTACTGTCAAGAAGACATGCCTTGGCATGGACTATTAACAGATGAAGTGCAGGGGAGCTGGTACAGGGCCAGATATATGAGTGGACCAACACCGAGTGGTACTTGGTACACACAGTACATTTTCAGTGTATAATTGGGTGTCCTTGACAGGTTATCTATCAGAAAAGGCACTTCTATGACTTGCGTCCCAGTGTGGATTGCAGTATTTATAGAGCAACGGTCTAATTCAACAAGCATTGTATCATTGCATCCATCATACTGGGTTACATGGTACATGTGGTTGCCTGCAAAGTAACCAAAAGATCATTCATTACAGCAAACTCTGGGAAAAGGCAGAGGCCGTAAGGGGGGTGAACACAGGCAGTAAGATGATGGTAAAAAGATGTGTTCAGAAATCCCCTGCAGCACTGGAGGAAGCAGAAGAGTCTGAAGATAGGCATTCCACAGTCTTTCAGCTACAAGGACAATGTTACTGTCACCCACATTTGTCCTGTGATTTGTTTTGCTTCAGTTCTCGTTAAGTAAGAACTGTGACGTTTGATACTGACTTAAGGAATAAGGATTGTGCTTCTTAAGTAGTCCGGTTTATGTGTGTGGAATGGCTAATACACCACATGAAATGTGTTGAAATAGACACATGCTGGAAGGATGTCCCAGGTGTTTCACGACCAAAGGGATGTATTTGAATTTTAAATGGTTGGAAAATAGATGGAGGAAATGATGCAGGAGGGTTTCCAGTGTTCCAAGGATGGTGTCAGGGAAGCCAGCCAGCATGGGTTGCTTCTGTCATTATCTCAAAGTATGAAAGTCTACTGCATCTGGGATTGCAGATGTTTTGTGGAACGAATGGCTTCATTTTATAGAGCAGACAAAGGACTTTCTTGTTTTGGTCAAGGTTGTGGTACACAGCAGGTATTCAGGCTTGAATGATTTGTGGGAAAGATGTGCAGCTCTCGATGTAGCTAATCAATGATAATTAATGATAATTGAGATATCCTTGTGTGTCACTGGCATACTCATGATAGCTGATGACCGGCTGGTCAAGAAATACTCCACAAGGAATGGGTAGGTTGGATCAGGAGGCCAGAGCGTCAAACTTGTAGGATACTACAGGAGACTGGGGGGCAAAGAGAGGTAGGGATATAGAGGAGTTTATTTACACACATTATTGACTTCTCAGAATAAGCATGTGTAATATTTTAGGATTACATCAGTGATGTACATCTCAAATAATAGGGTATAAACAGATGGCCAAAGGTGTCAGAGGCTGCTGACTGTTCCTGCAGGCAGGGGGCACTGTTGCCAGTGATCTTCAGGACATTGTTCATTTGCTGGATTGTCACTGGTTTCAAGATGGGAGGAAGCCAGGCTGGTAGAGATCAAGAATCCGGTAACCGTGAACTACTTATTGGAGTTGGTTTTTGTTAGACCAATCAGCCTTAAGGTGGTAATCCCCCAAAATATTTGCCTTCACCCCTCCTATTTTTGATGGTTTCGATTTTGTTAGCCTTAGGAGTGTGCGCACTTTACCACTCCTAATGTTTGCTAAAGTGCTTGTTCCCTAAAACATGGTAACATTGGCTTACATCTTATTGTCATATTTAATTTACTTAGAAGTCCCTAGTAAAGTGGTATACCTTATAGCCAGTGCTGGCAGATTAAGGGCTACTAGTGGGCCTGCAACACTTATTGTGCCACCCACTTACGTAGCGTTATAAAACGTGTCTCAGGCCTGCAATTGCAGCCTGTTAGCAGTTTTAAAATGCGAATTTGATTTGGCAAAATAACCCCCTTTCCAAGCCCTAGACACCCGTTTATCACATATAAGTACCCCCTTCTGTAGGCCTACACAGCCCAGAGGCGAGGGCACATTGTGATTACACTTTGGATATGTAATTTTGCACTTTAAATGTCAAGGTAGTGAATTACTCACAAATTCAATTCTTACCATTGTGAGGCTTACTTCTCCCATGAGATAATATTGGGTCGTTTTATTACATTTAATGAGTGCTAATCTTTGATTGGGAGCAGCAACGAAAGTCATGTTTGGTTCTGAGAAATTGTAATTTAAAATCCTCTTTAATGGCAAAGTTGGATTTTAACTCACAATTTATTGGAACAGTCCAGCCCGAAAAGCCAAGCCAGGCCCTCCCTGGACTGAACACAAGCAACCTGGGACCGGTTTCGGGGCATACCCTTCCCAATGAGGGCGACAAAAGCAAAATGTCACAAAACTGGTCCAAGATTGCTTGTTCCTGGTCCGGGGGGACCTGACTTAGCAGTTTGGGCTGGACTGTTCCCATGAGGAGTAAGGTCAAGACTGATTTGCATATGGTTGGGTTCAAACTGGGGTGGCGTGGTGAGCAAAAGTACGGTGGATTAAACCCAGAACTGTGTGACTGCGGGTGAATATTTGCATTGTTCAGCATTATGTCCTTCATTTGTTTTTTTTGCTTTAGAAAATTGACATTTTCCTCTATCTATTTGGTGTATTCCGCCTGTTCCTGGGTCATGTGACTAGATGTGAGTGGCAGTTGGCCATTGTATATTCCTCCCAGACAACCACACAATAGACGGGCTAGGTGCACCTGAATGGGCCATCACCAGCAGAATGAGGTGGAGGGGCGATCTGTGCACCGCCCCACTTACACATCAGTAGGCTGGGCCCTACTCACAAAATAACTTCACACTAGGCCTGGAGCCTCAGACATAGAGACAGAACATTCACCATTTCAAAAGGGGATCTCTAGAAACGTCCCTACTACGAGGGAGGCACAGGTATAAATATAGGACCATCAGACACACTCTTCAGTTCTACTCTTAAACCTGAGGAGAGACTCTTAGGGGACTGTCTGCTGCTTAGTCTGCTGTGTACTTCAGAATACTGCGTTGCTGCACCAAAAGGACTGTTCTGCTGCCTGAAGCCTGCCTTCAACCCTCGGAGGACTCCCCTGCTGCTTGAGCCCTGCACTACTCCTTGAACCCAGGACGTACATAATGGCTTCAAGGGCTAGTTGGCTAGCATCTTGATTAGAGCCTCAGGGACTGAAAAAGCTCCAACAATCTTGAACCTGCACATGGAGCCTGCCAGAGTTAGTCCTTCTCCAAGTAGTGCACCTCCAGTTCTGGACCCTTGAAAGTGGTGCAAAAGTTGCCCAGATAGTCCAAATCTAAAACTTGGGACTTGGAAAATGGAAAATGTTGAGACCCCTGAGGAGACCAAAACCAATCGGCTCTCCGATCCACCTGAGCTTCATTGCTGGTAGGCCTGACTTTGGGGCGGCTCCCACTACATTCTTCTTCATAGCTGCAAACCTTGTTCAGAGGCTCCTCGCAGAAGGAATATCTGGCCTCATGAAGCCCTTGTCGGCTACAGCCTGCAGCTTCATCTCAATGGAGGTCTTTGTCTTCCAAATAAGAAAAGTCCAAACAGAGGTTTCTTCACTGCAACTTCAGCCAGCGGCTCCAAGACAAGATTGCTTTCGCCTTCGACACCACCAGCAGCCTTGTTCCGCGGAACTTTACCTTCTCAGACTTTTTCTTCAGATGTTCTTCATAGTACGAAGGTACACACAGACCGGGCCCAATTCACTTCTTGAATCCAACTGGGACCCCATCGAGGTCAGCCATAACTTTTGACGGTCCCTTGGTCTCCTGCGACTGGATGCCCACAGTTGATCTTTTAGGTACTAGATTTCACTTTAATGTTTCTATTTTTCTAAATTGGTGTGGGATTTGTCTTGTAGAACAAGTTACTTACCTTCGGTAACGATGTATCTGTAAGAAACATTAGTTAGTTAGATTCCTCACTGTAGGAAGGTGGATATCTGACTATGGTTACCCCCAACTTTTTGCCTAGTGTCTAGCTGGTTTTTCGACTTAGTTGGCCTGAGATCCGGCCATTCAGGGTCTCAGGCTGTCTGCTCTCCCTTTAAAATGGATTCCATGTACCCTAGGTACATTCCCAATTGGTAAGGATCACCTTATTGGACCCTGTACAGAGTACCCTAGGTACCCAGGGCATAGGTGTACCCTAGGCCTCCCAGGGGCTGCAGCATGTATTATGCCACCCCTGGTCTGGCCTTCCAATCAGACACAACTGGCTGATCACTCAGCTGGGGCAAGGTCGTGTAATCACCCCTTGCTTAGGTGTAGTATTCCTATACCTACCTTATATATAGACACATGTGTACCTATCAGTCACTCCTATGGCAGGCCTTAACAATCCTGGAGGCAGAGTGCTTGGTAACATGTGAGATGGTGCTCTAGCATGAGCTGAGCCTGTCTGCAGCTTTCGGAACCATGTCCTTATAGCTGTTCTATGATATAGCCTACCATATACTCTTAAAGTGCCTTATAATCTTAAACGGTTATGGTAACTATGGTTGGGCTGTATCAAAACATGTCGTGTAAGGTGTCTAACACTTTGGAATAATACCCCCATACCATTTCTGGTGATGAGGATATTATCCCTCCCTTCTAGAGGGAGAGACATGTTAAAATCATACTTTGCTGTGTAACCTCTGACCAAAGCCTCAGCATCACAAAATGGATGCTGCTGCCACGACACAAGTCTGACCTCCTGCAGCTGGGAGTGATCCCAGCCAGGGAGGCCTGGACAATAGGTTTCCTGCTTGGGGAGGTGCTAGCACCTCCCCAGACAGCCTTTAGTGTATTGGGGCAGGGTGGGCTGAAAGGAATGAGACATGCCTGGGGCACACAAGGTGTTCCTTGCATAGTCCAGTTCAAACCGGTGCTGGGGCACTCCAGCCCCAGCTCTGGCGCGAAACTGGACAAAGGGAAGTGGGTGTAACCACCCCCTCCCAGGTCCCACCCATAAGGCGTGACCTAGCAGGTATCCCAGCCCCCCAGATTAGTATAAGAGTGGGAGTTGGGCCTCAAGACTTTAGATTATCCTGAACCTGCAAAACTGAACAGAAACTCTGGACCTTCGACATTCGACGAAAGAAGAAGACTGAAGAATCTCCCTTGTGGCCAAGGAGTGGCTACCCTGTGCAAACAGGCACCATCAAGAGACTACCCTTTGCTTTGTGAACGTTCCCGAGGAACCGACTGCAGAGCCCGACCAGAGCCTTGACTCTCAGACTTCTCCGACCCTCATCCACATCTGCAGCAGAGCTGAGATCCGTGGAGGCGACGAGCGACGTGGGGCCGGCTACCTGGAAAAAGTGGCTAGTAACTTACAGCGCCGCTTCTGAGGTACCCTCGAAGTTGTGCACCGGGGATTGAGAAGCCCCACCCCCAAGCACCATCTGCACCGAAGACCAGCCCCCCACACTCAACGAGTCCTGCGTGGGGCCCTTCAGCATTTTCCTGCTTGCCGCGTCTGTCCGGTTGCTTGCCCGCTGGCTAGTGGCCTTTGTGACGACGCATCCCGAAATCTTCTGCGCTGGTTTGGCTCATCCAGACTGGCTCCTGCTTCCCTGCAAAGAAGAAGCACCCCAGACCTTCCTGGTCTGATCCTGAAGCAAGTCCTCCGATCCTCGTGGGTTCCGCTTGCCAAGGCCTGGTGAGTCCTAGCCCAGCTTCGACACCGCCGACAGCAAGAGCCTTCGTGGGACAGCTCGCCTCCTGGTCCTGGTCATCCTCGACGCTTCCTAGTCCTCCTGGCTACAGCGACAAGCTTCACCTTCACCTGCAGCTCTTCACGACATCGTCTGGTTCCTTCCTGGTTCCACGTGATCACTGGCTAGTGATCTTGACTCTGTCCCCTCTGCTTGCAGGTATCTTCTCTTCTTGATCCCAGGCTTGGGATCCACCGGACACTCTTCACTGACTGCCTGTCAGCATCTTTTCTTCAGGCATCCATAGGAGTCGACGAAGAAACCCGACGCAACTTCAACCCTATGCACCCGCAGCCTGTGGGCTAGGTAACTTGGGTACTCCGGTGCTCATCAGGATAGTGACTATCCTAGTGTCTAAGTTTCAAGTCTCAACTTCCTAGCTACTCCGGAAGTGTCCTAAATCTATCTATTTCTAAACTGTACTATTGCTAGTGACTTTTACGCATTACGCGTGAGTGTTTCCACTCTGCACACGAATCCCGTGGGCCTCCCACTGCCTATCCTGTGGTAGTCTAGTGTAGCCCCAGCGATTCCCTAGGCCTAGGCCTATTCTATTTCCGTGACAGTGGTTCTTATACCACTTACTTAGTATATGGTTTGCGTGGCCCCTAGGGCCTAACTGTATTACTTACCTGTGTGACTTACTGTATGCATTAATAAGACTGTGTTGTACTTACCTCTAATCTCATAAAGAGTGCTGAGGGTTTTCTTAGAATAAATACACTTTATTTTATATATATATCTGTTGTGGTGTCCTTTCATTTGGTATTCAAGGGATTATATATGGTATCACAGCTGGCTTCACATGCCATTCAGAGTTTAGCCTAAGACTGCTCTTGTCCATGCTACCACTAGGATAGCTGGTCTATAAGGTTGACTTTACAACCAATCACCATAAGGGTATTTGGACTGATATAAGGTGTACACTATAACTAGTGACATCATACATCAGGCCAACTTCTCACACTCACCTTAGAATATCCCCAGGCGTCTGACTGGATCCGGAAGATTTTTCGTCAGCAATACTCCTTGCGCGTCGCTAGGCGTCGTCTGCGGCTCCGCGTCCGTCGTCGGCGTCGTGCGCCGGAATGACGTCGGAGTACTTGGACGCCACCCTCGCGCGCTGACGTCAGTTCTTGTACATAGCTTTCCGCGCCAGGAACGCAGAGCCATGCAAGAGACCGACACTGGTGCCAAAAAAGTCTAGGGGCCTGAAAAGGATAACCTTAACCCTAGATGTCAGTTCGCAGAACGGGGAGGATGGGTGGGTCGGTGAGGAATCAAACTAATGTTTCTTACAGATACATCGTTACCGAAGGTAAGTAACTTGTTCATCTGAAAGAAACACGTTAGTTAGATTTCTCACCTTAGAATAGATACCCAAGCAATACCATCCCCGGTGGTGGGTCTGCGAACCAAGATCACACCAGAATGTCCTGGAGGACAGAACGGCCAAAGAAGCCATCCCTCCGGACTTGGCTGTCTAGGCAATAATGCCTGGCAAACGTGTGTAGCGAAGCCCACGTAGCCGCCTGACAGATGTCCTGCAAAGGGACTCCCCGTCCCAAAGCAGTAGTAGCCGCTGTAGCCCGAGTAGAATGGGCGCGCAGCCCAACAGGAGGGTCCTTTTTTGCCAAGGAGTAACATATTTTGATGCACAAAACGACCCACCGGGAGATGGTCCGTTTGTGCACAGCTTTTCCCTTCTTAGCACCCACGTATCCAATGAAAAGTTGGTCGTCCACCCGGAACTGTTTTGTGCGGTCCAAATAAAAGGAGAGCGCACGTTTGGGATCCAGACGGTGGAGCCTCTCTTCCTCTTTGGAAGGATGCGGAGGCGGAAAGAAGGTGGGCAAGGTGACAGATTGCCCAAGATGAAAGGGAGTCACCACTTTCGGCAGAAAGGAAGGACGAGGCCGAAGGACAACCTTGTCCGGATGAACAGAGAGAAAAGGAGGCTTGGACGATAGAGCCTGGAGCTCACTCACCCGTCTAGCCGAGGTGATGGCTACCAGGAAAGCAGTCTTAAGAGTCAGAAGACGAAGAGGACAATTGTGAAGAGGCTCAAAGGGAGCGCACATCAGAAATGTTAAGACAAGATTTAAGTCCCACTGAGGCATTACGAAAGGGACAGGAGGGAACGTGTGAGTAATGCCTTTAAGAAAGCGTGACACTACAGGGGACTTGAAAAGAGAGGGCTGATCAGGAAGCCGTAAGAAGGCAGAGATGGCAGCAAGATAACCTTTCAAGGTGCCCAGGGCAGAGCCCTGCCGGGCCAAAGAAAGAAGAAAGAGGAGAACCTCAGAAAGAGGGGCAGAAAGGGGATCCACAGCCTTTGCTGTGCACCATGCCACAAATTTGTTCCACCGGCAGGCGTATACCGACTTTGTGGAGGGACGCCTGGCTGCCAGAATGATATCACAGACTTCAGGAGGCAAGTCAAATGGCATCAACTGCCGCCGCTCAATCTCCACGCATGGAGGTGGAGGCTGGACAGGTTCGGGTGGAGGACCGTCCCCTGCTGCTGCGACAGAAGATCCTCCCGAAGGGGCAGACGTATCGGAGGATCGGTCAACATACTGAGTAGCTCGGGATACCAGTACCTCCGTGCCCAGTCCGGAGCCACCAAGATGACTTGGGCCCGGTCGCGCCTGATCTTCTTCAGCACTCTGGGCAGAAGTGGTATAGGCGGAAAGGCGTACAACAGACCGCAACTCCACTCGCGACGAAAAGCGTTGCCGAGCGAGTGCCGCCTTGGAAATTCCAACGCGCAGAACTGCTGACATTGCGCGTTCTCTTCGGTGGCGAATAGATCTAACCAAGGCTCTCCCCACTGCTGAAAGAGACCTTGCGCCACTTCGGAGTTCAGACGCCATTCGTGATCCATCATGCACCGGCGGCTGAGTTCGTCTGCTCTGGCGTTCAGAGAGCCCGCCAGATGTTGAACCACTAGGGTGACGCCCTGGTGTTCCAGCCATGTCCAGAGGCGCAGAGCCTCCTGACAAAGGGTCCACGACCCCACCCCGCCCTGTTTGTTGCAATACCACATGGCGGTGGTGTTGTCCGTGAACACCTGCACGACACTTCCCCTGACAGAGGGAAGGAAGGCTTTCAGTGCAAGTCGGATCGCTCTCAACTCCAACAGGTTGATGTGGAGGCGAGACTCCGCCGGAGACCAGAGGCCTCTGATCTCCGCCTCTCCCACATGGCCACCCCATCCCAGGAGGGACGCGTCCGTCACTACGACATGCTCCGGTTGGGGAAGGGAGAGGCTCTTGCCCGCCACCCAATCGCGGTCCGTGAGCCACCACTGCAACTGCTGTGCAGTGCCCTCCGAGATCAAGACCTGGTCGGACAGGTTGCCGTGATGCTGGGCCCACTGAAACTTCAGGTCCCACTGCAGAGCCCATATGCGCCGCCTGGCGTGATGCACTAGTAGGATGCAGGAGGCCATCAGCCCCCGAAGCCGCAACACTAGCCTGACCGAAACCCAGGATAGAGGCCGAAAGATGGGAATCAGGGCCTGAATATCCCGGACCCGCTGTTCCGGCGGATAGACCCGGAACTGCGCCGAATCGAGAACCTCTCCGATGAAAAGGAGCTTCTGAGAGGTGGGACTTCGGCACGCTGATGGAAAACCCCAGCAAATGCAGGAGATCCGCCGTAGTCTGGAGGTGGGAGACGACTGCCTGGGGCGAGCCCGCCTTCAACAACCAGTCGTCGAGATGGGGAAGACTGGAACCCCTGATCTGCGCAGATGAGCTGCGACCACCGCCATCACTTTCGTGAACACCCGAGGGGCACTGGTGAGGCCGAAGGGGAGCACGGTGAATTGAAAATGCTCCTGGCCCACCGTGAACCGCAGGTAACGCCGGTGGGCCGGCAGGACGGGGATGTGGAAATAAGCGTCCTGCAAGTCCAACGCTACCATCCAGTCTCCAGGGTCTAGGGCAGCCAGAACCTGAGCCAAAGTCAACATTTTGAACCTTTCCTTCCGGAGGAAGGCATTGACGTTCCTGAGGTCCAAGATAGGGCGTAGGCCCCCTTTGCCCTTCTTGGGAACCAGAAAGTAGTGGGAATAACAACCTCGACCTACTTCTGGACTGGGAACACGCTCGACGGCCTCTTTGGCCAAGAGGGCTGAAACTTCCTCTCACAGAAGATTCAAATGATCCTCCGAGATACGGCGGTGCTGCGGTGGCATGGCTGGAGGGGTCGTCTCGAAGGGGAGGGAGTAGCCCCTTCGGACGATTTGCAGCACCCACCTGTCCGAAGTGATGGTACGCCAGTGGAGCAGGTGATGGCGAACTCTGCCGCCCACTGGCGAGGAATGGGCCGGAAAGCTCGGACTAGGAAGGCTTGGAAGCGGATGCTGCCGAGGTGGATGTGGGCTGACCGCGTCGACCTCCAGAACCGCCTCGGCGGAAACCACGTCTGCGACCGCGCGCAGGTGGGTTCTGCGGCTGGTGGCTAGACGGACGTGAGGAGGCACCCCTTCCTTGGCCACGAAAGGGGCGAAAGGCAGAATATTGCGCCCGCGGGGCCGAGAGGCCCAAGGACTTGGCCGTAGCCCGGGAGTCCTTAAAGCGATTCAGCGCACGGTCCGCTTTCTCACCAAAAAGGCGAGTGCCATCAAAGGGCATGTCCATGAGAGTGCTCTGGACATCCCCCGAAAAGGACGTGGACCGCAGCCAGGCGTGATGTCTAAGGGCCACCGTGGTAGAAATCGCCCTACCCAGCAAGTCCGTAGTGTCAAGCCCACATCGGATTGCATGACATGCTGCATCCCTCCCATCGGCCAGAGCCTGGGTAAGTCGTGTCTGGGCCTCCTCCGGGCACAGGGGCAGCACGTCCTCCACCGCATCCCACAGAGAGTGGGAATAACGGTCCAAAAGACAGGCGGTGTTCAAGGACCGCAGACCCAAACTAAGGGAGGAGAACAGTTTCTTGCCAAACTGTTCGAGTCTCTTGGAATCCCGGTCCGGCGGAGCGGTCGGGAAGGAGGATTGGGAGGTAGAGGCCTGGATAACCAGACTCTCAGGGGTGGGGTGTTGCGACAGAAAACTGGGGTCGCCCGGAGTAGGGCGGTGGCGCCTGGCGACGTTCCTGTCCACAGGAGGAACTGTGGAGGGCTTGGACCAGGTGCCCTGCAGAACGTCAATGAGGGCCTCATTGACCTGCAGCAGAGGCTCAGTGGAGCTTGCAGCAGACTGAAGCACCTCTGTGAGGACGTTAGTCCTCACAGCCACGGCAGGCAGCTCGAGCCCAAGGGCTGCGGCCGCCTTGCGCCGCACCACAGAGAAAGCAGCACCCTCCTCCGAAGCCACAGTCGGAGGAGAGATGAATCCAGTGTCTGGCGAGGTATCCAGGCCACTGGCCTCCCCCAGTTCATCTGCCCAGTCCTGGGACAGCTGAGCCTGAACGGCCATAGGGTCCTCGGACCCCTCCCGGTCGCCCCCGTCATCAGATTCCTGGTAAACAGGAGGAAGAAGCAGAGCCGGACGATAGACATACTGTGTCTCTAGCGGCGCCGAACGCGGCGTCCATCGACGCCGGGTCCGAAGCGGGGCTGAACCGGGGCTCGACGCCGAGCGGAGCCGGCGTCGGAGGTGGAACCGGTGTCGATGCCGGCGGAGGAGGCGTGACGAGGTCGACCGGCGTCGACGGGGACTCTGGGGCGAGTCCCTCGGGAACCTGCGGCGTCGGGGCCGGAGCCGCCGCCGGAGCCGCCGGCATGCAAGGTTGCCCAGTCGGGTCCGCGGGGCCCGAAGGCGCGCCAGCGGGCGTCGACGGCGGAGCCAGGTTCCTCATGGCCGAGAGGAAGGCACTGACCTCCGCCGGCGTCGCGTCAGTCCCAGGGACCGGCGGGTATGGGGGACTGGCGCGGCACCTGCGGCTCCGCCGGAGCCGCGGGGGTGGAACCACCCTGACCCTCGGCTGAGTCGCGCGACCGGCGAGGGGAGTCCGAAGAGCGGTGTCGCCTCTTGGACTTCTTGGAGTGCTTCTACTTACCCGAAGACTTGGAGCCAGACGAGCGATGATGTCGGCTGCGGCTCCGCGACCGATCCTTGGACCTCCTCCTGGACCGGGATCGAGAGGCGCGCGGAGCCGAGTGGCGAAACTCGAGGAGCTTACGGGACCGCTCCTAGCCTTCGAGGTCAGGGCCTTGCAGTCCGAACACGACGCCGCGTCGTGGTCGAGGCCCAAACAGTAAAGGCACCGGCGGTGATGATCGGTAACCGACATCAAGCGGTTACAGTCAGCACAGGCTTTAAAACCAGGCATCCTACCGGCACCGGTGTCGAGACAAGATCAAAAAGGATAAAAAAACTTAGTCAAAAAAGTCTAAAAGGGGTAGCTCTCCCGGATCTGCGCTTACTGGCGTGGAAAAAAGAAGAACTGACGTCAGCACGCGAGGGCGGCGTCTAAGTACTCCGACGACGTCATTCCGGCGCACGACGCCGACGACGGACGCGGAGCCGCAGACGACACCTAGCGACGCGCAAGGGGTATTACTGACGAAAAATCTTCCGGATCCAGTCTGACGCCTGGGGATATTCTAAGGTGAGGAATCTAACTAACGTGTTTCTTTCAGATTCATGTTTTCTCTATATCACCGATTGTGTGCTGCACATATACTTTACAGATTGCCTCTAAGTTAAGCTTGATTGCTTTTGTGTCAAGCTACCTGAAAGTTAAGTACAGGTTAATTTAGTGACTTTTTGTGGTTCACCTTGACAGGGACTGTGGCTGCTGCTTAAACATGGTTGCACCACATTCACCTATCAACCCCATTCCTCACATTGGTGCTCAGTGGTGGGATCTAGTACTTGTATGTGTGCAGTGTCACATAGTGATATGTGTAATGCAAAAAAAAATCCTTATAAAGATTTTTACCTCACAGTTGATGTCTTTTCATATTCTCCTTATTTATGATTGGCTATTCTATTTTTTTCTAAAATTAAGTTACCCAACTATTTTTTCAGCAATGGAGATGGAGCTGTTCAACTTTATTAGGGCTGAGCTACACAAGCTTTGCAAATAGAGGGGGCTGAATTCAGGAAAGAATGGCACATAGGTAGACAACCAGAAAGCCCTCTGACCCTATTGCGAGGTCAAATGTAAATGTATGGATACTTGTATAGCGCACGACTACCCGGAGGTCTCTCGGCGCTTGTACGAATACCACTGTGGAACCCATCCTGGCTTTTCCCTGTGAGGCGTCCACTCCTGGGCACCCCCAAGGTGAAGGCCAGGCATCCTTAGCGTTGTGGGGGCCGTTGTGGAGATTAAGCAAGCTATTGCCCAGAGTTGCAGAGTGGGACTCCATGATTAGAATGGCACCGAGGCGAAAATTATCAGGTCCGTGGAATTTTTGAGCCCAAGACCCGCCGAGGCGTGGAATTGAACCCTGGTCCTGGGCTAGACCTCTGCATCAGGGTCTGCCGCTCTAATCATTGAGCCACACTTCTCCACAAGAGGATGCAGTCAGCACCAGAGGAGCAAAAGGATGGCTGTTCTGAGGAGGAGAGACTGGACTTGGATGAGAAGGGCTCACCAATGGGCCCTTGTAGGAAGTTGACTCTGTATATACTATACCAAACAAGCATTTGCAATGCAATCGGTCTCGCCTTTGGGACCTTAAAAGTATTTAGCCATGCAGCACATTATTGTGGGTACAGCAACATTTACTCTTCTACTGTGCACAAACCAGTGAAAGGGTGCAGTACCAAAGACTGGTATTAGTCGTCCCTTGGGACCTGGTTACCACACAAGGTACTGCACCTTACAATATGGATAGGGAAAATATATGGTGCAGTGGTGAGAGCTGCAGACTGAGGAGCTGGGGATCCCTGTTCGAGCCTGGTGTCGGCTTAACATTCTGCGATTATGGGCTGATCCCTAAATTTCCCCAGAGTGCCTGGATGGCTGCGCTATATAAATAAAAGCTATTAATTTAAAATAACGACAAGAAATCAATTCCGCGATCTCAGAGGTGGGGGTGGGCAAGAAGTGTTGTGTGCGAAGACTGCACAGGGAGATTAAATGAGGGCACTGCACTACAAATCATGTGTAAATTAACCAAACGAAAAAAGTAGCAGTGGCCTAGGAGGGTGGTGGTGAGCAGTGTTGTAGGGGTGAGAGAGGAGGCACGAGGAGATTAAGGGATGGCAAGCAAATAAAGTGGACCAAAGTTTCATTGTGCCATACTGAAAGATACTAGGTGGCTGGCAACAACCAGCAAATATTTGTTAGAGTTAACTGGCAACAAACACCGGGGGTTATCTAGCAACAAAAACAAAACTGTCATTCAGGATGACTAAAGTAGGGACATAATTAGCATGTGTGTAGGGCAGTTCAGCTGTGTACGTTCCACTGGATTAAGGCAATCATCTGCTCTCTGAATCCAAAATTGGAGGGTAGGGTCCATGGGACAAAAGTCTTTCCCTCCAGGCCTTTCAGGCACAGTGGTGCAGTCCAGGCACTGTCAATAGGTAATTGGTTTGGGGATAGGAACGGGTAGTACTATCAGCAGTTAAATGGTAGGGGTGTGAGGGTCTTTTTGCAGGCTTTGCGATGCATATATCGCTTAGGGGGAGCAGGCATTAATGAACAGGCTTCTTATCCCACTCTTAGAACATGGGTTATTGGTGTGTGTGGTTAAGAGTTGAACAGGTGAGTTAGGCTTGCTACGATTTGTTTTTGTGAGCTGTTACTGATGAGCAGGTATGGTTGATATGGCAGGTACGGTGATGGTTCATAAGTCACAATAAGGCTGGGTATGCTGCTGGGTAGACGGATCAGCATAGTTGTGGGTGGGGGGAAGGCTGGAAGTTTGCTATGAATTGAGGAATGTAACAAATTGAGTTTTGGAGGAGATTTGGAGACATTTGACTGAGAATTGTTGGGGAGCTGCTTGAAAAGTTCAAGGCTGGTCCTTAGGGAATGGGGATGTATTGATTAGGATGAAATCTGTTTAGGGATGTGTAATGCTAGTCTCTAATGCAATTGCCAGAGTTTGTTCTATCCTGCTGTGATGCGCATCTGCCTTATGAAAGCAACTTTAGCCACATACACTGGTGGAATGCATTTCTTGGGGTGTCCTGCCTCGCCCCACTAACTACTTTTTAGACGTCAAGTACTGAGCAGGCCTGGGCAGAGTTCGCAGAGGTTTGCTACGGGAAATTCTGCGAAGTTACAAAAAAACTCGGCGAAGTTCCGAGTGGCGGAGTGCAGTGCGAACTGCAGTTTGTGCTGGTATTCCTGCAGCTCGGGTAGAAATTCTACTTGAGTGGCAGCTCGCGCTTGCAAACTTACCGTTTGCGAGCGGGGAAAAACTCTGCTGCACATCGTGGAGCAGAGTTTTCTGCACTCCGTGTTCTCCGCGGAGTGCGAAGTACAGAAAACTCAGCAAACTCCACGAACGGAGCGAAGTTCACTGCCCAGGCCTAGTACTGAGAACGTCAAGTGCCTGGATTTCAATTTAGATGAGCAGTCCCGAGCACAAACCTGCTGAAGTAACGCAACAGTACATCAAGCCAAGTTAAAAACTAATTACAGACATACATGCTAATCACCAAATACATTATTGGTCTGCCTTTAGCCCAGTTTCAACACTCGGGTACTATTTCCAAACTTATAGGGTAGAGATACAGCACAGCTCCCACCAAGGTCAGAAGGAATGAGATTGCCAAAATGACAAAGTATAACATATCTGCTCATTTTTCTTTCCGTTGGTCTGTGTGTAACTAAAAAATAAAATCTTCCCATTTGCTCTAGCAGCCCAAATCATAAGTACTCCTCTCTGTGCCTCTGCCAAACCTTACTTTTTTATTGAAGGAACACCTCTTCATGCGACTAAGGAGCCCCCACCTGTGTGTATTTGAAGAACCCTTACTATCCTCCAGCAGCCCAACTGTACCACTGCCTGCGCAGCATTAACACAACTCTGTTATCCCTGACTATCCCGGTGAAGCATGGACACTGCAGTAAAAGAACGGTCACTTCAACCCCATGATACCCTGTCTCTACCCAAGAATGACTGAGCATACTGCACTCTACAGCAGCCTAGCTTTGATAAACCATCTCCACGGCTGGGCAGAGAATCGTAACCCGCTGCAGCTGCAGGACCTGCACTGCACATCCACCAGTATGCTCAATTGTTCGGAGAGAGCTCAGCCTAGCCCAAAACTTTGTACGGCAGCATTGAAAACTTCGGCATTGCAGAGGCAAGAATGGAACAGACTAAAGCAATCAAGCACCATGAAAGCCACACACAGTCAAAATGATATGAGTAGAAAGGAGACAACAATGGCAAAGGTAACCTACAACAATTATGCCACTTATTGTGAAGCACAGAGGCAATACTAGATTCATTTCTTTGCTGTGTGATAACTATTTTTTTTTAACTATTATGTAAAATACAGTAGACAATTCGAGGAATAACTTTTGAACGGATACCTTTCCCTCAAATTGTTGCATATAATCATTAAACAATAAATGTCTAATGAATTTATTGAAAAATCAGAATTAGAAACAGTATCTCTTATAAGTGAACAACACACACAACAATTCCAAGATGGCCACGACACAACCGTCTTATTGAGCAGAGACAGTGCCAGGCTTGCCACTGCCAAATTTGGAAGTACTATTTAATTTAAAACACAATGCACGTACCGCTGCAGGTATAGTAGCTGCTATTCGAACTGAATTTTCTGCTGTCCCGTCTCGGAATCCTGTAAGCATCTTTTGCACGTATGCTTGCACAGTAATTGCTATTACATTCACGCGCCTCCGCCGGGTCTTTTCACTTTCTAGCTGTTATATTACATAATCTAACAGCTAGAATGCGAAAATAAAAATCCCAAATGTCCACTCTTCTTGGTCAATGACAGATCGAAAAATCTTCCCAGGTTCCCTTTTATCACCCCTGTAGGAGCTGCAACCGTTTGGTCAGCATGCAGAGTGCATTCCTGGTGCGGGAGTGCTGATAATATGGAAATTGTGCCCTTGCAGCAGAACCCTTTGCGCAGATTTGAAAGGTGAAAGTGGATTCGTTCGCAAGAAGCCAAAAATACCTCATAAAGCACTATAGTGTTATACAAATAGTTGGAAGCGCTACACATATCTACACATAAAGTACTTGGCTCCACGCGAATATCTGATGGCGTTATACGACTGCCAAAAATATATAAGCTATTATACACACAAACATAGTGGGTGATTGACTAGCGCATCGAGTGATATGCACTGATCGCTGCTACAAAGGATATGTTTTCGAAATAACCCACAAACTCAAATTCCATGCAGGTGACTTGAAAATGCATGGCCTTGGAAGGAGATTCGAATAAACAAACAAAAAACGGCGCAATAAAACAAACTGACATTTAAAAAAAAATCTGTGTGTGAAGAAAGGGGACGCCCCGTGCCTCCCACGGGTCAGATATTAAAATGCACACAAGGAAACATCGTTATGGCATGCAAATGAGCTCTGTGTTGAAGAGGGAGAGGCTGCTGCACCAGGATAAAGGATGATTGTGTAACGCGCTCATCATATGACAGCCAGTGAACAAAAAGAAAACAAAGGGAAACAAGCATTTGGAATGCAATAGGACTCACATTTACACGCTACCTATTGCATTGAAAATGGGACTACGGGCGGGCAAAAAGGCACAAATGGGAGGGGGGCCAGGCAGAAGTCGCACACTGCAGGAGGGGGCAACACGGGAGGAAAATAGTGTCAAAAGTAAAGGGGCCAGTAGCTATGGAAGAATACAAATGACAACAGGCTCGTCATAAGGAGGGACTAACTAGCATAAAACCAATTGAAAGGCAGCATTTAGGACTTAAGCCAATCAAAAAGATGGGCGGAGAGTGAGCGGAGCTTCCACAAAGCTTCGACGTGATACTGAATACTGCATGCCTCGCAAAGTGGGCAGCGCATGCGCTGCAACGCTAGGCTTGACCTAAAAATAGTTGGTAGTATCTCTGTAGGGACTATGAGAAATCCTATGGGATGAAAGTAGGCACAGAGAAAAAGGAAACAGGAATAAAAAAATCACTGTACCACAATCATCCTCAAGTACATTAAAGTCATATCTGGGAAATAAGAATAAATTAACAAAAACAAAATAGGGTCTGTCAATGTCCCTAGAAAATGGTAGTGAAAAGTGGAAGCAAAGCATTTGCAAACTATCTGCACAAAATGGCCACCAGCCCCGTGTTCAGATAAGAACAACAAGCAATAAGGCATGGACAACTAAGAACACATGCAGGCCTATGGCAAAAGCCCAAAGACTACACCAAATATCAGCAGGCCACATGTTAACAACAGCAAAACAGTGGGAGAGCCTTTTGGATAGGAACAAGAAGTTAGAGTCTGTGGCACTTCCTTCCTGTTGGATAAAAAATTAAAGCAAAGAAAGTGGGTCACTTAAAAAAACCTACCTGAACCATTCATTCAGGTAGATTACCTACTAAAAAATATTTTGAGTTGATTTTGTTTCTCCTTGAGTAGAAAATCTATGTGAGAAGAAGCCCTCTTTAGAAAATCATACTGGAATGCTTTCTAGCGACTGTATATCATGCTAGAGAATTCCAAATGTCACTTGTGCTTACCAGCTTGCTTGCTGGAGCCTCACATTGTTCCCATTGTCATGGCATTGCTCAAATGGGAAAAAGTCTGCCTCCCTGCATTGACAGAATTTGGACAGAATTCTGCATTAAAAGTAATTTAGGGTCATCAAATTCCTCCAGTTCCACAAGCTGAGTGAAAATTCTGCCCTAGCATAGTGAAAATCCTTCATCAGGGCGGTAGGCACGGCAGTAGCAGTCCTCAAAGAGATAGCTTCTGGGTTCCGAGTGGCATGGTCCTCAAAAACCATTACCTAAGCCGTTTTTGGGGTCCGAAACGGTTGATGCCCACCCTCTCCAAGGGGGTGCCAATAACAGGTAGGAATTCATGCAAGCCTTAAGCTTTTTCCATGTTTTCCACTGGTCTGGCAGGAGGGACATGTCCTGCAGAATGTATCTGCGAGTGTCTTCCTCCAGGGCCAATACAAATAGGAGACAAGCCTGGTTAAGCTATTGTCTTGTCCTAGAAGTCCTGCCTGGGGTGTGTCATCAGCCTGCCCCAGTAGGAAGGCTCTGCCATTCCAGTTTGGACCCAGCCATATGCAAATCACTCTTGACCCTGCACCCAATGGGAACGGTCCAACCCAAACTGCCAGGTCATGTCCTCCCTGAACTGGAAACAAGCATCCTAGGACTGGTTTGGGGGTTTCACCCCTCATCAGCCAGGATAGCTTGACTCCAGTGGCATAGAGAGCACAGGACCCACATCTGGGCATACCCGTCCCACTTGGGGTTAATAATGCAAAAAGAACAATTGATGGACAGAATGCAGAACAATGTCATACATTCACCCCAGTACAGAGATCTGGGCCTAAATCCATTGTTCACAGATCTGTAACTGGGGGTGAGTATCTGAACAGTTTCAGCGCTCCGTCCATCATCTTTGTGTTTGCTTTGTTCGCCCTAAGTTGTCAGGGTATGGCCAGACGTGGGTCCCTTGCTCACTTTGCCACTGGATTCAAGCTAGATTGGCTGAATAAGGGTGTAACCCAGAAACCGGTCCCAGGATGCTTGTTTCTGGTTCAGGGAAGACCTGACTTGGCAGTTGGGGGGGAACTGTTCCCATGAGGCACACGATCAAGACTGATTTGCCTATAGCTGGGTCTGAACTGAGGTGGTGAAGTGATCTAAAGAAAGATGATGGTTTCTACCCAGGTCTGTGACTGGGGGTGAGTATCTGAAAAGTTTCAGCGCTCCGTCCATCATCTCCTTGTGTTTGCTTTGTTCACCGTAATTTGGCAGGGCATGACCAGACGTGGGTCCCTTGCTCACTTTGCCACTGGATTCACGCTAGCATGGCTGAATAAGGGTGTAACCCAGAAACCAGTCCCAGGATGCTTGTTTCTGGCTCAGGGAAGACCTGGCTTGGCAGTTCAGGGTGGACTGTTCCCATGAGGCACAGGGTCAAGACTGATTTGCATATAGCTGGGTCTGAACTGAGTTGGCAAAGTGAGCTAAAGATGATGGATTCAACCCAGATCTGTGACTGGGGTGGAGTGTCTGAAAAGTTTCAGCGCTCCGTCCATCATCTCCTTTAGTTTGCTTTGTTCTCCCCACTGTGGGCATGTGTTTCCATTAGCTAGCTGCCCAACACTCTGCTGGGACATTCTGCAACACCAAAACTACCTCATAGGTAAAACATATCTCATCTATCTCATCACTGACCACATAACTGGGCAGTAGGTCTTGTGGTATGCAAGGATTCACTTCTCCAAGGGACAGAGAATGCATGCCGCCGCCATTGTTGCTGGACTCTGAGGCTTGCCTGCTTTGAGCGCCAGCTCTTTCATACTCATCTCATGATTCAACAGTAGTTTATTTTCAGCCAAGGCCCTCTTAGCCCCTGCCTTTTTCTCCTCTTGCGCTAACCGTGCAGCAGGCTGCTCCTTGGCTGAGATATCCCAGCTGCAGTTTAAGCTCCCTCTGTCTTTCTGTCCTTCAGCTCTTCTGAGGACAGACCATTGTCAGACACACTGCTTTCTGCCCTGGTGTTGTGTACCTCTGCTGGGGTGAGTTGTGTTCCTCTTGCAGCTCAAGGCCGCTTGGTTCTAAAAATAAAACGTAAGTATATATTTGTTTATACTTACCCAATTTTTCTGGATTCAGTCTTTGTGTGTGTGCCATCAGCCTAGATTGAGTGAATACAATAAATGCTTAACACAATGTAGGAAAGTAAGATCTGGTTTTATGGCTACCCCCACTTTTTGCTTGATGTAATGCTGATTTCTGACTAGTCTGACTGGGATCCTGCTAACCAGGACCCCATTATCTGTGCTTTTACCCCTAAATTGGTTTGATAAGTACTTAGGTACATCCCAGATTGGACACTGGTGAAGCCTTATTAGTCCCTAGTATATGGTACTAAGGTACATAGGGCATAGGTACACCAGGGGTCTCCCAGGGGCAGAAGCATGTATTATGCTACCCCTGGGAGACCACTCAATTTGTAACTACAGGCCTTCCATTGTAGCCTGTGTAAGCTGGTGCTAGCACCTCTTACGATAGATATAGGTTTACCTATATCTAAGGTCACTGCACTTAAAACCTATGTCACCCCTAAAGCAGGCCTTTCAATCCTGAAATCAAGGTTCTCGGTTCTAAGTGTGAGGGTGCCCCTGCATGAGAGCGAACCCCTACAGCCTACGGAGCTCATTCTCCCAGGTTGTAAGTGAGACAACCATATAACTTATAGAGGGGCACAGCGTCATTACGCAATGATCATCTCTAAACTGGCTGTATCGAACCCTGTCCTGTTTGGCATCAAACATGTTGGAATCATACCCCCACACCGTACACGGGCTGGGAGGTATGCTTCCATGCACAGTAAAGCTCCTTTGGGAGGTCCGCGGTGCTCCCTGCACCAGTCTTCCAGACCCGGGCAGCAAGCTAAGGCTGCTGCCGGCCAGAGACAGGATTCTGCCCTCCTGCTGCTGAGCCAAGCTTGGGCAGGGGAAGGAAGAACCATAGGTATCCTCTCACAGGGTGGTGTGACCACCTCCCAGACAGAGTTTAGTGTATTGGGGCAGGGTGGGGGCACCTTCCAGCGCCACATAGTCTGCTTGCAGGGCACACTTTGTGCCCTCCATGCATAGTCCAGTTCCAACCAGTTCAAGGAGCCGTTGGCTCCCACTCTGGCGCAAAACTGGACAAAGGACAGGGGATAATCCTCCCCCTTGTTCAGACCATTCTTAGGGAGGGACCCCTGAATCATCCCAACTCTCTCCTTAGGGTACTTAAGGGCTTACCTGTGGGTGGGTCCCTAGATTCGTTGTGGGACAAAATTCATTTCAAACACAACTTCTTCAACCGTCTGGGCACTCTGGACTTCGCTCTGGACATCAAGGCAGTAACCGGGAAGACTCCTGCTGCTCCTGATCTCCTTGCCCTGCTCGTCTGCTGTAACGCCCATGCCTGTGCACCTTACAGGAACCTTCCAAGGCCTGCGGGCATCTAAGACACCTGAAGGAATCTCCCTTGAAGTGAAGGAGTCACTTCCCTGCATCTGCAGGCACTGCAACTAAGCTGACCGGTGTGCTGATTCTGGGCTTCCACGGACTATGAAAGACTCAGCAACACAGGTGGTCGTTCTTCTCATCCGCGACGCTTGCCCTATCCTCTCACCAAGTTTAAAGCCAGTATCCCTTGTCAGAGCCGCAGAATCCAAACCCTTGTGCACCGCGTCAACTTACAGTTGCAAAGGCTTGATGGCTTCCTTCCTCCAAGATCTTCGGGCTCCAAGTAGCTCCAACCTCAAGCATTTCCAGTGACCAAGATCTTCATCCTCACCACACCACCTGCATCATGGGTATGCATGTTTTGTGAGCTGCTCGAGTTCCTCTTGCGACTCCAGTGTCTCCAACCTGTGGGTCCTCTTTGAATTCATTGGGCTCCTCCGATTGCTCTGGACCTGCCCTGACTCCACTTCTTGTGGTGAGTCTCTTGGACCTTGCTGGTCCCGACATTGCACCTTCTTCACCTTCCACGTTGGTTGCAGTTGCCAAGGCTTTTTGGTGCCCCCTCCGGACACCGACCCATCAACTCTCGTCATCCAACATGGGCCAGCTTGTGTACGGCTCCTGGTCTTCCACAGCATCACCTGGTCCACACAGCTGCAGTTTCAAGGTCACCGTCAGCTTGCATGCAACACTCAACATTGGTGGGCTTACGTCTTCCGTGCCGCCTGGTCACTCCTGAGTGGCATAGTCTCGGATCCTTCACATCTTAAATCCACCTCTGGGTTCCACTGGACACGTTCACCTTCTCCAGCAGCGTCACCGTTGTGAAGTCCTCCATTGAGTTCGACTGCAGTTTCCGATGCCACTTCACACCTATGTGCCGGCTTCCATGGAGCAGGTATTCTGGTTCCTAAGGTATCCACAGGTGGGGTGGCTCTCCAACCTTCTGTCTTCCATAGGGTTTCTCCAGGGTCTACTGGGAAGGGTCCTTCTTTAAGATTGCAACTGCGACTTAGTCATTGACATGCATTGATACCGTGGTCGTGTTCCCACTCTGCACATGGCCTTTGAGTAGGTATAAATAGCAAAATTGACAACTATGAGAAACATGAACACCACTCTGTAGCCCTCACTAAAGACTACTCTTTATTTATTATCTCATCCCTTTTCCAGTCTTGCAGACCAACTATCAGACATACGCGGATAACTATCCAACTTGTACCAATTTCTAACATACTGGATTGTCATTATTTAAATATATGGTCAGTATTGCAACCTTATCTCACCACTATACTATAAAACCACCATGCTAAAACAATATATATTACAAAAAAAATCTTCTTTAAAACTTTAACAGACTATTGAGATATAATTTCATATAATGTATATTATAACAAATAATGTTCCAATTCATCCTTATAGATCAAGCTACCTTTAGGAGGTACCCATCTAATCAATATTCAGTCTTTGATATCCAGCAGATCTTAATAGTCAGGTACATAAAAGCACAATAGGTCCATTGATCATCCTAAAAAACGGTTTTGTTTTGAACAACAAAATAATGTGCAGACATAATCAATTCATTCTTTCCTTATGTCACATATCATTATAGAATTGATTGAATCCCTGTGACGCATCTACGCATCTAAAGAATATTGTTTTCGGCTATCATAGAGTGTAGACCACTGCTTTTCCTTATGACTACAGGAACAATATTGGATAATGACATTAATTATTTATTTATTTTACTTTATCTACTCACTACCTTATCTTTATCATTTTTATCGACCCAAGTTTGGTCGCGAGCATGATTAATTATCTATTGGGACACAAAAAAACAAACAAACTATTTTTCTTCACGGGAGATTCGATCTGCATCTGGGTTTGTTCCACTCAAGGAGCTTTGAAATTCTCATCTTGAACTCTTTCTTTCTTTTGTCTATACAGTCAATATATCTTAGATCTAGTTCTCTCACGCAATCAGTTTATGTTCCATACAAATGTGTAGCTATTTAGAGAAATAGTATTTCTCTTGTAAACATGGGCATAGACATTAAATATAGTGAAACACTTTGGGGCCGGAGTGTTTTCCGACCGAGCCGGACTCCTGGAGTCAGCCCGAGCGAGTACGATGCGGCCGCATGCTGCCGGACTCGGTTGGGCTCCTACAGAAGTCAATGGGAGGCCCTCGTACAAAGTGTACATGGGCTCCCATTGACTGAATGGGTACGTCTCGCAAAAGGTCACCCCCTACAGTGGCTACGTTTCAGTGCCATCCACACTAAACATGCCTGTGTTGGGGAGACCAATGGGTCTCCCCTTGTGTCTGCGTCATAAGGCTGAGGGTGACGGGGGGGTCCGATGTGGATCCCCAAAGGCAGCTTCCCGGAAGTGTTGCGAGTCGGAAGCTTTGGCTTGACCCGGCTGTCCAACTCATTCATCGTACTTGCTCGGTCGTAGAACGTCTACATTGCGCGGTACGAATCGTGTCTGTACTTGTCGTACAGAGCGGTTCGGAACCGGATACGGGTCGGTCAGCACTTACGCGTTCATTCGCATTGTACTTGGACATCCGGACCTGTGTACGACTCGGTCGGAAAAGAAGCCTCCGAATTGGATCCGCTACTGCCAAATCAGATTCGGAAGCTGTTAGAATTGGGGGTCTCTAGTTGGCACAGGTAGGTACTTGTGACAAATAGGGACCCTTCTCCTCTAGTCAGGGTGAGGTGGTACACTCCTAAAATAAACCCTGCTCACCCCCTTGGTAGCTTGGCACGAGCAGACAGGCTTATCTCAGAGGCAGTGTGTAAAGCATTTGTGAACACATACAGTAATCAAGTGGCAACACTACAAATGGACACCACACAGATTGTATATTTATAAAAACAAGTATCTTTTACATAGAGTTACCACAAGATCATAAACGAAAAGAATAATCCACAGTACTTATTAGAAATCAAGAGTTCTTGTTAAAAATGCTTAAATCAAAGTTCTGTGCGAGTCGGTAGCCCTGTCCGGCTACAGCGTTGCTGAAATAACACAAATACAGAAGACTGCGTCGGTCCGGGCCCACTCAAATGTCGACAAACTCAGTCACAGTAACTTTTACTTGAGACGTTTGTCGCGGTGCAGAAAAGAAAGCGTTGCAGGACACGTTGTCCATCGATGCGGAGCAGGCAACGGCCCGTTGACGGAGTTGGTGGGTGTTAGAAATGGGGGTCTCTAGTTATCAATGGCTGGCCACTGTCCAAGTAGGGACCCTTCTTCCTAAGTCAGAGTAAGCAGACTACACCCTTTGACAACCCCTGCTCAACCCTGTGGTAACGTAGCACGAGCAGCTAGGCTTATCTCAGAGGCAGTGTGTGAAGCATTTATGACCGTACACAGTAACACAGTGAGGAACACCACAAAGGGACACCACACAGGTAGATATAAAAAATAAGTATCTTTATATATAGACTTAACACAGGACAAATAACAGTAAAAATCCGCAATACTAGAAAATAAGTTTACTCTAAAAAGGCTGTAAAATTAGTTCAAGGTGTGCAAAGAGGAGTTCAGTTCAAGGCAGTGGTCTCTGCGACCCTTTAACTCACAAGGTTCCTGGATTCTGTAGCAAAGCAACAAAAATGTCGCTAAGGAGTTGTAGCGATGATTTTCCTTACGCTAACCAGCAATGCGTTGAATCCTTGCCGCAAGGTAGGATGATGCGCTGATTTGTGTGCAGGACAAAGCGACAAACTTCTGCACGCTAAGCAGGTGATGCAATAAAATGCTTGCCGCGAAGGGAGGATGAGGCGCCGAGCCTGTTGCGTGTGCGGTCTTGTTGCGATGAAAGAAAATGGCGCTCCGCGAGGGAGCGACGATCCTGATGCGGTGCGATGAAAATGGCGAACGCTCGGTGTCCACTCTGCGATGTCGTGAAGCGATGAACTCGATGCAATGATATTTGGTTAGCGAGCGTTTTGAGGCCCGCAAACATGCACTGCGATAATCTTTGGGTTAGCGAGCGTTTGGCTGCCCGCAGACAGGTGATGCGATGATCTCTAGTAGCGAGCACTCGGCGGCAGCATTGCGACGAATTTCCTTACGCTCTTCAGCAGCAGCGGCTCGCTAACAGGCGTTAGCGACGATTTTCAGCACTCTCTTCTCCACAGTAGAACTAGAGGCCCTGGAACTCACAGGAGCCTCACCTGCAGATAGAAATCCTCGCTGGGAGGAAACAGGAGGCTGGTGGTGGAGTCTGATGTGCCTGAGACTCCTGCAGGAGGCTAGCTCTCTTCTAGCCCTTGTGTGATTGCTGTAGCAAAAATAAAAGTTACTTCAAAGTCCTTTTCCTCTTCTTCCAAGTCCAGTAGTAACCACTGCAGGCCAGTCCAAGAAACAGCACACAAGCACTGTGACAGTCCTTCTCCTGCAGATTCCTTCAGTTACACGGACCGAGGTTCTTCTTGTTGTCCAGGAGCAATACAAATTGTAGGGGTTTCAGCACAGATATTTATATCCCAAAAGTCTTTGTTCTAAAGAGTCACAAGTCACTGAACCCAGCCAGAACCAGTTCTGCCCAGCCCTGGAGTACTTTAGCAGGCTGCATCCTTCCTTTCAGAAAGAGGGGGTCTGCCATCGGAAGCACAGTGGGAGGTGGAGCCAGCCTTCACCTTGCCAGGCACAGTCCTATTCAGGTCCAGGAGCTACCCCTCCCCATACTCCAATGCAGATCTCTCTATTCAACCCAGGTCTGACTCAGCCTGCCCTGTCCCTCCAAAACCAGACAGCCAATACACATAACAGCAGAGCACACTGGAAGGCTTAGGCAAGAAAAAACCTACTTTCTAAAAGTGGTATTTTCAAACACAGAATATAAAGAAACTTCACTAAAAGATGTATTTTAATATTCTGAGCTCAGGCATAATAAATTTGTTTTTCTACCATGTTCTATGGGTCAGTTAGCACTATAGAATGTAATAGCAAAACCTCCCATTCTGGCCTATGGAGAACAGGTAGCCTTACAGTAGTGAAAAACGAAATTGGGTGTAATTCACTACCAGGACATGCTACACACATCAGCGCATGTCCTACCTTACACATACAATGCACCCTACCATAGGAGTGGATTACATGATGCCAAGGGAAGGTTCAGGGACTGGGAAGTGGGTGCACTTCACAGCCAAGATGGCAGTTCTGGAATGCACACAGACACTGCAGTGGCAGATCTGAGACACACTTTACAAGCTGCTTCTGTGGGTGGCCCAAACCAGCGCTGCAGGCCCACCAGCAGCATTTGGTTTACCAGCCCTGGGCACACACAGGCCACGCTACTAGGGACTAACAGGCAAACCAAATAAGCCAATCATGGATACACCAATTCACATGTCATCTTTACACAGGGAGCATTCACGCTGTGGCACTGAATGGCAGTGGCACAGCACCCAGAGCATCTATTACCAGCAAAAACAGAGGGGAGACAGTGAAAAATGGAAGGGAGACTCACGCCAATGGTGCCAGGTCTAACAGTGGGTCTGAGGCGTACGTTGCAGGGCGAGACGGTGCTTCGATGCGGTGCTTGCAGCTTGCGGTGCGGCGACAAAGCTGGCATCGATCAGTCCGGACAGCGGTATGAGTTGGGCGGTGCGTCGTGAAGGGTGCGAGCGGTGCCCAACTCCGATGCGTTCACAGGACTCGAAGTCAGCAACAGTGATCGTGTCGGTCAGACCAGTTCTATTTGGTGTAGCAAGGCCTTGCACGTCGCGGTGTCCAAAGTCACGGTGCAGGCAACAGCTCGGTGACGGCGTCAGGACGGAGTCGGTGAGCTCATAGCTTACGTTGTTCGATGCGGATGTTGTTCGATGCGGTGCCTACAGGACACCGGCCGATCGTGAGAGTCGGTCACAGCTCCAAGCCTCTGTAGCCACTGAAACAGCATTCCCAGCAGCAATCCACAAAGGCTGGTGAAGTCTACTGGTCCTGAGACTTCGGTCAGGGGGCAAGCTCTTTTCCAAGCCCTTGGAGATCCTTCACTAGTTGAAATAAAGCACACAAAGTTCCTTTCTCCTTCCTTTGGCAGTCAGGCAACCACTGCAGGCCAAACCCCCAAGCAGCACTTCAGCTTAGGGATAGTCTCTCCTCGGTTTCTTCAGGTTCCTCTCCTCAGCAAAGGTTTCTTATTGTAGTCCAAAAGTGATCTAATTTCTTGGGATCAGGGTCCCAATCTTAATACCCCAAAATCCTTTGTCCTCTGAGGGCAGAGGGGCCTTTGCCCAGACCAAACCAGTTCTGGAGCAGTTTACATGACTCCTTTCCTTTCACAGTGCAGGACAGAAACATCAGTCGCCCCACAGGAGGTGGAGCCAGCATTGTGGAAGGAAAGCACAGCCCTGGAGCACTTTGTTGACATGATTCCTTCTCATCTTTCACAGTGCAGGGCAGAGACATCAGATGCACCACAAGAAGTGGAGCCAGCACTGTGGGGGGCAGGCACAGTCCTATTCAGGTACCAGGTGCAACTCCTCCCTCCTATCTAGATGCAGATCTCTCTATTCACCACTGGGTGGACTCCCCGTCTCCTGGAATCCCGCAGCCCTGTCACTCAAACTCCAGACAAGGAATACACAACCTAGCAGAGGCAGGCTTGGAAAGTTAGACAAGAAAATACCTACTTTCTAAAAGTGGTATTTTCAAACACAGAACGTTAAAACCAACTTCACTAAAAGATGTATTTTATCATTCTGAGTTCAAGCATACTAAACTCGAATTTCTACCATGTTCCCCGAGTCAGTTAGGATTATAAGATGTAATAATCTTACTGCCCATTCTGGCCTATGGAGAACAGGTAGGCTTGCAATAGTGAAAAACGGAAATGACTGTAATTCACTATTAGGACATGCCACATACACCTGGGCATGTCCTACCTTATACTTACAATGCACCCTGTCCTTGGGTCTACCATAGGGGTGTCTGATATGAAGAAAAGGGAAGGTTTAGGGACTGGCAAGTGGGTGCACGTGCTCAGTCAACATGGCAGTACCAGACTGCACACAGGCTATGCAATGGCAGGCCTTAGACACATTTTACAAGGCTGCTTCTGTGAGTTGCACAACCGGTGCTGCAAGCCCATCAGCAGCATTTGGATTTACAAGCCCTGGGCACACTTCGTGCACTGTACTAGGGTCTGACAAGTAAACCAAACAAGCCAATCATGGAATCACTAATCCATACATCAATTTACAATAGGACGAGCATATGCACTTTAGCACTGATCAGCAGTGGTAAAGGTCCCAGAGTCATAAAACAGCCAATAACAGATCAGAAAAAATAGAGGAGGAAGGCAAAAGGTTCAGGGATGATCCTTCAAAAAGGGCCAAGTCCAACAGAGGCCTTCCGGACGGGAATGGAATCAGCCCCTTAGTGTTCACAATTGTATCAATATCTGATTTTCAGGCCTAGAGTGCTGGTACTTGTTTTTTAATGTTTATTGTGTACTTTATTGTAGAATATATGTTGAGACGGGTTCCCTGACAAAGGTATAAAACGCCGAAACGCGCTTCGTGTTCTAATCGACCGCCAGCCTTTGAAATTATTTACCAACCGAGGAACTTCCTCTCCTAGTTTTATACTTGAATTTTTGTATAGCACTATAATGTATTGTCTGTGATATATATATTTTGTGTATGTGTTATGTACATATGTGGTTGTGAATTATAAATAATTACATGTATGCAAAAATAATCATTGAAAATATCAAAACAGTAAAAAAAGAAATAATAATTAAATAATAACCAATATATATGGTAAATAACCAAAAGAATAAAATACAACATTGTACCAAAAAGAACTGAATTGAGTCATATGTACATACTTATTCTATATGCACTAGGACTGTTGTATGTGTATTGATTAAATAGTATAGATCTTGTTTTAGTATGTTTCTTTACCCCAATTGAATCTTCCCTACAGCTAGCTAGATACATTGTTCTCAGTATGGGTCCCCTTCTTACAAAACTAGAAGTCAAACATGCCCAGAATTCTGAGGACTGAACTTCTGAATGGGGAATGAGCTCTGACGATGCTAGACAGCGCAGCAGAAGTAACAATAGCTCACGAGAACCTGATGGAATTTCTGGTGACAGCGGAGTTGAATGAACATATCATGGTGGAGACACCCGATACGAGGGTAAGCGTCCCGCATAAGTTACATGAAACACTCCAAATGGAGGGGGACAAAGCTAGAACTATTAATGGTCTCTTTTGGGATAATCTGACTTATGGATATGACATCCTTTGGGCTGAAAAATAATGACAACCTGAAAATGTTATGGAGTGCCCAAAGGGAGAAACGGTAATTTTACCAGCTTTTTCTGACCTCGTTCTCTTATACTTAAAACATTCATATGCGCAGGAGTGGGTGGTAGCACTTGCTCCAGTGTTAGATCACAACCATGTTGGGTGGGATGCTGAGTCGCCTCACCATGTAATCCCAGTAAAAACTACTACAACTCCACAGAGACAACCACTATTAAACAAGAAGTAAAAAAGCAAGTCAGGGAGATCTTAGGTCAACTCACATACCAGGGTGTAATTGAAACTTGCACCTCTTCAATGAATAATCCATTGTTTCCTGTAATGAATACCGATAATTCATGCCGTCTAGTTTTTGACTACAGACATCTGAACATATGCACTAAAACATTTGTAGTACAGAATGCACACAGTGCAGCATTAATGAATAACATTGTGTGTAAAAAATACAAAACAATATTAGATATGTCAAGTGGATTTTTCTGACAGAACATAGCGCCTGAAAGCAGATATTTGACCGCATTCTCAGTGCTCGGTTCTCAGCGTAAATTCTGTAGACTTCCCCAAGGGTATAGGAATAGCCCTGGGTTGTTCTCAGCTAGGGTAACAGAGTTACTTCAGAATTTAGATAAAGAGGCATTGTCCTATGTAGATGATATTTATCTGACGGATGATTTAATGTATCGTTTGACCAGGGTTAGCAACATAATTTTGGGGTTCGCCTCTGAGGGCTACAAACTCAATTTAGAAAAACTAAAAATAGCCCACTTCAATGTCCTTTTTTGGGGACATGAGCTTTCAAGTGAAGGGAAAAGCTTGGCTGCTAACTTTTTAGAAAAATGTGCGCTGCTCCGACCTCCTAAATTTTTGATAAACTTGCAATTCATATTGAGAATCTTTAATTTTTGCAGAACTTACATTTTAGACTACGCAGAAAAAGTGTAACCTTTCTACAACCTAATTAGACCTGATTTTTCAGTTAGGCATTGGACACATGAACACAGATATACTTCATTCCTTACAAGCTGACATGATAGCTTCAAAACACCTACACACACATGTGTAAACACCACACATTTGGTGATCCTCGTTACAGCGGGTCAATCCGGGTATTCTTACCTAACTTTCAATGAAGGCGAAAAACTACCTATAGCACATAAATCACACTTGTATACAAATGCAGAAATGCGTCTGGTTTCCACAGAAAAAATTCTGACAGCAGTACAGACTGCTGTAGTGAGAGAAAGCACTGGCTCAGGGGAAACAAATAATTGTCGTGACTCCGGTACCTGCCTTGGAGGCTATCACAAAAGCAAGCGTTCCAAATGCTAAAGCTTTACATTCAAGATGGATACAATGGGCTAATTCTCTCTCTGCAACAGATGTAGATGACAAATTTGACTACATTTAAAACGCAAGCATTCCTGCAATACGAACAAGAATATCCTCTCCCGAATGAAATAATGCCTCTAGATCAGTATGAATATATTATTTACACTGATAGATCAGCTCAGCCAGCCATGGGAAGTAAACAACAATACAGTGCCCCGTGTGTGATTGTGAAGTGTCGTATGCAGGACGGCAAGTTCCATCCTAGCAGTACGAAGACAAAGTCTCTAGGAGACTGCAGAGCGCAGCTGGCAGAATTAAAAGCCCTGTTACTGGCATTAATAAATGCAGGTCAAGAATTCCCAACACTGATTGTGCGCGATTCATTTTACTGTGTCCAGTCATACAATAAATACCTTCACTACTTGGGTCAGAATGAGTTTACAGACTGGAAAGGATGCACAATTAAGCATAAATTGCTTTGGGAACAGGTACCCGAGTTGAAAAATTAATTACCAAGAGCTCACGTGATACACACGCCGAGACATCAACGTGATCGTGTTCACGTTCACGTTGAAGGGAATTAATTGGCTGATGTAGCCTCAAAAGGGGCAGTATGAACAGGGAAGGCATAGCCCCTATACACGAGGTCCCATATTCCTGCGCATAGTTCTGTGTATGTGCAGAATTCCTGCAACACATATAGCCATGTTATATCTATGTTAATAACCGTATGTCTGCTTAACTTCTTTTATGGTTTGCTTACATGTACAGTGCACGGATACTCTGTTCGGGTCATGTTCGCGCTCTATAAAACTTTTCAAATAAATAAATACCAAAGCAATAAATCCCCAGTGGTGGGTCTGCAAACTCACTCAGCCCAAAAAAGCCTCGATGACCGAACAGGCAAAGTGCCCAACACAATGGGCCTGACTATCAAGGCAGTATTGTTTTGTAAACGTGTGCAGGTATACCAAAGTAGCAGCCTGACGGATTTCCAAAATTATGACTCTCTGAGCTAATGCAGTGGTCACTGCTTTGGCTCTGGTGGCATGAGCCCGCAAGTCCACAGGGATTCATTCCTTGTCTTAGGGCCCGATTCTGATCTTATTTGTAAAGCATACCAAATGACTTGGGTCCGGAATGCTTTCCAGACGACTCGGATTTGGAGAGTCTGACCAAATGAGTACGATGCATTTGAATGCATCCGGATACGATTTGTTCAGGCTCCCACTGGCTTCAATGGGAGCCTGTGTTTCGAACGCTAACCCAAGCTGGCATTGACAAAAGGGGTGGTTGGGGATAATCGTGCATTCTGTGGCGGGCCCCCCCCTTGGGGCCTGCCACAATGTGCATGGTTGGGGAGAGGGGACCCATGGGTACCCCCACAGGTCTGATTCGGAGCTACAGGCCTCCAAAGAACGATTCCAGCAGCCTTTTCGGTCTGGGCAAAACAAATGAGAAAGGCTGTCCGAATCATTCATCATACTTGCTCGCTCGGAAAACCAAGTCCAAAGAACTGTACGAATGGACTCCGGAAGGCTCTATCTCTCCAAATGCTTTCCGGAACCGATTCGGTCAGCGCTAAGGCTTTGCAGGCATCGTTATTGGTCGTTCGGAACTGTTAACGATTCGGTCGGAAACAAGGGCTCCGGATCGGTTTAGGCAAAGCCAAATCCGATTCGGAGCCTTTCCATCCGAGATCGGAATCGACCCCTTAATGTACAGTACAATACATCTGGAAATGGCCCATTTCTGCACTACCTTCCCCTTATTAGCTCCAACGAACCCAACAAAGAACTAAAGTTTTACCTGGTGTTTTTTGGTGTGATCAATGGAGAAAGACAATGCTCTATTCAAGTACAAGTGATGGAGTCTCTATTCCTCTTTGGATGGATGAGGTGGAGCAAAGTGGGTCAGCAGCATGATGCTTTGGCCGACGTGGAAAGGTGTCAGCACTTTTAACAGAAAAGAGGCACGGGTTAGGAGAAACAGTTTGTCTGGGAAGAACTTGGTGAATGGAGGCAGTTTAGAAAGTCTGTAGCTCGCTCACCCTCCTGGATGATGTGATGGCCACCAAAATGACTGTCTTGATTGTTAGAAGTCTGAGAGGGCAACATTCCAGAGGTTTAAAGGAGGAACACATAAAATAGGTGAAAACCAAATTATGATCCCTTTGGGACATAATGAAAACTTTGGGAGGAAACACGATGAAGACTTTTCAGAAAACGTGTCACATTGTTTGACTTTGATAGGGAGGGTTGATCCACCAACTGTAAAAAAGTTGATATGGCTGAAAGATACCCTGTAACTGTTGCCAGAGCATGGCTAACGACAAAACATACAGCAACACTTTGGACAAGGGTGCAGATAGAGGGACATGTTTTTTAAGTGCACCAAGCCACAACGTTGTTCCAACAGCAGGCGCATATGGTCTTTTGTGAATGAACGCCTGGCTACCAAAATGACTTCACAGACTTCAGGAGGGAGGTCATAGATTCACAATTGCCGCCGCTCAATCTCCATGCATCAAGGTGGAGCGCGCACAGGTTTGAGTCCAAAATCCTGCCCGGTTGCTAAGCCAGCTGATCCTTCCAAAAGGGCAGCCTGATGGGATGATCATGATAAGGAGTTTGGGATACCATACTCTCCATGCCTAGTCTGGAGTCACAAGGATGATTTTGGTCCGGCCCTTCTTGATCTTCAAAATTTGGGGCAGGAGTGGTATCGGTGGAAAGGCGTACAGGTGTCCTTAGCCCGATTCGAGAAGAAATTCATCTCTCGAGTCGCAATGGAGACTCCACCTCACAGTATTGCAGACATTGCACGTTCTCGGTAGTGGAGAATCGATCCAACCAATGTTCTCCACAATCATGGAAGAGACCTTGGCCACCTCCGGGTGAAGATGCAATCCACGATCTGCAAGGCTTCAATAGCTGAGTGTGTCCGCTCTGTTGTTGAGATCCCGTCAGGTGTTTGACACCAGGAAAATGTCCTGACCCCCCAGAAGAGCACAAGGTTCAAGACCCACCATGCTTTGCCTGTGCAGCACCACTTGGCGGCGGTGTTGTCTGTGAACACCTAATCCAGCCTACCATTGATGGCTGGAAGGAAGGCTTTCAATGCCAAGTCAGGATGATGTTGAGCTGAGACTCTGGTGAAGAATAACCCTGGACGGAGTTCGCAGAGTTCCGCTGAGCGGTACTCCGCAAAGTGCCCACAAAACTCTGCCGCACTACGCGGAGCTCCGTAAGCGGTGGAGTTTCTTTAGATAAATGCAGTTCACGGTGATTGTCTGTGCCAGGTGCTTGTCCGCACTGTGCAATCATCGCCAACGGCATCATGCACAGCGCAAGCGGGCGTTGCTTCTTTTCTGCCGCTTGAGGAGATTTTTACTTGAGCGGCATCTCTCTCAATGCAAGCTGGCGGTTTCTCAAAGAGAGCGGTTTCGAGCACACGCGACCGCTTGCAATGAGAAATATGACCTCCTGCGTTGAGAAATCTCACGGGAGGTTGATTTTCCAAGCTTGTGCTTGCCCACTTGATGTTGACAATCGTGAACGAGGAAAAATCTCACCAGGAGGTGGAATTTCCTTGCTCGCGCTCACCAACTTGACATTGACGAATGCGAGCAAGGAAAAAACTCCGCAATGCAAAGCGGAGTTTTTCGGAACTCCGTGAGCTCTGCGTAACGCGGAGTGTGGAAAACTCTGCAAACTCTGCGAGCAGAGCGGAGTTCACCCCCCAGACTTAGTGGAGACCAGAGTTCCGTGATCGTCACCTCTCACAGATGGCCACCCCAACCCGGAAGAGATGCATCTATCACCACTGAGAGCTGGGTGATGAAATAGCTTGGTCTATTGATGCTCCAATTATGGTTCTTTAGCCACCACTGCAGGTCTTTTCCAGTTCCTTCTGATATTTGGATGGAGACGGTGAGATTCCCCAGAAGCTGTATTCACTAGCCCTTCAGGTTCCACTGCAGAGCCCATATATATCAGTGGGCATTTTTTACCAGCAGGTTGCAGGCGACCAGGGGACTTTGCAGCCTCAAAGTCAGTCTCACTGAAATCCAGGATAGAGGCTGAAACATCAGAATTACAGCCTGCATATCCTGGACTCACCACACTGGAGGATAGGTGTGGAACTGCACTGTGTTCAGAATGGCTCCTATGAAAGAGAATGTCTGACAGGGGGTCAGGTGTGCCTTCAGCACATTTATATATACAATAAATACAGGAGGTCCACCGTGGTCTGGAGGTGGCTGACAACTGCAAGGGGCAAGCACACCTTGAACAGGTGTTCATTGTTCGAGGAATGGAAAGACTGGAAACCCTGACCTCCCCAGATGGGCTGCAACCACAACTATCACTTTCACAAACACCCGAGGTGCACTGGTAAGGCGAAAGGGGAGTACAACAAAGAAAGTAGTCATGGCCTAATGTGAACGTCTGTGGGTCGGAAATATGCACCCAGGGCTACCATCCAGTCTTCAGAGTTCAGGGTGGACAGACATGAGCCAACATAGCCATTTTGAATTTCTCCTTTTTCAGAAAGTAGTTAAGAAGCTGCAGGTCCAGTACAGGGCTGAGACCTCCATCCTTCTTCAGAGCCAGGAAGTAGCAGAACTAGCAACCACAACATATTTCTAATGTCAGCACCCTTTCATTGGCTACTTTGGCAAAAGAAGCCTGCACTTACTGATCCAGCAGTGAGAAATGATACTCTGGTGGTCCTACTGTTCTCAAAGAACTTGAGTGTTGAATCTATCTTGGCGCCAAACGTGCAAGTGCTGTCAAAGGGCATATCCATAGGGGATGTCTGGACATCCCCAAAGAAGCCAGTTGACAACAGCCAGGTGTGGTGGGGAAGTGCCACAGATGAAGCAATTGCTCTGCCCAGACAGTATATCCTGTTCAGTCTGCAGCGCATCATGAACTTTTCAGCATCCCTGCTTTCGGCAACAGCCTGGGTCAGAACAGCTCAAGCCTCGTCTGAGACCAAGGGCAACACGTGTGCAACCGAGTCCGACACCGTGTGGGTATACCGGCACACAAGGTTAGTGAAAAAAAAATCCTCTCGTCAAAGGTGCCCAGCCACTTGGATTCCCTATACGGTTGGGACATGCATTTTAACCTTGGACATGAGGCATGCACAACCTGGCTTTTTAGGGATGAGGTACTGGGTGAGGAAAGCTGGATCAGATGGGAGTGTGTTGGCGGCATGTGATTGCCCTGTGCAGAGGAGCACCTGTGCAGGGCTTGGTCTAGGCCATTAGCAGGACATCCATGAGGGCTTCATTGAAGGGGAGGAGTGGTTCCATGTGTAATAACCTGGGATGAAGTACCTCTGTCAAGACATTGGTCGTGACCTCCTACAAGCGCCGCATAAGGTCCAGGATCTCAGATGCCCTCCGCACAGCCATGACAAAAGGACCCACTTCCTCCATAGCCACACTAGGAGAGACCAGGACGATATCTTGTGAGGTGTCCAGACCACTGGCATCAGCCAGCTCCTCATAGCAGTTGTCCTCAGCCAAAGGTTGCTCAAGAGGGTCAGGATAGCAATAAAGATCCTCAAATCCACCCCAATATTCCTCACAGGGCTTTTCAGAAATGGAGGGTGTAGTTCTGGTTGGCGCCAGAGATGACATTGGATGATGCCGGTCTGGCACCATTTTGGAGTGGGCAATGACAATTGGGTCAGCATCAGAAATGGTGCTACTGGACGTAACCTACAAGATTGGCTAGGGCGGTCAACATCAAATCTGGGGAACCGGGTTCGAGTCTCGGCAATGACACTCAACACCTGTGATTCTGTGAAAATCACTTATTTCCCCCTGCCGTACAAAATGTATGTGTTCTCATGTAAAGCAACTGGTGCTCGTATAAAGCACTGTAATACGCGATACCTTTGGGTCAAGTTTGCGCTATATAAAACAAAGGAAAAAACAAGATTGTGAATTCACAACTAAAGTCGGTCCAGATCCAGGAACAGATCCAATGGGCCTCAATGGCATGGGGATGAACCTACTGGAGTATATCCACTCAAGGCACCGTCCTAACCCAAAGATGAGGTGCATAGGCTCATAAAATTATTTCTATAGAGAGGGGGTCGCTCCGGGATGCACAGAGTGGACTGAGACAACATGCACTGACTAAGTGGAGGAGTGGGGTCTAAACTAACAGTGTAATTTTTGAGCCTTATCTGATGGCATGGATCAGAACAGTGAAGTCAAAGAAAGATTCAACTTCTTGGCCTTCTTCTTGCTGTTGGACTTACCCAACAAAGATTTTGCCCTTGAGGGCGACTAATAGAAATAACTCAGGGGGATATTCTCAAGAATGTGTGTTGATTATCGCAAAATTATCTTAACACAACTTTGCACATCGCAGTCTATCACGGGAAAATAACAGTGTTAACGTTGTATTCTCAACACAGCGGCACCATGCGATAGTCTCACGATAAGGCGACAAATGACCGCGTTAAAATTAACACGATGCCGAAAAAAGGCGAAACATCAACACTGAAAAAGTAGTGATGTCCCAAATCGCGATACAAAATATGCGATAACCAGCAAAAGGCCTGCAATTCCCACGCATCATGCTGGAAAATGCACTAAACAAGCAGTAAAAAAAAAAATGTGAAGCACCATGAGTGCACCCGGATGGAGTGCAGAGGACAACGTGAACCCCACAAGCCCCAGGGAACCTTGGGGTCCGGGAAGGCCAAGGAGAAGAGGAAGATGCGGGTCAGTCCGCAGGAAAACAGGATAATCGCCACGGAGGTGATAGACCACTACCAACAACTGTTCGTCACTCCAAATGTGTCATTGGCAACAAAGACGCAAATATGGTAGACCATCTTGGACCAAGTGAATACAGTTGCAGCATTGAGGAGGAAAATGGAAGAGGTCAAGAGGCGCTGGAATGATGTGAAGGGCAAACCAAGAAGAAACTCGATGTCATCCTGAAAGCAGCAGCGCAGATTGGAGGTGGAGGTCCAGCGGCACACCAGGAACGGGATGACATGGAGAAAATGGTGGCCACAGTCATCAGTCGGGATACGGTGTCAGGAGTTGTGGATCCGGACACTGCTCAACATGACCTGACACAACATCAACAGGGTGAGTACCGACCAGGGACTGGGGGGACGGAGGGAGATGGGCACAATGGCACATATGCACAATTAAGCAGAGCACACTGCACACCCACAATCACTCTGGATCATGTCCCTGATCCCTGTGCCACACTGCAGCACACATACAAACACCAAGTAGGACCCCATCCACCATGTGCCCAAAGAGGTCCCACCCCACACATCACCAGTCTCACAACCAACGCATGCACACGTGCGAAACACATCAAAGATTCGTATTTGTGAGCCACACTGACAATGCAAGTGACACTACACAACGATTAGCATGGCTGCAGTCCAATCATCATGACATTGTGCACACCACAACACTGAGGTGGCTAAGTGTGGACCACATCCGGAAAGGAGCAGGTCACACACTGACACAACCACGTGCACAAACTACTCCTGACGTCAACACCACATCTTCAGACAAACCATGCCCAAGAGTCATAACTTGACCCAGAGCCCAATTTATCCAAGTCCTCAACATCTCAGCACTGTTGAAGCACAGAAGTCAAAGGCACACTGCCTGAAAGGGACAAGGGGAAGACAAATCTGAGCAGCAGGGGCGACTCACCCACAGTTCAGCACACACACATAGCAATAACAGCAAATCAACATTGACAACAATGTAGTACAAAGTGCAACACTTTCAGTACAGAACAGAGGACACAACTGGTTCCGCTTGTGTAGAAACTGGCCAATCACATCTGGCAAAGCATAAAACTGAGATGAAAATGTACGTCTACAACCTCACCTCTGTGATATAGTTCAAATGTCCACTGTCCCGCATCAAATAGTCAGCTCCTCCCAAACAGGTACAATGTACATGGTCATGCAGTCTCAATGTAAACTTGAACAATGCATCAAAATACATGTCAACACAATGTTAAAATGCATCTCCCCTTCACATAGCAGAGGGACAATCAACACCTCCTACAGAGCAGACCAGACAACTCATCAGTGATGATGAAGAGGACCTTCACGCCTTCGACACCGACGCCCTACAACAGCTCATGGACATCTTAGGCAATCCACCTCCAGCAGCAGGGCAACCCAGCTGCATCGATGAGACCCCACCCCCTGCACAGACCACACAGCAGGAAGCACACACCACCACGGATGGCTCCCAGCACCTCACAGAAGCACACAAGGCATTCCATGGCCAGGTGTCAGACTGCCAGAAGGAGGTGACTGAACAGGTGCGGTGGGGTTCGAACTCATGGCAGCCGAACTAGATTACATACGTGGGTGTCGAATTCCCATCAGGGACCACTTACACTCCCCAACCGGGACACACACTGTGACAGAGACACACACATTTGCACATTTCCAGTACTGAACCACGCCCCGAGGGCCCTGGGACAATCATTCACACCCCTACGCTGGACTTGCGCACGCGGGCCCAGTCCACTCCTCCCATGTATAAAGGGGGGACAGAGTTACATGTCCAAGCTCTAACCCACTGTCTGGGGTAACATGGTTGCGTCTGCTGTACACCGCACAATGTAATGTGGTAGGGCCCGGGACCATCATGCATTCGTAATGAGCACACGGACACACTTTGATAGTCAGTTGAACTGGCTGCAGGCAAGTGCGCCCGGCCACTCTTTATTATCAGGGTCACCTGACCAGTGACGCCTTTGCTAGATGGGTTTGGGTGAGTGTGAGCCAGCCCTCAGGGAGTTGTTGGTGCTGGCAACAACTTGAACAGTGATCACTATTAAAGCGGACACAGAAAACACCAGCATAACACAAACAACTGGGATGCATCATGGTGGTAGCTTGAACAAGTACAGAGATCACCCAAAATTCAATCAGAAGGGTTGGCGAGTCGCAGTGCACTGAGGTAGGGACACTAGAGCTGATCGTGCTCATGTGAAGAAATTGTCTAAGATTGTGTCCCTTCAGGATATTCCTGCAGCAGCTGCAGTAGGGAGTGTTACACCGGCCACATCCTCCCCATCATCATCCCAGGTCTACCCCACTGCCTGAGGTGACAGTTGCATCCGCAGTCCACAGCACGTAACTCAATAATAGTTCCTGGCGTGTAGCTGGACTACCACCTCCAGTCTGCACTGCTGCCTTCTGGTTGTTGCCTCCTGCCCTTCCATTGTCTGCGCCTTCTCCCCTCCGCACACCTGCCTCATATTCCACATCATCGTCCCAGGTCTTCCCCACTGCCTGAGGTGACAATGTAGCGTGAGAGGTCCACAGGAAAAAAATATACAAGAAAGGGTTCATGAGTTGTGGTGCACAGAGTTCGTGGCACCTGAAGAGCTGAGCAGGGTACCACGCTGATGATGGCATCCAAGACATGTGTGACTAACTCTGATAGTCTGGCTGGAAGACTCCTTTGACTCTGGCAGTTGTTGGTTGGATGAGGGCCTGGCGGTGGTGGCGTGTGCATCCTGCGGTGGCGCGTTATCCGTGCAGGTCAGGACTCTGTTTGATGTGTGAGCCCTGGGGGACCACAGTTGAGGCCGGAGGCAGTGGTCGGCGCAGGGCCACAAATACATGGCGTTGCTGACCCCCAGGCCATCGACTCAGAGACCATCCAATAGTCAGTCAGACAGGGTCCATGACTTGAGCTGCATAGAGTTAGTGGCCCCGGTTGCACTGCGGCCGTAACAGGCACACCGCCACAGGACGGTAATGTAACTTGCGGTGCACTGAGATAGGGCCACGAGAGCTGAGCGGGTCCTCATCGATGTCGAAGGTGAATGTCGCGGAGGGTTTCGGGGGACAGTGGAAGGTGTTCTTCCAGGGCATGATACAGAGGGCAGAACCAAGCAGACACAGGCAATATGGAGGAGATTAATGCTACAGACTCATATTTAACACCAAGTCAGTTTCAGCTACATGATGATGAAGACAACCCCCAGGCCATGGACTCAGATGCCACCAAAGTTCCACTAGAGTGTCCATGAATTTCGGGGCACAGCGTTACTGGCACCAGGGCTGAAAGGGGATGCAGTCTGCGATGAGGCCTGTACAATGGTATAAAATCTGCCAAAAATAAATCATCACTCAGTTCCAAATGTGTGACCTACTTGACCACAGTGTAGGCCAGAGGCAGCGGTCAGCAGTGGCCCACAGACAGGTGTCACTGGAATGCTATGCACAGAGTTGGTTGCACCACATTGAAGGGAGTACAGTGATATAAAATCTGCAATAAACTTATGTACTCTGCCATTGTATAAACAATACTCAGTTCCAAATGGGTGACCTACTTGACCGTAGTGTTGGCCAGAGACAGCGGTCAGCAGTGGCCCACAGACACATGTCGTTGGCTTGCGATGCACAGCGTTAGTGGCACCAGGGCAGTTGTTGTTAGTGTTCGATCACCTCCGTAACAATGATCCTTTTTTCCTCCGGACTGAAGCGCGTCTTCCTCTTATTCCTCTCCTTGCGTGCAATGTTATTAACTCTGCTATTCAAAAATCAATACTCAGTTCCAAATGTGTGACCTACTTGACCGCAGTGTATGCTGAAGGCAGCGGTCAGCGCAGGCCAACCGCTGTTCAGGCAGCTCCTCCTGGAACTCTACCACACGACGTCAGATGTGGCAATGATTTGTGGTTGACGGAGATAGAAGCACCAAAGCAGAGCGTGTGTTTAGCCTGTGACGATGCCATGTCCTGCCTGGTCCGGACTGGTTTGAATTGGTGCCCCTACGGAGATAGAAGGCAACAGAGTGTCTTAACGTGAGCAAACCCACGGCATAGAATAAAAAGGGATTAGCTAGTGCAGGTTTAGCTCATTTTTAACTTTAAATAACGTGGTCCTAGAGTCTCAGGTTCCACCTTATTTGGGGTGAGATTTCACAAGCACTAGGGAGACGCATCCCAGTGCTCACATTACCAGTAATTTCACCACTGATCTTACTATTTTTTCACTATATCTGCAAATTATCTTTGTTTGTTTTTGTTTTGGTATGGCTGTGCTAATGATGAGGACCTGAGCCCACTGGTGAGAACCTACCAGTGGACTCCCATGGTGTTACTTCCGTGAGGCACTCCAGACCTTTACACACATTTTTTCATTTTGCATTTATTAGAATTTGTGTTGCACTAGACGTTGGGTTGCACATGGAGGGAACAGAACAACGAATAGAAAAGGGATTCATAGTGTGTGACAGTATATGAATAACTGCCAACATAGCACACAAAGTTGTGGGAGCTAAAGATACGTATGAAATCCAAGTGAATCTGTTCTTGAAGTAAGATCAGGTCATATTGCACATTGAATTGGTGTGAGGCCTGCTGGACCGCAGTGTAGGCCGGAGGCAGCGGTGGAGTACGTCAACAAGAAAGGAATGCTGGGGGCCTGTGTCGCGGAGGTCAGTGATGGTCTAAGGAGGCTGCCAAGGTCGCAGGCCTCGGGCTTGGAGCTTCCACGGGCACGTTGTGGGCCCTCTTTGACACATGCCGGTGTTGGCAGGTGAGCAGTAAGGCCTGGGTGCGCATGGGTGGGAAAGACTGGTCTGGGGACCAGCAGCCGGGGGTGCAGCAGGCACACAGGATCGCAGGCACCACCGCTCACAGTGTCAGCCTCGTGGCGGGATGAGGGGCGCCGCCGTGGCAGACACGTTGCCCATTCCGGAAGAGAACCACGCCCAGAGCATCTGACTTTTTATTCACACTCCTACGCTGGCTTGGCGAACGCCGGGCCAGCCCACTACACTCACGCTTATGGGGGGGGCGTAACAAGCTACATTTCCGCGATCTTCCCTACTGGCTGAGGTAACATGGTAGCGTCCACCGTCCAGTACACACCAAACAGCAGCAGTGTATGTCACCATGGAAATGCCCGTGGTCTGCATACTGAAGACTGTTCAGCACACCCATGCCACACTTGGCATTGTGTACATTCACATTCATCGGTCACTTTCCTCCTTCGCACATGCCTGGTTCCCACCTCTCCCCACATTCTGCCATTGTGTGGCAGAGGTGCCATGCCGTTGATGGCTTGTGTACATGGCTAGCCCAGGTTGTCACAGTAAGTTGTGTTGTCATATCTGGTATGTGGGCATGTTGGTTGTCATGTTGCTTGTGATTTTGCAACGTGTGCATTCCCAGAGTTGTGAGGTGTATGTTGGTGGAGTTGAGGTGTGTGGTGTGTTCAGTTGTTACTTACTGACGAGCAGTGCATTTGCATAGGTGCCATCCTGGAAGCGCTGGTTGAGGATTGACTGTTGGAAGATGAAGGAATCATGCACACTGCCTGCGTAGTTGGCGACGACATTGGTAAAGAGTCCCCGGTAGTCCACTGTTGCCTGCACATTGATGGAATGCGTGTGGTTCCTGTTGCGGTAATTGTGCGCAGTGGCGGCAGGGGGCACAAGGAGTACCTGTGTACAGTCGATTGGCCCCAACGTGTGCGGAAAGCCAGCTATGGCACAGAATCCTTGCTTGGTCTCCAGCTGTTCCTGTGCAGTGTGTGAGAGGAAAGGTGCGGGGGTACCTAGCTGATGATAGCATCCAAGACAGGTGTGAGGAAGTTTGATAGGGCTGGGTGTGAGACTCCTCCAACACTGGCAGTTGTTGGTTGAAAGTTACCAGAAGCCAACAAGCTCAGCACAGCCAGCAGCTTTGTCTGCAGAGGGATGTTGGTTGTTGTCCGCTGTGTTGGTACCATCAGCCTGTGGGCAATGAGGGTCAGGATGTGGAGGATGGTTGTTCTTTAGGGCCTGTCGTGGGCAATCACATTCTCTGGTGTTAAGTCTGTGAGGCTAGTGTGTTTTCTGAAGGTCCGCTGTCTTTGTCTGCGCTGCCTCTGTGGTAGTCCGGTGGGGTGGCGGGGGCTTCCTGGGGTGGGTGGCGGTGGGTATTATGGCCTTCTTGGGTGTCCGAGCTGCATGATCAGTAGCTCCATGGCATCTGTTCTTCTGGTGTGGCTGTGGGCTGGGATCCCATTTCTGGTGCAGGTTTTCTTCCGACTTAACACCAGGTCAGAGCAGGTGTTAAAACCCTGCTGCTGACGCACCTTATCGCATGTTTTGTGATCTTATAGCCGATCTGATTGGCGGTTGTGAATATTGCGAAGTGGTGTTTTCGCTGCTTTTTGCACGGGAACGCCTACTCTGCATCTCATTAGCGTTAGTTGCCGGTATCATCCGTGACGATATTTTTTGTGCCAGTTATCGCAGGAAAACTGGTGATGTCGGCTGTTAGCACCAGCTTGAGAATGGTGCGATGAATTTATCACCACTTTGGCTGCGATAATGGGCTGCTAAGTAGGCGATAAGTCCTTGAGAATATGCCCCTCAGAGTGTGGCCCGGTACCTGGAGCAATGTGGAATTGTCTCATGTTAAGCAGCCAGGGGCTTCATTGCAAGCTCCCGTACCACTTTGGGGTACATGGCACAGTAGTAAGGACACGCTTTGGAGTCATGGTCCAACTTCTGGCACAATAAGCAAACTAGGTGAGGGTAGGTCACAGACATCTGCATGGGACAGGCTCCACAGGCTTCATAACTCAAAGGTTTCTATGGGGACATCGCTAAGGCACACTGAGTGTGGTAACTCCAACAAAATTGACAAAACGTAATAAAATCATAAAAAATGACTGCAGTAGCTCTTCTGGATCTGCTCTGAAGGTGCAGAAAAAAACAACTGAAGTCAGCATGATGGCGTGATGCCTATATAGGCAGCACGTACGTTGCATCCTTATGATGAGGAGACAATCAGGGCCATGGACCGGCATGCAAAGATACGGCTCAAGAATCTCCAGATCAAGTCTGGCCCTTGTGGAATATTCTAAGGTAAGGAAGGAATCTGCAGCTAGAAATCACTATCAGATATATGGTAACAGTGGCTCAAATGAAGTTGGGATTGCTTTATGAATTTCAATCAATAAATCGCTTTTTATCAGAGATGGCAATTGCAGTTCTAGCTCTACTGCTGCTCTCTGCACTACTATTGAGAAGAGGCTTTTTTCCAATGGTGGCAAGTCCAGTTCTTTTCAGGTGAGGTATCTAGCCTCCCCCCCCCCCCCCCCCCCCCCTCCAACAGGGTAATGATAGAGCAGTTCATCTGAGGCTGAAGCTTGGTCGTTCAATTTCACAATAGTTATTTCTCAGCACAACATAGACCTAGTGCAAACTAAAGTCTTTTTGGGGTCAGAAACTGGTATCATAACTAGATCAAGTCACAAGAGGCAGCATCAACCCCTTCACTGTAGGAATGTAGGTGTGGACCCTTGGGCCGGAGCGATATTCGGAAGACAGGCATTGGTAGGTGCCTGAGAATGGGTGTCAAGGGGTCAGTTGGTGCAGAGGATGGACAACCTAGCGGAAGTCAAACTGAAAGACCTGGGATTCTCTGGGGGACCAAAAGGCATGGCAAAGCCAGCCAGTAGTGTCTGAAAATTTTGCAGCATGGTATGCATGAATGCTACTGTTTGCTGCAGGGTGGACGATGGCCTGAGAAATTTGGGACACACCAGCCACATAGGTGGGACAAGCATGGAATCAGAAGACACTGAACCTTCGAGTGAAAACATTGCAACTACTCACCAGACTGAGTGCTGGGATGAGCATGAGTCCCATTTAGCTTTTTTGTGCTTATGGCACATTTCGTCCTGTATGTCGAAGTTCTAGGTATCCCTAATAATCCATCTTTGTTGCTCCCAAAGTGCAGGACTACATTAGTAACTAGCCGAATTAAACCATGTAGAAGCACTATGCCAGGACATGCTCTTGGGGACCTTAAATCAGGAGACTCCCACCCCTCCAGAATGTGCTGTTTAAGGTCTCACAGTCTCTTCTTAAGACAGTATATGAGAGCAACTCTTTCTTCTTGGTGGGTGGGCTCTCATTACAATACAACGAAAATACATTTAAAATTAAAAATGGGAGTGGGTACAGAGGATTTTCTCATACTTTGCCAGCCTTGTTGAATGCCATTATTGCTTGACAGTACTGCTTCTGCTGTAAGGCTGCCGTACACCAATTCCACTTTTCATTATAAAATACAACTCCGTCACTCATGATCTCGCCCAGTGCTTTAAATGGGAAAAAATAAGTGCAGGTACTCATTAAAATGAGTTAGAGGTGTGGCAAATGGGCGGGGCTAGGGGCAGGGCTAAGGGCAAGATATGATGTTACATAATGACCTCTGTACCAGTTATCGCACATATCAAAACGCATGAGAAACGCGTTTAGTAAACATCATTTATCCACTTTACATCTTAGTTTCCTGCTTCAACAGAGGGGCACACAAAGGAAAGCAACCTCTGTGCTGAACAAAAAGATGGAGAAAAAAAACGGCCTTGGGTAAGGTAGAGAGGATTGTCTGTCGCTGCCGCTCACTTTAGTACGGCCAGTACAGACAGCTCCTTAAATGGGACAGGATTACTGTGGCAGCCCCAGCCCATTTCACACTCATGATGGAGGAAGGGGGTGGAGGGGCCTTAAGCACTTTAAGCCTAATAACCATTGCGCACCTGATCAACAGTGCAGGGTATGTCTAGACCCTGACCTGCTGATCACAGCATGACGCAAGGCAAGCCCTCTCAACCCCCTGCAGTCTGGGGGCATTCAAGTGAGAGCTGCTGGAATCTCCAGCAGTGATTGTGCAAAAGGCCACTAAGGGGCTCAGTGACTTGTGAGCTCCTCGGAAGCACAGCGGCATCTGCCCTGAGGAAATAAGTAACCTGAGCCTGCTGTGCTCTCAATGAGGGTACCGGTAATCTCCCTCACCTAAGAAAAGTGCCGGTACTCAGTACCGGTGAGTACCGGCCCATTTAAAGCACTGATCTCCCCCCAAGATCAGTGACATGTTTGATGTCTAGTTCTCAGACAAGTCTTCACCTGTAAAAATATATGTGTGAGTTGATATTTATACAGCACATACCGAGATGGGGAAAAGAAGAACGCTGAACATCAATGAAGAATAGGGAGACAATTCAACAGTGTGTACATCAAGCTGTGTCTATACATTTGCATAGCACCGTACAAACAGGGCTGGTGGCGCCCGGTTGGACCATCATTTTTGGGGAACCATGTCCCATGATCTCCTGCTCGGATTCTCTCACTACCACCGTGCAAAAGTGTTCCTCATCTCTCCAATCATAAGTTACTGCTAAAAACAGTGCCCCCCCCCCCCCCCAAGGTCAGTGCCCCCCTCCACTAGTCAACACCCAGTGTGGCCGCACCTGTCGCACTGCCCTAAAGCTGGACCTGTGTACAAATATGCATACCGCACAACAAATGCTTGCGCATTTTAGGCACATGCAGACTTGGAGCATGTTTACATGTTCAGGTGTGATCAATAACATTTATTACGAGTTTGTGGGGAATAGGTTGCATATTTTGGTGTTTAACGCACCAATATCTGTATCATATGGTGACTACTAAATGCCTGGTCCCCAATTAAATTTCAAAAGGGTTTGACCTGCCAAATTTGAATAAAGGTTGATTTATTTAACGTATCCGATAACTATTGGATGTGTTAAATACCTTCCAACTCAGAATTCCAACCGCTGCGTTAACAGAGGTTTACGTATGGGTTGGAATTAACTGACCCACTCGTAATCAGGCCCTAGGTGTTTTGGAAAAATGTAGACTAATTTTGGTCAGTTGCCAAAACCAGGACTAGAATCAATATCTATATGCCCATAGTGTGCAATTTACTTAAACAAAATTTGAGCAGTACACTTACCATGCAAAAGAGAATTGTCTTTTCAGTCTAACATGCTTTTATGTGCAGGTGCACCCATGAGACAGGGGCTGAATATCCACCCCCACGCGGATGGTGGACATTTAGGCACAGATTTACAAGCACCTTGCGCCACTTTTGCATCACTTTTCCCATGTTAAAAATTAAGCAAAAGTGGTGCAAGGGGCTTGTAAATCTGCCTCTTAGCATCTCCTGTGGAAGATAGAATGAAGGGTACCAAGGCTTCTGTGGGGCACCCACCATGAAGGTCTGCATTCAAAAGCCATATGTCCTTTGTGAAAAGGGTCCTGGCTCCTTCCGGAATTAAAATGTGAAAGTTTTACAAAAAAATGGGAATTGACTACAGAGAAGAGCTGGATGTCACAGCCCCTCTAACATTTGTGAGAACTACAAAATCTAAGATCATTATTTAATTAATTGTGCAGATTTGCATTAGTCTGCCCTGCACATTTTACCTAAAGGCGAGGCAATATTGTCTAATGAAGGCATGTTACACAATATGAAGGCTCCCCCAACCTCATCAATCATAGGCAGACACCCTCACCTCCTGCCCCCATATACATTTGTCCCTTCTCTGCAATGTCATTGAACTCAGGATCAGAATGCAAGTAGTGAATGTCACATTCTGGGTCCTGTGATTGGTTTGCCCCCCCCATCAGCTAGATGGTGCAGTACTAAACAGACGTGGAAGTGGTGCCTCCTGTCTCATCCTTTACCTATCTACACCACACATCTAGAAACACTCTGGTGAACCGTATCATCCATTGGTTCCCTTATCCTCACCCTACCGGTTTACCTCTGGTAGCCATCTGCTCTGCTACTCACCTTGACTTGCTTCTTCTCCTATCACTTCTCTACACTTGGACACCATCTGCCCCCCACTCTCCCTTGTCTCCCTGCGTACCTCTTATTTTTAATTGCAACTCTCTATGACCCCCTTCCCTTGCCCAATCGGATGTGTATCGCATTCGCCTCTTTTCTATAGCACTTTGTGACTTTGCATCTAGGTGCACTCTATATACACACAAAAAGTCACTACGGATTTAAAGGGACCAGTGAAATGGATGCCCTCACCCACCTGCACTCCTCCATTTGACATGAAATTCATGGCTTTAGCATTCGCAGCCAGCTCCATGCAGGTGGTGTTTCCCCAGCCGAAGGACTTAAGTTCTAGGAGCTGCTCAGCACGCTTTTCATCCTTTCTGCAGCACTTTGAGAAAACACCTAAAATCACCATAAAGAACATTACAAACTGGGAAAGTAGACAGGCCTGTCCATAACCATTACCAATGCTAGGGTTTGGAAATATCATGCATGAGGAGGCAAATATAATAATATGTAAAAAATGAAACCACAACCCTAACAACAAACCCAATCTAGAATAGACCCACAGACATCCAAAACACCTAAAGGATGCCTTACAATCAACAGAACACACACTGTCACCCTATATTTTAATTCACTAAGATGATCTTTTACAATAGATATGGCATGATGGTGCTAAGGTTTTTCACACTGCAGACTTCGAAAGAGTTAACATGTTTGCAGCTTCTGATACCCAAATGGTGGTGGGACTAAAGGAGGGATACTTGTGCAACCCTCAATGCCTCATCCAACCATCACATTTGGATGTCTACCAATAAAATTTCCCCGCACCATTTATAAACAGACAGTCATTCCTTTTCCCTTTGCCCTTTAAATGGCCAGAAATTAATGGAGCTCTAAGATCTACCACAACTAAACCTGAAAATCTGGGAGTGTGTCTACTTGCTGTGCTAGCTTTTTGGGGTTTGGCACACAACTGTCACTGGTGAGGTATCACAGCACTCTTACTTGTCTGGGTGATGGTCAGCCAGCACAAACAAGAGTGGTGTGAAGGGCCAGTTGTGGATGAAGTCCGGAGATGACACATACATAGCTTGAAACTGGATACTCCTTAGTGGTGGAATTATATTAACCAAAGGACAGGGTCAGAGCTTTTAAGGAACTAAGCACCAAACGTCACCAATAAGTCTGCCTAATATATTACCGATGAGCCTCGGTGCAGTACGATCAAGGGTGTGACCCACATACACCCAATTTAGTGTAAAAAAAACACCGTAACCAAACTATACACTGATCCTGCACCCGAGAGATGTATATTTCATATTTCTCAATATAATATGGATTATTTCGATCGAAACATTACAAAATCACAGTTATTAGGCATCCCATGCATGCATTTGTCTAAAAATGACGTAAATCTTGATTGTAGCTTTTATTCCATTCTTTATTGAGGTTCAATTATCTTCTTTTAACACCAAAAAGAATTAATTGCTTTGCCAACGCGTTTCATCCCTCATGGGACTTCTTCAGGGCTAAAAAGCAATTTATAAAAACACTATTTACAAATCTAAATTTACAACTCTTATATACAGTATTTATATGTTAAAAACATTAGCGTGGAGCTCTACGTAACACATGGACATTGATTTACTATATTTTGTATGTCATAATCCTCTATAGATGACACTTCATATTCATGAATAAAAATATATTCTCATTGCATGCTAAATAGACTGGGAATTTTAAAGCTTTAATGTACTAGAGAGGGAGCATCTCTACTCTGTGATACTTTAAAGTATCGCAGTGACTATTTCCTCTATAGTCAGTGTGTTCTCTACCTCCTAGGAGACCCAATTCAGTATAACTATCTCATAATCGATAACTAAAATCATAGATCATAAATTGAATCGTTCTTAGTTCTGGATTAAGTCAAATTGTAGTTTATAATAATACATTGCTCTAGGACTGTTATTCATACCTCCTCAACGTGCTGTCTTTTTTTGTGTTGTTGATGGTGAGTATGGTGCCAGATCAATATTGTCTGCACCCAAAATGAAATTCTGTAAGCCTATAGACAAAAACCAGTTTATATTAGCTTTGGCACATCCTATAGTCATGTTATAAACATATAATTCAATAGCTCTTAAGTTTTGACTCAACATGTGTTTATATTATATAAATACATACATTCGCAAGATGTTCGTTGTATTAAACGAACGAAAGTTCATAATGTACAACACACTAGTAAACAACAAATTTGGAGCAATGATGCATTTATAAATATATGGGTGACTGCTCCTTATTCAAAACAGTGTGTATAACTTTATATTACAGTAAGGGCTATATATAATGGCCTTATTTATCATGTACATAATAATATATAGTCACTTACTGCTAGAGTCATGCGTAGTTGTTTACATAAACTCCTATGTGATCAATGAGTATTTTCACTCTGGGCTTCGCTTTTTATATAAGAAATATGAATTCTTCTCCAGTATGAATCTGTAAGATAATGATCTAAGTATCAGGTATCACAAGCCTATTTATTGTCCTATTCAGTGAAGAAATACCAGACGTGTAATATATAAAAACGCACAATTTAATGAACTTTAAAGTTCATTATTGCCAGTGTACTCTGACTATCTCTGTAAAACACGCTAGCTTTTTATCAACAAATGATATCGTAGATCACATCACAACGGATGTGCCATTTCCATGTATTAAGTATCAAATCCTCCATCTACTGCTCCCTATTAGCCATAGTCATCTATTAATATAATTTATATGTAGCGAGCATACCGCGTTCTCATCCTAAACGGAGAGGTAATGAGATCACAGGACTGAAGGCGCATGCGTAAGCGCCATCTTAGCACTGGTCAAAGAATAACATGGGCATTGCATGTGAAATATTCATCGGCGCCATCTTATTATTAGAGAGAACATGTCTCAAATATTATGTGCAGTTATCGGGGTTGGCATACTCCCTTAAACAAAGTTAAACAGACGTATATACTTTCTTATTTTTCTTTTTCTTTTTTCTCTTACTTTCATAGCCAGAGTTTTAATCTTAGCACTCAATCTTTCTAGTCATCACAAATGTATTTTATATGGCGAGTATATCAAGTTATCACATATTAAATGGGGAGTAAGGAAACTTACATTGCTATGTTGCCTTCTTCGAATCCTTGCCGCACTCGGAACAAATTCGTGGTCAGTAAACACGAGCTGGCCATTAACAAGTCTTTTATCCTCTATCTGAAGTACTCGCACCTTCGACAACTCAACAATGCACAGTGCTACAAAAGACTCAAAACAAATCCCACGAAACAAATGGAGAGCAACATCAATGCTAAATTATTTGATTGGCGAGAATCAGGTCTCATCACTGATCAAGAATATAGACATCTTCTGGCTCAAAACTCTCGACATCCCTGTATTTACATACTCCCCAAAATACATAAGGGGGGCAAGTTCCCTCCGGGCCGCCCAATAATATCAGGAAATGGCGGTCCTACTGAACATCTAGCGGAGTACATAGACATTTCTCCAGCCCCTGGTTAGAAATCTCCCTTCCTATATAAGGGATAATAAGGAGTTACTTTGCAAATTAGAAGATCTACAATGGGAAACAGACAGCTTCACGTTCGTTACGATGGACGTGGAGAGTCTATATACATGCATAGAGATGCCCCAAGGGTTAAGATCATTGACATACTTCCTTTACAAAAGGAATGCTAGTCATTTGGAGCATACCCAGATGCTATTGGAGATTGCAAAGCTAATATTGACTCAAAATGCTTTTCTACATGGAGAACAGTGGTTCCTACAACAGGAGGGGACGGCGATGGGCTCCAGATTTGCTCCATGTTATGCTAATCTATTTATGGGATTGTATGAGATGGAGCATGTCTGGGGCCCGAGAGCACATCACTGGATTGAAAATATTTTATTCTATACACGGTATATAGATGATATACTGTTGATATGGAAGGGTAGTGATGAGGATTTGCAAGAATATTGCCAGTATCTCAATGACAAAATTTCGATGTCAAACTGACAACTAATAGTTCCAAAACAGAGATCACATATTTGGACTTGCGACTATACACCTTGGGTTCCAGTATTCAGAGTGACATCTTCAAAAAGACTACGGCATGCAACAGTGTGTTGCATGCTGATAGTGGTCAACCCAGTGCCACTACCATGGCCTTTCCATATGGTGAAATGGTGAGGGCACGACGTAACTGCAGCCAAGAAAAAGACTATGAAAGGACACGGAGGGGCATTGAAGCAGACTTTAGGGCAAGAGGGTACAGTAACACCTGCCTTAAAGGAGCAACTGCCAAGGCTAGAAGATTAAGCAGAAAAGATACTCTTGCAGACAGTGGTAAAAGCTAATAAGGAATATACTGATCAGGTGGCACTTGTGACAGATTATAATATGTATAGTACACATATTTATAATATATTGCGCAAGAACTGGCGCTTTCTGCAATCAAACACATTACATGAAAAAGATTGTCTCTCCCAAACCCCGTGTCATATACCGCAGGGGAAAGACTTTGAGAAATATGCTCTGTCCTAGTCATGTTGTGGGACCAAAAGTTTCAGCGCAGACCTGGCTGCCGGACAAGCCTGATGGTTTTTATGTCTGTGGCAGTTGCTGTATCTGTAGATTTGGGTTAAACAGATGTTCTAGCTTTCAATATAATGGCTGTAAGAAATACAACATACTGTCTTTCATAAATTGCAACACCACCTACACAGTGTATATATTGAAATGTGCATGTGAACGAATATGTGGGTAGTAGTATCAGATGCCTAAAGATCCGCATACAAGAACATGTCAGATATTAAAAATAAAAATGTTCAGTCTCCTGTTGCCCTACACATTCTTGATGTACACCCTGATGGAACACAGATCACGTTTCATGCAATTGATCAAGTAAAGAACAGTCCTAGGGGTGGAGATAGGATGACTATGCTGAGACAAACTGAAGCATTATGGATTTGCCGTCTGAGGGCGGTTACACTAGGTCTTAATCATAATAATGAATTTCATCATTTTTTATGAGATAGTCATCTATGTGCACTGCGGTATTATTGTATTGATATAACTGCGATATGGGTTACTGCCTATTCCACTGTAAGATTGAGGAATTAGAAGTGGAGTTTCCTATGGAACCGCATACAATAAACTATGAGATTACCAGCAGTGTACTGTGATCACCATAGAGATGGTCCAAGCAGGCACCATCAATATGAATTTGAACAACAAACTGAGATTTATGCTATCACTATACCAGATTTTGCTTTTTAAATATCAATACTCACTCATGGAGACAACGATGAAATGATTTGGAATCAGTGTATATCATTTTTCTTTTATAGTGCAGTGCACTTTGGTTAAATACTTTTTTCTTGTTTGTAATATAATTGTTGTATATATGATGGTTTAATATTACTGAATACAGCTAACCATTACATACAAATTCCCACAATATATATATGAACAATTTAATACAATTATGTATTTACCTATACAATAGATGGCGCCCAAATTTGTAATCATGTGATTGTGCGTATTGTACACACTAATATGAGATACAGTTCATTTATTCAAGATCTTGTAGGTTTATCTTACGCCATTAGTGATATATCGCAAGCAATGGTCGATTTAAAAGCATTTATAGACTTTGTGCAGCCACTGCCATGTCCAGTTTCCTGTGATTGGTGATTAATACGCTGATAAGATAAATAGTGGGTGAATATCATAGCACCCACCTAAAAGATAAAGATAAAAAGAAATTAAAAAAGAAAGTATAGATTTGTTATTTAATATTGTTTAATAAGTTACGATGAGGATATATGACAATCCCGACAGTTGCACACAGCGCCTTAACCATGCATTTTTGTGTATTAAGATAGCGCTAACTAATACTTTTTGGTTAATGCCCAAGTTACGCCTGGCCCATATTAAGATGGCGTCCACGCATGCGTATCTAACTATGGGATTACGGTAGTAATCTTATACTTCCTTTAAATATACAAAGATAGTATAGTCGTTAGTATAGGATTGTGCCTTTGTTGTGATGGAGATATTTTATGACCGTGAGAACAGTTTACTTTACTGAAACTCGACACTTCCTAGAGATATAAAAGGGTGCATATGCATGTCCTTTTGCAGGATTAAAAATACTTTTTTATCCGTTCAAAGATGGCGCACATAGTTACGTGACTAGTCATGTGATTTTGAAAGTGCTTGGATGCATTACAGGTGCGAGTACTTCTGAAAGAGGATAAAAGACTCGTTAATGGTCAGCTCGTGTTTACTGACCACAAATTTGTTCCGAGTGCGGCAAGGATACGAAGAAGGCAACATAGCAATGTAAGTTTCCTTCCTCCCCGTTTAAGATGTGATAACTTGATATACTCGCCATATAAAATCCATTTGTGATGACTAGAAAGATTGAGTGCTAAGATTAAAACTCCAGCTATGAAAGTAAGAGAAAAAAGAAAAAGAGAAATAAGAAAGTATATACGTCTGTTTAACTTTGTTTAAGGGAGTATGACAACCCCGATAACTGCACATATTTGAGACATGTTCTCTCTAATAATAAGATGGCGCCGATGAATATTTCACATGCAATGCCCATGTTATTCTTTGACCAGTGCTAAGATGGCGCTTACGCATGCGCCTTCAGTTCAGTGATCTCATTACCTCTCCGTTTAGGATGAGATAACGCGGTATGCTCGCTACATATAAATTATATTAATAGATGACTATGGCTAATAAGGAGCAGTAGATGGAGGATTTGATACTTAATACATGGAAATGGCACATCCGTTGTGATGTAATCTATGATATAATTTGTTGATAAAAAGCTAGCGTGTTTTACAGAGATAGTCAGAGTACACTGGCAATAATGAACTTTAAAATTCATTAAATCGTGCGTTTTATATAATACACGTCGGGTATTTCTTCACTGAATAGGACAATAAATAGGCTTGTGATACCGGATACTTAGATCATTATCTTACAGATTCATACTGGAGAAGAATTCATATTTCTTATATAAAAAGCGAAGTCCAGAGTGAAAATACTCATTGATCACATAGGAGTTTATGTAAACAACTACGCATGACTCTAGCAGTAAGTGACTCTATATATTATGTACATGATAAATAAGGCCATTATATATAGCCCTTACTGTAATATCAAGATATACACACTGTTTTGAATAAGGAGCAGTCACCCATATATTTATAAATGCATCATTGCTCCAAATTTGTTGTTTACTAGTGTGTTGTACATTATGAACTTTCGTTTGTTTAATACAACGAACATCTTGCGAATGTATGTATTTATATAATATAAACACATGTTGAGTCAAAACCTAAGAGCTATTGAATCATATGTTTATAACATGACTATAGGATGTGCCAAAGCTAATATAAACTGGTTTTGTCTATAGGCTTACAGAATTTCATTTTGGGTGCAGACAATATTGATCTGGCACCATACTCACCATCAACAACACAAAAAAAGACAGCACGTTGATGAGGTATGAATAACAGTCATAGAGCAATGTATTATTATAAACTACAACTTGACTTAATCCAGAACTAAGAACGATTCAATTTATGATCTATGATTTTAGTTATCGATTATGAGATAGTTATACTGAATTGGGTCTCCTAGGTAGAGAACACACTGACTATAGAGGAAATACAGTCACTGTGATACTTGAAAGTATCACAGAGTAGAGATGCTCCCTCTCTAGTACATTAAAGCTTTAAAATTCCCAGTCTATTTAGCATGCAATGAATATATTTTTATTCATGAATATGAATTGTGTCATCTATAGAGGATTATGACATACAAAATATAGTAAATCAATGTACATGTGTTACGTGGAGCTCCACGCTAATGTTTTTAACATATAAATACTGTTTATAAGAGTTCTAAATTTAGATTTGTAAATAGTGTTTTTATAAATTGCTTTTTAGCCCTGAAGAAGTCCCATGAGGGATGAAACGCGTTGGCAAAGCAATTAATTATTTTTGGTGTTAAAAGAAGATAATTGAACCTCAATAAAGAATGGAATAAAAGCTACAATCAAGATTTACGTCATTTTTAGACAAATGAATGCATGGGAAGCCTAATAACTGTGATTTTGTAATGTTTCGATCGAAATAATCCATATTATATTGAGACATATGAAATATACATCTCTCAGGTGCAGGATCAGTGTATAGTTTAGTGGTGGAATTAGTGTTGATTTGGTGTTGATGAGGAAGGTCTTTTTCATGAAGTCCGCGGTATTGCTGATATTTAGTTTGTGTTCTACTAAACAAGGGAACCCGAGGATATACCAGGGACCAAGGGTGACGTTTAGTTAAGGAACAAGGGGTCCCTTACCAGAAAGATAGGCACGTTATTATCTAAAGAAAACAAAATAATTTCTATAGCAGCCTGGAACTCAGACATTTGCAGGAAGGTGCCATGATTATGGTACCCCCCTGCATATCCGTGCACAAGGTGGCAGGCACCGCGCACCACGTTGTGCATGGAAATGCACAACATAGCATTTCACCATTGCGGCGGGTGCTGCAGCCAGCAGCACCTGCTGCGATGTGAAATCGCAAAATGCGACTGCCACTGCGGCGTTCACATCATAATTAGGGGGTGGGACCGTCGCATGGCAGGCGGTCCCGTTACTGTTTGGGTGGGGGGCGGACTAAAGTCTGCCCGCCATTCTAATGACTTCCATAGTTGTCAATAATTTCGACCATTTCGTTATTTTTTTGTTGTAGAATGTTTAAAATACTTTGTTAATACTAATTATTTTAAAAGTAATCCCATAGAAAATAAGAAGAACGATGACATGCCTAGAATGATTACCACGTACAGTACCAACTCACCTAGATTGAAGAAAGTTATGAAAGCACATTGGAGTCTATTAGATGCTGATTCCATTATTGGTAAACATCTAGGCCCAGCACCTAAAGTGACCTATGGGAAATTGAGATCAATAAGGGAACGCTTGGTTCATAGCTCCCAACAGGCAGAGGCCCCGAATAACTGGTTAAGCAGTGGTAAAGGATTTGTGACCTACAATGCCTGCAAGGCTTGCAGGAACTGCAAAAGTCGCAAGACATATAATACAGATTTAGGAAGGACAAAAACAATCATGAAATTTATCACTTGTACAAGTGATTTTGTCATTTATGTCCTAGAATGTCAGTGCAGATATAGGTACGTAGGCAGTACTAAAATACAACCGAAAATCCGCATTTTACAGCATTTTCGGGCAATAACGAATAAAGATTTCAACTATCCCACAGCTAGACATTTTGTTGAGAAACATAATAGTAATACACTCTTACTATTTTATGGGCTAGACAGAATAATCAAACACACTAGCCCTAGTTTTTAGCAAGGAATGGGAATTAGAGGCACAGGGCCTAGGGGCTAGCAAGCCTACAGCACGAAATGTAAACACAAATGGGGCTGCCCCTAGTTGGGATTGCAACAGGAATTTTAGAGATGCATGTAAAGTGGGGGCATCTCACAAAAAGTGAAGGACTGGCCTCACTCACCACCTGGTGTCATGCTTCATCATAGGCCGTCCTCGCCCTCTAAAAACTTGGTTTGATAGAGGGCAGGCATACACCTGGAGACAGGGATGCACTTCTAAACTAAGTGGGGGCCCGTGAGTAGTGACAGTGATTTAACAGCCATTGCAGTTGTCGTAAAGACCTACTTTTAATTAATTGGGCAACTGTATGGTATTAAAAGAAGTGGGCGGTGATTTGAGAACTGATTATCCCTTCACCGTATTAGATGTGGTCAACATGTTTCTGCTAAGGGTCCGCGGAGGGTACGGAGAATTCGTCAGGACCATGTATACAAAGGTCTTCATATGGAAAGTGACTAAATAAATAAATATCAACCCCTGAAAGGGGATCGCGTAAAAATCACTATCCCCGATGGTACAGTACTCCGAAGAAATGCCTGTAGAAAAAAAAAAGACAAGCACATACAGCATATATTGATTTCTTTTCGTAACGCGTAATAGCGTTTGTCACCACAATCTAAAGTGCGTGTGGTGGTTTCCAAGTGCAGAACACTTGTCATTCATACGTGTTAGCACTAGTGAAAGAGAAAATGTCTGTTTGCTTACCCTAGGTGACTATCCTACTTACTCCATGGGAGGTCCAGTGTGGAAGGGCCTACTTTGACATTCTGGAAAGAGAAACACAGTAACACAGCCCGGTGTGTGTAATCAGGTCCACGATACAAGGTAAAAAGCACATAGGTACACGTTAAAAATGTGGTGCCTTCCAAGGGTGGTAGAGGGATTAAATCTGCACCATCGCGTTTAAAGTACGCTCTCGCTTCCATACATACACCACACACACACACTTTTAGGGGCCTATTAGGATGGCGGGCGGACGCATGGCGGCACCCTAGCGGAACTGGGACCGTCCGCCAGTAGTGCGGCGGTCCCGCACCTGTAATTAGGATGCCACCGTGGCGGTGGCATCCTCCATTCCCAGCATTGTGGCGGGAGGTGCACCGCCTGCCACAATGCTGGGAATGCACTGTGTGCATTGTCATCCGCAAGGTGACAGGCACCGTGAAGTGCCTGCCACCATATCCATGACAATGCAGGGGGGTACCATAGGTACCCCCCATGTGCACACCCCACCCCCTCAATACCCTGGGGGCCCGCAAAGGGCCCACGAAAGCAGACTCCGCATGGCTTTCCATGGCGGGGTCTCTGCCATCGAAAGCCATGCTCCGCTGCCGATGCTAATATGGATGGCGGTGTCTAGCAGACACCGCCACCATAGATAGCACCTTTTCCGCCCGGTCGACTGGTCGACCGGCAGAAAACCGGCGGACGGTCTTTCCGTCTGCCGGGGTACCCCCCGCCATACTATTATTTCAGAGGGGAAATGGGTGGCAGGCGAGGAAGGATGTAGGGCGGATTGCCACCGCCATGTGGGCGGTGGTGATCTGCCCTACATCCTAATAGGCCCCTTACTGTCTACTTCAGCGCCTTCCGCCGTGTATCCTACGCGGTCTGCTTCTCCTCCCCGCCAGTGACCGGTGACAGAATAATGCCACATCCGGAAGGTGGTGACCGAGAGAAACGTCTCCGCATTTTGGAGTAAAGAGCTCAATATGAAAAAACGCTAATGGATTAAACAGTGGGGAAGAGTTAGCGACTCACATAGGAGTATAAATTAATTTTGGGACCCTGAGGCAGTAAGATTTTAGCTCACTATCACTGGTTTTAAGTAGGGAATGATCAACCAATCTGTCTGATGAGAATAGAAATAGGGAGATGTAACCGGGCTCTGTTATGGCATAGATTTCATGCCCTTCCTGAAAACTAGATAACATTCTCATAATCAAGAATTTTATTGTAGTTTTCTCTTCTACCGCACAAGGACACTTGGGGTGTCATTTCCTCTCCTTATACACTTTATATAATTTCACTCTTCTCACATATTCACACACCAATCATACAATATATATGATTGGTATCATGATATGCACTTTCCAGAGTGGAATTTATTAATCATTGAAAGCACAGAGTACGATAAATTCGAGCAATGGTTTCTAATGATGTAAAAGGGGGATACGGTTACTTAAACCATCATTTGCATAATTTTAAATGGGTACGGTACCTGAGAGTGAATTTAGTCATAATTGTGCGCATATACAGTAGCCCTGGCTACCGTAAGTAATGTGTTTATCATGATCATGCATGCAATGACCACTGTTCAGTTAGGAAGTAACAATTAATTTCAATTCTAATTTTAATTGTCTTTCTTGATTTTCTGAAAATGTCTTACTTTGTTGAAATCAAGAACAGCAAAGTGGCAATTTGCGCAGACACTAGTTTGCCGAAGGCACTGATAAATGCACTACATTACTCTGGTACATTACCTGTTAGCATTCACTGCGGTGTGGTCCTATGATTCCGCATTTGAAATGAAAATGCTCGCATTATAACAATGCAATGATTATTGTCAACAATATCTGCACTTACCCTGACAAAATGGTGGAATGTCAGCTAAATGTCGAATTCTAAAGGCCAAGGGTTCCATATATAAATTAAATAAAAGAGGAGAGAGGGGGCAACCCTGTCTTGTGCCTCTGAAGATCTTGAAGGCGGAAGATAATATGCCATTAACTAATACTCTTGCCACTGGATCTTTGTATATGTGTTTTATAGCCTGACAGAAATTATCGCCCAAAATTATAACTTTTTAATACAGAGAACAGGTAAGACCATTGAACCTTATCGAATGCCTTAGAGGCGTCCAAAGTTGTTATAGCTAACGGTGTATTAAGGCAAGTTGCAAAATCGATAGCCCCAACAAAAGTCGCCTTATATGCTGATGACCTCATGATATACTCGTCTAATCTCGATGCTGCTCTGCCTATTATTATGCGTATAGCGACAGACTTTGGAAGAATATCGGGGTATTCTGTAAATGAACTTAAGACCGAAGCTATGATATGGAACCAGGTTAGCTGTAATCCATTAGTTAAAAAGGAGATACGGTATCTTGGTCTCAGAATAGTCCAGGATATTAATCAAATTGCTGAAACAAACTTAAGAAGTGTCCAAAGAGATAGCGCAATTAATGAAAAACTGGATGCATCTCCCATTAACTATTTTAGGGAGAGTCGGCCTGGTAAAAATGAGTATCCTGCCAAAAATCACTTTTATATTTAATTCACTACCGTTACATTTTAACAATGCTACCATACACAGTATCCAGCAAGCAATTAATTCTTTTATTTGGGCTAATAAAGGGATTAGGATTTCTTGGAAGAAGCTATGCAGAAGAAGGGAGAAGGGGGGTTTAACTCTACCCGACATTCAGCTGTATGCGTGGGCCTTCCAATTAAAAAACTCCAGAGTGCTTCTGAAGACCCCTGATAGATCTGTAATAGGCTCAAAGTTTTTAGCAATGCTAAAAGAGCAAAAAATAAAACCTGATGGCTTTCTTTTTAAATTTGGAGATCCTAAATTCTTCAAAAAAGTTAAATTGAAGGTACTGCACTCGATGGCATCAATGTGGTACCATATACGACACTCGCTAAAAATGGATTATTATTCTTATTTTGCCCCTATTTGGGATTCCCCAGGGACCCCTGAGTGTCTTAATGATAAATTGGCACTATCAATCAGAGAAGCCAAATTAAACATATGGGGGGACCTGTCTAGAGATGGACATTTGTTATCTTGGTATGACTTAAATGGATTGATGATGGGCTCCATCTCAAAATTTAAGTATCTTCAATTAAAAAGTTGGGCGCAAAGCAAGACATCGATATTGGGTACTAATAACATCCTGGAAGATCAACTGATAAGTAAGCCACCGGGAAGCAAAGAAATATCTCTTTGGTATTGGTACCTTCAAGACAGCATGGATGGAGAATTCACTTTGGCGGAGAAGCTGCGGGGAAAACACTTGCCTGGTGACCAGTTACAGAATATTTCCAAGATGGGGAAAGGAACCCAATCCAGTTGTGCGAAATGTGGGTTGGAAAAGGCAGCCGATGTCCATATGTTCTTCTTATGTCCAGAAATCAGTGAGTTCTGGAGCAAAGTAGAAAAAAACCATGACAGGTATTTTGGGTCGGCTAATAAACGTAAGCCTCTCTCTGGTTATCTTTGGGGTGGATGATGAGATAAGAGGAACCTCTAGAGATTTGTTGTTTTATGCTGTATTATTGGCCAGAAGGGAAATCTGTCGTAAATGGGTAAGCAACATAAATCCACAGCATTCGGATTGGTTGGAATCCCTAATATATATGTCTCGAATGGATCTCTCAGGGAAAATGTCTAAAAAGAAGGCTTTCTGGAATCTGTTAATTGTTTGGCTGGAAGGTGAATGAAGTAATGGTTGGGGTTATATTTACGATACTAGTATCAGTTCACGTCCAATGATTACACCGGCTAACACTCCTGCACTGCTTCAGGGCCTTCACCGTTTTTTCTTGCAGTACCGGTATAATACCGGGTATGAGACACAGCCGCAGAAAGGTTGGTGTTTATAGGAGTATGCCTGTTAGAGGTTGGTAACCCTAACAAACGATAAGGGCAGAAAAAATGGACATTTCTCTTTTTCTGAGGTAAATGACGACGAAAAAAAAATATATATATATATATCTGCACATAAACTGAATTGAGGCGTAAATAGTATGGCGAAATAGTATGTGTTTACAAACATATGGTGATATTTACATTGATAGGTGCAATCAAGTATTACAGTTGAAATACCTTTATTTAAAAATGGGACGATTACACTAACAAAGGAATGGTGGCACAACTGAGAATTAAAGTGTCAAATACACGTTGGTGCATATTGGTTATTTTGTTTGTATATGTGACCCTAGTCTTAGTTTTTATCAGGAATCACGGACGAATAGTATTTGTTAAATAATAATGAGCATCGTATGTATGTACACTTTACTCGAAAAAGGCTAAACGCCGTAACACGTTGTCTTGATTTTTGTGCACAATAAAGGATTGTGCAAAAGTCCGCTAGTGTGCCGATGTATGTTTTTCTTCTGGAGTGCCGAAGGATATCACTATGAAAAAAAAAAGTAAGATAGTGACTGCCGCCATAGCAGGCACCAACACCATTGGAGGGTGAACTGCGGTAAGCAGCAACAGAGCATTTACTGGGTATTTTATATGAATAAATAATTTTTTTAATGATAAAATATATTTTTGTAATTTATTTCTCATTTTTAGGAGTAGGATGTTGGCTTTATAGGGGATAAGGGTGGGGAGTAATTGAAAGTATATTTGTTTAAAGTGATATTTTTTTTAATTTAAATTAATTTTAGTTAGGAGCGGGATGTTGAGTTTATAGGGGATAAGGGTGGGGAGTAATTTTAAATATATTTGTTGAAAGTCATATTTTTTTTACATTCTCATTTATGTTTCTAGGAGCGGGATGCTGGGTTTATAGGGGATAAGGGTGGGGAGTAATTTCAAATATATTTCATTGGAATAGTACATTTAATTTTTTTGTAATTCATTAATTAACATTTTCAATAAATGTTCTAAATTATAAAAATTCACTTTTTAAATACATTTCCTTGTCTTTTTTTTGTTTTAAGTAGTTGACATTTGTTTAAAAAACTTTACTGAATTTATAAAGAAAACGTTTTTTTAAACTTTTTTATTTTAGTTAATTTAAAAAAAAAGTTTTTATTTGTATGTATAACATGATTACTTGTATTTGTTTTTAAAAAAAGTTTTTTAAAAATTACAAAATAAAATTTGAAAATATTTGTATTTTCTGTAAAAAAAAGAAGTTGAACATTTTTAAGAATTTAATATTTAAAAAAAATATAGAACACTACTTTTGAATTTAAATTTATAAAAAATGTTTAACATTTTAAAAAAAAAAGTATTTACATTTAAAAAATAAATTTAATATATCGAATTTTAGCAAAATGTTGAATATTTTTGGACAATTTAAAAAAATTGTGGTTATTTTGTCAATTTTTCAAATTCAAAATGAGTATATTTTTTGAAATTTTTTAAATTTTTAGGTACTTTCTCAGAATGTAGTTAATTTGGGGTTGGAATAGTTAATCTTTATGTTTCACTGTCCCTGAGTTTAGTTAGTTTGGAGTTGGAATAGTAGTTTTTAATGGTTTATTATCCAACACTTTCCCTGAGTTTAGTTAGTTTGGAGTAGTAATTTTTTCAGTTTTGTTATCCAGCACTTTTCCGGAGTTTATTAGTTTGGAGTTTGAAAAGTAATTTTTAATGGTTTATTACCCAGCACTTTCCCTGAGTTTAGTTAGTTTGCATACTTACCGACTCGGGTCCGGAATGTTTTCCATACGACTCAGATCGGGGGAGTCCGACCGAACAAGTAAGATGCATTTGAATGCATCCAGATACATTTCGGTCGGACTCCTATTGACTTCAATACCAAACGCATACAAAGGCTCGCATTGACAAAAGGGGTGGTTGGGGATAACCGTGCATCCTGTGGCGGGCACCCCATGGTGCCTGCCACATTGTGCATGGTTGTGTAGAGAGAACCCATAGTTACCCCCACATGCCCCATTAGGAGGGCTCCGGGTGCAAGGGGGCCTGCTGCGGGCCCCCAAAGACAGATTCTGGAAGCCTTTTCGATCTGGGAGAACTAATCGGAAAAGCTGTCCGAATACTTTATCATACTTGCGAGCTCAGAAAACCTAGTCAAAAGAGTTGTACGAATCTGCTCCAGAAGGCTCTCTCTCTCCGAATGCCTTCTGGAACCAATTCGGTCAGCGCCAAGACTTTCCAGGCATCGTCCTTTGTCATTCAGAACTGTGAACGATTCGGTCAGAAAAACAAGGGCTCCGGATTGGTTTAGGCAATTCCGAATCTGATTCTGAGCCCTTCCGACCGAGATCGGAATCGACCCCCATAGTTTATTTATTTTAGAAGTTCACATTCAAACAATTTTTTGTTTATTTTTATTTTCCATTGTGTGTAAGTAATTAAAAAAATTGTTAACAAATTTTAATGTAAATCAAAAGACATTATAAAGTATAAAACATTTTAACATTTTGAATACAAATTTACATTAAAATATCTTTTTTATAACATTTATAATTGTTTGTACATTTTTGCTAATTTATACATTGTTATCCAAACACAATTATGCCATAGTCATATAAGTATATTTTTGATATTGTCCTTATGTACTTTTTACAATTTAGAATTTTACATTTTAAAGAAAAAAATAAACTTTAGTAAATTTCTTTTTACATATGTTTTTAATACATTTTAGATAATGTAATTTTTATAATAAAATTATATAATATTGTATTGTACAATGTACACTTTGAAAAAATTGTCATTATTTAGTATATTAGATATTAATATATTAAATAATTTACATATATATATTTCAAAATAATATTTTTGTATAGGACATATTTTAGTTCTTTGCAGATTTAAAATTGTTTTGCTAACTTTATATTTTGTAAATTAAATATCACAATATAAATATATCACAAAAATATATATTTGTGTTAATATAGTATTTAATATATATTTTCCATTTGTTGTACATATTTTCTATATTTGGATATTTTTTCAGAATATAAAAATATATATTTAAGTGTTTGGAATTAATTTTTATAGTTCTCCATTCTTATCTATGAGGAGATAGTCTTTTTTTCTTTTTTATTACCCAGCCATTTCATTTCCTTTTTTCTCACTTTTATATTTATTTTGTTTTTAGGTAATTTTGGAAGACGGAACCTCGCGGTTCAGAGCTGAGTTTAGTCACTTGACCTAAGTTTGTTTTATTTTACTTTTAAGATAATTTTAAGGCAGGGAAAACTAGTGGTAGTGTAGTTAGAGTGGTTATAGTGTTAAATGTCTGTAGAATGGTGTTTTGGTAGTTTAGTGCTTGATGTGTTTGACATAGTTTTTAAGAGTAGTACAGTGTTATATAGTGCTACTTATGTGATATTAAATTGTGTTATGTTATATTAAATGTTGTAATCGATGTGTGTGGGTTTTTATGTGTTCAAGTGGGTGTTTTTTTTTATTTTTGCAGGTTTCCGGTTTCTATTCACAATGGAGGTAAAGACGCGTTTTTGTTTTACGAAAAAGAAAATGTATTTTGTTTCATTGGAACTAATTACCTTGTTACATTTCCTTTTATTTTTTGGGTTTGTTAGAGCATTTATTTTTAAGCTATTTTTGGTGTTTTTGAGGGTTTCACTATTGAGACGATTGCATTGTTGGAGCCTTTTTCCTACAGCTTTATTTTTACTTTTTTTTGGACATTCTGTTTTTCATGGATTAGTATATTGTTTTAAATCCTATGGATGTGTTCGTTTTTTAGTACTATCTACTGCTACATAACTGTAAATAATTTGTAATTATTATGGGTGGAAAATGTTTTTTGTTAACATTTGTTATTTATTTTTCATTTTAATAATTATTTTGTGTCATATATTCTGATATAGATCTGTATTTATTAAATGACAGTTATAATTATTACTTGAAAAATGAGTAAAGATATGTTTAATGGTTTTGTAATTGTTTTATAGGGTATGGTGCTCGCAATTTTTTTATTTTTAGAGTATAGATTTGGCTATTGTATCTAGATATTCCAATCCTTTGGTGTTTGGGTAGAGTCTAGTTTTGCACTGTAGTTATTCGCACATTGTTTTTGTTTGTTTACTATGTTTAGGACCTATTTTAGGGGCTCATTAGGATGGTGGACGGACAGGAGTCCGTCCGCATCCTGGTCATCCTGGTGTAAACCGGAACCGTCTGCCATACATGCGGCGGTCCCGCACACGTGATCAGGATGCAACCGCCACCGTGGCGGTCGGATACTGCATCTTGACATTGCACCGGTTGCTTCTGACAGCAGCACCCGCAGCAATGCGAAAATGCCATGCTGTGCATTTCACAGCACTACATGGCAGGCAACACACAGTGCCTGCCACGTAGTGCTGTGAAATGTAGGATTGTACCATGGGTACCCCCCCAAGTGCACCCTGGCCTCCCCCAACATAAGGGGGGCCCACAATGGGCCCTCAAACCCAACCCCCGCCAGCCTTTCCATGGCACTTCCACCACCATGTAAAGGCTGTCTCCAGCCTTCATTGCAATTTGGCGGACGGTGCCTGCTAGGCACCGCTGCCATTTTACTGGTGAAGACCACTCCACCATGCAATCCGGAGGATTGCCTGTGGTAGTTCCGTGGCGGACGGTCTTTTCGACCGTCACGGTAGCGGTAATGACATGCATTAATTTGTGGAGAGTTGGTTGTACTTTTCCTATTGTGGCTTGGAAGGCATTATGCCATCCTTCCACTGATTTATTTGTTTTAGCCTTTTGTGCTAGGGTGCTTTCATGGACATTCCACCAGGGGATGTGGAATTTGGGGTGTCTTCAGTGCCCTGATCTATGTAGCCATCCAACCAAGATGTCTTCGAAGTAGTTAAGCAAGGGTGTTAGTTTGGCTTTGTTGGCTTAGTAAAATGGATGTTCGATCAGTAAACTATCATGGTTTGTTACTTCTGTTATTGGTACATAGGCCAGGGGTATTCCTTTTTTTAATTTGGTAAGCTAAGTAGGCCAGGGCTATTAGTTTTTCTAATTTGGTAAGCAAAGTTGCTATTTGTTGCATATTCTATGCTTAGGGGTCGATTCAGATCCGGGTCGGAAAGCGCTCCGACCGACAGGGACCGGGACTGAAATCCGACCGACTCGTCCAGGAGCCGTACGACCCGTGTAGTACGATGCAATGCCTGTGACGTACAACTGACTCGTACGGAATACAAGCCGCAACACCGAGCCGTACGGAAACCAGTGATTCGCCAGGGAATTGGACGCGATTTGCACCAACCGACTATCACCAGGAATGAACCCAACCAACACGTACATGTGATGTTCGACCCACGCAATACGATGCAATGCGAATAAAACCAGACCGACTCGCAAGGAGCTCAAGCCGCATGACCGACATGCACAGAAAACAGGGACCTGAAGCAATAGAGATCTCCGCGACCGACGCGTATGAAACCCAGAAGAAACTCAGCGTGAAAGACTCGGAGAAGCCCGCATAAGCCAACATCAGCGTCTGTCTAGGTCAGAAGACTGTCTCCTTCATGCCCAAAAAAATAACAAAAGAAAAATCACAAGAAAAGGACCAAACGAGCAATGACAGTCAATAAATATTTTAAAAAAAAGTTGGAACTAAGACACACCCACCACTCCACCTATATAAAGGCCACAAATCACTTCCATGATCCTTTGCAAATCCAAGAGACCAGCCAGAAGAGAACACCATCAGCCAGCAACCACAGACACACACACAACTCAACCATGTTATGTTAGCCTCATTTTATAGCGCGCACAGATACTAAAAAAAGTGTCCCGGCGCGAATGCCTACTTAGCAAAAGAGGAGAGAATGCTTGTGAGCCTCCAAAAGATCTTACCCAAATGGTATTTGACAAAAGAGTAAGGTTTTTAATTGTTTTTTAAATAACCTAGAGTTATTCAAACTTCGTAACTCAAAGGAAAGGGTGTTCCAATCTCTAGCTGCTTTCACCGAGAGAGAGTGGCCGCCTAACCTCACCAGGCGGAACCTAGGGACCGCCGCGAGGCATTGACCCTTCGAGCGAATCTGCTGAAGAGGTTCATAGAACATAAAATGCCTTCTAAGATAGAAAGGCCCAGTCTGATAAAGAGCCCCATTAACCAACACCAAGGCCTTAAACCGAACTCGCTGTTCAACCGGAAGCCAATGGAGAGTACGAAGGTTCTGGCTAGCACTGGATCTAACTGACAAGCCGAGTAAGGTTCTAGCTGTCGCGTTCTGAACGATCTGCAATTTTTTCAATTGGTAGGCCGGAAGTCCCAAATACAAAGCATTGGCATAATCCAGCCTAGACAGGATAAGTGCCCGTGTAACCATTTCCTTGGCCTCCTTAAGGAGCAATGGCAGAAACTTCTTAAGTTTTTTAAGCATCCCAAAACATGCCCCTGCTAGCTTACTGATCTGCGTATTAAATCCCAGATCCTGGCCAAACCAGATACCGAGATTTTTAGCTGGACAGCCAGAGGCATTTGGAAGAGGAAAGCCAGTAGGCCAAATCTCCTCCCTAAAATTGGGAGGAAAGGTCCCATAGAGAAGCACTTCAGATTACTCCTCATTACATTTTAATTGGGCCCTAGCTAGCCACCCAAAAACCTCCGCAAGGCATGTCCTGGCAGTCAAGGGGGAAAAATCCGTTTTACTCCAAGTAAAGAGGAGCTGGGTATCATCTGCGCAGACTATAGCTTTCGCACCCAGCTCCTCAGCTAAACAATCACCATCACACAACCTTCACACCATTAGCACCTCTCCAAAAGCACTCACATACACCCAGCAAAACTGACACTCACCCACCCTCACTTGCACCCTCACACACACACACACACACACACACACACACACATCACTCACCCAGTACCACCCATCACCATACCCCCAAAGAAGAATCCAAAGTTCAAAGATAGTGACTTAGAAATCCTGGTAGACGAAATCCTCAGACTAGACCCACATTTGTTTGGTACATTGGCTCAAAGGACCCCCATGTCACAGAAAAATGTGGGCGAAGATTGTGGACAAGGTCAACGCACAAGCGCCAACGTTGCGCAGAAAGGATGACATCCAGAACAGGTGGTATGATAATGCAGGAGGGTCAAGAAGCTCCTCGAGACGGACCACACCTTAAGTAAGCGCACTGGTGATGGCCCTCCTGCCAAACCAGTGTACTTCAGGTCCTGGGAGGAGAAGGTACAGGACATCCTACCACCAGAGAGCGTCCATGGTCTAGCAGACATACCAGAGCCTGGTGAGTACACAACCAATATTCTCAATATTGTGTGGCAATACACACACATCACTGTCAAGGGGACAGTGAAACCATGTACCGTTAGCAAAGCCACAGTAACCAATAGATAATCATCACAAGATGTGTATGCTAGTCAGACAAACACAATACCTGCCATCTCATAGTGATTTGTAACTGTGACATGACATGTACAAACCTACCAACAAATAGAGCAAGGCAGTGGCACAAATCTATATAAACACTGTCAGACATTTTGCCACCACAAACACACTACCTCACAGTGAAGCTGACAGGAAGGAATAGTGGGTATGCTGGTGAAGTGAGTGTATCCAAAATCATGATTGGGTTTGTAGTCACAGATAATGCTCCCCCTCCCTATTGGCCCATCAAGACCTCTCTGAACCATGCTCACATCACAGGGAGTGGAAAATAACTGACAAGATGGCTGACACTGGGTTCTGCTGTGGGGAGCACAAGGCCCTGGTAGAGGTTGTGCCCAAATCAGAAGCAGGACACCACTGCCTGACAACCTGAAAGCCAACCTGCCCGCCCTGCAACGGAAGCACGTTTCATGGTGGGATGTTTGGCCGGGTGGGAAGGAGGACTGACAGCTCTGACCACACTTACCAGCATGTTACGTCACACCCCCACTCAACACAAACTTCAAACAACTCACCTGGAATAATACATTGCCTCACACTCCATTGAAATATCACCCAAAGATACGCCACACTGGCTTCTGTTGTGTGAAACACAGGGGCTTTGTTTGGAATTGTAACCAAACAAACACCAGGACTGCACTGTCAGCCATCTTGCTATTGCTGTCACACACCCTCACAGGGAAGCAGTCAAAAGGAAGGAAGCCTGGGCATGCTGGGAAGGGGGGTGTAGCCAAGCGCATGATGGGAGTTGCAGTCACAGACAATCCTCAGCCACCTACATGGCCCAGCAAGCTCACACAGAACCATGCTCACCACACACGGAGTAGAAATGGACTGACAAGATGTCTGACACTGGGCTCTGTTGTGGGGAGCACAAGGCCCTGCTGGGAACTGGGCACCAACAAACACCAGGACTGCACTGTCAGCCATCTTGCTATTGCGGTCACACACCGTCACAGGGAAGAAGAGTCAAAAAGGACGGAATCATGGGCATGCTGGGAAGGGGGGGGTGTAGCTAAGAGCATGATGGGTGTTGCAGTCACAGACAATCCTCAGCCACCTACATGGCCCAGCAAGCTCACACAGAACCATGCTCACCTCACAGGGAGTAGAAATGGACTGACAAGATGTCCGACACTGGGCTCTGTTGTGGAGAGCACAAGGCCCTGCTGGGAACTGGGCACCAACACACTCCAGGACTGCACTGACAGCCATCTTGCTATTGCTGTCACACCCTCACAGGGAAGCAGAGTCAAAAGGAAGGAAGCCTGGGCATGCTGGGAAGGGGTTGGAGCCAAGCGCATGATGGGAGTTGCAGTCACAGATAATCCTCAGCCACCTACATGGCCCAACAAGCTCACACTGAACCATGCTCACCTCACAGGGAGTGGAAATGGACTCACAAGATGTCTGACACTGGGCTCTGTTGTGGGGAGCACAAGGTCCTGCTGGGAACTGGGCACCAACAAGCAACAGGACAACACTGACTGTCATCCTGAAAGTTAACCTGCACCCACTGCAATGGTGGCACGCTTCATGATGGGATAACTGGCCAGGGGGAGAAGGAAGTCATGACTTAAAAACAAATATCACCGATGCTGGCCAGACACACCTTCTCTGCTAAAACACATTGCACACGTGGTACCAGTCACTCACAAAGTAAATGCCAGGGCAAGATGGCTGACACATGGGCCAGATAAATGATGTGGCTGCAAATCACACATATGCACTGGCCAACCCAAACACGTTCGCACTCACAGCCATTTCAACCGTATGTTGAAACTCACTGTCTGGGGATGCAGTGTCCAGGGGTGCCCCCTGGCCTGGCTGTGACGGTGTGTCTTGCAGATCACAGGTGTGGAGATCCATATATAGTACATAGTACAAAACACACCGGAACTCCCATATACATCATTGACAGGGGCCACCTGAGAGTGAATGGACTGGACACAACAATATAGCTGACACTGTAGCATGGTCTCATTCACACTAGGCGCTGTTGTGAGCTACATTCTACTCCTACATCGTTCTGCAACATATGCATCCTTCACACAACACACCACTGTCAGACACTGTAGACACAAGGTCCAACCTGGACAGCATTGGAGGAGACATGCTACTCACAGCAACAAACCCGCAACACACACAACACTGGCTATCACTGTCATGAGCATGGAAAAGCCAGAGAGCTGCCGTACTCAATCCACATCACCATGGAGAACATTGACAAGATAAATAACTTCTGCACGTACAAAACTCAGCACCACCATCATTAGCTACGGTGACATTCTCACTTGTATGAAATGAGATGGGAACTAGGAACACACCAAAATATAAATATTCTCCAAAGAGATCTCAGGAATACCGCACTGTTACCATGTTGTACCAATACACCAATGTGACGCACAAAGACATGCAAAAACTGCTACCACACATGCCCCAATTTTGCTATATATCCTAAGTGGAATTGAACGTATGTCCCCGTCAAAGGTCAAATGTGGACAGGGATGACACACCTGTGTCAGCCATGTGATGGCCCTTGAGTAGCAATGGCCATGTACAGTCAAATCTATACATGAGCTGGTCATGCACACACATCGACATGCACATCGAAATGCTTCATGTTGGCTGGACAATGTGCTACAACAATACCAATTTCTGTCTGTGACAACTTTGGACAATACAGTGTACAGGCACGCATCCTGACCTACAGTTGCAAATGTCATGTATGTGAACCATTGATGCCTGTAGAAACATAACTTACATTGTGTGTCTCTTCCAAACACAGGTGGTGCTGGGGACACAGCAGATAACGAAGAGGAGTCCCTGTCCCAGACTCTGGTGAACCCTGAGCTCTCTGGTGTTGATCCCTCTCTGTCCTCTTCGGATGACGACCAACAACCTGGGACCTCCGGTGTGAGTCATCATGCAGTACCAGCAATACAAACATCTGCACCGCCGCCTTCAACATCTGCCAACAGACAGACCACCACCGCCATCACGGACAGGCCAAGGACCCAGAATTCCAACTGCAGAGGGACCCATGCCCCCCAGGAAGCTACGGACAACACCACCAGTAACACCCAAGGGGGCCCAGGTGTCAACTTATCAATGCACTCTTACCTGCAAGATCTTGCTCTCTTACCTGTAAGGTGCATGACTATGTTTATTCGCAGAGACGCTATGAGCCAACCTCCCAGAACCCCTAGAATATAACCAGTATTCAGTTGTTGTTTATACTATGGCTACAATATAGAAATCAGGGAGGAGGGCCAGAGGAGGGTGCTGTTGATGGTTCCTGTTGTTGACCTGCGAGGCAACAAGAAGTGTCTGATCAAAGACGTGCTATACAAGTATTAGTATTAACTAACTTTACTACTCTAAGTCTTAACTGTCAAGTCAGTTTTGATTGTACTATGTAAATGCCCTACCTGCGAATCTCAGGAACTGGACTTGGCGCCCTGATTGACGACGTGGGAGGATGATTTTTGTTGGAAGGTGGTGAGTGAAGCTGTGTCCGTATTTGAAGGAGCAGCTGATGTGCTTGCCTATTGTAAAAGGTGATAGGAAATACAATATAACTCTTCAATTCAATTAACACAAAAGATTATTCACATCTTATGCTAGTTTTGTCCCTTTCAAATCACTTACTAATATGAGGTTGTTATTGAATTCTTCCCACGAATCTAAATGAAAATATAATAAGAGAATGTGCACCAAAAAACATAACATTTTACAAATATAGACTTATCACATTAGAACAAATTGTTTCTCTGAGCATAATGTCCATAAAACACCAAATGTGCTTTTAAAGTTCTTGAGTTCTTTCATTTTTGGTTGACAAAAAAGGTTTCCAAAAATTGTCTTTAAATCTTCTGCGCGCTAAATATTCATGCTGTCTTGCGTTGGGCGCTTTTTGTATTAAAGAATTAAAAAGGTACTTCGCTTTCTTTCTGTTTTCCTTATTCTTACAGGAGTCATGGAGTTTCAAGAAGCCTCTGACGATGGACGCATTTTCCAGGGGAACCGGAAGAGCTCAGGTAAGTGCGATGTCTTCAGGATTGCAGACGGAAGGCTAAGCGCCTTCCAGAATTCTGGTGTGGCCTTTTATAGTTGAGCCACACCCGAACCGCACCCTTGACGGCTGCTACGTTGTACGCGTTTAGACGCGAGACAACGAGCACCCTGAATCCAGCCCTTTGAGATAGCGCATCAGACGCGCGTGTAGCGCGATAGACTGTTCCGGTTTGTTCAAGAGATTTAGACATTACTTTGGCAAATACATCGTTGGCAAAAAAGGTTTAAACATTACTTTGGCAATTACATCTTTGACAAAAGGTTTAAACATTACTTTGGCAATTACCAAAACAAGTATTGGCAAAAGTCACAACGTTCATCGCTGTAAGTATGCATAAACAAACATTGGTAAAACATTGGTAAAAACGCATATATCACCCTATAGAAAAGATGAATCAGTACAATCATATTCACGTCAGAGCTCTAAACACCCAGGCCTACTCAACTGTTGAAGTGCTGGATGCACGGGATAGGGGTGGGTTTCTAACGGGAATAAACAGGCTTTTAAACCTATTCATAAGAGGCATAACACGTGTCAGGTACGCAAGAATGACACCAGGGTGACCTGTGCATGCCACCGCAGGTCCTGCCCGTGTGAATAGGGGTGGTGGGAGGACTGGTAGGCAGAGGTCACGGGTTGCAGAGGGGTCTGGACTGCATGATGACCCCCACCTGACACGCATCATAGATGCGCACCAGGATAGCACCGGAGGATTCGGCCAGGTAGTGGGGATCCTCAAGGACATTCAACAGGAGCAGGCCGCCCATCATGCTCGCATGGGGGCCTAGTGGGATGCACTTACTGCTGTGCATAGGGAAATTTTGACATGCCTCCACCAGATAAGCACCAACATGTCCACACCTCCCTGTGTGCCCACAACATCGGTTGCTGCGAGATCTGCAAATGCCACAGGGAGGTAGGATGAGCAGCCGCCTGCACCCGAGGATCCCCCCGGAAGAAGAAGAGGTGTTGTCCGAAGGACAATTGAGACAGATGTCCATGCACAACACAATACCTGTTCTGGAAACTGTCCTTTGTGTGCAAAACGTTTACTTTGTTGCACATAACCCAACTCGCCCACATGACATGGAGAGTTCATGTTGGCCAGGTGTATCAGATGACTGTGGATTTTACTCTGGACATTTCAGCTACCAGCACTTCCAACTCATCTGTGAACTTTGGATTTCAAACCCAATGTACAGCACCCACCATACAGTGTACTATCCTCACACGTTTGTAAATAAACTCACTATTACACTATACTTGCCTCTGTTGTGATTCCAACTTGGTATGTGTAATGGAGATGATGACCTGCTAAAGAACACAGTGCAGCAATGTGATCACCGTTATGTGAGTCATGGTGATGTGACCCATATGAGGGAGACACACCACTAGGGCACCACAACACATACTCACCATGGCCATGTACCTCATCGCCTACAATGATGTTTCCTGAAATACAGTTGAATGCACAGACACCACACCTATCCACAGTCAGTGGTAACAAGCACACAGGTGAGGTAAGCAAATGTCAGTCAGATGTGTGAAGACAGACAACGCATATAGCAAAGTGAAGCACAGGTTCATTACACATCAGCAACAGGTAGATTCCACAACAGTTGCAAGGTAATTCTATGTGACAGTGGACACACGGTCACCAAGTGTAGAAGAATTGAAGTCCAGGGGTGTGAGGTACATTACTTGATGGGAATCTACAACTTCCACCCTGGGATTGGATTCTGGGTGTTGGGTGTCAGAGTTTACCAAACAACAGGCAAAGTACCCTGGGAAGGACAGACATAAGACACAGTCAAAAACACAGCAGAACAGGATAGAAAGGCAATACACATGCACAAAACATGTCACAAAAAACCTACACAGAAACAAGTTAGCATGTCAACACTATTGTGAAGTACAGACTACCTGAAAGGACACATCACTGCACGCATCCAGTCAAGTAGCACACAGATACACTCAAACAGCAACAGAGCAGCACCAACACATTTCAGGCTAACAATACATTGACATAACAACCCGGTAAAATCACATTCAGGTGAAGAAGTTGTTGAGCTGTGTGCGGACGTCACCCTCATCATCATCATCACTGGCATCGTGGCCCAGGCCAGGATCCTCCACAGGTGGCGGATGTTGGTCATCGTCATCCAGGATGAGAGGCAACTTCTTCCGCACCGCCATGTTGTGTAGCATGCAGCAGACAATGATAATTTTGCACACCTTTGCAGGCTCATATGGGAGGGCCCCTCCGGTCTTGTCCAGGAAGCGGAAGTGGCTTTTCAGGAGACCAAATGTCCGCTTGATCACTCTCCTGGCCCGACCATGTGCCTCATAGTTGCGCATCTCGGCTGGTGTCACAGGGTTCCTGAGGTGTGTCAGCAACCACGGCATGTTGGGGTATCCGGAGTCACCTACATACAAACAATTGCACATTAGCTGAGTTGTGAAAGAGGGAGGAATACAACATTGCCAAACACACACCATGGTAAACAGTCAGTACACACTGACAAGCCTGGCATCTGTGACATCATCGTTGCAATGCGACTACTCCTCATGATGTAGGCATCGTGTACAGATCTGGGGAAATGAACACACGAGTGATAAGCGTGTCCGCTAGACATAACACCAGACCATTGATGGAGTGGAAAGGTTTCCTGTTCCGGTATGTCCGCTCATTTGCCTGTGGTGGTACCAGGGCCATATGTGTACCATCAATCGATCCGATGACATTCGGCATCCTCCCCAGTGTATAAAAAGAAGCCTTTATGTCAGTGAGATGACCTGGGCTAGGAAACTTGATGTACAGGTCAAGAAAATGCAACATCCCCTCCAAGACATTGTAAAGCACACGACTGAACATGTAGTTTGCAATATACCACCAGCAGTAGCCACAGTGTACTGGAAGGTACCGGTAGCAAAGAAGTGCAGGGCTGCCATCACCTTCACCTTCGGGGTCAGTGCTTCAGGGTATGTCCGGCCAGGTAGCAGATGTGGCGCCAATTGCTCTGCCAACTCCTCAATCAGTGGCCTGGTGAAGCGGTACCGTCGGATGCTGTCGCTTTCCAACATGGTTTCAAGGTCTGGGAACGGTCTATTGACAGCTGGTGCCCTGCAGTACAGAGATGAACCAAGGATGATTGTCCATTCATCCACCCATGTTTCAATGACCAAGCTAAATATCACATGATACATCATGACAATACACAATTAACTGAGGTGTGTGCTGTTGCGTATGGACACATATGTCACCTACATGCCCATCATCTCACATCTCAAGTCAACATGTCTACATAAGTTCCATGTAGTGCAATGGCAAACCATTAGGCTGTGTCACAGTACCTATGTACTGCTGTCCCGTTCCAAACACACACCACAGTGACAAGTGAGGACTGATGTCTCCAAGGCATCACAGCTCTTTGACATGCAGATACCCTGGGTCTCTGTATTGCCACATGGACCCAGGCATGACATGGCGTGTCATGTACACGCCACAAAACAACCGTGAGTTGCACAGGTACTGGCCCCTGTTGTCTCTGCAGGCCATACATGGACGTCTGAGACACACACACATCAATGTTGATGCACAAACCACATGAATGTGGAGACTGTCTCCCATTGGGCACTTTGATTCAGACACATCCAAGACACAACATGCACACAGACTGTGGGTGTACATCAGAATTGTGGCTATGGGTCTCGCTGTGACGCACATACCATCCCAAAATATCAAGAAACAGTCTGTTATACCCATCTGTTTCAAAAAACGCAATTAAGTCATTAAATAGATTTGTCACTCCAGGTGTGCCATGTGCTTAAATCAAAAGAGTGTAAATAAGTTGTTCAAACAAACATTTTATCTTTGTTTTACTGTTATTCAAAAATTACAGATCAGTGTTTGTATCATATCTTAACCTCATGAAATATATACAACAATGACACTGGCCCAAAATCAGGGAAATTCCCATGGACTGCCTTTCAACCTAATCATTCATACAAACTCACATTCAAATAAACCCATTCAAACTGTGAACACACACTGAGCATTCATCAAACGTTATGTCCGGTTAGGATTTACAGTCCCTATAAAAGTGCAACATAGAACAAGTTTTTTACTTTTGGGCAATTGGGTTGCTGATGTACAGTCCAATGCTAACGTGAATTTACATCAAAGATTGCGACGTGATTTAGTATAAACAAATGAAAAAAATTAATCAAATCAGCCAAAACATTTTTTACATAAATTAAACAATAGGATGCTTGTATAGGGAACAAATCAAGTTCAATCAAACACGACGCGCGTTTCGGTGTAACCACCCCCTTTGCGGGGGTATCACCTTCTTCAGGGCGTGAAGATAAATTCGTATCAAGAGTCCATGGGGCCTGGCAAAGAATGGAAAACCAAGCAAGTTGCGTTTGTTGACGCGGAAGTTCAAAGCCGGGCAATTCAATTGATGAATAAGTCTTGACAGTAAAGATGAATGAAAAATGCCAAGAAATAGGCTTTAAATATTACAATGAGTGGGTTTGTATTGGTGTACCCAACCACTAGGTGGAGTCATAGACCTGGGAAGAGCGAATCTCGGCTAACCAGGCGGTGAATCTGCGTTGTCGTGATAGTTTAAAAAACAGAAATCTTAAATGATACGTTGAAAATTGTGATAATTAATTGGGTCTGGTTTTCCTGCAACTTTAGTGGACAGGCCCGAGTTGGTAGCCAGGCGATAACAGCAGTGTACGGCTCCAATTAACAAGCTCCAGGGTACCCAGATCGCAAAAATCGAGGGGGCAGCCAGCAGGATACGGCAGTCCGCAAATGGCGATTTGTAGAGAATCGCTATTTGAGAATTGCAAAATGGGATGTATTAATAAATTTGCAAATATTTTGTGATTCCTTGGAATTCCTTAATTGCGACTCGCAAATTGCAAATCACAATTAAGGAACACCTTCCCATTCATTCCTATGGGCCTGCAGGAATGAGTTGACATTCGCAATTTGTGAGTACCCATTAGGTACTCGCAAATTGCGAATCGCAATTTCAAGGGTGCAAGGGTGTCATAATGACACCCTGATGCACCCCTGAAATGAGCATGTGTGCACATGTGGCGAACATACATGCCCTAAGGGCATGTATGTGTACCACATGGCACTTTGAAAAAAGCAAATAAGTGCTTTTGTCAAAGAATTCACAAATTACCACCAATTGCCAGTTGGTGGTAATTTGCGATTTCTTATGCCAAATTCACACAACTTAGGTGCTTTTTAAATCGCATTTAAGGAATCGCAATTTGCGATTCCTTAAATGCAATCGCAAAATAGAGAATCATAAATTTTGCGATTCTCTAGTTTGCAATGCCCTTTTGGAATGATGCATCCCAAGAGGCCTTTTCCCGTTCGCAAACGCGCCGATTCTGAGAATCAGCACTTTTGCGAACGGGAAAAGGGCTTGATACATATGCCCCTTAATCATTTAGCTGAAAATGGATGCAAAGTGTCACCAAACAAGCTCCAGTATTGCTTAATGGAAGTCCAGTACTTGGGTCATCGCATTGAGAAAGGCAAGAGAAAGGTGTAACCAGACTGCATTGAGACGATCATGTATATGAATGTGCCTACTACTCAGAAGGGAATCAGGATGTTTCTAGGAATGGTTGGCTAACGCCGACAATGGATTCTGAATTTCTCCCTGAAGGTAAAGCCTCTACAGAGGTTAACACACAAGGATGTGATGAATCCAGTACCCTGGGATTGCTTGATTGCCTCCTTAGAGCTGAGAGAATGCCCTTGTTGCACTCTGGCTTTTGGAATGCCTGATTACAACAAAGTGTCTTCTCTATTCTGCTGTGAGAGGGAGAGCTGTACTCTATCTTTAATCACTCAGACACATGGTGGTGTCTGTAGACCAGTGGCCTACTTCTCAGCTATATTAGATCATGTAGCTTCAGCGTTGCCCAGATATCTCAGATCCATTGCAGCAACATGTTTCAGCATTGAAAGATATGAAAGCATCGTAATGGGTCATCCACTAAAAGTACATGTTCCACACTTCGTTGAACTTCTGATGACAAGAACCAAAACAAAGCATCTGACGAATTAGGTCAACAATATGAGCAAATTTTGCTGGCAGCTGAAAATATTACTCTGAAGCGATGTTCTGTGTTAAATCCTACTACCTTGTTACCTATTCCAAATGCTGATGGGGAAGATTGTGAGGACCATGACTGTCTGGATATAACTGAACTTTGCACCAAACCGAGACCCAACATTGTCGATGTACCACTGCCTGACTCTGATCAAATACTTTTTGTTGATGGTTCCTGTTTGAGAGACAATGAGGGTTGTCTGAGAGCAGCTTTTGCTGTCTGTACCATTTCTGGATTTGTGGAAGTTGCTTGTTTACAGGGAGGATACTCTGCGCGAGTGGCTGAAATCATTGCCTTAACCCGTGCATATCTTTCTTCTGATCAGATCCAAATCACCATCCATAAAGATTGACAGTACGGTTTTGGGATAGTTCATGACTTTGGGCAGCTATGGTCACAGAGGGGGTTCTTAATATAATCAGGATCTCCCATAAGAAATGGGGTGTATGTGAGACAACTGTTGGAAGCCCTTCAGTGACCAAAAGAAGTGGAAGTCGGGAAATGCGCTGCACACAGGAAGGGGGAAGACATTGTGACTGTGGGAAACTGAAACGCGGAAGAAGCCACCCACTTTTGCGCAAAATATGCATGCATTCTTTTTATGGGAATATTCTGGCAAGAGCTCCGAGAGAACCGAGCTCAGCATAGCAGACACCAGGGATGAAGTCAGGCATCTGCAGGGAGAAGCGTTAGATCAGGAACAAGCTGGTTGGATTAAAGCAGGATGTGAAAAAAATGATGACATTTGGGTTTCAACTGATGACAGAGCAGTACTGCCAGATTGTTTACTGAATCCTATGGCGAAACAGATTCATGGAGCAGGTCACATAGGGAGAAATGCAATAATGAGATTGTTCAGACAAACATGGTTCAATCTGAGATCTGTGTGATTGCTGATGCAGTCTATCAATGTGTTACATGTCAACAGATGAATTCAGGAAAGAAAACTGGTGGTTTTGAGTCACTTTGGAAGGTCAGGGGGTCCTTTCAACCGAATACAGTTGGACTTGGTCAAGATGCCTATGTGTAATGGTTTGAGATACATTCTGGTTGTTGTGTGCATCTTTTCATGATGGTTGGAGGCATATCCGACTAGAATATGTGATAGCCTCACAGTAGCAAAGCTGTTGCTAATGGAGCTCATCCTGCGCTTTGGATGTCCAACTTCATTCGGATAGAGGAACTCATTTCCACAGCAAGATTATGAAGCTGTTGTGCACTGCCTTGAATGTTGATCAGAGACTGCACTGTAGTTACAGGCCGGAGGCATCAGGAATGGTGGAACAGAAAAACAGGACTTTAAAGATGAGAATGGCAAAAGTGTGTGCCTCGACATCTCTGAAGTGGCCTGATGCATTGCTTTTGGTTTTGATGAGTTTGATAGGAGGACAGGACTATCTCCGCACAGGAACCATATGAGGAGAGCAATGCGCTTGCCTGCAGTACTATCCAGAGCATTAATTAATTTCACTGATGATTTAGTCCTTGACTACTGCAAGGGATTTGCTGATGTGGTTTGGTCTGTCTCATTAGGTTGAAGACCCGACTGCACCGACCTCGAAGGACCTCTGCCATAACTTGGGACCGGGATACTGGGTCCTTCTCCAAAAGCACATGAGGGAGAACTGTCTTGATGAACCGTGGCAAGGTCCATCATCTTGTGCATGTTGTAATGCCTTAACTTCATCCGTAGGTTTGGATTTGGATTTGTTTCGAAGTACTTTTACACTCATCTTGAGGTGTTTGTATGTCCAGTTTTTTTTGCTTTGTAATAAATTAACTAACCTAAATTGGGAATCAGTGATTCCTAAGAGTCATAAGGATTTGGAACTGTAAAGATTGGTTCGCTAACAATTTATCTCCCACACACACTCTCACGCTGACAAAAATTCCAATTGACCTAAGGTTCCAGAGCAGATCTAGAATATGGAACCCGGCTCCATCAACTATAAAAAGTCACTCACATCAACCAAAGCCAGGAAGAGCATCTCACAGAGAATCCCTAACATACGTGTGCAGTAATTGGGCCAGTGTGCCTCTCGCTTCTCATACCAAATTATGATCCCTCAAAATACCTTTTTAAAAAATGCATAAAACATTTTCTTGTTTCTCTTGGGAAGTGAGAGAACACTGGTATTGTTTCCATGCCTTAATGCTGGGACTTTAATTTGCACACGCCCAGGCGGCACACCTTAACTCTAAGGGGCATTTTTAGGAGGAGCGTGGGGAAGCGTTTTGTTAAGCCAAGAAGACTAAAAACACGCGTCACTTTAGAAACGCAGGGCTGCACCATATTTAGAAGAATAAGGTGCAGCTCTGCGTTTCCCCCTGCTCTGGGGCTAGATTTGGCTTCCTAGTTCCAATGCAGGAACCATTGCAGTCTGCATTGCAGGGGAAAATTGTTTATGCACAGGAAGGTGTCCCGTCCTGCACAGAAACAATCTTTAAATGGCGTTTCGTAACTTCTAAGTACACAGCAAAAATGTGGAAATTAGACATTTCTCCTTATTTCACCAGGATAAGATCAGGTTTTCCCTGGTCTTAATTTTGGTGCTGTCCCATATTTATGCCACCCTTGTAAACATGGGACAGCATCAAAATCAATGGGTGTTGCGGTGGAACGCCCACAGCAACACCCATTGCCCTCCACTTTCATGCTAAGTATAGTGTGAAAGGGAGCCTGATTTATAAGGCAGCGTTTAGCCACATTAAGTGGCTTAACGCTGCCTTGTAAATAAGGTGAAGCCCCACAATATGGTGAAAAGTGGCATTGTGGTGGCAATAGGGGATTATAAATATGTCCCTAAGTCTGCTAAGTTTGTTATTTCCGAGGCCCTGAAGTATTTTATTTAGTGGTAAATAATTGCACATTTTCCACACTGTGTAGTAATGCAGCTCTGTTGTGTGAATTGTAGAAAGTAGTGGAGCCAGCGCTTATTTATACTTCTGTATCTAGTCTTTAAGGACTTTTCACATTCTTTCTTGGGAGAAAATCATGCCATCGGTTCGTTCGTTAGTTTTGCTCAAGTAACAGTTTGTCACTGCTAAAGGGTTGTATGACAGAAGCACACATGCCTAAACCACAAATGGCTTAACAACGCAGTCACTACCATGACTGCTTGGTTACCACGAGTCCCTATAGCACGCAATTAGTTACAACAACTTCCCTTAGGGGGTACTGAACTTTGGAATAGTATAATTTACTATTCTAAATCCAGTCAGTATCAGTTGGGAAGGCGTTTCAACTTTAAAACCAACACCAGTCCAACACTGCATACCCTAAAGCAAGTTGTTGTAACAACTTGTGTGCTAAAGGAATGTGTGTTAACGATGCGTTTGGGGTAGGGCCCATTTTGTAAAGGCACTACATGGTTTAGACTGCGTGGTAAAGGGTGTTTCCCCAGCACAGATTTTTATTGAGTTGCATTGTTAAACAGCTGTATAAATGTGTGCTTGAAATATGTGGATTTGAGCATTATATGCTCCAACTGGCCCTTGGGTGGAAGCTTTGGTCTGATGAAACAATTGCCCTAGACTATTAGGCAGGCATATTGTGTATTTTTGCATTAAAATATATTAGACATTTAGGCTTACTTAAAAAGTGTTCTTTTCATTAAAGGAAACACTAAATGCATTGGTTCATTGAATCTCAAAAACAACAATCATGGAGGTACATCAGTCTAGATCAGCTGGCGGCACTAGCAATTCCTACCAAAGTCCTTCAAATCTTATTTCCGAAGGATCCCGTCTTTTGCTTTCCTTCTTTCTCCTTGTATGTTTTTAAAGAACTAGAGGCAGCATCAAAAGAAAATCTTTTTTTGCAGCTACAACCACCAAGGAATCCTCGGATACCCTCTACATCAGAAACTTCAGTAGATCTGACCAGATGTCTCTAGATGTTCAAATAGAGAAAGGGATTGTACAGTTATCAGTTCCAGGAGTCCAGAAACTAAAGGCACAATAGGGCCAGCCTGAAGCCTTGTCTGAATGACCCAAACAATGCTTGTACTTCCTTCAGCCCTAGTTGGCTGCTCATGAAACGTTATAAGCTCATCAGTACGGGAAATGCTTAATGGAACAGAGTAAAGAGAAGATGGTGAAAACTCATGGCATGTCAATGATGAACTGGATACTGAGCTTGAATCCCGAGGTGACAACCTGCAACCTTTTTCGCTCCTCAGATAGGGAGACTCAGAATGGCAGACTTCATGTCATCTGCACTGAAAGACATATTCCAGATACTCTTCCCTTCATCTCCTGCAGCAGTGCCCAGATGGTGACCAGCCAGAGACCTCACAACATCCTGGGGACGCTGTGTAAAAGGCCCAGTGACCGTTGATGAGCGCTGCAGAATTTGGTGATCTATCTGAGAAGGTGGTGTTGCAGTTTTGAGGCGATAGATCACCAACCTCGTAGACCAGGTGTGACGCAAACCAGGCTTGCATGGCAGAGAGATTTGAATGTAGTCCTTACTGAGGTGCAATGTCAGTAGACTATTTCACTGAACAGTAGACACCGGCTATTGCACTTTAAGAACATCAATAAGGTATATTGCATCCCGGAGCGATTTTATAGATACAGACTTCAAGACAATGAGCTGGAAGGACAGGCATATAGTTAGCATCTTCCACCACAGAGTCGCCTCAAGGATATCTGGTTACCATATCAGACGCACATGGCCAGAATCGAACCCGGGGACACAGAGGTGGTGGCTTCTGCTGGTGTAAAGGACGAGTGTTGTTCAACTAATAAAATAACTTTGAAAGATGCTGAAGATTCTTCTCTAAAGTATCTTTTTTTCTTGATATCAATAAACCAGGCTTGCAGTAAACCCTGCTTTGTTCTTATCTAATGCAATTAAATGTGTCAAAGTGCTGAATATTCTTCTCTCCAGCTACTTTTTCTTGGTGTTAGTGAAGCGGCCTGCCAGACAAATTTCTTTGTTTTTGTTCAACTAATAAAAAGCCTTCTAAGACACTGAAAAGTCTTCACGGTAGTGACTTTTTCTTGATGTCAGTAACAAAACAGATACCAGGATTTGGGATTTCACCAGTAACCATCACTGAATATGATTGTATTCATTGCACCTGCATAGAAATCATCTCAGTGAGAGACCTTACACTGCCTGGTCTCCACCAATCCCCTGTAATCTGGGGTTTAGTTTGAGAGGGCAAATATATAACTTAGGGGCATATTTTCAAGAACGTGTGCTAAACATCGCATAATCAGCCTAACGCAACTTCTCACATCGCAGTCCCTCGCAGGAAAATAACAGTCAACGTGGAATTCTCAACCCGGCGGCACCATGCGATAGTCTCACGATAACGCGACCAATGACTGCATTAAAATCAACGCGAGGCCGAACAAATTCGAAACACCAACTTGAAAAAAACAGCGGTACAAAAATCAGCGAAAACCAGCGACAGGCCTGAAATTCCCACGCCTCATGTGGGAAAATGCACTATAAAAGCAGTCAAAATAAAATAAAAAAACAAAAAAAAAACTGCGTAGCACCATGGATGCTTCCGGACCGAGTGAAGAGGACAACGCGGGCCCCACAAGCCCCCTGGAGGACCAGCCTGGGAACTCAGGGTCAGGGAAGGACAAGAAGAGGAGGAAGATGAAGTTCAGTCATCAGGAAAACAGGATCCTGATAATGGAGGTGATCGAACACCATCAACTACTGTTCGTCACCTCCACTGTGTCACTGGCAATTAAAAATGGAATATGGCAGACCATCGTGGACAAGGTGAATGCAGTCGGAGTGCTGAAGAGTTCAATGGAAGAGGTCAAGAGGCGCTGGAATGATGTGAAGCGCAAAGCCAAGCAGAAACTCGCAAACAACCGAAGGCAGCAATGCAGACAGGAGGCGGGAGTCCAGCGCCACAGGAGGAGCAGGAGGAATTGGTGTCCACAGTCATCAGTGGGGAGACAGTGGCAGGACTTGGGGGCCCGGACACTGCTCAACATGACCAAACACAACAACAACAGGGTGAGTAATGACCAGGGACTGGGGGAATGTGGGAGATGGGCACAATGGCACACATGCACAATTAAGCAGAGCACATCTGATGACAAACCATGCCCTAGACCCCCAAATCCCACCAAGTGACCAATGCACCCAAGTATGCAACATCTCAGCACTGTATAGGCTCAGAAGCCAGAGGCATGTAAGGGATAAGGGGCAGACAAATCAGAGCTGCAGGGGCGACTCCCCCAAAATGCGGCACACACATTACATGCAGAGCACATCAGCTTCGACAACGATGTGGTACAAATCTCAACACGTCCACAACAGAACAGAGGACACAACTGGTGCCGCATGTGCGTAGAAACTAGCCGATCACACCTAGTATTGTAGGCAAATGTGAGTTGACAATATACAAGTACAAAAACACATCCGTGATGTTGTCGGAATGTCCACTGTCCCGCATCAGACAGGCAGCTCCCCCGAAACAGTCACAATGTACACTGCCATGCAGTCTGAATGTAAACATGTACCATGCATCAACATACATTTACACAATGTAAAACCGAATCCCCCTTTCACATTTCAGGGAGAAATCCAAAACCTCCTGCAGAGCAGGCTGAACCTCTCTTCTCTGATGACGAAGGGGGCCACGACACCTTTGACTCCGACGCCCTCCAACAGCTTGTGGAGAGCCTCTGCAGCCCACTTCCAAGAGCAGTGCAGCCCAGCTGCTACGAGGAAAACCAAACCCCTGCACAGAACACACAGCAGGCAGCACCCACCACCACGGCTGCCTCCCACGACCCCCACGACGAACACATGGCCTTCCAACGCCGTGTGTTGGGGTGCCAGGAGAAGCTGGCTGAACAGGTGCAGGTGGGTTTCAACCGCATGGCTACCAAACTAGACGCCATATGTGGGTGTCTAAGTCCCATCAGGGACCACTCACAGTCCCTAACGAACACCCACAGTCCGCTCCATGCTCTCCAACGAACCATGGATGACATCGCTAGAGTCCTGACTCTGCGACAAGAACGACTGTCTAGTCAGAGTGCCTTCAGCGAGCTCGCCCGGGAGTTGGGACACATGCGGAGGATCATGGGGAGCATGGAGCGGACACAGGTGGAAAGAGCAGCTGCCACGGCTGCACACCAGTGACAGGTAGCTGGGTCCCTCAATGCTCTAAAGACCTTCCTCATGGCATTGCTGCCACTAGTCCTGGTGCTGATGTATGCTGCTGCTGCTTTGACCTCCCCAACTACGGCCCCTGATGTGTCAGTGCCACACAGTGCGGCAGACATTCCACCTCCGGCCCCTGAGGTGTTAGTGCCACATGGTGCTGGAGACCTAACACCACCACCCACATGTAAGGCACATGCAACAGCAGGGGACGAAGATGCAGACAAATCTGCCCTCATGGTCAGAAGGACGCAGTAGCATTCATCTCCGCCATGTGACCTGTTCCTGCATCGTTCTGCCCTCTGCATCATCACCCTCCACTGTCCCACGATGCACTTTGCGACACTCACCTTAGACCTCGACATGGACTGCCATATTCTGTTTTGTCACCACTGACACAGCTATCAGACTGCGGACTGAACTTCTCTTCTGATGTACCTGTCATTCCCTGAAGGACTCTGGCTGGCCATCCACGGGCCAAGTCTTTAAAGTGGGGTTTGCATGCCCCTGTACTGTTCCAGCTGCAACACTACAATGAATGTGCAATAAATATGAATATTCACACAGATGTGTCATGTCTATGATCTTTCAAGTGTGGAAGTATGGCTGGATGTAGGGTCAGTGATTCCCCCCCTACGTCCATGTTGCTCATGTTGTGGGACTTGGGTGACACATTGCCAATTGCGGTCCGGGTGGCCCCGGCATGTGCTGGACACCATTTCCACTGTCTTTCGGGGTGTATGCGTGTTGGTGTTATTTATGCATATGGGCCGAGGGCACTACCACATCACATTCCCCACTGCCGGTGGTGACATGATGGCGTCCGCACGACGGGACTCAATCAGAAAGGGACCATGACTTGAGGTGCACAGAGCTGGTGGCATCCGTGGCTCTTTGCCTGGAACGGGCCTACCGCCACATGAGGGTGACTTTCGGTGCATTGAGATAGGGGCACGATGATTGCTGAGCAGGTGTGCAGCCTGCAATGATGCGCTGTCCTGGAGGTCTGGACTGTTGAGGATCTGTGTGTGCCCTGCTTGACCGCAGTGTAGGCTTGAGCCAGCGGGCTTATTGTGGCGACCACCAAGTGGCATGGCCTCGCGGTTCACAGAGGTGGTGGCACCTATTGGGATGAGCGGGTTTGCAGCCTGCGATGACGCCCTGTGCACTGGTATGTTCTCTGGCATTGCGAAATCAAGACCCAGACTCAAGTGTGTGACCATGTGGAGGCTGCCAAGGTCGCGGGCCCCGGGCTTGGAGCTTTCACAGGAACGTGATGGGCTCTCCTGGAGACATGCCAGTGGCGGAAGGTGAGCAGTGAGGCCTGGGTGAGCAGGGGTGGGAAGGCACCGCTGGGCAGCGGGAGGGGCTGGGGTGTTGTAGTGTGCAATGATGTGCCATCAGTGACTCTGGACTCTGTTTCAGATGAGGGACCTGATGGACTGCAGTGTATGCCGGCACGTGGTTTGGGACACACTGGTGGCAGCAGGTGAGCACTGAGGCCTGGTTCCGCGGTGTCAGCACTATCTCTCCCTCTCTCCCTCTCCCCCCTCCCTCTCCCCCCGCTCTCTCTCTCCCCCCCCGCTCTCTCTCTCTCCCCTCTCTCTCTCTCCCCCCGCTCTCTCTCTCTCCCCCCCCTCTCTCTCTCTCCCCCCCCTCTCTCTCTCTCCCCCCCCCTCTCTCTCTCCCCCCCCCTCTCTCTCTCCCCCCCCCGCTCTCTCTCCCCCCCCGCTCTCTCCCCCCCCCCCGCTCTCTCTCCCCCCCTGCTCTCTCTCTCCCCCCGCTCTCTCTCTCTCCCCCCCCTCTCTCTCTCTCCCCCCCCTCTCTCTCTCTCCCCCCTCTCTCTCTCTCCCCCCCGCTCTCTCTCTCTCCCCTCTCTCTCTCTCCCCCCGCTCTCTCTCTCTCCCCCCCCTCTCTCTCTCTCCCCCCCCCCCTCTCTCTCTCCCCCCGCTCTCTCTCTCTCCCCCCGCTCTCTCTCTCTCCCCCCGCTCTCTCTCTCTCCCCCCCCCCCTCTCTCTCTCTCCCCTCCTCTCTCTCTCCCCCCGCTCTCTCTCTCTCCCCCCGCTCTCTCTCTCTCCCCCCCCTCTCTCTCTCTCCCCCCCCTCTCTCTCTCTCCCCCCCCTCCTCTCTCTCCCCCCCCCCCTCTCTCTCTCCCCCCCCCTCTCTCTCTCCCCCCCCGCTCTCTCTCCCCCCCCCGCTCTCTCTCCCCCCCCGCTCTCTCTCCCCCCCCCGCGCTCTCTCCCCCCCGCTCTCTCTCCCCCCCCTCTCTCTCTCTCCCCCCCCCCCTCTCTCTCTCTCCCCGCTCTCTCTCTCTCCCCCCGCTCTCTCTCTCTCCCCCCGCTCTCTCTCTCTCCCCCCGCTCTCTCTCTCTCCCCCCCCCCTCTCTCTCTCCCCCCGCTCTCTCTCTCTCCCCCCCCTCTCTCTCTCTCCCCCCCCTCTCTCTCTCTCCCCCCCTCTCTCTCTCTCCCCCCCCTCTCTCTCTCTCCCCCCCCTCTCTCTCTCTCCCCCCCCCCTCTCTCTCTCCCCCCCCCCTCTCTCTCTCCCCCCCCCTCTCTCTCTCCCCCCCCCGCTCTCTCTCCCCCCCCCCGCTCTCTCTCCCCCCCCCCGCTCTCTCTCCCCCCCTCTCTCTCTCTCCCCCCGCTCTCTCTCTCTCCCCCCCCTCTCTCTCTCCCCCCCCTCTCTCTCTCCCCCCCCTCTCTCTCTCTCCCCCCCCTCTCTCTCTCCCCCCCGCTCTCTCTCCCCCCCCCGCTCTCTCTCTCTCTCCCCCCCCGCTCTCTCTCTCTCTCCCCCCCCCGCTCGCTCTCTCTCTCCCCCCCCGCTCTCTCTCTCCCCCCCCGCTCTCTCTCTCCCCCCCCGCTCTCTCTCTCCCCCCCCGCTCTCTCTCTCCCCCCCCGCTCTCTCTCCCCCCCCCCGCTCTCTCTCCCCCCCCCCGCTCTCTCTCCCCCCCCCCGCTCTCTCTCCCCCCCCCCGCTCTCTCTCCCCCCCCTCTTCTCCCCCCCCCCCCTCTCTCCCCCCCCCCTCTCTCTCCCCCCCCTCTCTCCCCCCCTCTCTCCCCCCCTCTCTCTCTCTCCCCCCTCTCTCTCTCCCCCCCCTCTCTCTCCCCCCCCCCTCTCTCTCCCCCTCTCTCTCTCTCCCCCCTCTCTCTCTCCCCCCCTCTCTCTCTCTCTCTCCCCCCCTCTCTCTCTCTCTCTCCCCCCCTCTCTCTCTCTCCCCCCCCTCTCTCTCTCCCCCCCCTCTCTCTCTCTACCCCCCCCTCTCTCTCTCCCCCCCTCTCTCTCTCCCCCCCCTCTCTCTCTCCCCCCCCTCTCTCTCTCTCCCCCCCCCTCTCTCTCTTCCCCCCCCTCTCTCTCTTCCCCCCCCTCTCTCTCCTCCCCCCCTCTCTCTCTCCTCCCCCCCTCTCTCTCTCCTCCCCCTCTCTCTCGCTTTCACTCTCTCTCTCTCTGTCCTTTGATGTGTGCATGACGCACCTTCTTGTATTGGTTTTTGTCTTGCAGGCTGTGACTTACAGATTATCCAGTGGAGACCCGCCATGACTCTGCAGAATATTTGTTTTGAATTTATTTTTATTAAACGATTTATGTTGAATTGGAATTTGGATGTATGCTTCTCCTTTGTCTGTCCACACAGGAATGTTCTTTTTGGTAAATATGCGACATCATGCCAATTGTTGGGTACATGTTTCCGTAGGGTTGATGTGAGATGTCTTTGTCCGGCGGGGGTGCCGGGGGTAGGGCATAGGAGGGGGGTGGGCAGGGGGGTGATGGCGGTTGGTGTTGTGGCCCTCTTGGGCATCAGAGCTGCATGATCAGTGGCTTCATGGCATCTGTTTCTCTTCAGGTGTGGCTGTGGGCTGGGCTCTCTTTGATGGCGCAGGTTGTCTTCCGACTTTACACCAGGTCAAAGCTGGAGTTAGGTTCCTGCTGCTAAAGCGCCTTATCGCATGTTTCGTGATCTTATCGTCGATCTGGCTGGTCTTAGAGAATGTTGTGGAGTGGTGTTGTGTGTTTTTGCACGCGAACGCCTACTCTGCATCTCATTAGCGTTAGTTGCCGGGGTCGTCTGTGGCGATGTTTTTTGCGACTGCTATCATGGATAAACTGGTTATATGGGCTGCTAGCACCAGCTTGTAAATGGGGCGATAAATTTATCACGACTTTGGCTGAGATAAAGTGCAGTTAACTTGGCGATAGCTCCTTGAGAATATGCCCCTTAGATTTAACAAAGTTAATATCAGAGAACACCGATTCCCAAAGATAAGTAGAGCCATTCAGGGAAACATCTTTATTGCAGCTTTGCGGATGTTCTAATGTTCTAATACTTTTCTGCATCCACAAGACTCCAGAAAGAATGTCAGTCAATCTGAAGTGCGACAACCTCCTCTTCCATGGTAGCAGAGCAAAAGTGTAGGAGGACACTCTTTTTCTCAGAAATGTCACTAACATCTGCTTCCATGAAGGGGTTTGAAGTAAACATCACACAGGGCTCCAGTTGCTCAAATCACTCAATCTGTCACTGAACTTTTGATGAAGCCTCTTCAGGAGGCAATTGTATTTTTCTATGTCCAAGAGATCAGCTTTAGCTTTGTTTTCCAAAGGGAGCAATCAATCAACATTTGTAGAGCGCACTACTCACCCGTGAGGGTCTCAAGGCACTGAGGGGGTGGGAGGGGGTTGCAGCTACTGCACGAACAGCCAAGTCTTGAGAAGTCTCCTGAAGGTCAGCAGGTCCTGGGTCTGTCACAGCTATGTGGGGATGGTGTTCCATGCCTTGGCAGTGAGGTAGGAGAAGGATCTGCTGCCAGTGGAGGTTCGGTGGATGCGTAGGATGGTGGCGAGGTCAGCGGAGCGAAGTTGGCGGTTCGGGGTATAGAAGGTGAGACGTTTGTTGAGGTATGCTGGTCTGGCATTGTGGAGTGCTTTGTGGGCATGGGTGAGGAGCTTGAAGGTGATCCTCTTGTTGACGGGGAGCCAGTGCAGGTCTTTCAGGTGGGCAGTGATGTGGGTGTGGTGGGGTGGGGTATGTCGAGGATGAGGCATGCTAAGGCGTTCTGTATGCGTTGGAGTCTCTTTTGGAGTTTGGCCGTTGTTCCTGCGTAGAGGGCGTTGCCGTAGTCCAGTCTGCTGCTGACGAGGGTCTGTGTTACCGTCCTTCTATTTCCGGTGGGGATCCATCTGTAGATCTTGCGGAGCGTGCAGAGGGTGTTGAAGCAGGAGGAGGAGACGGCGTTGACTTGCTGGGTCATTGAGAGCGATGAGTCCAGGATGAACCCCAGGTTGCGTGCATGGTCAGTGGGTGTGGGTGCGGCTCCTAGGGCGGCTGGCCACCAAGAGGTGTCCCAGGTGGAGGGGGTGGGTCTGAGGATGAGGACCTCAGTCTTGTCAGAGTTAAGTTTCAGGCGGCTGGTCTGCATCCAGCTATTAAGCCTTCATTCCTTCATGGAGGTTGGTTGTGGCAGTGGCGGGGTTTTTGGTGAGTGGGAGGATCAGTTAAGTGCGTTGGAGACTATGTTGAGCTTGTGCGAGATTACTATGTTGGTGAGCGGTGCCATGCAGACGTTGAAAAGGGTGGGGCTGAGGGATGATCTCCGGGGCACGCCGCAGATGATCTTGGTGGCTTCAGAGTGGAGTGGGGGAAGCGGACCCTCTGGGTTCTGTCAGAGAGGTAGGCGTGTGTGTAGGATGTGGTGGCAGACGGTGTCGAAGGCGGCCGAGAGGTCCAGGAGGATGAGGGCCACGGTTTTGCCACTGTCCAGTAGGGTCCTGATGTCGCCGGTGGCCGCGATGAGGGCGGTTTCAGTGCTGTGATTCCTGCGGAATCCAGATTGGGACAGGTCCAGGAGGAGGTTCTCCTCGAGGAAGTGGGTCAGTTGCCTGTTGATGATCTTTTTGATGACTTTCGCCGAGAACGGGAGCAGGGAGATGGGCCGGAAGTTCTTGAGATCCTTTGGGTCCACTGTGGGTTTCTTGAGTAGTGCGTTGATCTTGGCATGCTTCCAGCTTTACGGGAAGTTGGCCGTCTCAAAGAAGCTGTTGATGATCTTCCGGAGTTGGGGTGTGATGATGCGATTTGCTTTGTTGAAGATGCGGTGAGGGCAGGGGTCGGATGGTGATCCGGAGTAAATGGTGTTCATGGTCTTGATGGTGTTGTCGTCATTGACGTGAGTCCAGAAGAGCAGGTGGCTGGTGAGGCTGGGGGGCGGTGGGTCTGCAGTGTCGGCGGCTGTACGGAGGGTCTGGGTGTTGAAGCTGTAGTGGATGTCTGTGATCTTGTGGTGAAAGAAGGTGGCTAGGGAGTCGCATAGGTCTTGCGATGGCGGGATGTTGTTGGAGCTGGGGTTGGAGAGTTCCTTCTCGATGTTAAAGAGCTCTTTGCTGTTGTGTGCATTGTTGTCGATGCGTTCCTTGAAGGAGGTCCTTTTGGTGGCTCGGATGAATTGGTGGTGCTTGCGGCTGGCGTTCTCTAGGGCTGCGCGGTTGTCCGGTGTCTGTACGTGATGCCACTTTTTGTCGAGTCTTCGGCAAGTCCGCTTGGATTCATGGAGGTCGGTGGTGAACCAGCTGGCCTTCCTGTCTGTGCATCTGTTTGAGGGTTTTCTGATTGGTGTGAGAGTGTTGGCGCAATCATCTATCCATTGCCTGAGGTTGCTGGCGGCTGTGTTGGTGCCGGTGGTGTCTGCTGGTGGGTCTCGGGCGAGGGCGGTGATGAGCTGGTCTTCGGTGACCTTGTTCCAGCTGCGGTAGGGGATCCGTTGTGAGTGGTGGTGGTGTGTGGCAGGTTTCTTGAAGGTGAAGTGGACGCATCGGTGGTCGATCCAGTGGAGTTCGGTGGTGTGGTGGTGTGGCTGAAGGTGACGTGGTTGCTGGCGGAGAGGATGGGGTCCAGCGTGTGTCCGGTGGGGTGGCTGGGGGTCCAGATGAGCCGTTTGAGTCCGAGGTTGGCAAGGAGGATGTAGGCTATGGATGCCAGAGCATGCGTGCGAACGATGTTGGAGATGGCATCACTGAACTGTGGCCAGGGTCCGGGGAGTCTGTAAACAAGTGTTCCTGTGAGGGTGGTGTTGGGGTCGGTGTGGATCTGTTAGTGCAGGTGTTCAGTGGTGTTGGAGGTGTCTGTTGTGCAGGTCGAGACTCTGAGGGTCTTCCTGTAGACTATGGCGATTCCTCCTCCTGGTCTGTTGGGGCAGTCCCTTCTGGGGCACAGAGGGAAAATGTTCCATCTTTTTTTTGCACATGCTGTATGAAAAGGTTACGTTTTTATTTGAATGTTTTCATAGAGCTAATCATGTTTGGCCCGATTCACAAAGGTAATCCGAGACAAAATCCTAACTTTCCGACTTTCGGTATTCACAAAAGGTATTTAGTAGTAGTAACGTTAGGATTCCTAACTTTACTACTACTAAATGCCTTTTGTGAATACCGAAAGTCGTAAAGTTAGGATTTTGTCTCAGATTACTTTTGTGAATCGGTCCGTTGTTGATGGTCTTGCTTTTTCCTTGTAATTCACAGTTCATGACATTTAGGGGCATATGTACAAGGAGTTAACGCCGCAGTTGCGTAAATGTTTTGGACGTTACAGAGGCTTTATTTTATTGCCTTATTTACAAGTTGCCGCTAACTACAGTTAGCTACAGTTTTCCGGCGTAAAAGTGAATTTTTAGGATTGCCACTTCTGTTAGCGGGACTTAAAAATAAGATGCAAGGTAGGTGTTCTCGTGCAAAAACTGCTGCAAACCCCACTTTGCAATATTTACAAGGATTTTGTCATATAGTGCAAAACCAAAATAAACTGCCTCTAACTCCAGTTAGAGGCAGCTTTTTATTACCAGAAACTAGCTGGTCTTAAAAAGGTTGCAAACACTTGGGGCCTCATTTCAGAAGGTTTTGGTGCTGTACAGTGCTTCAAGTAATGTTGCAGCGCTGCCCTGCAACAAAACTACAGGGCAGGCATGCACACCATCAACAAGATAGGGGGCATCGCTGCGACAAAACAGCAATGCAACACTTTTCACTATGCCCTTCTTGCCACACCATGGATGCGCTGTATTCACTGTACGGCACTCCATGTCACAATTAATGGCAGATATGTCTGGAATCCTGACATATCTGTCAGCACTAAAGTCATGCATTCCTGCAGTTGTGTCAAAAGCATGGTGTAACTCCAGCAACGGATGGAGCCAGCCTATTCCTGTGGCACTGCTTCACCCTTACACCTGTCATGAGACAGGCATAAAGTACTGACGCAGTGGCGTCCTACAATTGTTACAGTAAAATCTGATGGATTTCACTGCACCACTCCTATGAGGCATTGTTGCGTGGGAACGCCCACCCTGCATACAACATACCGGATGCAGATATAATGTTGCACAGGGCTTCACAAGGTCACGGATATGCCTAGATGCGTCACTTTGCAAATACAGCACAACGTGGTGCAAGAATCACACTGCAAGTACGTCAAGAAAATGACACACTGGCGAGGTGAAACTGTCAGAAGGTGCTCATGAATAAGCCCCCCTGTCTTTTTTCCCTTACGTTGGTGCACAATTGATGCCATGTGCCAACGCAGGCACCCTTGCGTCATGGTGCAAGGGTGACTGTGTTGCGGATGTGATTGATGTTGTGGCTCCATCTCTTCGAGATGTCTGCAGGTGGGGCTGGACTAGTGGATGGCGGGAGTGAACCAGTTGTCCTTCTTTGAGTGTTGTTTTCCTGGTCTTCTCGAGGGGTGCCAGGGTGACGGCCCAGTTGGAGATCTATCAGTGGAGGTTGCGTGCTGCGGTGTTGGCGTCTTTAAGCATTGGTGGAGCAGTGGTGCTGAGGGAGATAAAAGGAAGTTCTTCGGTGTCCTTGATCCAGCTGCCTTGGGGGCAATGATGGCGATGGTGTACGGTGGGCATGGTGAAGGCATGTTGTAAACAATGATGGTTGTTACAGGAGAGTCCTGTGGTGTGGCTATAGTTGAAGTTCCTACTGGTGGAGAAGACAGGCTCAGGCATGTGTCAGGCTTTGTGGGTTGGTGCGGTGACTAGCTGCTTTAGTCCGATGTTGGCGAGGTTCCCCAGGAGGGGAGTGATGTTCTGGTCACTGGGGTTGTCAAGATGGTACTTGAGGTCTCCGAGTAGGATGTAGTTGGTGTATGGGAGAGCCTGGGGTGCGATGAGGTCTACAATGGGATCAGTGAATGGGGGTTCCTGGCCTGCAGATGAGGGTGCCGTGGAGGGTGGTGTTGACGTTGGTCCGGATCTGGAAGTGGAGGTGTTCCATGGTCACTGTCGGATCATTAGTGTGCGTGGTCAGTTGGAGTGTGCTTTTTTAGACAATGGCAATGCCTCCTCCTGGGCATTCGGGGTGGTCCGTGTAGGTGAATTTGTAGCCATCGTGGATGGTGATGGCAATGTCCGGTCCGGAGCAGTGGTTGGTCTTGGTTTCCGTGAAGAAGGCGATGTCTGAAGAGGTGGCGTTGAGGTGGTCCCAGATTTCTGTAGCGTGATAGTGGAGGGAGCGCACGTTAAGGAGGATGCAGTTGAGCCGGTCGGCTGCACTGTTGGTCAGCTGTGCGGCAGGAGGCCCTTGTGTGCTGATGTGGCAGATGGTGAGTTTGAAGTTTCGACAGGCGCAGGGTGCAAGAGCATTCTACATTTTTGCTACATGGCAGGCAGTGTGGCTTCCAGGGTTGATGGCGAGGAGACTGCTGGCATCGTAGAGGTGGCGTGTCCGAGAGGAAGGGTCCTTGATGCTGGGTGCCGTCCAAAGGGCAGACAGACGCAGACAGGCTTACCTTTGGCACACTAGTGGTACGCCTGCTGCGCATGGCCACCCATTGGCCACCATTAAGTAGTGCTGCGGGGGGAACTGGACAGCTGGGAGGCGGTAAACGCAGGAAAGGATACTGGAGGAGGTGGGGATGTGGGTGGGAGTGGGGGTTGTAAGTAACTTTTTATAAAATTCTTACCTCGAGGTCAGGTCCCGCATCTTCTGTGCTCCTGCTCTCCAGAGTCGGCTTCCAGGAAGAGGAAGCAGGCAGCCAGGCTCCCTCCCCTGAGCCAATCGCAATGCAGCAATGCAGCGCTGTGATTTTCTTGAGCGCCGTGACAAGTGCTTCAGCCATGGCTGGAGGGGTGGGCATGTTCTCCATGCAGGCTGTAATGCAGCCTGCATTGCAAATAGGGATATGTATATGACTGCTTTGGGCGGCCTGACAGGGCCGACCAAACAGTCATTGTGCACTTGAGTGGGCATACCACTCCGCCCCTGCCCTGCTCTGTGAGTAGAGCAGCCCCATCCACCCTCCTGCCAGCAAAGGAAACATAGCATGAGTACATCAGAAAGTTATTATGTTATGTTTCCTCTTCTTGCACTACTTGAAAGCAGTGGGGCGAAGCTCTTCCGCCATAGCGGATGAGCTGCCACTGAGGGTGCATCACCCACAGGTGCTAGGCCTGGCCCTTACTTGACTCCCGGGCCTCCTCCTCCTCTACGCATCCCACCTTCTCCTCACCTGGACATTGATATAGTGGAGCAATCCGCCGCACTCTCTCCAAATCTGTGACTCAGCTAGCAGGAGCCTCAGCCAGGTGGGATTTCACAAGCCTGGGTACAGCCGTAGCCACCAAGTCCGCTGGGAAACCTCTCAATGCAGATGATGTAACAGGGCCCCCTTAGGCGTTAAGTCGCAACGCTCCCGCCACACAAGTTCATCGTAGTTTAGGGGCCTCACCTGCCACAGTGTCCGGCCAGCACAACATCCTCTGGCCTGTGATGCAGAGAGGCACGTTCCACCGTTGATATTCTCCTCCATGCCCCTGGTGTAGTGGTGGCACATGGTATGCGATGCAATCCTCCCTACATTGGTGCGCATGAGCGCCTCCACCGTTCACAGCTCCAAGGGGCACCAGCCAGTCTTCTAACACAGATCAGCAACGTGTCTCCATGCGACCTGGCAGACTTCACCACCAGGTAAGGGTGATCGCCGATGACTCAATGTCTACTGCCATGGCCCCACAACTCCAAAGCACCTCCGCATTCCACTCTGGGTCCCAGACGCAGACCCAGAGAGGCCTCTGGGCCCCGGGGACTGTCCTCACTTTCAAGGTTTTGGATGCCATGGAGTTGCCAGGTGTGCACAATGATAAGTGATGCATCACTGGTTTTGCCCAGCGATGAGCCTCTTTTCATGATTGAAGCCCTGACTTTCCACTTCCCCTAGGACTCTGGCTTGTCATCCTGGCTGTTAGGGGGCTTCAGGGGTGTTGTTGATCTGTGCTGCACTTGGCCCTGGTTGCTCCATTCTGCATTCCATTGGACCGGTTTCCTATTTTTCATTGGAGGTGGACTTACAGGCCATCTTTGCCTCTAGAGGCAATCACGTTGGGCTGACTAATGTGAGTTTTTTTTGCCGCTAATGGGAGTTTCGTGAGTTTTTGCAAGCTAACATCAGAATTTATATCGCCTACACGCTAGTTTTAACGGCAGTTTTCACCGCGGCTACCTGAAACTTTCGCCATGTAGCGAAGTTCTGTAAATACATCGTTAACAGGGCAATAGTTTTCGGCGAAAGGCCACGTTAAGAAAACAGCAGCTAACTAGCGTTAGCATTAGTTAGTGGCAGTTCTTGAACATATCACCCTTAATTTTTCAATCACATCTGTTAAAAATGCTAAATTGAGCAACCACTCATTGTTTGATAACTGTGTGGCATCTTTATTTTTAGACTCCATGAAGGCTTTTACTTCTAGCAATAGCAAAATTAATCTATGCAGTATTTTTCCCCTGCTGGGCCATCGGATCGGAGTATGCGGAAAAAAAGTCACCATACTTGGCTGGTAGTTATTTAAAGAATAATTTGAAGGTTTGGTGGTGATTTGAATTAATAATCGTGACAACAGGAGTCATCACATGATCAAACCTCATTATCGTGTTGGCCTATAATGCAGTAATCCTTCTTGACATAATATTCAACCCTAACTGCTCATCTGAAATGACAGACATAATTTCAGGGCTATTTTTGAAATCCATGAAAAAAGGACATTAGAGGCATTGCTTCCTTCACAATGGCTACATCCGAAAATCTTGCTTTCTGCTTGATCAATTGATGAGTAACTTTGAAAGATGCCTCAGTTTCCACAGAGGCTTTTCTTGTGGGCTTTGTAAAAAATATTGTTGTGTCAGCAAATACATTTTAAGTTTATTTACTTTTTGTGACCTTGGGCTGCTTACTTTCAAAATTGTCACTTTTACCCACTGCGACATTTGTTCCACAGTTTAATTTGTGCAAATAAAAATGTGTTTTCCTACCCTTGATGGAAAACATCTTACTTTTTTGCCCTTTGGAGGGACCGGGCTTTTAATCCATGATTATAGTTGTTAACTTTTAAAGATCCGGGCACCGTTTTGCATATTTGTGAAGGAGTAAATCGTTCATTGGACTCCACCATCCAGACCCGCCCAGTATCCTTTTTCTTCCCTCCTATTCGCATGCACTATGCTCCTTTGCATGACGAATGGACAAGGGTGGAACATAGACGCGGACACAAAGCTTATGCACAGCACCCTAACTTTCAAGTGCCTGAAACACCCTATTTCCACTTCAATCGTTTTAACTGCTTAAACAGCCTGGATGGGGTTGACTGACTCTCTGCTCACAGCACAGTGACTCTGGATAATGGCACCGATGGATTTCCTGATCCATCTCCCTCGATTGCGGGTAAAATTCCTGGTCCAATGAATGTTACGGTGACCCCGGACAATGGCTTTTGTAGACCCTCTGATCCACTCGTCCGTAGTGCTGGCAATGTTACCGAACTATTAAATGGTTCAGAGCTCCTGGATAATGGCCCCTGTAGTCTCCTCGAGCCATCTGCACCCACCGTCGGTAATGCTCCAGAACTACTGATCGAAGCGGCACCTGTAACCATCTCCTCCAACCCTTCTGGCACGGCAACTGACACCTCCGAACACCTAAGGTTAATCTGCTGGAATGTTGCTGGACTGGCCAACAAACTGGGTGACCCGGACTGGGTAAATTACATTGAGACTGGAGATGTATGTATGTTCCAGGAAACCTGGGCTAGAGAGAATTATGGTCAACAAGGCTACATGTCCTTTTCCATCCCAGCTAGGTGGGAAGGCAAGGGCCGTCCGTCAGGGGGGCTGACGATCTGGGTTGCATCTCATTTAGGCTGCACGGCAACACGGCTGCCGGATAACTCAGAAGACATTCTTGTGGTTTCATTATCCTGGCCTAACCAAGCCAAACTTGTGTTAATTAACATCTATTCTAGGCCAGTGGGAATTGCAAAGGAATCACCGACCATAGATGAACTCACGAACTTTATATCTGAACTACCGAGTGATTCATTTTATGTGGTGGGAGGGGATTTTAATTCTCATTTTGAGCCACTCCCTGGTCTTTTGGAGGGGTTCTCATCGGAAGAAGAGGCCAGTTGGGCAGTAACCCCCAGTGGAAGCTCCCCCCCCGAAGGCTTGGACCCCACTTGCATTACAAATCACAGCTCTAACCCTAAAGTTCGGAATCAGAGCCTGTAACGGGCGAATGAAATCAGATATACCCAGTAAAACCACCTACAACAGACTGGGAAGAGAGTCCCGCCTGGATTATGTCCTGGCCCAAATAGTGAAGTGGCCGACCATTCAGGATTTTAGGGTTATGGAACGGTCAGATAGCGACCATAATGCGCTCGAGCTCGACTTGGTCACCCCTGGCCCTCAAGCTCCTGTGACCAATGTAGATGGGAACAAACCTGCGCTTCTCCTAGAAAATAGTAGGAGAAGAATTAGGTGGGAGCACTTGGTTATAAGTAAGAACAAACTCCCCATGCTCTATGACGGGATAACTCCCGTCTTGGAAACTGTGGGGAGTTTGGTCAACGAAGCAAGCAACAATGATTCCCGGGTTAAATTGTACAAGGCTCATGAGGACCTTGTAAAGGCTGCGGCCCCTCATCTCTCTAGTAGCTTACGAAAACCTAGACAGGGGTGTCAAGGCAAAACAACATGGTATAGTCCGGCATGCAGAAGGGCAAAAGCAGAACTCCTCAGACTTATTAAGGAGGGACTAGGGGGGGATAGCCTAAGACAAAGCAGGTGGGCTTATAAGAAATTAGTTACCCACGCTAAGGCCGAGTGGGAGGAAAATCAGTGGGAAGAACTTAGCAAGGCCCTAGCGACCCAAAACCAACGTCTGTTCTGGAGGATAGTGAATGGGGGGTCGGGGCATCTTCAATCGGCAATAGAGCCCAATATTGCCCCAGGGGTGTGGCAGGCTCACTTTCAGTCTCTTTACAGTTCTGAGCCGGGAGAACCCCCTACTGTCACCGAGGTTGGTTGGCCAGGCTATGAAGGAGAGCCGATAACGCTGGGTGAGGTCACCGCTGCCATCTCAGGTCTTGCTTCTGGAAAGGCGCCAGGACTGGATGGCTTACCTGGGGATATGTTCAAACAGGAGCCCATTGTATGGGCCCCCTACCTTACTGCCCTTTTCAATGGAGTTCTGAGTGGCATGGAAATCCCTGGTACTTGGCTGGGGGCAGAGGTGGTCCCTATCTTTAAAAAGGGCTCGCCTCTCCTCCCGGCCAACTACAGACCCATCAGCTTAATCAATGTAGCACAGAAGCTGTTTGGCAGGGTTTTGCTGAATCGCCTCCAGGATTGGATGGAGGAGGTGGGTGCCCTTAGTCCCTATCAGGCGGGGTTTAGGAAGGGGGTATCCACAGTGGACCAGGCTTTTAGGTTGAATCTCATCTATTGGAGGGCAGCAATATTCGAGGGCGGCAGTCTGTACACAATTTTTGTGGACTTACGGGCCGCCTTCGATCTGGTGCCCAGGGGAAAACTCTGGAGCGTCTTGGCAGAGATGGGCCTCCCCCCGGACATCCTAGTAATCTTACAGAGGCTTCACCATAATAATTATGCCCGAGTGAGGTGTGGGAGGTCGGGGGAATTGACCGATAGATTCCCCGTTGGCCGAGGGGTAAGGCAGGGTTATGTGTTGGCACCGACCCTGTTTTGCCTCTTCGTCAACGGGGTAATCGCCCACCTAAATGCCACCGATTATACTGACGCCCCCAAACTTAATGGCAGCAGGGTGCCCGCAATTATGTTTGCGGACGACACCCTGCTGCTATCTAAAACCCCCATGGGGATACAGAGGATCCTTGATTCATTTGTAGCCTTCTGTACGGACAGAGGGCTAGAAATCAATGCGGCTAAAACTAAATTCATGGTTTTAAATCCGAGCCAAAAATTGCGGCCGAATCCGCAATTGGGAGTAGCACGGCTCGAGAGGGTTGTCACCTTTGAATATCTAGGTGTGACTCTCAATGAAACCATGACTTGGGGACCCCACCAGATTAGGGCGAACCTCAAACTTACACAAATCACTGGGGGTATCGCCCGGATGATGACCGGCTCCTCATACCGCCCGCTGGGGGCCCTAATTCAGATATACAAGGCCCAGGCCAGGGGAGCGATCATGTATGGGGCGGAACTGTGGGGACACACACCATGCCATAGCCTGTCATTAATAGAAAACAAGTTTATAAGACAGATAACCGCGCTTCCCCCCAGTACCCCGCTCCTCCCCTTGAGGCTTGACCTCGGTCTACGATCATTATCTGATGAAATAAGCCTGAGACCAATAGCCTTCTGGCGTAGGTTGTGGAGCAGTAATGATCTTGCAGCATACAGGGCGGAACTGGCAGAATTATTGAACCACCCAAAAGCGCTCCGTATCCCTTGGGTCAAAAACATCCAATCCACCTGCATGGAACTAGGGCTCCCCGACTTATGGACTGACCCTGCTAATGCCGCATTGAATATCTCTAAAAGGTCCCTGACTAACGTATACCACGAACGTAAATTAGCTAGGGCCCAAGTCACCCAGGCAGAGGGGTCTCTATCCTCTGTGTTTTTGCAAAGCAAGGACCTTTATAGGTTCGAGAGGGTATTGGATCCTATCTTTCCGGTACTTGCTAGGAAGCTGTTTCTCCAATGGAGATACGGCTCATTGCCTTTTCGGTCCTTTACAAGTACTTGGTCATCGCCCCCCACTACGACGCAGTGCCCGGCTTGTGATGCCTTGGAGGAAACCGATTTACACGTGGCCTTCTTCTGCCCAGCCTACAGGGCAGCGCGGAAATACTGGCTTCTTCCCTTGATTAGGAATATGGGCGGCAGGGAATATGCTCCAATGTATAGGATTTTAAAATCTGATCTCTCTGGTCCAACTGTCCTTGCATTATCTAAATTTTTTATTAATGTTTGGCATACGCGCAACCGCATTTTAAAGGTGTTGGGTCCCTCTTAAAATTTTAGATGCACAGTTTCTATTGTATTTTTAACATATGTACTTCCAATGTTTTAATGTTTGGATCTATTGTGATTGTATATGTGTATTGTTTTTTCTTTTATGGCCAAATGGCCGAAATAAAGATTGGAAAGCTATAGTTGTTAAAACTGTAAGCAAGAGTAGAAAATGTTGAAAGTCAACATCCAATCCTGAACAGGCCACATTTAATGATGTTGTAAATCAGGTAATTTGTGATTAGCAGCCATGATGGTAAATCAAACAGCACAGTTGGAAAGTGGGATAACTAACTCACATTAACTTTGCTTAATTATGAACACTGGATAACTGCTTTTCACAAATTACCCTACATTTGATTCAGCATGAGCTAAAAACAGCCAAAAACTATGGATTGTGTGGTTAGCTGTCTTCAGCAAATAGGAAGAGGATTACAATTTGCACCACACAAAGCCCTTTACCCCTGGACTTGTGCACAGCTCCCACTGGCCCCTACCTAGCTCTGTTAGTATGAGGACGACACCTCAGCTCCAGTCCTCGAGGTCCTCCTGGTTCGGCCCGCCTGCCACAGACCCTTTTCATTGCTATTATCTCTGTTTGGTTAGTAGCACATTTTTCGTACCATTTTCCTTATTTTATTGGTTTTACCTGTCAAGGCTCAGGCCACTTTGGTCCTTTAGGTAAGCTTGTCTGCACCAGTCTGCGCCTCTCCACACAAGTCCTACCCCGCACCAGGACCCCTGGCCATCTGCCGCTACACAGATGAGGAGCTCCTGGCCCTAGACCCCAAATACCAGAACCACAGCTGCTGCACGTTCTCCCTGCAAACGACCAAAGGACCCTTCTCATGCCGCCATTGCCGATTTTTCTGCAACACAGTACCACCAGTCTGCACTGGATCCCACAATACTTCCGCCAAGAAGACCACTTGCAACCCTACACCTAATCAAACACAGCTAGGAACCCACAGGGAGACAATTATAGATATCCCACAGTGTACCGGTACCAGAGGCAGGAAAAAGGGAGATATTAGCAGCAAGACACTCAACGTCACTATCTGAAAACCGGGATTCAACAGTACTGGAGACCGCAGGAGAAAAACAAAGATAGCTTCAAGATAACAAACCTATCTTTAACTTGTCATTGGAAGACATAGGTCTGGAAGAGCGAGCACTACTTATCAGAGGGCTCACATATGTACCCAACATGAAAACAAATGACTAAGTTGAATCAAGATATCTTTTCATTTTTCAGAAAGATCAGACTCAAAAAATCTTAATGAAGAATACCCCTGAAAATCAAGAAGACAACACAGTCCATATTCACACCTACCTTAACTATGGTGGGCCCAGAGGTAGCCGCATTTGAAAACGCAGTACTACAAGATCTCAATAACATCACAAAATACATTTCCCCAGTTCCAGGTAACCAAAATAATGGCGAACTAAAGGCTCTAAAGAAACTAAAAGAAAATTCAAACATCACAGTAAAACCCAGCAACAAGGGAGGTGGAATAGTAATAATGCACACTGACAGATGTATTGAGAAAGTACATACTATGTTAGCTGTTCCAGAGCATAACAAGAGAACAAACTCAAAAGCACTAGATGCTCTGAGTAAACATGTACAACAGATCACCACTTCTGCCCTGCAGGCATGCCACATCTGTAATCAAGAGTTTGAATTCCTAAACAAAGAGACCCCAATGATTCCAATCCTATATAAAGTACCCAAAATGCATAAAATCATCAAAGATCCCCCACTCCGCCCTATCATCTCATCCATTGACTATCACGGAGCATCTATCCATGATTTCTCTGTCCTGTCACTAAGGAATATGTCTCATACACTTTTGAGACACAGGACACATGATCACCAACATTGAAAATATGCCATTCAATCTTCAAAGTGAAATCCTGGTGACACAAGACTTGGAAGCGCTCTATACAAATATTCCACAAAAGGGACCAATAGAGGTGGTCAAATTTCTTCTGGAGAGGACACCAGGGAACAGATCAGATAATTTTATTCTGAAATATCTGGAAACAGTGTTACTAAACAACAATTTTAATTCAATGGAGACCTGTACCAACAGATTAAGGGCACTAGCGTGGGGGCATCTTGTGCATAGCGAATATTTTTATGGGTGAATATTAGCGACATCACATCTACAACGAATTGGCCCCTTTCTATGAAAACATACAATATTGGTATCGCTTTATACACAATATTTTTTAATATGGATAGGGGAATAGGATACCTTGAAAGATTTTATCCAATGGCTAAACTCTAGTGATAACAAATTGGAATTTGCTGCAAAGTTCAGTCATCATAAGGTAGAATTCTTTGACATCTGGATCATAGGAGAGTAGTCAAACTACTAGTGAGTTTCTACAGGAAACCAACGGTACAGATTACAACATACCAGCTATCATTCAAATAGCCCAAAGGACTTAATACCTTTTGGGGAATTCCTGAGAATTCTGCGGAATTGCTCCATTATCAAGGAATTCATGCAACATGGAGAAGACCCAAAACAAATATTTCTCAACAGCGGCTAATGAGACCTGCATTAAAACGAGCCAAATATTATGACCAGGATGTGCTTCTGGAAGGTAAGAACAGGAGAAAAGAAAAAGAAAAATGGTCTGTGTTATGAGCCACTCAAATAAAAATTACAAGATCAAGAGGATATTTGAACAGAATTAGAAGATCCTGAACACCAATGAGCAAGACAGCAAATTCAAAAAAACAATATTTGCATTTAGGACATATACCAATCTAAAAGATCAATAGGTACACACTTGCCTAAAAAGGAACCTCTCAGAGACCTATAGACAACAACTGATGGGAAAAAACAGATCAAAGAGAATCACCCATGTGTCACATGCCATGCTTGTGAGGCCGATATAGTAACCGAACATTGGCACTATGGATTTCAGGGCGTTCTACTTAAAGATATGACCAACTGTAGAACCTGGAATGTGGTCTACCTTATAGTTTTCCCAGGTGGCCTTGGCTACATTGGGGAAACAGATGGAATTTAGAACTCGCTTTAGCAAACACAAATCAGCCTTCAGACACAAACGGATACAAGCACCTATGGTAACACGCTGCATAGAAAAAGAACCTAGGGTCACAGACCTTAAATGGTTAATATTGGTGAAAGTCAAACCACAGAAAGGATGTAAGACAACAGAAAAGAGAACACAGAGGGAAACCTACTGGATTTTTTCAGATAGTCTAATACATCTTACAAATCACGCTGGGTGTAGGTCACTATGACCCCAGTCAAAGTCCAAAGCATTTCCTCCTTCTCTGATTGGTCACAGTCAATGACCATGTGGAATCTCATCCCTGGTTAGGGAGGGCACTAGTATGTGCAACCCATATGTACAAGATATGGACTACTGATTAGAACTTCCTTTCTGGGTAAACAGAGGCTATGTGCATATCTCACTCTATTTGTATATTCTTGGTTCAAAAAGCTGAGTGGAACATTGATTGGAACCTCACCCTAAGACATATAGGAGCGATATGCCATAACTTCCTAATTAACATTTTTCCCTCATTACAGACATATATCCACCCCCACTAAATTCGATTTTATAACTACTACATCCATCATATTTTTTAATCATCCGAGAATGCTAACACATCCCAAGATGGCACCCTCACTCTAGCATATGACACACATTTGAGACAGCCTGGTATGTCTCAGTAGTACAACCGGTACCTATTTTATTATCCACTGTCAAAACCAATGAAGAAAAAGCAGGTCAGAACTCTAACAATAGAGAACGCCAATAATACCAAGAATTTTCCCAGTACAATACCTCCTTGGAAAATATTCCAAGATGGCGACCACCTTTCACATAAAAAACAGTGAGGTTTTAGTCGATTGAAGAACTCCTTGGTTAATTGTGTACAGGTGAGGGAGTTGCCATCCGTGGTCAGATATAGCTAAGACAGGAGTGTTTTCCCCACAGAAAGACTCTGTAGCCGACATGAGCCTGCCGAGCGGGAATGAAACACTTTCCACCAAGAAGAACTAAGGTAATTGCTTGCACGTACACCACATGCTCGTATAACGTAGCAAACTGAGTAAACTTCCTTTAGTGATAGTCTTTAAGCTGGCGGAGCACACATTTGATACATTTCTTGGTGAAACTGCTTATGCTTCAGTTCTTCTGCATATCAATCAGCGGTTTTGGTAGCCTCAGTGGGGTACGCAGTAGTGAAACCCCACTTTGTAAAACACATTTGCTAATGTCGTAATTGATCAATCAACCAGGTTTTTCCTTTAAAACACTATATGTAAAACTTTTCTTTTTGGGACGGCATAAGATTCTAATAAGGCGAGTGTCCGTCTGAGCCAACCTTGTAAAGCTCACAGGCACGATAGTACAAATAGGATAGACATTGCCCAGTAAAATACATGAGTTATGACAAATACGCCAGAGGTAAAAATAAATATGAGATGGTTATTCGTTATATCATTGACCTCTGGCAGGTACAATTCATCAAAAGGAAAGCCTTGCCCTCGGTTGACCATGAACGCGCCGCAGTGACATCAGTTAGAATCTACGCACATATGATGGAAGTCCACTACAGGTAATATAAATACCCCATGTGTGTTCTTGTAATGCACAAAGAGTAGTTGCAGGGCATTTTTGTCCTCACCTTATCCTGTCCTTTTAAATGGGAAATAACCCAGTATAAACATAACAAAGGGCATCTGAACACATCCGCCCTCGAACTATGCTCTCCGCTCACCACTCAATCCGCCACAGCCATCACGTGGTCCATCCACTTTTGGTGCCCACCAACCCCTATCCCACCACCTCTTCAACCTCGGAACCAACCCAATCAGTATGGCACTCACCAGTATCCTTAACTCCTCATCAACCATCTCTGACAGATGGAAACATGCAGAGACCTCACCCCTCCTAAAGAAACCCTCTGCTGACCCCTGTGATCTAAAAGATTACAGACCGATCTCCCTGTTCCCCTACCCAGCAAAGTACTTGACAAATCCATCAACCAACAGCTCAACCAATACTTAGAACAAAACCTCCTACTCGAAGCCTCACAGTCAGGATTCTGTGCCGACAACAGAACTTAGACTGCACTGATTGCTGTCACAGATGACACCAGAACTCTTCTTGACCACAGAGAAACTGTGGCCCTGATCCTCCTTGACCTCTCTGCTGCATTCATCACCATCTTCCAGCACACCCTCATTGACAGACTCTACAACATCAGCAAACAGCAAAATGCACTCAAGTGGATCACCTCTTTCCCTACAGGATACACACAGAGCATCCGACTGCCTCCCTTCACCTCCGCACCTAAGGTCAGCATATGTGGCGTACCCCAAGGATCATGCCTCAACCCCACCATGTTAATCATCTAAATGACTCCCCTTGCAGATGTCAGGAACCATGTACTTAACCCCTTCCCTGCGGGGCTAATTCCCCCATGGCGCCGGGGGGGCGGGGGGTGAGCGCAGCGCCGCGGTGCTCGCGACGAGACCAGGACGTCATGAGTCACGATGGAGCTGTGCTCATGATGGCCTGGTCTCGTCACGACCCCGCCCACTCATTAATTCTCCCGCACAGTCGGGGCATTAACCACGCGTGGGCGGAGCGGCGCCGTTATGACTAGACCAGGCCGTCATGAGCAACTGTGACTCATAACAGCCTGGTCTCGTCATGAGCACACAAGGGGTTAACATAATCTCCTACACAGATGCCACTCATCTATTTCTCACTCACCAAGATCCCCCACCAACACCAAAACCAACCCCTGCAACGCCAACACCAAAGTAGCCAAATAGATGACAACTGCCTCAAACTCAATTCCAACAAAACAGAAGTACTGATCTTTGGGAAAAACATTTCTGTACGAGACCACAGCAGGTGGCCAGTGAAACTCGGACCAACACCCACACCGAAAGACCATGCACGCAACCTTGGCATCTTCGACAGCCAACTGACCATGAAACAACACAGTCGCCTCCTTTCGCATGCTCTGTAGAATCTTCAGGCAGATCCCAATTAACACCAGAAAGACCGTTACACAGGCCCTCATCACCAGCTACCTCAACTATAGCAATGCCCGTCTATGCCAGAATGTCCACTCAGCTCCACAACAGACTTCAGACAAACAGAACACTGCAATCATACTCATTGTGTGCTTCCCCAAACTGACCCACATCACCCTCCAGGGGTTCCCCATCTGGGTGAGATGCCAGTTCAAGATCCTCACACACATCTACAAAGCTCTACATGATCAAAGACTGTCCTTCATCAACCATCAATTGAATTTCCATCTACCCGCAAGACACCTACGCTTCTCCTCACTCGCCCTCACATATACCTCTCACATCTGTCACAGCCACAGAGGAGGGCAATCCTTCTCCTGCATCGCAGCTAACATCTGGAATGACCGGTTCCTCCACCTCAGAAAAGCACCCTCCTTTGTGGACTTCATTAAGAACCTCAAGACCTGGCTTTTCAACTGAGACCCTCAGTGCCCAGATACTCCCAGGGGTCACAGTGCTGCGATATACAAATGCTGATTGATTGATTTCATTCACAAAGGCAAAAGTTTTGCAATTAATTTGGATTGGGTACTCCCACATTTGTAGCAAATAAAGGCCTTGTTTGAATTAGAACAAGCTTTCAAACTACTCCAGATAGTGATATTTCATGACAGCTGCAGATTTAATGCCATACCGCTGTGACATCTGATTTATGGCAACTGTGATCACCTACAATTCAAACCAATATCACCCTCCTAAAGAATATTCATTCTCTAGTCCCTCGGGATCACCCTCTTAAATGCCTGCCTTCATCTGCACTTTTGAGTCAAGAAGTTCACATGTACGCAAGACAAGTAACAATTCTGAAAAATCATTACAATCAGTACATTCTTTTTTTCTACATAACATGAAATCAACAATTACAAGAAGATGGACTGGACCTAAAGCCTAATAGGGGGGCCAATTCACAAAGGTAAACTGAGATCAAAGATTAACTTTATGTTCACAAAGAACATTTACGAGTCATTAACTGAGACTAAGGTCCAACTTTACAACTCATAAATGCCTTTTGTGAATACCGAAAGTCGTAAAGTTAGACTTTCGTCTGTTTCCCTTTGTGAATCAGGCTCTGAGTTTTTAACCAAACATTTCTTCATAGGGTGACGCGTGACATCTGCATATTCCATATTGCACACAGCTGACTGAGGCAAGGAATAATATTATCCATAAGATATCATGACACTGAAAATGCCTCAGTATGAGGATGAAGTTATTCTCTGGATAGCCCTGTTGCCAAGTGCAAGGTCATTGATCACAGCTGCTCTAAACTGCCCAAAGCTTCGTTTGTCTTATCTTTTTCATCAGTATGCCACAAGCCATAAATCACCCTATTAAGCACTGAAGGTGGCCAAGCCATCTCTTGGGAGAAGGAGATACCCAGTGGGTGAACTGTACAACATGAAAGCAGAAAACATGGAATCAATCTTGGCTCCCCTCTTCAACAAACTGCGTGATCCTGACCTCAGTAATACCCAGCTAAGGGTGCCAGCACACTACTACAAGCACCAGAAATACCAATGGGACATTTGGAGTTTTTCAAACCTGTCAGCAGACAAACTCCACCACCACACCGCTACATGCTGCATCCCATTACATGATGACCGCACCTTGATGTTTATTAGGCAAGACATGGAATCATTTCTCACATACCATCACAAATAAAAAAAAAACACTTACAACCTCACACTTTACATGGCATAGATAAGGGGTCAGTGCCACATATTGCATTAGTAAGCGCTTATAATGCTGCAACACAATGCCTCCTCTTTCTTCATTATCACACATGACAGCACCTCGAAAGGCATCAGTTCATATTATGCACTGTACAATATCTCTCCTGTGCAACTTCAAAGCTTTGGTTACTAGTAACAACCTAGGCCACATATATGATGCACATGGTAAGTGACTTTCCGTTCTTGTCATCAGAGATTGAGGGAGTCTGATGTACTTAATATCACTGCCTCCGAAAGCAGTTATACAATCTGATGTTCTGAGATTGATTTTCTTCTGCATGTCACAGGAATACATTCTGCATTTGAATTAAATCTCATAATTAGCTTTGCCACCTGAACGATTTTTACAGGCACTACCGGTATTTCAATGTCCAAGCCGTTACACAAATAATGAAGAATCACCTGAAGCTGGTATTTTTAGTGAGCCCTTTGTACATTCAAGCAACAGAAATAAAGAGAAAGAGCTTTCAAGTGTATTTTGGTTTTGCATTAAGATCCCCTAACTAAAATTAAATGAAAGTAAACATAGGGAGAAAAGTTATGACACAAATTAATACATACTATTTTCTTTCATGAACGGGCCTTTGCAGACTAATAAAAAATAAAGCTGGCAACCCTGTGTGCATTATTTTATTTTTACTGCCAATGAATTCTCATATAGGCAAACGTTACTCCAGGGCACATAAAACGCTTAAAAAACAATAAGAGTCTGAAATGCTGCTTTTATTTTAATGATTAAATCTAATCAGTGGTGTGTCCTTTGTGCATGCTTTTACAATGGTGTAGTTTTAGGCATGCTCCAATGAACAGCCACTCCTTTACCTGTGATCTATTGAGCTGGCTGTCCTTTGTGCATGCTTTTCCAATGGTGTGGTTTTAGGCATTCTCCAATGAACAGCCACTCCTTTACCTGTGATCTCTTGAGCGGTGTGTCCTTTGTGCATGCTTTTCCAATGGTGTGGTTTTAGGCATGCTCCAATGAACAGCCACTCCTTTACCTGTGATCTCTTGAGCGGGCTGTCCTTTGTGCCTGCTTTTCCAATGGTGTATTTTTAGGCATGCTCCAATAAACAGCCACTCCTTTACCTGTGATCTCTTGAGCGGTGTGTCCTTTGTGCATGCTTTTCCAATGGTGTGGTTTTAGGCATGCTCCAATGAACAGCCACTCCTTTACCTGTGATCTCTTGAGCGGGCTGTCCTTTGTGCATGCTTTTCCAATGGTGTATTTTTAGGCATGCTCCAATAAACAGCCACTCCTTTACCTGTGATCTCTTGAACAGCGTCCCCATAACTCATGCCCTACTAAGCCTATGATCGCTATTTTTAGTGCTGATTTTGTTCAAAGAGAAGTGCAGTTAATTATCTCCATTTCTCTTTCCCAGTTTAGCATCCAAAGTGTACTGTTATATATAAACCTATTTTAAACGTTTCAATTAAGTCCTCGGTAGGGAGCTGGCGCTCTGAAGGTATTTCAGAAGGGCTTGCCTAGCAACCATTAGAAATTGTCAGAAACGTGTCAGTCGGATTTGTGGAGTTGGTTAACATTTATGTATGCTGGCAGATAATCTGGCCTGTCAACTTTGCTGCCAATACATCATTCTTAATTTAGCTGCTGCTGGCAAAGCTGGTTCAGGAAGATAAACATTTTTCAGGCAAAGCAGCATGCTAAAGGGACAGGTGGCGGGTGCCCCTTGGGAGCTTATGTTGAACTAAAAGTGTTGGAGATTATGGATCCTGCTAGTTTGGAAGGACAAGATGGAACTGATACTACCCTGGAATGTACAGAAAATGAACAGCCAGAAAAGCTTTTTTCCTTCTTTTTAAAAAATAAATTTTGGCCCTAATGAAATGTCTATTACGTGAGCGTAACCTCGCATACTTTGGTAATTTTTACGCTTGTTAAGCAACATTTCTGAAATAAATGTATTATCCCCTGTTACCTAATTTAGCATCATACACAGCAATTATGTAGCAGAGCGCAATGTGAATGACCAGACCTCTAGTGGCTGCTGTTTGCAGGTCTTATGTATTTTGCACTATGTTAAGCGAACAATGTGTCCTGTCCTCAACATGAATGCAAACACAATTTGGGCTATAATCAGGGCCACAGGAATTATGCGATTGTACAGCCATGGACATTTTTGCATAATTGTAGATTTGCCGCATTGCCACATAATCAAACATCTGCCGCATATTCTGCACATTTGAACAAAAAGAATTGGTTCTAGCTCAAACAGATCAAAAGTTACCAAAAATGTGACAACACGTGTTGCAAGGCAATGGAAAGTCCTTTGCAAAGCTGGACTGGTCACTTTTCTGTTGCCTATTGCTATATTTGGGTGTTAAACTGGTATTAATGAGCTGTAACCAATGCCCACAGAGTGTTACCAAGTTTAAAAATGCCAAATAATGAACCAATGCCATTATATAATGTGCCTATTCTGGCTGCATAATTTACCTAACCCTGACACATAATTTGGCCCTCTCCTGCCACATAATTCCATTGGCTTTGGCTATAATAAAGCACCAAATGTTGGTCTTGCTTTTCATGTAACTATGCATACTTTTATATGACTTTGAGGTGCTGAGTTTGATGTGTGTGTCAATGTGAAGTGAAACCATTTTTTGGAGGCTGAAGTATTTCCTCCAGAATCAGTATTTGCATGCTATATTATTCCTTAGAAAAGTGTCTTTAAACTGCCCATTACTCCAAAAATCTGGAGAGCCTTCCATGGTTACCACTGCTGGTGGTTTTTACCCCAAATGAGTTTTTATGCAGCTAATTTTGATCCCATGTACCTACAGTTGTCTGGTGTTATTTCTGGAGGTATTTTCCTCCAGGTAGAGTTAGCAACTACATTTTACTTCACTGACGAGGTCTGAGGTCATTTCATCTCAGGGAAGTATATTGTTGTCATTTGTGTATTTTATCATAGAATACACATTTATCAAAATGGCAGGAAGTATACTTGTGCATGAAATGTAAAGCATGTGCAAATGTAAACTGACTCAAACATCAATCTGACTATAAAATATCCCAGGATATTCATCTATTTGCATATATGAAACATGGGTCTGACGTTCTAAACTTGCTTAAGGCCCGAATGCGCTACTGTTTTCATAGAAATCATTGCCATCATGTGCACATTATGCAGGCATTAAAAGTCTCATTTACTACAGGCCAGGCTGTCTATGTAAGGAATTCTTTTCTGAAGCTACATGACGATGAGCAACTGAAAAAATGTCACTTCTTCCAAATACCATAGTTTTATCAAAAGAATTGTTTGTGGCCAATACATAAATGCCCTGTGGGCCAATAAACTAAAGAATTCAAATGTAACCTCTTTTAATTAAAGGTCTAATCTGCTGAACAATTAAGAATTATTTATTGGCAGCAAAGTTCACAGGCCAGATTATCTGTCAGCATACAAAAATGTGAAGATCCGTGACTTGCGTTGCTTTTAATTCCACAAATCAGACTATGGCACAGTTCTGACAATTTCTGATGGTTGCTAGGCAAGCCCTTCCAAAATATCATCAGAATACCAACTCCCTACCGAGGACTTAATTGGAACCTTTAAGATAGATTCTTAAATAACATGACACTTCTGATGCTAAACTGTCGAGAGAAAAATTGAGATAATTCCAACTTCTCTTCGAACAAAATCGGCACCTTTCTCATAATTATGCAAAAACAGACATTTCACAAGCGTAGATACATACACAACTGACAAAGATATAACTAGTTTCCTGAGATGCAAGGACCACAATGCTCGTCAGTGAAGTAAAAGGACGTTTCAAACTCCAGCGTCTTCCTGGAGGAAAATACATCAAAAAATAACACTAGAAAACTGTAGGTAAGTGGGATCAAAATTAGCTGCATAACAACTCATTTGGGGTAAAAACCAACACCAGTGGTAACCATGGAAGGATCTCCAGATTTTTGGAGATAAGATTTTGATATGTGTGTGTTAACGTGGAGTAAATTCCATTTTTGGAGGCTGAAGTATTTCCTCCAGAATTAGTATGTGCATGCTATTTCGTTCCCTATAAAAGTGTTTAACCTGCACATTCCTCCATAAATATTGGAGGTAATTATGTTTCCTCCACCAACAGTTTTTCTCCAAAAAAATGTGCAGTGCTGAGGGAGAAGCCCTTTCCACAACGTGTGGTAAGAAATCTGAGGTGTGAAGCCACTGCACAGGAGGGAAGGGTGCACGCCCAGCTCGGACTGGATGAACCTGGGTCATGTACAAAACGATGTGGATTGCTACTCCACACTATGGGGAAATGCAATAATGACATATTTGAAAGACGTTATACTACTTATGTAAGCATGTGAATCTATGAATGATTCAATACTGGAGAAGCATGGAAATAGTGAACTTTTTATGAATATTAGAGGCAATCAAATGTAACACTTAGATCACATGTAGTGAAGAGAAGAGAAACGGATCAAATGTAACATCAGATAACAAGCATTGGAGAGCATCGTCAACAGCTTCTTAGAGCAAGAGACGAGAAGGAGAGAGGGGTCAAAGATAACACCTAAATTAGAGAAAAGAGAGGAATCAAAAATGACCCCCACATCACAAGGGAAAGTGAGAGGGATTGGAGATAACACCATGAGTAGAGACAGAGAAGAAGAGAGAGGGATAAAACATGACAATGTAAGGTTAAGTATAGAAGGAGAAAGAAGAATTAAACATGGCAGCTAAGTCACAGTCAAGGAAGATGAGGAAGGGATCAAAGATGATACAGGTTAAATACAGTGAAAGAGAGGGAGATATTCCACTCTGATAAAAGAAAGAAGGGACAATAATGACAACTGAATCACAGACAGACAAGGAGAGGAAAGAATCAAAGATGTTACCTAGTTAACAGTTAAAGAACACAATTAGGATTCAAAGAAGGCAGATTACAGGCAGAGGAGGTGAACGGTATCAAAGATTAATCCAGAATTTGAGACGGAGGAGGAGCTAAAGGGATCCAAGATGACACCCTGACAAAGAGCCAGATGAGAAGAGAGGATTCATAGCTGATTCCCAGATTATAGTCAGGGAGGAAAAAGAGTGCTCAAAGATGACAATGGAATCACAGGCAAAGGAGAGAGAAGAATTAGGGCTTAATGAACAAGTTACTTACCTTCGGTAACGATGTATCTGTAAGAAACATTAGTTAGTTAGATTCCTCACCTTAGAATATCCCCAGGCGTCAGACTGGATCCGGAAGATTTTTCGTCAGCAATACCCCTTGCGCGTCGCTAGGCGTCGTCTGCGGCTCCGCGTCCGTCGTCGTGCGCCGGAATGACGGAGTACTTCGACACCGCCCTCGCGCGCTGACGTCAGTTCTTGTACATAGCTTTCCGCGCCAGGAACGCAGAGCCATGCAAAGACCGACACTGGTGCCAAAAATAAAATCTAGGGGCCTGAAAAGGATAACCTTAACCCTAGATGTCAGTTCGCAGAACGGGGAGGATGGGTGGGTCGGTGAGGAATCTAACTAACTAATGTTTCTTACAGATACATCGTTACCGAAGGTAAGTAACTTGTTCATCTGAAAGAAACACGTTAGTTAGATTCCTCACCTTAGAATAGATACCCAAGCAATACCATCCCCGGTGGTGGGTCTGCGAACCAAGATCACACCAGAAAGTCCTGGAGGACAGAACGGCCAAAGAAGCCATCCCTCCGGACTTGGCTGTCAAGGCAATAATGCCTGGCAAACGTGTGTAGCGAAGCCCACGTCGCCGCCTGACAGATGTCCTGCAAAGGGACACCCCGTCCCAAAGCAGTAGTAGCCGCCGTGGCCGGAGTAGAATGGGCGCGCAGCCCAACAGGAGGGTCCTTTTTTGCCAAGGAGTAACACATTTTGATGCACAAAACGACCCACCGAGAGATGGTCCGTTTGTGCACAGCTTTCTCCTTCTTAGCACCCACGTATCCAACGAAAAGTTGGTCGTCCACCCGGAACTGCTTTGTGCGGTCCGAATAAAAGGAGAGCGCACGTTTTGGGTCCAGACGGTGGAGCCTCTCTTCCTCTTTGGAAGGATGCGGAGGCGGAAAGAAGGTGGGCAAGGTGACAGACTGCCCAAGATGAAATGGAGTCACCACTTTCGGAAGAAAGGAGGGACGAGGCCGAAGGACAACCTTGTCCGGATGAACAGAGAGAAAAGGAGGCTTTGAAGATAAAGCCTGGAGCTCACTCACCCGTCTAGCCGAGGTGATGGCTACCAGAAAAGCAGTCTTAAGAGTCAGAAGACGAAGAGGACAATTGTGAAGAGGCTCAAAGGGAGCGCACATCAGGAATGTCAAGACAAGATTCAAGTCCCACTGAGGCATTACAAAAGGGACAGGAGGGAATGTGTGAGTAATGCCTTTTAGAAAGCGTGTAACTACAGGGGACTTGAAAAGAGAAGGCTGATCAGGAAGCCGCAAGAAGGCAGAGATGGCAGCAAGATAACCTTTCAGAGTGCCCAGGGCAGAGCCCTGCCGGGCCAAAGAAAGAAGAAAGAGGAGAACCTCAGAAAGAGGGGCGGAAAGGGGATCCACAGCCTTTGCTGTGCACCATGCCACAAATTTGTTCCACCGGCAGGCGTATACCGTCTTTGTGGAGGGACGCCTGGCTGCCAGAATGATATCACAGATTTCAGGAGGCAAGTCAAAGGGCATCAACTGCCGCCGCTCAATCTCCACGCATGGAGGTGGAGGCTGGACAGGTTCGGGTGGAGGACCATCCCCTGCTGCTGCGACAGAAGATCCTCCCGAAGGGGCAGACGTATCGGAGGATCGGTCAACATACTGAGTAGCTCGGGATACCAGTACCTTCGTGCCCAATCCGGAGCCACCAAGATGACTTGGGCCCGGCCGTGCCTGATCTTCTTCAGCACTCTGGGCAGAAGTGGTATAGGCGGAAAGGCGTAAAACAGACCGCAACTCCACTCGTGACGAAAAGCGTCGCCGAGCGAGTGCCGCCTTGGAAATTCCAACGCGCAGAACTGCTGACATTGCGCGTTCTCTTCGGTGGCGAATAGATCTAACCAAGGCTCTCCCCACTGCTGAAAGAGACCTTGCGCCACTTCGGAGTTCAGACGCCATTCGTGATCCATCATGCACCGGCGGCTGAGTTCGTCCGCTCTGGCGTTCAGAGAGCCCGCCAGATGTTGAACCACTAGGGTGACGCCCTGGTGTTCCAGCCACGTCCAGAGGCGCAGAGCCTCCTGACAAAGGGTCCACGACCCCACCCCGCCCAGTTTGTTGCAATACCACATGGCGGTGGTGTTGTCCGTGAACACCTGCACGACACTTCCCCTGACAGAGGGAAGGAAGGCTTTCAGTGCAAGTCGGATCGCTCTCAACTCCAACAGGTTGATGTGGAAACGAGACTCCGCCGGAGACCAGAGGCCTCTGATCTCCGCCTCTCCCATATGGCCACCCCATCCCAGGAGGGACGCATCCGTCACTACGACATGCTCCGGTTGGGGAAGGGAGAGGCTTCTGCCCATGACCCAATCGCGGTCCGTGAGCCACCACTGCAACTGCCGTGCAGTGCGCTCCGAGATCAAGACATGGTCGGACAGGTTGCCGTGATGCTGGGCCCACTGAAACTTCAGGTCCCACTGCAGAGCCCGCATGCGCCGCCTGGCGTGATGCACTAGTAGGATGCAGGAGGCCATCAGCCCCAGAAGCTGCAACACTAGCCTGACCGAAACCCAGGATAGAGGCCGAAAGATGGGAATCAGGGCCTGTATATCCCGGACCCGCTGTTCCGGTGGATGGACCCGGAACTGCGCCGAATCGAGAACCGCTTCGATGAAGAGGAGCTTCTGAGAGGGGCTCAGGTGTGACTTCGGCACGTTGATGGAAAATCCCAGCAAATGCAGGAGATCCGCCGTAGTCTGGAGGTGGGAGACGACTGCCTGGGGCGAGCCCGCCTTCAACAACCAGTCGTCGAGATAGGGGAAGACTGGAACCCCTGATCTGCGCAGATGAGCTGCGACCACCGCCATCACTTTCGTGAACACCCGAGGGGCACTGGTGAGGCCGAAGGGGAGCACAGTAAACTGAAAGTGCTCTGGGCCCACCGTGAACCGCAGGTAACGCCGGTGGGCCGGCAGGACGGGGATGTGGAAATACGCGTCCTGCAAGTCCAACGCTAACATCCAGTCTCCGGGGTCTAGGGCAGCTAGAACCTGAGCCAAAGTTAACATCTTGAACCTTTCCTTCCGGAGGAAGGTATTGACGTTCCGGAGGTCCAAGATAGGGCGTAGGCCCCCTTTGCCCTTCTTGGGAACCAGAAAGTAGTGGGAACAACAACCACGACCTACTTCTGGGCTCGGAACGTGCTCGACGCCCCCCTTGGCCAAGAGGGCCGAAACTTCCTTGTGGAGAAGATTCAAATGATCCCCCGAGATACGGTGGTGCTGCGGTGGCATGGCTGGAGGGGTCGTCTCGAAGGGGAGGGAGTAGCCCCTTCGGACGATTTGCAGCACCCACCTGTCCGATGTGATGGACCGCCAGTGGAGCAGGTGATGGCGAACCCTGCCGCCCACTGGCGTGGAATGGGCCTGAAAGCTCGGACTAGGAAGGCTTTGAGGCGGATGCTGCCGGGGTGGATGTGGGCTGACCTCGTCGTCCACCAGAACCGCCTCGGCGGAAACCACATCCGCGACCGCGCGCAGGTTGGTTCTGCGGCTGGTGGCTAGGCGCACGTGAGGAGGCACCCCTTCCTTGGCCACGAAAGGGGCGAAAGGCGAAAGTTTGCGACCACGGGGCCGAGAGGCCCAAGGACTTGGCCGTAGCCCGGGAGTCCTTAAAGCGATTCAGCGCACTGTCCGCTTTCTCGCCAAAAAGGCGAGTGCCATCAAAGGGCATGTCCATGAGAGTGCTCTGGACATCGCCCGAAAATGACGTGGACCGCAGCCAGGCGTGACGTCTAAGCGCCACTGTGGTAGAAATGGCCCTACCCAGCGAGTCCGTGGTGTCAAGCCCACATCGTATAGCATGTCGCGCGGCATCCCTCCCATCGGCCAGAGCCTGGGTAAGTCGTGTCCGGACCTCCTCCGGACACAGGGGCAGCGCGTCCTCCACCGCATCCCACAGAGAGTGGTAATAACGGTCCAAGAGACAAGCGGTGTTCAAAGACCGCAGGCCCAAACTAAGGGAGGAGAACAGCTTCTTGCCAAACTGTTCTAGTCTCTTGGAATCCCGGTCCGGCGGGACTGTCGGGAAAGAGGATTGGGAGGTGGAGGCCTGGATAACCAGGCTCTCAGGGGTAGGGTGTTGGGACAGAAAACTGGGGTCGCCCGGAGCAGGGCGGTGGCGCCTGGCGACGTTCCTGTCCACAGGAGGAACTGTGGAGGGCTTGGACCAGGTGCCCTGCATAACATCAATGAGGGCCTCATTGAATTGCAGCAGAGGCTCAGTGGAGCTTGCGGCAGACTGAAGCACCTCAGTAAGGACGTTAGTCCTCACAGCCACGGCAGGCAGCTCGAGCCCAAGGGCTGCGGCCGCCTTGCGCAGCACCACAGAAAAAGCAGCGCCCTCCTCCGAAGCCACAGTCGGAGGAGAGACAAATCCAGTGTCTGGAGAGGTATCCAGGCCACTGGCCTCCCCCAGTTCATCTGCCCAGTCCTGGGACAGTTGAGCCTGAACGGCCATAGGATCCTCGGATCCCTCCCAGTTGTCCCCATCATCCGACTCCTGGTATAGAGGAGAAAGTAACGGAGCCGGGCGGTAGACATAATGTGTCTCTAGCGGCGCCGATCGCGGCGTCCATCGACGCCGCACCGGCGCCGGGCCCGGAGTGGGACTGAACTGGGGCTCGACGTCGAGCGGAGTCGACGTCGGCATCGGGGGTGGTACCGGTGTCGACGCCGGCGGAGGAGGCGTGACGAGGTCGACCGGCGTCGGCAGGGACTCGAGAACGGGTCCCACGGGCGCTTGCGGCGTCGAGGCGGGAGCCACCGGCAGGCAAGGCAGCCCAGTCGGGTCCGCGGGGCCCGAAGGCACACCAGCAGGCGCCGACGGCGGAGCCAGATTCCTCATGGCCGAGAGGAAGGCACTGACTTCCGCCGGCGTCGCGTCAGTCCCAGGGACCGGAGGGTATGGGGACGTGCGCGGCGCCTGCGGCTCCGCCGGAGCCGCGGGGGTGGAACCACCCTGACCCTCGGCCGAGTCGCGCGACCGGCGAGGGGAGTCCGAAGAGCGGTGTCGCCTCTTGGACTTCTTGGAATGCTTCGACTTACCCGAAGACTTGGATCCCGACGACCGATGGTGACGTCGGCTGCGGCTCCGCGACCGATCTTTGGACCTCCTCCTGGACCGGGATCGAGAGGCGAATCTCGAGAAGCTTACGGGACCGCTCCCGTCTAGCCTTACGGGACCGCTCCCGTCTAGCCTTCGAGGTCAGGGCCTTGCAGTCGGAACACGACTCCGCGTCGTGATCGAGGCCCAAGCAGTAAAGGCACCGGCGGTGATGGTCCGTAACCGACATCAGGCGGCTACAGTCAGCACAGGCTTTAAAACCAGGCATCCTACCGGCACCGGAGTCGATTGACAAGATCAAAAGGGATCGAAAAAGTTAGTCAAAAATTGACTAAAGGGGTAGCTCTCCCGGATCTGCGCTTACTGGCACGGAAAAAAGAAGAACTGACGTCAGCACGCGAGGGCGGCGTCTAAGTACTCCGACGACGTCATTCCGGCGCACGACGCAGACGACGGACGCGGAGCCGCAGACGACGCCTAGCGACGCGCAAGGGGTATTGCTGACGAAAAATCTTCCGGATCCAGTCTGACGCCTGGGGATATTCTAAGGTGGGGAATCTAACTAACGTGTTTCTTTCAGATTTAAAGTTCAGCTTGTGAGTTATTCCATCATAAACATGGAGGCTAGACAGTCGGCCATATTAGAAGTGTCAATGGATTTAATGCGTTGGACATACGGCAGACTGGATATCCTTCACGTGTGCGACAGAGTAACCCGTCTGCTGAAATTTAAATGAGGCCTTTAGTCATGACACTTGGACCGCAGTCCGAGAAGGAGAGCAAGGAATCAAATCTTAGAAGCAGAGAAAAAGAGAGCAAAACATTCCAATCAAGACTAAGGAGGAAAAAGGAAAACAAAACAGATAAACCAAAGGCATATGAAAGATGCAACGAGCCAACATGGGAGCAGTATAATGGCATAGGTATCACAGACTTGTATAGAAACATAAATGGGGATATGTAAAAAGTATTCGTAAAAAGTGAATGAGTCCTGTGCAGGATGCCATTTATGGTCCATGGCATTACAGTATGCACAAGCATGGGCAGGACAACTGAGTAGGTTATGCATTTTATGATGTGAATTTCCATTTCCCAAATCATGCTCAAGAGGAAAACAAGAAAACACTCAGGACCTGATGCTCGCTCATCAAACTGATTCGCCAAGGCCTCCATTTCTTCTGCATTGTTGGTGTCCATTTCCTCATTGGAGAGAGCTCTGAAGATCATGCTGCATGCTAAAGCCCCCACAACACAGTCCTTGCACTGTAACAGAGCAAACAAACACAACACGGTTTACAAGTGTAAGACATTTGTTGGCTGTTGCTTCTCTATGAAATCAACTGTACCTTCAATTTCGAAGCCCACTAATCAAAAAAATCGACAAAAGAACAGAAAGTGTGAAAATAAACTGAAGGTGCATAACATAATCTGACACACTGATATGGGATGAACTCTATTAACCATGATGAAGAGTCAAGCTGGAGGCACGAACCTTCATGGGACACAGTGGTGTCGTATAAATGCTCCAAACCACGGTCCAAAATCATGCTGGAGGCACATATTTTTGTTTGACATATTGGTATGAGGTGAAGGCTATCAACCGTGGCGCTCAGTCATCCTGGAGGCACCAGTCCATCACAGATTGTAAATGGCTCCTCTGAATTCCTGGGTTGACAACCTTTTTCTTACTTAATTGATGCAGGAGTACGGTTCCTCCTCTCCTTCCTATTTTTTATGCAGAAATCTCAACCCTAATAGCAGTGACCTACCCACAAAAGAGTAACCCAATTGCTATTCAGAAACTGCACTTCTATAGTAACTGATATTATTTTATGCTGATTTGTATAGTACACTATCACCTGGGAGAGTATCCTGGTGCTACAGGTGTTAGTCTAGGCACACCTAGGGCCTAGTGGGACTACTCAAAAGCCAGGCCTTCTACTTCTTGTGGAATTCAAGATGAGAGGACAAGGCTCCTATGTGTAGCGGTAGGTCTTTTAATGCTTTAGAACAGTGGTTCCCAAACTTTTGACTCCTGAGAACCCCCATTGAGTCACCACTGGAAGCCGGGGACCCCCAAGCAATTTGAATGATTTCAATTAAAAAAATTAAAACAGTAATTCGAAGAAAACAAAAAACACGTGTGCACACAAAACAAATACTCAAATTACTAAGGATTTTTGTATTTTATATTGAAAGAATTTGCAACAAATTAAACATTTGAATGGGAATGTTGGTGCTGCATCTCCGTGACTAACTTTTAAATAGTTGGTTTTATTTTGCAGTACGAGGCTCCTGCCAGGGCCAGAATGGAAACCCAAAGCAGCCCTGGCAAATGTTTTCAGACCAGTCCCCATACGGTGCACTCAAGTGCGGGGAGTGAGCCTGACCACTACAAATGGGGCTTTGGGAGGCTCTCCCCCTCAAAACATTTAGAAAACAATGGTGCATTCTACAGCACATTTATCATTATATATTGAATTGTATTAGCTTTTAAGAATAGTAAATGAAGACCTTACTATGAACCAGGATGCGACAATCTTTGTTGGGATTCTCCAATGATTCCCTTATTATCACCCTCCAACAGTGCTTCTCATCTCTTTATAGCCCCCGTCACATGTATTTAATTTGTTTTATATCACCTCATACCATTGTAGGATGTCGGAGCACTTTACATCACACACATATAGAGACTGTTAGAAAACCCCGGGCAACCGAGGTTAGCAATCACCCGGTTTTTCCCAACACAAGGGGTAGCCTGGCTCAAGCGGTCGGGGGTCAGGCACCGTGTTAAGCGTACGTCACACCCTCACAATAACCATGCGTTCATCCGTTCCAAAAACGACACTACACCGTAAAAATTTATTAAAGAATCTCTTTGTGTTTATCTTAATTTTCTCTTAGTTGCAGGGTTATGTCACAAATACAATACAAAAGGATTTTCTTCAGAAATAGCAGGTCAATTAAATAATAACACTTTACAGGTGCAATAAATAGGACTAGGTCATAAATACACAAGGAATAAATAGAGGTGTGATAAATACATAGAACAAATAAATACTGTCACACAATAAATACCAGGCAGGAATAAATACAGTCAGACAATAAATAACACTCCTTCAATGAATAATATAAGCAGACAAACAATTGCAAATCAGATCACATTTATGAGGTAGATTGATTTTACCATGCCCAAGTACAGCTTGTGGTCACTGGGGAGGCCTGGGGATGTCCCACCTAGTGTGGTCAAGGCTGGGGCCTAAGCTGAGGTAAAATGAGGGTACCCTAAGGTTCTGGCTCACCAACTACACAGTCCCTCACTCAGGTTCCTGCACCAGTCTCAGTTTACCCCCCCTAGCACTCTCAGGTTGGTCCTAACACCCCTCTAGCCCCTAGAATGGTCTTTTAGGGCTCCACAGGGCCTCAGATGCCCTTTCTACCACTTACTGCCCTTTTCTCGGTGTTCGGCTCCACTCGGCGCCGGGTCGACGTCGATGGGCGGCTCCGGTTCGATGACGAGTCGATCGGTTCCACTTGACGCCCTGGCGATGCCGCCGGCCGGTTCCGGTCCGATGTCGCTGGGCGGCCTTGGTTCGATGTCGGGTCGATCCGCTTTACCTGCCGCCGGGTCGATGCCGTGAGGCGGCTCCGGATCGATGACGCTGGGCGGCCTCGGCTCGATGTCGGGTTCCGGGGTCACGGTCTCCCCGCTTCCGGGCGACTCCGGAGTGCGACCTCCACTCCCGACCTCCGTCGGCTCCACTTCGGGTTCCGGCGACTCCGGAGTGCGATCTCCACTCCCGACCTCCGTCGGCTCCACTTCGGGTTCCGGCGACTCCGGAGTGCGATCTCCACTCCCGACCTCCGTCGGCTCCACTTCGGGTTCCGGCGACTCCGGAGTGCGATCTCCACTCCCGACCTCCTGCGCGCTTCGCCTCGACTTCAGGCGACTCCGGAGTGCGATCTCCACTCCCGACCTCCTGCGCGCTTCACTTCAGCTTCCTGCGACTCCGGAGGGCGGACTTCACTCCCCCGTCGACGCCTCACCTCGACCTCAGGTGACTTCTACTTGACCTCCGGTGTCTCCCCACGACCTCCGTCGGCGCCCTCACTCGACCTCTAGCGGCTCCGGGTACGACGTCTGCCTTCTGTCAGCGCCGCTTCTCCACCTCGGGCTCCAGGTCTCCAGGCTACTCGACGTCGGGTCTCCAGGAGGATTCCACCAAACAGGTCAGGAACTTGCTGTTCTTCTCCTTTAAGGCCTGTTCCGGCTGTTCAGGTCCTTAAGATGGTTTTCTGGTCCTTATCCCACACAGGGCACTAGGCTGGGCTTGGTCAGTAGGGACTAGCATCAAGGGTGGGTTTCTGGACCCCACTCCAGGCACAAGTTTCCACCCCTGCTGCCTTACTCCTTCCTCCTTCTGTTTCTCTGTCCTCTCTCTTCACTAGTCAGGTGCCAACTGCCAACTGTCAACCTGAGATGGTTTCCCAACATTCCAAACCTGCCTCCCTCTGTCACAGGGTTCTAGAATGTTCTGGAAGGTACTAGTAGGTTCCAGTGATGTCACAGGTGACAATGGGTGGCCACCATTTTGTGTCTCAGGCCCTCAGACAGAAGTTCCAGGGGTAGGGAAAATGGCTCCCTGACACTGCATCAATACTAAAAAGTCTGGTGGTTCCCAAAAAGGAACAATTCTAACAGGGTTTGAGGCAAAAGTGGGACAAAATAAATAATGATGAGGAGGGACAACCCAAAGGGCTGACAGGTCTAACAGAGACAATGAATCTTACATGTAAATCAGTATATAGAAAATGTTACATAAGGTATAGGGGACTACAAGGTGTAGTATTCACATGTCATTCATACTGGTACGCATTGTTAAAGAGTGCTTGGTATGGAAAAGCACAAACTCAGGATTCTGAACATAACACAATGGCTAGCACTGACTAACATTAAAAATGTATTTCCACCCAAATAAACCTTTTTAGCAGCATCAGGATAATGAAAGACTGGGAAAAAACATAAGTTACTAACTTGTACCATGCAGTTTGCTAGCAGTTCTTTGACAGTTTATAGGTCACTGTGCTAGATTAAGATTGTCACTTATGAAGGGCAAAGTAACAAAAGAATCTCCGACAAAAGCTGTAACCCACTGACCTATGCACATAAATTACTGTTTTATAAAATGCATGTCACATGTTCTTTGCAGTAGGCATATTAACCCTCTGTGCTACATTAGTTAAGTCAAAGCTGCCACTGAACAAATCTCTCATCTCTCTCCAGCAGGTACATTAATCACTGGCATTATCTTGACACTTTTATTGTTGCTCAAAAACTGCTAATTATACAAGGAACGTTGCAGTGCTTTTAAAACTGCTGCCTACGGACGGACCCTGCCTACGGAGCCCCTGGGAATGTGTCACGGACCCCTGGGGGTCCGCGGACCCCAGTTTGGGAAACACTGCTTTAGAAGACATGTAGGAGAAGGCTTTATCAGCCAAAAAGGTCCCTAAACAGTCGTAAATGTACTCCAGGGATACAGGCCTCAAACATGGTGAGAGGACAGGCCAGGCCTCGAGGGAGTTGCAGAACCGCCACCTGTATTGCTGAGCCTTTCAAAGTCCATGCAACATCAGGAGCAGCAGACTGGTCAGCTTAGTTGTGCTGCCTGTAGATGCAGGGGAGTGACTCCTTCACTCCTCCAAAGGAGATTACTTAGTGTGTACTTGAAGCCCACAGGTCTGGAGAAGAACATGGAAGAAGCACAGGAGCAAATTATGAAGAAGACTTGCAGAACAGCGAGACCAGGAGCAGCAGGAGTTGTCCTAGGTGCAGTCTCAGTTCAAGGCAAAGTCCATCGAAGTCCAGTGCTCAGACAGTCGATGTTGAAGTGGTTTCGGTTTTGAATCTTGTCCCAAAATGACTCTGAAGAGCAACCCACAGCTACAAAGTACCCTAGGGAAAGGGTTGGGATGATTTAGGGGCCCCTCCCAAAAGAGGGCTGCACAGAGGGCAGGATGCTCCCATATCCTTGGTCCAGTTTTGCACTGGAGTGGGAGCCAAGGGCTACCTGAAGTGGCTCAAACTAAATGTGCCCTTGAGAGCAGTCTGGTGACGCTGGCAAGCACCCCCAGCCCAATACACTAAAAGGCCTATTATGATGTCAGGCAGCCGCACCTTCGGGGATACGGGTCAGACCGACCTTTGGTTGGCAGTGCCGACCGCCTAAATACAATGCGACTGCACATGGTACAGTCGCATACTCCCATTTCCCTATGGCAGCTTGTGCTGCAGCTGTAAACTGGCTGTAGCACAAGCTCCCATAGGGAAATGGGAGTTTGTGTTAATCCCTGCACGCTGTGGCAGGCACCTCAGGGTGCCTGCCACACAGTGCATGATCAACAAGGGGGGCCCCAACCGGAGGTCGCAAACAGAAGGGCGCCTGCCATGGGCCCGAAACATGCTTTCCAACATGCTTTCTATGTCAGAAAACCCGGCATGGAAAGCCTGCCTGAAACCGTGCATCGCAATTCAGAAGGCAGAAACTCCTTCAATTTGGGTTACGGCCCAGCTTCCGACTGGCCGTTGGACTCCTTGAGTCTGTCGGAAACCAGCTGGAATGACCGGCCGGTTTAAATCCCAACTGGCTGTATTATAATCAGCCGGTTGGAATTGAAACCCACGACCTCAGTCGTAAAGCCTCCGACCTTAGGTCTGAGGCTTTACGATCGAGGTCATAATAGGCCCCTAAGTCCTGTCTGGCAGCTCAGTAGCAGGAGGGTAGAATCGTGTCTGAAGTCGGCAACAGCTTTAGCTTACTGTTAGACCTTGAAAGTCTGGTACGGGGAACACAGGGCATACCCCCAGAGAGTCCCCCAGTACATGGGGCCCTACATCCACCACCAGAATCTATGTTGGGGTAGGGTTCCAACATGCTTGATACCAAACATGAATGGTTTCGGTGCAGCCAATATATAGTTAGCCATCCGTAAATGACGTGATGTCCACTATATGTATAAAATGGCTAACCGAACTTACAAAAGCTGGAGAATCAACTCTGGTGTTTTTAGGGGTGTCCTGCTCATGCAGGGGCATCCTCACACTTCTAACCATGCACCCTGCCCTCAGGACTGTATTGGTGACTTATAGGTTTTAAGTGAAGTGATCTCAGATTAAAGGAAACCTATATCTGTTGTGAGAGGTGCAAGCACCAACCCACACAGGCTGCAGTGATAGGTCTGTAGTCACAGTTTAAGTGGATGCCCATGGGTGGCATAATACATGCTACAGCCCATGGGAGACCCCTGGTGTATTTATGTCCTGGGTACCTCAGTACCATATACTAGGGACTTACAAGGGTACACCAGTAGCCAACTGTGGATGTACCAAATGTCATATTTAGGGAGAAGGCACAGTGACTGGGGTCTTGGTTAGCAGGATCCCAGTCAGACTAGTCAAAAACACAGCAACACTAGGCCAAAAGTGGGGGTAACTATGCTAGAGGGATGCTCCCTTCCTACACATGTTTTTAATTAAAAACTATTTTGTTACAAAATATTTAAATTAATTTAAAAATAATTCTATACATAACTTTTAGTAATTTTTGTAACAAATAAATATAAGCATTTTACTTTAGATAGGATTTTTTATTACATCTTAAACAAAATATTCTTAGGTTTAAGATCCTTTATTATTGAAGCAGCAGGGTACAACAATCAGCTTACCTACATCCACTGGCTGGTGGGAAACACTGCTTAAACTTATAACATGAGAGGGCGAGATATACAAAAATAGAGGGGAGAACAGTCCGGATAGGATGTGAGAAGGTGTAGGTGTGTGTGTGTTGACATCCTATGGGAGGATGTGACACCAGTCGTATGATAGGAATGTGAGAGGCTGAGATCATCAACCATCTACCAGTTTAGATGGGCTTATGATCAGGATAAGTCAGACGGAAAACGTGTAAGTATATTGGGCAGGTCAGTTCTTTAAATTCATCTAACTGATACAAATGCCCACCATGTCTTATCAAACAAGTGTAATGTATGGGTTACCACCACCATCAACTTCTCCATTCCCAGCGATTCCCAAAGTTTGTGCAGTCAGTTAAATTGTGTTGGGATTGCCACGGAGCCCCAGCGGGAAAGTAAGCACTGTTTGGAAGCTCCCACTGCTAGAGTAATGGCACGACTCTTTGCACATTTTAGTGGGTATGTCAAAGGGTTCGGGAGTCCCAGCAAAATGTAGCTGGGAAACCTAGGTATGTCTTTGTCAAACCTTTGATCCAACGCAGTCAGCACCTAACTCCAAAAGGAGCTGATATGAGGCATTGCTGAAGAATATGAGTGAGGATGCCAGGTTGTTCACAGCATTGTCAACATACATTGTCCTCGTCTGCTTTGCACTGGGTGACCCTGGCTGATGTAAAGTACCAATAATGTGCAATTTTAAGGAACATTCCCTTGCTGGAGGTAACTGTGGGCTGAGGCACGGGTACGGAGGAGAATGTCATGCCATTCTTTAATAGTAAAGGTGCATTTACATTCAACTTCCCATAGTCACAGTGCAGGTGTTTTCGATTATTTCTGTGATGAGAAAGGTGTAGACATCAGGGAGGAGGTGCTTGTCGGGAGAGTGGGTAAAGAGCCATTTCTCAAACGGTGTGAGGTGTCTACTGGCATGGGGATAAAGCAGGGGTTGTGACAGCCAATGGCAGATAGCCATGTACTGTCAGTGTGCTGCCGATGGCAGCCAATAGGCTGACTGGACCTGGGAGATGGCTATCTACATCGAATAGGTCACCTGCCCTTTTACAGTTAGCCTCCTGCCATGCGGTAAATGCTGAGCCATGAAGTACAGGGGGAAGATTGGGTCCCTTATAATTGGTGTCTGGGGTGAATGGGGGCGGATAGTTCCTGCTGGAACTGCACCCTCTCCAACACTCCAAGGGTAGCTGGGAGTATTGGTGAAATATAGACCCCAGCTGGCCGTTGTGGTTTTGGTAGACATGGAACCTTCCAAATATGGTTACCTGCTTGATCAGTAAAGCACCAATGTTTTTCAGTACTAGGCCGAGACCACTCCACCATATAACGCTGCTGTGCCGCCTGGTAATAGCACTTCAGATTGGGAACCCCAATTCCTCCATCTGATTGAGTGGCCGTAGTAGTTCTAGACCTTTCCATCTGATTTCACCGGAAGCAATACAGAGCGCTCTGTGCCAATACCCTATCCATCTTAGTGGCCAGCCCGAACAGGATGTACTTTCCCTAGAGAACTGGCTAAATCAGCAGGCGCAGAAACTGGCCCCCTCTATTATGAAAGAAGCTAAACTAACTAGAGTCTCAACCCCCTGGTTTACGACTACTTTAACATCTGGAACGAGTATGGCGTAGGCATTACAGTCCCTCAGATAAAGCCATTTATAGCCAAGCTCTAAAAGAACATTATAAGAAAGTTCGAGAGGAGAAAAAATCATTCCTTGCTACCAAAATTGAACAGGAAGGCAATAAAAGTCGAGAAATTTTCACTATTGTAAAAAGTTTCTAGTCTCCTTCTTCTATCAGTCACCCGTTCATCCCCACCAGCGACTGGACCAAGCGGGTGGCTAGCTTCTTCCACGAAAAAAGTCTAGGCATTCAGAACTCTTTTTTAGGCTAAACCCTTTGAGGGGGAGGTAGTTGACCACAGCAGGGACGCATGTCTCCTGCAATTTCCTAATATCAGTCTTAATCAGTCTCTCTCTTATGAAAAACCTCAAGTCTGGCTCACCCTCAGATCCTTGTCTGGCTAAAGTTTTGTGTCCATAGCAGAAGTGATTAATCCTGCTGTAAATACTATTTTAAATTTCCTATTGCGGGAGGGCCTTATGCCTCAAATTTGGAAAAGCGCTAATATCCTCCCTCTTTTAAAAAAAAAACCTATGGCTGACCCTGACGAGATCAGTAATTATAGGCCTATCTCCCTTCTGCCCTTTTTCTCCAAAGTATTGGAGAAATTTGTGAATGAAGTTATCACAAACTTTGTAGAGGTCAATAACCTTCTTCACCCCAGTCAGTCGGGCTTCAGAGCCAACTACAGCACTGAAACTGCCCTGCTGGAGGTTGCTGAGACGGTTTAGGCCACGCTGGTTAGGGTTGGGAGGGCAGTTCTGGTGCTTCTAGACCTCTCCACGGCCTTCGATACCGTCCCTCACAAGCGTCTCTTGCAAAGACTTGAGGAGGGCGGGCTTGGAGGCTCGGTATTGAAATGGATGAGATCTTTTCTCAGTAACCGCTCTCAGACAGTCTGGACACCTCCTTTTTCGGCAGAAATCCCGTCCTTGAATGTGGGGGTCCCGCAAGGATCGATTTTCAGTCCCACGCTGTTTAATTTGTACATGGCCCCTCTCGCCGTGAAGCATGGCGCCATAATAGTGTCATACGCGGACGACACTCAATTGTTTTTCACGTGCGAGAAGGGCTCGGAGTTTGATGGGACCTGTATAAAGAACTGCCTCATGGAGATTTTTTCATGGTTTAACTGTAATCAATTAAAATGTAACTGATGAATCAGAGATCATTTTTTGGGGCTCTAAACCACACAAAGCCTGGCACTCTTGGTGGCCACAGGACATGTCTCCCCCACTGTCGGAGGTCACTATTGTGAAAAATCTGGGGGTCAAATTAGATTTTGCACTCTATGAAGATGCAAGTCCAATCTGTGGCAGGTACATGTTTTGGGACATTGAAAATGCTGAAACATTTCCTCCCACTTCTGCCAGTATCGCACCGTAAAACAGTGGTCCAGGCCTTGGTGATATCGAGACTGGATTATGTTAACTCGTATCTGGGACTCCCCGAGTATTTACTGGGTCGTCTGCAGATCATCCAGACTATGGCAGCCAGTGCTATTTTCCTAACAAAGTCTAGAACACATACCTCTCATCTTTTGTCCTCACTTCACTGGCTTCCAGTGCAAAAAAGAATTTATTTTAAAGCTTTAGTCCTGTTTTTTTTTTTTAGACTTTCCGTGGGATCGGGGCCCTGTATTTAAGGGAAAGATTTCAGCCTTACTTGCCTCAGCTCTCTTTAAGGTCTTCTACCCAGTACTTGACCCTGACCCCAAGGGTCAGGCACTCACGGGTAGGAGGAAGATCTTTTCAGGTAATAGCGTCCCGACTTTGGAATAACCTCCCTCCTTTGCTGCGACGGAGCCCGGACCTTCTGACTTTTAGGCGGAACCTGAAGACGTGGCTTTTCCAGCTATAGGTTTTTCTTGTACTGTGGCTGGGGGCGCTTGTTTGCCAGTTGTTGGTGGTCTTTTCGTAGCGCCGGGACACTCTTTGGAGTAGCCGCGCACTCTACAAATCACAGATAACATAACAGGTATGCCTGTTTCTCTGCCATCCGTGCCTTCTTACCATTCCAAGTGAATATCCAAATAAGGCCATGCAATCTGTCAAGTGTCTGTGAGCGGGGTTGGAGCGGCAAGGTCTGCATGACGTACTGTGAGTGGGGTTGGAGTGGCAAGGTCTGCATGACGTATAGAAGTTTTGGTAAATGTTTAACCTTGACTGCCTCAGATAAGAGAGGCTGTAACTCTTCAAGCTGGATAAGTCTGAGTGAGTGGTCGTCAGGAGCACTGCATAGTTATGCTCCAGTACAGCTGGCGGGTGTATCCGCAGACCCAGGTACCCTATCCCCTGTAAGACCCAAGTGAACGGGAACACAGCCTCAAGCTGAGCTTGATAAGTGTTTGAAATGGTGAGGTTCAGAATAAAGGACTTCTGGAGATTAGTTTTGAAGCCCGTCGCCCCTCCAAAGGCCGCCAGTCCTCCCATCACCCCTGTCAGGGAGTCTTAAACGTTCAATATAATTAGTAAGAGATCACCAGCGTATAGCACTACTTTGTGAACCCTGCCCTCATAGCTTTACCTGTTATCTCTGGGTTATGTATCCGCTCGGCAAATGGCTCCATATATACGACAAATAATAAGGATGATGTGGTCAGCCCTGTCGAGTGCCCCTGGAGATTTGAAAGGACTGAAACAAGATCCTATTAACCGTCACCTTTGCCCAAGTATAGCTACTCTGGATCGACCGACAGAACTGCAGACCAAGGCCGAATCGCATCAACACCGAGTGGGAATATGGCCAGTGGACACAATCAAAGGTTTTCTCTACATAGATGGAAAGGAGAAGGGCCGTTGTGCGAGAGCACTGAATTGTGTCTCGAAGGTGACATACGTTTTGTATTTTCGCTGCAGCCCCTCTCGGGTATAAACCCAGTCTTGTTTAGGTCAACCAGGCCCTCCATCTAGGGAGTCAGTCTATTTGCCAAAACTACCATATAGATCTTAGAAAAAATGTTTAGAAACGAAATAAGGTGATAGGACGAACAGCGTTAAGGGTCTCATGTGATTCCTCTGGTTCCCTGACTTTAACTTCTAATTGGACTCGCAGATCGGACCTATCTTTATTGAGACTAGCTGCTATAGCAATAAATTCACTCCGTATTATGGTTTTCAAGGTTTCCCAGAAGAGTGGGATAGAAAGGGAGGTGGTATGGAGCTAGGAGGTGCATTTCTGAGAGTGACAGGGGACTGGTCTGAAAGGTCAGCTACACAATTATCCACTGCTGTAGTTGCCATAGTGATGTGTGGGGAATTGTGGAAGAAGTCAATTTGGGCATATGTCTGTTGTGCGGCAGAAAAGAAATTGCAACTTCTTTCTTTGCTGGACCAGAAGAGAAGTATTGATGGTCAAACCACCAGGAGTGTAAACGCTTCTAGAGGGCTTTGAGCAGGCGGGTCTCTTGTATGATACAGACATCACATTTAGCATCCCTGAGAAAAGATAGGAGTGTAACACGCTTCATGGGTGCATGAAGGCCTCTGACATTGAGGCTGAGGATTTTAATCAATGATATGTGAGTAGGAGGGATCCAGCAATGGCTGAGCGGGCCAGGAAATCTATATACATCACAGGCATTCATTGCTGTTCTGTGGCGTCTGGAATATAAATGAGCGGGCAGAGGTTGTCAAATGTGGGGGGGGGGCAAACAACAAGTCCGCAAATAAGTTTCCCACCTGGGAACACTAATAAATCAACATTTAAGGCTCCATGTCTTTGGCAGTTTGTCTTTTCAATCTACAAATCAGTGTGGCTATGGAACTTTGCTTCCAAGAAACAGCAGCAGTGGGTAGAGGAGCCAGGTCTTATGCCTAGGCAGTTTATAGACGAGATTAAATCAGCCCCACAAGAAAGAGGACTAGCTTTCACCAGTTGGTTAGCAGGGGCACAGTCTCCGACCTGTTAAGCCATCAGTGTTCGCTCTTCGGATCTGTGGTACCGTTGTGGTGCTTTAACTGGCATAGCATCAAGGCCTGTTCCCTGCAGCTCTCAGTTTCAAAGGGCTTACAAAGGTGTTCTTGGTGCGGCGGGTAGAGCGGAGTACGGGTGCAGTGGGGGAGGCTGGACCCAGTGGAGGTGGTTGAGCAGGGGGCTCACCCAGAAGCACCGCCATGTCCAGCAATGAGTGGACTTCAAGGATATTCTGCGTCTCATTTTTCCAGGCAAATTGGAGCCAAAGGTGTGCCCCCCCTTGAACCTAATTCTTTTCCTGCTTTGGAAGTCAGTCAAAGGCCGGAGGGCCCTCTGGCATTTCAGTGTTATTGGGAAAAGGTCCTGATAAAGCAATATTTTCATGCCCTCAAAGTCATTTGTAGTCTTGCCATGCACTGCAGCCATGGTGGCCTCTTTTGTTCATAATAGTGTAAGCATGTGAGGATATCTTGTGCTTGCCTGGAGAAAGTCCGTGCAACCCGCTCTATGGGTTTGTTCGATAATTATTTCTTTGCCTGGAAGTTCTGGAGCCACATGGCTAATTTGCCAGGTATCACCTGTAATGTCAACACTTTTATGGGGATATTAGGGCACTGAGATGCATTTCCGAGATGGATTTCCACGATCCTCTAGTTGATAGCTCCATGTGCTTGTCTTCTAGCTAAAGGAGTTCCTAGCAGTGACCGTCCAATGCTTCTTCACGTGAGTCGTAGGTTTGTTCTCAGGGGTCCACTGGCTGACCCATGTCACCGACATCTCATCTGGGGTCTTTCACTTCTGTCACTATGTCCTGCTTGAGTGCCGCACATTTCTCCAGGAGGACCCCAAAGAGTTGTTCCAAAAATGTCTGTGATACAGGAGTGTTTCCCCCGTGGGAGCCCCCCCCATCGCCCGGGGTAGGCAGGGTCAGAGATGCCTCTCTATCCTGGTCTGACTTCTTTGCTGGTGTCTTAGTAAGCAGGTCCTTAAGGATGGTGTTCTTTTTTGTTTTGCATTGGGAGGTCATGGCAGTGCAACAAACAGGCTCCTGTCCCAGCAGAAGAAAGAAACACTGACGTGTGGAGTGCAGTCACTAACACCAGAGGGGTAGATAGCACACACACACACACACTGACACCACTAGCGTCTCATAAAACAGGAAGAAGTACAAGCAAAGGGGATTGAGGGCAGCACAAGAGAAAAGGAAACCCCTGTTGTGTGCTGCATAGTCTGAACCATTTGCTGCAGGCTGCGGTAAGCGTAGGTGTGCCCTTCATGTTTGCACATTGTCCGGCGGGTGAGCTTGACCAGGAAGGCCACCTTCCCAGGGATGGGCAAAATTCAGGGTGTAGGCCAAACAATGAGGCCTTCAGGGCTTTTAAGGGCATCCAATAGGCAGAGTGGTATTGAGCACAGTGGAGGAGGAGGACTTCTTTTCGGGCCGTGCACACCCAAATAGGAATTGGAGTTGTCAGGCCAGCTGCTTCCGTCCACACAAGAGGGCCCATTCAAACAGTTAAAAAAATGACCAGTTCCTCTAGATGCTCCTCCCGCTCACAGGATTCCAGGCTGCTGGGGCTCTTAGGCATTCAAAGATTATGCCTGGGCGGAGTTCTGAATGACAAAAACAAAGCAACACTACGAGGAGTTCCAGAAGCGGCGGAGTGCGTTAGATTCATGCCGTTCACGGTGATTTTCAACGCCGGGTTTTTGGCCCTGTAAATTCATGACGAATGGCACCATGCCCAGCACAAATGGGCACATCTACTCAAGCCGCAGCGTTCTCAACACAAACGGAAGATTTCTCAACACAAGCGGTCGTGAGCTTCCACAACCACTTGCATTGTGAAATCCAACCACCCACATTGAGAAATTTCGCCAGGAGGTTGATTTACCTCACTCACCAACTTGACTCTGATGTGTGCGAGCGAGGAAAAATTTCGCTAGGAAGTGGATTTTCCTCACTCACCAACTTGACGTTGACGAACGCAAAAGAGGGAGAAAAAAACTCTGCAGAGCGGAATTTTTGGGAACTCCGTGTGCTCCGTGGAGCTCGGAGTGCGGAAAACTCAGCAAACTGAGCAGAGTTCACCGCCCAGGCTAGCAAAGAAGCACTGGTGCAAGAATGGTGTCTCGCAGTACGTCCACATGCAGGGGAGCACTGAGGTATTCAAGGGGCCTCATCAAGCGTGCCATGTACCTTTCTTCTCAGCTCCCACAGGCGGCAGTCACATTGTCCACTAGGCTCTGTCCCAGCCCCTAAGCACTGGTGACTCCATGTAGAGGGGGGGGATCAAGAATAGTAGAATGTACCTGCCCCGCAGTCCAGGATGTGCCACAGCAGTCAGCAGAGAATGCCATTCCCGAGGTGGCCCCAGACGGAAAAAGCTCTAGGAAAGGTCGGCATCTGCCCCAATGCAAAGAGCGGGCAATGGAGCTCCGACAGATTGCTCTCACTCGGGCACCATCTTGGACACGCTTCCCCGAAAATATTTTTTTTATATAATGTAATAGATGTAGATATATATCTAGCAAATTATTCATATTCATATATCCCAAAAATATTATCTACTTCTATGTCTGGATGTTAACAGTCTTTATACATGTATTCCCCATAACTTGAGGATCGATGCGTGCAGATATTTTTAAAAAAAGCATTTGCAATGCAATAGGACTCGCTTTTGTTAGAGTTAAAGCTATTGGCTTTGTAAATGACCATGTCTTTTACCTATTCATTTTGGTTGGAGTGCAGTGGCCTTTGGGACGTTCTAAGTGTTTAGCGTTGCCAGGAGGCCATGTGGGGGGGCTACTGTTGTGCTAGTTATTTACAGACCTCTGCCTGGTGAGGAGTGAGGACCTCCCGTTTACTGTCTTCAGCTTGGGGATGGAGTAGAAGGGCAGATGTATGTTAAAGGAAGATGGGGAGATAGCATGAAGAGAGTTAGGTGGGGTGAGGGGGCGAAGAGAGGGTTAGGGGGTGAAGGAAGGGTTGGGTATGGAGATGGTAGAACAGAAAAGAGAGAACATGGAATGAGCAGAAAGGTGGGGCACGGATACAACCATTGTGGTGAGAAAGAAAACAAAAAAAACTAGAAAACACACGAACCTGAGGAGGGCCACAAGAGGCAGGAGGAATAGAGAGAGAAGAGACTGAAATGGAGAAGAAGAGAAGACAATTGAGGAGAAAATAGGAGGAACAGTGTGACTGAGTGACATCATATGCACAAGCTAGTTGCCTCGAAGCCAGCAGCAGCGCAGTGCTTGGTGACTAGCGGTCTCCTTGATGGCTGCAGTGCATTTGTATGTTGGTAGTGCACACTGTGACCGAGTAGCTGCCACTGCACAGTGTACTTGGTTATTGTGTTGTGAGTGTTGTGGCTTCCACTGCACACTATGGTAGTGACGCTTAGTGCAGAGCCGAGAGTGCAGCTGTCATTACCGCAAGGCGCTGTCCATACCATGGGGCTTGTGTGAGGGTGCTACGAAGGCTGCCTGCCATACAGTACATGACTGATAGTGAGAAGAGAGGGTTAGTTGAGGTGAGGGGCGAAGAGAGGGTTAGTTGAGGTGAGGGGTGAAGAGAGGGTTGAGTCAGGGGACGGTGGAGCAGAAAAGGGAGAACACGCAAGGAACAGAAAGGTGGGACACTGATACAAGCACTGTGGAGAGAGAGAGAAACAAAAATAAACGTTAAGCAAAGCCTGGCGAAAGACGCAGCTGCCATAATTACAGTAAACATCTCTTCAGCCTGAACTCTCGCTCTGTATGCAGAAGCCCCAGTCATGGACATGGCTTCCAGAAGGGGTTAAGTATCAACTTATCCTGTTCAGCAGACCGAAATTCACTGTTTGCACCAAGCCGGACACTGGCCATGCTCCGTAGTCGCACTAAGCCAGGAAGAAGGTAGTGTAGCACCAGGCAGAACAAAAGAAAGTCTGTGACCGGGGGGCAATGCAATGGAAACAACCTAATGCATAGGATCTCTATGCTGCAGTGCGTTTAGCCTGGGACCTGGAGAAGGCTGGCTCTGACACTGATTTTCCAGTAGGGACAAGACACAGTAAGTACTTGGTATCGAGAAATGCTGCGCCGCAGTTTTACGTTGTCCATATTAAAATGGAGTTTTGCTTTTAACTTTTGGCTCTTCTACTAACGGAGCCGTATGAGCTTCCGGATCCTGCAGATGTTGGACGCTGCGGGACATTTCTGTTCCCTGCTCTTGCTCGCTGTTATCAGAGAGGCACCGTGTACACAAACACAGCGTGGTGGAAACCAAACAAGTCTGCCCCAGAAAGATTTCCCTCCGATAAACAACCCTGCTCAGTGCTGTTTGCGGGGATCCCAAATAAGAACAATTGTTACTTACCTGTAAACAGGTGGTTCTCCAGTATTGGTGTCTTTCATAGATTCACATGCTTGAATATTCCCCGTCGGAGTGGGAGTCCCACGGTAAATAATATAGCAATATATACAGTCATAATATATATATATACATATACAAAAGTAATCATATAAAACAGAGATATAAGTAAGTGATAAACATCAAGAATGTCCCTATATGAAATCTCCATAGAGATACAAAGAAAGAGAAAAAAGACATTCGCAGTCTATCTCTGTCATTATGTTAGTCCAAACTACGGCCAATCAGGCGTCAGCTCCTCTCTAGAACCTTCTCCTCAGAGCTCCTCACTTCAGATTTTCGTAGCACCAAAGTGACTTTAGAGTGTATGAGGAGAAGAGAGCCTCTGAAGGGAGGAGGGAGGGTCGCATGTGAATCTATGAAAGACACCAATACTAGAGAACCACCTGTTTACAGGTAAGTAACAATTGTTCTTCTCCAGTATTGGGGCGTCTTTCATAGATTCACATGCTTGAATATAGAATAGCCAGCAGTAACAATTATTATTGTTTCCATAGTTATAACAGCACTAAACAGTTGTAATGCCAATCAATACCCTTATATATATGATATTACTGAATATCTATATAAGTGTAAATGAACCATTATCTAAACAGTAAATGGAAACAATATGGAGGAGGGAAGGAAGAGGCTCACCTTATTTAAAAAAGATTGCGAAGCACTGCCTGCCCAACTGCAGCATTCTCCTCGTTTAAAGTTGCCAAGCAGTAATGTCTTGTAAACGTATGTCTACTTGACCACGTAGCTGCTCTGCAGATCTGATGTAAAGGCACTCCAGCAAATAATGCGGTTGAAGAAGACATCGCTCTAGTGGAGTGGGCCCTCACTGGTGACTGCAATGGCTTGTTTGCCTTTTGATGGCAGAAGACGATGGCTGCTGAAACCCAACGTGCAATAGTTGGTTTTGTCACTGGACGTCCCTTGTGATAGCATCCATAAGCTATGAAGAGTTGATCAGTTTTTCGTAAAGAAGCTGTTCTGCTGATGTAGAACTTTAAACATCGTTTCACATCCAGGGAATGTAATCTCTGCTCCGCAGGAGTTTGAGGATTAGCAAAGAAGGTTTTCAAAATCACTGGTTCGTTAATATGAAAGTCTGAAGGCACTTTAGGCAAAAAAGTTGAATTTGTACACAACACTACAGAATCTGGTTTGAACTGTATGAAAGGCGGATTTATGGTAAATGCATGAATGTCACTGACACGACGTGAAGACGTTAGTGCCAGAAGAAGAGCCACCTTCCATGTCAGATACTTCAACTCGACCTTGTGAATAGGTTCAAACGGTGGCCTCATTAGTTGTGCCAATACGATGTTTAGATGCCACAATGGAGGCGGGCGTCTAACAGGAGGAAATTTGCGAAATAACCCCTTGAAGAATTGATGGATAATCCTTGAAGAACAAAGGGACGTCGAACCATCCTGACGGAAACGGGAAATTGCCGCCAGAAAAACCCTCAAGGTTGCATGAGACAATCCGGAATTAGCTAAATGCAAGAAGAAAGGCAGCAATTGTTGTGGCGTGGAGTGAAACGGGTGAACCCCATTAGCTGCACACCAGTGGCAGAATCTTTTCCACTTCAATTTGTACGTTTTTACCGTAGAAGGAGCCCTCGCCTGAGCCAAGATGTCTCTACAGTCCTGTGGAATGTCTAAATGGGCAAATTCACAGTGCTCAGGTTCCAAGCCGATAAGCTCAGTGAGGAGGGATTCGGATGACAAATTTTCCCCTTGCTCATTGTAAGTAGATCTGTATGAGGATGTAGAAGGATTGGTTCGCATTGAGACATTAGGAGTAACTCTGAGAACCATGCTTGCCGAGGCCAACGGGGGGCTATTAGAAGTAGATAGCAAGGTTGCCTCCGCATCTTCCACAGGACACGAGGTATGAGTGGGATTGGAGGAAAAGCGTAGGCAAACAGATTGTACCAGTTCATCAAAAGAGCATTGCCCCGTGACCCTTGATGGGGATGCCAGCTTGCATAGTCTCGGCATTTGCGGTTCTCTGGTGTGGCAAAGAGATCCAGCTGTGGACGATCCCATCGTCGAAATATCATCTCCAGAGTTGGCTGATGTAACTCCCATTCGTGGGTCGAAGAAGAGGACCTGCTCAGAGAATCCGCTAGGATATTGGATACCCCCGGTAGATGAACTGCTGCAATCGTGATGTGATGGTTGAGAGACCAATCCCAGATCGACTGGGCTAGTCGAGACAGTTTCGGAGATTTTGTTCCGCCCTGCTTGTTGATGTAGTGCATGCAGGTTGTGTTGTCTGTCTGTATTAGGACTGATTCTCCTTGGATTAAAGGGAGAAAGGATTTGAGAGCCAGAAATATAGCCATGAGCTCCAACCTGTTGATGTGCCAGGCTTTTTGGCATATTGTCCATTTTCCTTTGATTGATAGATCCTCCAAATGAGCACCCCATCCTTCTAGAGAGGCGTCTGTTATTGTCATGTCTGGTACTATTGACAGAAATGAAATGCCTTCCATTAGATTTAACGGTTGTGTCCACCACTCCAGCGCCAACTTCATCCGATCTGTGATGGTTACGAGATCGTTGAAAGAACCCGTCACCTGACGCCATTGAACATCCAGTTCTTCCTGGATGGGGCGTGTCCGTAATCTGCAATGAGGGATCAATGCAATGCATGATGACGCCATTCCCAGAAATGACTAACAGTCTTACAGAAACTGATCTTTTTGATCTGATAAGGGTTACCAGACGGAGAATCCTTTGAAGACGGTCTTGGGAGAGAAATGCCCTTGCTGACACTGTCTCCAAAGTTGCTCCCAGAAAATCCTTGTGATGAGAAGGCTGTAGATGGGACTTCGTGGCATTTATGGAGAGCCCGAAGGCGCGAAACACCTCCTTGCAAAGACGTGTATGCTGTCGAAGTTGCACTTCCGATTGTGATTTTAGGAGGCAGTCGTCCAGATATGGGAAGATCTGGACACCCTGGAGACGTAGGAACGCTACGACAGGGGCTAGCACCTTTGTAAACACTCGCGGGGCAGAGCGTAGGCCGAATGGTAGTACCTTGAACTGGAAATCGTTCCGACCCACTCGAAAACGAAGAAATTTCCGATGTTGTCGTAGTATGGGGATATGAAAATATGCATCTTGGAGATCGATTGTTGCCATGAAATCTCCTTGTGAGAGTAATCGCAAGATCTCTACAAGCGTCAACATGCAAAAGGATTGTTTCTTCAGAAACCTGTTGAGAGCCCTCAGATCTAGAATGGGTCTCCATTCCCCGTTCTTTTTGGTGATAAGAAAAAAATCGGGAATAAAATCCTTTACCTTTTTGAGATCTTGGTACTACCTCTATAGCTCCCTTGTTTATTAGAAGTTGAACTTGATGTAACAGTACCTGGATATGAGGCGGTGGTGGTCCCGTAGGTGGTGTGGGTGGAGGGAATTCGGTAAACTCTAAGGTGTGACCTCTTTCTACAATGTCCAAAACCCAACGGTCCCTTGTTATGGAGGACCATTGAGAAGAGTACAGAGAGATTCGACCTCCAATTTTCTGGGACTGATACAAGTCATTGTCTCTTAGGGGTGGAACCCCTATAAGAGGATTTTCCTCTGTAAGTCTTGGAAGACTGCTGTCGAGAGGTATGCTGTTGGGTATAGGAATATCGGTTGGAACCCTGGTTATAATTTCGATATTGGTTGTTTCCTCTTCGAAAATTAGAGGAGGTGCCGCGTCCGCGTGCACCCCGAAAGGGCTGTTTTCGAAACTGTAATGTGCCCAGAGAGCGAGCAGTGTCCGTATCTTTCTTTATCGACTGGAGCGCTTCATCCACATGATCTCCGAATAAAGCCTCTCCGTCATATGCCATGTCCAATATCCGTGCCTGCACTTCCTGACGAAAGGATGTTGAGCGCAACCAACCTTGCCTGCGCAATACTGCTGCTCCAGCAAGTTGACGGAACCCCGTACAGGCGATATCAACTGCACAGTCTATTATCTCTGCAGATGTGCTCTCTCCCTCTTGGAGCAGCTTTCCTGCTTCGCTCTTTGACGGTTCCGGTAGTTTATCAACTAGCGCTGATATATCTGCCCATACCTGGCGGTCGTAACGTATTAGCCGCTCTCACAATGGTGGAAGCCATCGAGGAAAACTTTCGCCCTATGGCATCCAAACGACGTCCATCACAATCAGGTGGTGCAGTGATCGTAGATGCAGGGTTTTTAGCCCGGCGTTGCGCTGCCTGTGTGACTACAGAATCCAGTTTTGCTTGACCAGTGAGGCACGCTGGCACTCCTACTGGTGATTTGTACTTCTTTTCCAATCTAGGCACCTGTGCCGGAAGACTATTTGGAGACTTCATAATCTTTTTTCCTTCCTTCCAAATGAACTCAATTATAGGGATTGTATGCGTTTGTTTGTAAGGCTGATTCTTAAAATCGTACAGGAAACAATCTTCTTCCTTGTGTTCCGTTGTCAACTTGAACCTTTGTGCTGCCCTATCAATTAACTGGTGGAAACTTGCAATATCAACAGGTGGCGAGTCACCAGGTAGCACCGGAGAGGGAGATGGTGTTTGGGCATGCTAGTCATCCCACTCCGCCATACCATCATCATCATCATCATCATCATTGCCCCCATCATCGATAATTTCACCATCCTCCCTGTCCTGTGGAATTTCTTCTTCATCAGTATGATGAGGAGGGAGTGTCCGGGTTGAAGAATGTCGTAGTGGTATTGAAGGTATTACCACAGAGGGTATTGGAGCCGGCACCGGTTCTGATATAGTTGTTGGCACCACCGGAGTAGGAGGAACCACAGACTCTTGTGGTGATAAAGGAAACCTTCGATTATAGTCGTCCAACATGAGTTGAAGGTTAGTTATCAGCGACAATGGTAGTGTCTAGTCTGTCTTTCCGTAGGAATTTGTTCCTGATAAAATTGCTCCTCATCATCACTACTGTCTTCTTGGCATTTTATTATTAAATTTGAGGGACTGTGTGCCGTCCCAAACGATTCAGGTAAACCTCCTTCTGAATCCTGATCTGAGTCAGTGGCAAACAATGGTGAAGGAAGGTGGGGATCCTCCAACGAGATAACCTGACCCGACATATCTTGTCGAGTACTCGGTGGTAATGCTAATAAAGGAACAGCAGCAAAGGACGAAGTAGGCGCTGTAGACGTGGATGAAATTTGGGTTTTCAATGACCTCTGCGCAGAAGTCGTCTTTTTAATCCTTATTTTCACTGACGAGACTGCCGTCGACGGACTCTGAGGCAAAGAGGCTATTGAAGACATCTTCGTCGACGGAACCGTCGTCGACGGAACTAGCGTCGGCGGGATGGGCGTCGACGGGATCGGCGCCGACAGTCGTCGTCGGAGTAGTCGTCGACGGGAACGCCGAGGAGGTCTTTTTTGTCGACGGAGCACTCGTCGACGGGTCAATCGCCGACGTAATCGTCGACGAGGCAGATTTCCCAATCTTTGTCGACGACGATGGCAACGTCGACGAGATTTTTCCCTTCTTCGTCGACGATGCAATTGGTAATATAGATGACACAGTTTTTATAGTACTCATCATTGTCGACGCCGACAACATCGACGGAACCGTCGTCGACGCGCTTGATGCGGACGTCGTCGTCAGGGTCACCGTCGACGAGCAGGAAACTGCGGATTTTGTCGTCGGAAGCCTCGTCGACGATGAAGCCAGTTTTTTGCCTGAAAATTGGGAAGTTGAAGCCTCACTAGCCTGAGAACTAAGTCTCATGGGCGACAAAGCAGTAGTCAATGTAGAAGAAGTGGCAGATTTCATAGTCAGAGACATTTTCTTCTTTTTAAGGAAAGGAGATGGTAAATCCTGTACACTACTGCGCTTTGAGGCTGTGTGGGAACGGCCAGAAGTAAAACTTTCTACCTCAGAAAGTACTCCATCTTTATCCTTCAGTCTCTGTAGCCACAATAAGAGACGGCCTTTCCTGTCTTTCAGAGTTTTTGTAGAAAAAGTTCTACAGAATTTACATTTACCCACTTCATGGTCCGGGTAAAGACCGTAAATACACTTACTGTGTGGATCCTCTGAGAACAAACATAGCTTTCCACAAGAAGAACAAGGTCTAAACAAAGACTTCTTACTTGAAGACATCCTGAAGAGGAAAAACTGAGCAGAGCTCAGGGAGACTCCCTTTCACACGACGTGCGGTAGAAAATCTGAGGTGAGGAGCTCTGAGGAGAAGGTTCTAGAGAGGAGCTGACGCCTGATGGCAGTAGTTTGGACTAACAAAATGACAGAGATAGACTGCAAATGTTTTTTTTCTCTTTATTTGTATCTCTATGGAGATTTCATATAGGGACATTCTTGATGTTTATCACTTACTTATATCTCTGTTTTATATGATTACTTTTGTATATGTGTATATATATATATATATATATATATATATATATATATATATATATATATATTACTTCCACTCCTTTCACTTGCACTCGTTATCGCTGCAAACAGGAGCCCAGACCACGGTTAGGTGCTTCAAAGGAATCTTTATTCGTCCGCTCTCAGGTAATTAAACAGCCATTACGCGTTTCGAGCCCGTGGGCCCTTGATCACATGACGCTGGCATCACTCACACCTGGGCTTTTTAAACATTTTTTTTCCTCAAAGGTGCATTTTTTTCTTTTTAAAGTGACAAGGTGCTTAGTAGAGTTACCAATGGTATAGTGCAATGTACAGGTAATAGACATGGAAGATATATTCGTATCTCATGTGTTTGACATACATAAATACCACAATGTTAATATTTAAAACTCAATTCATTATTCACAATAAATATATAAATAAATATATAAATCTAATTTAATATATATACAATTGTATAAAAAAGAGGGAAACGCTTTTGATAAAATGTCATCTAAAAGCAGCCAATAATAAATTCGTGCGAAGAGTTTTTATCGCTGAAACATATTATTGTGTTCAAAAATCATTTTTGTTGTAGTGACATAGTGTCTTAGTTTCAATAGGTATTGGCAATTCAGTTTATAACATTAGTGCTGTTAGAGAACCCAATTCTGTCAAACCTGGAGATGTTTTTTGCTAAAACCCACATTGCATATTGATAAAAATTGGTAACATTTGGCGTGTGGAAAGTGTCAAGTGCTTTTTGTGTTTGTTTTTCTTACCTCGTCCCTACCCAAAACGTGTGACAGTGATAAAGTACAGAGAGGCAGTTTGCAGATTGTTTCTGTATAAAATATACTGTAGATATTTAGTCATTTGTATCTTATTTTTAAAAAATAGATTTAAAGGGCGCATAAATTGGAGCTGTTGGGTCTAAAGGCAAGTGTATAAATCCTCCGTGCTGTTTAGGCCTACAGGTTGTTTGCTGTCCAGTTGTAGAATGTATCTAGTTTCTAATAATCTTAGGGCTTTCTCCCTATTGCCTCCTCTTTTGTTGTGTGGCACGTTGTCAATCAAAAAGTATTTTAAACCTTTGGGATCTCCATTATGGGATTCTTCAAAGTGCCGTGCCACAGGGTATGTGTGATCTTTGTTCTTGATGGCTCTCATGTGTTGAAGTATTAGTTTGTGGCCTTGGAGGACTGTGCTCCCAACATATTGGAGGCCACACGGACACTCCAGCACGTAGATCACATTCTGTTTTGCATGTCAGAAATCTGTGTATGGGGAATTCTTTGTCACTAAAGGGTGTTTTATAGGACCGTTTGTTTTCTCCATACTGACATGCTTTGCATACCGTGCATTTAAAAAAACCAGTGCGTTGCTCTAACCATGTGGTTTTTCTACATACAAAAGAGTCATTGTGGACCAACTCGTCTCTCATCGAGGGTCCTTTGCTGTATGTGATTGTTGGTTTATTCGCTAGACAATGGCCAATATATATATATATATTATGACTGTATATATTGCTATATTATTTACCGTGGGACTCCCACTCCGACGACGGGGAATATTCAAGCATGTGAATCTATGAAATACACCCCAATACTGGAGAACATTTGCCTACAACCTACCCTCAATCAATCAATCATTGCATTTGTAAAGCGCACTACTTACCCGTGAGGGTCTCAAGGCGCTGGGGGGAGGGGAATGCTGCTACTGTCCCCTGTGACATGCGGCTCTTTCACTGCACTTGTGCTAAACCACAATATGTTGTTTTTCAAACCCTTAGAGTCATGTGAAGGAATGAAAAGCTTTTACCGTGCCAGGCAGTGAGCTGGTTCATGCCGCAGAGCCGTGGCAGTCTAGCTGAAAGTTTGGTGTTATTTCATTTCAAGCACTCAGAAGCTTTTTGCAGGGTGTGGTGAGCTGCGCAGATGGAGCCTTCCATGGCAGCTTGTGAGGGCAGTGCACATGCATGTGAAATGCTCTGAGCACCGCCCGTGGCCTCCGGAAGGGGCCGCCATGATTTTAGATTAAGCGCGGTGGCCGTGAGGCGGGCGCCACGCTTATCTTAAATAGTAATAAAAAAGCATGTGCGTGCATTAAAAAAATGCATTTTAAAAGCACGCTAAGCCTGGAAGAATAAGTAGCAGGGCAGGAGGGGTACAAAAACAAGTGCGGTCCGGCCACAAATGTGAAAACGGCCCGACTGGCAAATTCCCTGGCAAATTAAATAATCAAGCGCGGTCCCGAAAGTGAAAGAGGACCGCGCTGCAGCCGGAACATGGGGATCTCTTGTCTTTATGGGGCCATGTGTTTCTAATAAGAAACACATGGCCCCATAAAGATAAGAAATTGCATTGCGACAGCAGCAAAGCAGGCCACAGAGTCCGGATCGGAGGCGAAAGGGCGTCCACCAAAAACCCTCATTTCCAATGGCAGGCCACCGTTTAGCATAAACGGTGACACCAGCCAATGGAAATGAGGGGCTTAAAACCCTCTTCTGAAAGTCCTTGTTAACCATAAATCTCACCAAGCGAGTTGAGCATGTGCACAGCAACGCTAGGCGAGACCTAAAAAGAGATCAATATCTTACATGTTACATACTAAAATGATCATCGAAATTATCCTTATCTGCCTGACCAGTAATTTTTCCTTGTTCAATGGAACAATCTTTAGACAAACCCAGGGCGCGTCAATGGGTACTTACTTTGCCCCCACCTTTGCAGCATTATACCGCGGCTGGTGGGAGGAGCAATAGTCTATAACATCGGGTTTTTCAAATCGCATGCCGTCCTCTGGGTGCGCTACATCGATGATATTTTTTGTATTTGGAATGGAACTCCGGAGGAAGCTCTAGAGTTTGTCACCATTCTAAATAACAATTCACTCAATCTTTCATTCAGTAGCCACACCAACAGGGAGACAATGGAGTTCCTTGATCTCAGAATTACTGCTAAAAATAATACACTTGTCAGTCACCTGTTTAGGAAATCTACAGCAGGAAACGTTTGAGAGCGGATAGTTGCCACCCCAGTTCCTTGATTGAAAGCATTCCGTATGGTGAGCTTATACACGCCAGGCGAAATTGCAGTACCGATGAGGGGTTCGGTAACGAAGTTCAAATCATGAAATGAAGATTCAGTGAACGGGGCTACAGCAACAAAACCATACGAAAAGCAGCTGATAAAGTAATGAAATTGGATAGGAACAACTTATGTCGTAGGTCTAAAGAGATCCCAGTACAAAAAAATTAGATTTAGCAGTAGATATAATAACCAGGCATGGAACCTTAAAAAAAGTTTAAAGCAAGATTGGAAAGTTTTAAAAACAGACCCAGATCTGGCAGCAGCAATTGGGGAAAATCCAGGAACAACTTTTAGAAGGCGAGATCCTTACAAATTTTATGTCACTCAATGATACATTCTAAAAAAACACAAGGAGTACTATAAAAGGCTTTTATACGTGCAACTAATGCAAGGCCTGTAAATATAGCAGCAGTTGTAAGACAGTAAAATTAACATCTGAACATAAACCATTTGTGATTGACAAGCACCTCACGTGCAATTCTGAGTACGTGGTATATGCCCTTCTATGCCAATGTAAACTTGCCTATATAGGCAGTACAATCCATAAGGCAAAGGAGCGCATATTGGAGCATATGTGTGCCATTTGGAATAATGATAAGCACTATCCAGTGGCACATCATTTTAAAACCCACCACACACAGAATTGTAATTTGTTTAAATTAGTTGTGCTTGACACTATCCCCAAACGAGAGAGAGGGTGGGATCGGACAAATGAGTTGAGGAGACTTGAGTAAAAGATGATAATTAAGTACAATACCTTACATCCTAATGGATTGAATATGGACAAACAAATGGCTGTACATTTAGGGTGCTGAAATTTTCTGCATATTATCCTCTTTTCTTCTGTATAGGTTTATGCCTTTTTAATGTACGTTGTTGTAAATTGTGGTTTTCATTAACTCCTTCTGTGGTCATGACGGCTCCCGGCTGTCATGAGTCACGGTAGGCGTGTGCTCATGACGGCTGGGAGCCGTTCAAATGTTGCCGCTATGACCACGCGGCACTAATTCCCCGCCTGTGCGGGCGAATTAATCAGTGAGCACACGCCCACTGTCATTTATGACGGGCGGGAGCTGTCATGAGTACCCGAGCACCACGCCCAACCCTGCCCCCCCTCGCAGCGAAGGGGTTAATACTTTGTTTCTTTGTTTCAGACGGAAATGTTTGTAAGAGCATCTAATTTTGTCAGCGGGTCTGGGTACATTTATTATGATCGCGTGCTCCAATATAGAACTGGTCTGGAAAAGTCCACTTGGACTTAATTAATTTTCGTAGCTATGAGAAAGCTTGTTTTTCATTAATATTTGCCCAGGCTTCAGAACTACATATTTGGACGTGTAAATGCATAGTATGGACAGCTATTGTATTGCCCACTTGGGCTTAATTGCCTTTTGACTCGGCATTATTCTGTAATATCACCCCCGTTTGTCCGTTCAATGATTTCATTGGCTGATATAATATTCAGGGCGTTAGAACGGCGGGATTAAATGTGGACCGCACTGCCCACTGGGGCGTAATTGGTTTTGAATTGACATTATGTAGTAAGATCTGTAGTCGTTCAATAACTTTATTGACAAAATGTAACACAAAAAGTGACTTGAATAGCGTAACAATAGGTGAATTGTGTTTGCCACCTGACGCTATTGAGTATGTTTCTACATATGAAGTGTTATTGCATTATTGCAACATGTGGTGAAATCTTACAGCCGCCGTGCACCAAGGAATTAGAGATGCTAAGGAATTATTATTTTCTAGCGATCCGCACTTGCTTTATTTTATGAATTCACTATGCAAAGTATTTTTCCAAACCGCACTGAAATAGTTGTAAAATGACGATATACATTGCTTTTCTTTATTGTTAAAAATTTATACGAATACAAAGTATTTTATGTCAATGAAATATAAACAAACAGTCTGCCTCTTTAAATAAGGCAGGAAGTAAGCATACACCTAACCCGTGACCAAGGAGTGCCTGAACTCCGAAACGTGTTGGGTTTGTTTGTGGTTGCCGTGTGTGAATAAAACATACGCTGGACTTGAAATTAGAGTGTCGGCTCTTTAATCATCGATCCAGGATACTTTCACTGGAGGTGGTTGCAGTTTGTTTGTTGGATATTTAAGGTTCGCTACCCTGCCGTACACTCCTCACGTTAAGTGGCTTGAGCATACGTGACAGCTTCTGGGTGGTTATATATACCTGGAGTCCGTGTCCCGATCTTTGTTTCGAATTTGGAAGAAACGACAGTGGGAACTCTGGTGTGTGTGTGTGTATATATATATATATATATATATATATATATATATATATATATATAAAATTCACTGAAAAAACCATAGGTTTCACACATGTTATAGTTAGCTGGACATTTCACTCTTAAAAAACCATTGAAATTCCCCCGTTATAGTTAGTTGAGCTAACTATAACTCGCCCGACCGCAATCCACTGCTGATGACGTCACATATTACATCACTGTATTCACTAAGATACTGTTAATAAGTCAGTTATACAATTAATTTTACAAAAAAAAAACATCCACTTAGACACTTATTTACCCATTTATTCTTCCATTAACCGTTAGATATACATATATAAAAAATATTTATTTTTCAGAAAGACACATTCACTGGATGATATCAGTGATGTCATCAGTGATGTCATTTGAGATGTCATCAGTGATGTCAAAAGTGAGGTCACTGACCATGTCATGAGTGATGTAATATGTGACGTCATCAGCAGTGGATTGCGGTCGCGCGAGTTATAGTTAGCTGAACTAACGAACGGGGGAATTTCAATGGTTTTTTATGAGTGAAATGTCCAGCTAACTATAACATGTGTGAAACCTATGTTTTTTTCAGTGAATTTGCAAGGTTTTTTAAATGCTAATTCCTAACTATAACGTGTGTGAAACTTATGTTTTTTAAGTGAATTTGCAAGGTTTTTTACATGCTAACTTATGTATGTATTATTATATTTTTTATATATTTATTTTACAATAAATTACCTATGAATATAGTTATAGATTGACTGTATCCTGTAATATAGAATGGCTCAGCTCTTTTTTTTTATTTGGATAAAGTTGAACAGCATAGTTAATATCTTCTATAAACAGTTTAAAATGTTTTTCTTTTTTTTAAGGGTTTTTCACGATGCATAAAAAGTTTTTTTCACCCTTCGGGGTCCTTCAGGGACCCCCTGACAAAGGCTAGGGGGTCAGGAACTCTCTACCCTGCCCCCTTTTCACGTTCTCCACCTTTCTTTTTCACTGTCACACACAAAATGGCGTCCGACACTTCCTGATTTCGACCGATTGGAATGTTGACTGACATCTAACCACCAATCAGAATTACGCTCGCGGACATTTGGTGCGCGCACGGTGCGCACATATAGATATTTATGTACTTTTAACTGCAATTTTCTCAGGAACTACTGAACAGATTGACACCATATATGCAAAAGGCACATGCCTGACCTCAGGACTACCTCTTTGCCAAATTTAAAGTAATTCTGTTCGGGCTGTACCTTCAACTAAAGGTCCTATTGGAAAATGCATTGGGAAAACGCGTTTTGGGACCCCCCTTTTTTCTCAGCCCCCGCTTGACGAATCACCCCGAGACTTTCAGGGTAGGAGCCGAGCGGAGCGCCCCATTAGTTTTTAAAATTTCACGAAGATAAGTCAACCGGCGCCAAAGTTATTCAAAATAGAATTTTCAGATTTCCTATGGGAACTCGGGCCTAACTATAACTATCTACTGGCGACCGCCAGTAGATATATATATATATATATATATATATATTTGAACTCCTGTAGCTCTTTTCGCTACCGTGGCGCTCTTTTCAGCTGTGCATAACCTCGCGGTTGAGCAAAACCGCTATTAATTATCCAACACTTTCCCTTGAGAAAGAAAGTAGGTCGCACTCCGGTGTCCGTTTTTGAAAGTTTTGTATATTTATTTCACAACATTCCCCAGGTGAAAAACAACCCGACGCGTTTCGATCTCCTCTGAGATCTTGTTCACGGTAACGCCCCCTTCATTTGTTACACATACTTTAAGCGCAGTAGTGCTTACATCATTTCCTGTGCCCACATTGTGGGGCATTATGGGATTTGTAGTGACATTATTAACATTAATACACCAATTGCTGTACATTTGCATTAAAATAAACCAAAACCTATAACATTTCAAATTAAACTGATTTCAGCCTTAGACTTCCGATATTCAACATTTCAATTTAAGTTGCCTTCAAGAATGTTTATATATAAAACACATTTAATATCAATGTATTCTATATATATTTATTTTTTTCTTTATTAAAGTTTACAAGGTGTAGTAGTGCCTTTACATGTTACTGCCTTATACAAACGGCCACATTCATGAAGAAATAAAGAAAATTGCTACAGTTACAAATCAGGTAGTTTTAGACATCAATCCGGGAATAAATGTTTAATTCACACTCATACGTCCTCCACAAAGCATTGTGGTGATTCATTGATGCATGCCACCAGGCTTAAATGGCCTTTCAGTCGCAATGTGTGAGTGTGCAGTGTGAGGGTGGGTAAGGAAGATCTAGCTCAGGGCTTCTTGCTATAGGTCTGGGATTATCTATTGCACCGCAGGGTGTTACTCTCTTCCCCACATATGTTACTACATCTTAGTTTTTTCTCTTGTCAGTTTGAGTGATATTTAGGTATAGTCTCTTAAGTATGTCAGCAGGGGGTCACAGATGTCCAGCAGTTGGGAAGTCAGTGGTAGGAGCTCAGCAGATGTGGTAACTGTTACCTACATTGTGTTAGGTCATTTTAGCCACTTTTTAAATTTGGGAGCGTGCCGTCTGCCCCAACGACATGCCACCCTGTGCTTTGCCAAGAGTAGTCCCAGTGAAATGAATTTCCTGTGCGTGGCTGGTGGTCCCTCTGTTGAGCCTAAGAGTGCCATGATCAGTGTAAGCTGAACGGGGGCGCTCACTACCCAGGATAATGCATTCACCACCTCCATCCAGTACTCGTGTATCGTTCTACATTGCCATGCTACCTGCAGAAAGTGTGTCCCCTCCCGTCCGCATCTGTCGCATTGGTCATCTAGCTGCGATTTATACCTATGGAGTCATGCCCGCATGTAATATACCCTGTGTAGGAATTTGAAGTGCATCATGCGCAAGCTGCTGCTGACAGTTATCATGCCTGTTAGTTTGCAGCAGTAGACCCATTGCTCGTTAGATAGTGGTGTATCTAGTTCTAAGTCCCAGCTCGCTCGCAAGCCAGTCTGCGGCGTCGGGCATTCCGTAAGGGCAGTGCAGTAAAGCCTAGAGATCGCACGTGTCGGTTTTGGCGGTTGCAATAGACTGTGTAGTTTATCAAGTATGGGAGGCTCATGGGGAAAGGTGAATATGGCAGTCCGGAAGTCTTAGGTAGGAGATATATATATATATATATATTTATATATATTTTTTTTTTTCATATTCGAGACCCACACATGGCAGCTTAAATCCCATCCAAGGAATTTATCCACTGTGGAGAATTGTCTGAGATAAATATAAATTGGAACAAATCGCAGATATTCCCCCTCATGCCCACTACTCCACATTTTCGCCATTGACTACCCTGTAACGTGATATATATATATTTTCACTCCCAACAAGTTCCCAAGGAGAAAAACGGCACTCAACAGGGTTTGAAGTTAACTATATATATATATATATATATATATATATATATATATATATATATATATATATATATATATATTCTCTGAAAAAACCACAGGTTTCAGGGACGTTCTAGTTAGCTGGACATTTCACTCGTACAAAGCCAGAGAAATTGGGCCGTTTTAGTTAGTTCGGCTAACTATAACTCACGCCCCCGCACAGTGGAAGAGGTCAGGCAAGTGATTCAAAGCCTCCCGGCGATAAGGCCCCGGGTGCGGACGGTCTCAGCTTAATTCTACAAAGAATATGCGGAGATTCTAGCTCCTAAGCTCCTGGAGGTATTCCAGGAAGCCATTCATGAGGGGATACTACCACAGACAATGAGGGAAACCATCATAATCACATTATTAAAACCAGGAAAAGACCCCACAAATTGTGACTTCTACCGACTAATCTCAATTAATTTGGACGCAAATGTTTTTGCCAAACTATTGGCCAACAGGCTACAGCCACTATTGCCAATGATAATAAGACCGGACCAATCTGGGTTTGTGCCCGGGCAATCTACCTCCCACAATCTTCAAACACTGTTCGCACTGTTGCACTACCTGACCCCCCATGTACCTGCTGTAGCTGCGCTGCTGGATTCTACAAAAGCATTCAACTCTTTGGAATGGAAATTCCTCTTCACACTGCTGACCCACCTGGGTCTGAGCCCAGTATTTATACAGCAAATAAAGCTATTGTACACTTTCCCACTGCTAGAGTCCGAGTAAATGGACTAATCTCTGAACCTATAACAATCACGCATGGTATGCGCCAAGGATGTCCGCTATCATCTCTATTATTTGCTATAGCAACGGAGCTACTAGCAGCTAGGCTCAGGCAACATCATACTAATTGGGGAAATGGCTTCAATACTAGGGGGCTGATTGTGTCCATGTATGCAGACAATATCACCCTATATCTAACTGACCCGGCGGTAGATTTTGAGTCAGTTACCAGGGAACTGGTGCGATATGGAGGCCTCTCAGGTATTCAAATAAACTGGGAAAAATCCACTATCCTCCCCCCTAACCACAGGAACGAACACTTTCAGCACCGAATGCCCCATCTCCTGGGCAGACGGTCTGATTAGATATCGGAGGATTTGGATCAGCAGCAATATGCAAGAAATATGGGCTGCAAATTATTGTAGAGTGATAGACTGGCTAGAAGACAAGATAAAGAGGTGGAAGCATCTACTGATATCTCTGGCAGGCCACATAGCCATCACTAAAATGATCATCCTGCCAAAACTGTTATACCTTTTTGTTAACATCCCACTACCACTGCCCGCACATTTTTTTAAACATCTCAGTTCAATTATGATCGAGTTAGTATGGGCTGGCAAACAGCCTAGGATAGCGTGGGAAATACTCATGTTACCTTTGGAGTAAGGATGCTTGGAGCACCAGATTTTGCACTATCATGCTTATTGTGCACAGGCCCAATACTTGCAATTCTGGCAGCACCCAATATCGTTCCAGCCACATGTGGCCATAGAAATAGATAGTTGCACCTCTTCCCCTAAATACGGCACTATATCAAGAATACAAAGGCCCACGTGAGGAGATAGACACCACAGAAGCACTTAGGATGGTTTGGCATGGACTTCCCAAACGGGAGAACATACCCAGTCTATACACACCGGTCATGCCCTTAGCCAATATTCCATTGATCCCTCTGCTGAAAGACAAGACTACTCAACACAGGGCAAAAATAAATAAGATAGTAACTGGCGCAGACTTATACCCAGGAGGGAACTTCATGTCGCTTCAGCAAATGTGCTCTGCATCACAACCAGAGGCATTAGATATGCTCACGTACTATCAGCTGCGCTCAGCGTGCCGTGCTAGATATACCACTTTCCCCGCAGCCCCTTCACTACTGCCTACGTTAGAACACATGCTAACGGAGAATTCTGCTCGCAAGCTGGTGACACGCATATACAGTATCACTCAAAAAGAATCCCAGATTATTGTCCCAGCATCCCGCACATTGTGGGAAGCGGATATAGAGAGGAAATCACTGATGTGCAATGGTAGTTCTGCTGTGGACAACTGGAGCACTATACACCGAATATATTGCACTCCTACACAAATGACGGATGGGATTGAGAGAAAAGGTGTCCTGTTGGTGCTGCAAAAGTCCGGGGGCAAACTTCATACATGTAGCATAACTATAGCACCTACTGGACTAGTGTTTAACCATATTGAGTCAATTACTGGACACCCTCTGCTGAGGACTCCCATGGTGGCGCTACTGGGTTATGTCCGGGACACCCCACGTACAGCAAGAAAACTAACAGCGCTATTACTGCTAATGGCCAAAAGGCAGGTGGCTTTACACTGGGGAGCCACAGTCCCCCTCCATAAAGGCTTGGATAAGGGACATAACGACCTGCTACTGGGAACTCCTACCGGCCAGATCCCGTCCTAAAGACATATGGGCCACATTCACGAGCTGGCTTCAGCAAATAGACAGAGGAGATATAGAGGAAATGTGTGATGCAGGAGGAGCGGATGTCCCCCTTCCATCCCACCTCCCCCCCTCCCTTGCACATCCATAGACGAAATGTATGGTTTAAATACAATGTGGCAATATAGACAAAGCAGTCATGTATATCTAAAAAGTGGATACCTTATTAATTTATACTGTTGAAAACTGCTGGAGTAGTGTGACTGGCATCGTAATGTATTGATGGCGATAATGTGTACGTTACTTTATGACAAAAATAAAAAAGTTCATATAATTCCATAAATGCTTGAGACGTCATAGTCCATATATAAAATGTTCTTTATTTGCGCAAATGTAATGCTGGAGCAAAACAACAAACGAAGAGTCAGCGCATTTCACTCTTTACAAGAAGAGCTTCTCCAGGGCCAGAATTAATTGTAGGATGCCTAATTAACAGCACTCATATGTAGCCCAGTGGAAGCACTTCATATGGCGCTGATTCACCAAGAGTCTTGATGCATGTATCTGCAGCTTGAGTATCTGCGCATGTGGGTAACGTTCCCTGGGACTGTTGTGACTGAACGTTGGGGGTGAAGTCAACATGCCCATGGAGGTGGGCACAATACTGAAGGTCGGGGCTGAAGTCAACAAGTCCATGGAGGTTGGCACAATACTGAAGGTTGGGGCTGTTACCAGTACTTAGAGGTGGGCACAACAATAACGGATAGTGTTACCTTTGGATGCTGCAGTGCATAAGCTGAAAGCTATCTCTACGGAATTTGCAATATTGGGGTATTCACAAGGTGAGGAATGTGGAGTTAGAATAATCCATCAGAAACATAACTATCAAAGTTCATCATTCACATCATTTGAAAAATCAAAATAAATGCTAACAGTAGTGTCCAGGATAATCTCATCAAAACTAACACCTGAATAGAGGGTCTAAGGGAGAGATTTAAAGACCTGCCCAAATTCTAATCCCCATAACAAAACTGTATAAACACAACAGAATAGGGGGTCTATAGGTAGACAGCACAAGATTAAAGTAAATGAAAAATAGTGTGTGAAAATATCAAACCCATGCAGAGTCAGAGCAGAGCACGGAAAACCATCAAACCGACTCAACCAACGAGACCAAAGTTGAGAGCAAAGTCACCTCTCACAATCAGTTCATATCATATGGTCTCCACCAAGAGCCGAGGTGTGTCTCTTAGTCATAGAGACTTCCTCATTGGTGTAAGGCTCTCTTGCTCATCTGGGTTGATAACGAAAAATCCAAAGGTCATGTGACAGACTATGACCTCCGGACAGAAAGAGTGCAGTGCAAAGAAAGATGTGAAGTTTAAAAAGAGATTGTGTGAAGAGTATGATATAATTCACTCATTTCTACACATCTCAATTAAAAGGGTGCGTGAACAAAAAAATAATAATATATATCAAGCAGTGCCAGCTAGTCACTGTTGAATGAGGGTCAACATGTTTCAGCCTGCGCGGGATTATGGCCCAAGGCTTTCTTCAGGACCTATATAACTTAGTGCTACTGCATTCAGAAAAATGGATTCCAAAAGGTGAAAATATAAAGTGTGAAACCTTAACATAGGAAGAGGTAATCAATACAACCTCACTTGTGTCCTAATCCTCTATATCACAAGGTGCTAGCATCACCCAACGTGATCAGGGATTGCACCTCACCTACCCCGGAACCTGGCTCAGGTTAATGAGGCCCCGCTCTGTCCGTCGTTGCCCCTAGCTTTCCTAAGCAGGGTGGGAGGCGATACCTATAGACCCCCTATTCTGTTGTGTTTATACAGGATAATCTCATAACTGATATCTTAAATGTTATAATTTAACATGTCATGAATTAAGTACTACACAATGTCATAACCAGTGGACGACACTGGGCAAGTGATGGTTACTGAATCATAACTTGAGAATTTCAGTGTTATAGATTTTGTTTTGTAACTAACTGTAAAAGTTTTTTTCGTGAAAGTAGGTACACAAATAATATATTGTGAACAAGGCAGCGGGCTGCTGCCGAAACACGTAGATGCTGTAACTACGAATGAAATAAAAACGAGTAAAAATTGCTCCACGGAGGGCTGGATTATTGCCGGGCGAGCAGTGGTTTTGTCCCTTATCTAACTATATATAGAGCACTGAAGATGGAGCCGGCAGCAGGCATAGGTGACTGTGCGCTCGCTTCTGTCCGTCATTAGCGTAGGGTGGGAGGACACTACACTGGCGGGTGGAGGCATTCTCCCGCTCACCAAGGCAGCGGCAGAGTGGCGGTGCTTTGACATCATATTGCACACCATTGAAGCCAGCGGGCTTACCTTTAGGTGTACTCGACATGATTAACATGCCGGGTTTATAAAATCACGCTCCCTTGATTTCTGGCATAGCATTCAAACTCGATCCGATCTGATCGCATTGTAGCGGGACAGTTTTATACATTGGCAAGAGGAACCTACTATTGGAGTAGGGGGACATTGGTTTCGGGTTTACACAGTTTGGTATTACAACAAAGCGTACAGTTCACTATGGAGGAGGAAACAGAACGCAGAGCAGCTGCTCTAATCATGTTTAAAAGGACGGCAGGGTCTACATTCAACAGAGATGATACCACCAATGCAATACAACCTAATAGGACTAAATTGAAGAAATTAGAGAAACTAAGACGCAGTGAAACATCTAAATGGTGGGAAGCCACTTCCCTCCAGCACGACTTGGACCAAGCCATGGTACCAAGAGGACTCCGAGTATCTACGGCACCATCTTATGAATCTCCAAATCCGAAAATGTTGGAAGAATGGTCCCAGAATTCAGCACTCAGCTCTAAAAGAATGTTGGAAATACTTAAGTATGCACGGATTGACCGTGAAGCGATCCTGCTTCAAATCAAGGAATTAATGGAAGACCTTACAAGCAACATGGAAACACCAGCGCTCAATAAGGCAATAGAGACACTCAAATATCACCTAAAGAAATAAGAGTATGACATCAAGGCGAGAAAGCAAAGGAAGTTGAACAGAGACTATGCAGATTATGAAAGCGGGAGAATACTCACGTTCAGTAAAAAATATGATCATTTATATGCCACCAACATCAATTCAAAACCTGCACACGATGAACCATCAGCAAGTTCTATCTCAGATATATCATCAACCAGTGGCAGTGAATCCGATGTTACAACTAATAGTGGCATTGATCAAGACCAACAAATTAGACCAGCCAATTTTTTAGACGATTACAGACATATGCGCAGGGGTCGGATAACGACAAGGGACACCTCATTACCAAAACAGAGAGGCCGGGGTCGGGCCGAGGCAGAGGAAAAGAAGAAACAGGAGACGAAGGATCAAACAGCGCTGGCAGAAGAGGCAAAAGACTAGGCGGGATGGGAAACAACAGGACCCGCGCCGGATTGAACCAATGATGGATATGAATATGGTTAATAAAACTATAATCAATCTCTCTAAAAGACCCCTGAAGGACACAGAGAAACAGATACTGTGTCTAGGACTTTCTTTTTGCCCTTCATCTGTTTTTAACTACACAGACACTAGGATGGATCTTTTTACATTTGTTAGAAAACTTAAACTGAGGAAGTGGCAAGAATTGAAGAGAATTGACACCTATAGACATGTATCCAACAGGCAGTCATATACAACAGATGAGTTAACCATAGGAGACATTGATACTTTAGCCACTATGCTAGAACTCCATGAAGGGTCTGAAGATGGGAACATGGGAACCAGTGGGACACAAATCCTTACTGACTTAGGAACGACCTTTGATACGTCTGCTAATTCCCATTTTAAACCTCGTTCAACTTTTCTTCCCAACCTACCACATGATGGAATTGATACATTCCATGAAAATGTAACTAAAGCGCTCATGGAATACAGACAGAAAAAATATAAGCAACAAGGTCAAAACAATAACCTCACCTTTAACCAGCGAAGAGTGCTTAAAGAATTGGCGGATGACAATGACATTGCCATCCGCCCAGCTGACAAGGGAGGTAATATTGTGATCTTAGATAGAGAACAATACAGCAGTGAGGCCCAACGTCAATTGAATGATCACAATTTCTATGCACGCATTTCCCAAGAAAGATACCAGGACAGTATTACCAACATTTGGGATAAATTGCTGGAATGGAAAGATAAGGGTATTTTAACATGGGACGAGTATTGTTATCTTAAGAGGGATTATCCCATTCTTCCTGTGTTATATCTTTTACCTAAAGTGCATAAAGATTCCAACAATCCCCCTGGTAGACCTATTGTTTCATCCAGGGGCAGTGTGACGGAACACCTGTCCAAATACATAGACCATTTTTTGAGGGAATTTGTCATCAATCGCCCCAGTTACATTCGTGACACTAAGGATTTTCTTGTTAAAATACAAGATATTGAGTGGTGTGAGGATTTTATGTTCATCATATTGGATGTGCATTCTTTTTACACTATTATTGATCACCAACAGGGTCTGACGGCATGTAAACACTTCCTCAAAAGGAGGTTAGTGAGATACTGGGAGCACAGTAATATCATCCTTGACATGACCAAGTTCTGTTTAATTAACAACATCTTTCTCTTTGACGGTGAGTTGTACATCCAGACCACCGGTACTGCGATGGGTTCATGCTTTGCTCCTAGTTTCGCGAATCTGTTTATGGGACTATGGGAGGAAGATATTGTTAAGGATCCTGGTTTCTCTCTAGATTTTGGACGGGTGGTCACGTGGCTTTGCTACATTGACGACCTGTTCATTGTGTGGAGGGGCTCGAAGCCTGAAGCTAGAGATTTTATCAGCAGACTAAATTCCAATGACCGGAAGATCCTTCTCACTGGGAGCATTGATAAAAGACAAGCAAAGTATCTTGATGTTAAACTTGAAATCCTTAACAATACTATTCACACTACTGTGTTCCGCAAGGTCACAGCTGGCAACATCATCCTTCATGCCCTCAGCAGCCACCCAGAAACACTCAAATGGAGCATTACGTATGGGGAACTGCTGAGGGATAAAAGGAACTGCAATACTGAGGAGGGTTTCAGGCAGGAAAGCTGTGCCATGTTGCAGAGATTTAAAGAGAGGGGTTACACCAACTTGGTCCTTAAGAAGGCCAAAGAGAAAGTAGAAAAAGTGAACAGAACGGACACGTTGACAGATAAAACAGATCCGATTGACAACACCGAAATAGGCGATACTAGAATCATACTTACATATCATTCCAACACCAAGGACATCAGACGCATTATTGCGAAGAATTGGAACACACTTAGAAATGACAATACTATTGGTGAAACTATACAAGACCTAGCATTACTTTCTAAAGAAGTAGGACTATGAGGGATTATCTTGTACATAGTGATATCACTAGATATACCATCAATAGAGATCACAACCTACAGGGATTTTTTCCCTGTGGACACTGTAAAGCGTGTAAGAATAGTAGATTTTGCAAAGAAGTCACTATAGGCACATACAAGAAAACTATCACAATTTGTTACATGCAGCACCACCTTTGTGATCTATGGTATTATGTGTCCTTGCAAACTATGGTATATCGGTAGTACCACTTTAATGGCTAAAAAGCGCATACTGGAACATATGCGAGCCATTACCAACAAGGACCCCAAATATCCTGTTGCCAGGCACTTTCAGGCCAAACATTACTCTGACTCATCTGTTCTTAGTTACTACATATTAGAACAAATCAACAGAAACCCCAGGGGTGGAGACAGAACATTGAGACTTCGACAGAAAGAATCCTCCTATATTGTTGATTTTCAGACTAAGACATCGGGGGGCTTAATCAGGATGAAGAATTGGCCATTCATTTGAGAACATCCTAACCACTCACTGATTTTATCTCTCAGGCTCTTTTTCCTTTCAGGCTCTGTTATTTAGTGCTCTTACTTGCAGATTTCTCTCCTTGTTGTCCATTTCCTTTCTGCCTCCATAGCAGCATTGTGACAGATATGATCTAATTTGTACTAAGATCCCCATTTTCTTTGGGGTCTTTGTTTTGAATTCCACATTATTTTTGTTTCTGTTTTTCAGGAGGAAAGGAAGGGATCCACTTCACCAGACTTCACTTAACAGCACGAGTCACCTACCCTTTTCTTCGTTGTGCACTACAATTGGTTGGTAATGTCACTTCACTTGATTTACTTTGCAAAAGATAAGGCGGATCTCTGCCTTGCTTTAGTCAGCCTATTTTGCATACATCAAATCTCCCTCACATCGGTAGACAGTTGTCATTGTATGAAAAATTTACTTTGAAAACCTCCCATTTGAACTGTTTTCATGGCGCTTGCTTATGTTAGTGGATTTCACCACAGAATCTCCATATTATATTGGGTTCTCACATGAGGACTGACATTTTTTCATATGGATTTGCTTAGAGAGCCTATATCAGGACACTTGTCCTTTATTAATTGCGCTCTTTTGTGATAGTCATAGGTAATATTATGACTTTCACGTGTAATGCATCGAGGCAGATGACAGGTGAATTATCTCACTTGAGACGTAATATTTTCACGCATCACATCATTTGCATTCTTGCTATTTTTATACATCATGAAAAACCATGCTGCCCTTTCCTCTTACTTTTTACATCGTATATGTTGACAGTTTCAACACATTTGTTTGATTTATAACATATGTTTTGAACGCATCAGGATATTACAATATGGCTGCGTGAATTTCGCTGGTATACCATTTCCTGCATTAGATGCCATGTGACACCATGTAACCAATTAAGATTCGTTTGTTGGGGGTGTGACTTTCATACTCAATGCATTGAGGCATCTGATAGGTGAATAGTTTCACTAGCGACACTACATACCTACGTATAGCATTATTAGCATTTGCGCAATTTTGATATATTTTGCAATACTTTGTTGTCCTTTTTCTGTTTACACCGTACATGTTGAGTTTCAATGCATTTGTTTGTTCCACAAATGTGTTTTGAGCATATTAGGATATTACAATATGGCTGCGTTATTTTCGTTGACAAAGCATTTCCTGTATTAGATGCCATGTGACTATTTAACCAACCACGATGCACTGTATGTTACATGTGACCAAGACTACGGCTGTAGTCGAAACGCGTCATGTAATTAAAACGCTTTAACCAACTGTGATGACCTGATTCCTCTATCATGAGAGCGCATTTGCTAACGAACTACTTTTTTATGGTGAAGAGCAGCTGTTGATATATATATATATATATATGCTTGAAAAGTCCTGTCCGCCGAATTGAGAGGCGGAAAACCTCAGGCACGGACCTCCCAACTCCTCGAAGACAGAAATTACGGACTCCCACACCGAATTAGTGGGTAATGCAGTGCAATTTTATTTTCAGCATGGATGAGTGCTAGGACCAGTGTCCTCCATGACGGGTTTCGCTCCTCCTGGGAGCTTGATCACATGATGCGTCTCCGATTACTGACTGATTTAAAGTGAAATATAAGCACAATTAGCTATAAAAAACAAGCCAACTGTTTGTCAGTGAACACAAATAACAGAAATAGGCTACAGCACTCAAACTGGTCATAGATACATGAAATATGTACACGCTGAAAATCTTGTAATTCCGATAAATAAAAGAGGTAAAAATATATCTAAATGTGCACATACAATCTAGCAGCTGGTAAAATATCTACATAGTGCAGTTAAAAATAATATGTAAAGTCAACAAGAAATGGTAAAAACATATCAGCTCATGGTCAATAGAAAAATGCAATGACAAGGAGAATCATTTTTGTTCATAGTAAATACCAAGAACTACATATGAATAACTGGTCAGTGCATTTTTAGAGGCAAATAGGTTATAAGTGCATTGAATATTTGCATAGTGCAATAAATGACAACCTTTAACAATTACCTAATCAAAAATATCAGAGCCTTACCAAAGCTGTTACAGGGAGACTGAACATAATAAATGCCAGAAAAATATTGCGACGCTTAAATTAGACCATCTCTTATATGTACATTCAGCGGTAATTGATAAAGTGACCATAATTCATATATGTTCATTTAAAAGCCAAATTCATAATAACAATGTTATAAAATATTTCAAATCATCACACAATTAAATCAGACTAAGGTACAGATAAATAAATACAGTACGGTTCAGAAAATAGCAGCAGAGACATTCCATAATAAAGTGCAAGTGCAAAATTATATTGGAAGAAACCAATCTCATGACAGTATCACTGAACAGAGCAAAACTGAAGGCTACTGACATTGAGTATACCTCCTGTTGACCTGATCTTGTTCACAAACTATATATCCTAATCTATAGACAGTGCATCTGTATAAGTCAATGAATTGTTTATATGAATCAAATGATGGTAAGAGAAAGAAAGTGCCATATGCCTATCAAGTGCTAAATAGTGCTGTGCAAAAGTGGTATTGTGCAAATAGATAAATTATCAAACAACGTGAGGCAGATAGCATGGATTACCTAAACTTAGGCAATTCCAAAGTGCAAGTGCAGAATATAGTCGCATGTCTGAATGTATAAAAGAATAAATATATACATTCATAGATTTAAAAATCTAAAAACATATTTTTTATCATTTATACACTGATGAACTAACAAATTTGATGTCAAAACAGTTCAAAGATGGGAAAAAAGCTCTAGAGAAAATTGTGCAGGTCCTCATTCATGTTAAGGCCATTTGGAGCTCGTGTATCGAGAGCTAAGATAAAGTGAGATTCACTCTGTCTCAAAAGTTTGTCTCGATTCCCACCCCGGCCGGGGTTGGGGACCGAACCTAAAACAGTGTACTCCAAGTCTTATTGTGTACAGACTTAAAGTGCCTGGCCACCGGATAGTTGCGGTCAGAATTCACGATGGCCCTAACATGTTGGAGAATACGCCTATGTACCGGAAGCTTGGTGCTGCCGATATAGTCAAGATTACACGTGCACCTCAGTTTGTAAATAGCATAATCAGAACGGCACGTTAGATGTTGTTGGATGGCATACAGATTATCACTAAAAGCGGTTTTATAGTGTGTACCATTTTTGGCAAACGTGCACGCTCTGCAAGAACTACATTAAAAAAAACGGTTTTGGTAAGCCAGGTCTTAACCGGTTTCACCTCAGGCATCGATTTAACAAGAGCATCCCTCATAGAGGGTGCTCTTCTGAAGGGGATTGCTGGCAATTTTGGCAAAATAGGACCAAGAATGCTATCAGTCATAATGATTGGCCATTCTGAGTAGATAATCTTACGAATAGCCTGTTCTTGTAAGCTAAAACTAGTGATAAGCCGAATTGGGTGCACAGTTTTTTCTGAAAATTCAATGTCAGTATCATCACTGAGATGTGGCTGTAGTAGAGCCTCCCTTTGCTTATCATTAGCTTTATTTAAAGCTGAGGTAAGTTGTTGTCTACAATAGCCTCTATCAAGGAATCGCTGAAATGCTTCCATTTGACACATTTTGGAGACTGACTCTGAACTACAAATTCTGCGAATACGTATGAACTCTCCATAGGGTATGCTGTTAATGAGGTGTCGTGGATGTGCACTGTCTGCATGGAGTATCGAATTACCAGCAGGGGTCTTTCTATGTAGATCAGTATGAAGAACACATCCAAAAATTCAACCATAGAAGCATCAATTGAAGCTGTAAAGATCAAGTTACTTACCTTCGGTAACGATGTATCTGTAAGAAACATTAGTTAGTTAGATTCCTCACCTTAGAATATCCCCAGTCAGACTGGATCCGGAAGATTTTTCGTCAGCAATACCCCTTGCGCGTCGCTAGGCGTCGTCTGCGGCTCCGCGTCCGTCGTCGGCGTCGGAATGACGTCGGAGTACTTAGACGCCGCCCTCGCGCGCAGACGTCAGTTCTTGTACATAGCTTTCCGCGCCAGGAACGCAGAGCCATGCAAAGACCGACACTGGTGCCAAAAATAAAATCTAGGGGCCTGAAAAGGATAACCTTAACCCTAGATGTCAGTTCGCAGAACGGGGAGGATGGGTGGGTCGGTGAGGAATCTAACTAACTAATGTTTCTTATAGATACATCGTTACCGAAGCTAAGTAACTTGTTCATCTGAAAGAAACACGTTAGTTAGATTCCTCACCTTAGAATAGATACCCAAGCAATACCATCCCCGGTGGTGGGTCTGCGAACCAAGATCACACCAGAAAGTCCTGGAGGACAGAACGGCCAAAGAAGCCATCCCTCCGGACTTGGCTGTCAAGGCAATAATGCCTGGCAAACGTGTGTAGCGAAGCCCACGTCGCCGCCTGACAGATGTCCTGCAAAGGGACACCCCGTCCCAAAGCAGTAGTAGCCGCTGTGGCCCGAGTAGAATGGGCGCGCAGCCCAACAGGAGGGTCCTTTTTTGCCAAGGAGTAACAAATTTTGATGCACAAAACGACCCACCGAGAGATGGTCCGTTTGTGCACAGCTTTCCCCTTCTTAGCACCCACGTATCCAACGAAAAGTTGGTCGTCCACCCAGAACTGCTTTGTGCGGTCCAAATAAAAGGAGAGCGCACGTTTTGGGTCCAGACGGTGGAGCCTCTCTTCCTCTTTGGAAGGATGCGGAGGCGGAAAGAAGGTGGGCAAGGTGACAGACTGCCCAAGATGAAATGGAGTCACCACTTTCGGAAGAACGGAGGGACGAGGCCGAAGGACAACCTTGTCCGGATGAACAGAGAGAAAAGGAGGCTTTGAAGATAAAGCCTGGAGCTCACTCACCCGTCTAGCCGAGGTGATGGCTACCAGAAAAGCAGTCTTAAGAGTCAGAAGACGAAGAGGACAATTGTGAAGAGGCTCAAAGGGAGCGCACATCAGGAATGTCAAGACAAGATTCAAGTCCCACTGAGGCATTACAAAAGGGACAGGAGGGAACGTGTGAGTAATGCCTTTTAGAAAGCTTGTAACTACAGGGGACTTGAAAAGAGAAGGCTGATCAGGAAGCCGCAAGAAGGCAGAGATGGCAGCAAGATAACCTTTGAGTGCCCAGGGCAGAGCCCTACCGGGCCAAAGAAAGAAGAAAGAGGAGAACCTCAGAAAGAGGGGCGGAAAGGGGATCCACAGCCTTTGCTGTGCACCATGCCACAAATTTGTTCCACCGGCAGGCGTATACCGCCTTTGTGGAGGGACGCCTGGCTGCCAGAATGATATCACAGACTTCAGGAGGCAAGTCAAAGGGCATCAACTGCCGCCGCTCAATCTCCACGCATGGAGGTGGAGGCTGGACAGGTTCGGGTGGAGGACCGTCCCCTGCTGCTGCGACAGAAGATCCTCCCGAAGGGGCAGACGTATCGGAGGATCGGTCAACATACTGAGTAGCTCGGGATACCAGTACCTTCGTGCCCAATCCGGAGCCACCAAGATGACTTGGGCCCGGTCGTGCCTGATCTTCTTCAGCACTCTGGGCAGAAGTGGTATAGGCGGAAAGGCGTACAACAGACCGCAACTCCACTCGTGACGAAAAGCGTCGCCTAGCGAGTGCCGCCTTGGAAATTCCAACGCGCAGAACTGCTGACATTGCGCGTTCTCTTCGGTGGCGAATAGATCTAACCAAGGCTCTCCCCACTGCTGAAAGAGACCATGCGCCACTTCGGAGTTCAGACGCCATTCGTGATCCATCATGCACCGGCGGCTGAGTTCGTCTGCTCTGGCGTTCAGAGAGCCCGCCAGATGTTGAACCACTAGGGTGACGCCCTGGTGTTCCAGCCACGTCCAGAGGCGCAGAGCCTCCTGACAAAGGGTCCACGACCCCACCCCACCCTGTTTGTTGCAATACCACATGGCGGTGGTGTTGTCCTTGAACACCTGCACGACACTGCCCCTGACAGAGGGAAGGAAGGCTTTCAGTGCAAGCCGGATTGCTCTCAGCTCCAAAAGACCGATATGGAGACGAGACTCCGCCGGAGACCAGAGGCCTCTGATCTCCGCCTCTCCCATATGGCCACCCCATCCCAGGAGGGACGCGTCCGTCACTACGACATGCTCCGGTTGGGGAAGGGAGAGGCTTCTGCCCATGACCCAATCGCGGTCCGTGAGCCACCACTGCAACTGCCGTGCAGTGCCCTCCGAGATCAAGACATGGTCGGACAGGTTGCCGTGATGCTGGGCCCACTGAAACTTCAGGTCCCACTGCAGAGCCCGCATGCGCCGCCTGGCGTGATGCACTAGTAGGATGCAGGAGGCCATCAGCCCCAGAAGCCGCAACACTAGCCTGACAGAAACCCAGGATAGAGGCCGAAAGATGGGAATCAGGGCCTGTATATCCCGGACCCGCTGTTCCGGTGGATGGACCCGGAACCGCGCCGAATCGAGAACCGCTCCGATGAAGAGGAGCTTCTGAGAGGGGCTCAGGTGTGACTTCGGCACGTTGATGGAAAATCCCAGGAAATGCAGGAGATCCGCCGTAGTCTGGAGGTGGGAGACGACTGCCTGGGGCGAGCCCGCCTTCAACAACCAGTCGTCGAGATAGGGGAAGACTGGAACCCCTGATCTGCGCAGATGAGCTGCGACCACCGCCATCACTTTCGTGAACACCCGAGGGGCACTGGTGAGGCCGAAGGGGAGCACGGTAAACTGAAAGTGCTCTGGGCCCACCGTGAACCGCAGGTAACGCCGGTGGGCCGGCAGGACGGGGATGTGGAAATATGCGTCCTGCAAGTCCAACGCTACCATCCAGTCTCCGGGGTCTAGGGCAGCTAGAACCTGAGCCAAAGTTAACATCTTGAACCTTTCCTTCCGGAGGAAGGTATTGACGTTCCGGACGTCCAAGATAGGGCGTAGGCCCCCTTTGCCCTTCTTGGGAACCAGAAAGTAGTGGGAATAACAACCACGACCTACTTCTGGGCTCGGAACGCGCTCGACGGCCCCCTTGGCCAAGAGGGCCGAAACTTCCTCGTGGAGAAGATTCAAATGATCCCCCGAGATACGGTAGTGCTGCAGTGGCATGGCTGGAGGGGTCGTCTCGAAGGGGAGGGAGTAGCCCCTTCGGACGATTTGCAGCACCCACCTGTCCGATGTGATGGACCGCCAGTGGAGCAGGTGATGGCGAACTCTGCCGCCCACTGGCGTGGAATGGGCCTGAAAGCTCGGACTAGGAAGGCTTTGAGGCAGATGCTGCCGGGGTGGATGTGGGCTGACCTCGTCGTCCTCCAGAACCGCCTCGGCGGAAACCACGTCCGCGACCGCGCGCAGGTTGGTTCTGCGGCTGGTGGCTAGGCGCACGTGAGGAGGCACCCCTTCCTTGGCCACGAAAGGGGCGAAAGGCGGAAGTTTGCGACCGCGGGGACGAGAGGCCCAAGGACTTGGCCGTAGCCCGGGAGTCCTTAAAGCGATTCAGCGCACTGTCCGCTTTCTCGCCAAAAAGGCGAGTGCCATCAAAGGGCATGTCCATGAGAGTGCTCTGGACATCGCCCGAAAATGACGTGGACCGCAGCCAGGCGTGACGTCTAAGCGCCACTGTGGTAGAAATGGCCCTACCCAGCGAGTCCGTGGTGTCCAGCCCACATCGTATAGCATGTCGCGCGGCATCCCTCCCATCGGCCAGAGCCTGGGTAAGTCGTGTCCGGACCTCCTCCGGACACAGGGGCAGCGCGTCCTCCACCGCATCCCACAGAGAGTGGGAATAACGGTCCAAGAGACAAGCGGTGTTCAAAGACCGCAGGCCCAAACTAAGGGAGGAGAACAGCTTCTTGCCAAACTGTTCTAGTCTCTTGGAATCCCGGTCCGGCGGGGCGGTCGGGAAAGAGGATTGGGAGGTGGAGGCCTGGATAACCAGGCTCTCAGGGGTAGGGTGTTGGGACAGAAAACTGGGGTCGCCCGGAGCAGGGCGGTGGCGCCTGGCGACGTTCCGGTCCACAGGAGGAACTGTGGAGGGCTTGGACCAGGTGCCCTGCAGAACGTCAATGAGGGCCTCATTGAATTGCAGCAGAGGCTCAGTGGAGCTTGCTGCAGACTGAAGCACCTCAGTAAGGACGTTAGTCCTCACAGCCACGGCAGGCAGCTCGAGCCCAAGGGCTGCGGCCACCTTGCGCAGCACCACAGAGAAAGCAGCGCCCTCCTCCGAAGCCACAGTCGGAGGAGAGACAAATCCAGTGTCTGGAGAGGTATCCAGGCCACTGGCCTCCCCCAGTTCATCTGCCCAGTCCTGGGACAGTTGAGCCTGAACGGCCATAGGATCCTCGGATCCCTCCCAGTTGTCCCCATCATCCGACTCCTGGTATAGAGGAGAAAGTAACGGAGCCGGGCGGTAGACATAATGTGTCGGGGGTGGTACCGGTGTCGACGCCGGCGGAGGAGGCGTGACGAGGTCGACCGGCGTCGGCGGGGCCGGAGCCACTGGCAGGCAAGGCAGCCCAGTCGGGTCCGCGGGGCCCGAAGGCGCACCAGCGGGCGCCGACGGCGGAGCCAGATTCCTCATGGCCGAGAGGAAGGCACGGACTTCCGCCGGCGTCGCTTCAGTCCCAGGGACCGGAGGGTATGGGGACGTGCGCGTCGCCTGCGGCTCCGCCGGAGCCGCGGGGGTGGAACCACCCTGACCCTCGGCCGAGTCGCGCGACCGGCGAGGGGAGTCCGAAGAGCGGTGTCGCCTCTTGGACTTCTTGGAATGCTTCGACTTACCCGAAGACTTGGATCCCGACGACCGATGGGGACGTCGGCTGCGGCTCCGCGACCGATCCTTGGACCTCCTCCTGGACCGGGATCGAGAGGCGCGCGGAGCCGAGTGGCGAATCTCGAGAAGCTTACGGGACCGCTCCCGTCTAGCCTTCGAGGTCAGGGCCTTGCAGTCGGAACACGACTCCGCGTCGTGATCGAGGCCCAAGCAGTAAAGGCACCGGCGGTGATGGTCCGTAACCGACATCAGGCGGCTACAGTCAGCACAGGCTTTAAAACCAGGCATCCTACCGGCACCGGAGTCGATTGACAAGATCAAAAAGGATCGAAAAAGTTAGTCAAAAATTGACTAAAGGGGTAGCTCTCCCGGATCTGCGCTTACTGGCGCGGAAAAAAGAAGAACTGACGTCAGCGCGCGAGGGCGGCGTCTAAGTACTCCGACGACGTCATTCCGGCGCACGACGCCGACGACGGACGCGGAGCCACAGACGACGCCTAGCGACGCGCAAGGGGTATTGCTGACGAAAAATCTTCCGGATCCAGTCTGACGCCTGGGGATATTCTAAGGTGAGGAATCTAACTAACGTGTTTCTTTCAGATTCTTAAGTTTAAATCATTAACATGGATATCTTATATGAATTTTAGGGCATCCTCCTTAGATCCCTTCCAGATGAGACAAACGTCGTCAATATAGCGCCAATAATGGACTATATGATGGCACCAGAGGTGGTGGGCAGCAGTGAGGACATGCCCCTCCCACCAGCCAACATGTAAACATGAATAGCTTGGGGAGAAGCACGAACCTTATATATACATTTACTTGAAGATGAAGCATCACAAGAAAACAACAGCCAGCCAGGGCAAAAATCTGGATCCCAAAGGATACAATGAGTCACAAAGAAATAAAATATCCAAGAAAGAAGTGACTCAAACAGATAGATTCACCAAAGAACAATATATTAAATATATACATATGTTTAAAATCACTGCATCCAGATGGACTGAACAATACTGACAACACAACCTGATTACTGCATCTCAAGAGCTCTCAGGACTGCATTGATTCCACATTCCAAATGGAATCTTCACTTATGATGCTTTTTGAAAATTCAGCTGTTTCATCTGTGCAGCCACAGAGCAAACCATATTGTACTACCTGAGGAAGGTGGAAGCTGAAACGTTGTAGTGGAAATATATTTTTGTTCTTTGGTGAATCTATCTGTTTGAGTCACATCTTTCTTGGATATATATATATATATATATATATATATATATATATATATATATATATATATATATATATATATATATACATATTTTCAATGAAAAAAACAAAGTTTGAAGGTAAGCTATATTTAGGTGATAATTTAAGTTAAAACACTGTTTTAAGGGAACAAAACCATTGAAATTAACTGCCTATAGTTATAGGTATCACAACAATACCATAGCCGACGCTTTGTCTCAAAAATAGACTTCTTCAGGGCTCATAAAATATTGCATCAGTCCAGAGTTCATAGGAAGAAATTCATGTGTTACTTGTTTCCATGAATAAGGCGTGGTAGCCGGCAGCGCCTCCGTACATCGATTTAAAAGTCAAGTTATCTGAAGTAGTTATAACTCAGCACCTAAAATAACTATAACTTGCGCCATGCCATGCACAGTGTTGTCATTAATGATGTAATTTAAGTTATTGCAGGGATGTTATCAATGATGTCATAGAATATGTCATAGGTGACATAGTATATGAGGTAAATAGCGGTGCATGGCTAGAGCGGCGGGCACCGGCTTCATGTTCTTGTGCCCACTCAGAAGGGAGCAGCTTTCTTTTGAGCTCCCACCACTGTATTCCCTGCCCGCACTCCCTTGGGCAGGGAAACCCAGGGAACTGAGGGGTTGGGGTCTGAGGTACTGCACTGGTTGAGCCCCCAGAGATGTTGTCCCCAGAGCTAAAAAATGGCTCAAGGAGAGGGGCCCTAAAATGTAAAAGTTGGTCCTGGGGAATGGGAACCCCAGTGCCTGTGTGTGGCTCAGAGAGGGGGCTATGGACCCCCACTACAAATGGATCTGCCCAGCAGGATGGGGTCCCTAGGGCCTCCATAAGGCTCGGGAAGGAGGGCTGCACATCACTATCCCAAAATTATATAGCGCGGACACCCTGAGCACTGGTCCCTACAGGGGCCTTATTTCCAAAATGGGGGGGGGGGGGGGGGGGGGGAGATTGTGCTTTTTTTTTTAATTAGCTGGACTGCAGATTCTTTATGGATCTATGGTCCTGTTTAAAACAAAAACAACATTTTTCACCCAGGGACTCAACCCAGGTCTAGGAGGCAGGGTATCCCTACCCTACATCTTTTTTTTAAAAACTTTTTTTCAGGGCAGGGGACTGAGTCACTGAGGCCTAAAATAGCTGATGCCACATCTTTGTTTATATGGTGGCTGCAAATAAGGTCTTATCTTTAGATTTGTCATCTCTACAACTCCCATGATCCATTGCGAACAGCTCAATCAGTCATGAATATAGAGTACTTGCACGTAGGCTGACATGCGTAATTCCATTCACCTGTGAAGTCAGTTTTGTTCTAGAGTGGAGCTGAAGAAGTGAAGCTTTATGGCTGCCGGTTTTGGCAGCATTTCTATTTTTTTCCATTAAATGGAACTGTGGATTTTGGTGGCCAAAGGAGGCCTGCTTTTTATATCATCCTCAAGTTTCCTGTTATTGTAACAGGGAAGGATTTCTCTGTTGGTTCTTCATACACACCAGCTGGTGTGTTTTCATTTTATGAAGCACAAGGAGTGCTTGATTTATGTGAATTCATTTCTTCTTCGTGGAAGTCTCAAGACCTTTTCCACTCTACAAGCAGAGTGTGCTGGGCTTCCCACATTATACAGATAAGTGACTATTTGATTTTTTGCTATAAGATTATTGTGCTGCTGAATCACCAAGTGTTTTTTTTACTTCCTGCTTTTTTCCTAAACTCCCAAAATACAAGACTGGTTCACCTATTTTTTGTAAGAGGAGTATTTCCCTTGTGACATTTAAACTTGGGAGATAAATGAACACTTGCCTTTAACATTTTCTTTTGTGAGCAAATATTATTTACCTAAAGGTATTTTGCTTTTGCTGATTTTGGTTCCTTGGCTGCATATTTCCCATCACAGAAAACAAAGGATTTTCTGAATCTAATGTTTGGTGACATTTTTTGGTTCCTTGATGAGAATATTCATCATTGACAAACATACATGGGATTTTCAGTGTGTGCATGGTAAGTATGAATTTATATATAACACGTGTACTTATACACGTATACTAGTACCTCAAAGGTTTTAATTGAGGATTTTTTAATTTACTTGTGATTCATTTGTATTGCAGCATTTTTGTACAAATCAGCATGGAAGGATGAATGAGACTGAATGTGGTGCATAAGGAAATTCATTGGTTCCATAAGACAGCACCCCATATGATAGGTATTTTTCACAGCAAAACTATTCACATAAGCTATCTTTTAAAAGCAGTGAGAGTGGAGACCTTAATTGTCTTTATCTTTTCAGGTTTCCTTCCTGGCAGTTGCCTTCCCCACTACCCTTTCCCTCACTCAATCACTCCAAGCTTCTGTGCCTTTATGGTATGTGGAATTGGGGATATTGAGAGGTGGACCCAATCTGAGCATCGTTCTGATCCCGAGGAGCCCATATGCATACATAGCCAAAACCTGACAGCTATTAGCAAACCAAAAAATACATTTCCATGGCAATGTGGTCCCAAATATAACTATCCAGTGTCAAACCTGATTCTGGATTATTTCTCTGTATTCCTCAAATGATTATCCAACAAGCTCTTAAAGAAACAACTGTTTTCCAATGATTCATGAATACAAGTAGCAAGGTCCTGGCTGCAGCGCCATTTGGTCAAAATTGCCTAGCAAGGATGCGGTGGAACACTAGAAAACTTATACCCAATGATTCAAAATGGTTGTTACCATCTCACAAATACGAGAGTTCAAGGATTCAAGGGAATGATTATGTTACTTACCCTGTTAGCATCTGTTTGTGGCATTGTGTGCTGTAGGTTGACATACTCTGCATACACCTGCCATCTAGTCTTGAGCTTGGAATTGTGCAACTTGATTTTCTTCGAAGAAGTCTTTCGAGTCATGAGGTAGAGTGACTCCTCCTCTTGGTGATATTACACATGGGTATTGATTCCTTTGTTAGATTGTTTTCCAGCAGGCAGGTGAGAAAGGAGTGTAAGGAAAGGATGAGAATAAAGGTGTCCATGCCAAGAAAAGTAGTTAAAACATGACTGCAATGGCCAGAAGCGCCCAGGGCGGAGGGATGGCCCATGTGAATCCACAGCACTACATGCCACGAACAGATGCTTACACAATAAGTAACAATTTGTTCGATGGCATGTATGGCTATAGATACACATGCTCTACATAGACTGTGAAGCAGTCCCTCCTAAGAAGCCGTGGAGGTTGCAGTAGTTTGAAAAAGGTTATGTAGCACTGCCTGACCTACATTGGTTTGTTGGCATGATAGCACATCTACACAGTAGTGTTTAGTAAATGTTCTGCATTCTCTGTGAAGCAGTCCCTCCTAAGAAGCGGTAGCTATCTTGTGGGAGTTGCGGTAGTTTGCAAAAGGGCATGCAGCTCTGCCTGACCTACATTGGCTTGTTGGCGTGCTAACAATTTTACACAGTAGTGTTTAGTAAATGTATGTGGTGCAGACCATGTAGCTGCTTTACAAATTTCAGCAATGGGGATATTACCTAAGAAAAATACATAGTTGCTCACTTTTTATGAGTAGTGTGCGCTCTGGGAGTTACAAGTAAAGCTTTTTTGGCTCTAATATAGCAAGTTTGAATGCATTCAACTATCCATCTGGGTATGCCCCATTTTTATGTGGGGGTAACAGAGCGAGATTGGGCTTGGCTATCCCTAATGGTGTGTTGAGGATTGCTCCCACCTATGGTTGAAGTTGAAGTTGAAGAGGTTGAAGGTGGAACTTGGGGACATTGATGGTGTACCCCAATTTGTGGAGATGTCAGCTGTATGTGTTGCTGACACTGCAAATGGCTATTGGCTTTGATTAGTTAATCATCGAAGTATGGGAATACATGAATGCTTTGGTCAACGCACATGTGCTGCTATCTCTGCTAGCCACTTTGTAAGGACCCTTGGTGCTGAGGTGAATTGGTAGTGTTTTCTTGCTATCACAAACATAAAGTATACGCGATGAGAAGGATGAATTGTATATGGAAATAGGTGTCTTTTAGGGCCAAAGTAGCCATAATGTCGCCTATCCGTGGAAGTGAAATTACATCTTCTAAAGTGACCATGTGAAAGTGTTCTGGTAGGATGTCGTATTTGAGAGGTCTGATCTAGTTTTGGTCTCAGTGACCCGTCCTTCTTTGGAATTAGAAAGTACAGTGTGTTGCTGCTGAGGGGGAACTGGCAATATAGCCCCTTTAAGAAGAGTGGCTTGGACCTCTTGTTTCAGAAGCGTTAGGTGATGTTGTAACTAGGCCCGGGCGTAGTTTGCGGAGTTTTGCTACACGGAACTCTGCGAAGTTACAAAATAACTGCGTAGTTCCGCGAGTGGCGAAGTGCAGTGTGAACTGCAGTTTGTGCTGGTATTCCTGCTGCTCGGGTAGAAATTCTACCCGAGCGGCAGCTCGCGCTCGCGAACTTACCATTCGTGATCACGAACTTACCGTTTGTGATCGTGAGTGGGGAAAAAACCCAGCTGCACATCGCAAAGTGGAGTTTTCTGCACTCTGCGAGCTCCGCAAAGTTTACCGCCCAGCCCTAGTTGTAACAATCTGTGATTGCGAGGTGGAAAGGTGAGTGTTGTGGTAATAAGCTCCAGACAGTAGCCGTGTTGGATAATGGCTACTACCCATTGGTCTGTTGTGATGGTTTTCCAGACCAATTGAAAGGACTGTAATCTTCCTCCGACAGGTGTTGTGAGATCAGGTGGGAAGGATGGGGCAGTCACTGTTTGAAAGTGTAGGCTGCACTTCGTATTGATGCACACTCTACCTTTCCTCTGTTATTATTGCCTCTAAAGGAGGCTATATACAATTCTTTAGTGTTTGTGAACTGTCCCTGCTTTTTGCTGGGAAGTGGAGGCATCTGTGGGAAAGTATTTGTATTCACCCTTGTAGGTTGTGAAAGCAACCACAGAGTCTGCAGAGCTCCCATTGCTTTAGTGGTGTCAAAATCCTTTTTCACCTTATCTAAAAAAGAGTCCACTTGAGATCCAAATAAATGTTCCTTATCACAAGGCATGTTCAAAACTGGCTGTTGAACATCCGGTTTAAAACCTGAGACTGGTGTGTATCCTCAGCAGTATAGCGGTGTTAATGCCACTAGCAGTCTGCTGCATCTAAGGCACATCTGATGGAATTATTAGTGATAGCCTGACCTCTGCTAACAACTTGCAGACCTCTTTTTTTGTTCTTCGGGGAGATACTGCAGCAATTCTTCCATTTCATCCCAGTGGGCCCGATCATAATTTGCAAGTAGGGCTTGGGAGTTGCCAATGATTGGCTGCTTGAGCTGCAACATGTTTCCTAGCAGCATCAATGCATTTGCTCTCCTACTCAGGAGGTGTGGTATCCCCAGTTGCTTGATTATTTGCTGGTTTACAAACTGTGGTAGCAACAATGGAATATGGTGGGATCTGGCTGCGTATATAAAGTGAGTCTGAGGGAACCGATTTATATTTCTTATCAACTTGTGGGGTTATCACTCGGGCACATATTAGCTCTTTAAATATGTCATCCATGTGCCGTAACATGCCTGGAAGCATGGGCAGAAACTGAGTCCTTATGGGTGGATGACAGTGTGTCAAAGAGGAAGTCTTGTTCTAGAGACTCCCTATGAAGTCGTACTTCATGATAGGTAACTGCCCTGGCAATTATATTTTGGTACGCACTAGCAGCTTTATGTAGTGAAGGGTGAGGGGGTAAAAATCTAGGTCACTGGGAGTTATGGGGTCTGTGTCAGAAGTCCCAAGGATTTGGGTCCCCTAATGGTTTTCCTAAACCCCCTGTAGGTGAATCTGGAGGTGTATTATCTAGGGTGTTGTGATGTGGAGGACAAGGAGAAGATGGTGGAGGTGATGGTAATGAAGGAGGTGGTGGTGGCGGAGGACGATGTGCAGGGCTAGTAGCCTTGTCTTTAGACCTCTTTTTTTGGAGATACAGGAATGTCCAAGGCCTCCTCAAATTGTAACTGCTTCTTAGGACAAGGAGAGGCTATAATTTGCTCTGTGCCTACTTGAATTTTTATTTGTATCTGTTTAATGTCCATCTTTTCAAGAATTGGCTTGACCGGGGACATAGACTGCACAATGCTTTGAGAGTTTCGGTCGATTTCGGAATTGGGGCTTTAGATAATTTCTTTTTCGGCACCAAAAAAGTTGAAGACAGCTTCCGTATCGGTCAAGGCGGCTTACTGGAGACCGAAGAATGCGCTCGATCGGAGGAGGTCAGTGCCGAAGACGAAGGCTTACGGGCCAGATGTTCGACCTGCCAATTAGCGAGTCGCAAATTGTGTCGCATTTGCTACTCGCAATCTGCGACTCGTGAATTGAAATGCACAACAGTGTCTCAGACACTGTTTGTGATTCCTAATGGGGTCGCAACTTGCATGCCACATTAATATCAATGAGGCAGGCGCAATTTGCAACCCCTTTAGGAATGGCTAGCATTCACAAGGATGGTGGCCTGCTGGGGTCAGCAGACCACCATGTCTGTGACTGCTTTCTTAATATAGCAGTTTTTTAATAAAAATGCAGCCCATGTTCCTTTAAGGAAAACGGGATGCATTTAATGAAGAAAAATGAAACTTTTCAGTTTCATTTTTTTAAAGGCAGGCAGTGGTCTCTGGGACCACTGCCTGCTCTTAAAAAATATTTTACCACATACTTACAAAGGGGAAGGGGTCCCTTCAGGACACCTTCACCTTTGAGAGTGATTTATCACCTACTTGAAGTAGGTGGTAAACTGCGAGTGTTTTGCGGTCGCAAATGCGGCCGCAAAACATTAGAACATAGCATGTAGACTCGCTCTTAGGAAGGGTATCCCCCTTCCTAATAGCGAGTGTTGCAAATGCTTTTTTGTGAGTCAGTGACTCACAAAATAGCATTTGTACATGCTATTACCCTTTTTTGTGGCCGCAAACAGGAGGATCTCCCGTTTGTGGCCGCAAAAAAGGGTCGTACATCTGGCCCTTAATCTTTAGAACAGTTTTCAGTGCCGGGCCCAAAGGCGGGTCATCCAAAATACCTTTTCGGATCCGACCATGGACAGATGTCAGTGGCGGTCTGCCTACCTCTAGAAATGGAAGGAGAACTCTTTATTTGGAGCAGGGACTCGGGCAACAGTACTCAGACGTTGCAGTCGGCCTCATGGTGATCTGACAACAGACAAAAGTTACACATCTGGTGTTGATAAGTGTGTGTGTGATGGAAACACCGAGATTCCATCCCGGCTCGATACGGAAAATGCTGAGGATTCCAAGATGGCCACCGAGTCACCCTTGACCGGAAGCAGTGGTGACGGTCTAGACGTTGCGCCTCCTAATGCCGGAACCATAGACTGGGATAAAGGAAGAATCCAACAGTCTTTCGTGTGGCATCCAACAACAAGAGGTGCAGCAAGCAGACGGAGCGAGCGGAGGAGAGGACCGACGCGAGTTTCAGAGGAGAGAACACCCCGCGGAACACAACGGAAGGAGGCAGCCAGACGGGCAGATCTACAGAGACAGAAGAAGACTCCGACAAACGCGAACGGGACCGGCTCTCCAGGAAGGGATCAGGAGGCAGGTTCTCCCCGTTCCACGGCCCCGGAGGGTCGTAGATACAGGCAAGTGACGTCCACACGCCTGTTTTCTTTTAAGGAGTGGTGGGCAGGACGAAGGGCCACAGCAAACTGAGCACCTTGAATGTCCCTCAACCCAGGCCTTGCACAGTTAGGGACGCTGGTGGTGGTACACACATCCCTATTTCCCCCTCCCCCGTGTACAAAAGAACCGGTGTCTAAAGACCCTCTTTCTTTCTTTCTTTTGTTTTGCGCTACCCTGACCTTCCCTCAGAGTCCTTCGGCCCAGGCCAGACAGCCCCACAACTACGGAGCAGCTACAGAGGCAACCAGACTGCAGAAGAAGAGTATTTGAGTTTCCTTATTTCTTTGATTGAAATTCACTTTATTGGGACGACAGGGAATTTTGACAATTGACAAAAAAAGAAAAGAACCCCTCAAACTGGTGTAGCGTCACTGCTTTATCCCAGAGAGAAAGGGGTAGGGAACCTCCCAGCACGGTAACACCATTACAGTGGTGTCAGAAGTGGGATCGAGGGTCTTGAAACAATGACCCAACCCGTAACCATGGAGGCCATCATCACACAGTTAGCTGAGGGTCAGCGCCATCTACAATTAGTTATGGAACAGCAGACCAAACAGGCAAGAAAGGACCGGGAGGAGTTTCAGGCAGCTCTCAAAGACTAGGCCACCCTCTTGTCCAATTATCAGCAGGTTCAAGATACCGCTATCTTGAGGCTCACGGATGCTATTGCCAGCTCTAGGATACATCCCAACGTGCCTGGGTCAGTTCTACAGAAGTTTCAGAACGGGGACGATCCGGATTATTTGTTTGTTAATTTTGAGCGTGTTGCAACCACTGCCTTCTGGCCCCCGGAGAGATGGGGTCAATATATAGCCCCCCTACTCTCCGGTGAATTACAAGCAGCCTATCAGGCCGCTAATCCGGACGGAACAACCAGCTACCCCGATGTCAAAAAAGCCATACTGGAACGACTAGGGTGTGCTCAGGAATACTATCGTAGCCGGTTCAGGAAAGAGAAGTGGACTGTAGGGGACAACTCCAGGGCTCTATGCTTCATCAGGGACCTTGGGAACCGCTGGCTACAACCCTCAGTAGCAACCCCGGATGAGATAACAGAAAAGATTTATCTGGAGCAATATCTCGATGCTCTCCCCTACAATACTCGAGCATGGATCAAGCAGCATCCCAACCTGTCCGTGACTAGCAGTAGACCTGGCCTGCGCCTACCACCGCTCCCCTGATTTAAAAAACCCAACCCATCGACCCTCTGTTTCTTCCCCGAAACCCCTGAATAGAATCCCCACACATCAGATAGAGTCCAAAGGACCCCTTTTCCCGAAAACTCCACTAAAACCTTCCTCCATCACAACACCAACACAGGGACCTCAATGCTTCCACTGTGCGGAGTGGGGGCATATAGCCCGGCACTGTCCGACACGCAACCCCGCCCCAGAACCCATGGAGGTAGGATATACACACGGGCGGGTATTGGTTACAGGCGGCAGTCCCCTCCCATATAGGATTAAGATCCATGTAAACGGAAAGGCAGTAACAGCCTTCCTGGACCCCGTTTGCCATTACACTGTCATCGCCAAAGAGCTTATCCCAGAAGCACAAATGGTGACAGGGGAATTCGTTCAAGTCACCTGTGTTCATGGGGAGAAGAGGCTATATCCTTTGGCCGAAGTAGTTTTGGAGATCAATGGGGAACCCCAATTGAGGAAGGTAGGAGTAGTTCCCGAATTACCCGAATTAGCCCTCTTAGGAAAAGATCTGCCTCAGTGTCATGAGTATCTAGAAAGTACCTCTTTTCCAACAATGACATATAGGCTCCCACTACCAATAAGAGGGTGCTAACCCGTAGTGAAAAAAGGAAGGAGCGGGCATTACACAGTCTATCTGAAAGTGTCCTGCCTATACCTATCCTTTCCCCCTCAGAAACTCCTCAAGATCCTCCTCAAAAGTTTCGTCAGGCCCACAGGGACGACTCCACCTTACAAAATGCCTGGGGACAAGTCCAAGACGAGCAACCAGGAAAGCTAGGTCCCTATTTTTTTGTCAAAAAGGGACTTTTATATAGGGGTACACAAGAGAAGAACCGTGGGAAAGAACAGTTGTTGGTCCCCAAAACATTTTGTGAACAGGTGTTGTCTCTAGCTCATAGTCAAACTGGGGGAGGGCATTATGGGAAGGAGAATACTCTCAAATATTTACTAGAGAAATTCTATTGGCCAGGGGTATATCAGGAAGTGGCCAGATTCTGTGCCACCTGTGCAAGGTGCCAGCTAGTTAACAACCCCGTCCTACCCCGGGCTCCACTCCAACCCCTTTCGATCATCGATGTCCCCTTTAGGAGGGTTGGGATGGATTTCGTAGGTCCGTTGGTGCCTTCTGCCAGAGGCCACCGATACATACTTGTCTTCGTGGACTATGCCACCTGGTACCTGGAAGCGTTTCCCTTGACATCTACCACCACAAAGGCAGTAGCCCAAGCTATGATCACCCTATTTTCACGTGTCGGGTTTCCACACGAACTGCTAACAGATCAGGGAACACCTTTTGTGTCCCGGTTGATGAAACAAGTGTGTGAGGTACTAAAGATTAAACAAATAAGGACGGCAGTATATCATCCACAAACGGATGGCCTTGTGGAGAGATACAATAAGACCATCAAAACGATGCTGAAAAAGAGCATTGATCGCGCTGGGAGGGATTGGGACTGACAACTACCTCTGTTCCTTTTCGCTATCCGAACCCATGAACAGAAGTCTGCGGGGTTCTCAACGTTAGAGTTGTTGTTTGGAAGGAGACCCCGTACACTCCTGGATATGGCCGTGGAGCAATGGACCGAAGAGGAGGATGAGGCAAAACCTGTGTTGCAGTATAGCGCGTGCCTTAGGGACACTTTGTCTTCCTTATGGGAAGAAGTACATACAAACATGGAAAGATCCCAAAGCCAGCAGAAGTGATGGTATAACAGGAACACCAAACTGAGGGAATTTGTAGCCGGGGACCAGGATCTAGTACTCTTACCCACTACCGAAAAGAAGTTGTTAGCCACCTGGCAGGGCCCCTTTCCTGTTCTACGTAAGGTTACCCCAGTTACCTACCAGGTGGCCGTCCCACACAGAAATAAAACAAGCCAAATATACCATGTTAATCTGTTGAAGGCTTGGGAAGGACCGGTCCCGGTATCTCCATCTACGAGTACTAGTGCATACCATTTTACTACAAATAAACCGTTGGAGGTAACCATAATGCCCCAAGACACCTCTGACCCGCCTCAGCCTAACTGGGGGTCCCAAACCACAGATAAACAAAAAAACAATTGAAAACCCTGTGTGCTTCATATCCGTCCTTCCTGTCCGATATTCCGGTAAGGACCGCCTTAGTCGAACATGACATTATAGTCACCGCCTCACAACCAATCAAACAACGACCCTATTGTATCACCGCAGCCCGAAGAAGGGCTGTAGAACAGGAGATAAAAGCCATGGTAGAGGCAGACATAATTGAACCCTCACATAGTACTTGGTCATCTCCGATTGTTTTGGTCCTTAAACCCGATGGAAGCATACGTTTCTGTATCGACATTCGAAAACTTAACGCAGTATCGAAGTTTGATGCCGATCCTATGCCACGGGTGGATGAACTTATTGAAAATCTCGGAGATGCCAAGATAATGTCCACCATAGACCTCACAAAGGGGTATTGGCAAATACCACTGAAACCAAACATTAGAGACAAGACCGCCTTCTCCACACCCTTCGGCTTGTTTCAATTTAAAATACTTCCCTTTGGTCTCTATGGGGCCCCAACCACTTTTCAAAGGCTCATGGACACAGTACTCTCTTCCAACCACACCTACGCCAAGGCCTATTTAGATGACATTGTGATACACAGCCCAGACCGGGATACCCATCTAGTTCATTTTGAGAATATCCTACAGGCATTACACACCTCAGGTCTCACGATCAATCCCAAGAAGACAACCTTTGGGGCAGCTCATATTGAGTACCTGGGGTATGACATGAGGGCAGGACAGATAAAACCCCAAGTTAGCAAGATAGAAGCCATCACCCAAGTACCCCGACCCACTTCTCGAAAGGAAATCCGATCCTTTCTTGGCCTCGTCGGGTACTACAGACGATTCATCCTGGGCTTCTCCAAATTAGCCAGTCCCCTCACAGATCTCCTTACTAAGGCCCAATCCAGTTGCAAATTTCAATGGACCGAGAAGCACGAACAAAGCTTTCTCTTACTGAAGGAATCCCTCTGTCACTATCCAGTGCTTGCCTGCCCAAACTTTATTTCCTCCTTTGTTTTGCAAACTGATGCTTCTGGAAAGGGTCTGGGGGCCGTCCTTTCCCAACCCGATGCCCTGGGTGGTCTCCACCCTGTCCTATTTCTTAGCTGTAAACGGTTTCCCAGGGAGGTGGGCTACGCTACCATTGAAAAAGCGTGCCTGGCCATAAAGTGGGCGGTGGAGTCCCTTCAGTATTACCTTCTGGGCTGTCATTACATTTTACTTATCGACCATGCTCCCCTTACCTGGCTGTCCCTTCATAAAGATACTAACCCCAAGATTCTTCGATGGTTTCTCGCCCTGCAGCCGTTCTCTTTCGACACCCTCCAGGGAAACTGCAAGGTAATGTGGACTTCCTCTCGAGATACCCCATGTCCAAATGGCCCATACGTCCATTCCTAGGGGGAAGGCAGTGTAATGGAAACACCGAGATTCCATCCCGGCTCGATACGGAAAATACAGAGAATTCCAAGATGGCCGCCGAGTCACCCTTGACCGGAAGCAGTGGTGACGGTCTAGACGTTGCGCCTCCTGATGCCGGAACCATAGACTGGGATAAAGGAAGAAGCCGGCAGTCTCTCGTGTTGCGTCCAACAACAAGAGGTGCAGCAAGCAGACAGAGCGAGCGGAGGAGAGGACCAATGCGAGTTTCAGAGGTGAGAGCACCCCGCGGAACACAACGGAAGGAGACAGCCAGACGGGCAGATCTACAGAGACAGAAGAAGACCCCCTAACAAACGGGACCGGCTCTCCAGGAAGGGATCAGGAGGTAGGTTCTCCCCGTTCCACGGCCCAGGAGGGTCGTGGATACAGGCAAGTGACGTCTACACACCCATTTTCTTTTAAGGAGTGGTGGGCGGGACGAAGGGCCACAGCAAACTGAGCACTTTGAATGTCCCTCAACCCAGGCACTGCAGAGTTAGGGACACTGGTGGTGGTACACACATCCCTATTTCCCCCTCCCCGTGTACAAAAGAACAGGTGTCTAAAGACCCTCTTTCTTTCTTCTTTTGTTTTGCGCTACCCTGACCTTCCCTCGGAGTCCTTCGGCCCAGGCCAGACAGCCCCACAACTACAGAGCAGCTACAGAGGCGACCGCACTACAGAAGAAGAGGATTTTAGTTTCTTTATTTCTTTGATTGAAATTGACTTTATTGGGACGACAGGGGACTCTGACAATTGACAAAAAAAGAAAAGAACCCCTTATAAACTTGTGTAGCGTTACTGCTTTATCCCAGAGAGAAAGGGGTAGGGAACCTCCCAGCAGGGTAACACCATTACAGTGTGGTAATTTGGTGAGACACTGCAGGCAAAATCAAAAAGGTGTTTGTTCCATCGGGAACACATCTTTCGTACTGACGGTGCAGGTGGTTGGGTAGGCCCGAGAGGGTTGACGTCCCAAAGGGCGATCGATTGATGGCCTACCCGACAAACATTATTGAGCGGCAGCGGATGAGAAAAGCGCAATTGAGTTACAATATACCGTCAAAGACAGGATAGTATCGAAGACTGGTCCCAAACGGAGTTGAAACTTAAAGAGAGGCACACACATCCGAACCCAACGGTGGAGAGAAAACATTCTAACAAAGGAGTTCAATATCACCTACAGGAGTAGTCACTCTACCTCGTGGCTCTAAAGACTTCTTTGAAGAAAAAAAAGTTGCACAATTCCAAACCCCACACTAGTATGGCAGGAGTATGCAGAGCATGTGTATCTACCACCACACATGCCATCAAACATGTAGGTTTGGTTTCATTTCTCATCATTTTGTTCATTCAGGAGACATGCAAAGTGACACTGACATTCTGCAACCACCTTAGTGTTTCATTGCTTAAAATTTTCTTAGGGTAAGTAGGTTGGGAGTACTGCATCCCCAAGCTATGAAAAATGAGTCACGAATCCAGATGCCTGCAAAAATATCAACTAGAATATCAACTATTATATTGTCAATGTAAGTACTTAAGGCTGAGTATAAATTTACTATTTTTAAACCTACCTCTGCGTAACTTGACAAAATATAAATTTACAAGGAACTGAGCCAGGAATAGTACATCTATATCCACTTACATATACATATCTTTAAGAAATATTTGTGGTTGATGTTCTGCAGTCTATTTTTGTAGGTCAAATTTGGTGACACCATAGTCTGCGTTACAGCTTTGAAGATGAAGTGTTCCTTACCTCTGTCCATATTATTTCTGCCAGCTCCCCTCGGTTCTGAACGACGGCCCAGATAAGAAGGTCTTGGATGAGATATTCTATTGTTGGAAGGGGCTGTGGATTAGTAAGAGGTGTGCTCTATTGCAGAAGAAGGAAAAACACCAAACAGTCAGGTTAGACCATAGGTTTGTGGGGCAGAATATGCAGATTGTTACTCTTACCTCTTTGTTTGGTGAGCTCGGTTCATAAAAATTATAAATTAATATCAAATACATTAAATGTTTAAGAGGATTGAATTCAGCAGAGCAGGAGCTCCACCATAAACTGGTGCATGCAATGGTCACCACCCTAATGAAAGTAGCAAGGCCAGGAACTCTTTCCCAATGTAGTCCTCTTTCTTACTTTCTTTTTCCAGAGTGATAAAAAAAGTTGAACCCAAGGAGTTCGAAACATTTCTAGCTGTAGAGGCAATCAAGGTGTTTGAATGTGATAGTTTGTTGGAAAAGCCAAAATCTACACCACTGGTGGAGCAGATAAGTGTCAAGGAGGCGCTTGTTATGAGTTCCCATTAAACCTGTAAATATAATTATAAATTCAGTCTTAATCTTCAATTTTTAAAAATTGTTTTAGTCATCTATTTCCTCATTTCTGCACGGTATTCTTCACTTTCAGCCAACTCATGTTTCATGACCAACATGCCACATTCTCAGGGGGTCTTGGTTAATTTTTAAATCATATCAATAATCACTTTTTCAACTGGAACTTTAGTAAGCTGCCTCCATCACTAATCATCTTCTGTCATTTAAAAAAATAATATTTGTGCCACTTTCTGCATCCTGTGAGCCTGGATAAAGTGAATTGCGTCCAGATGAAAACAGTTGCCAGATCAGGGGCAGCTGAATGCACCCTACCTGGGCCTCTATGACTGGTAATGGAACAATCTGATGGCCGGTACAAATAGGGGGATGGGCTACAGAGAACATATGACAGCACCAAGAATCAGTCAATGAAACATGCAGCAGATGTGAATTATGAGTCCATGAAAAGACAACGAATCTAAAACAATGTGAAAAGGATGGTGAGGCAACGTATGAACTGAGTTGGAGTGATAAATCACAAAAAAACTACACATTTTGGCTCACAAGAAATGTAAGGACATGATCCCCTTTCCAGGTGGGTGGGGACTTGGCCTGAAAGTGTTTACCCGCCATCCCCGCCAACGGCAGTGGCAAAAAAGTTGGGTGTACTGTTTGACACCCAGCTTGCATTTAGTGCACAGGTGTCAGCGGTGGTGAAATCCAGGTTCTGGATATTTCGCATGCGGAGGAAGTTTCTTTATCTACTCCCTCATGAGGCCCAAATCACAGTGGTTAGATCACTGATCTTATCCAGACTGGACTATGCGAATGTCTTGTATCTTGGTATCAGGAATATCTTATCCAGTGCCTGCAAGTCATGCAGAACATGGTTGTCTGCTAAATATATAAAATTCCAAAGTGTGCATCGGTCTCAGCATACTGAGCCAAACTGCACTGGTTACCAGTGCGTCAGCATATTAGGCACAAAGCTCTGTCCCCTACACATCAAGCCATCCACAACATAGGTCTCAGGTACTCAAGGGACAGCATCAAGGCTTATTGCCCAGGGAGACTGCTGCAATAGAGTTCAGTTGGTTTTATTGTCTAACCACGCTTTCGGAAACTGCGGAGGGGAAGCGCTTCTTTCACGGTTATAGCAGCAAATTTGTGGAACAAACTTCCAGATCACCTTAGATGGATACCCAATGAAGCAAATTTCTGAAGGGAATTGAAGGTATTTTTGTTCAGAGATTAGCAGTTTTTCATGGCTTCTAACCCCGGATCGTTACCCCTGGGGCATACCTAATAGCGCCGGTACACTCTCTGCAAGTAGCTGTGCGCTTTAGAAATGCACATTTCAATTCAATTGAATAAGGGCCTGGCCCTTCGAGAAAGTGGCTCCTGACATTTTTCAGGCTCCTTCCACACTCTAGGTAATTCATGAAGAAGTCAATGCAAGAAATGTCATACCATTTGTGGAGAAACGTCTTGGAAGGCATGGTGTCCCAGAAGAGTTGGTCATGGACAGTGGGATGCAGTTAATATCAGTGGAGATGAGGAAAGGTGTAAATGAGTTGGGGTTCAACAAATTTGGTCATCATTTGTTACCCAGGAGGGAATGGCTAGAGGAAAGGTGAAACAGAATCTTGAAGGAAGGGTTGCAAGCAGCCATGAATGATGGGGATGGGGGGGGGGGGGGGGGGGGTGTTGAACTGATGCTGTGAGGCAGCTGGTTTGGTCACATCATACCACACCCAATATTGCTAACACTTATACCCCCTATAAGCAGATGTGTGGGAGAGATTTTTGTTCTGTGCTGAACCTCAAGAGGTGAATGAGAAAAAACAAAGGAGTTTTGCCAAGGGACTGGGTTTCCAGGTAGAAGACTGTCCTATTGTGCATGCAGTTAAAGAAACTTAGTTTATAGATTTAAGTTAATACCTATATAAATGATGCATATCAATGTGTCACCTGCGCAATCTCTTTTTTTGGTTTGTCCTTTTGTATTGATTCATTTTTATAGATAAAAAAAATGTTAAGGTTTATTTCTGTAGGTCAGTGGGCAGAAGGCCATCTGTGATCCTTAAGTCCCAATAGTAAGTGATTGGCAAAGCGGATAATTATTTGCTAGCAACTGTACAGCCCAGGGATGGCACATGTATATCACCATAGAAAGGGTGTAAAGATAGCTATATGAATCCGTAAGAGTTTCTCATTAATCCTATGGTAAGGAATGCAAAGAATATGTCAGCCATCAGCAAAAATCTATACGAACTCCTTATAACAAGATCTCAGGATATATCCTAAATTGTCACATAACTCAATTCTGGATATACTTTCAACCCGGAATATGAGTTTGTGTCCTCTTAATGCCCAGTAGAGCAACCAGCAGTGCAGGGGAATCTTTCCGATGCAAAGTCTCACCGCTGCGATCCGTAGTATGTCAACCACTGTACAGCTTTGTGTTACTAGCAAAGCCGGGAGCGTCCTCCCCGAAAAAACACAAAGATGGGAATCTCTCATTTCCACTGACGAATCCATGTAGCGGATCGTCATTAAGATACGTCATGAAGTCTGCTTACCAGATAAGTAGATTGGTTGCGCACGTCTCAGCGAGTTCGCTGCCGGCGGGCATCTGACCTGGGCAAGGTGCCTGTGCTATGTCATCCATTGTTTGAGAGCAACAAGGGACTAATCCCCAATATCTGTATCATCACATGATTACTAAAGGGTTATAGTGGCAGCCATATTTTAATGAGTCACGCTTACTAGCAAGAAGAGCCTCTGTGTTTTAGGTTTAAAGTTTCTGTACATAGTAGTAAGTTGAGCCTGTATTAACAGCTCACATTGTTTTTATCAAACTGCACATACCAATTATGGGTGTAAAAGTATAGTACACAGCCTGTGAATTAAGTTTGTGAAAAAACAGAACACAGGCTCATTCCATAGAGGGGATAGTCAATTGATGTAAAATGCTTCCACGCGGCCATATTGGCAGGTGCTTGATTGGCTGCAATGTAACATATTTACGAAGGCGGAAGGCCCCTCATTGTCCAATTCATCATATATATGTAATAGATTTGAGTCAAATTAGGCAGACCGGCACCCTTATATAGTTTTTGGAGCCGTTGATGCAAAATGATTTGTTTCTCTTGCGATTATATCCTGAGTATTACTGTATCAATGCATGTAGATGTACCTTCAATACGCATATTTAAAATGAGATGCCGAATTTGATGATTGGGAACATAGGTGTTCTTATTGTGTACTATCAAGCACAGGTGAGTTGACTACACATTTTAATGTAATGACTGACCCCTCTTTGTGAATGGGCATAAGTACTGAAGACCCCAATTTGTTGGGAAGGGAAACGGATGAGGTTTCCTGCTGAGGAAACCAAAAAATTAGATTGCTTATTATGTAGGTTCAGTCACCCATAGAAACTGTATTTTGTGATGAATGTTTAGTCCCTCTTCCACTGCTTTAAGGTGCCTGATCCATATTTCCTCTATCCTACGCATTTTTAGTTCTACGTTGCCACCACGGGGATCCCTAGGGATGTGTTTTATTCCATAGAATCCAATTTTTTATTAGGCCCCTGTGCATTGGAGTTCATGGCATGTACTGCTATCGGATAGCTATCATCTGCCTGTTTGAGTGCCCGCATGTGTTCACTCACTCTTTCCTTTAGGCATCTGATCGTGCTCCCCATATATATTGGGTCACATTCACAAGTAATCACTCTTGGTATTGCAATTGATATTAGTGCAAATTTTGTACATGTTCCTTGAATCAATGCCAAATTTCTTTGTTTTATCTGACGCCCATTTGCACATGCCACAGTGGCCACATTTATAAAATCCTTTGGTAGGATGTGATAACCAATAGCCCTGTGGTGGTGTGGTGGGATAGCTTGGATTTAAGATAGCACTTAAGATCTCCCCTTGCGAAAGATGATGTCCTGGCTTGCCGAGATACAGGCCTCTGGTGTCTTGTCAGCTCGTAGAATTTGGCAAACACAAGGAGATGATGGACGGAGCACTCAAACTTTTCAGACACTCACCCCCAATCACAGATCTGGGTTGAATCTATCATCATTCTTTAGCTCACTTCGCCACCCCAGTTCAGACACAGCTCTATGCAAATCAGTCTTTTCACTGTGCCTCATGGGAACAGTTCAGACCGAATTGCCAAGCTATATCTTCCTTGGACCGGAAACAAATATTGTGGGACCAGTTTCAGGGTAACACCCCTCATCAGACAGGCTAGCTTGAATCCAGAGGCAAAGTGAGCAAGGGACCCACATCTGGGCATACCCTGCCAACTTAGGGAGAACAAAGCAAACACAAGGAGATGATTGTCTTGCTTGGCCTTTCAGAAAATAATCTCCCACACAGTGGCTCAACACTCGGCGAGGCAGGAGACAACACAAAACAAACACCTTTAGAAAAGGGTTTTATTTTACAAAATGCAAAGACTCTTTTTAGAATAAGGCTTGGGGTTTTATTTTACACAATGCTCTCTAACAGAAAAGGCTTTCCCAGATGCCAAATGCACAATATTCAAATACACATAGATATATATGTTTATATGCAAGCAATGATAACACACTTGGTAAATGCAACAGTTAAATGCATGAATAATACTGATGAATAAACAAGCAGCAAATAATATGAGATAACACTGAAGAAAATATAATATAAATATAATATGCTGGACGTCCTGCAAGAGATCAGAGATATATATACACACTAGATACATCAAATGATTACTTTGGATGTGCACTTCAACTCACTCACACATCACAAAGAAAACACCTCAAATGATCAAAGCCACTGGCCACACATCACAATGGCAATAATCAAAGCTCAAGCACCTCAAACGATCAAAGCCACTGGCCAAACATCACAATAGCAATAATCAAAACTCAACACTTCACCTGGTGCAAACACTGCATCTTAGCCCACTCCTGACCGGGGGATTAACAGCTGTGGTTAAGACCGTCAGCAACCAGGGTTCCACTGAAGGAGACGCATCCGTCCCCATTGGGATTCCAAAATCCCGGTCAACCACCCTCAGCTTTATAATCTCAAAACACACTAGAAGGTTCGAGAGAAACCTTCCCCCCCCCCCGGGCCAAAGGAATCTTACCAGAACTGGCAAGCTTCCAAGCAAGCATTCCCTGGCAGGAAGTAGTTCCCATGTCCCCTTCTCCAATCTCGCATGTTCCAGCATTTATCTTGACGAAGCTCACGAAAGGCTTCCAGGGTACATGAAACAATCTCTCACAAAAACAATCCTTGAACGTGATTAACCCCAACAACTTGCAAGCGTTGCTGTGCACGCAGATAAAGCTCAAGCTAGGCAGAGTCAGAAAACAGGATGATATGAGGCCATGTCAAAGCCAATAGTAAGAACTTCATAATACTTCCAATGTACAACACAATGCACTTTGTGAACACACTGCTTATAGCATCACATTCTTCACCACAGTGTACATTTGTGTACCACTGCTCACAACACTGCAAGACCAAAAAGTACATTCCACACCTCTCTCTCTCTCATGCTTTCAAATGCACATCCCACACGTTCTGTTCTTGGCAAGGCTGTTCTACTCCGTGACAGCTCCCACTGAAAGACTGCAAGATTACAAGAAAGACACTTTTAAGAGAAGCAAGGCATATGCAGGACATCGTACATTCAGGCTAGGATAAAATAACACACCAAAGTCAATTAAAATAATGGTAGTCAAAGGTCATCACAGGGTGTCAGACCACAAGAGTGCCTCTAACAGTACAATGATGGACGAAACGCTGAAACTTTTCAGACACTCACCTCTAGTCATCGATCTGGGTTGAATCCATCATCATTCTTTAGCTCAATTCACCATCCCAATTTAGACACAGCTATGTGCAATTCAATCTTGAGCCTGTGCCTCATGTGAACAGTCCAGAATGAACTGCTAAGCTATGTCTTCCCTGGACCGGAAACAAACATCCTAGGACTGGTTTAGGGGTAACACCCCTCATCAGCCAGGCTAGCTTGAATCCAGTGGCAAAGTGAGCAAGGGCTCGTAGAATGTGAAAATGTTTGTGCAAGCATTTTCGTATCGTGTTTGCAAGACCTGTGTATTCTGTGACCAAGCTGAGCCATGTCTCTTGCGCTCTTTTATATGTGGTTTGCCTCAGTGCCTCCCATGTTTCATCCTCAATATATTACTACATGTCAGGCTAATGTCACATGCTTGGTACCCCCTTTGGGTGCAGAGACAATATTGAGAAGAAAATATTGGCTTGCAAGAATATGGAGTCACAGATAGCGTGTCATGAAAATATCGTCAAGAATATGCATTTTAAGGTCAGTAATATCAATTTTTTTTTTAATATAGAAGTCATTAATATTGTTTGTAAATATATCGTTGTTTAAAATAAAAAAAATGTATTGTTATGTTTTTCAGTATATATTTGAACTGTATATGGTGTAATATTTTTGTTAAATTATTTGTTTCTTACAAATACTAGCCCACTACCTGCTCTTAAAAAATGCTTTTACAAATATTTACCAATGGGAAGGAGTCCCTTAGGGACCCCTTCCCGTTTGCAAGGTGGTAAAATGCAAATCTTTTGCGACCGCATTTCTGTCACAAAACATTAATGCATACCGATGCGATTCGGTATTAGGAAAAGACGCCCTAAACAAGCCCCTTCCTAATAGTGAATCTCAAAATGGGTTTGAGAATAGCTAACAGGTTACCGAATCGCAAAATTGGTTAGATGCATCTGAAAAGCATTTTTTGCGTTCGCAAACGGCCTGATTCTACTAATTGGCCCATTTGCGAAGACAAAAATGCTTGATGCATGTGCCCCTTTGTCTGCTTTGTATAAATTGTAGTGGGAATAGTACATGTATTGATTTAAAATAATGTTAGTTTATTTTATTTTGTTTACTTTTATATATGAATATGTTTTTGCTCATTTAAAATTATAGTATTTAAAATTTAAATTTATTTAATTTTTGTACATTCATTTGTTAAATTTTTTGAATTAGTTATTTGCAGTTAAAATGATTTGTTTGAAAATATATATATATTGGATATATACATTTAAATAAGTTTTACGTTACAATATATAAATATTAATGTAATATTATTAAATTAGATAAATGCAAATACATAAACATATATATATATATTCACTGAAAAAACCATGGGTTTCACACACGTTATAGTTAGGAATTAGCATTTAAAAAACCTTAGAAATTCAGTGAAAAAACCATAGGTTTCACACATGTTATAGTTAGCTGGACATTTTACTCGTAAAAAACCAATGAAATTGCCCCGTTATAGTTAGTTCAGCTAACTATAACTCGCACGCGCCCGCAATGCACTGCTGATGACGTCACATATTACATCACTCATGACATGGTCAGTGACATCACTCATGACATCACTGATGACATCTCAAATGACATCACTGATGACATCATCCTTGTGATAGAGTGGCAGACCTCCTCTCACCCTAATATAACCTTTGATACACACATTGAATAATAGAGACTAAAATTTTTAAAACAATGGACATACCAATACCAGTTACAACAACCTCTTCAGTAATTCTAAGATCCACATACACATCCACTCATTCACCAACAGTCCTATACAGTCACTCATACATGTACTCACTCATCATATGTACTCATACACCTATACATCCTGTTACACAATGCCACTCATCCATAGAGTTACTCACACACATAGTCACTCATGCTAATAAAGAATCAAACATACATTTACTTGCATACACAGTTATACACACACCACCACACTTACTTCTACAGAAACTTAAACATACTTAGTCATTTAATCAATCACTTATAGAAACACATACTTATTCATACAGGAACTCTTTCAATCTCTCACTCTCACATATACTCACTTATATACACCAATAGTCACATATACTAGTTTAAAACATATGTAGTTACTCATAAAGTCACTATTGAGACAGTCATTCACTCACTAACACAGCCATACACACACTCATCCACCCATATAGTCCTGCACACATGCTGTCTTCAACACATACAAACAGTGAGTGACTCATTCATGTTCCTATGCACTACATAATACCCCCCACCGAACCATGCAGATACTCAGACTGACACTCAAAAAACCAACTAATAACCTATATAGACACCCATGTAGCTACTCACCAACCCATGCAGCCACTTATACAAGTGAGAGACTGATACAGATATTTACATATTTAAACATTACTCACTAAGCCATGTATTCACTATGATACACTTAATCAGTCAGTTACACAATCAATTTTTAAAAAACAAATCATCCATTTAGACACTTATATACCCATTTATTCTTCCATCAACCTTGAGATATACATATATAAAACATATTTAATTTTCTGAAAAACACACATTCACTGGATGATGTCATCAGTGATGTCATTTGAGATGTCATCAGTGATGTCATGAGTGATGTCACTGACCATGTCATGAGTGATGTAATATGTGACGTCATCAGCAGTGCATTGCGGGCGCGTGCGAGTTATAGTTAGCTGAACTAACTATAACGGGGCAATTTCATTGGTTTTTTACGAGTAAAATGTCCAGCTAACTATAACATGTGTGAAACCTATGGTTTTTTCACTGAATATATATATATATATATATTCACTGAAAAAACCATAGGTTTCACACATGTTATAGTTAGCGGAAATTTTACTGATAAAAAACCAATGAAATTGCCCCGTTATAGTTAGTGCTGGCAACTATAACTCACGCGACCGCAATCCTCTGCTGATGCTAATACTGTATTTAGACACTTATTTGCCCATGTCTTCTTCCATACATTTTTAGCTATACATATATTACAAATATTTTTTTTTCATAAAGACACATATGTCATCAGCAGAAGATTGCGGTCGCGTGAGTTATAGTTGCCAGCACTAACTATAACGGGGCAATTTCATTGGTTTTTTATCAGTAAAATTTCCGCTAACTATAACATGTGTGAAACCTATGGTTTTTTCTGTGAATTTGCAAGGTTTTTTAAATGCTAATTCCTAACTATAACGTGTGTGAAACCTATGGTTTTTTCAGTGAATTTGTACGGTTTTTTAAATGCTAAGTGACTTTACGCCATTCGTGGCGTGCGCGCCCACTTAACGCAGTTCGTTCCGTGCGCGCACGGTGCGCTTCGCGCACCGTGCGCGCACAGTGAGCACGCGGTGCGCTTCGCGCACCGCGCACCCACTTTACGCAGTTAGTGCCGTGCCCACGTTACGCTAGATGGGCCATGTACGCACGATGCGCTTCGCGCACCGTGCGCACATGGAGGACATATTATGCGCTTCCTTGTGATAGGTAATCTGTTGAAATTTTTTGGGAAATTTCTGTGCTCTGATAAGCCATGCACAAATGGTGGCCTTCGGCCACCATTTGCACAAGGGGTGGAGAAAGTGTGGATAGTGTTTTTTTTATTTTTATTTTTTTACCGTACGCTTACGGTAAGCGTACGGTAAGCGTACCCCGCGAAATTGCCGAAAAAAAAATAATGCCGTTTTTGCTCTTGGGGGATGTTTGGGGACTCCCTCAACATGACTATGTGAGAGGGAGTTGTCAAAACATCCCCATAACATGTTTTTGGCCATCATGTTTGATACATAACACTCAGTGCGGTAGACAAAATGGCGGACGCCGCTTCCTGGTTTCTGCCGATTCGAATGTTTACTAAGATCTAAGAGCCAATAAGAATCGCGCTCGCGCACGCCACCGTACGCTTACCGTAAGCGTACGGTAAGCGTACCGTAAGCGGGCTCAGATATATATATTGATTTAAAGGCTATTTTCTCAGAATCTACTGAACAGATTTACACCAAACCTACAAAAGGCACTTCCTTGACCTAGGGACTACCTCTCTGCCAAATTTCTAGTAATTCTGTTCAGCCGTTCGGGCTGTAGCTCGTTCTAAAGGTCCTATGGAAAAATGCATGGGAAAAACGCGTTTTGGGACCCCCCTTTTATCTCAGCCCCCGCTTGACGAATCCCCCCGAGACTTTCAGGGTAGGAGCGGAGCGTAGCGCCCCACCTATTTTGAGAAATTCGCGAGGATTCGTCGACCGGCGCCAAAGTTATTCAAAATAGAATGTTGAGGTTTTCCTATGGAAACGTGGTCCTAACTATAACTACCTACTGGCGACCGCCAGTAGGTAATATATATATATATATATATATATATATATATTCACTTAAAAAACCATAGGTTTCACACATAGTTAGCTGGACATTTCACTCGTAAAAAACCAATGAAATTCCCCCGTTATAGTTACTGCAGGCAACTACAACTCACGCGACCGCAATCCTCTGCTGATGACGTCAGATATTACATCACTGTATTTAGACACTTATTTACCCATGTCTTCTTCCATTAATCTTTAGCTATACATATATTACAAATATTTATTTTTCAGAAAGACACATGTCATCAGTGATGTAATATCTGACGTCATCAGCAGAGGATTGCGGTCGCGTGAGTTAGTTGCCTGCAGTAACTATAACGGGGGAATTTCATTGGTTTTTTACGAGTGAAATGTCCATCTAACTATAACATGTGTGAAACCTATGTTTTTTTAAGTGAATTTGCAAGGTTTTTTAAATGCTAATTCGTAACTATAACGTGTGTGAAATTTTTTTTTTTCAGGTTTTTCAAACAAAACAATTTTTATTTTAAATCGCGAGGTGCACGCACCCTGCGCGCACGGTGCGCTTCGCGCTCCGTGCACGCTCTGTGTGCGCTCGGTGCCCTTCGCGCACCGAGCGCCCACGGTTCGCAGTTCTTGCCGTGCAGACAGGGTGCGCGCACATCGCGATTTATTTTAAAAAATAAATTGGGTTTTTTTCTCCCTTGGGGGTCCTTCTGTGACCCCCTGACCAAGGCTAGGGGGTCAGGAACTGTCCACTCTGCCCCCTTTTCTCGGTCTCCACCTTTGTTTTTGACCCCCTCAGACTGCGAGAGACAAAATGGCGGCCGACACTTCCTGGTTTCGACCGATTCGAATGTTTACCGACATCGAACAACCAATCAGAATTGCGCTCGCGCACGGCAGGGTGCGCGCACAGTGCGTGCACCCTGCGCGCGTACAGTGCGCGCACCCTGCACGCGTATAGATATTGATATGCTTTTAAATGCTATTTTCTCAGGAAATACTGAACAGATTTACACCAGACCTGCAAAAGGCACTTCCTTGACCTTATGGCTACCTCTCTGCCAAATTTCAAGTAATTCTGTTCAGCCGTTCGGGCTGTAGCTGTGTCTAAAGGTCCTATGGAAAAATGCATGGGGAAAACGTGTTTTGGGACCCCCCCTTTTTCCCGGCCCCCGCTTGACGAATCACCCCGAGACTTTCAGGGTAGGAGCTGAACGGAGCGCCCCATTAGTTTTGAAAATTTCACGAGGATTCGTCAAGCGGCGCCAAAGTTATTCAAAATAGAATTTTGAGATTTCCTATGGAAACTAGGTTGTAACTATAACTATCTACTGGCGACCGCCAGTAGATAGATAGATATATATATATATATATATATATATATATATTTTGTTTCCTGAGTTCCAAATCGAGTTTGTTTAAAAAAGGGCAAATTTCTTCCCAGCACACGACGAGCCAAATGAGTCAAATGTTTATGTGTCCTGGCTGATAGACGCATCAATTTTGTTGCTTGGTTCCGCAGTAGATGGCCTCTGTAGCACCTCGCAGAGTACGTCAATTGAGCACAGATAATGTTCCATGCTGTCCACAGCCGGTGCTGGGGCAGCCTGTGCGCCGTCCAAAACCTGGGTATCAGAGGACGAGCCGGTGTTCATCCCAACAGGTGCAGTTACTACCTGTGGTGGCTCAAGGAATGCCGCCATTAACATTGGCATACAATGAGGACACTGCAGAACATGGGCCGTTATCGGGTCCAGTAGAGCGTCTGGTTGCGCACATGATGGGAGTGTCAAACAAAGGTCTAACACTCATTCTTCTCCGCAAAACAGGCATCAGAGGACAGGTAAGATGCAGTCCATCCAGAGTGGTCGATATGACAAGAACCAAGATACACTTAGTTCTCTAAGGCGAGGCATGCCTAGATGATGTACCATACGGTCACGGTATTTACGCTCCAGGAGTACTTTTTCCATCTCCTTGGTGACTGGGACATCCATTGCATAGCAGGAAAATAACAATCAGGATTCCTGCTATTAAAAACAGAATCAGCGGAAGTCCTCCAAAGATGCTTCTGAATAGGGAGTGAATGAAGTTTGGTATAACTCCAAGTACCATCTGAAAGGTGCTTATAAGTCCAGAACCTATGGTCTTAAATAGGTGAACAATCCCACTCGTATCAGACATATTAAAGATACTATTTACCATTTCTGTGAAATGGTAAGGGCAGGTCATATGAATAAGCACCTGTATCTCCGCCAAAGACCTTGCGATCTGGAGATCAAAAGTCTCTTGAGCAGAGCTTAAGGGCACAGACTTCTGTAGAAGCATGGCTTTCATTCTACTTAGAGTATCAAACCATATTAAAGAAACATTCAGTGAAGGCAATAACAGCACCTCCCTGACTGTATGTGTCGGTGGAAACAATACTTGCATACAACAACAAGTAACCCTGGGACTCACGGTTACCAGATATGTGATGCCCGGGAGCATTCCACAGCAGCCTTGACTGTTAAGCATCAAGTAACTCCCATTTGAAATTAGCCCGAATGCTGGAGTAATCACTGCAGCTGGGGCACCTCTCAGATGACAGGACTGGTTTGCTATACAACCATTACATGCCCTGTGTAGCATTATATACTTACATACGAGTGATCCACTAAAAGCGTTCTTACAGTTTGTACCGCTTAGAAACACTTCTCGATCCCCACTCCGGCATCGAAATCTATATGGTAATTCCCATGATTCCTTTATGTATTTCTTACCCATTTTTTCATATCTGCCTGCCTGCTTGTGTTCAAGGCAATACTGAAACTGAAAAGTAGTGACCGGTAGAGTTATGTGGCCATGGATTAGCCATTCCGCGGTCGATTCTGCCACTGTGAACTGGAATCTATCCAGTTTTTCGATACACAGCAGTGTATATTTTGCTCCCCTTTGTGCCATTTCTATCTGTTTATCTGTCATATTGTATTCAGAAAACAGACGTACTATTGATAAAACACCAAGACACATTGCCAGCACGCAGAGATTGCACCATCCAGTTTAACAACACAATAGAACGTAATTGAGATTGCCAGTGTTGCAATATGGCTAAATCTTGTGCTAGTATGTCTATCGCAGAAGATACAATGTTGCCCAAGGAATATATCCTGGAGGTCAATGTAGTTAACCCATTGTCTAACACTGCAAGAGATTTTTCTAGATTTATACGGTCTATTTACCGTAATATCTCTGCGGCCTCTTGTTGGGATATTTTCCATATTTCGTTGTAGGCAGCATAAATGCCAGCATATATGAAACGTTTCTGACGTGGCTTCCTGGGACCTAGCAAAAAAATCCCTAAGATCTACATTTTGTGACAGTAAGGATAAGTGTTGTTTCACCTGTGTGAGTGTTGATGTTTTTAGCTAATCAAGGCACAACTTCCCAACCCTGTACGATGTCACTACCACTGGATGTTCTCTCTGTACATAACGTGGATCTGGCCTATGGATACTAAACCCTTTGGTTTTACCCATGAATCTTGCCTGACAACTATTGGTGTCTGAGGGCCAAATCAACCATTTCTTCCAATCGGGGTCTGAGCTGTTGTATTGTATGGTGTCATCTATTTTAATCCCTTTCTGTGCTGTTTCGTTACCCTCGGTGTGCGATGGAGTTGGCAGCCGAGGTATGTTCAAGTCTTTGTTCTTGGCTAGTCCAAGGCAAGACGTCTATTGCACTGTCTTGTTCAAAAACATGATCTGTTGAGGGATGAGGCATGCTCTAAATAAAGATTCCGGTCCCTGAACTTGCCACTCTCTAGTAACCCAGACAGAATTTAGGTCTATGGTGTCTTTCCATAAATTGAAACCTTGTTCGGACAACTGGGCAACAAAGGATACAGAGTAAATCTGTTTGGTGTTAACATTTTTCTGTGCTGATGTTGGTGCAACCTTGTAATATTATGAAGCTGGGTCAGACATATTAAACCCTGAAAAATATGGACATTTTTGTGTAAATGTTTTTGAACTGACCTTTGGCCTTGTTGGACAATGTCCCACTGGTGGTATGTGAACACATTCCTAGAATTGGCAGATTAATGCAGAAAACGATGACCAAAATGTTGATCACAGTACATCGTTTCGAAATCTGATGTGCTTTCCAATTTTTCACTATTAGAAAATGCAGTAGACTTCAAAATCCCAATCATCAGAAAATGTACTTGAGGTAATTATATCACTTGATATTTAAAAAACAAATGTGGAATCTTTAAAAGTTCGGTTGGACCAAATATATTGAAACCAATCATGGCCCAAACTATACCATCAGGTATAGGAACTGCTCTAATGTTCACTGATGACAAGTCTCTTTGTTCTTGATGAGATGATTGGTGTGGCTTTAAAATTAAGTTCACCTTTTGGGCTGCAGAGCTTTGCCGAATGTATTGTCCATTAATAAGCATGTTAAAAACGATTACTAAGCCTAACCAGAAAAGAAAGAAAAGTACCCCAGTTATTACCCATAGTTCTACCCAAGGTGATACCAGGTAAGTCTTTTTAAGAAAGTTCAGAAAGTCTTTAACTTGCTACTTTGTGGATTGTTGGGCTGGCATAGTTTCAGGTTCACTTGGATCCAAAGAAAACGTATCAAAGTTTATGAAGTAGCCAGAAGCAGTTCGATCAATTGTTGGAATTGCATCAGGATGTTTTGAAATTGCAGTTTTCTCTTGTCGAGGCATGTTGATGTAGACATCTGTATTTGGTCGAATAGCAATTTGTTTGTTATTTTGAGTTTGATTTTGAAGTTGAACTTCAGGTTCAAGAGGAACGAGTTCCATAGCATTGTTTCATAGTCCATCATTCCGTACAGGGGACTCTTCGAACGTGATGAGTCTTTCCATTTGAAATTATTGAATTGTAGCGAGAGGAGGGCGTCTGCTACTTTGGAGTTCATGTGGCCTACTACTTAGGATCGGCCATTTAGTGTGTTTTTTTCTCCTTTTTTCCGGCAAGAGTTAGTAGAAGTACTCTTCTTGTTCCATCAATTGCTAGTACCGGTACAGTCTCTGTAGGATGGCCCAAATTCTTTTTTGTCTGCTTTTTTTCTCTCTGACCAGATCCCCAACTTTTGGTATCCAGACAGGTCTTGTCATGACTGATGTGACTTCCTCAGTGGTGGATTGATTCAGGTGGACATTGCTTTGTTGTGTCCTGGATTCATTTAGATCCTATAAAACAGTCAAACGATCATGGATGTCAAAAGGCTTTTCATCCACCACTGCGCCTTCACAATCAAGATCATGTACCCACATTCTTGTCCCAAATAGGACCTCATATGGAATGACCCCCCAGAGAACTTCTTGGCATATTGTTCAAAGCTCGCTGCACTCCATACAGATGTTTTACTGAACTCTCACCCTTGCCGAATACTATAGTTGTCGAAGACTGCTTTAAGTCTCGGTTTTTCCTCTCCCCGACGAAATTTCACTCGGGACGGTACGGAGAGGAGTACGGCAAAGCTACACCCAATCCTTGCATGGCCTCCTTGTAAGCCCGAGAGCTAAACGCAGGGCCCTGGTCAGAATGTAATGTGCCAATTGCTTATGTCCCTATAAAGACTCGCAAATCTTTGATGACAGTTTGAGCGTCAGCCGAGCGTTGGGGCCACACCCATAGGAATCTTGAGCAGGAATCCACTGTAACCATGATATACCTATGAGCCCCATCTCTTTGTAATGCGCAGATGTAACGCCTGACAGGCAGAGTAATCAGCAAAGATGCATCACATCAAGGTGTATTGCCGCAAGTTGTCAGATGACAACATGTCCTCGTAATCACAGAATCGACATGTGGGGCATGGAATCCATCGACATGTCACACCATGTAAATTTAATGTATGTACCTCCAAATCATGTCATGAATACCAATACTGTGCAGATCTACAATGTGTGAAATAGTCAACTGTGTGTTGCCTAACCAGTAATATAAGATACATCAAACACAAAGCTTGAGGGGTGTACGTCAATGACCATTTCCCCTCTGTCCCACAGGTGACCAAGAAATGACTGCAGAGGACGACAACATCAACCTGCAGAGCCAGTCTCCACCCCTGGAGCATGGACTCTCGGAAGTGGACTCCCTGGATTTGGAGGACGCGGAGCTCGAAGCCGGCCCATCTCGTGTGCCAGGGTGCAACAGGTCCCAGGACACCACTGCCCCCTACCACCTCTGCAGCACCAACATCTATGCTGACCCCTGCTGTAACGACCTGTGCGGCCACCACCACCACCACCACCACCAGTGCTGCCTGCAGCACTCTCCCTGCCCCAGAGGATGACCACCCCACCAACTGAGGAGGTGAGGAAGAGGAGGCGGGTGCCTACAGTGGTGAGGCAACAGGTCTGTGGCAGCAGGGCAGGTGGGAGAGCAAGTGTCAGTTGAAGCCAACAGGACACTGGGACCGAAGCCATGTACAACATCACCAGAGTCCTTGGGTCCTATGAACGGGCCCAGGGATGAACGGGCCGGGCTGAGGAAGATTCACGTGAGCTCCGCCTGCTGCTGAGGTCCATGGACACCCACATCAATCAATCAATCAATACATTTGTAAAGCACACTACTTACCCGTGAGGGTCTCAAGGCGCGGGGGGATGCTGCTACTGCTCGAAAAGCCAGGTCTTGAGGAGTCTTCTGAAGGTCAGCAGGTCTTGGGTCTGTCGTAGGGGGATGGGGAGGGTGTTCCAGGTCTTGGCGGTGAGGTGGGAGAACAATCTGCAGCCAGGGGATGCAGGGGACAGTGGCGAGGGAGAGGTCGGCAGAGCGAAGCTGGCGGGTGGGGGTGTAGAAGCTGAGTCGTCTGTTGAGGTACGCTGGTCCGGTGTTGTGGAGTGCTTTTTGTGCAAGGGTGGGGAGCTTGAAGGTTATCCTCTTGTTGACAGGGAGCCAGTGCAGGTCTCTCAGGTGGGGTGTGATGTGGCTGCAGCGAGGGATGTCGAGAATCAGACGTGCAGAGGGAATCTGAATGCGTTGAAGTCGTTTCAGGAGTTTGGCCAAGGCTCCTGCGTAGAGGGCGTTTCCGTAGTCCAACCTGCTGCTGACGAGGGCCTGGGTGACCGTTCTTCTCGTTTCGCTGGGGATCCACTTGTACATCTTGTGGAGCATGCGGAGCGTGTTGAAGCAGGAGGACGAGACGGCGTTGACCTGCTTTGTCATGGAGAGAGTAGAGTCGAGGTCGGTGGTTGCTGGAGCTATTCCTAGTGCGGTCGGCCACCAGGAGTCATCCCAGGCCGAGGGGGTGGAGCAGAGGATGAGGACTTCCGTCTTGTCCGAGTTCAGCTTCAGTCGGCTGTTCTTCATCAACTCGGCGACGGCTTTAGTTTTTCATGGAGGTTGGTTTTGGCGGTGTGGGGGTCCTTGGTGAGGGAGAGGATCAGCTGGGTGTCATTGGCGTAGGAGATGATGTTGCGGTCGTGCAGTCGGGCGACATGGGCGAGCCGTTCCACGTAGATGTTAAACAGCGTTGGGCTAAGGGATGAGCCCTGGGGTATGCCGCAGATGATCTCAGTGGCTTCGGAGTGGAAAGGGGGAGGCGGACGCTCTGTGTTCTGTCGGAGAGGAAGGAGGTGGTTCAGTCCAGGGCCTTCTCTTGGATCCCGGTGTCGTGGAGGTGTGTGCGTAGTGTGCAGTGGCAGACCGCGTCGAAGGCGGCTGACAGGTCCAGGAGGATGAGTGTTTCTCCGTTGTCGAGCAGGGCCCTGATGTCATCGGTGACGGCAATGAGGGCAGTTTCGGAGCTGTGGTTGCTGCGGAATCCGGACTGGGACGGGTCCAGGATGCTGTTCTCCTCAAGGTAGCGGGTTAGTTGTCTGTTGAGGTCTTCTCTTATGACCTTCGCCGGGAACGGGAGCAGGGAGATGGGCCGGAAGTTCTTGAGGTCCTTGGGGTCAGCCTTGGGTTTCTTGAATAGGGCGTTGATCTCGGCGTGCTTCCAGCTCTCCGGGAAGGTCGCTGTCTCGAAGGAGATGTTGATGGTTTTCTGGAGATGGGGTGCAATGGTGGTGCTGGCTTTGTTGAAGATGTGGTGTGGGCATGGGTCTGACGGGGATCTGGAGCGGATGGTGTTCATGATTTTGATGGTGTCGTCGTCGTCTATGTTGGTCCAGGAGAGCAGGCGTTCGGTGCGGATGATGGTCGTGGGGGCGGAGGTCTCAGTGGTAGTCAGGGGGTGTTGGCGTTGAAGCGGTCATGGATGTCGGCGATCTTCCGATGGAAGAAGGTGGCAAGGGAGTCACACAGGTCTTGCGAAGGTGGGATGTTGTTGGTGTTGGAGCTGGGGTTGGAGAGTTCCTTCACGATGTTGAAGAGCTCTTTGCTGTTGTGTGTGTTGTTGTCGAGGCGGTCTTTGAAGGAGGCCCTTTTGGCGTATCTGGTGAGGTGATGGTGTCTGCGGGTGGCGCTCTTATGGTCTGCGTAGCTGTCTGGTGTTCGTTCACTGTGCCATTTCTTCTCTAGCTTTTGGCAGATTTCCTTGGAGGCCTGGAGGTCTTCAGTGAACCAGCTGGCTTTCTTGCTGCTCTGGCTGTTGGAGCGTTTCTTGATTGGGGTGAGGGTGTTGGTGCAGTCGTCGATCCATTGTCTGAGGTTGCGGGCGGAGGTGTCGGGTCGGTGGGTGGGTTCCGGGCAAGGGTGGTGGTGAGCTGCGCATCAGTGATTTTCCTCCAGCAGCGGCGAGGGATCTGTTGGGTGCGGTGGTGCGTGGTGTGTTTCCGGAATGTGAAGTGGATGCAGCGATGGTCGGTCCAGTGGAGTTCAGTGGTGTGGTTGAAGGAGACGTGCTGCCATCAATGTGGAGTCTGTGGACCTTTTGCACCAGCTGTGTGTGGGCCAGACAACTCTCATAAACACCTTCCTAGACCATGACAAAAGGTTGGCACAGGTAGTTGTTTTCATGGAGGGCATTCATTCAGACATGGGTGGGCTACACCGGACTGTCCAGTCTTTGTCCTCCGCAGTGACGGCAGCCATTCAGCTGGCACAATCTCAGAGTCCAGCTCCAGTCCCTTTGGCCACCCCCCTGCCAGTGGCTACATCCGACGATAGTGACCACAGACCTCAAGATACAGCACACGCAGCACACAACAGCAGTAGCCCAAGCATTCCAGAACGCAGACACCATCCCACCAAAAAACTAAAGACACCCCAGGGCGCAAAGTCAAAAGCCCTTCAGACGACGCTCAGGGGCAGAAAGCCTAGAAGCAGGCCTCAGGCTCACATGCTTTAGAGGCATCCCCAGCCAAGGACTCTTCGGTCCCAAAAGCGTCTCGCCAAGCAGACTGTTGCCATGCCCGCTGAGAAGTTGGTGCCTGCTAAGAGTACACATAAAAAGGGCTCCAAGGCAGATTCACCCACAACCTCAACTCCCATCCACAACCCTGTAAAGCAGGGAAAGGAGGGCACTGTAGGGGGTACACCTGGTAAACAGGGAATAGAGGGGCAAAGACGAGTACAGGCCAAGTGTACCGCTGGATCCAGCATGTCCCCAGAGGGAGGGCCACCGGATGTACCTGATGCAACTTTGGTGGAGAGTGTGCCTGTTGTGTGCGCCCCCCTCCCACTCCCACCAAGACAGGGAAGCCATTTAGACTCCCCAAGAAGTGGAAAGGCACCCTTCCACATTCTCTCACCCACACTATCTCACGGCAGCATGACTCCACCCCCACGTGCCACCACACCACCCAGTCCAAGCAGCCTTCTGGCTGCCAAAGCCACTGATACCTCTACCTCAGCTGGGCCTCTCTCTCCCCGGTCCAGTCCTCCAACTGTCCCCAACACTCAGCCACCTCCCAGTCCAACTGACAGCCAAGTCTGAGTCAAAATCTCCCTCACATACCTGTCTCTCCCACAGCAGTGCCTGGACTGCCCATTATCATCCCCTAACTGTATTGCTGACCATGGCAGGGTACAGTCTCAGCCATTCCCTGTGCAGTATCTAATGCACACATGTACCTACTCCGCACCTTGGAGTGGCCACTGGCCTTGGTGTTCACTGCTGTTTGCCCATTCTCTGTGCAGCTTCTCATGTACTTACTCTGAACTTTGGACTGGCCACTGGCCTTGATTTTCACTGTTTGCCTATTCCCTTTGCAGGATCTCATGTACCTACTCTGCACTTTGTACTGGTCACTGGCCTTGCTGTTTGTCCATTCCCTGTGCAGCTTCTCATGTACTTACTCTGTACTTTGGACTGGCCACTGGCTTTGATGTTCACTGCTGTTTGCCCATTCCCTGTGCAGGATCTCATGTACCTACTCTGCACTTTGTACTGGCCACTGGCCTTGCTGTTTGCCCATTCCCTGTGCAGCTTCTCATGTACTTACTCTGCACTTTGGACTGGCCACTGGCCTTGATGTTCACTGCTGTTTGCCCATTCTCTGTGCAGCTTCTCATGTACTTACTCTGCGCTTTGGACTGGCCACTGGCCTTGATGTTCACTGCTGTTTGCCCATTCCCTGTGCAGGATCTCATGCACCATTGTATCCATCTTGGATGTAAGGCTTTAGCATTAGGAATGCTTGCCTTTGTCACAGCCTCAAAGGCTGAAACTGGAGTCAATACTAGTATTAGTTTTCCCTGTGCCAGTGCTCTCTCTCACTACAGCAGTCTGTACTGCTATTAGAATCTTTTTTGTAGATGCGAAACGCATCTCAGTATTTGTATACAAATGTGATTTGTATGCAATCGGTACTGTTTCACCTTCATTATGTCAGAAAGGTGTACCCTGATTGACCCGCAATTATCCGGATCACCAGGTTGTGTATGTTTACGCGTGTCTGTAAGTGCTTAGATGCTATCATGTCATCTTGTAAGGAACACAGTGTATCTGTGTGTTCCTGTGTCCATTGTCTTACTGAAAAATCAGGTTTTATTAAGTCGTAGAAAGGTTTGACTCTTTCTGCGTAATCTAAAATGTATTTTCTACCAAAATTTAGGAATCCCAGAATTGACTGTAGATTTTTCAGTGATTTTGGAGGTTGGAGCAGCACGCATTTTTCTAAAAAAAATTGGCTGCCAGTATTTTCCCTTCACTTAAAAGCTCATATCCTAAAAACAGGACACTGAGGTGGGCAATTTTTGACTTTTTAAAGTTGAATTTGTAGCCCTCAGACGCAAAACCCCAAATGATGGTATTTACTCTGTTCAATTGCTCCTCTAGGTCATTGTCAGTTAGATAAACATCATCCATATAGGACAATACCTCTTCCTCCAAATGTTGAAGTAACTTAGTTACCCTGGCCGAAAACAACCACAGGCTGTTCTCATACCCTTGGGGGACTCGACAAAATTGCCGTTTGACCCTAGTGCTGAGAATGCTGGTAGATACCTGCTTTCAGGCGCTATATTTTGGCAGAAAAATCCATTTGAGAAATCAAGTGTTTCATATTTTTTCCGCACAATGTTATTCATTCATGCGGCACTATGTGCATTTTGGACTGCAAATGTCTTAGTGCAAGTGTTCAAATGTCTGTAATCTAAAACTAAACGGTATGTTTTGTCCGGTTTTGTTACAGGAAACAAAGGATTATTTATTGACAAGGTGCAATTTTCGATCACCCCTTAGTATTCAGGTTGATCTAAGATCTCCCTGACCTGTTTTTTATTTTAGCTTATTGCTTTATTGGATACTTCCTTTGTGCCGTTGGGAGTTTTTTTTAAATGAATTATGTGGTGGGTTGAATCCTCATCCCATCCAAAATGATTCTTGTATAATGCTGGAGCCTGGGCTACCGCCCACTCCTGCGCATATGTGTGTTGTAAGTGCCTGGGAATATGGTCTGAGAATGCCAGTAAAATTACTGTTTCTCCTCTAGTACAATCCATGACGAATGCTGGTGGCCAATCTCGTTCAGCTAACAAAATGTCATAGCCAAACGTCAGGTTCTCCCAAGAGACCTTTCACTGTTCTACATTTGACCCCCTCCATCTGGAGCGTTATTTACTATAACTTATGTTGGACACTTACCCTAGTATCGGGTGTTTCCACTGTGATATAATCATTCAAGTCCGCTGCCACCAAAAATTCCATCAGGTTCTGGTGAGCTATTGTTACTTCTGCCGCACTGTCTGGCATTGTCAGAGCCCATTCCCCGTTCAGTAGTCGAGTCCTCAGAATTCTGGGCATGTCTGATCTTTAGACCTCCAAACTACTTCTTTTTGAACTGTGGCTTTTGCTTCGGTTTCTCTTCTTCCTTAGAAGTGTAATCTTGAGTGTGCTGCTTGTCTCTGGACTTTATACGCTCTTCTTGTCTGTCTGACCATCCTTCCCTCTGAGTTTTTCGATGAACCCTGAAAGGAACGCGAGGAACGTGCATCGGTATCCTCATACCTGTCAGTTTTCTAATATTATCAATATTCCTTAGGTTATACCTCTTTTCGGAGGGTCCTGTGGAGGAGATCTACCTCAGGATTGAGATCTGTTTCCTTTAAAGTTTTTTTTTTTTATTGTCCCACTTCTTATTTGAAGCAGGTATCTGCTTTGAGGTGTCCTTTTCAGGACTGCCCATCAGTTGTGGTTTCAAAGCTTTTCTACCCAGACGGTCTCTGCCTAATTCTGCATATGCAGTTTCAATTATTTTGGGTAGTTTGTGTTCTTGTTCTAAAGGACTGAACTCCCTTAGGCGTTGGCGGATGGCCACTGAAGCTGCTTCCCCTTTGATATTATGGCTGATACCTGTGCATAGTTACCTAGTAACTTCATCCCTAAGTTTAGGGCAGGCTCTGCTCCGTACTCATTCTGTATTTGTCTCAATACGTCTGGTACTACTGCTAATGAAGGAATGCCATTAGTTCTGGTATAAATGGCAGCAAAGACTGTACCCCAAGTCGTACAATCCTCTACTTGTGGTGTTATCCACATGGACAAGCAGATTGTTAGCATTCTGTGTTTTTCATACGGGGTAGTATTCTGGAATACTGCCTCTAGCTGTGTTATTTTCTGTGCTACCCAGAATGGCATTTGTTCACATTTAGAGGGCATTTTACCCATCACCGCGTGTAATGTCTGTGCTGTGATTTTAGTTGCTGTACCCTGAGCTTGAGTTCCATTTGTTGCAACTATTGCAGGTTGAACTGTAAGTGTCCTCATGATCAATGAGGTCAAGTTTCTATAGATTTTTGATTAAATCTTTGTGTTGTGTGAGCAAGTCTCCTGGTGGCATTGTATCAATATCAGGATGTGGTGTGTAGGCTGCTAATAATGGCCATGTTGCCCCCTCTGTTCCGAGCGGGCCGAGTCTTACTCTCATTCTTATGTGGGGTAGGGCGCCTTTAAACCAGTATAAGTGTTCCTGGTATGTGAACGGAACCTCAATGTCCTCAAAGGGACAATATTCCACTGGTGCATCTCCTTCTGTGTAAGAGTGAAATGTTTTTGTTCTTGCATTTGCTGCTGGGAATGTAACCCACAAATAAAATACCTCTGTTCTGTTTGATTCATGCGCCTCAATCACGAAAACTACTAAACCACCCCTAGATGATAAACCATGCGCGAGCAGTTTCAGGGTGATTGTATTTCTAAAATTTGGTGCAATTTGTATTGCATCTGCTCCTTCACCCTCAGAGAGGGGTAGTGCTTCTTGCATTGGGTCTAACTCCTGGTTAGTAATTGTTTTTAGAACACAAAATAACTTTTCACGGGAACCGAGATAAGGTGTTCTTGCACAATTTTAGGAACTCTGTCCTTCAAACTTAATTAACCAACAGCCAATAAATAGGATTTTTTAGCCTAATCAGCTGTGGCGGAGTTTGTACCCACCCACTCCAGACGTCTCTGGTGTTTTGTGAGTAGGGGTCTCTGAGAATAGCACGACTGAACTACTCAGATTCTACTGTTAAATAAGTACCCAACCAACGTTGGTGGCGCTATGTTGTGTAATTCCTATATACCCTATACAGGATCTGCGCGTTTGGATAACAAACTGTGGGTTTGGTGGTTGGCTGATTCTGTGCAACCCCACAGGATGTGTTAGCCTATTTTGTATCAGCTAGCTCACAGTGGCAGTAGAATCTCCTCTCATCGGGGAGAGAATAGTTCTTGCTAACCTCAGAACATGACAACCCTGACCCCCCCAGGATCGTGGAAACAAACTACTTTTCGCTCAGTCACTCATGCTCACATAGTTCGTCTCAGAGATACACAGGATAAACATACTGGCCGTTTGTCAATAAGGATTTATTGAACAGTTCTAATGTAGAATAGATGAGCTGCAACAACAATTAGACAGTAGCAGAGATATATGATTAGAAGCACTAAGAAAGTAAATGGATGATATAGCTCTACCATCTTGCAATAATCATGAATACATACAAGATTATAAAACACATGATAAAAAGTGCTACTCCTACAATGCCTTCCTAACTAGATGAACCTAAATATACCTAGCATCTATGCAGGTGTTAAGCCAAGAATCCCTCGAGGATCTAGTCCAACCCATTACCTGAGAATAAGACAATGTGAGACCTCATCCTGGTCTTGAGTTGGACTCCCCGCGAGGGATGTTAGACCACTGCTAGCTGGAGCGTCTGCATGCAGGAACCTCAGCGTCTCTGGTCAGTGTGTCAGCCGGGAAGTCTCGGTCTCCTCTATCTTCCTAAGCATGATGTGATGTATTTATACGCATAGGTTTCCCCAGGGGTCCTACCTTACTGTGTTGGCCTAAAGGATGATGGGCCTGAACTTTATACAGAGATATTATACAGGAGATGGTAACCCTGCTGTTAGTCCTGCTGTGCTTCCAAGAAGCCTCATGCATAATGTATGAGTATTGAAAACCCGCGTCCTGAATGCAGTGTCATATCTGGGTAAAAGGTCAGTCCCCAAGAACCGTTATGTATGTAATGTAGGGAAGGATATAGGTGAAAGGTATATTGTTACCTGTGCCTATATGGGGTACCTAAATGGAACATGACAGCCTCAGAGGTGGCAATATCCATGCCTAGAACAAAGGGGAGCTCCATCCTTCTCCTTGGCCCATCTTTTATTTTACGCTAACAGTGATTAATTGCCTATTATTCTCTATTCACGTAATGGAAAATGGGGCATCATGATTTTGGAATGGGACCTTCACTGTCATCTGAGGTAAGTAGAAATGTTTTAAAGGTATGTCGTGTACATGCTTGCTTGCGGGAGGGTGTTTGTGGGACAGAGGGAGTGTTTAGGTGTGTGAGCATGTGTGGAGAAAAAACATGACATGGCTCATTAGAGGTGATTATTGGCATAAAGTAGGACAGTCGTTGCAAAGAGGGCGACATTCATGACAGATGGCTGGCCCCAACATGCTAGGGGTACATTGACATTATTGCCAATCATGGTATAAGGCTAGCGTTAATAGCGACATTTTGTGACTGGCATATTATATGTAATAGTTGCCATTAGGGGGCACCATGGCATATGACGGAGCATCCATGAGGAAATTCTGTCCCTGGCACAATGGAGGTTATTTTTGGCACATGGGGCACCCATGGGATATTTGGAAAAAAAGGGGTAAAATCCTGGGCATCGCTAGAATGCACTGGTTTGGCATATCATAAAAGGACCTGTATATTTAACAAGTGTCATTTCAGAGCCAAAGGCTTTTTAGCAAATTTGTATGAAAAGTTTGCTTTAAAATGCCCCATTTTTCAGAATTGTTTCAGGGTGAGAATCCCCACAAACCCTCTGAGAAAACATAGCTCATTCTCTTTGCTCATTAGAGTTTATGACAAGTACTATGTTACATCCCACCACTTTTAAAAATCATGACAGCACCCTAAAAATGGACTCGCAGTGCATCTCGCTGAGAGCCAGGGACCTGGACTAGTAGCAATGAGCCTTCTTGATCTCTGCTGGTGTCAAGAGCGCTCTTGTGGGCAGCCTAGGTAGCCAGCAGTTTGCAATATTCTTTCCCTCCGGTAGAATTCCAAATGGTCTGATTTTTAAGGGCCAGAGCGAGTGCATGAGCACTCTCTGTACGACAATCCAGATAGTATATATATTTTATTGTGTATAGTTAATTAAAACCATAAAAATTTTGTGTTAAAGTCATTAAATTATCAAAAACTTTTCCTATTTACAAGTAGAGATCATTTATTCTTATTGCACAAACACTTTAAGCTAGAGCATTGACTCCCACTTCAGCAGTAGTCAGCTACCAATTGTATGTAAGTCAACTGTATACGAGTTTATACTCTATTTGAACCATCCTCAATTTCGTAGCTAAAATCATGTGCAAAAATACAAATGTAAACTGGATATTACAGATCCTCTGTTTCATGGATAAAATCATGAGCTAAAGTGCAATATAAACTATATTAAAGATGGCACTAGATATTAATGGTAGTCAAATTTCATTGCTGTGGACTGGTGGCTGTGGACTAAAGCAGCCCCTGCAGGGGTCTGTGTTCGACCTCATGGTCACAGGTTCAAATCCCGGTGGGTCCACTCGTCTTTCATCCATCTGAGGTCGATAAAATGAGTACCATTGAGTTGGGTAACAATAAACATCTGTTATTCAGCGCCAGGACACCTACAGGTAATCGTGCGCTTTACAAATACACCGGTTATGTTGTGCAAAAATATAAATATGCATGCGTCCTCAGTTACATAGCTAAAATCATGTGCAAAATGCAATTGTAAACTGGGTATTACAGATCCTCAATTTCCTGGCCGCGATCATGTGCAAAAGTACAATATGAGCTGTAAACAGGTTGCTGGATGTTAATAATCCTCAATTTCCTGGCTAAAATCAGATGCAAAAATACAAGTGTATGTGTCACTGTAATAATGATGGTCTCTAAAATCGGCTTAGCACTAAAGGCGCTCAGACATAGTATGGTGTATGGCATGAGTATTAGTGTCTGAGTAATGTACATATCACTATATCTAAGAACCTTAAAAAGTGTGGTAGAGTATTAAGGTCAGGTAAACGCTGTGGGTCTATACTGGGCCTTTTGTATTCACCACTAGGATACCAATGCACAAAGTATGCAGATACGATAGGTCGATCATGTGCGCTAAGAAAAACTAAAGTGAGCACTATGTGTTTGACAATCAGGATAGAATCATGGTGTATCCAAAGAGTCACTAGTGTCCTGTGTTTATAATAATCACAAACTTACTATGGATCTCTGTCTATGTCCATTATTTTGATCTCACCCAGGTTAAGTGACATCACTTCCTCTGAGGATTCAGGGCTAAAGGTTATATGATGTCACTTTCATATCATTAGGGTGAACAGGAGCGTGATGTCACATATGCTAGCCCGGGCATTTTGCTGAATCAACGTCCATATTGTGACCACACAGAAATCTGTATCTTTTCCAGTATTCAGAAAAAATGTAACAGTATTTACAGACCCTGAGAAGATTTGCAGATTTACTTCTCTCAGAAACTGATTAAAATGTGTTTCCAACATTCAAAAGGGGAGAGTGCACCCAAAAATTGTAAAAAAAGTGTTCACCAATACACATGCACTACAATCTTCCCTTTATATATATTGAAATGCCCACTTGCTATATTTCCTATCAGGTAGATATTTACACACAAAGGTACTGCTGGCAATCTATGAGCGTTGCAGATTCCCAGGAGTGCTACTGCAAATGTTTTCAAATCCCAAAGACTATATTAATGTATACAACATGAAAGCAAAAGCCTGAAGGAGTCACTTAAGAGAACTTCACTTAAGAGTAATTTTAGGCTGGTCTTTAATATTATATGTATCAGTTCTACCCTCTAGCGTTAGCCTGATAAGATGCTACATTATATGAAAGGTTTGGTTTTCATGTGTTTCAATCATAGAAAAAAGAGGCTTGTTTCATGTATATAGCTGAACTTCATATTGCATGCGTTTTTTTTTCCCCACCATCAAAGTACATTTTTACTAATTATCTTTTAAGACCCCTTACTATGTGGCATTTGCCATATTTAAGGGGCTTGCGGCAAATATCTACCCGCACGACCCTTGGCATCTCCGGTCAAATCGTGATGCAATGCACGGAAAATCCTACAACGGAGGACGGAACACACAAATGACCGTCCGCCATGCCCGGAAAAGTTGCAAATCCAACCGCTGCGGACGGGGAAAGCAGTTCAAGGGACTAAAAAGGCCACTCCTCCCGCGGAATGACCACATGGCCAATAATGATGAAACCGCGGAGCTATAGGACTGATCATGGAGTACCGATTTCCTTGCTCACGCATAGAGCCAAATAAATGGCGGTAGTAACAAACGGAACAGTGATGCACAAAGTGTGCCTGCACTCGACGCTGCCCACAATCACATCACACACGCCACAATGATACTCCCCAAATGTCCATTGGCAAAGTAAGCCATGCCCAGCATGGGAGAAGCACCTCAAGGACATCACACAAGTGGACACAACCACATACCACTAAATAAAACCAACCCCTTCCTGGACCAGAATCCTTTGCACCCCAGAAGCCGACAGAGAGACAGGACAGCATGTATGCAAACAGCACAACATCACATACACCCATCTCCACACAACACTCCCCACCCACACACCTGACACTTCACATAACTCCACCACCCCCTACACACTGCACCTTTCTCACCTTTGCACCATGGCCAAAATTAAAGTGTCCAAATTCACCGACACCGAGTTGAAAGTGATGGTAGAACCACATTTGCATTGAAGACCGGTCCAACACACCCCACTTTTGCGCAAAACACAGATGTGGACAATGATCCACAACAAAGTCAATGCTGCAGGGACCACCCTACGCACACTGCGTGACATCAAAAGGGGGGGTGTTGACCCCAAGGCCCGGATCAAGCATTGGGCCCACAGGAACAACGAGGCGGCCCATAGAGCTGGTGGCGGCCCTCACATACCACCAGTAACCTGCACTGAATGGGAGGAGAAGGTATTTGCCATACTGCATCCCGAGAGTCTTACAGGAATTGGGGGGGTGGGGGGGGGGGAGGCTAGTAAGTACTAACAAAATGACCACATCCCACTGGAATGTACTGTTGTGCACAACAAGTGAGCCTCAATTGGCAGACAAGATCAAACTCATGTACGGAAGTACCGGGTTTTTAGAACCCAGCGGTGCAGGGGAACACACCAAGACTTCGGGTTCTTCCTGTTTCAGACCCACAGAAACACAGAGTCTTCTAGGTGAAATCAAAGATCGATTTTATTGGCTGCAGACCAATCACAGGTATCCGAGAAGTACAGCACGGTGTATGTTCTCAGGAGACTGCTCTCGAACCAAAAACCAGTCTTTACTTATATACACAAAATTACGCTCTGGGCAACACCGCCCCCGTTTTACAAGTGGTCATTCACATATTTCAGCTTCAAAGAAACAGCAGAGCCATAATGACAATCCCACATTTCAGTTCATTAAGCATACAACCATTTCACCCAGCAAGGCTCAGAACCCTCATCAGATAACAGCGGACCCCAATAAAACGGGCACCTCCTGCTCGTAAAACAAGCCATAAAGTAGAAAACAGAGTCAGGTGTGAAAATAGCTTAGTCAGAGATCGTGTGTGAACAAGGACTTTATGATGGGTCGAGCCCTGATGCTAATCACATTAAGCTGCAAGAAAAGGAACCGGCCGGACATGAGTGACCTCGGGCATTGGAGTCAGTTTGCACAGGTCACAAAGGAGTCACAGGAGGTGTACGTGTCCTTTAGGCCATGGCATGGTCTTAGTGCAGCCTATGTGAGGGCAACCACAAAATGGCTACCGCTCTAAAATGGAAACCGAGGGTATGGTATGTAGTATCGTGTACATGGTGATTTCATCGGTGAAACATGACGAAAATACCCATACATACCGCATTAGTCATTTGCGGTTCGCTGATAACAAAATCGGCATGGTAGGACCATGCCTCCGACTTGGTTCCGAAATTTACAGTACCACAGACCCTCCTTTTGCCCTTACATAGGCAATAACTATGCTAATCTGAGTCCAGGTCTATATTCATAAAGTCATGGAGATGTTGCTGTAGCAGCATCCTATTGCTTAGCTCGTCCCTTGATACAGGTCTCTTTACACATGATGTAACGCAGAGGCTACACATCACGGGAGCACACTGTATACATAGACAGAACAGGAAAAGAATGGCTAAGATCATTCCAATGACTATTAGAATCTTCCATCCCCAATCTGATATCAGTCCCCAGAACCACCCCATCATCGACCAATCTCCTTTGTCCACATGAATGGAATCGGAAATCTTATGCAGTTTGGAGATGGCTTGATAGACTGTTGGAGCGCTATCTGGTATGAAAATACAACAGCTTGATTGGATAACCTTACATACCCTACCACGGTCTGCAAGTATTACATCTAGAACCATACGGTTCTACAACGTCATGAGGCGATCCGCTTGGAGCTCAGTTGTCAAGTTACCAAGGGCACCAGCCGTTACATTAACAGTGGTTTCAACTACACGAGTCAGTTGTCTCAGGTTCCTACTATTGACCATTGGTCCCCAAAACGTCAGGAAACCCAAAAAGAAGTCTCCCGCTTCCTGACCGGCAGTATCCTCCGCACTGACAATGCCTCTCACAACTCTGGTCTTGTGATAATCAGAGGCAGCAGTGAATGTCAGCGGCAGCAAATTTGCAACATAACATGTGCCCGAGAAATCAGGGGGCAACCATGTATATGCTCAATCATTGCAAACAAAGTATGTACCCTTGGCAGCCAAAAATGCAGGGGAAAACTGTGATGGAAAGGCGTATATTTCAGTACAGTCACTTTTCCCTAGTTGAGCTCTTGGGTTCTGACCATTGCCTTGTAAACAGAACCGGCCTATGTGGGGTACGACCCAAATTGGGGATGAACTCTTACGCTGTTTCTCGCCTAGACTAATGCTATACCCCGTCGCGTTCCAACCTACATAAGCTCGCAACTCATCCTTGGTAATAGATGTATATGCATCGATATCTCTACTCATATCTGCAACTCCTCTCATCAAGGCTTTATTGTTCGTGATAGGTCTAGTGGAACGCGGTGGTCGCGGGGAATATGTCTCAAGTGCGAAGAGAAACAGTCTGGAATGCCCAGGATGACCCATTATAGCTAAACGGCAGCACTAGATATGGGATACCCTTATTAATGGTATGTGGCATCAAACCACACACCCAGCAATTCGTTGTGTTCATAACTAGTTGGTGCAGGAGTTGAACAAATGAATTGTTTACAAATTCCGAACTTCTAGCTTGTTCGTGTTCAGGCAGAGGGTGAAAAGAGTGCGGGAAAACAGTAGGAGGTGGTGTGGGCTGTACAATGGGTATAAATGGCACTTGGAAAGACAATAATACACAACCTACAGAAAACATTGTTATGCTAGATAGTACAAACAGACATAATATTACAAAACATTTGCTATTCATTATTGTACATATTCTGCTCTTAAAATTCATTTCCTCATCAGGTCTCTCCATCTCGCAAAACTTCATCCTCTAATCGTGCTGTTCGCGGCGGATGAGTGTCTTCTGCTAAGGAGTACACCTGTCGGTCCAGGGAACGCCCTAGATCAAACAGAACCTTTGACCTAACGTCTCCGGCTTGTACCCCAAAGTCTTGGCACCGCGACCCTACAGCTGAACCCGGATGGTGGTTCGAAAAACAAAAAATAAAAAGTGTCTGAGATGAGAGGGCTGTACTATCATTGCAAAGAATAGCAAAAAAAGAATTTTTATTTGTCCATAGGCCTCGACCTCAAATTGTAGCGATTTTTAGTAGGTACTGTCTGGTCTTGAAACAAGAGTTCAGGCTCTATGGTGTCCAATCTATTTGATGATAGCACAGCTTCTTGCAGAATGTTGTCGCTTTCCTGTTCAGAGCTTGCTCCTTTCACGCGTGCATCGCTAAATGGCACGAAACGAGGCACAGTGTCCGTCTCAGAATCAGCGATACCCTCTTGGACCCACCGGTCATACGGCAGAGGCAAAGGGACCCTCTTACAGTGTATGCCGTGAATCCAGTTCTTTTTCCCTTTCACTCGAACTGCTGATCTTGTCGAGATAAGGACGAGGTGAGGGCCGGTCCAGCGGGGCTCATCATTTTTTGTCCTCCTGAAATTTCGGATTGGCACCCACGATCCAGGATTGATAGGGGGTCCTGGAGTTTCAGGGGCCTGAGGCAGAGTATCGTGGACCTGTTGGTGTAAGACACGCAATTTAGCCGTCAATTCATACAGGTAATCAAGTAGAATTGGGTGTTCGATTTCACTGAACTTTGTCGGCCTTGGCACTCCCGATACATTGGCCGGACGGCCAAAAACAATTTCATACGGACTAAGTCCCACTCGTGAATGCACAGTCATTCTTGTTGATAGGAGCGCTAAGGGCAGGGCATCAGGCCATTTAAGACCAGAACTCGCTTGGATCTTGGCCAATTTGAGCTTCAATGTGCCATTATAGCACTCTACCAGTCCAGCTGATTGGGGGTGATTTGCAGCGTGGAATTTTTGCTTAATGCCTAAACCCTCACATACATTCTTCATCACTCGGCCCACAAATTCACTCCCATTATCACTCCCGACCATTCTTGGCATTCCAAACCTAGGGAAGAATTCTTTGACAAGGGCTTTAGCGGTGGACAATGCAGTATTGTCTTTTAGGGGATATGCCTCTATCCACCTTGAAAAAGCGCAAACAACAAGTACATATTTCAAATTGTTGCACCTTTCCATGTGGATGAAATCTAGCTGCAAAACCTCGAACGGATACGTTGGAGGCGCAAAGTGACCAGCGGGAGTTGGGGTTCCCATACCAGGGTTGTATTTCAAACATACCATGCAATTTTTAACCACATTCTCTGCACACTTGGGAATTCCAGCATTCTGCCATACTGGAGCTAACAACTTACAAATCCCTTTCACACTGATATGCGCCATTCCATGCGCCATCGTAACCACTGGAAGCACATATGCATCAGGTAACAACCATCGCCGGTGCTCTGACAATTCAACCCAACAACCATTTTCATCCAATTTACCCTTACTTTCTCTCCACATACTCAATTCTTTCTCTGTGGCTTCAGCTTGAAGGGACTTCACACTCTCTATCGTGTCTTCACACATTCCAACATCACCAACCCATCTTGCAGGGCCTGCAACATACATTCGAGTTGTCACATCTTTTGCTGTTTCTTTCGCGATTTTGTCAGCAAATGCATTACCACGCCCAACATCATCAGTAATCTTCTTGTGTGCACTGCATTTTACAATCGCGACTTGTAACGGTAAGGTCAGTGATTCAAGGAGATCATTCACCAACTGACCATGCTGAATCTTAGTTCCATGCGAAGTCAGGAAGCCACGTTCTTTCCACAGGCGCCCAAAACTATGGGCTACACCAAACGCATACTGACTGTCAGTATATATGTTCACTTTCATTCCTTTCGACAACACGCATGCTCTTGTAAGTGCGAGTAATTCTGCTGCTTGGGCTGAAGTATGTGGTATACGTGCGGTCTCAACAATCGTGTGTAAAGTCGTGATAGCATATGCAGCAGTCGTATCACCATTCGGAAGCTTGAAGCACGAACCATCCACCCATAAGGTACCATCACATTCAACCAGGGGAGTATCTTTAAGATCCACTCTCCCTTTTGTTTCTTCTTTTGTTCTGAACAGACAATCATGCTGTTCAATCTCATCTGTGTCTGCTGAAATCGGCAATAATGTAGCTGGATTCAGCGTGTTGCACCTTTTTATGTGCACATGGTTCGCTAACAGCGTCAACTCATACCCTGACAATCGAGCACTAGTTAAGTGCTGTGTCTTGGTCCTGTTTAACAATGTGTCCACTGCATGGGAAACCATTACGATCAATGTGTTGTTCATCACTAATCCAGCAGACTGTCGAATAGACACAGCTGCTGCCGCTGTTGCTCTTAAACAACTTGGCAATGCCCTCGCTACCGGATCCAAAGTCGACGAAAAATACGCGCATGGACGCGGTCTGTCTCCAAAAGGCTGTGTTAACACTGACAATGCGCAACCTTCCTTTTCATGAACATACAATATAAAAGGCTTACTATAGTCGGGGGTACCCAACACAGGAGCTGAACATAATGCCTTGCGCAATTCCAAAAAACTTTGACACTCTTCAGACCATGGGACAGGATTCGGTGTATCTTTACATGTTAATGCTATCAACGGTTTTGCCAGCAAAGAAAAACTCGGGATCCAGTGCCTACAGTATGAAGTAATACCCAAGCAAGCACGCACTTCTCTCTGTGTCCTTGGCACGCTTAATTGTGCAATGGCCTGGATTCTCTCTGGGGTCAGCTTCCTTCCCTCCTTCGATAAGAGATGACCTAAGTAGGTCACTACTTGTCGACAATATTGCAGTTTAGAGAGAGACACTTTGTGATGAAAGGCAGACAAATGACGCAACAATGACAATGTAGCTTCTTTACAAATCTCCTCAGTATCCGCGGTGATTAGTAAATCGTCAACATACTGAATAAGGGTAGCACCACCAGGTAAAACAAGTGCATCAAGCTGCGCTTTTAAAGCCTGACTGTATATTGATGGACTTTCACAGTAGCCCTGTGGAGCGCGTTTATAACGGAAGCTTCGACCTCCTAAACTAAAACCAAAAATATCCCTGCTTTCCTCTGCAATCGGGATGCTAAAGAAAGCATTCTTTAAATCAATCACTGAGAACCAAGCAGCGGAAGCTGGGATCATAGTTAGCAAGGCAGTTATATCAGGGACGACTGGAAACTGTGGCACAACTATTTTATTGACCTCTCTAAGATCGATCACAAACCTGTAAACAGGTGGCTGAGAAGGGTCAGTACGTTTTAAAACAGGCAAGACAGGACTATTGCAAACGTTGCCTCGTGTCTCTTGAATTACATCCTTTTCAATTAAATCATAGATAATCGCTAACAACGCTTTTTCACCTTCATTAGAGATCTTGTACTGGGGAATGCGTGGCAATTTAACATTGGCTTTCAAAGTGACAACATACGGCGGTATTTCCAAAAGGCCCACATCATTAGGGCCAGTGGCCCAAAGGGCATCAGGAAGAGACGACAACTCTATCGGGAGCTTATTCTTTGACAAATACATTGGAGAAATTACGTCCCTACCCAGTGTAAGTTGTACTCCTGAGGGGGAACAATATAGTGTCGCATGTAATCTTTTTAACAAATCCAAACCTAACAGATTTTCACCACAACCTGTCGTTAGGATAAGGGGTGCTTTTAGCTCGCAAGGTCCAACTGAAAGGGGCATAGGACTAGAGATCGGGTTCCTAACCGGGGCGCCAGAAAAACCTACTGAAACATTCATTTTGCCAGACAAAGGCGCGCCAGGGAGCTTTGAGTGCATAATCGAACTCTTTGCAGCACCAGTATCCACCAAAAAGGGCTCTGATACACCCGCTGTAAGCACCTTAACATACGGTCCGCTCTGATCCACTGGCACGGAAACAACTCCCTCTCTCTGTCTATGGCTGTCCTAGTAATCATTACCTTCCGTATTATCATCTTCTGCATAATAGTCGTTGTTATAGTACTGTGCTGTCTTGCCAGTTGCATTGGCTTGCTGATCAAAACTATTCATCGTATTTTGAGGCGGAAGAGGACGCGCGTTCTGGGGAACATTTCCACGCCCTCTACCTCTAGGAGCTTGCTGCCCACCTCTACCTCTTGCGCCATAAGTATTATTCGTGCGCTGCAACAATCTAAGAATTATTCTTAAAATGACCTTCCTCCTTGCAATATGAACACTGATTGGGACCTACAGGGACACGTGGTTGATAATACCCATACATTTGCTGGTTATTCTGAAATTGTTGGTGTTGCTGATAGATACCCTGGGTTTGCCTATAATTATTCTGACCTCCACGTGGCGGATAAGCCTGCTGTAAAAGAACCTTCGTTTTTAATTCTTTCGTTTTCTTGTCCGTTCTATCCTTCTCATCTTTATCCCTATTTTCGTAATACTGTGCAGTAGCCAGTATTTTAGCTGAAGAGGAAACGGCCCAAGAACTCTCCGAATCTTTTAATTTTTTACACAACTCTGGAAGCAAATTATGCACAAATTTATCAACAAATAACCGTCGACCACCTTCTGTACTCATGTCTTGACCACTGTGGTCGATAAATGTTTCTTCAAACCTGGTGAAGAAATCAGACACTGTTTCATCTTTCTTCTGTTTGCATGCGGATAATTTATCCCAATTTACACGCATTGCGGGCATTAGAGTTTTCATATAGTTCATTATTCTACCAGGGAGTTCTGCTACCGCGGGCTCAGGCTTGGCACCACCAACCTGTCTATTGTCCGCATTAATGATATTAGCCCATGTGTCACCTAGTTCTGCAGCATGATCTGTATTACAAATCAATCCCCACAAAGGCTGTGGAACAACATTCCCGAACAACATCTATGTCAGCTAGATTCATGACACATGATTCTGCAGTCTGTGATAACTCCTTATAATAACCTGCAGGGTTTTTACGGGGGTCAGGCAATGTCTGCTTAAGCGCTAAAACTTCAGATCGCTTCCAAGGAACATGTACCCAAACACGCTGAAAATGAGCTGGCATAGCGGCAATACCATTAGCGGCATCAGCCACAACAGCTTCATTCCATACCGGAGGGACTTCTCTCATAGGGTACTGTCGCACCTTTTCAAGCCCAAACAGTGACTGAGAAGGATCCTCAATCCTAAAAGATAGCAATGTCGCAACTGCTTTCCCAACATCGGGACCCACAATCGTACCTTTTCCAAATTCAAATCGCACTTGACTCCTGCGGGCTTGAGTCTAAACCATTATCTTCCAATTCCTCACATAGGAATGCACACATTTTCTCAAAAACGTATCTCTGTTGTGGTGCTTCCCATTGATGAAAAACATTCAAAACAGACTCTACATCATATCTAGAAGGATAAACAATCCATCTACGTGCCATGCGGTCCAGTTCTTCTTGCTCTCTCGGACCAGGTATTTGACTACGTAACTGCTTACGTTGTGGAACAGGGGTCGTACTAGATGACCCAAAGAGGGGTGATACAAGACTAGTGACTGCACTAGCTATTCGTTGTCGTGTAGAAGGAGAAGTTGAGGCAAGAACCGGGGGAAACACAGAGGGAAGAAAAACGGGTGTAGATACAGATACAGGAGTAGTAGCAGGTAGGGCACGAAGGGAGGCAGCTGATGTGTTAGGTAAAGTCGCAGGGGGCGCAGAAGAGGTAGGTAGCAAAATCTGCGTCCCTTGGGAAGGCTGCTCTGCAGGGATAGGCGCCGGCTGAGGAGGAGCTGGCGGCGGTGGAAAAACTTGTGGTAAATTAACTGGAGGTTGTGCATTTAAAGGTTGCGGAGGTGCTGTAGCATTTTGCGTATACGGGGGTGGCGAACTTAGCAAATGCGACATTATGGGGTCTTTCTCCCCTTTTCTTTTAACGCATCTTGCTGAAGGGGCGGCAAAACTGGGTAACATTTATCAATGTTGCCTGTGCAACTGCTCATTCATTTGGTCCTCTTCATTATCTTTAAACTGCAAAGCTGCTTGCATTATCGACATACCTCGCTCTCTTATTTTTCTTTGCTAATTTAATTTCTTTTTGTTTGGCTTCCTTTCGCCATAGGCGGAAAGAATCAAACATCGCCGGCCAGGCTTTCTTCTTGAATAATTTAACTTCTAGGTTATCTAGGATTTCTGTGTCGAAACTCCAATTTTGGGGCCATTTTAAAACACCATCCTTCCTGGTGTATCGAATCCATACTTCATTATATGCAATGGGGCCCACGCCATGTTTTACATAAAGCTCATAAGTTGGAGTTCCAATTGGAGGAACCGGACACGAATCCTCTAATCGGGAATCTCTTTAACAACCAAAACAAAACAACTTTCCAAATATACTAGAACCAGGCATCTTCGCTCACTAGTCTAGTTTCAAACTTCAAAGGATTATCGAATACGATAGTCTCGTGAATACACGAGTCCTCTGGCTTTGGTACTTGCAAGGTCCAAATCAAAGCGATCCCGAAGGATACCAAAATCCCGAAGGATACCAAACAAACTGGGAGGCGCTCCACTTATACTTACCACTTATACTTAACTGAGGTATCGATGGCTTCACCAGAAGACTCAATTGTTTCGCTCTACCAAATCGTCAAGGGTCCAAAACAGGGCGATAATCAGGGCAGCAGTCCTTCGTAGCCGTCGGGACGCGGAGAACCTCGCAGAAAAGACTTTCGGACCACGTCGACATGCAGGGGTTGATGAAGTGGCGGCCTTCATCCAGAATTTCCACACGAAGCTCCTCACGAACCTCTGGCTTGGACCAGTACCGCTGAAATCGCCCCCAGTTGGGCGCCAACTGAAGTACCGGGTTTTTAGAACCCAGCGGTGCAGGGGAACACACCCTAAGACTTCGGGTTCTTCCTGTTTCAGACCCATAGAAACACAGAGTCTTCTAGGTGAAATCAAAGATCGATTTTATTGGCTGCAGACCAATCACAGGTATCCGAGAAGTACAGCACGGTGTATGTTCTCAGGAGACTGCTCCCGAACCAAAAACCAGTCTTTACTTATATACACAAAATTACGCTCTGGGCAACACCGCCCCCGTTTTACAAGTGGTCATTCACATATTTCAGCTTCAAAGAAACAGCAGAGCCATAATGACAATCCCACATTTCAGTTCATTAAGCATACAACCATTTCACCCAGCAAGGCTCAGAACCCTCATCAGATAACAGCGGACCCCAATAAAACGGGCACCTCCTGCTCGTAAAACAAGCCATAAAGTAGAAAACAGAGTCAGGTGTGAAAATAGCTTAGTCAGAGATCGTGTGTGAACAAGGACTTTATGATGGGTCGAGCCCTGATGCTAATCACATTAAGCCGCGAGAAAAGGAACCGGCCGGACATGAGTGACCTCGGGCATTGGAGTCAGTTTGCACAGGTCACAAAGGAGTCACAGGAGGTGTACGTGTCCTTTAGGCCATGGCATGGCCTTAGTGCAGCCTATGTGAGGGCAACCACAAAATGGCTACCGCTCTAAAATGGAAACCGAGGGTATGGTATGTAGTATCGTGTACATGGTGATTTCATCGGTGAAACATGACGAAAATACCCATACATACCGCATTAGTCATTTGCGGTTCGCTGATAACAAAATCGGCATGGTAGGACCATGCCTCCGACTTGGTTCCGAAATTTACAGTACCACAGTACATTGCACGCTGTCAACATGAATATCTCATAAGACAAGCATTTCCTTCCTCTGCCACACTCAACAGGTAGGTAGCCATCTTACTGGGTTGTCGGGACCTGACAGCAAGACCACAAACCCCACAAGGCCCTCTGTCTTCCCTCCCAAACAGCAGGGAGCTATCAGACTAGCACATCCTGCATACATAAGCCAACTCTGTCAAGCTGCATAAGTTGCAGCCAGTGCACACACAGAAAATACCATTGAGAGTTCACATGAATCACAGTGTCATTGATGAAGTCACATGTAACTGAAAGCAAAACCTCTGGCCCTCACTGTCCCCACCACCACCATGACTCAACAGCTGCAACAACAACAACACAGAATCCTGCAGCACCGACCTGTGTGGCAGCCACCTCCACCATCACCACCGCTGCCTCCAACACTGTCCCTGTGCCAGTTGCAGTCAACACCACCAGGCAGCCTCTGGATGCTGGGGACAGTGTGCGGCAGCAGCGCCAGGTGCCGCCACAGGTCCATGGCAGCAGGGCATGTGGGAGGACAACTGGGGGACAGTCACAGGAGGACAATGAGAAAGAGGCCCAGGCCACCGTGCAAACTGTCCTTGGGGCATACCAGCGGAACCAGGGAGAGATGGGCCAGGTCCTTGACGAACTGCATGAACTCCGCCTGCTGCAGAGGTCCATGGACACTCGCTTGGGAAAAATTGCTGAATACATGGGCCAGCTTTTGGGTGTCCAGAGGGACATGCATGCAGCACAAACAGCTGGCCATCTCCCCTGTGGCCAGCCGGATAATAGCCACAACAGCTCAGCAACGGCCACAGGGAGAGGTGAGTCACATCAAAGCGAATCCTCAGACACCTCCGAGCATGCAGCAGGTTCCCCCCAGGCCAAACAGTGTAGGGGGCATACAAAAACGTCCCAGGGAGGATCACGTGGCAAAGAACCTGGCCAATGCAGTTCTTGGAGCCAACGTTGATGTCACAGGCCAACACAATCAACATGGACAGAAAGGGGATGGGAGCACACAACTCCCCCTCCCAGCACAGTTATCCCCTCAGCATCCTGGTAAATGCACTGCAGTTGAAATGCTTACTTGTCTTTCCATGGAAGTGAGTCACCATGGCTGGATGCAGGTCAGTGCTGTCAATCCCTGGACACATGTTTCGTGTTATCATCCTACATCAGTAGGGGTTAGATACATTGTGATCGGTGTCTGCTGAGGCAGCGGCCACAATCCACTCGGGTCTCTGTGCCTCTCCCTGCCCAACTCATGTGAAACACTTCAGTCCAATGACAAGTAAGCATTATGACTGAACTGCATTTACCGAAATGCTAAGGGATGAACTGTGCTGGGAGGTGAAGCAGTGTGCTCCCATCCCCCTACTAACATCAACATGGACATGACGGAAGTAGTCACAGATTACATAGCGCAGACCAATGAAATCCTTAGCAGTGTGCCCACAAGAGCCAGCATCACAACACATCCTGTCATGTGGACGATAGTGACATTGTCACATTCACACACTCAAGTACTGTTGCACAGGGCTTTTCAAGTGACGTGCGATTCATGCATGTTGAACCACAAGAACACCAGTCCATGACAACATACCCACGCTAAATCTATGTACCAACCAAAGTTATCTTCCACTGAATGAGCACAGCTGCTGGTGTCACAGGGCAGGCATCACGTATATAGGAACTGTTGCACAACGTGTTCCTTGCTGTAGCAATGTTCTCCTCACTCCCCCATATGTGATTGTGGATATTCATTTGCGGCCTCACATACCCACAGCGAAAGCATACTTCAATCAGTGTGCAGGCATAATGTGCTTCTGTCTGGACAAGTAGTTGCTCCCACATCAGCCCAGAGACCTTCGAATTCCAGGTGTCACGACCGTCCCACACGATTCAGTCACTGCCGAACACGGCACTCCCACTTTTTTCTTGGGGAACTGACACAAATTATTGATAGTGTCTGACACTGAAGGCCGTTACACACTTTTTCCAAACTTGTGTGCTCTGGTGTTGTCCCTTTGTTTCATGCAATTGCTGGAGTCCTACCGGCTGTCATTCCTCCAATTTACACACTGCATTTAGAGGTTTCAGATCATTACTTTGGCTGTACAGCTGAGCGCTGGTTCTGAGATTGCTGTCATGCCCTGTCTGACCATCCTGTGGTCCAGGTCGATCCCGGTCAGTTGCAACTGTACCGTGACCGCATGCAGCTTCTCTTCGGATGTGTCCCATTAGCTGTGCTACGCATCAGTTATAGGCTAACCTTCCGCTATGCCTATTTCACCTGCGTGCAACCTGTGTTCTCCTGTCGATGATGCCACTATCAGTGGTCCATGGATGTCTGCCTTTCCAACACATCCCTTGCTGCCCTGGATCATGAGCAGTGGGTGAATTGTCTGTTGGTCCACGACCAGGACTGCTTCGGTGATATACATTTATGGGATGCCTTTCAATGTGTCAGACAGGCTGAAAGCTGCACCTGTGCGTTTGCGCAATGGCTCCTGTGCCATACCTATATCAAACCTCTCCCAGGTTGCCATGGGATGCTCCTTTCAACCGTGTGGTATGAGGAGCACATCTGTTCCTTCATACTACTGGATTGGAGGGCGGTCCTTTTTGATGAAGATGATTTGGCTCGTCTTTTGGAACTGATTGCCTTTGAAGCTACCTGTGCTTTCTTGGATTTGTAACTACTTACCAGCAACAGGAACTGTTGGTGAGAATTCAATATCCTTTTGCCTTTTTCATGCCTACTGACAGGGATTGTTATTCAGCTCTCTGACTTTTGCCATGTCTGCATTCCCTTTGACTCTGCTGACCTCTGCGGTCTGTTTCGCTTGGTACCACAGACCTCAGCAAGGGGAGGCTGTTATCTAACCATCTAGGACATTGTCGACTGGAATGAGCCCGGCTTACATTATGCATCTGTAGCGCACAAATCTTACATGGCATGGTCGTTTTGCACATACCTTAGTATATGTCTGTCACATGAGAAGTGTCTTCAGAGCTTGTACTCTAAGTGGTCCCGGAGTATTGGCTGAAAAATCTTACCGTGGTCGGAGAACATTGTCCCTTGTCATTCTGTTCTGGTCTGGCCCTAGCACCCCGACTCAACAAAGTGTCACAGCTGCTAGAGGACACGGATGCCTTTTAGATGTCATGGGAAGGCACGCTAGTTGCCCCACACTTGGAGAGTGATCCATTCAGTGATGAGAGCTACACAGCACATGGGATGTACATTTCACCATGTATTGGCTGAGGAATGGGGTCTGCTGACAAAGCCCAGAGAACAGGGACATCCCATTAAACTCCTTCCTGCAATGGGTGGGGGGATATGCTCGTAGGTCTCCGTCCAGAGGGGTTATTGATGTGACATCTTGCTTCATGTGATATGGATATGTCACAATGGTAACTGTTTTTGTACTCCTGCATTCTCAGCTTTTTGTGGCACGTATGTTGTATGTTTTGACACTGAAATAAAAAATTGACATTTCAATGCGTTTCTGGTCTTCATCTTATCTGCTTGTATACAGGCGCCTGAGTACCTCTGAGTGAATTGGAGAGCTTTTGGGGCACTATAGCAATTGGTTCCTGTGCTTCTTGGTGCTTCTGGGTCCTCAGCCCCTGCCTGGCCAAGTTCCCTTATCCTGCGCATAGTCCTGTATGTGTACAAAATGCAATCAACAAATCTCAAATCTGTGAGACAACAGCAAGTCACGCAGACACAGTCATAGTCATAGTCGCTCATTGTTCACTTAAACTCAACGGAAGTAGTTGACGATGAGCAGTTGACGCTGGTCAAGGACTTCTTAATCACCACGGTCATCGTCTGTTGGACAGGCCTCACAGACGGTTTGCTCCCTCCCCGCACGACAGGGCCCGAGCTCCGGCCCACCTGGCATATCCCCGCGCAAAGCACCTGCACCCCGTCTCCAGACGGATCTTCTGCCCTCGGACCCCTCCTCATCACGGGGTCCAGCCCCACCGGCTTCCCCGGCCGGGTCAAGCCGCCATCTTGGGCCCTGCACCACGCGGCCGCGTGGCCTCACCTCGACCCTAACCCCGGGCCTGGCCGGCCCCGACATCCCGGCACCACCATCCACCCAGGAGGTGAGCGGACCACTTGGCAGGTCAATGGGAGAGCGAAGTGTCAAGGGCTCTCCCCCGCCAGATGCCGATCGCCCCAGCTCCCCCAAGCGCTGGCTCCACCCCCTGCTGGGTGTCTGGACACCTTCATCCCGGACCCTCCGACCTCCCAGTGCGAGGGTCCGGACATCAAAGGGCACCAGCCCTATAACTGAGGCAGCTCCAGAGCAGGAAGGCAGTTGTATCCTGGAGTCGAGACACCGAGTGAACTCAACCTTGACGGTCTACTGGCGCTGCCGTAGCCGCTCTTGTGAACCATCGTCCTGCCTGCTGGCGCTGCCGCGGCCCTCTGCAACCTTCCTCCTCACCTGGGACCTGCTGGCGCTGCCGCGGCCCGTTGTAACGACCATCCTCACCGGGACCTGCTGGCGCTGCCGCGGACCGAACATCGACCAAATCCTGGGACCTGCTGGCACTGCCGCGGCCCGTTGTAACGACCATCGTCACCGGGACCTGCTGGCGCTGCCGCGGATCGTACGTCTTCCTGGGACCTGCTGGCGCTGCCGCGGCCCGTTGTAACGACCATCCTCACCGGGACCTGCTGGCGCTGCCGCGGACCGTACATCTTCCGGGGACCTGCTGGCGCTGCCGCGGCCCGTTGTATCGACCATCCTCACCGGGACCTGCTGGCGCTGCCGCGGACCGTACCACCTAACCACCCAAGCTCGAGGATTGTGAGCTCATCATCATCTCATCTGAACTACCTGATTGGTAAATAGACTGTCCCGCTACCCCCTTCCCTACCTTGCGAGACTCTAATCGAGGGGACCCCTGAGTCCAGACCTCCTTGTACCATTCAACCGTACCTTAAATAAGTGCTTATAAAGAACACTGAACCTTATCCGTGTGTGATATCTGTCTGTGGGGGGGAAGTTACTTGTCTGTACGATCGCTGGAGACGGCTCTCCCCGGAGACCTCTCCTCCTGACCCCGGCCGACCCTCCCGGTCCGTCTACCTTTTCTAACATTGGTGGCCAGCGGCGCGATCCGAATCAACGCGTAATCGTACAGAGAGTAGCTCACCCCACGACATAAGCACGATGTCGACCAAAGATAGCAGCTCCACCGAGAAGTTCCAAATGGAGAAATTAGAAGAATACAACCACCGCGAACTGAGACAATTTTGCATAGAACTTGGCATTGCTACCACCGGCCTGAGTACCAAGGATGACCTAAAGCGCGCTCTTGAGTCATGGACAGAAACTGGGGTCGCAGGACCCTCCGACCAAAGCACCGTCACACCAGACCAAAACAGCATCACACTAGAGGGGAACGCCACGGCTCCCGAGGAGCGGGGAACGGGCCTCTCGCAGGAGGAGATCCGAGAAAGAGACAGAGTCAGATTACACGAGTTGGAGATGGCACGACTCAAGATGGATGGGGAACTCAAGTTAGCTGAACAGAAACTCAACCTCGAGCACATGCGGCTTCGAGAGGAACGAGAAGAGAAGCAGAGACAGAGAGAGCTGGAAGAGAAAAAAATAACGCTCGAGCACGAGCGCCGACTAGCGGAAATAGAACTGCGCAAACAGAATAAGGAACTGGAGGTGCCTGAGCGACCACACACCCCGGGGCCAATTGAGAAAAAAGTTCATATCCCCAAGGATGTTGTCCGCGAGTATGTCCGAGAAGACGACATACAACAGTGGTTTAAAGCCTATGAGATCGCAATGACCTCCCACCGGATCGACCGGAGTGATTGGGGAGCCGGACTTTGGGGGAGATTTATCAACGAGGGTCGCGATGCCCTGCTGCAGCTCCCCGATCACCAAATGTCGTCCTACGACCACATGAAGGCTGCCCTCCTCACCCGCTACGGCCTCACGCCCGAGATGTACCGCCAGAGGTTCAGAGATTGCACCCGGATCCCAGGTACAACTTGGGTAGAATACGTGAACTATTTCAGCCGGGCCTTCGAGGGTTGGATCAAGGGAAGTCAGGTCACCACCTACGAACAACTCTTCAACCTTATGGTATGGGAGCACCTGGCAAACAACTGTTTCGTAGAACTCAGGCAGCACCTACTCGACAGTAAGCTGACTGACCCCCGGCAGCTCGCCACCGAAGCTGACCGGTGGGAAAGCACCCGAGTGGGCCGGAAAGGGCCACACGACCAGAACAGAAGCAACCAAGGCCAGCACCGTCCTCGGGGAGGAGGAGGGGGCCAGGGGCGAGGGAGAGACGCCTTGCCAGCAACACCCGTGGCCAGCACCCCGCCCCCGGCCGGCCGGGGCAACCCCCCGTTGCGGCCTGGGTACCGAGCCAACGTCACGTGCCACCGGTGCCAGCGACTAGGCCACTACGCCAATGACCCGAGCTGCCCGCTAAACCAAACACCCAAGCCCCGCCAGGTAGCTGCCGCTGCCCTAGGGGAAGAGCAATCATCGGAGGGGCCCGAAGAGTATGAGCCGGCCCAGCAAGGGTGGGAACCGGCCGCCATGGTCCTGGCATGCTTAGGGGGGAAGAGACATGATCCCGCGGGCTCCCCTACCCGCCAACACCAGAAAATACGGTCAGTGGGTGACCATTAATGGACAGAGAGCCGAGGCCTTGCGTGACACCGGCGCCAGCGTGACGGCCGTCCGCTGTCACCTGGTGAAGCCCGAGCAGATCCTGCCGAACATTCTCTGCCCCATCCGCTCGGCAGATAACTCTGAGAGTATGTGTAAGATGGCCTGCGTCCCGTTTGAATTGGGAGGGGTCTCCGGCCTACTGAAGGCGACGGTCCGGGACGATGCCCCAGTGGACTGCCTCCTGGGGAATGACCTCGAGAGTTCCCCGTGGGCCACCGTCGAGAGGAGAGAGCACCTGGGGATGCTGGGCCTCCCGGACTGGGCCTGCATAACCACCCGATCCATGGCCGCCCGTGCCGCCCCCCGATCAGAAGAAACCGAATGGCCAGCACCTCCGCCCCCGGTTGCCCCCGTAGAGGACAACGGCGAGTCCGACCTCCCGGACCCGACTACCGAAGAGGAAGCGCAACACCAGGACCTTCCGGATCTGGCTCAGTGGCGTCAAGAAGGGGGGCCCACCCAAGAACAGTTCCGCCAGGAACAAAAGACCTGTCCCTCCCTCGAGGGAATCCGCCAACAAGCCAGCACCCAAAACGCCGGGGACACCACCGGAACTCACTGGGTCTACTGGGATAACGACCTGCTCTACAGCGAGCAAAGAATCGTCCGGGCTGGGGGGCCGGTCGAGTTCTGGTGGTACCGCTCCGCTTCCGAGACTTTCTGCTCAACCTGGCCCACGATGTCCCCCTGGCTGGACACCTGGGCCAGGACAAAACGTACAGTCGCCTGGTGACCCACTTTTTCTGGCCGAAAATGAGGAATGACGTCCAGAACCACTGCCGATCTTGCCCCACATGCCAAGCCAGCGGGAAGAGTGGTCGGAAGCTGAAGGCCCCTCTGCAACCCTTCCCTGTGGTCACCACCCCGTTCGAGAGGGTGGGGATAGACATTGTGGGGCCTCTGGACCCCCGCACGGCACAAGGACACAGGTTCATCTTGGTACTAGTGGACCATGCCACCCGCTACCCCGAGGCGGTGCCCCTACGGACAGTGACCGCTCCGGTGGTTGGCCAGGCCCTGATGGGGATCTTCTCCCGGGTAGGCTTCCCCCGAGAAGTCGTCAGCAACCGTGGTACGAATTTCATATCCAAATACATGAAGTCCCTCTGGCAACAATGCGGGGTCACCTACAGATTCACGACCCCCTATCACCCCCAAGGGAACGGACTAGTGGAGCGGTTTAACCGCACTCTCAAGGGGATGATTGGGGGATTGGAAGAGCCCCTCCGTCGCCAGTGGGATGTACTGCTCCCGTGCCTCCTCTTCGCCTACCGGGAAGTTCCCCAAAAGTCCCTCGGGTTTAGCCCCTTCGAACTCCTGTACGGGCACCCTGTGCGAGGGCCCCTCAGCCTAGTCAAGGAAGGTTGGGAGATGGCCCCCCTAACGACCCCTCCAGACGTCTTCAAATACATCCTGGCCTTACGAAACCAGACCCGGCGCTTCAGGGAGATGGCCAAGGCGAACCTCGAGGCCAGCCAGGAGGACATGAAGAGGTGGTATGATCACAATGCCTCCTCCATTGAATTCGAGCCTGGGCAGCAAGTATGGGTGATGTCCCCCACCGAACCATGTGCCCTGCAGGATAAGTGGACGGGGCCCTTCAAGGTGGTCGAGCGCAAAAGCCCCGTCACTTACCTCATCGACATGGGGTCCTCCCGGAATCCCCTTCGGGTCCTCCACACCAACCGGCTCAAACCACACTTTGTGCGCTCAGAACTAAGCCTCTTGATGGCTACAGACAGTGGTGCAGAAGAAGACTCCGAGCCCCTCCCGGATCTCCTGGAGACTCAGGAGAAGGACGGCTCCGTGGACGGGGTCCGGCTCTCTGACGCCCTCACTTCGGAGCAACGCCAGGACTGCCGGGACCTCCTGCTGCAGTTCGCTGCCCTGTTCTCCCTCACCCCCGGGGTCACCCCTTGGTGTTTGCACGACGTAGACACCGGGGACAGTCCCCCTGTCCGGCACCGGGCCTACCGCGTACCAGATCGGGTACGGGCCTGCATACAGGAGGAAGAGGCCAAGATGCTCACGATCGGAGTCATCGAGCCCTCGGACAGTCCCTGGGCCAGTCCGGTTGTATTAGTTCCCAAGGCCGCTGCCCCCGGCACCGCACCTGAACTGAGATTCTGCGTCGACTACCGGGGCTTGAACGCTGTCACCCGGACCGACGCTCATCCCATCCCCCGAGCAGACGAACTGATCGACCGGCTGGGGGCCGCCCGCTACCTTAGTATCTTCGACCTAACGGCGGGCTACTGGCAGATCGGCCTCACACCCAGGGCTCAGGAGCGGTCAGCCTTCTCTACCCCCGATGGCCACTATCAATTCAAGGTCATGCCCTTTGGCATGAAGAATGCCCCCGCCACGTTCCAACGCCTTGTGAACCAGGTCTTGGCGGGGCTCGAAGAGTTCAGCGCTGCCTACCTGGACGATATCGCTGTGTACAGCCACCACTGGTCCGACCACCTCCGTCACCTCCAAGAGGTCCTACAAGCCCTCCAGCGGGCCGGCCTCACCATTAAGGCCGGCAAGTGTCAAATTGGCCAAGGGTCTGTGACCTACCTTGGACACCAAGTGGGAAGCGGGCTGGTGGCCCCACTACAACTTAAGATTGCTGCCATCCAGTCCTGGCAGCCCCCCGTCACCCAGACCGAGGTCCGAGCCTTCTTGGGGCTCACCGGCTACTACCGGCGGTTCGTGAAGGACTACGGCAGCATCGTGGGGCCCCTCACGGGTCTCACATCCAAGAACCAACCGAAGCGGGTCAACTGGACTCCTGATTGTCAAGCGGCCTTCGAGAAGCTGAAGGCCGCCCTGTGCACCGCCCCTGTGCTCCAGGCCCCCGATTACAGTCGGGAATTTGTGGTGCAGACCGACGCCTCCGACCACGGCATCGGAGCCGTCCTCTCTCAGTTGAACCCCGAAGGTCATGACCAGCCGGTGGCCTTCATCAGTCGACGTCTCCTGGCCCGAGAACAGCGTTGGAGCACCATCGAGAGGGAGGCATTTGCAGTAGTGTGGGCCCTCAAAAAGCTCCGACCCTATCTCTTCGGTACCCACTTCCGGGTACAAACCGACCATCGACCCCTGCAATGGCTGATGCAGATGCGGGGGGAGAACCCAAAACTCTTGCGCTGGTCCATTTCCCTGCAGGGAATGGACTTCACCGTGGAGCACCGACCCGGCCAAGACCACGCCAACGCGGATGGCCTGTCCCGCTTTTTCCGCCTCGACGAAGAGAGTCCCCAAGGAGATGGGTGACTCTCCCCGCCTTCAGCTGGGGGGGACGCATGTTGGACAGGCCTCACAGACGGTTTGCTCCCTCCCCGCACGACAGGGCCCGAGCTCCGGCCCACCTGGCATATCCCCGCGCAAAGCACCTGCACCCCGTCTCCCGACGGATCTTCTGCCCTCGGACCCCTCCTCATCACGGGGTCCAGCCCCACCGGCTTCCCCGGCCGGGTCAAGCCGCCATCTTGGGCCCTGCACCACGCGGCCGCGTGGCCTCACCTCGACCCTAACCCCGGGCCTGGCCGGCCCCGACATCCCGGCACCACCATCCACCCAGGAGGTGAGCGGACCACTTGGCAGGTCAATGGGAGAGCGAAGTGTCAAGGGCTCTCCCCCGCCAGGTGCCGATCGCCCCAGCTCCCCCAAGCGCTGGCTCCACCCCCTGCTGGGTGTCTGGACACCTTCATCCCGGACCCTCCGACCTCCCAGTGCGAGGGTCCGGACATCAAAGGGCACCAGCCCTATAACTGAGGCAGCTCCAGAGCAGGAAGGCAGTTGTATCCTGGAGTCGAGAGACACCGAGTGAACTCAACCTTGACGGTCTACTGGCGCTGCCGTAGCCGCTCTTGTGAACCATCGTCCTGCCTGCTGGCGCTGCCGCGGCCCTCTGCAACCTTCCTCCTCACCTGGGACCTGCTGGCGCTGCCGCGGCCCGTTGTAACGACCATCCTCACCGGGACCTGCTGGCGCTGCCGCGGACCGAACATCGACCATCTTCCTGGGACCTGCTGGCGCTGCCGCGGCCCGTTGTAACGACCATCCTCACCGGGACCTGCTGGCGCTGCCGCGGACCGTACGTCTTCCTGGGACCTGCTGGCGCTGCCGCGGCCCGTTGTAACGACCATCCTCACCGGGACCTGCTGGCGCTGCCGCGGACCGTACATCTTCCGGGGACCTGCTGGCGCTGCCGCGGCCCGTTGTATCGACCATCCTCACCGGGACCTGCTGGCGCTGCCGCGGACCGTACCACCTAACCACCCAAGCTCGAGGATTGTGAGCTCATCATCATCTCATCCGAACTACCTGATTGGTAAATAGACTGTCCCGCTACCCCCTTCCCTACCTTGCGAGACTCTAATCGAGGGGACCCCTGAGTCCAGACCTCCTTGTACCATTCAACCGTACCTTAAATAAGTGCTTATAAAGAACACTGAACCTTATCCGTGTGTGATATCTGTCTGTGGGGGGGAAGTTACTTGTCTGTACGATCGCTGGAGACGGCTCTCCCCGGAGACCTCTCCTCCTGACCCCGGCCGACCCTCCCGGTCCGTCTACCTTTTCTAACATCGTCACTGGGCATGTGTGGGTTGGGAGCGGGGGGCTGCTGCTGTTCATTGTCATCCAGAATCAGGGGGATTCTGCTGCGCAAGGCCAGGTTGTGTAGCATGCAGCAGGCGACTACCCTCAGGCATGCCTTCTGTGGTGAGTACATAAGTGCAGCACCAGTCTTGTCCAGGTGCCTAAATCTTGACTTGAGCAGTCCAAAAGTGCGCTGCACCACACGATGTGTCCTCCCATGTGCATCATTATATTGGACTTCCCCCGGCATTGGTGGATTCCGCTGTGGGGACAGCAACCACAGACGATTGGGATACCCAGAGTCACCTAGTTGTGAGACAAACAGGAAAACGTGATCTGAATATGTGAGGAGAGCAGCATGTCACACATACACCGCATTCATTGACGCATTCCACTCACCAACAAGCCAGGCCCGCTCGGGCTGCCGATTGGCCATCAATTGAGGTATGGTGCTGTTCCACAAAATGTGGGAGTCAGGAAACTTTGCACACACGTGTGACCTGCATTCAGATGTTTTTCGTCACTAACTCGACATACTGACACTACGACATCCAAAGACGTCGATGTGTAGGGCATAGAGTACACTGCTACATCAAGGATGAGCTGCCCTGTGGTTTGATGGCAAAGCACTTGTGTGTTCCCAGCATACGTGCTGAGTTGCATGTAGCTGCTGTCACTGCACGAGCGCAAGCTTTAGTCCCACAATATGCAACATTACAGGATAAGGGCAGTGAGTGTCATCTAGACCACGCAACATAAATATACAGTAGGGTGGACAGAGACATGTGAACATTATGGGGTCAGTCCTGGGTGAGTGTGTGTGGAATTTGCATAACAGACATTGATATGTTCACCTGAATGAGGCACAAATGCACATGGATTGTGTATACAATGACCGATGATGTCGGTCAGAGCTATGTTTGTTTGTTCCACATGTGCACTCCTATGACGTGTGTGGGAACATTTCCAGGCAATGGCAGCTAGACACACTGCAGGCCACACCAGTACGTGTGCTGGGAGTGCTAAGTATGCCTGATTTGCAGATAATGGACAACTCTGATTGTCTGCCTACATCATTGGCCCTTTCCAAGTCGAGCCCTGGTGAAGAGACGCCAGTCAGATGTCAAGGGATATTCAAGCAATGGTTACAGGTTGGATGTTTCATTACAGAACATTGGTACAGTGCTAGTGACCTTTGTATTCGACTCCTTCCCTCCTTTCAGTCCATGGTGGCGACGAGGCTCGACTATGTATGTAATTGCATGCACCTTTTCTTGGACATTCCATGTGTGTGAAGACTTGACTCAAAGGTCACACACTCTCATACCTTCACAGTGTAGTGACCAACTGGCCACTGTTCTAGTTGTTCTGATGTACCAGCCACTCCCAGAGGGCTGGCTTACCCCCAACCCACAGCCACCAAGCACAGGCCTCACTGGACATGTGACCCTGCCAACAAACTAGGCCGGAAGCACGTGCCCTGGGCCAGTTCTCCCATACTAGCACAATGTCTGTGTGGTGACTGTTTGCATGGGTGCCTCGTGCCCCACAACATTACACATGGTGTGCAACAATCATTTTGGGCGAATGAGTTGTGATGTGTGATGCAATTCGCATGGCGATAATGCGAATGTAGAATGTGTTTGCATGTGCGTTAGCTGGCATCCGCAGTGATGACATGCATTGGCCCCAATTGAATGAGCTTGATGGTGGTCGCAGCTTCCAGGCCGCCGCGGTGTGGCACACACTATGCGAATGAGCCATGAGACAATGTGAGCCTTCGTCGGCGTACATTTTTTGGTATTGCGGTGTGCTTTCTCTGCAACTGTGGGGCTCGGCATTGGCCCCATTTGCCTTCAGGGGCACAGAGGGTCACTCATGGGGATTGTGTGGGTCTCGTTGGGTAGACCTTATTGCCACATTCATCTTGGTGCCGCAACGCTTGCTGGGAGTTGTAGTTGTTCAGGGGTTGCATGCGTGGAGATGATTGGTATGTACCTCTGCTGTTGAACGCGGTGGTGTCTTGTCTGCCAGAGGTGCAGCAGGTAGAGCTGCGGGAAGGCCTGTAGCGCAGGATCCATGGCGGTTCCGGTGGTTTAGATGGGTACTGTATCGGCTTTTCCTCTCCGTTGTTGTGTTTCCGCCATCCGTGACGTAGTGGTTTTGTCACAGCGGTGGGAAGGGCTGTATGCAACATCGTAATCTGGTTGGCGGACTTGCTCTGTTGGCTCCGTCCACCACCCCTACATATGCAAAAAAGCATGCGGATCCTGAAAGACCGTGGCAGAAGGAAAATGGTCTCTATTGGACCATTGTAATTTGGTGGTCGCAATGACCACACCTGGAGCGGGTAAATGAACGTTTCCCGCCCCTTTTGTAATCTCAGTATTCCATCTGCAAACTATTAACCGTATAAATACACTTGGGTGCCGATTCCGATCCGTTAAAAAGATTTACCGTCCGACTCGTATCCGTATTTTTTTACGTACGAATCGTACAAGTACCGTACAAACTGCGAAGTACGATTCGTACGTGAAAAATACATACGAATTGCGTCAGGAAAAGGGTACGAGAGGGAGCCGGAAATTTTTACGTCTGAATAGCGTTGGGAAAAGTGTCCGACAGGGAGCCGGACATTTTTACGTGCAAATCGTAAAACAGAAGTCCGAGCGCGCAAGTACGATCCGTACCGCCCGTCCGAATACACAACCGCATGTAAAAGGCCCCGTACGGAGCGAACGCTGTAGCCTACATGTGCACGGGTAAACTTGTGCTCGAATAAGAGTCGTACAGCCCCCCTTACATGTCTGCACCGTACCCCCGTATGTCAGCACCGTACCCCCCCTCCGCACCGTACCCCAACACTGTAGCACAGCCCCCGCACCTGTACGGGCCGCACCCCAGGCCCGTCTCCCAGCCCCGCACCTGTACGCCCCATACCCCAGCCCCCCACCTGTACACGCCGCACCCCAGGCCCGTCTCCCAGCCCCGCACCTGTACGCCCCTGGACCGTACCCCAGCCCCCCACCTGTACGTGCCGCACCCCAGGCCCGTCTCTCAGCCCCGCACCTGTACGCCCCGTACCCCAGGACCGTACCCCAGCCCCCCCACCTGTACGCGCCGCACCCCAGGCCCGTCTCCCAGCACTGTAGCCCAGCCCCGTACCTGTACGCACTGTACCCAAACACCGTAGTCCAGCCCCGTACCTGTACGCACCGTACCCCAACACCGTAGCACAGCCCCGCACCTGTACGCACCGTAGCCCAGCCCCAAACCTGTACGCACCATAGCCCAGCCCCGTACCTGTACGCACCGTACCCCAACACCGTAGCACAGCCCCGCACCTGTACGCACCGTAACCCAACACCATAGCCCAGCCCCGTACCTGTACGCACCGTACCCCAACACCGAAGCACAGCCCCGCACCTGTACGCACCGTAACCCAACACCTTAGCACAGCCCCATACCTGTACGCACCATAGCCCAGCCCCGTACCTGTACGCACCGTACCCCAACACCGTAGCACAGCCCGCACCTGTACACGCCGCACCCCAACACCGCAGCACAGCCCGCACCTGTACGCGCCACACCCCAACACCGTAGCACAGTCCCGCACCTGTACGCACCGTACCCCAACACCGTACCCGAGCACCCTCACCCAGCATCGCGTATGTACGGACCGTACCTACGCGAAAAAGACTCGCACAGAACGAGGACACTGTAAAACAGCACAAGGAGGGTCAATTCGACTCGCACAACACCACAAAACACGTCAACATGACAAAATACATCTCTATGACTGACCTGCCACATCCAAACAGGCAAACAGAGAACCAAATCACAACCACCTCTTATAACACCCACCACAAATTCAAACACAGCCACACCCACAAATGGACCAATAAAAAGGGCCCACACACACAACCCATGAGCCATTGCAACAGACCCACTGCTCACAGACACCACAGACAAACAACTGCACCTTACTCACACCTTAACTACACCTTCACTTACACACCTTCACACAACCTCCTTCACAAACACCCCCACTTCACCTTCACACACACACCGTCACACCCACACACCCACACCCACACCCCACGCCATGCCCACTGACAAGAATCCAAAGTTCACAACGGCGGAGCTGGAGCTCCTTGTCAACAAAGTCATCAGAGTCGAGCCACAGCTGTTTGGAACATTGGTCAGACAGACCAGCATAGCCCAAAAAACCAGCCTGTGGCAGAGGATTGTCGATAAGGTGAATGCTGTTGCGCCCATCCGAAGAACCAGGCATGAATGCCAAGCCAGGTGGTACGATCTGCGCAGGGCAGTCAAGAGGAAAATGAACGAGGAATACGCCCAGAGTAACATCACTGGAGGCGGGCTGCCCCGCAGACCTGTACATTACCATCCCTGGGAGGAGAAGGTGATGGCCACGCTTCCGCCGGTGGGAGTACACGGAGTCGAAGAGCCTGGTGAGTACACAAACAACTCACGTAACATGGGGGGAATGGCATCCACACCACAACTACAACAAATGCACTCACCTACCCCCAAGCCCTCACCGCACACAACCACACCCTAAAAACCACGCTCATGCCACTAACGTCTCCATGCCCCATTCACAAAAAAAGGCAATGCCATGTCCCAGGCCACACCAACCACAAACCCAAGACTGGATGTCCGGGATGCTGGGAGGGTGGGGCTCACGCAACACATTGTGCAACTCAGAACCAGACACCAATGCCCACAGCCCATATGGCCTAGGTACATACCCATGCACCATGCCCAATGCACAGGGACTGGCAAAGTAATGACAAGGTAGCTGACACATGGCCCTGCTGTAGGCAGCACAAGGCCCTCCTGTGACCACTGTACACTCAAACAACAACTCCACTAGCTCACATACCCAGCACAGGAACTCACACACACGGTCATGCCAGCATGCACCATGAGACCCAATGACAAATCACACTACACACAACAGCAGGCCTGGTCACACCCCCCCCCCCTCACACAAGCACACACCCCCGGGGCAGGCAACGGATTTACCCACTCTCACAATGGACATGTGACACAACAAGACCAATCCATAGCCAAATAAGCATCCCAGCCAAAAATCTACTGGCAAACACTCAGGAGCACATACCAATCTGTCCCCCGCAACATACCCATCCCCAAGTGTAGATTGAGGGGAATGCTAGGCACATCCAACCACCTGGAGGAACTGTGACTACTTGAATATGTATTAAACATGGATGTGGCATGAAACAGCATTAACATTGTCTCTCTCTCACACACAGGGCAACGTCATCGACCTCCCCCCAACAATGGGGGGGAACAATCACAGTCCCAGGATCAGCGTGAAGATGATCCCACCGGCAGCGACGACTCTCACCACTCCGTGGATGACCCCGACCAACCTGGCCCCTCTGGTGCCCAAGCCCCTGCAGCACCTCCGTCAGGTACATCTGTGCCAACCCCCACCCCCATTCCTGCCACATCCCAGGAGACACCAGGAGCTCTGCTCGCACTGAACACAGCCAGTCTGACCAGGAGGGACAAGGTTCTCCAGGCACCCAGGAGGAGGCAGATGACCACACTAATGCCATCCCTCAGGGGTCCCGTAGACCCGATGTGCACACAACGGCAGGCCAGGCTCGTGTGGGCAGGGGTGGTGGGAGTGGAGGCAGGCGGAGGCGAGAACCTGACCAGCCAGCTGAGGGAACCGGTATGGCACACATGCGCCACATCCTCGACACATACCGGCGTGACACCAGGGGCATCAGCCAGGTTGTGTCGAGCCTCACAGACATCAAGGGGATCCTCAACGAGATGAACCTGCAGGCCGAGCAACATGCCAGTCAACAACAACACCAAGGACGGATGGAGGCAAGACTGGCTGAGCTCCTGGCGGTGCAAACGGACATGAGCCGTTCACTCCGTCGGATTGCCGACAACATGGGCAACCCTCCCTGTGACACCAGGCAAAGACCAGCACCAGCCACAGGGAGGGAGGAGGAGGAGGAGGTTTCCTCCGACGGAGCATCACAGACATCGTCAAGGCCTATATCTGAGGGTCCCCGGAGGAAGGTGGATCGTCCACGGAAACGACCGTGAGAGTCAGCGGACCATCCACATCTCCCAGGTCACCTGGCCTGGCATCTGGCCCTCTGGCGCAACAGCACCACCTCACCCAATGACATTCTCTGCCACATGGACTTGCTGGTCACAGTCTGACCAATGATGACCAACACTGTGGTCTGGACTCTGATGACTCCAACTGACAAGGATGCCATCTCCCCCTGTGAACTTTGGATTCTATGCACCCGGTAGAGCACCTTACTTCATCCACCAAAAGACTTACCCCACCAAAAATAAATACTTTATTTTGTCATGAGATGTTGCTGTCATTTGGCATTATTCCCCAACATATGTGTGTGTAAATGTCAAACTATGCCTGAGTGTTGAACTAACTCCACACATCCATACCCTTGGATAGGAGTCTGGTACAGGACACACATGGGTCACAATGTATCATTCAATGCAGACATGGAGCACAATACTCACCTGTGATGGCCTCAAGCTGCTGAGGGGGTGCTAGGGAAACTGAGGACACGCCTATTTGGAAGAGTAACATTAAGGCGTAGAGGTCATGCCTCATTTGGAGGTTCCCGGGGAGGGAGTCCCAGGTATGTGTTCCCAGGTGGGAGAACTATGTCCTGCATGCAGGAGTACGGTGGATCAGAAGAATGGTGGCCAGGTCAAGGTTGGATGCACGGAGATGGCACTATGGGGTCTCTGATGACAGTGGTACAAGGTTGGTTTTGGGTCAGGGTTGTGGCCTGCCTCCTGAGTGTGGGTGAGGAGTCTGAGGGTCATCCTGCAGCACACAGTGATCCATTGCAGCTATCTCTGCTGGACGGTGATGTGGCTGGGGCACGGGATGTTGACGCTGAGGTGTGCAGATGCAGCCTGGATGTGGACAAGTGTCCCTGGATTTTGGATGTGGCTGCTCCGTAGAGGGCAAGGCAGTATTTGACACGGATGTTGTCGTGGACCTGGGGGATGGTCCGTCTTACCTTGGAGTGGATCTATCTGGGGATCATGAGCATAATGCTGAGGGTGTTGCAGTGTGAGGTACAGATGCTGGTGATTACCATGGCAAATTAGAGCAAGCAATCCATGATGCACAACATCTTGTGTGCGTGGACACTGGGCGCCTGTGCGGGGCTTCTGTGGGTGGGACACAAGCAGTTGAGCCAGCTGTAAGGGGACAATCCTCAGATGTTGACCTCAGTCCTGTACAAGTCCAGCCTCAGGTGGCTGCTGTTCTGCCATTTATCTATGGATCCCATGCAATCTAAAATATTGAAACTGGAAATGTGTGCGTCCTTGGTGAGGGTGAGGAGCGCCTGGCTGTCAATGGCATACGAGTTGATGATGAGGTCGTGTGCGCATGTGATGGTGGATAGGGGGGTCCTGGACACATTGTAGATTGACACGCTGAAAGATGATACCTGTGCCATGTGCCTCACGACGAAAGCATACTACATGCCGAAGGCTTGAGTCCCACTCCCATGGCCTTGCAGGGGTACAGATCTGGTGGGGAGTAGGAGGGACATGACCTGGTGGGTGTGACAGGCCCTGAAAAGTGTGGCAGCGCTGTGTAGGCAGTCGGAGTTGCACACTCATCATGCAAAGGTGTTGTGTGTGCGCTCAGTGCATGCCTGAGAGCAGGCGGGAGATGTGTGGATGGACCTTGCTTGGAGGGTGGCTGCAACATCACACTGTAGTATGATGTGGGTCATGCAAGAACCTGAGGGACGTGCAATGTGAACGTTGCATGTGCAGACGGTCCAGCCTTTGGTACCGCGTGGCCGCAACTGTGGCACAGACAAGCCGAAGACAGCCAAATTAATGTGTTGAGGAAGGAAGGAAGGAGCACCTTTGATGTGTGTGTGTTGCCAAATCTGGAAACTACGTGTGCCCTTGCTGCAGTGGCTGCAACAGCAGGCGGCATGTCCTGGGAATTATGCCACAATATCCACACAAAGACTAGGATGTCAGAAAGGACTACTGCAACAGGTGTATGTCAAGGAATGAGTTACCAGTTTGCTATGGCACACCCAGAGACAAAGGATGCACAATCACCAAAGATGACTGACACCGGATCATGAAACTGAAGGCCGAGCTGCGCACAGGAAACACACCCCAGAAGGTGTTGACGGCCCGTGTGGGGGACTAACATGCCAAAACACATACACAGCCATGGACATCATGCACAATAGAGAATCAAATACATGAAGAACAGCATGCAGGTTGCCAATCTACACATAGACTCATATGCACAATCCTTGACAACCATGCCAGAGATGCCGCATGCACAGTGGCAAGAGACCTGCATTGACAGAGATGAGGCACCTTGGAGGCTGAGGAACACCTTTATTACTCAGGCTCACACCTATGCAAAAGCATCAACATTAACAGACTCACAGGTCTATTGGATTAACATGTGGGACCTACACCGGACACCCCCTTTGCACCACAGATGCTGTAAATCCATTGTACTGGCACACAAGTGAAGGGGTTGAGCCAAACATCCCCTGCTGCACACGCAGAGGCTGCAATTCCCCATTGAGCATCATATGGGGATGTCCCGCAATATGTCCACCCGTAGCCTCCCGTATGTTTCCGAGGGAAGTTGTACACACATTGATGCCTTCATCACAAACCACAATCCCATAACAGATGACTGTCACGAAGTGTGACTATCAATTCATGTGAGTCATGGAACATGTCATGTGCCCCATGGTGAGTCGACATGTATGCATAGTAACAAAACCTGCACAGGAGCAGTGCCCACACATTACCAACTACCACACCCAAAAAGCCCTGCTGCAATCCTTACCCAAAGGAGAATTTTCACCATGTCCGTGCATGTAACGCTGATTCAGCACACGTTGCATTATTCATGAGGAATAGCAGGAGCACAACTATGCCACGAGCAGACAGCATGCGCAACTACCTGGGGTGAGAGACACACAAGAAGTCAGGAAAAACAGTCATCCGCATGCATGGTCATGTACTCTACATGAATAAGGTTGACACTATGCTAGTTGTCAATTGAGTGTGTCAGCTAAAATGTGTGGAATGACATCAGCACTCGAGTGACACATCAGCACACACCTCAAAGTCACTTAGCATACAGTCAGCTGGACACACACATTGCAACACATGCCACACAAGGCTCAAAGCGTGCACACTCAGACCTAGGGACTCACCATTATGAGAAGAAGTTGCGTATGAGCTGACTCCGGATGTCCTCCTCCTCCTCCTCCTCCTCACTTGCCTCGTGACCAAGGCCGTCATCCTCCACGGGTGGATGTTCCTGCTCATCGGGATCCAGGATGAGTGGCACAGCTTTCTCCACTGCCATGTTGTGCAGCATGCAGCACACGAGGACGATTTTGCAGACCTTCACCGGTGCATATGGGAGGGACCCGCCGGTCTTGTGGAGGCACCGGAATCGGCTCTTCAGGAGGCCGAACGTCTTCTCAATCACTCGCCTGGTCTGCCCATGGGCGTTGTTGTAACGGTGATCTGCAGCTGTTCTCGGGTTGCGGAGAGGCGTCACCAGCCATGGCATGTTGGGATAGCCAGAGTCCCCTACATGGAAACATCATGTAAAGAAGTGGGTCAGGAGATGCCGTCACATACTAAGATACCGCAGAATACTAGACAGAGTCTACTCACCAACAAGACATGCTCGTTCGTTGTGCAGCTGCAGCATCATTTCTGGCACCCTGCTACGCCTCATGATGTAGGCATCGTGTGCTGAAACTGGAAAACGTGCACAGACATGGGAAATCACCATGTTAGCAAGACACACCACAAGGGCATTAATGGAGTGGTAATGTTTACGGTTACGGAAGGCTACCTCCTGTGCCTATGGTGGTACCAAAGTCACATATGTCCCATCAAAGGACCCAATTACATGGGGCATCCCTCCCAGGGCATAGAACTCACCCTTGATACCTGTCAACTGCTCACGAGTTGGAAAATGGATTAATTCATCCAGGTGCTCCAACATGGCTTCTAAAACATCATGCAGGACACGGCTGAACATGGTCTGAGACATGCCACCCACTTCAGCTATGGTCAATTGAAACTTACCGGTGGCAAAGAAATGTAGGGCTGCCATCACTTTCATCTTGGGGGTCAGTGCAGTTGGATAACTGTCGCGGTTGGAGGTGTGGTGCCAGCCTGTTTGTGAGGTCCACAATTAACCGTTGGGGGAATCGGTAGCAGCGTATGCAGTCACGTTCCCTCATGGCAGCCAAGTCTGGCATTGGTCGGGGGAGAGGCGGTGCCCTGCAGAAATTGGAAGGAATTACGAAGATTGAGTACATTACTAAACCAATGTCAATGAACTGAACACATGTTCAACAGCTAATACACATATGCCACATACAGAGTCTGGTCTGTGCAATACATCCTGCACACGTATGCCAGCCAGGTGATACTCCTACCAAGAGCCAGCTACAAACATGGATTGTCAAGGTCTACATGACATGCCATGAAAGTAGCTGTGGGCCAGTGAGAGTGAACAGCCAGACACATTACAGGAGTGACATACATCCACATATGTGCATTTGAAAGATGTAATCTCCTACAGACAGCTGCCGGCAAGCTAGACGCACAGGTCACATGTCATGGAAAAAGGACAGACCACACACCTTGCCATGAAGAGGTACATGTCAAATATGATCACACAGACATTGAGACTACGCAGATATGTCCTAAGCTCGCAAGTCCCTGTTAGATGCATACACACGTCACGTGTTATTCCACGTGTCCTGGTGTGCGTAATAGTGTGACATGGGCATCTACACACAGACACGTTGGATGCAGCTACAGCAGATGCCGTTGACGTAACACCAACAGCAAGATCATGGGAACACATGACACACACATGACATAGTCCCATCGTGGCACGCTGGTAGTGAGATGTCAGGTGTCATCATCCGTGTACCTGGCATCATGGGACATTTGCGAGTGTTGGGGACTGTGCCATGCCAGTGATGCAGTGCTTTACAAGTTTGAAATACATGCACACATGTAAAAGGTGTGAAGGGGAAGTGCGCCACATGGTGCCCCATCACACATGACATGTGTACACAGGTCATCACACAACTATTGGGTTAAAACATGAGGAGACATGTGCCAGCTCACTGCCTGACACACCTAGGCCCTACACATGATGCACTGCACTGACAATGACTTTATGTCCATCCTTGTGCGAGTCATACACCTCCATTCCTTTCCTGTGCGCCTCCTATCACCAGTGTAAGCTGTGAAACGCACCGTACACACGCTCTGAGGGCGTGTGTACGGTCGTATCACAATATGGGGTTTGGGTAGGAGTACGCGTGTGTGCAAGGACCGTACACCACACTGGTCCTATCCCCATGGTAGTGTTGGCGTAGGCGTACGCCAGAGATACGGCTCGTACCCGCGTATGTACGGCCCGTAGCACTATGGCGTACGCTTACGGCAACACTACCATAGTGCTACGGGCCCTACCCTCGCGGGTACGGCCCGTAGCACTAGGGTAGTGTTGGCGTAGGCGTACGCCATAGAGATGCGGCTCGTACCCGCGTATGTACGGCCCGTATCTCTATGGCGTACACCTACGGCAACACTACCATCGTGCTACGGGCCCTACACACGCCGGTACGACCTGTAGCACTAGGGTAGTGTTGGCGTAGGCATACGCCATAGAGATACGGGCCGTACATACGCGGGTACGAGCCGTATCTCTATGGCGTACGCCTACCACAACACTACCAAAGTGATACGGGCCCTACACACGCGTGTACGGCCCGTATCACAATGGCGTACGCCTACGGCAACACTACCAAAGTAATACGGGCCCTACACACGCGTGTACGGACCGTATCACTGGAGTAGTGGTGCCCTAGGGGTACGTGTGGAACGCACCGTACCTGTGTGTGGATAGTGAAATTACATAGGGGACACACGAGGGACAAGTATAAGGGCCTAAATGCATGCTGGTTGTCATGGAGACCGAGTTTCCAGTTCAAATTTTTGCATCAGGTGGCCAGCAAAAGTCGGTTGGAGACAATATACTATGTTGCAAAGTGGTTGTTGACTTGACATCATGCTCAAATTTTGAACCATGCAAAGGCCCTCACTGGGGTAGGTTTAAAGGGATTGGAGGAAACGTAGGATGCAAATGAGATTGACCAATCACTCTGTACTCCTGTAAATGAAACAGCCCAGCAAGGGAGATATAAGGCAGCCAGGACCCATGAGAGAGCACTTGCCTGCACAACCTTTCATTCCACACCACTGCTGTTGCTCATGATTCCTCTGGCACCGTGTCCAGGTCTGTGGAGAGGGCCCAGCCTTTCACCCAAGAGGAGAATGAGGCGTTGCTGGACGTCATCCTCTCACAGTACCCCTGCCTGTATGGGAGACCAGGGGAGCAGGTGAGTGCTGACTCCACTAGCTGTGACTGTGCCCCTTTTTTGTGTGTCACTTCTGGCATTGTGTCCAGGTGTGACAGACATGCAATGTTGTTCATGGTGGGTCCCGGGGGGGGGGGGGGGGGAATGCCTTATGTCTCCCATGCAGAGCCTGATGTGGTTCATATCTGCACTCCTCACTTGCATTGTGCTTACTGTGACAATCACTGCATGGTGCACGCCACATTCAGTCTGCTGTCCCAAGCACACCCAGACATCCCCATGCATGCACCCCACCAGACACAGGCAGCACACCAACAGGGAAGGCCAAGCGCACACCTCCAGTCACGCACACACAGGGGGAAGTAGGCACACCCACTGGGTCGGGGGGCAAACAGCAGCCACACAGCCACAGTGGGAGTCCGCAGTCCTCACGACCCACTTCCTCCAAAACCACTCCCCTTAGCTCCCCTGCCCAACAGTCGGACAAAGAGTCCTTCATGGCCAGTCTGTCCCTCAGCCCCAGTGTGACACCACCCCGCAAGCGGTTGAGGAAGTCCCCAGGCAGGGGAGTTGAGTCCCCCCCCTGTCCACAACCTCCCCCAGTAGCGCTGCAACCCTTCCTCCCGACCCCCCCCCACCCCCCCTCCTTGGGGCCTGTGGTTCCTTCGGGTGCAGGGGAGACGCTGGCAGACCTTGCAGCCGTGTGCAGCGCCATCCTAACCACCACCTTTGGCGCTGCCCCACCCCCTGTGGTGGAGTCGTCCGTCCCTGTACCCACAACACCTACCCTTGCCCCTCCTGTCCCTGCGGTGCCTGGTCCTTCCCCCCTCCCCCCCCACATGATGCCCCCCCTGTGGATGGAAACTGTGAACTGTGCAGACAAGCTAGGGGAGACGCGTCCCAATGTGTGTCCCCCCCCCCCCCCCCCCGGAATTCACATATGGACTGGCCTATGGGCCTTGTATATAGTGTACATTTCAAATCCAATCTTTTTTTATGCTGAATAAAGCATTTTGTTTTTCATTTGCCCACAAATGCTTTTCTGGTATTGCTGTTGGTGCTGCTGCTCCCTGAGTTGGGGTGGTGATAATGTGTTAGGTGTTTGGGAAATGTTGTAGTGTGCTGCTCATGGGGAGGACCCTGGTATCTGCGTGCCATCACAAGGTCTCTGCAAATAATCTTTGGTCATGTAAGCTCTTACTGTATGGTGACATTGTCCCAAGGAGTGTTCCTTCCTCTGTGACACCTGACTTCTTCCCTGCAGGGTATTTCCCAATTGTTGTGCTGACCTGTGTCTACATTTCCTTGCTGTGTGAGGGATCCCTTCAACTTTGCCCATGCCTGCTCAGCAATGTCTCCGCCTGCATCGTCTGTGCCATCCTTGGTAGTCACTGTACTTGTGTATGGAGTATGTTGCCATGGCTTAATGTGGACATGGTCCCTTTTCCGCACTATGCATGTGTGTACTCCCAGCCTAGCACACGTGTTACTTGTTCTGCAGGGTATTTGGGCACCTGACTGACAATTGAGGGCATTGTATCTGTGGGTACTTCACCCTTTTCCTTCCATGGGAGGCAACAACTAGTTGGCTGCCCCAGCACCTGTACATTCCTATCAGTCCTGGAATGTGGGTGACAGTGTGTGTTCCCTTAGGCTCTCTTAGTTTAGTGGGGTTTCACATGAGGATACAGTCTTGTTGCATGATCTCAGTGTGTGTATTGTGCTGCCACCGCCAGGGGTGGGTATGCATGTGTAATTTGTCATCACACCCACATGTGGTGTGTCAGGCAGTGGGGGAAGGACATCCATCCACATGGGAGTGGGACACTGCTGTCAGTGATGTGTTGTCATGGCACTATCAACAGTCGCACATTGTGGATGCCTTCATCCACCCATGGAGTTTTGCTAATGGGAGGATGATTTACACCCCCCGTCTCTGTCCACTGCTGGGAGGCCTCTGCACCCACCCCTCATATGTCTGGGCACTGCTGGGAGTGATAGGCACCCACCCCTCATATCTGGGCACTGCTGGGGATCCTCTGCACCCACCCTTCATGTCTGGGCACTGCTGGGAGTCCTCTGCACCCACCCCTCATATGTCTGGGCACTGCTGGGAGTCCTCTGCACCCACCCCTCATATGTCTGGGCACTGCTGTGAGTCCTCTGCACCCACCCCTCATATGTCTGGGCACTGCTGGGGGTCCTCTGCACCCACCCCTCATATGTCTGGGCACTGCTGGGAGTGATAGGCACCCACCCCTCATATGTCTGGGCACTGCTGGGAGTGATAGGCACACACCCCTCATATGTCTGGGCACTGCTGGGAGTGATAGGCACACACCCCTCTAATGTCTGGGCACTGCTGGGAGTGATAGGCACCCAACCCTCATATGTCTGGGCACTGCTGGGAGTGATAGGCACCCAACCCTCATATGTCTGGGCACTGCTGGGAGTCCTCTGCACCCACACCTCATATGTCTGGGCACTGCTGGGAGTGATAGGCACACACCACTCATATGTCTTGGCACTGCTGGGAGTCCTCTGCAACCACCCCTCATATGTCTGGGCACTGCTGGGAGTGATAGGCACCCACCCCTCCCCCTCATATGTCTGGGTACTGCTGGGGGTCCTCTGCACCCACCCCTCATATGTCTGGGCACTGCTGGGAGTGATAGGCACCCACCCCTCCCCCTCATATGTCTGGGCACTGCTGGGGGTCCTCTGCACCCACCCCTCATATGCCTGGGCACTGCTGGGAGTGATAGGCACCCACCCCTTGTATGTCTGGGCACTGCTGAGAGTGATAGGCACACACCCCTCATGTCTGGGCACTGCTGGGAGTGATAGGCGCACACCCCTCAAATGTCTGGGCACTGCTGGGAGTCCACTGCACCCACCCCTCATATGTCTGGGCACTGCTGGGAGTGATAGGCACCCACCCCTAGGTCTCTGTGCACTGATGTGGAACGCAGCACGACACCCACCCACCCGCCCACACGCTCTTCAGGCCTGGGTACGGGCCGTACCCCAAATGTTGGGGTGCCGTAGGGGTACGGCCCATACCCAGGCCTGAAGAGCGTGGGTACGGGTCGTACTACGCCTACCTCTACGTCACCCCAACAATGGTGGTACAGCCCGTACCCACGTTCTGTAGGCTTGGGTACGGGCCGTACCCCTACGGCACCCCAACAATGGTGGTACGGCCCGTACCCACGCTCTTCAGGCCTGGGTACGGGCCGTACCACCATTCATGGGGTGACGTAGGGGTACGCGTGGTACGGCCCGTACCCAGGCCTTCAGAGCGTGGGTACGGGTCGCACCACGCGTACCCCTACGTCACCCCAAGAATGGTGGTACGGCCCGTACCCAGGCCTGAAGAGCGTGGGTACGGGTCGCACCACGCGTACCCCTATATCACCCCAACAATGGTGGTACGGCCCGTACCCAGGCCTGAAGAGCGTGGGTACAGGCCGTACCACCATTGTTGGGGTACGGCCCGTACCCAGGCCTACAGAACGTGGGTACGGGCCGTACCACCATTGTTGGGGTGACGTAGGGGTAGGCGTGGTACGACCCGTACCCATGCTCTTCAGGCCTGGGTACGGGCCGTACCCCCAATGTTGGGGTGACGTAGGGGTAGGCGTGGTACGACCCGTACCCACGCTCTTAAGGCGTGGGTACGGTGCGTACCACAATTGTTGTGGTGACGGGACGCGTCCACGTCCACTTCCGTTGTGGCGGGACGCAGGCCTTGGTGGACACGCCCCCCCCCCCCGGAGTGACCAGTCCCTGGAGGTACGGTATGTACAGTGCATGTATACATTTTGCCTTGGGTGGGGGTTATGTTTCCTGCCCCTGCCCCCCACCTTTGCCCCGGGTGGTGTTCTGACCTTCTGCGGCATCTGCGTCGGTTCCTGTGCACCAGGTCGTAGGCTATGAGGGCCGGGATGACACGTAGGATGGGGTCCATGGCTGTCCGTCGCGTACAGGTGCTCCTTCCTCACATCGTCCGCAATTTCCCGGCAGTTTTTGGCTCCCGTAAAAAATGCTACGTGCGGAGTGACGTACGCACGAATCGTACTTGCTGGTTCGTAAAACGCTGCCTAACTTTGTCCGGACGTCACGTACGCGGTGTCCCGGATCGGAATTGTGGGTATATTTTAGCCGGTAGGTGTTTTGTACGAATCGTACGGAAATGGAATTTCTGTACGAATTGTACTTGCGGGTTTGTAAGGTGATTTTCCCGGGTACGAGTCGGACAGAGAAAACGCTCCGTACGACGGTTCGTACCCGGGTTTTACAGGATCGGAATCTGTACCCAATTGTCAAATTCCTAAATGTTAAATGTATTTATCAGACTGCAAAAGGTTTGTACACATTTCGTAGCATCTTGATCTATAAAAATATTTATGGCAACATTGCTCTGTTATACGTTATAGGTGCTCGAACGAAATAATGGGAAAAAGTGCAGATTTAAAAGCCCCTTACGCCACAGGTGCGTCACTATTTGTGACGCACCGGCGGCGCATTTGACTGCCACATTTACTAGGACAGGAAACGCCACCCTGCCCGACTTTTCCTGTCCTCGTATATACGACAAATGAAAACAAGGAAAGGAGTAGAGAGGTACCACTCAGCGAGTGGTGGAGGTGGATACTTCCTCCCGGTCAATTATACATAAACATAAGGGATCCACCCATGGGTATACAAGATCTCCCAATTACTCAATATGCATCCCAATTACAGCAATACCTTTCAGCCCTGTAACAAAAACGGCTCCCAGGGACCCAAAACCAGCCCCCACCCGTGCGGCGCACCGGGGGATTGCCCGGTGCCCGCTACGGCCAGTCCAGCCCTGTTCGAGTGGAACTATCTGGTGGTGGTGAACGGCCCAGGTTAAAGCGCACAGCATGTCTCTTCTTGCAGGGAAGGGTGAGGGTGCGAGTCTAGCTGTGAATTGTTGTGTAGGTCCTGCCTTCGATGCACCACATTTTATCTGCCTGTTTTGTGCGCATATATATCCGGTCTTACTGGTGCCCAATTGCCATAATATTCTAGTTGGCGACCTTGGAAGGCAGGGCAAGTCACAGGATTTGTGTTTCGGCACAGCACAGGCGGCTCATTGTGCGTTGGTGTTGGAGATGATGCCAAGTGGAAGCGAGGCCATGCCCAGGTCTGAAAAGGGGCGTGGCTCAGTTGGTAGAGCAGTTGACTTTGGTCTGGGAGACCCGGGTTCGCGCCTAAAGGGACGCGCTAACGAGTGTATATTTCTTCCTTCCGCTGTAGACGTATGCAAACAGCATGATGAGGACCGGATATAAAAATAACTCATTTCAAATATTTCATTTTGAACTTTGCTGGTGATGGGTTATTTCGACTTAGGGCTTAAATGTAACATTTTCTGGATGGCATATATACTGGTCGGATGTAGTGACAGGCATGGGAGGACAGAAAAAGGTGCAAGGTGAGCAGGCACAAGATGGGAGTGACTCAGTGAAGGAGCACAGGTGTAAGTGTGACAAATCAAAATGGGATCACAGAAGTTAAGTGTTGGGTGAAGCAATCCATTACTTTAAATGGACAGGCCACCTGGGTCTCAGACTCGGTATTAATTCAAAATGACTTTTAAATGGGTCATATACTTCGATCCATAGGAAAAACGTTGATGGTATCTCAACAATCATAGTAAAACCACAGTAGTAATTCATGTTAGTGAGTTGGCGTCATTTTACGTTTCATGTTTCATCGAATTTACTTATCGAAGTGTACTTCCTCGCTCTAAGAAGGTTTCAGTAGTTTTTCCTAAAAATCACAAACAATATTTTTCACCGAGAGGCTCCAAAGAAAGGTGACGTGAAGGGGGGAAAAGGAGTGATTGCAACACTCTGCAGACACAATACATTCCTCAAACTTAAGTAATGGTTAATGCACATATTCAGAGTTGAAATGTTTGAAATTCAATTTTACAGCAATACCTTTGTTACTCATTTATCTGATGTAAACAACAAGTGGGTTTTTGCCTGTTTTTGGATCACATCGCAGATTTGGCTGGTCGTTGAAAATATGGGGAAGTGGTGTTTTCATGTTTTTTTGCACGGGAACGCCTACTCTAGATATCATTAGCGTTAGTTGTCGCACTCATTTGTGTCGATTTTTTTGGTGGAAGCTATCGATGGAAAACTGGCGAGATCGTCAGTTTTCACCAGGTTGAGAATGGGATGATAATTTAAAAACACAGAAAACAACATAAGTTTAGTGAACATTATAATTAGAAATTAGCATTTAAAAAACCTTTGAAATTCACTGAAAAAACCATAGGTTTCAGGGACGTTATAGTTAGAAATTAGCATTTATAAAACCTTTGAAATTCACAGAAAAAACCATAGGTTTCAGGGACGTTATAGTTAGAAATTAGCATTTAAAATACCTTAGAAATTCACTGAAAAAACCATAGGTTTCAGGGATGTTCTAGTTAGTTGGAGATTTTACTCGTTCAAAACCATAGAAATTCGGCCGTTATAGTTAGTAGACCTAACTACAACTAGCGCCCCTGCAATGCACTGCTGATGACGTCACATATTACATCACTCATGACATGCTCAGTGACATCACTGATGACATCACTGATGACAAATTAAAACAAAACAATTACCAAAAATATTTATAAATGAATATTAATGATCAACAATTGATTAATTTATTTAAACTAAATTACTTTCCACATTCTACCCAATAAACACCAAAACACAAACCTAAAAATATTTACACAATTTCCATAACCAATTTTGCATTCATAAATTAATAACAATTAACAAATCATTAATTAATTTTAAACACATTTCTTCTCAACATTTACAACTATAAACCCCACAACTCACAAATCAAAATTATTCCACACTTACCATATTTAATTTTTAATGATTTAATTACTATTAATTAACAATAATTAATTAATTTAAATAATTTACCTTTCACCATATTCCCCTGTAAATGACACCACCAATGTTCTAAAACATGACACAATTAACATAATTAACAATTAATTAATAACAATTAAACAAAATAAAAATTATTACTAAATTAATCCTCACAATAAACACTATAAAATAACATTAAATACACATTATATTAAAAAATGTATTTACTTCCAACCCTACCAAACCACAACCCACTCCTAAAAATAAATGTCATAATTGCCAAAATTACCAATTAAATAATAATTAACAACCAATTAATACATAATTAAAAATTAATTAATTACCACAATTAACCATAAACATATTAAAACATACATATTATAATAATAAAAAATATTTACTAATTAAAATTAGATTACTTCCCACCTTACTCCCCTATCAACCCACAACCCCCTGCTAAAAAAATTACGCAATTAGCATTATTACCAATTAGTTAATAATTTAACAAACAATTAATCATTAATAAATTAATTACCACAATTAACAATAAAACATATTAAATACATAAATAACAATTAATAAAAATAATTATTTAATTAAAATTAAATAGCTTCAACCCTACTCCCCTATCAACCCACAACCCGCTCCTAAATAAATGACACAATTAACATAATTACCAATTAATTAACAATAATTAACAACCAATTAATAAATAATTAATAATAACTTAACCCCTTGCCTGCTCATGACGGAACCACTCCGTCATGAGCCACGGGCGCCGTGTGCTCATGACTGAGTGGTTCAGTCATGCTGCGGCCGTTGGCGCCCGCTCCGCCCACGCGGCTGATTCCCCGCCTGTGCGGGCGAATAATGCAAGTGGGTGGAGTCGTGACGGAACCACTCCGTCATGAGCACAGCGCGCCCGTGGCTCATGACGGAGTGGTTCCGTCACGAGCATAGCGGCGCCGCGCTCACCCCGAAACCCCCAGCGCTGCAGCAAAATTCGTGCCGCGGCAAAGGGGTTAATTACCACAAAAACAATATAAAATATTAAATACATAAATATTAATTGATAACAATTATTAATTAATTTTAATTGTTACTTCCCACCCTATTCCCCTATAAACCCCCAACCCCCTATGGAACTAAAACATAAAATTTAATTAAAATAAAATTAATAACTTCTAAAAATTAACAAATGTAATATAATTAAATTACTTCCCACCCTATTCCCCTATAAACTCACAACCCGCTACAGAACTAAAATGCAAAATGTACTTAAAATAAAATTTGTAACTTCTTAAAATATAATACATATATTAAAAAACAAATGCAATACTTAGACAAAAAAAGTAGAACACATATTTAAGATACATACTAAAATACATAACACCAAAAAAACACTATTTTTAACAATAGTTTTGCTAACGATATTAATAACTTCGATATTGTTAAAACGATATTGCTTACCTTAGACTCAATATTCTGTACCATGATATTCTGACAGTCGATATTTTTGTATCCAGATATTTTGCACTCGATATTAGTGCACGTCTAATACCAACTCGATATTCTGACTGTTTACCGGAAATAATACATTACTGGAACTGACTAGAAATGCATACATTTACTTTTATTTAAAGAGTAAATGATGAAGCAGTCCCAGACCTTTCTTCAAGCAAAGACATCAAACCTGAAAAGTAAAACACACACTGTAAATAAGAAATGAAAATTAGTAAACTGTGCTTTAAAAAAAAAGTGCTGGAAATCAGTACTTGAATGCAGAACTGCTGTTAGAGCTAGTAAACTATTAACTAATAAAGTGTAACACAAAATGTACCTTGCTTTAGTTCCTTTTTAAACAACTCATAGGGGCAGATTTAGAAGAAAGTGCCTCAGCGCTACACTGCAAGCCCTTTGGCTGCGCCACACTGCAGCACTTTCAAAGCACAGGAATGCTAAATATTTACAATATGTTGCATTCATGTGCTCTCTCCAGCACTGCCGCACAAACAGCAGCCATGCACCGGTGCAGGCACCCTTGCACCATGATGCAAGGATGCCTGCGTCATGTGGAGATTGTTTATGTGCTGGAAGGTGCCTCTTTCAATGCGTGCTGTAGAATGCAGCACGCATTCAAAGGGGAATAAAACGAGGAGAAATGAAAACATTTCTCCTCGCCAGCATTCTGACGCATTTCCAGGTTTACAACTCCTCATAAATCGGGAAATGTGTCAGGTTCCATGGGTGTTGCATGGGAACACCCACAGCAACATCCTTGGAACGCCCCTTCCACATAAAGTGCTGCGTGTAAAGGGGTCGTATATACAAGGGATCCACCCATGGGTATACAAGATCTCCCGATTACTCAATATGCATCCCATGGTCGTGGAGAATACACATTAGTTGTTTAAATACCCCTCACACACCAAAAGGGCCCTTGGTGTCATGCTTCATCATAGGGGTCTTCCTGCCCCTCTACGGGACAGGGCGTGCTGCAACCTACGACTACGTGGGAGCACTGTTGTTAGTGAGACAGCTATGTGTGATGCAGGGGTGTGAGAGGAAGGGTCAGGAGTGAATTAAGGAGTGAGTTAAAAAATACCTGGCTCTCTGGACTTGAAAGATTTATTCTGCCATTCGAGCTGGTATTAGTAAAAGGTGGGGTGAGGAGGGTGTATGCCTCAATGAGCTATGCCTCCTAATGTTGTCGACATGTTTCGAAGCTTCCCCGTGCTTCTTCGTCAGGACCTTAAAGATCCCTTCCTGCCACTAACTGTGTTTGTGTTAAAACAAAAAATGTAAGAAAAATAAATGTAAAAAAGGAAGTAAATAGCTTCCAAGAAGTCGTAATGCCTTAATAGGTCTTACATAGTCCTATAAACCTAAAGGGAATAAACGTGAGATAAAGGCATATTAGTTACGTAGGAGGCAGTTGAATCCATCGTGTGAGTACGGTGATCTGAAAAAAAGGTGCAGAGTACTGGTCTCTTAACGATATCCATAGCGTTATCACGTGATCTGTGATGAAAGCACTGCGTACAAATGAACATAAAACATTGGACATAACATACATACAATAGAAAAAACACACTATTCAGAATGGGACTGAAATCCCGCAATAATTCAATGTATATCCATGCCAGTAACAAGATCCCCAAAGTATGGACCTACTTTCTAAAAGGGGGTAAATGGCCTCATGAGTTCGTGGACCGAGTGGTGGGCGTGCCAGGTAGGCTACCTATATGATGGGAAGAAAGGGAGAGGAAAAAGTGGTCCAACAATCCCCATGTTTAGCGTTAGTCAAAATATTACCTCGTTCATCCAAAAAGCGCCGTACTTACGACTCCAAGGATCAATGTCCTGCCAAATGAACCACCCCGGTCGGCTCCGTCGATGAAACTGAGTCAAAGGGAGCCTGTTTAAATAGCTGCTTCAATTAGAGTAATCGCGCCAAAACAAGGGAAAGCCCTATGCGCGCTGACTCTGCACAAGGAGACCCGGAACCGGAAGGTGACCGTCCGGGTCATCCCGATCAATTGCGTGAGCCGAGATTGTAAGGAGAAGGACCCCAGGGGGGAGGTGTCTAGACCCACTGCCTGCCTCGATACAGAATTAATAGACGATAATAGTGAGCGGGTACTGTAGTCACCTGGGATCGATGCCGAAGCGGTCGCTAAGGACGGCTATCTAAACCAGGATTAAGCAGAAAAAGACCCCAAGGGGGAGGCAAAGGTGTCTTAAACAGATGCCTGCATGGATACCCAACTAATGGAATGAAAGATCAAATAAAGAGAGAGCAAGTGCTGCGGTCATCCGGGTGAAGGGAATGGGTAACATAAGTGGGCGAGGTGTGTATTAACTCACCCTACCATAATGTCAATGATTGGCATACCTCCACACAGACAAGGGAGAAACCACAGTAATTATGGACTAACTGGTCAAATGTCATATATGAGAGACCGCCAGAGTGCTAAGAATGTACAGGAATGTAACAATAATCATGATGAAAAATACAATTTAAAAAAATACAATCATAACAAATTAGGCGGGGTGGCAGAATCCTCACAGTGGTGAGGGAGTATTACCAGATAGGTGTAACCATGGAATAATCGCCCCCCAAAAAAATAGAGGGGGTGGTCCAGATAGGTTGTAGAGCTCATAATAGAAAGCCATTTTGTCTGTAATCAGATTTTTTAGAGATGGAACTGGTTCCATGGTATATCATCATTTAATCCATGAATATGGGTACCCAAGCGAAAAACCCAACGCTGTTCTTTTTCAAGAAGGCCATGTTCGCTGCCCATTTGTTCAACCACTGTCCATTGTAGAACATCAACGCCATGTCCACTGGAGATATAGTGGTTGGACATCTTGGTAGTACTGCGCCCACATCTGACATTGCTGCGGTGTTCGCCAATGCGTATCTTGATGGGTCTTGTAGTCATGCCCACATATTCAAGACCACACGGGCAGGTGATTAAATAAACAACGTTTTTGCTATTGCAATTCGTAAAACTCCTCTGGTCCCACTTTTCGCCATTGCGGAATTGAATATGTCTGCTTTTTTTGGTGAGTGGACAAGTGCTGCAGTTACCACAGGGATGATGACCCTGTACTGGCGGTAGTAGACCCTCAATTCTAGGCCGGGACGTGTTTTTGGGTCTGGTGTGGACAAGCATGTCTTTAAGATTGCGACCCCTTTTGTGCGCAAACATAGGTTTGGAAATGTTCAAGCCACAACTGTTCAGGAGACGCCAGTGTTTGTTCACTATCTTGGTGATTTTGTTGGGAGTGTGTATTGAAGGTTGTCACATAAATAGGTCTTTCTTCAGTCTGAGTGACCACTTTGTCTTCCAAAAGGGCTTCCCTGTTATTATTCCTTGCTCTCTTTAGGGCTTTATCAATGATCTGCTCGGGGTAGTTACGCTCGATCAGTTTTAGGCGTAGTTTAGATGCTTGTTTCTTGAACTCTTTTACCTCCGTGCAGTTCCTCCGAAGGCGGAGGAATTGACCATAGGGTAGATTTATCCTAAGGTGACGGGGATGAAAACTATCGAACAAGAGTAAACAATTTTTAGCCGTAGCCTTGAAATGTGTAGTAGTTTTTAGTCTGCCCTGTTCCGGGTAGATATTGAGATCCAGGAACACCAGGTTGTGGGCCGATACAGTATGTGTGAATTTCAAGAACATATTCTGTTGGTTGAGCCACAACATGAAAGCATCAGTTGAGTTTGTATCACCTTCCCATATAACCAAAACATCGTCTATGTATCTTTTCCAGACTTTGATGTGTGGGAGGAAGGGATTCATTGCGTGTAAGATCCTACTGGTTTCGAGATGGTGTACATAGAGCCCTGCTAGACTTGGAGCGAAGGTACTCCCCATGCTGGTACCGTGTCGTTGCTCATAGATGTCATCAGCATACATGAAGAAATTGCGAGTGAGCGCCAGTGATACACATTCCATCACCAGATTGCGTGGTGTATGGTATTCCCACGGGGCAGAAAAAAGGACCTCCTCAATAATAAGTAATGTTTCATCATGGGGAAGGCTGGTATACAGGCTTTCCACATCAAGTCCTAACAGTAAATTCTTTGTAGGGTCAAACTCAATGTCCTGTAGTATTTGTAGGACATTCTTGGTGTCTCGCAGGTATGTGTTAGTACCTTGAACCAGAGGTCGAAGGAACGCGTCCGCGAACCTGGACAATGGTTCTAAAATTGAGTTTACGCCTGAAACGATAGGTCTACCCGGGGGGGAGGTCAGATTCTTATGGATTTTGGGTATCGTGTAGAAGTAAGGGATCCTGGGGTTGGTATTAACCAGGAATTCTGCCTCCTTCTTAGTGATCCAATCATTCGCTAGAGCTTCCTCCACCATCGTGACGATTCTAATCCTGATTGATTCGGTAGGATCTACCTGTAGAATGCCATAGTTCCTACGATCGTCCAATAGTTTCCTACACTCGATGTCATAATTGACTGTAGTTAGTAACACAATTGCTCCCCCCTTGTCTGCAGGTTTGATGGTAATATCATGGTTCATGGATAGTTCACGTATGGCCTCTTTTTCCTCCCTTGTGGTGTTATGAAAAGTGTTGGTGTTCACTGTCGGGATATCCTGTATCTCTCCCATCACTGCTTTTTCAAAAGCAAGGAGTTCCACCGGTAGTGCAGAATTTGGGGGTACAAAAGTGGATTTGTTACGGAGACCTGTGTCTTTCCTCAACATTTCAGTAGTTGGGAGATCATTGAAAAACACCTTCAACTTCAGTTTACGGATGAATTCATTGATCTCAGTCAGTGTCTTAAATTTGTCCATACGATTCGTAGGCACAAAACAGAGTCCTCTCTCAAGGACCTTGTTCTGTATTGGTGTGAGGGCCAGGTCAGTGAGATTGACCACTAAGTTTACTTTCGACTCGTTGATGGTTGGGGAGGCATGTTGCTGGTCATGCTCCTGGTTGAGACCCGTGGGGTCTCGGTCTCCGGTGCAGACCAATGGACATTGTATCCCCCTCTGTTCCGTGCCCTTCGTGGTCCTTGGCGTGCCCCTAAAGAAGGTTGTTGGGTATAGTTGTACTCAAATTCTTGTGGAGGGGGTATCCACTGCGGGAAAGGTCCGCCCATCATAGGTGGACCATACGCAAACGGGGGGTAGGTGGGGGGTCCTTGGTAGCCATTCCATCCACCTCCCCTCTGGTAAAATGGGCGCTGGTTGTAATTACCCCCTTCCTCTATTGAACCGTTTGCCACTACCTCTGCTGGAATTTGAGTTATCTGAGCCTGTATCTGTGGAGTCCTCATCATAGTTCTGATTCTGATTTTTAGGGACATAGTCGTCTCGTGTGTAGGGGTACACTCGTTCATGGCTGAACCGTGCAGTGTCCTTCTTAAGTTTATTATATTTACTTTGTTTCAATGTCATTTCGAAATCAGTTATTTCCTGGTTGAGTTCCTCCAGGCGTTTTTTAAGGACACTCGGGGATATATAGGCCTTTAGACGGACTTCAAGGTTCACAATCTCAACCTTCAGTTCTTGTGTTAGTCTGGTGGCTGTTTTTATAATCCGGACTAACCAGTCCCGAATGCAATGCCACGAAATTAATGACCAGTCGCGTTTAAACGTCTTATCTTGTTGAAAGATATAGGGTTCGTTACGGACTATCAAGCTCTGAGGGGCCACATTCGCTCGTAGGTATTCAGTCATTAGTAATCCATGTAAAGCAGTTCTGATCTGATTTCTCCTCAGGTTGGCTAGTTCATCCCAATCAGCATTGTTGGGCCCTGGGTCGGTGTTACTCAGCCCTTCAAAGGGGTTGATAGCGGCCAGAATCCTTTCAACTTCGTCATCTGCGAAGGTTAATCCCATGTTATCTGCCATCTTGGTATCTCAAAGAATGTAGTTGTGGTGTTGATGAAACAAAGGGAGTGTGTGCCTGTCTGAAACTGTTATGTGTCCAATGCTTAATGAAGTGATGGTCTAATAAGACTTATTATGCCACAGGGGTAGATAGCCCCTGGTCTACAGAGGTAAATAGCCTCAGGTAGAGAAAAATCACAGTGCTACAAATAACAGCACTGATGCCAAAAATCTTGGAGATAGGAAAAAACAAACCAACTCCCACAGCTGTGCGCTGTCTATCATGAAAAATGAAAACAAGTAAAGGAGTAGAGAGGTACCACTCAGCGAGTGGTGGAGGTGGATACTTCCTCCCGGTCAATTATACATAATAGTCCATAATTACTGTGGTTTCTCCCTTGTCTGTGTGGAGGTATGCCAATCATTGACATTATGGTAGGGTGAGTTAATACACACCTCGCCCACTTCTGTTACCCATTCCCTTCACCCGGATGACCGCAGCACTTGCTCTCTCTTTATTTGATCTCTTTCATTCCATTAGTTGGGTATCCATGCAGGCATCTGTTTAAGACACCTTTTCCTCCCCCTTGGGGTCTTTTTCTGCTTAATCCTGGTTTAGATAGCCGTCCTTAGCGACCGCTTCGGCACCGATCCCAGGTGACTACAGTACCCGCTCACTATTATCGTCTATTAATTCTGTATCGAGGCAGGCAGTGGGTCTAGACACCTCCCCCCTGGGGTCCTTCTCCTTACAATCTCGGCTCACGCAATTGATCGGGATGACCCGGACGGTCACCTTCCGGTTCCGGGTCTCCTTGTGCAGAGTCAGCGCGCATAGGGCTTTCCCTTGTTTTGGCGCGATTACTCTAATTGAAGCAGCTATTTAAACAGGCTCCCTTTGACTCAGTTTCATCGACGGAGCCGACCGGGGTGGTTCATTTGGCAGGACATTGATCCTTGGAGTCGTAAGTACGGCGCTTTTTGGATGAACAAGGTAATATTTTGACTAACGCTAAACATGGGGATTGTTGGACCACTTTTTCCTCTCCCTTTCTTCCCATCATATAGGTAGCCTACCTGGCACGCCCACCACTCGGTCCACGAACTCATGAGGCCATTTACCTCCTTTTAGAAAGTAGGTCCATACTTTGGGGATCTTGTTACTGGCATGGATATACATTGAATTATTGCGGGATTTCAGTCCCATTCTGAATAGAGTGTGTGTTTTCTATTGTATGTATGTTATGTCCAATGTTTTATGTTCATTTGTCACACAGTGCTTTCATCACAGATCACGTGATAACGCTATGGATATCGTTAAGAGACCAGTACTCTGCACCTTTTTTTCAGATCACCGTACTCACACGATGGATTCAACTGCCTCCTACGTAACTAATATGCCTTTATCTCACGTTTATTCCCTTTAGGTTTATAGGACTATGTAAGACCTATTAAGGCATTACGACTTCTTGGAAGCTATTTACTTCCTTTTTTACATTTATTTTTCTTACAATTTTTGTTTTAACACAAACACAGTTAGTGGCAGGAAGGGATCTTTAAGGTCCTGACGAAGAAGCACGGGGAAGCTTTGAAACATGTCGACAACATTAGGAGGCATAGCTCATTGAGGCATACACCCTCCTCACCCCACCTTTTACTAATACCATGTCAAGGCTGTCAGACTGTCAGTAGCTCACACTAGCACACACCACTGACCTTCTGTCTTGAGCTCAGCAGGGACGATGATTGTAGATAAGATCCCCAAATCCCCAGAAGCGCAACCCCGGCAGGAGAACGGAACTCGACTGCCGAGGGCTGGACTCAGGGGGAAAGGAAAACACACAGGACCGGGAGGAGGAGGATCCCTTCAGAGACGTGGCAGGACAGTAGGAAGACTCTCCTGGGCTATGGACAACCTGCAGGGATGAGAAAGCGAGAGTCAATGCTGCAGGGATGAACGGTACACAGACGGACTCCGCTTCACGTTTTCCTGGTAAAGTACCCACCTGTTACGACACAGGAGGCTTGGAAGTAGCCTAACGTATCTGCAATACGGGAATTCCTCGAGGGGTAAGTTCTAGGTAGCGTCTCTTGGGGAAATAGGAATGTCTGCCACCTCTGGTCCTGTAGGTAACGAAACAATACGCGAGCACGGCTCGCAATGTTTCAAATCGTGCTCCGGGAATGAGTGTTGAGTCACACTCGTAAGTAATACCAGGGGGCACAACGTACACGCACAGCGTGCGTCCGTAGTCTCGATCGTGCTCCAGGAAAGAGTGTTGCTTCACACTCGTAAAGAAATACCAGGGGACACAAGGTACACGCACCGCGTGCGTCCGTAGTCTCCTAACGGGATGGAACCAGCACACGAGTGCGGGTCTCGGAGTAACCAAAGTTAAGAAGGAAGCGAACTCGGGAAGAGAGCTTCCAGGCGTCTCTCCCGGGTTACCTTATCTGAATCGCTGGTTCTGGTTCCGGGTCGAATAGCGTCTCCGCTCGGCGCCACCCTCTAGGTGGAACGGGGCTGTCCTCTGCTCGAAGCGCTGAAAAGTCTTCTAGCTGAAATCCGGCGGGGAATACCCTCCGCCACAGGTCTCCTCTGAAAACAGTTGACAAGCACCTTCCGCTTCCCGCGGAAGTGCTTAAGTAGCCCTTTCCGGGACTTGCGCCCCGGGGCCTGCTGGGAAACGTAGTTTCTTTCGCGCGTTCTTCTCTGTTGGTCCAATGTCGGCGCTCTTGCGCTGGTGATCGCTACATACCAGCTCGAATGGCAGAATAAATCTTTCAAGTCCAGAGAGCCAGGTATTTTTTAACTCACTCCTTAATTCACTCCTGACCCTTCCTCTCACACCCCTGCATCACACATAGCTGTCTCACTAACAACAGTGCTCCCACGTAGTCGTAGGTCGCAGCACGCCCTGTCCCGTAGAGGGGCAGGAAGACCCCTATGATGAAGCATGACACCAAGGGCCCTTTTGGTGTGTGAGGGGTATTTAAACAACTAATGTGTATTCTCCACGACCGTGGGATGCATATTGAGTAATCGGGAGATCTTGTATACCCATGGGTGGATCCCTTGTATATACGACCCCTTTACACGCAGCACTTTATGTGGAAGGGGCGTTCCAAGGATGTTGCTGTGGGTGTTCCCATGCAACACCCATGGAACCTGACACATTTCCCGATTTACGAGGAGTTGTAAACCTGGAAATGCGTCAGAATGCTGGCGAGGAGAAATGTTTTCATTTCTCCTCGTTTTATTCCCCTTTGAATGCGTGCTGCATTCTACAGCACGCATTGAAAGAGGCACCTTCCAGCACATAAACAATCTCCACATGACGCAGGCATCCTTGCATCATGGTGCAAGGGTACCTGCACCGGTGCATGGCTGCTGTTTGTGCGCCAGTGCTGGAGAGAGCACATGAATGCAACATATTGTAAATATTTAGCATTCCTGTGCTTTGAAAGTGCTGCAGTGTGGCGCAGCCAAAGGGCTTGCAGTGTAGCGCTGACGCACTTTCTTGTAAATCTGCCCCTATGAGTTGTTTAAAAAGGAACTAAAGCAAGGTACATTTTGTGTTACACTTTCTTAGTTAATAGTTTACTAGCTCTAACAGCAGTTCTGCATTCAAGTACTGATTTCCAGCACTTTTTTTTAAAGCACAGTTTACTAATTTTCATTTCTTATTTACAGTCTGTGTTTTACTTTTCAGGTTTGATTTCTTTGCTTGAAGAAAGGTCTGGGACTGCTTCATCATTTACACTTTAAATAAAAGTAAATGTATGCATTTCTAGTCAGTTCCAGTAATGTATTATTTCCGGTAAACAGTCAGAATATCGAGTTGGTATTAGACGTGCACTAATATCGAGTGCAAAATATCTGGATACAAAAATATCGACTGTCAGAATATCATGGTACAGAATATTGAGTCTAAGGTTAGCAATATCGTTTTAACAATATCGAAGTTATTAATATCGTTAGCAAAACTATTGTTAAAAATAGTGTTTTTTTAGTGTTATGTATTTTAGTATGTATCTTAAATATATGTGTTCTACTTTTTTGTCTAAGTATTGCATTTGTTTTTTAATATATGTATTATATTTTAAGAAGTTACAAATTTTATTTTAAGTACATTTTGCATTTTAGTTCTGTAGCGGGTTGTGAGTTTATAGGGGAATAGGGTGGGAAGTAATTTAATTATATTACATTTGTTAATTTTTAGAAGTTATTAATTTTATTTTAATTACATTTTGTGTTTTAGTTCCATAGGGGGTTGGGGGTTTATAGGGGAATAGGGTGGGAAGTAACCATTAAAATTAATTAATTAATAATTGTTATCAATTAATATTTATGTATTTAATATTTTATATTGTTTTTGTGGTAATTAACCCCTTTGCCGCGGCACGAATTTTGCTGCAGCGCTGGGGGTTTCGGGGTGAGCGCGGCGCCGCTATGCTCGTGACGGAACCACTCCGTCATGAGCCACGGGCGCGCTGTGCTCATGACGGAGTGGTTCCGTCACGACGAGGAATCAGGCGGGGAATCAGAGCCGCGTGGGCGGAGCGGGCGCCAACGGCCGCAGCATGACTGAACCACTCAGTCATGAGCACACGGCGCCCGTGGCTCATGACGGAGTGGTTCCGTCATGAGCAGGCAAGGGGTTAAGTTATTATTAATTATTTATTAATTGGTTGTTAATTATTGTTAATTAATTGGTAATTATGTTAATTGTGTCATTTATTTAGGAGCGGGTTGTGGGTTGATAGGGGAGTAGGGTTGAAGCAATTTAATTTTAATTAAATAATTATTTTTATTAATTGTTATTTATGTATTTAATATGTTTTATTGTTAATTGTGGTAATTAATTTATTAATGATTAATTGTTTGTTAAATTATTAACTAATTGGTAATTGTGCTAATTGCGTAATTTTTTTAGCAGGGGGTTGTGGGTTGATAGGGGAGTAAGGTGGGAAGTAATCTAATTTTAATTAGTAAATATTTTTTATTATTATAATATGTATGTTTTCATATGTTTATGGTTAATTGTGGTAATTAATTAATTTTTAATTATGTATTAATTGGTTAATTATTATTTAATTGGTAATTTTGGCAATTATGACATTTATGACATTTATTTTTAGGAGTGGATTGTGGTTTGGTAGGGTTGGAAGTAAATACATTTTTTAATATAATGTGTATTTAATGTTATTTTATAGTGTTTATTGTGAGGATTAATTTAGTAATAATTTTTATTTTGTTTAATTGTTATTAATTAATTGTTAATTATGTTAATTGTGTCATGTTTTAGAACATTGGTGGTGTCATTTACAGGGGAATGTGGTGAAAGGTAAATTATTTAAATTAATTAATTATTGTTAATTAATAGTAATTAAGTCATTAAAAATTAAATATGGTAAGTGTGGAATAATTTTGATTTGTGAGTTGTGGGGTTTATAGTTGTAAATGTTGAGAAGAAATGTGTTTAAAATTAATGATTTGTTAATTGTTATTAATTTATAAATGCAAAATTGGTTATGGAAATTGTGTAAATATTTTTAGGTTTGTGTTTTGGTGTTTATTGGGTAGAATGTGGAAAGTAATTTAGTTTAAATAAATTAATCAATTGTTGATCATTAATATTCATTTATAAATATTTTTGGTAATTGTTTTGTTTTAATTTGTCATCAGTGATGTAATCAGTGATGTCACTGAGCATGTCATGAGTGATGTAATATGTGACGTCATCAGCAGTGCATTGCAGGGGCGCGAGTTATAGTTAGGTCTACTAACTATAACGGCCGAATTTCTATGGTTTTGAACGAGTAAAATCTCCAACTAACTAGAACATCCCTGAAACCTATGGTTTTTTCAGTGAATTTCTAAGGTATTTTAAATGCTAATTTCTAACTATAACGTCCCTGAAACCTATGTTTTTTTCTGTGAATTTCAAAGGTTTTTTAAATGCTAATTTTTAACTATAACGTCCCTGAAACCTATGGTTTTTTCAGTGAATTTCTAAGGTATTTTAAATGCTAATTTCTAACTATAACTTCCCTGAAACCTATGGTTTTTTCAGTGAATTTCAAAGGTTTTTTAAATGCTAATTTCTAATTATAATGTTCACTAAACTTATGTTGTTTTCTGTGTTTTTAAATTATCATCCCATTCTCAACCTGGTGAAAACGGACGATCTCGCCAGTTTTCCATCGATAGCTTCCACCAAAAAAATCGACACAAATGAGTGCGACAACTAACGCTAATGATATCCAGAGTAGGCGTTCCCGTGCAAAAAAACACGAAAACACCACTTCCCCATATTTTCAACGACCAGCCAAATCTGCGATGTGATCCAAAAACAGGCAAAAATCCACTTGTTGTTTACATCAGATAAATGAGTAACAAAGGTATTGCTGTAAAATTGAATTTCAAACATTTCAACTCTGAATATGTGCATTAACCATTACTTAAGTTTGAGGAATGTATTGTGTCTGCAGAGTGTTGCAATCACTCCTTTTCCCCCCTTCACGTCACCTTTCTTTGGAGCCTCTCGGTGAAAAATATTGTTTGTGATTTTTAGGAAAAACTACTGAAACCTTCTTAGAGCGAGGAAGTACACTTCGATAAGTAAATTCGATGAAACATGAAACGTAAAATGACCCCAACTCACTAACATGAATTACTACTGTGGTTTTACTATGATTGTTGAGATACCATCAACGTTTTTCCTATGGATCGAAGTATATGACCCATTTAAAAGTCATTTTGAATTAATACCGAGTCTGAGACCCAGGTGGCCTGTCCATTTAAAGTAATGGATTGCTTCACCCAACACTTAACTTCTGTGATCCCATTTTGATTTGTCACACTTACACCTGTGCTCCTTCACTGAGTCACTCCCATCTTGTGCCTGCTCACCTTGCACCTTTTTCTGTCCTCCCATGCCTGTCACTACATCCGACCAGTATATATGCCATCCAGAAAATGTTACATTTAAGCCCTAAGTCGAAATAACCCATCACCAGCAAAGTTCAAAATGAAATATTTGAAATGAGTTATTTTTATATCCGGTCCTCATCATGCTGTTTGCATACGTCTACAGCGGAAGGAAGAAATATACACTCGTTAGCGCGTCCCTTTAGGCGCGAACCCGGGTCTCCCAGACCAAAGTCAACTGCTCTACCAACTGAGCCACGCCCCTTTTCAGACCTGGGCATGGCCTCGCTTCCACTTGGCATCATCTCCAACACCAACGCACAATGAGCCGCCTGTGCTGTGCCGAAACACAAATCCTGTGACTTGCCCTGCCTTCCAAGGTCGCCAACTAGAATATTATGGCAATTGGGCACCAGTAAGACCGGATATATATGCGCACAAAACAGGCAGATAAAATGTGGTGCATCGAAGGCAGGACCTACACAACAATTCACAGCTAGACTCGCACCCTCACCCTTCCCTGCAAGAAGAGACATGCTGTGCGCTTTAACCTGGGCCGTTCACCACCACCAGATAGTTCCACTCGAACAGGGCTGGACTGGCCGTAGCGGGCACCGGGCAATCCCCCGGTGCGCCGCACGGGTGGGGGCTGGTTTTGGGTCCCTGGGAGCCGTTGTTACAGGGCTGAAATCGGCCCTGCAACAAAATCAGACGAAAACCGGCCCTGGCAAAGAGCTCGGCGGCACCCCCAAACCCCCGGGGGGGGGGGGGCCGAGCACTTAGTCAGTCCGGCCCTGCACTCGAACCAACTCCCCACCAGCGAAAGCTGCTGTCAGTATGAGCAAGGAAGGCCAGTAGCTGCCAGCATGAAATGATTGCCAATGTGTTTTTGCGCAGTTTCCCAAACCACCGAAGGGCTAATGAGGGGAAATTGTGAGGTGTTGGCTTCTCTGAACCTAAAACATTTAAACTGTAAGCATCATGGCTTGGTCTCGAAGGATTACAGACAGAAAGATAGCAGGCGCTAACAAGGCTGAGAGAATTTGTATACGTTATCTCTGACGGGGCTGCTAAAGTCAGCTACAAGGTACATGAATACATTTTAAACAGTCAATACATTTTAAAACCATTTTAATAGAGGTTCAGGATCCAGTCAAGAGAAGCATGGGTATTGCCTGCATTTTTTAGGGCTCTGTGTCTCAGATGCCTAGATTTTGAAATGCAACATTGGAAAACGTGCACTATTTACAAGAACGAGAAATATTGTCTTTCACCAAAATACCAAAGGAAATTATGGAACAGTGTTTTGTAAAGTACTGGAGATGCCGGGGATCGAACATGGGGCATCGTACCTGCGAAGCATGCGCTCCACCACTGAGCTACATCCCCATGCCTGGTGACATCACTCGATTCTGGATAAACACACTATACCCGAGTGAACACCTGACAATTTTTAAATGCAAAATTAAACGACGTGCAATATGTACTCTAACATACATTTTCCTACCTCATGCCAACCATAAAACTTTAAAAAAATGAAGCACAAACGAAAACACACAGCGCGCCTCATCCCCATTTTTTAACACGGCCCTGGCCACCATAGCGCCTGACAACCAAATTATTCCAAATTGTTTGCACGCTAGGGGTCGATTCCGATCTCGCTAAAAATGTCTTCCCAATGCTATTCGTAGGCTTACCTCACGACCGACTCTTATCCGGAGCTTTTTTCTACAAACGAGCAAGTACGATGCGTATTACAGGCAAAATTCCGACTGATTTGTCTGTTCCGATTCGTGCACTTTGCCAGTAGCGAACAGGCTCAGGAAACACAGAAATCGAGTCGTACGGAGGCTCATCCTAACCAATTTCTGGATACGCAAGTACGATGTGTTTCAATACGCGTCGTACAGGGCGCCACCTCCAGCACGTCACAGCATTCAGACGAGGCGTATGAAAGCTCTGAGTCGCGCCAGAACACGGTCAACGGGGACGAGACAGAGGAGCCATGTATCCAATCGCGCATGTCTTCCCTATACTGTACGCTCATCGTTATGGACGCGCACGACGCAGAAGGTAAGTCAGACACCTACCACACACCAAAATGTCACAAGTGCATGAAAGGAAACACCACCATAGGGGGGCGGATGCCTATCACTCCCAGTAGTGTCCACCCCATAGGGGGGTGGATGCTTGTCACTCCCAGTATTGTCCACCCCATAGGGGGTGGATGCCTATCACTCACAGCATATCCCACCTCATAGGAGGTGGATGCCTATCACTCCCAGTATTGTCCACCCCATAGGGGGTGGGTGCCTATCACTCCCAGTATTGTCCACCCCATAGGAGGGTGGATGCCTATCACTCACAGCATATCCCACCCCATAGGGGGGTGGATGCCTATCACTCCCAGTATTTTTTATTTAGTTATTTATTTCATTTACAGAGCGCGCTGTCACCTGGCAGGCATCCTGGCACTAGCAACTCAGAGTAGACTATATTGAGGAACAGAGATATGTGCCCCAATGCTAGATCTTAGGAAACAGCCATGTTTTTAATCGCCTTCTAAAAAGAAGGTCACTAACTTGTCTGAGCTCCAATGGGAGAGAATTCCAGAGTTTAGCAGCTGCAACCCCAAAGAATCTGCCGCCTGATCTGTCCTTCCTAAATCTAGGTACCTTCACCAGACTCGCCAGTGAGGAACGAAGAGTTCTCACGGGGACATACCACTCAAACTTTCTTTGCAATGAAACTGGCCCCAGCCCATGCAGGGCTTTAAACACCAAGCAAAGAGACTTGAACTGAACTCTCGGTCTCAAAGAGAGCCAGTGAAGCTCCGCCAAGGCCGAGGAGGAAGAGGACCTTCTGGACCATCCTAGCGCTAACTTGGCTGCCGTTGAGTGAATCCTCTGCAGTCTATCAAGAAGAAAGTTTGGAGACTCAAGTAGCAAGGCGTTACAATAGTCTAGTCGACTGAGAATCGTACTTCGTGCTACTAACATACGCGCAGGAGGGGGTAGCAGAGGGAAAATCTTCCGCAATGATCTAATAATGGTTAAGCAGCAGCTCACTGTTTGTCACCTGAGCCTCCATAGTTCGTTTGTTGTCAAACATAACGCCCAGATTACGAACCGTCTTTACTGGTCAAACAGCAGTCGAGGTGTCGATGGGCCAGAAGTTGCTGGGCATCACGGGGGAATCCTATCCGAGGAGCAATAGAGCACCTCCGTCTTACCCGCATTAAATTGCAGTGAGTTTTCCTGCAGCCAAAGTGCCGTCATATTGTGGTAAATATTCTTTTACCTAGACTGAATTTCATACGGAATCTAAAATAAAGTAAAATAGCTCAGAATAATAAGAGGCAGAATCCGTGGTATAAGAGGTTTTCTGAATGGGCTTTATTCCAAAATGGCCGACTCGAGTGGCGGCCTTCAGGTTCCGTCACCACGAGGGTTCAGGAAGTGAAGTACAATACTTTATTGACAAGAAGTAACTTTTATAGGTCATACATTACAATGAAACGAATGTAGAGGGTGTAACAATTGATAAGAGAAATGACATAGTAAATACGTAATCGAAACTAGGCGTAATAATGAGCAAGAAGAAACATGATTGGCTCTGATTATCACACATAGGTGGATCTATAAGATAATACTTAACATAGATGCGCGCGCAGCAGCATGACGTGTAATTGACGTGCAACTAGGGGGTGAAGGGGACTTGACATTTAGCTCTACATGTGGAGACGAAAAGTCTGGGGGGTCAAGTCAACCTAATCCCAAATCATATCTAACATCCTATGTTTAGAGAACTATGTTATCCACAAGGAAGGACTCTCGGACAGAATCTATTCTATACTGACTGTGCGTGTGTGTACAAGCGTCTAAATGTCTACACTGAATGCGAGAGGATGGGAATATTCCATGGTGACAGGGCTATGAATTACTTGCATGAGGACGGAAAGGCCGAGTCCTTTGCTTGGAGCTAAAGGAAATGTTTGCCTAAATCACTAGACAGGAATGCATCGGCTGAAAAGCAAAGTAGATAATTCGAAGGTGAAATACAGCTTCTTGGCAGGCAGGCGAAACTGGTCGAGGCAGGCACCGTTAGCTGCACAGGGAGTAGGACAAAGTTCATGGATACAGATGCGAGCTCAAGCTGAAGCTGTCAGAGACAGAGAGCAGGGAAAGGCTTTGAGGACAGAATCGGGCCTATTCTGCCTGAACTGTAAAAATAGAGTAACTTAGCCATATAAAGTCGGTGGCCTTTCATACTTCATACTCGAATATCCAGCCCATTGATGGCGGATCTGACAGAGAACATGTTGATGGTGGACGCACATATGTTTGCGTCTTGGAAACTGGAACTGGAGGGAACATACATGTACTTGTAACATGCATATAGAATCGTTGGGGTCCAAGATAGGGGACATAACCGATCAGGAAAATCCACATTTCCACATTCCCTCCTTGTCCCCTACTTGCCCTTCAAGAGATATCAATCTTCATTATTCCATCGATTTGCTCATGGAGCATCATTTCTTCTTCCTTCTTCTTCCGGCATTTTGAACGAGAACCTTGATATGGAATGCACGATGTGGCACACAGACCACAAATCGCTGGTCCACATTGCAGGCATAAACAGCAACTGAAGAGCATAAGAAGGCCAATTCCTAGGAAGGATAGAACTCTCCATCCCCAGGCTGATATCACACTCCAAAACCACCCGGACCACGTCCAAGTGCCTGGATTCTCGTGTATCTGGCTCACAATCTTATGAAGGCGTGTTATAGCTTTATATACAGATGGCGAATTTTCTGGTATGAATATGCAGCAGCTGGATCCGATGACCCTGCAAGCTCCGCCCCTATCGGCCAGGATGACGTCAAGAACAAGACGATTCTGAAGAACAACAATTCTCATCGCTGATTGTTCCTCTGTCAGATTGCCTAGGGCGGCTATAGTCTCGTTTACTACAGCTTCAAGAGTCTTGGTTAGTCTACGTATCAGCTTACTATTTGATATTGTACCTATATAGGGAAAGATACCTTTATTGAAATCTACATACTTGTCCCATGCCGTCTCAGTATAATCGACAACTGGGAGATCTCTTCGCTTTCTATTGTGTACTAAATGAACATTTCGATAATAATCAGGAGGAGCTAGGAAAACAGGTGGCAAAAGGAATGCTATGTAACAGGTACCATCCCAATCTAGAGGCAGACGCATATATGCCGTCTGACCACATATAAAGTAAGAATGGCGAGAAGCTCTAAATGAAGATTTACCTCGATCACTATATTCTACTGTAGTAACGCATTGGCTATGGCCCATATATATGGAACCAACTTTTCTTACACATAATTCACCCTTAACTGGAAATACTGACATAGTGGGCAGAATTATTTCAACTTCGGATTTGACATTCAGAATCATAAGATTAGGTGTAAAATTACCTAATTTATACACTTCATTTTCTAGATCAGTTCCTGTTCTACTGGGGTGACCCTCCTTATTAGGGTGACAGACGTTGAATAAAACTAGATTCAGATTTCCCCATATCCAATGTTGTTGATAAACTGCTGTGTCTGGGTCTATGGAATTTAGTAAGCTAAACCATGCTCCACAGGAGCCATTATGTGTGAACGGATGTGGAAAGAAAGGCAGAACTCCTTTGTTATTCTGATAGGGAGGGAGTCGGCCACACACCCAACAATTGGTGGCATTACTAGTCTGATGGGAATGATGCAACATACTAATGAAAGTGTTATTGCGCAGCGCAAGTCTATAAGATAATTCATGTGGCGGTAGGTCACTAAAAGAATGTTCAGCAGCAACATTATAAACATGTCTAGAAATAGGATGATATATGTGCAAAATCACACTCGTAATAATTATTAAAAGACTCAATAAAAACAGAATTAATAATGTCCTCATACAGTAGCTACGCAGTGATTTACAATACGCCTGTCGTTTCAGCATTTCTCGGGTATTTTCTCTACTCAGGTCCAAGGGATACATGTCAGAGACAATTCAACCGCTTCACCTTGGAGAGGACTTAAACAATCAAATTGCTCGACTGTTTGGGCCTAAGCTTTAATTTATAGTTCTGAGAGTCATTCTGTTCAACAAAGGGAAGTTTTGAATCAGTCTGTGAGGGAGTGCAGGGCACAGTGTCTATATCCGAGGATAGTCCATGAAATTTCTTGATGTGGCTGGAATGTATCCAGCCCTTGCGGCCCTCAACTTTCACGGCTGTTCTTGTGGTCAACAGGACTAGCTTGGGTGCCTTCCACCTGGGCTCCAACTGGGTCTTGCGGTCGAAATTCCTCACAAACACCAGATCACCCGGAACAACGTCATGGGGTTTCACCTCAGTGTTGTCAGGAAAGGCTGCAGCCACCTGTGAACGACAAGATTGTAGTGCAGACATCAAGGAAGCCAAGTAATCTGTTAGCATATCACAATTAACATCAGTTATTTTACGTGGTATAGGCGTCCCCCACATATTTGGTGGTCTTCCGAAGATCACCTCATACGGGGATAGCCCTGTTCGAGAGTGTGCTACCATTCTTATGTAAAACAGTGCAACTGGTAAGGCTACTATCCAGTCAACACCTTTCTCCTTACATATTTTAGACAATCTGATTTTCAAAATTTGATTATGTCGTTCCACGAGACCTGCTGCCTCGGGGTGTCGGACACAGTGGAATTTCCACTGATATCCCAACAAAAGTGAGACATGTTTCATTAATTCGGATGAGAAAGGCTGGCCGTTATCTGAATATATAACACGTGGTAAACCGTACCGTGGGAAGAATTCTCGAACTAACTGTTTGGCAGTAGTCGGGGCCGTGTAATCTGATACTGGGTACGCCTCAGTCCATCGGGAGAGAGCGCAGACAACTACAAGAACATATTTAAATCCTCGACATCGTTCCATCTGGATATAATCCATTTGGAGTACTTCAAAAGGATGATCAGGAGTCAGAAATCCACCCTGTTCTACGGGAACACTTTTTCCTGGGTTGAACTGACAACATATCATACAGGTACGGACTTTTTGTTTAGCTGCTGCTCGTAAATGTTTATTGAACCAAATGTGTTGAATGCTATCTAGCATAGCTTTCTCCCCTAAATGCGCCGGACTGTGAATTGTAGCTATAATGGCTTGGACCATAGAGTCAGGAAGAAACCATACAGATTTCTCCTTCGTCATCCATCCTTGATCTGTCTGGATCCCTCCTAGTTCAGTCCATTTCTTTAATTCTTCTGCAGTAGCATGTGTCTGTATGTCAATTACGTCAAGTGCGGGATCCTTAATTGTCATACACTGTGTTGGTGTCTGAACTATTGGCTTTGTCATGTCGAATGTGCGAGTCTGAGCAGTCTGTTTAGCTGTTCTGTCAGCTAAATCATTGCCTTGAGAAATGATATCAGTAACCTTCGTGTGTGCTTTACATTTCATAATCGATATAGCAGTGGGTAGATGTATTGCGTCTAACAAGGCATGAATGAGGGGTCCGTGCTGGATGTGGGCACCATGGGAAGTTAAATAACCTCTCTCTCGCCACAGCACGCCGAAGTCGTGTACAACTCCGAATGCATAACGTGAGTCAGTGTATACATTAACTTTCTTATTTGTGGCTTGAATACAGGCTTGTGTTAGAGCAATAAGTTCTGCTGCTTGGGCTGACAAAGTATCTATACAGTTTGTCTCAATAACTTCAGTGTCTGTTGTGACTGCATACGCGGCCACTAAATCTCCTGTACTTGTTCTCATGCACGATCCGTCTACATACAACGTCAGGTCTGGATCTAACAATGGAACGTCTGTCAAGTCTTGTCTAGGTTTCGTCTTTATTTCAATAATCTCAACACAATCATGAGCTAGTGGGTCTGTTCCAATTACAGGTAACAGTGTAGCAGGATTCAATGTATTACAACGTCGGATCTCTATGTGTGGCTGAAACAATGTCAGTTCATAACCGGTAAGTCTTGCTATGGTCAAGTGTTGTGTTTGCGTTCGGTTCACAAGAACCTCTACTGCATGTGGTACTTGTACTGTCAATGGATGTCCTAACACTATGGCATCGCTCTGTCTGATTGCTAAAGCTGTTGCTGCCACTGATTTCAGGCACGCAGGCAAAGCCTGAGCTACGGGATCTAATGTACTGGAAAAATAAGCGCATGGCTTGCGTGATCCTGCTTGTTCCTGAGTGAGTACTGACAAGGCAGTACCTTCGCGTTCTGTAACAAAGAGTGTAAAATGTTTGCTATAACATGGTGTTGCTAAAACAGGTGCTTGACATAAAGCTTTCTTTAAGCTTTCAAAAGCTTGTGTATGTTCCTGAGTCCAAGGGAGAACAGTCGATGTGGCTGCCTCCTGTGTGGTTAACTGAATGAGTGGTTTTGCTAGGAATGCATATTGAGGGATCCACTGCCTACAATATGAAGTGAGGCCTATGAAAGCCCGCACCTCCTTTTGTGTCTGGGGTATTGACATGTTAGCAATTAACTGGATGCGATCTGGTGTAAGCTGCCTTCCCTCCTTGGACAGCGAGTGACCAAGATAAATAACTCGCTGGACACAGAATTGCAGCTTAGAAGGAGACACCTTGTGCCCCTTGTCGGCTAGAAAATGTAAAACTGTCAGAGAAGCCTTTTCACATTCGGATTCGCTTCTCGCGGTGATCAGTAGATCATCGACATATTGAAGTAGTGCAGTATTGACTGGCATGTGGATACTGTCAAGTTCTCGTTTCAGTGCTTGGCTGTAGATGCTGGGACTTTCTGTGAATCCTTGGGGAGCGCGTGAGAATTTAAAACTGCGCCCATTTAAACTGAATCCGAACAAATATTGGCTTTCCGGATCTATGGGGACGCTGAAAAAGGCATTCTTGAGATCAATTACAGTAAAGAATGTTGCTTCGGAATCAATTGCTGTCAATAATGATGATATATCGGGGACCACAGGAAATTGTGGCACAATGCACTTGTTTAGTTCACGCAAATCAATAACCAATCGGTATACTGGCGGAGCAGTAGGATCAGTTCGTTTAAGAATCGGAATTATCGGTGAATTACATACATTGGAGTCTGTTTCTACAACTACTCCTTGGGCAATTAGCTCATCAATGATTTTCAGCAAAGCCACTACAGCATCTTGCGGTAACTTGTATTGTCGCATTCGTGGTAGTACCACTCCTGCCTTGAGTGTGACTCGATATGGTGTAATATTCATGCAACCAACATCAGTAGGGCCTTGTGCCCATAGATGTGTAGGTAAAGTCTGTAGTCGGGGATCCATGTCTCTAGACACATAGTGACCTTTAAAATCGCGTAAAAACAACCTTACTCCTTCCGGAGAACAACATATTATGGCTCCTAGGGCTTTCAGAGTTTTAATTCCTAACAGATTTTCTGGGCATGATTTAGTAAGCAATAAATCTGTAGTTCGTGTCAAAGGTCCTATCGTAAGTGGAAGAGGCTGTGATACTTCATTAACAATAGGTTTTCCTGAAAAACCAAGGGAGATATTCTGAGAGCCTGAGAGGGGTGCCCCTGGAACTTCACTACGTTTTATAGTTGTTCGACTTGCCCCTGTATCGAGTAAGAATTTTCTATCTTGACCTAACAATTCACTATGTACATAAGGTCCTTCTTGATCTACAGGAATCTCGATAAGGGGTAAGTCAACTTCCCTCTCTAGGCTGGCTCATGCGTAACGCTGATACTCAGGGTATTCATACTGTGCGGTCTGATACATTTGTCGTGTTGTGGTTTGTGTGGCAGTAGCAGGCAACGGTGGTGCAGCTGGCACAAACTGTATTGGCTGTTGTGCGGCTGGCATGGCCTGGGCATGCTGCATAGCTCCTTGTTCATTCTGATCCTGTCTGAGTGGCCGTTGTCTTTCTTGTGTTTTACCTATGGCGATATTATGTTTTAAAACTGGACAATCGTGTACGTAATGACCTGGCTTTTTGCAATAATTGCATGTCCCTTTTACCGGTCCTGCTGAATCGGAATGTATCATACCCTTTTTATGTCCTTCAGCTGGTACTGTCTGAGACACTAGCATTTTCATTTTTGTATCTTTCATACGTCTCTGTTCGTGCTCTTGTTCATCTCTAATTCTATTGTGATGATACTGTAACATTTGTAGCATTTGTGACGGAGTGTTACTTTGCCAGGTACTCTCGAATTTCAATATTCTATTCTTTACTGGAGGTAATGCATTTTCTACTAATTTTGTCACAAATAAATGTGGATACGACTCACTACTTGTTTTTATACCACTATTTATTCCAAAACATTTTTCAAATCGGGCATAATAATCACTTGTGTCTTCATCATGCTTTTGTTTACAGGCTGTGATTGCACCCCAATCTTCCTTTTTCGTAGTTAATAAACGTGGCAGTACTTGTACTAGTAAACCTGGTAATGCTTTAACTTTATCCCCGAGCCCTGAACCTGCAGTTCGGGCCTTTTCTTCCGTTTCTAATGCTGTCCAATCTATCTTTTGGTCGCCCACTTCCCACTCTTTTTCTTTCAGTTTTTCATAAATGCCAGCAGGCAAGAGCACCTTTAATATCGTCATAATATCAGGATAGGTATACTCTCCCATCAGTAACATGTCCTTAATTTCTCGGTGGAAACCCGCTGGGTCTTTGTCATGACTGGGTACTACTTTCTTCATTTCTAACAATTCAATTTTTGTTATGGGTGTGTATACAAATACACGGTGAAACTGATTGTCTTCGCCTTTTATTGGGTGCACTTCTCGTAAGGGATTTTGTCTATCCATATAATACGGCATTCTTTCTTTGCGGGACAGCGAGAATGAATCCGGACTTACAAAAAGGACATACTGTTTACGTGACACTAGTATTTCTTTAATTAACTTGTTACTAGAACCTCTCCATCTGTTCGCGAGTAGTTCCGTTAATATATTAGGTAAAGGACCAGGGTCAGCATGTTGGCTCTTATATAATATAAGGAGTTGCTGAATCATATAGATTCCAGCTAAACGTTGTTCATCTGCACTGAGGTTAAAAAACGTGTGTGCTACGGTCTCATCACCGTATTTTTCAGGACTGTCAATCCAGTGAACGGCTGATCTGGCTAATTCTTTCTCATCCATGGAATCGAGGAGGTGGTAACCCCTTCGTTCTCGTAGTATTTTATCTGCGGCTTGAAACAAATGTTCAGGAGACTTCAGATTTATCACAGGCGTCGGATACGTTCTGCTATTATTTGGACATACAGAGTGTATGGGATCAGAAAAGCATCTAGTATTATTACAGGATCTTCCTCTGCCTACGTAGGCTATGGTCTCTGACTGTCTTGCGGAATTCCCTGATTCGGACACTTCATCTTGCTCGAACTCGTCTGTTTCCAATCTTTCTTCATGAATACGTTCTATTTCTTTACGGATTTTTCGGCACATGGCTATTATACAGTTTTGCTTATCGTGTCTCCCTTCTGATATATTCTGGCTCCATCTTGTAAGAATAAGCATTGCATTCGGGTCTACCCCTGGTCGGTCTTGATTTCTGATCATACAGTTTATGAGGAAACGTAACAGTTCCCCCTGTATCTCTACTTTCTGGAATTCCATAGCTCTGTTAATACATTCTGGATCTCGCCCTGTTTGAACAAAATGATATATTTTATCTAGATGCGTAGTCATTCCTGGTAACCTCGCTAAATACTCTGCGGCTCGTCTGATACGTAATGATGCCAGGACCATTTCGTCCTCTTTACCGACCACCGGGTCATATCTACAATCTATAAGGAGTTCCTTAAGCGCACGTTCACTTACGAATTTGGGTGTACGTGAATGCGTTGACTCTTGAAAAACAAGTTTATTTATTCTAGGTGGCGTAAAAGTATTGCTAGCACCTCCCGTGGCCCCATCTGGGGCGTCGGGTGTGAATGGATTCGTCGAACGTGACACAGCAACTATAGGTGTCGATACCACTGTAGAATCGATTGCGGAAACAGATGCGGAAACAGATGTGCTTGCCGGAGCTTGTGTCGGGACTTGCACAGGAACAGATACCTGATCCTGACGTTGAACCCCTCCGCCAGACGGTCTATGTGGTGCGGGGTTGGCATACTCGGGAGCTGCGTCGTCTAGATATGAGGAAAGAAAAACATCTTCTGCGGTTCTGGGATGCCCTTTAGGATGTACCTTAATTGGAAATAATGGGGGTGGCAAGTCTTTTGGCATTTCTGGAACAGCCTTAGGTAGTCCTTCGGCTAGAAGGGGATACATACCATTCATAAGAGCATTTCTTTGTCTATCTACTTGTTCTGATTTCATTCGGATACCCTCCTCAATTAATAGATTTTCTTGAACTTCCTTTGAACTTTCTTTACTCCTCTCTTCTTGTCTACGTGCTTTTTCTGTACGTCTATGAGATTCTTTACGCCATAACTCAACAGCGTCTTTCTGTGACTGTCTGACCTTTCTTTTCCATAACTCTTCCTCCACTTTCATGATGCACTCTGCATCCCAGGTTCCCGCTGCGGGCCACCTTTGACTTTCTGGCAATCCCTTGGTATAATCTACCCATAAATCAAGAAATAATATGGCATCTAAGCCATGCTTGTGATACATAAAATGCCCTGGAGTGTCCCTAGGAGGAATAGGAACTGCTTCTTCAAGCACCCCTTTTCTAGTAGTAATCTGTCTTAACTTCGAGAAGAGCGGCATATTGACAACTGATCTGATACTTACTCTTGAACCCACTTAATACGAAAAAACACAATAATGAACAGTGAACAATGAACAATCATTCATACCACAATATGCAAGACATTTAAATACTTTAAACATTAAACATTAAACATTTTAACCTTTAAAAATGACCAACAATGATGACAGTCTGCATAACTAATCACCAAGCAGAATTCTTGACAATAACTAGATACTTCGGAATACTTGATATACTGCTAAACAGTACATATACACTGCTAAACAGTGCAGACCGGATTTGTGTACCCAAATCCGTCTTGACCGGCACAACCTATGTGCGCGTCAACACGCCTCCCCGGCGATGGTACTCACCGAGTAGCTCCTTGAAACGGAAGGCCTCAGAGAATGGACGGGACTCGATGACTGCGGACAGCGGACCCTCTGGACATCGGGACTTCGAAAACCTGGTGGGCCTCTGTATACCTCGGATCTTGCTCTCTCAGCTAGGCTCTGGTCGGGATACTTCGCACTTCTCACCGCCTCGTCTGGGTTGATCGCAGCCTCAGTCGCCCCCGCTTGACCGGAGGGAGCTACAGGAAATCCTGTTGGTACGCGTTATGGTCCGTCCAGCTGTGGCAGGAGACCGGGCCTGCAACGCACCGCCGGCGCGTGAGATGAGAAAGTGTCCCTGTTCGGGCGCCATTATGTGGTAAATATTCTTTTACCTAGACTGAATTTCATACGGAATCTAAAATAAAGTAAAATAGCTCAGAATAATAAGAGGCAGAATCCGTGGTATAAGAGGTTTTCTGAATGGGCTTTATTCCAAAATGGCCGACTCGAGTGGCGGCCTTCAGGTTCCGTCACCACGAGGGTTCAGGAAGTGAAGTACAATACTTTATTGACAAGAAGTAACTTTTATAGGTCATACATTACAATGAAACGAATGTAGAGGGTGTAACAATTGATAAGAGAAATGACATAGTAAATACGTAATCGAAACTAGGCGTAATAATGAGCAAGAAGAAACATGATTGGCTCTGATTATCACACATAGGTGGATCTATAAGATAATACTTAACATAGATGCGCGCGCAGCAGCATGACGTGTAATTGACGTGCAACTAGGGGGTGAAGGGGACTTGACATTTAGCTCTACATGTGGAGACGAAAAGTCTGGGGGGTCAAGTCAACCTAATCCCAAATCATATCTAACATCCTATGTTTAGAGAACTATGTTATCCACAAGGAAGGACTCTCGGACAGAATCTATTCTATACTGACTGTGCGTGTGTGTACAAGCGTCTAAATGTCTACACTGAATGCGAGAGGATGGGAATATTCCATGGTGACAGGGCTATGAATTACTTGCATGAGGACGGAAAGGCCGAGTCCTTTGCTTGGAGCTAAAGGAAATGTTTGCCTAAATCACTAGACAGGAATGCATCGGCTGAAAAGCAAAGTAGATAATTCGAAGGTGAAATACAGCTTCTTGGCAGGCAGGCGAAACTGGTCGAGGCAGGCACCGTTAGCTGCACAGGGAGTAGGACAAAGTTCATGGATACAGATGCGAGCTCAAGCTGAAGCTGTCAGAGACAGAGAGCAGGGAAAGGCTTTGAGGACAGAATCGGGCCTATTCTGCCTGAACTGTAAAAATAGAGTAACTTAGCCATATAAAGTCGGTGGCCTTTCATACTTCATACTCGAATATCCAGCCCATTGATGGCGGATCTGACAGAGAACATGTTGATGGTGGACGCACATATGTTTGCGTCTTGGAAACTGGAACTGGAGGGAACATACATGTACTTGTAACATGCATATAGAATCGTTGGGGTCCAAGATAGGGGACATAACCGATCAGGAAAATCCACATTTCCACAATATGCAGGCAGGTATGAAACATTTCCAGTGAAGTCGACTGATCACCTTCAAGGGAAAGGATCAGCTGCGTATCATCAGCATAATTTACGATGTTATTATGATGTTTGATGACCGCGATCAGGGGTTTCATAAAAATATTAAATAAAATGGGGCTAGTGGCCGAGCCTTGTGGAACGCCATGCAAGATCTTAGTATAGGCGGATAGATATGGGGAGAGAAACACTGCTTGCTGTCTGCCCAGTAAGAAAGACTGGAACCACCTCAGAGCACATCCCATCACCCCCACCTCTCTGTCTTCTCAGCAAGGTCACATGGTTAACCGTGTCAAAGGTGGCAGTATTGTCCACCCCATAGGGGGGTGGATGCCTATCACTCACAGTATTGTCCACCCCATAGGGGGGTGGATGCCTATCACTCACAGCATATCCCACCCCATAGGGGGGTGGATGCCTATCACTCCCAGTATTGTCCACCCCATTGGGGATAGATGCCTATCAATATGACCATCCCCACTCAAAGGGGGCAGGATGCCCATCAACACCAGGATACACACACAAGGTGACTAAGCAAACCACCCCCTCTACCATTTTTGCAACATTGCAATTTTTGTATGCGAAAAATGCTCACGACACAGATTGCGGCAGTGAACATACAATGTGACTCACAACACGTGTGCCCAAAATGTCAATGTGTGTCAATAATATCCTGCATCAACTGATCATTGTGGTAATGGGGTCTAAACCCCCCATCACTACATTGAGCAAAAGGTGATTGTGGGGTTCACAAATCCAGCATCTTATGATCATTGTGGTAATGGGGTCTAAACCCCCATCACTACATTGAGCAAAAGGTGATTGTGGGGTTCACAAATCCAGCATCTTATGATAATTGTGGTAATGGGACATAAACCCCCCCCCCCCCCCTCCCAATCACTACAGTTTACCAAAAGGTCATTGTGTACATGAAAATGGCAGCATCTTCAAAACGGCATGCATAATTCCGTGTACAAATTGCACAAGCAATGTTGTGGCAATGTAGTGGTTGTATCACATACAAACATTGATTTGGGGAGGAAGATATTGCTGTGTATCACAAGAACACCCTCTGCCATGTGCAGACAAGCAATGGCCATGATCCCTGACAATGACTCCAGTGTACAGTTAGACAATGCGCAAAGTGAGCACCATGATGTATACACACATATCCACACCAACAGACACACATACTAAGGAATCCTGTGGAGACTGTAGATGTTAGGTGACCAAGTTCCATACCATGTCATCAATGGGAGATACCAAACATGATGAATATGCAGGCTGATGAGCCAGGAAACGCAGGGACACTACGGTAAAACCTCCAAAAAACATACTGCCAATGGGCCGGAAAAAACATAACAGTGCAGTGGTGCAGATGCACAAACACAGACACCATTACAACAGCAAGTTCATGATACACATCATCAACATCATGTACATTAGATGCAACACCACTAGTTAACACAAAATTGCTTTATTCAGCATATTATTCATAAATGTTCATGCCGCCATGCGAAAAGGCCAATGGCCAGTCCTTCCAAGAGTCCTACCAGGGTGACATGTGACAACTTGTCATCCATTGATTGCCTGCACTGCTATAGACCAGGGACATCTCACCCCTTGGAAGGCATACATAGTGGCAGGCCAGGCACTGCAGGGACAAGATCAGGAGACAGGAGAATGGGGCAGGGGAGGTGTGGTAGGTGCAGGAGTGACGCCAGCAACTGCAGTGGAGGGGTCTGACACAGTGGGCGCCGTCACCACTGCTGGGCACAAGTCAGACGGGGTGGATGTGCTCTCCACTGCAGTGCCAAAATCCAAAGGAGTGTCATGGGGCCCAGGTGAGGTGGGCAGGACGGGGGGGGGGGGGGGGGGGACACAGTCTCCACACCAGAGGCAGGAACAGGCTGAGCATGTGAGGTGGGGGTGGTAATGCATGTGGTGGGGGAGGGCCTAGGCATTTTGGGGATGTGGGGGAACCAGGGGCAGGGAGTGGTGGGGGGGATCTGTGGAGTGGTGACCTGGGAGCTGCAGGACAGAGACTGTCTTGGAGCTGCGGGATTGTGGTGGGGTCTTGCTCTTCCTGCCCTGGGGAGACTTGCGGGTGGGGGCCTCAGTGTCCGTGCGCCTAGGGGAGGGTGTCCGTGTGGCAGGGAGACTCCCCCCATGCGTGGTGATTTCCTCTTCCCCTTGTGAGTCGGAGCCAATGGATCGGTGGGGAAGAGGCCAAGGTCACAGATGGAGAGCTGCTGGCAAGGGGGGTTGCAGGTGAGGCAAGGGAAGGGGTTTTGGAGGGAGAGGCATCTGAGGACTGCAGGGTGCTTGTGGATGCCTGTATGTGCATCTGTGACCCATCCCCGGTGTGTGTGCCATCAGTCCCCGAAGTGTTTGTCACTGTTACATTGCTGTGGTGACATGCAAACTCACTCTCCTGAATATGTGTCAGCATTTGATGCTTTTGCTTGGATGTATGTGTTAATGTGAACAATCAATGACATCACATGTGTAACCTCAAATGCAATAGCAACGCGTTTCTTCTGACAAATGCATTGTTACATGGCAGTCTACTGAAACACAGGTCATTACATTGACATGCAGTAGGGGAGTCACTAACATGAGTTGTTGTATTATGTGATAAAAGTATGATCTGACATTCCCTAATGTTGCCCACACTGGACTTGTAATGGTAAATAGTATAAGTTTGTACTCCTGCGCAGAGCCTACAGCAAGTTTGTGTGATGTTTTGCATTGTGATGTTCTGCTTTGTAACAACATGGTTGTTATGCCTGTGTTTTCACACTGTTTGTATACGTATGCAATGTGAGAAGACATATTTGTGTTGATATTTCTCATCACTTTGCACACATGTGAATATCGTACTGTAGTACATTTTGTAGCTGCATACCATTGCACATGATCACTTCATGTACATTCTACTTGCTCTCCATGGACAGAGAAGTATCCCAGGGACGGTCCTTTGCCTTTTCATGGTCAGAGCTGTGAGGTACAGTGTGTTTAGTGCTTGAGTTAGGCTGTGTTGACTTCTACCCCACTTTCCAATGGCAAACAGACCAACTTACTCATCATTATCAAAGGATCAATGACAGTGAGGGTGGTAGTTTTCAAGGATGCTGACACCACTGACTGATGTAGAATTACAATGCAAAACACAACAATGCCTTGTGCACATGACAACGCAAGAGTGTCAGCCATCTTGCATTACACCTCACATCTACTGTCTGTGGGCATTGTCCCGGATGTGTGTTTATCTGTGTATGTTTTGTGTTATGTGGTGTGACTGCTAATTAGAGTGTCCTGTCCTCCACACACATTTGTAGCATGCACATTGACGTCACATGTGACTGATCTTTACCGGTCAGTGTGTGGAATGTACAGTTAAGGTTATGGTCTGTAGTTGTGTGAGTAGGCCAAGAACTGGCAGTTATTTTTCCAAATTTCGTACATGATGGCCCTGTGTAGCCATCTTGACAGGGCATTTGCATTCACTCTCAGGGACAGCATAGTGACAGGTGTGTTCTTGTGGGACTGGGGGTGTGTGACTAGTGTGTGCTGGTGGCAGAAGTCATCGTTTCCACTCCTCCTCCCACCCAGACCTAATGGGCCAGCATGTTCCAGGGTTCCATGACAGTGAGTACAAAGTTACATTCAAGATGTCTAACTGTGATGTCTGTGGCTGTGTATTTGAGGTCATTTTAGACTATTTGTACATGTACTCACCAGGTTCTGGTATTCCAGCTAATCCAGTTATGGCCTCCGGTGGGAGGAGGTTTCGCACCTTCACCTCCCAGGTGGTGAAATGCAACCGTTTATGACGTCCACTGCCAGTCCTGGTGTCCAGGGCGTGCTCTCTGGCAATGCGCCTCTTTACACTCCTGCTAACGTCATAATACCGGTTCCGGATATCCACCTTTGTGCACAAGGAAGATGAATGGGCATTCACCTGGTTGACAATCCTCTCCCACATCTTGGTTCTCTGGGACTGAAAGGTCTGTTGGGCCAAGGTGCCAAATAACTGTGGCTCAACTCGGATGATTTCATCTATCTTCACTTCCAAATCAGCAGCTAAGAACTGTGGATTCTTCTTTGGGGGCACGGTGATGGGTGGTGGTGGAGATGTATGTGTGTGTGTGTGTGAAGGTGACGGTGAGTGAGTGTGAGTGGAGGTGTGTTTCAGTGGTACTAGTTGTGTGGAGGTTGTGTGGTGGATGAGTTGTGAGTTTGTAGTGGGTAGATGAGTTGTCTGTGTAGTAGTGTGGTCTGCTTGCATGTGTGTTGAAATTGCAAATGTGTTGGGACATTTTTGCTCACTTTATATAGGTTGATTTGTGGGTGTGTCCTAATATTTAAATGTATTACTTAATTGAGATGACAATGCTTTTTTTGTTAGTCTTTTTTCTGTTTCTATGGTATTTTTTTTAAATTATGTCATTTGTTTTGGCCAAGTCTGTTCCGTTCATACCAGGCTATGTGGCATCGTTCGCGTCCGAGACTGTCGTGTTGTGTTAATGCTTGGCTACATAGAGTCGTTTGCGTACGAGTGTCGTGTTAATGCTTAGCTCCATGGAGCCATTCGCGTATGTGTCTGTTGCGTCGTGCTGATGATTGGCTATGTGGCATCATTTGCGTCTGAGTCTGTCGTGTCGTGTTAATGCTTAGCTACATAGAGTCGTTCACGTACGTGTCTGTTGCGTTGGGTTGACGCTTGGCTATGTGGCATCATTCGCGTCAGAGTCTGTCGTGTCGTGTTAATGTTTAGCTACATGGAGTCGTTCGCATAAGTGTCCGTTGCGTCGGGTTGATGCTTGGCTATCTCGAATCTTGCGTGTACGAGTCTTTCGCGTCAGGCTCCTTTCCTGCTGACTTGGACGTATAATATGATTTCCAGCAGAGTCGGTCTTAAATTTCAAGCATCGCATCGTACTCAGCTATTTGTAAGGCGTGTGTGTGGTTCGGTCGGTCTGAGTGTCTGCATGGTTTGGTGGGGGGGTATTACGTAGTGCATAGGTGCATGAATGAGTGACTCACTGTTTGTATGTGTTGAAGACAGCATGTGTGCAGGACTGTATGGGTGGATGAGTGTGTGTATGGGTGTGTTAGTGAGTGAATGACTGTCTCAATAGTGTCTTTATGAGTAACTACATATGTTTTAAACTAGTATATGTGACTATTGGTGTATATAAGTGAGTATATGTGAGAGTGAGAGAATGAAAGAGTTCCTCTATGAATAAGTATGTGTTTCTATAAGTGATTGTTTAAAAGACTAAGTATGTGTAAGTTTCCGTAGAAGTAAGTGTGGTGGTGTGTGCATAACTGTATATGCAAGTAAATGTATGTTTGATCCTTTATTAGCATGAGTGACTTGGTGTGTGAGTAACTATGGATGAGTGGCATTGTGTAACAGGATGTATAGGTGTACGAGTACATATGATGAGTGAGTACATGTATGAGTGACTGTATAGGACTGTTGGTGAATGAGTGGATGTGTATGTGGATCTTAGAATTACTGAAGAGGTTGTTGTAACTGGTATTGGAATGTCCATTGTTTTGAAAAGTTTAGTCTCTATTTTTGAATGGGTGTATCAAAGGTTATATTAGGGTGAGAGGAGGTCTGCCACTCTTACACAAGGATGATGTCATCAGTGATGTCATCAGTGATGTCATTTGAGATGTCATCAGTGATGTCATGAGTGATGTCACTGACCATGTCATGAGTGATGTAATATGTGACGTCATCAGCAGTGCATTGCGGGCGCGCGAGTTATAGTTAGCTGAACTAACTATAACGGGGGAATTTCATTGGTTTTTTACGAGTGAAATGTCCAGCTAACTATAACATGTGTGAAACCTTTAGTTTTTTCATTGAATTTCTAAGGTTTTTTTTAATGCTAATTCCTAACTATAACATGTGTGAAACCCATGGTTTTTTCAGTGAATTTGCAAGGTTTTTTAAATGCTAATTCTTATATTTACCTTTTTTTTTTTTTTGCAATGTTTTTTACATATTTTTATTTTAAATTGTTATCCTCTTTAAAGACTATGGTTAAATTTTAAAAATTCTACAATATATTTTTTATTTTTACCTTTTTTTTTTAAACTAAACCGGTAAGATATAGTAGAATAACATAGTGAATCTTTTTTTCCCCTTTTTTTTTTTTTTTTAGTATTTTTTTAACGTGCGCGTACGGTAAGCGCACGTCTTGCTTTTAGTAGGTTAGATTTCTACGCTGTTTGCGTTCAGTTACGCAATTTGCGTAGACGTGCGTCACGCACACGCGGCGCGCAACGCGTACGCTGCACGCGCATGTTACGCGGAAGTGAAGGGGCGTGCCTGTTTTGCGCATGCGCGTGTCTTTTTTACGCGCATGCGTACTTTTACCGTAAGCGCTCCGTAAGCGCACCGTAAGCGCAACTTACGCGCACGTTGGGTCATGTGACCAAGAAACAAAACTTTTGATTGGTTTAAAGTACTTTCAGTTCTAGAACTCTCCTACACCACACCCATTCCCCTCATTTCTGCTTGTGATCCCTTAGGAGAAGGAGCTGAGTTGTCTTTGTGATACGATGGCAGAACAGCAGACCTCTTCTGAGAGTGAGGCTAGCAGCACTACCTTGAGGCAGAGAAGGAGGAAACAAAAGAGCTCTTTCATATGGGAGTATTTTTCTTTTCCAGAGGGCAAGAAAAAGGTAAATGCACCTTTAGTGACTTGTAAGCTGTGTGACCGTGTACTTTCAAGAGGGAATCCTAACAAGAAGTATTCCTTCGGGAATCACACTATGTTGAGACACCTTCATGATGTACACGGTAGGACATATGCTCGACATACTGGAGGAAACCCTTCAGTAAGTCAACTAAGCACATCCACAGCAGCTCAGCCTGGTCCATCATCTGCAGGGCCGAGTCCATCTTCGGCAGGTCAGCTGAGCCCTTCATCTGTGGGGGGAGCATCTCCTTTTTCTGGTCCTCTGGAAATTAACCATCGGTTTGCGAGGGTTACAATGCGGTGCGCCACTTGTCATGGTCTAATTGCTCATAGGGAGACCAGTGTTGCCCTAGTTAACAATAAAATAGACCAGCACATTTGTCCTACCGACTAATATTCCCATTCTTTCTTTCCTCTGTCCCTGACCGAACACAACGGCTCTTTTAAGAGCCAACCTTACCTTTCAACTTTTTTTAAAATATTTTTTTTAAACTTTTTTTTGATTTTTTTTTTTACCGTACGCGTAATTTTTTTTTTTTTTTAAAAACACTAAAAATCAATTATCACATTACAAGGTCCTTGAGAGATTACAATGAAAAACTGAAAATTTGATTGTGGAGAAGTGGAAAAAAGGGACCATGAAATTTCTGACTTACCATACCCACTCAAAAAATTATTTATTAATTAAAATATAATTTTATTTGCTATAAAAATAGTTCAAGTTTTCGAAAATGTTCTTTCTCAATCTGAAAAAAAAGAAAAAAGTCTTAATATTTAATAAAACATTTTATAATACAGTACACATATTTACATATTTTCCAAAAACAATTTTTTGCCTTTTTTTTGCTGTTTTCAGAATATATTGCATTTCACTATAAATCGTGAAAGCAATTGCATTCATCACTTAACAGCGGGCATAAAAAAAATAACAATCTCAAAGATTGTTTAAAAAAAGCCCAGAATCTCTTCTCAGTTAAACATAACATTATCGAAATGCAAAATATTATTCATTAAAAATATCATCTAATAACAAAAACTATTTCTAAAAAATACCGTCTGACAATTTTCTAACAGAAGCATAATCTCAAAAATAATATATCTCAAATAAATCCACAATACATCTAGTTTCCTTTCTTTTAGGCCAAATGTCTATTTTTGAAATTATTTTTTCATTAAATTTCCAACGATAATCCAATAAAATTCCAAAATTTTAATTGTACAGATGTTACCGATTCTCTCTAAAATTTTGGTTTCCGAAAGATTAATTAGGATTTAATTAAGTCCACAATACAATTGGATACCTTTCCTTTAGGCCAAATGGTAATTTTAAAAATCTTTTTTGATTAAATTTCCAACGGTAATCCAATAAAATACAAAAATTTAAATTGTACAGATGTTACAGATTCTCTCTAAAATTTTGGTTTCCGAAACATTAATTAAGAATTATATAAGTCCACAATAAAATTGGTTACCTTTCCTTTAGGCCAAATGATAATTTTAAAAATCTTTAAATTTGAAAATTCCAATGGTAATCCAATGAAATAGTAAAATTGTTTTGTACAGATGTTGCCAATTCTCTCTAAAATTTAGGTTTCAGGAAGATTAGAAAGGAATTTGCTAAATCAAACGGCAAACGTTGCTTAAAAACCAATTGGGAATCATTACACAGTGTCCAGCCTTTTTCACATTTAAGATAAACTGTGTAATGTCCTGAAGTTACAGTCGGTCCTTCATGAAAAATTATTGCAACTGTTACAAAAGTTTTTCCTGAAATTGATAATTGCTGTCCTGTAAACTTCTTTATTAAAGTATCCAATTTTGAACCATCAGCTCTACATCGTTGCATCATTAAAATTACATACTGTCCGTATTCCTTTAAAATTAACGTTGAAAACATGTCAGATTTACACTCACCGCATTCCATGCTATGATTAGTATCTTTAACTAATTTAGCAAAAGTGACTGTTTTACTTTCTGGCAATGTTAAATAAATAAACCTTTCAGAATCAACATTAGAGCCACATGTATTGAAACAGTTTTTACAACTATGTTCCCATTTATAAGAGAGACCAAACAAATTTTCAATGTGTACACCTTCTTCTTCCAGTACCTGAAGAAAATACATCAAGAATTCCTGTGCGTCTTGCTGTACATTTTGAGAAAACTGTGTACATCTTGAACATACATCTAAAAGTTTTCTAATTTCAGTAGCACTTTCTATTTGAGTTTTATCATTACTCAGCTTTTGAAAAAGGAGACTCAACTCAGAACAGAATCTTTTTCTCTGATTTACTATTATCTGCTCTTGCAAACTTTCAAGATAAAATACAACATTTAGCACTACATTAGCGTAGCAGTTGACACCAGAGCTATTTTCAAAATGACAACCAACAACCTCTTCAACATTTTCCTTATTCTTTTTGCTTGCTATTACATCAGTCTTCTTTTTTTCTCCTCTCTACATCCTCATTACAGATATTCTCAATTCTCCTTTTTCGAGAAGCAACACTTTTTTCCAACACAGGATACTGACCTAAATGAGGAGCATAGGTTCTTCTTAATCTATTGTACTCCTTTACACAATTTGCATCAGCACTAACTTTTGAGTCATCAAAATCTATCATGAATAAACCAGATAATGTTTTCACTCGTGACAAAGCTACATAAGCCATACCTTCTTTGAACACAGTTTAACCAATGTTTACAAATGCACAATCTACAGTCAATCCTTGAGACTTGTGAATAGTTACAGCATATGCTAGAGAAAACGGAAACTGTTTCCTTTGTACATATAAGTCTTTCACAAGCATGAAACGAACTGTACAACGACAAATGTCTATAACTTCTTCTATCTGATCAAATTTTATTTTTAAACATTCAATTCCATCTTTTTTCTGGTAATTAATAAAACCCACAACTCTTCCCATAGCTCCATTAACTAAACCTTTTTCAACATCCAAATTTTTCCTTAAAAATACCCTACAGTTCATGCAAACATATAGATTTTTTTCTAATCCAGCAGTTTTGGAAATGTTCTTCTCTAGTGAATCCAATTTATTTTTCAGTGTGCCTGTTAATGTGATAGTAATTCTTCCATCCTGAATTTTGTCCACTGCTTCAAATTTCCTGATATCTTCTTTTTCCAATTTCAAAAGCTCCTCATTGAATATTGAGCATTCACGTAGAGTTGGCATTAAGCAGATGACACTTTTCTTTTCTGCAATGTTCTTGTATATCTTCTCTGCAACTATTTCTTCCTTTGGGAATAAATTATGTAGCAACCGACTCTGTAATGCTTTTGTGCCAGCTTCAGTCAGTAGTCCAATCCTGATAGCTTTCAGAATACTTCCATATTCTTCATCGTTTGCTTGCCTCATATTAGTAGTAAGTTCCTTGTACTCAAAGAAGGACCAAATATTTGCATTACCGATGCTTCCCAATGACTTCTTTGTGTCTTCATGTGTCACAGTATTAAACACTGGTTGTCCTTTAACTGGAGTAAGCTGTAGAAGATCCCCAAAAACTATCACATGTTTTCCACCAAATAACACGTCATAGTCTGTCCTTAGAATTTGCTGCATTCTTAAATGCACAAAGGCAAGCATTAAGTTTGATACCATGCTCACCTCATCAATAATGAGAACTTGCATCTTCTTCAATACTCTTGAAACTTCCAAGCATGCTTCTCCAGTTAGCTTGTGGTATTGTATTTTGTTCTCATGCTCCACTGGTAACATTAGCAAACGATGTAAGGTGATTCCTTTTATGTTATATGCTGCTAACCCAGTTGGAGCAGTAACCACACAAGACCAAGTAGAATCCGTTTTTTGCTGTAGGTAGCTTCTGATGACTTTTATTAGGAAACTTTTTCCAGTTCCAGCTTGTCCGCTTACATACATCCTGATTGGATGAAATGATGTGCATGAGCACTTTTTTTTCATGTAGAAATCCGTGATCAATTTGGTTTCTGATCTCTTCATAAATTTGTTGCTGCTCTTCATTCAGTTGTCTTTCCAAATTTTGTAAGTCTATAAATTCTTCTTGAGCTTGAGTCATAGCCGTTTCCACTTCATTCATGGCTATTGATGCTTCATTTTCAACGATTGGTTGTCCTAGGGGATCTTGACTGAGTGTTCCTGAACTTTGGCTGTCTTGAGAACTGTCTCTAGCTACTTCAGCTGCAATTGTAGTTTCCTGCTCAATTTCTTCATTTAACATTTGCACATAAGTTGAGAATGTACTGCATTGTATGCTGTCTTTGCAAGCATTAAAAGAATCTTCATAGCTTTGAAATTCTCCCAGTAGTTCATCCTCTGTACGCCATGGTTTAAACAGCTGTAAAAGAGCCAAGTAGTAAAATTCCTTTTTGTCAGTAGTGTCGCAACTCAGCTTCCTGTGATTTATCAAACTTCCTTTTGTTTGCTTCACCAAACATCCTTCCTCACCAATGACTTTATATTTTCCATTGTTGAGGTCTTCTGCGGCTTTCCGTGAATAAATGTAGTTCTGCAGCACTTCATAGAGACACATGTTCTCCAGATGATGACTTCTTTTGGGATAATATGTGTCCAACATGTTTGATTTCAAAATATCTGTACTTTCTGGGTCATTCTCGGCCAAATATTCAATTTCTCCAACAGATTTCAGTACCCAATTTCTCATTGCTGCAAGGCCTAAACTTGCCCAAATTATTCTTCTTGATTTCGAGTAGAGACTTGCAGAAGATAACCTATCTGAACATTCGTAGGATCCAATTTCTCGATGCGATAACATCTTTAAACTGAAACTGTACAGCTTCTTACTGACAGTCTTCTTGTGAGAAATCTCTTCCCACATTTCTTTCAATTCAGTTTTTTCAGATTTAGTAATGTAAGACGTTACATATCGAGCAACAGCAATGGAATTGTCAGCTATATATTGTATATCCATGTTAGCATTCCACATGGATAAAATGACTGGGTTGTAGTCATTTATATTTTTTGATTCTTCTTTTCTTTTTAGGTTGTAGGTATTCTTAGGTGATTTTCTTGTGATAGTATGTCTCACAGATGACATAAAACTGTTTACTCTTCCATTTGAAAGAACAGGTCTAGGAAATCCAAATCGACATTTAGTGTAGTATTTATCTTTGCTCTTGTATTTCCGTCGACAGTATTTTCCACACCGATGACTTTGGAAACGTAAAACTTGCTCCTTTAACTTTTTCTCTTCTGTGCTTTTTGGTATAGCACATGTTGCATATTCTTCAATGTAAGATAACACTGCTTCATCAGTATCTGTTCCAAACTTTGGGGCATCCTTGATCCACAACAGCATATGAATATGAGGAGCACCTCTTGCCTGGTACTCTTTTCTCCAAAAGAAATCCACTACTTCTCCAAGAGGTGGATTTGTTTTATTGCAGATGAAGGACATCATAGCCTCAAATCTATGATTGAAATATCTGCAAACATTAACCGGATCCAATGAGCACAGTTCTCCTGCTGTCTTGTATTCGATATTTTTAATGTTTGAATTTGCCTCTCGTAGAAAATCCAGTAAATCATCCCAAGCGTACTCAGCACAGCTTAGGGTAAGGAACCATGTTGGTGTTCCTAAATTTCGTAACATGCATTTTAATTCACCATGGCGTCGGTACCAATATTCATTTGTCCCACGCTGACAAGCCATCAGATTGATCAGTTGTGTTTCCAAATGATCATCTCGGTGCTGCACTTTCTCCATAAAATCCTTAGCAGACACATTTTGTAAATGTACTCCACTTTTTAAAATGTGATTTACTGCATATGATAATGCAGACAAGTCGCTTTCAAATAAAAGATGGAATAAATAAGGAATACTTTGTCGAAATCTTGGATCTTCTGCATATAGTCTTGTAGTCCGATACTCAGAGGCTGGAATCTGTTCTGGACGTTCATCGTATCGTCCTCCTTTTCCTTTAGGAAACAGCTGGGGAAAACATCGAGCTTCCAAGCTCTCCTCCCATACACTCACGGGAGTTCCTTTTGCTTTCTTCATCTGAAAGAGATCAATATTGTCTCCCATAACTTCTTTTGAATGAAGAGGATGTATGCTAAAATGTTCATAAATTTCTTCATCCTTTGACTTGTCCACTTTTTCAATTTGTCCAGTTGGTGTTTGTGTCTTCTTGTAAATCTTCTTCTTCTTCTATATAAATTGATTCATACCATTTGTTATTCCTTTTCAAATACAAATTTGCTCTTTGTACTTTCCGTACATCTACCAGCTCCTGCCAAATCTTCTTATTCTTTGTAGGTACACCATTAACCAGAATAACTAATGGTTCAGTTTCCAAAGTAGCTGCATCAATAGTTTCCATATTTTTTTTCAAATCCAAGGGCAAATACACCACTCTACCTTTTAAACCTCTCAGTAAATCTGAAGGAGGTAATTTACCAGTTTTGGGCTCCATACGTACTATGGTCTGGAACGGATGAACACATTGAATAGGTATAGACTCATATGTATTTAATTCAGAAAGTTCGGCAGGAAGAACATCCAATTCTAAATTATTATGTACAGCTCTGGTCGGCATTCTATTTTCCTCTAACTTGTTGTAACAGTATTTACAAATACGCTAATCTTCACCCAATTCAAAACAATTTTCAAGAAATATATATGTGGCAAAATCCTTCCACTTATAATTATCTTCATTTTCACTTTTGCTGTAGAGATCAACATTCCTAGTTTGTTTTCTATAATGAGTTCTGCGGCAACAAATACAAGTTATATTTGGTCTTTCATTAGAGATTATTGCAAATTTTGTTATGTGATCATTAAATGTTTTACTTACAGAGGGTTCTACATTCTCTTCCACTTCTTCCTCATTTACTGTGTCCTTTTCTGCACTGTCTTGTTCAGGACCAAGGTAACAAAACTGAATTTCATCAATAACCTTCTCTACATCTGATACCGATCCACGGAACAGAGCCCTATTTAATTCATCTAACTTTATTGCTGGACTTTTAGCAAAATACAACCGTCTCACAAACTTTCTCATTTCAGTATGATGAACAGCCAGCATCCTAAAATGATGAAAAACACTTTTACACACTTTTCTAGATAGACAAGCCAGAGAATGACCCTGCAAACCAGTATTCTCTCTCACTCTGCATGGATCTAGACTTTGAAGCACCTTAATCTTCTGTTTTACACTTTATTTTACTATATTCTCTTAGAAACTCACGAAATGTATCAATAGATTCCTGACGCACAGTGCAAATACTACTACAATTCCAAGTGTACACTGGGGCTTTAGGACGTCTCCCCATAGCCTCATCCGCCATCACTTGTACCTCATCTCTTGGAACCATTATCTCCTTCTCCATTATGCAACCATTTTTCACTTCATAAGCACGACCTCTGGTGTCAACTGCATGCAGCAAACTATTACTTTGAAAATAACTCTCTTCATTAAAAAAAGGTTCACTACTTGAACTATGCATCCATTCTCCTAAAAACACTTTACAAAAGTTTGTTCTTTTCACTACTCTTTTCCTTTTGCATTGTGATTTCAGTACATTAACCATTTTATCTAATGTACGCATCCTATTCAAAATTAAAATGAATAGTTTCCTTTTTAATTCTAATGCCTTTGCTGCAATGGCTTCAATTTCTTTTTTTCTCTTATAATATTTTGCCTTTTTCTTATATTTCTTCACATCCTTTATCAAATTGGACATAACTCTTCTCTGAAACATTTTTCGACGTATCTTTAAACACTGTTTTTCTGTTTAAGTTAATCTTTATTGTTGCAGAAGGTATATTTGCATTAACTAAATTCTCAATTTTTTCCTGTTTTTTTCTATTGAAAACATTCTTTCCAGTACAGACATTTTGTACATTTTTCCTTTTTTTGAAGATGTTCTTTAAAAAATCTTTTGTCTGCTTACCAGAAGACTTTTTTTTTCCCAACATGAGCATCTCCAACTAACTTAGGTCCTCCAGTTGTCTTCAAATATAGTTTTTTTTGTGGTTTTTCCTTAGTCTGGATTTTGTAGGCATCTTAAATTTTGTTCACTGCTCTTCAGCAATACCTGAAAAAAACTAAAAAAAAAATCCTTTTTTTAATTTAAATATATTACTACATTTTTTATGATCTTTTCAAATCTTAAAATACTAAGTACCCCTTTCCTAGAAGTGAAAATCACAATAACACCTTCACAAATTAAATATCTAAAAACAACTCCTGTGTGCATTGAAATTAGACAGAAAACGAAATTTCTTTGCCAATTGGAAAGCACACTTTCTACTATTTTTTTGGCAAGTGATAAGTACTTTTACAGTCTGACACATTTTGAATCCACTTTTCAGATTCTGATAAAAGCACATGTCCAAACTGCTTTTTGAGACCAGCACCATGTGTAACCTGGGTGACTGACTACACTCCAGCAAGGGCAACCAGCCTTAGTGATGCTGAATGTATTTGCATTACTGACTGCAACCTCAAACCCCACTCGGTTGTGAATACTGTGCATAATTCCACAGGATAAGCAGCTGGGTGTGTGCTAAGAGTCTGCTTCTGCACAAAAAAATACCTCCCCCTTTCCATCTAATGCAAATGTAAAATCACCAGAGCAATACCAAACAGCTTTCTGAGACCAGCAACATGTGTAACCTGGGTGACTGACTACACTCCAGCAAGGGCAACCAGCCTTAGTGATGCTGAATGTATTTGCATTACTAAGTGCAACCTCAAACCCCACTCGGTTGTGAATACTGTGCATGATTCCACAGGATAAGCAGCTGGCTGTGTGCTAAGAGTCTGCTTCTGCATAAAAAAATAGCTCCCCCTTTCCATCTAATGCAAATGTAAAATCAACAGAGCAATACCAAACAGCTTTCTGAGACCAGCAACATGTGTAACCTGGGTGACTGACTACACTCCAGCAAGGGCAACCAGCCTTAGTGATGCTCAATGTATTTGCATTACTGACTGCAACCTCAAACCCTAAAAGTATTCCTCATTTATACCACTACACCTTAATTTATGGTGAAAACATAGTCCGTATTATTTTACAAGTTTGTATTTGCATTACTAAGTGCAACCTCAAACCCCACTCGGTTGTGAATACTGTGCATAATTCCACAGGATAAGCAGCTGGGTGTGTGCTAAGAGTCTGCTTCTGCAGAAAAAATTAGCTCCCCCTTTCCTACTAATGCAACTGTAAAATTACCAGAGTAGTACGCAATAAATCTCTGCCTGTAATTCCTCTTTGCACACAGAGTCATGTTTTCATATTAGTCTGAAAACGAAATTTCTTTGCCAATTTGAAACCACACTTACTGCTCTTTTTTTTGGCAAGTGATAAATACTTTTACCGTCTGACACATTTTAAATCCACTTTTCAGATTCTTAAAAAAGCACATGTCCAAACAGCTTTTTCAGACCAGCAACATGTGTAACCTGGGTGACTGAGTACACTCCAGCAAGGGCAACCAGCCGTAGTGATGCTGAATGTATTTGCATTACTGACTGCAACCTCAAACCCCACTCGGTTGTGAATACTGTGCATGATTCCACAGGATAAGCAGCTGGCTGTGTGCTAAGAGTCTGCTTCTGCACAAAAAAATAGCTCCCCCTTTCCATCTAATGCAAATGTAAAATCACCAGAGCAATACCAAACAGCTTTCTGAGACCAGCAACATGTGTAACCTGGGTGACTGACTACACTCCAGCAAAGGCAACCAGCCTTAGTGATGCTGAATGTATTTGCATTACTGAGTGCAACCTCAAACCCTAAAAGTATTCCTTATTTATACCAGTACACCTTAATTTATCGTGAAAACATAGTCCATATTATTTTACATGTTCCTCACATTTAAATTTCTCCCAAAACAGAAAATGATAAACACAACTTCAACAAAAGGAATTCCAATTCTATTATTCATTTCTTAATTTACCATATACATCCCCTCTCAAACTCATAACTCACCTTTAAAATTATTTAGTTGTGAAAGAAATGTGGCACTCAAACAGCAGATTATCAGAGCCAGGATCTCTGTTCTCTACACCTCTCTCCTCTCAGCAGAACCAGATAATGGCAACGTTTCCCTCTCTTTTTCCACACATATACATGTTAATTTCAAATCTCAGTGCTTCCCCCTTTTTTTCAAATGTAATCACACATTTCTATTGGTTGAAAACCAACCCTTTTCCAAAAGTACCCTTCCCCCAACTTGACTTCAGCCTAGTACCCTTCCCCCAACTTGACTTCTGCCTGCTACCATAGCAACAGCTCTTGAAACACTGCTGTGTAGAGTTAGGTCAGAAGTTCACCACACAATGTTTCATTTCCAAAGAGCAGGAGTGCTTGACTTTTCAAACCTAACAGCAAATCCATAGTACTGTTCTTTGGTAACACATTTTTCTGTACCAATACAAAACATGCTTCTATAAATGTACACATACAGCCTAGTTGTTATTGTAGAATGGTATGAAACAGCCAATCAGTTCTTTTTTTTTTATAAAAAAAATATGTATGCCCCCATTTCCAAACTGTCTTTCATTTCTTTTTACCATTCTACTGAATTACACCTCCTGAGTGCATCCAGTTCTCCTTTGAAGATGTTCACAGTGTGGATTGTAGGGCACAGCTATGTCTTCTGGAGTGAAAAGTATGCAAAGAAAACAGGTATGGTGAGAGACCTTGCTTTGCCAAATGTAGACATTAAATGGATTGGTCAGAGAGGGTTAAAATGGCACCAATTGATGCCATTGGTGAAATCCTTCATGCAAATCCAACACCCTGACCTCATAATAGTGCACTGTGGTGGCAATGACCTAGGCACTTTGACTGGGGTAGGTCTGGAAATGCTTATGAAGGAGACCTTTGCACAACTGTTTTCACTTTTCCCTAAAACTGCCTTTGTGTTTTCTAACATATGCCAAAGGCAAAAATGGAACTGGTCCAATCATTTTTGTCCACAGATTGACAAAGCAAGAAAGCACGTCAACAAATCTGTTTCTGCTTTCCTCCGTGACTATGGTATGGGTTCCATTTACCACAACAACTTGCGTTACGACATGCAAGACATTTATAGAGGAGATGGTGTACACTTCACTGATGAAGGGAACAGAGTCTTCCTCTTGAACCTTAGACTCTGCATCGGTACTTACTTGTAGGTACCACTAAAAAAATCACTTAATAAACACAACGGCTCTTTTTAGAGCCCCCTAATATCTAAACACTTAAATCTGAATTTTATTTTTTATTTTTTTTTTCTACCGTATGCGTACGGTAAGCTTACCGTAAGCTTACCGTACGCGTACCCCGCGATTTTTTTTAAAATTAATAAATGTTTTTTTTGTACTTTTCTGTCCTTCTTTGACCCCCTTTCAAATGTTAGGGGGTCTGTAACTCTCTTCCTTGCCCCCTTTTCAAGTTATCACCCTTTTTTTTCTGAGTGAAACACACAAAATGGCGGCCGCCGCTTCCTGGTTTCGACCGATTCGAATGTTTACTAAGATCTAACAGCCAATCAGAATCGCGCTCGCCACCGTACGCGTACGGTAAGCGCACCGTAAGCGCACCGTAAGCTGGCTCAGATATATATATTGATTTAAAGGCTATTTTCTCAGAATCTACTGAACAGATTTACACCAAACCTACAAAAGGCACTTCCTTGACCTGAGGACTACCTCTCTGCCAAATTTCAAGGAACTCTGTTCAGCCGTTCGGGCTGTAGCGGTGTCTAAAGGTCCTATGGAAAAATGCATGGGAAAAACGCGTTTTGGGACCCCCCTTACCCATTAGTTTTGAAAATTTCGCGAGGATTCGTCGACCGGCGCCAAAGTTATTCAAAATAGAATGTTGCGGTTTTCCTATGGAAACAGGGTCCTAACTATAACTACCTACTGGCGACCGCCAGTAGGTAATATATATATATATATATATATAATTTTTAATATATTTCTAACATTTTATGATTTATTAAAATTATTATTAATTATTAAGTAAATATATATATATACACATTTTATATATGTATGTTTAATTTATTTTTACATTACATTTAGTGTTTTACATTATTTTTATACATTTAAAAAACAATATTTTTAACTTCGATATTTTTAACAAACTATATATTTTTTTCGATATATTTCAGTACTTACCATTATGTAGATAGGATGTCGATCTTTTTAACCAATATTTCTGTCCCGATATTTTGGAAACACGATATTTTGTCCATCGATATTTTGTCAGTGATTCATTATTTCCATACCAAATAGTGTCTTTTATTCTATCTCCTATTGAAAATAAATGCCTTTCAAACCCTGTCAAATCAGCAAGTTAACCAACCAACATTATAAGTGCCTGTTACTTAAAAGCTTACCCTCCTTGAAGCATAATTTTATTTTTATAACAGGACACCATATTCTGACTTGGCAAAGTTCTGCTGTAGGGTTCCCAGACTAAACTCGCAGCTACTGTTTAAAAAACAAACAATTCACAATGACGCTACTGTACATTAGCAAATATAAAACAGCTGAATTTCATGGTCAATGTCATTAAATATCACAAATCAATAGCGGTCACAAAAATAAGTCTAATTCACAAGTGCCCCAACTTATCTCCTATGGACTAGGGCTAATACTTTCTTTTACTCTGTTCTCGCTACTCGCACTGCATTAGTGCTTTTAGTCTTGAAAGCCATTATAACTGTTTCCTGGCCACTCTGCACTCCTTCATGTACCAAGGATTACAGTACGTGCATTTCTGCATTCCACCTTTTGCATTTTTATAGGCATCTTTGTTAAATGGTTTTAAATTCTCGACTAAGGAGCTATGTATATCTATTGTAAGAATAGCAGAGAGAGGCTGGTCAATGAATGGAGACGGAGTTTCCAAGAATACATTGTAAATCTTAGTTGGGGTGTCTGGTTTAGTCTCTATCGATGGGCACTTAACTGATCTTCAATTATTTCTGAACAATGATTGTATTAGCATAGTGCCTGCATCGGGAGTGCAGGTCTAAAAGGAGTTCCTGCCAGTGTTAGCCATGATGGGTAGTGATCACTATCTTCTCTGCTGTCCACTTTGAAATCTATTAGCTGTCCCAGATTGCTACACTAACCACTACATAATCAATCTTCGACTGAGAAGAACCTTCTTTATATGGGTGAATGAGCTGGGGCTATCGGATTCTTACCTGCAATTGCAGACTCGGAGCCCATGTTCTGAGGCTAAATGGGACAGTTGCATAGTGGCTACTGTGCATGGTACAGAAACGCCTGAATCTTGGTAAGAGATCCATGTAGGGTGCAGAGTACCATGATTACTGTGCCCCAAGAGGGGCCTGCGAGCTCTTTGTTATTGTTAAGGGCTTTGTGACGAAGTCTAGATGCCTTAGACACTGGCAGGTGTCCCAAGTTGCACTACAGAGCTAACAATTGCCCCAGAAAGATTTCCAACAGTGAAACTAGTGATTCAGTGAAACCACAGTCAGCATAAAGGTGTGTGTCCTCTATATGATATTGAAGTGCTCCACCCGTACACCAAACTTCTGAATGAAATTCATGGACAGGTTTTGAAAGGTGCAAGGTCATTCAAGATTAACTCATATGTGCCTTGAATTCTGGAGGTTGGACTTTTTTACTTCCTGACTGTTTCAAAATGTGTAACTTCCAGTCTCGCTTCTGTTTCCACAATAACAACGTTTTAGTCAGGTTCACAATTAGAACATTAATAAGTTGCATCAATTCCCTTTCACTCTAAAAATGTTCATCTTCCTCTGTTCCTTCCAATGCATAGTGCTTCAAGTCAATATTGTTAATTGCTCCGTGGGTACAAGAACTTCTCTTACTTCTTCTTGTCTGGAACAATGACTGCATAGCTCAGCCAAAAACTATTACTCCTCACTCAAGGGGACCATTCTGCACCTGAGCAGTCATCTCAGCTCTACACAAGAGCTCAGCTAGTGGGGGAGCGGGCTTGGTGGTGGGTCAAACTCAGAACCACTGTGGCCAGAAAACTACTCCAGATGCCCTCTGCTTGACAGGGTCTCTGATACCATCGCAAACATTGTCACTGCTTCAGAATTCTAAAAGCATGTGGGGTGTAAAGTATGAGGATAACAGAGGGTGGCTTAGTCTGTAGCTTACATGTTATACTGCAGCTTTGGGCTACAGTCCTGATGTACATTTTAAAGAGGCATAAAAAGCCTTTAAGTCGTTATGCAGCATTTAACAATACCAACACCATCTGTTGAAAGTTTGAGTCTACCCTGATTGCATTAAACATAGCAGCACAGCAACACTGCTTTGTAAAAGAATAATGAACATGCTGAAGTTTAATGATTTTGACGTAAGATGACATCAGTGAAAGTGGAGTCTGGTTCAAACATATGAGGCAACATCAAGAATACTTGCACAGAGTGGAAAAAATATTATTTGGGAAACCATGCAGTATACCATAAGAAACAATTACTCTATTTTACATTCAATAAGTATTCCTAGGAGGGTAATATTTACGTCAACGATTCAGAAGACCAATGGGTGGAATGATTTGCATAAAGATATATTTTAGTTAAAGTCAAAGAGGCAACACACTAAAAAGAGGGCTCAGCAACAAAAACAATAGACTGGCATCTGTATGTTATGTATGAAGATTGATATATTACACACAAAATCTTTTTCTGTTGCACTTGTGAATTAGACCTATTTTTGTGTTTGCTATTGATCTGTGATATTTAATGGCATTGCCCATGAAATTCAGCTGGAAACTGCATTGAATATGCAAATTTACAGTAACTTCATTGGATAGGGTTTCTGTTTTTAAACAGTAGCTGCATGTTTATACTGGGAATTCTAAAGCAGAACTTTGTAGAGTCAGAATATGGTGTTGTGTAATAAAAATAAAACATGGCTTCAAGGAGGATGAGCTTTTTAGTAACAGGCATTTGTAATGTCAGTTGGTTAACTTGCTGACTTGAATGCATTTGAAAGGTACTTATTTTCAATAGTAGATTGAATAAAAGACAATAGTTGGTTCGAAAATAATACATTACTGGAACTAAACAAGTATACACTGAATAGAAATGCATTCCTTTACTTTTAGTGTTAGAGGTAATAGATGAAGCAGTACAAGACATTTCTTTAAACAAAGACTTAACCTTTGCATCAAATCCTTTTTCAGTTACCAAACCTAAAAATTAAAACATAAGCTGTAAATATAAAATGTAAAACGTTAAACTGTTTAAAAAATAAAAACTACCGAAAATCAGTACTTGAATGCAGAACTTCTGGAACAGCTATTAAACTATTATCTAGAAAAGTGTAAGTCATAATGTACCTTGCTTGAGCTCATTTTTAAACAAATCATATTGTTTAACTACTGTCTTTCTTTTTTCCACTATTTTTTTGTAGAGCACCTATAACAGAGCAATGTTGCCATAAACAGTTCTATAAATAAAAAAAAATAATGCATGCAATCTGCAGTACAGCTATATACATAACACAAGTCTCATTCTTTGATCATTGAAATGCATGAAAACCAAACATTTTATACAATGGAGCATCTTATCAGGCTAATGCTGGAGGGTAGAACTAATGCACATAATATTAAAGACCAGTTTAAAAACCGCTCTTAAGTGAAGTACTTCTCAGTGACTCCTCCATGTATGTTCCTTTGTGTTGCGCAAATTAATAATGTCTTTGGGATTTGAAAACAATTGCAGGAGCACTCCTGGGAATCTGCAACGATCATAGATTGCCAGCAGTACCTTGATGTGTAAATATCCACCCAATAGAATATATAGCAAGTGGACATTTCAATATATGTAAAGGGAAGATTGTAGTGCATTTGTAATAAAAACACCTTTTTCAAATTTTTGGGTGCACTCTCCCCATTGTTGAAATCAAATTCTAATCAGTTTCTGAGAGAACATTTTAAGAGTCTGTAAATAAGGTAAAAGGTTTTCTGAATACATGAAAAAGATACATATTTGTTTGTTCACAATATAGACATTGATTCACCAAAATGCCCGGGGTAGCAGATGTGCCATCACACACCCTTTGACCCTAAGGACATGAAAAGAAATGACATCATATAACCTCAGACCCAGAATCTTTAGAGGAAGTATTATCACTTGACCTTAACCTGGGTAATATCAAGATAATTGATATAGACGCAGATACATAATAAGTTGTGCAGGAAAGTAGGATCTGCTTTCATGGTTACCCCCACTTTTTACTTGGTGTTAGTCTGTTTTATGACCTAGTCTGATTGGGATCCTGCCAAGCAGGACCCCCAGTCACTATGCTTTCTCCCTAAATTTGACATTGGTAAGCAGTTTAGTAGATTCACAACTAGCTTATGGTGTAGCCTTGTAAGTCCCTAGTATATGGTACTGAGGTACTCAGGGCATAGGTACTCCCCTGGGCTGCAGCATGTATTGTGCCACCCATGGGAGACCACTTAAACTGTGACTACAGGCTGCCATGAGTTGGTTCTTGCACCTCTCACGACAGATACAAGTTTCCTTATATCTGAGATCACTACACTTAAAACCTACAAGCTACTCCTATGGCAGGCTCTTCAGTCCTGAGGGCAGGCTGCTTGTTTATAAGTGTGAGGGTGCCCCCGCATGAGCAGGACACCTCCTACAAACCCCAGAGTCGATTATCCAGGCTTTGTAAGTGCGGTCAGCCACTTTTTTACATATAGTGGACATCAAGTCATTTACGATATGTCCAACTATATATTGGCTGCATGGAAAATGGTCATGTTTGGTATTAAGCCTGTTGGAATCCTACCCCAGTACTGATTCTGGCATTGGATGTAGGATTCCATGTACTGGGGGCTCCCTTGGGGTACCCCCTTGTATTCCTGGTACCAGCCTTTCAGCGTCTAACAGCAAGCTAGTGCTGCTGTTGACCACAGACCCAATTCTTCCCTCCTGCTGCTGAGCTGTGCTTGAGCAGGGGAAGGTAGATCAATAGGTTTCCTGTCACAGGGAGGTGTGACCACCTCCCAGACAGGACTTAGTGAATTGGGCTGGGGTGGGGGCACTTGACAGCGGCAACAGACTGCTCTGAAGGGCACATTTTGTGCCCTCCTTGCATACTCCAGTTTGAGCCAGTTCAGGGAGCCCTTGACTCCCGCTCTGGTGCAAAACTGGACAAAGGACATGGGAGTATCCCCCTCTCTGTCCAGCCCCTCCTTTGAGAGGGACCCCTGAATCATTCCAACCATTTACCTAGGGTACTTAAGGGCTTACCTGTGGGTGGTTCTTCAGATTCATCATGGGACAAGATTCAAAACCGAAACTACTTCAACTTCTACCGTATGGGCACCTGGACTTCGCTGGACTTCGTCTGGAACCAAGACTGCACCAAGGAAGACTCATGATGCTCCTGGTCTCGCTGTTCTGCAAGTCTTCATCATCTGTGCTTCTTCCAGGTTCTTCTCCAGACCTGTGGGCATCAAGGACACCCAAAGTAATCTCCCTTGGAGTAAAGGAGTCACTCCACTGCATCTGCATTCACCGAAACAAAGCTGACCGGTCTGCTGCTCAAGGCGTCCCACACTTTGAAAGGCTCAGAAACACAGGTGGTGGTTCTGCAACTCTCTCAAGGCCTGACCTGTCCTCTCAGTGAGTTTGAGACCAGTATCCCTCGTCGGAACTGCATGCAACCAAACCCCTGTCTACCCCTTTGACTTGCTGTTGCCAAGGCTTGTTGGCTCTGCACTCCAGAGATCTTCGGACTACTAGAAGCTCCAGCATCTCTTCCTGCCAAGATCTTTGTCCTCACCACATCCTCTGCACCGTGGCCCTGCATCTTTGGTGAGCTGCTCGAGGTAATCTTGAAACCCCTGTGCCTTCGGCCTATTGGTCCCATTGAGGGTCTTCTTTGACTTCAGTGGTCTGCCCTGCTTTTTCGTGGCCTACTCTGACTCTCCTGCATTTGGTGGGTCCCTTGGCCCTTGCTGGTCCCAACGTTGCTTCTTCATCGTTTTCCCTGCCTGTTTCTTCTGGCAAGGCTTGTTGGTGCTTCCGCCGGACACCGACTCTCCTGGTTCTCGACTTCCGACATGGAAAAACTTGTGCATGGCTCCTGGTCTTCCTCAGCATTGCCTAGTCCCCACAGCTGCAATGACAAGGTCACCGTCAGCACTCCTGCATCTTCTGATATCAGTGGGCATTTCTCTTCTGTGCCTCCTGGTCGCCTCCAAGTGGCATAGACTCTGTACACTCTGCTTGCAGGTTCTTCTCGCCTATAATCCGCCCTTGGATTCCTTCAGACTCTTTCATCTACTTCCCAAGCTGCATCTTTTCTGAAGTCCTCCATTTAGGTCTATCTGGATTTCCGATGTCACTTCGCACCTATGCACCTGGCTGCGCTGGAGTAGGTATTCTGCTTCCTGGGGTATCTACAGATGGGGTGACTCTCCAACCATCTGTCTTCCATGGGGTTTCTTCAGGGTCCACTGGGAAGGGTCCTTTTTCTTAAAAACTGCAACCTTGACTTTCCATTGACTTCTATTGGGTACGCGGCTGTGTTCCCACTCTGCACACAGCCTCCATCGGGTTCTTGGGTTCTTACCTTGGGTGGTTGATTGGAACACCAGCTTTTCTGAGTCTCCTGGTCTAAGTCCTGACTTCAGTCGCAGTTCACATTCCACTTTCTCAGTATATGGTTTCATCTCCCCCTGGAGACCACTGAGTATGGTGATTACTTACTTCTTGCAATTGAAGTATTGTTGTGTATTTGTGTTGATATCTCCAGCTAGGAGATATACCAATGTTTTAGTGATTGTTGTGTAATAGACATTTTGTAACTACACTGTGTGGTTCTTTTTCATTTAACCTGCATTATATGATTAAGATCTGGTAAAACAAGTTGCTTAACACTCCTTCTGGATAAGACTTAAGGCTGCTCTCCATAGCTTCTACTTAGAGAGCTTTCTAAGGTTGTCTTAGACCAATAAAATCACCATAAGGGTTGTTTGGATTAGTGCAGGGTGCATCACTTAAATAAGTGTGCACAGTACACTAAGTCAGCCTCCTACAGTTTGTGATTAATATAACCACAGATCACTAGTGTCTCTTTTTGATACACCATGATTCTATCTTGCATGTCATTCAGAGACAGCTAATGCACTCGCTATGGCCCTTACAAAGCAGACCATCTGCACGTCTACAGGAGGGAAGGTGCAACTCAAAACAGCTCGCTACCAAGGCTGCCCGCCAGAGTGCGCTTGCCACTGGCAGAGATCAAGAAGCCCCATCACTACCAGTCCAGGTCCCTGACTCTCAGCGAGATCCACTGCTACAAGAAATCCATTCTTAGGGTCCTTTCACAATTTTTAAAAGTGTTACAATTTTTAAAAGTAACATAGTACTTGTCATAAACTCTAGTGAGCAAAGAGAATGAGCTATATATTTTCTCAGAGGGTTTGTGGGGGTTCTCACCCTGGGAAAATGTTGAAAAATGGGGGCATGTTTAAGCAAACTTTTCACATACATTTGCTAAAAAGCCTTTGGCTCTGAAATGCACTTGTTAAATATATAGGTTCTTTCATGATGTGCCAAGCCAGTGCAATCTAGCAATGCCCAGTGTTTTAACCCCTTTTTTCCAAAAATCCTATGGGTGCCCCATATGCCAAAAATGACCTCCATTGTGCCAGGACCAGAATTTTGTCATGGATGCCACCCCATATGACATGGTGCCCCCTAAAGGCAACTATTACATACAATATGGCAGTTACAGCATTTTGCTATTAGTACTACCCTTAGACCATGGTTGGCCACAATGTCAAAATGTACCCCTAGCATATTTTTGGCCAGCTTTTTGTCGTGGATGTCACCCTCCTCCAATGAGCCAGCACCAGCATTTTGCAGTGGGTCCACTAGTAAGCCAGTACCAATTTTTTAACATAGGTGCTCATTATGCCAAGAATTACCTCCAGTATGCCAGTGCTAGTCTTTAGTTTATGGGGGTTCCACATGTAAAGTGTTACCCTTAGTATGTCAGTGACAGTATTATGTCACAGTTACAAGTTATGTTAAGAATTTGCTTCAGTATTTTCGCACCAGTGTATTGCCACAGATGCCTCTATAAGCCATGAATTAAGTTTCGTATGCCAGGGCCGAAGGTCGACTCTCGAGCATAATACCACTCCACTTATTCTCACTCATTCACGTTCACTCTCATGCATTGTGACTCCCATTCACTCGTACTTACTCACACTAACTTACACTTCCCCCTTATTCTCACTCCCTCTCCCTTATTCTCATTCAATCTGACTGGCTCATACTCACTTACTGACATTCAATTTTATTTATCCTCACTCACTACCTGTCCCTGACTCATTTTTGCTCCCCCACACATGCTCACACACCTAAACACTCCCTCTATCTCAAAAACATCCTCCCACCAGCAAGCATGTACACAACATACCTTTAAAAACATTTCCACTTAACTCAGATGACCACGAAGGTCCCATTCCAGCTCCTGATGCGCCATTTTCCTTTACACTCATAGAAAATAATGCAATTATTCACTATTAAAGTAATAAAAAATGGGCCAAGGAGAATGATAAAGCAGTCCCTTTGTTCTTGGCATGGATTTTGCCACCTCTGAGGCCAGGCCTCACAAATGCAGTACCAGGGGTCAGAAGAGGCAAGCTAGGGGTTGCAGCTGCGACCCCAAAATTACGTCCCTGGATCATTAACACTTTTGCGGGTGATGCAATAATATGTCCCAGTAATGCCTTTATAAATGTACTTCTACTCACCCGAGTCCGGTTTCAGGAAGAAAATGCAGCACTGAAACAGCTATACGGAGTATAACAGATGACTTACACAGCTCCCTTGACTCAAACAGAGGCTGCCTACCTGTCCTCCTTGAACTCTCTGCGGCTTTCGATACAGTTGATCACAAGTTACTTCTAGATGCCTATCAAAAATGTATCGGAGCTGATGGCGCTGTTCTGAAATGGTTTTCATCATTTCAACTTAACCGTTCCCAATTTGTTAAAATCAACAACTCCATGTCTGACATCTCTCCCATAACCCGAGGGGTGCCAGAGGGCTCTGTCCTCTCTCCCACACTATTCAACATTTACATGGAACCCGTCAATACCATTCTAAAACAAGCAAGTATCTCGTACCACCTATATGCCGACCACACCCAGCTTTCCATAGAAATATCCTCTCTTACGACTTCACACCACACTCTCAAAAGTTCAAAACTGGCTATTACTCAATGCCTTCAAACTCAACCAAGAAAAAAAACTGTCATTTTGGCCTTCTCCAAACTCAACCACCACACACAGATCCAAGAATGGATAAACAACTTGGACTCCCTAAACTGCAAGCTCACTCTATCCGACTCAGCTAAATCTCTGGGGAGCTCTCTGGACTCTAAGCTTAACATGAGCTTTCACATAAGCTCCACTGCAAAGAGTGCCTTCTACAGCCTAAACCTCCTGAACAAAATCAAGCCTTCCTTCCACCCAATGACCTAAAAACATCAACACAAGTTCTGGTTCTATCCAGACTAGAACATGGTACTGCCACACTCACTGGAGCACCCAAAGCACACGTAGCCCCCATGAATCACTGACAGAATATCAAGGGTCAGAATATCGACCTACAGAAATATTGACACAAGAATATCGAAGTCAAGAATATTGACATCCTCTCTACATTAGGGTAAGTACAAAAATATCTGAAAAAAATATCGATGTCAAAGATATCGTTAAAAATATCGGTTTTTTTTAAAGTTAAAAAAGGAACGTAAAATAAAGCAAATACATATAATTAAAATAAACAGATAAAAATATGTTAAAATGTTTACAAATTATAAGTAATATATATAGAATGTAAAAATAAATTAAACATACATATAATATATATACTTATTTTAATATTTTAAAAACTTATAACTTGTTAAAAAATATCTTATACATTATAAATACATCTACACAAAACAATAAAAAATAAATATCTATAACAAATAAAAAATAAAATTATTTTTAATCTTTTTTAAATTATTTATGTACTACATTAAAAATAATACAAATAATATTAGCTAGCGGAGGGAATAAAATTACTATTCCAACTCCAAACAGTGCAACAGTAGGGAAAGTGTTGGATAGAGTAGGGGGTAAAAAATTAGTATTCCCACTGCAGTAATTGCAATAGTAGGGAAAGTGTTGGATAGCGTAGGGGTAAAAATTACTATTCCCACTCCAGAGAGTGCAACAGTAGGGAAAGTGTTGGATAGCGCAGGGGTTAAAATTACTATTCCCACTCCAGTGAGTGCAACAGTAGGGAAAGTGTTGGATAGTGTAAGGGTTAAAATTACTACTCCCACTCCAGAAAGTAGAACTGTAGGGAAAGTGTTGGACAGCAGGGGGTTTAAATTTAAATACTTATTAATTATGTTTTCGTTTTAAATTAAGTAAAAAATTAATGATTAAACACCCATAAGAAAACAATAGAAAATCAATCAAAATTACAAATTACAAATATTTAAAAATAAATTAGTTATAAATACATTCAATAAAAAATAATAATTAATTATAATTAAATTACTTCCATCACTATTCCCCCTAAACCCACAACACTCCACATAAAAAATAACAATATAATTAATAATGAATTATTGATTAAAAAATTCCTTACCAATTAATAAATATTTAATACATTATAAATACCAATAAATAAAAAATACATTAATTATAATAAATTGCTTCACACCCTATTCCCCTATAAACACACAACCCACCCCGTAAAAAATGGCTCACCGAATATTTCTCAATTAATAAATTAATAATTACCAAGTAATAATTAATTAAACATTTATTAATTACGAATACCAATAAATAAAAAAAAGAATGAATTATTATAAATTACTTCCCACCCTATTCCCCTATAAACCCAAAACCCGCTCCATGAAATATGTACACAATATAATTATCAATTAACCAAATAATAATTACCAATTAATATTTTTTTTAAATAAATAACAATAAATAAAAAATACATTAACTATACTAAATACCTTCCCACCCTATTCCCCTATAAACCCACAACCCGCTCCATAAAAATATTTACACTATTAATATAATTATCTATTAATTCATAATAATTAATTACCACTCAATTAAAAATACATTAGTTATCAATACCAATAAAAAATATTAATTACTTAATTATAATTAAATTACTTCCCACCCTATTCCCCTATAAACCCACAACCCACTACAGTACTAAAATGCAAAATTTAATTTAAAATAATTAATTAAAAAAAAAAAATTACTAAAATTAAATTACTTCCTACCCTATTTCCCTGTAAACCCACAACCCGCTACAATACTAAAACACAAAATGAACTTTAAAAAAAATTAATAACTTCTAAACATTTAATACATATATTTAAAAATAAATAAATAACATAACAAAAAATGTTACGCACATACATATAAAATACATAACACTAATACAAATGTCAATATTATTGACATCTATATTATTGCAAACTATATTACTTCGATATAAATAAAAACAATATTACTTACCTTAAGGTCGATATTCTGGTCACCGATATTCTTGCTATCGATATTCTGTCCCTCCGATATTAAAAACTCGATAAAAATGTAGGTCGATATAAAAAAAAACAATATTTTCACATCACACCAGCTCCCATGAGAGCTACCATCAATGCAGCAGCATGAATGGATACAGGAGCTAAGAAACAAGACCACATCACCCCCATGCTACAAAATCTAAAGTGGCTCCCAATCGAAGCACAATGTTGTTTCAAAATGGCCTGTCTCACCCACAAAGTTCCACACACTGGCAAACCGGACTACCTCACAGCCAAACTCACAAAAGCAGGCCAATTAAGAAACCCAAGAAGCTCCAATACACTCCTTCTCATCCCCCCCCAAAAGACAAACAAAAAACCCTCCCACACTCTATTAGGCAATGTCCCTAGAATCTGGAACTCTCTCCCCAAACATATCAGAACCAACCTCTCCTTCACTAGTTTCAAGAGACTACTAAAAGAATTTCTCCTCCACCGTCATCTCTACCCCCCTGGACAATAGTCGCTCCATGTCACCTCAACCGCACTCCTGCACTCTGACTGAACGGAAGCCTTCACGTCATGATACTGAATTGGATTCTATCTAGTATCTCTTATTACTACTGTACCATTAACTGTTTAATACTCTGTTGTATATGTTGCTGTAAAGCGCTCTGATACCCCTTGGGTCGTGCCAGCGCTATATAAAACTCCTAAAATAAAAATAAACAATCCGCCCACCCCAATTAAATCTACCACAATTGCAATCCAATCCATCTCACCCCATTTTCATTCACCCCACTCCAATCCACCCCATGCTGTTCATCCACTCTAATCCACCCCACTCCACTCAATCCAACACTCTACCCCAATCCACCCCAATCTTCCCCAACCAATTCACCCCATTATCTCACTCCAACCCACTCCATCCTAAGACACCCCACTTCACCCCATGCTACTCCACTCTACTCCATGACACTGCACTCTACGACTCTCTCTGCCTCTGAAGCAATGAACTCTACTCGCATCTACTCAGCTCTACAACACTCTACTCCCTGTACTCCACTTTATGACACTCTACTCCAAAAAATACAATCTCCAACATATTTGCCACTAACTTTTAGGCATGCTGAACAGCAGCCACACTTGCATAAAACATGGCAAAAACACATTGCCAAAGCCAATCGCTCTTGTATAGGCGAGACCTATTGGCTTTGCCAATGCTTGTTTCCTTCTATCACTGTTAAATGAAAGTCAGCAAGGTGCATTTTTTTGCACTCATGTTCAATACATAAGGCACATATGTATACCAGGAATTCTATCAAAAGATGCTGCAATATGATATTACAAATGAATTTGGCAGGGTTATCACAATACAGCATACAGAATAAATGACATTAGCATGTCGGGCGGATCGCCGCCGTCGAATGTCCCTGGTACTCCCCCCGCCATATTAGTATGGCAGGGGGCACCGCGGCGGACGGGAAGACCGTCCGCCGCTTTTCCTCCGGTCGACTCGTCGACCGGGCGGAAAAGAGACACGATATGCCATTCATATCAGGATGCATGTGGTCATTGGCCTTTGCATGGTGGCGTTGCCACCATGGAAAGGCATGCAGTGGCTGACATTGGGGGCCTGTTGCCGGCCCCCAGGGTGTCGGGGGTGGGGGATGCACATGGGGTGTACCTATGGTAGCCCCCTCATTGCAATGCACAACATGGCAGGCACCACATGGTGCCTGCCATGTAGTGCATGGCAATGATGTAGCCACTGCTTTTGCATTTCGGTCCTGTCTGCAGCCAGCAGATCCACCCGCAATGTAAAATGCCCATGCCTTTCCATGGCGGAGTCTCTGCCATGGAAAGGCATCAAAAAAGCCACATACTTATATGAATGGTGGTGCCTACAAGGCACCGCCACCCTATTAAGGGCCTTTTCCGCCCGGTCGGGAACCCGACTGGCGATTACCTTCTGAAAGTCACATTATGTTCGTGGCGGGCGCATCCTAATGTGCATTGTGGGACCACCGCAACTACGGGGGTTGGTCCCATGCTCCGTTGCGGTGGCGGGCAGACTTTGTCTGCCAGCCATCGTAATGGATCCCATTGTTCTTTGGAATTTCAACAGATGTATTCAAATGTTTCAGATTCAAAGACAATATTTTCATTCTGTCTATATCATATTCATCTATATTATGGTCTTACTGTTACTGCAAAAATGGCTGGGATTATTCAAGCGTTTGACTATCAATGAAGATTTTATGATGCAGATGTTTTTATTTTAACGCATCTCAGTGACAGAATGTGTGTTAACCCCTTCGCCGCGGCAGGAATTCCGCCGCGGCGCTGGGGAGGTTTGGGGGCAGTTGCGGTGGCGCTGTGCTCGTGACGGAACCACTCCGTCACGGGCCACGGTTGAGCTGTGCTCATGACGGAGTGGTTCCGTCACGTCTCCGCCCACTGCGCTAATCGCCCGCACAGGCGGGGAATTAGCGCCGCGGCCGCCAACGGCCGCAGCATGACGGAACCACTCCGTCATGAGTACAGCGCACCCGTGGCTCATGACGGAGTGGTTCCGTCATGAGCACGGAAAGGGTTAAAAACATGAACACATTTTGTTCTGTACAACATGTCCAAAGCAGGATAAATGCAAGTTTGTCAGAAACCCTTCTTTTGCCTGAGTTCATTCAGACTCATTTTTCCTCTGACATATATTTTCTCTTTCTAGATCACTTTGCACATTTGGTCTTTTCTGCCACAGCTTATTTAAAAAATATTTTTCTTTAAACTTCTAAGCTCATTGGTATATTTTTATTTAGAGCAGGCTTGTTTCAAAAGTCTTGGAAAATTTGCATTTTAGCCTATAGACATACTCAACATGCACATAGTTTAAGAGCTCTCAAAGCACACATTGTTTTCTTGTGCATATCATTTTGTTACTTATTTAGGTGACTTGACTATGTGATTGAGCCTTTCTAATCTGGTATGTTCATTTAGACACTTTGAGGTCCATTAGGATGCGGGCGGACAAAGTCCGCCCGCCACCGTAACGGGAAATGCGAGCGCCTGCAAGAGGTGCGGCGGTCCCGCAATGGCAATCAGGATGCGACCGCAACCCTGGTGGTCGCATCCCGCATCGTTAACATTGCGCAGGCGGTGCTGTGAGCAGCACCCGCCACAATGTCAAGAATGCATGTTGTGCATTGGTATGCACAACGTGCCTGCCACCTTGTCCATGCCAATGTAGGGGGGGTAGCATAGGTACCCTCCAAGTGCAGCCTCCCACACCGCCACCCCGCAACGGGCCCCCAAAGCAAAATCCGCATGCCTTTTCCATGACGGAGTGTCTGCCATGGAAAGGCATCAAAAAAGCCATATACTTATATGAATGGTGGTGCCTGCAAAGCACCAACACCATATTAAGGGCCTTTTCTGCCCGGTCAGGAATCCGACTGGCGATTACCTTCTGGAAGTCGCATTATTTTCGCTTGGTGGAAGCTCAAGCACAGCTCACAATAAGGCTATGACCCATCTTCCCCCAGTTTAACAGTCCTCTAAGCTACGTCCACAATTCAATTTACCAAAAACAATATTGAAGGATAATGGCTCAATTCATGCGGAAGTCAGTAACAACCTATGGAAGACATTGAGGATTTTTTCTGATGACCCAATTCGAACCCTTAAATATTTATTTAACAAAAGGGTAGATATTGTGAAGACCCTTTTTTATGTCCCGGGGGTTTCTCAACGTGCAGAATGCCCATATTACTGAGACTTAGCAAGCTTTATCATCAATTGCAAAAGACACTTATGGGTTAACATTTAATGTCATAATTAATAATGTATTGGCAGAACTGGTGATCTACCTGGGGTGTGCTTTTGACAACGGTCTGTTCTGTTGGGGAGTAAACAGATTCTGTGAACCTGCACAAGCTTTTCAGGGCCTTGTAAACTTGGCTGCGATCGACACCTTCCTGATTCCCATCTTGGTCCTTTTTTTTTTTCTTCTGCATTTTCTTCAGTTTCTGACAGAAGGAGGGCGTTGGCTTTATTTTTTCATACAGGAGGGTCAGAATTTCCTCCGTCACATAATCCCGCAGCCTGACACCTTGATCCAGGAAAAGCTGCACAAACTTTGGCTTCTTTTCAATGACAGCATCTGTAAGCACTGGGGACAGGTCTTCAGGCTGTAAAAATGAAACATTGTTCATCAGGGTAGCACTTGTGTCTGCATGTGTTTATATATGGATTTAGAGAGCTAGGTGAAATATTGTACATAAAACAGTCTGAAAATTGGAACACGAGCAAAAGGTGGTAGCTGTGTGACAATTCATGGGATAAAGAAACATACAAGACAAAAACAACATCACTAGAGAGATAATGTTCTTTGACTAGTATTGCAGGATAGTCCGTGCCCAGAGGACAGTTGTGTATTCACTACTTCTAGATTGAATGGCGCACACACACTGCTTATTAAAAAAACGTTCTCCTGTGCAAAAAATGAAAAAATCCAGGCAAACTGTGATTACAGATCCAAGATTTGCAAATCCTGGAGAAGCTATCAGTAAAAGTATCCCAAAGTAGGCAACGACCAAAACACAGATGCAGGATGTGAGAATAAACCCTGCATTTTGGCTGGAAGGGAGTTGTGTTGGACTTAGCCCTTTTTGTCGGGTCATTCCTAAACTTGTTGCCTTTCTCCTAGACTTTTTTCTGACAAGGTGTTGGTGGTTTTAGGACTCTGCGCACTTTAGCACTGCTGCCCAGTGAAAAGTGCGTGTGCTCTCTGTGTTACTTATGGTAAGACTGGTCTACACCTGTTTGGCCCATTTAATTTACCTGTCAGTCCCTTGTAAAGTGGTATCTCATATACCCAGGGCTGGTAAATTAAATGCTACTGGTGGGCTTGCAGCGCTGATTGCGCCACCCACCAAAGTAGCCTTTCAAACCTATCCCAGGCCTCTGCAATTGCAGGGCCTGTGCGTGCAGTGTTACTGCCGCTGTGACGTGGCACCTAAAGTGTGTGCCATGTCTGTGACCCCCTTTTTACTACATGTCAGTCACCCCTATGGTAGGCCCTAGCTAGGCCCATTGACAGGGTGCATTCTAGGAAAAAGGTAGGGCATGTACCTTAAGTGTGTGACATGTCCTGGTAGTGAGAAACAGCCATTTTGGTTTCTCACTACTGTGGGGCTGCCCCCCTATAGGAATGCATTGGGGATTCCCTGATAAGTGTTTCAGTGGTAATTATTGATATGAGAGGAGCAGCATGGTCAAGTTTGGTATATTCGGAATAGTGATAATAAATGCTACACAATGGTGTGCGCAGATTTATTATAGCTATTTTAGAAATGCCACTTTCAGAAGTTGGCATTTCTGTGTGCTACGTGTCTGCCTGCCTGATGTGAATTGCATGTCTGGCTTTTGAGTGACATGGGCTGGTGGTGTGTGTGGCTCCAGGAGGGGCAGGGTGAGTCAGCACTAGGCTGAATGGGACATCTGCATTTGGAGTAGTGGAAGGAGAAGTACCTGGTCCCTGAATAGGTCTGTGCCGAGCCTGTACAATGTTCGCTCCGCCCCCTGTGGTGTGTGTGATGACAAGCCCCCACCTGACAAAGGAGAAGAGGAGCCTTGTAAACAAAGTGCTCCAATTCCCCCCTGAACCAGTTTTGACTGGTTCCCCCAAGCCCTGTGCCAGGGCAGACAAAGCAAAGATGCAATATAAATATAGGGGTTGTGACCCCATGAAGTGTGGTGCTTGTTCTTGTGCTGGGGCTTGCTGCTGCTGGGCCCCAGGAGGAACAGCTACGAGGGACTGCCTCCCTGCTGGAGGGCCCTGTGTGCTGGCCTGCCTGGGCCCAGCCTTGTGCCCCAGGAACTTTGCTGGCTGGAGCTGTGGCTTCCAGTGCCTCGTGAGCGTTATACTTTAATTGCCCAAGAGGAGAGTGCCTGGGATTCGCAGTGCCGAGCTGGATCCCATTTAGAGGGAAGCCTGACGTGGGGATTCCCATGCATTTTTGCCAGCCAGAGCTGGAGCCTACCTCACTTTAAGCATATTTAAACAGTGGGTGCCCACCCCGCGTTTGACGCTTTTGAACAGGTGCCCACCCCGCTTATGGTGTTGACTGGCGGGTGCCTATCCTGCAATTGCCTGGATTTAAAGCAGGAGCCCACCCCACGTTTCACTGCCATGACCCGGAGAGAAGACAACGCGGTCGACCCAGAAGTCAGGCCGGTTGCCTGGTTGTGGGCGTGGCGGCAAACAGGAAGCAGGTAGGAGCCGAGCCTCGTGGGCTCGCATCAGCCATCCGGAGCACGGCAGCCTGCATCAACGCTGGGCCTCTGAAGGTGGAATCCAAGGAAGACACCACAGGAGGGGGCAGCATCTCCCGGTCTGACCTCGCTGAGGGTGAGTCTGGCCATCGAAGAAGACGCCTTGGGGCATTGCGCTACTGGTTGGTAGCAGTGTTGGCCGCAGGTGCACTACGGGCCTTATTATTCCTGCACATCCAACGTTGGCGGGCAATTTTGTAGAGAGCCCCAGAGCGGGGCTCCAGGGTGCCGCAGTTTTCTTCACAGCTGCACCGCCATAGCGGGCAGCTTCACCAAGGGGGCACTTTTTGTTCTAAGAGTCCCGGAGAGGGGCTCAAGCCGCACAGTGGTGCCAGTATTTGTTTATTTCCCTCAACTGCACCGCACCAGCACGAGCAGCTGCACCAAGGAGCCATTTGTTGGAAAGTCCCAGTGGGGACCCAGGGGGCATGGTGGGTGTCAGTGCTATTATTTCTTGAGGATATTTTGTTTCCTTTAATGAGAAAGGAGTGAGATACACTTCTGCCCTGCCCCAGCGCATTGCGCTGCCCTTTGATGTTGATGCATTGGCAGCCAAGCCCTGACATTTTGGACATAGGGCATTTGAGCCCCAGAGAGAAGGCCAGTTGGCATGGGGTCAATTTTGGTCAGGCGCAAGGCCCTATTGTGATTTATGTACCATGATTTATGCCTCTGATGTTTATGCTTATGAGGTTGTTGCATAATGTGTTTATGCTTATGAGGTTGGCGCATAATGTGTTTTCCGCCTAATGTGATGCTGATTGAATAATGTGATTTATGTAGCAGGATATAATGCTGAGTACAGTGTTTTGCCAGTAGTTACTGGTTGTGTTCTACATTTACTATTTGTGCTTTGTGATGGTTATGACAGTGGCCCAATTGACCCTGTCATGTGTATATAATCCCTTTGTAAATATTGCCTAGTGCCAGTTGGCACAGTGTATATTGTGTGATTACTCTTCTAATGTGTTTTGGGTAATACAAAGGCTATTTTTATATATAACCTTGTGTGGAGTTTCTTTTGTGGTGTGTCTAGTGTGTTGCTGCTGTGTGTGTTGCACAAACGCTTTACACATTGCCTCTGGGATAAGCCTTACTGCTCATGCCAAGCTACCAAGCGGGTGAGCAGGGGTTATCTTCAGCGTGTAACTCCCTTACCCTGACTAGAGTGGTGGTTTCTGCCTGGCTTAGGCGCAAGCCCTAGCCAACCAGAAATCCCATTTCTAACAAGGCTGATTTACATAGCTGGGTCAAAAACTAAGGTGGCATGGAGTGCAAAGTAACAATGGATTGGGGTGCAGCCAGAGTGATTAACAGAGGCTGAGAGTAATTCAAGAATTCCAATCATCACTGTTTTGTATATTTAACAGATGTTGTGGTCAAGTCTCTGAAATAGTAAGAACACAATCTGTTAGTTCAAATCTCTTTGATGTTCTCTCAATTCGATTATGAAATTCACCAGCATCATGCAGTCGGTACTTTACTACAAGGAGAAGTGACATCACCAGGAGTACGTGTAACATAGTCACCCCATTCTCGGGCGAAGTTTTAAGGAGTATTAATTAACTGTCCTTTTTCTTATTCTTCATCTGTAACTGGACCATGTGGCAAAATAGATTGGAGGTGCCAAAGTGAGTGATGAGATATTTGACCGTGCCTGGTTAGTAAATGTACAGGTGTGCAAGGTGTTGTTGGTCTCGTTTTTGGTCCGGAGCTCAACGGTGTTGTAGTCTTCGATGGCTGCCTTTTAGAATTAGGTGGAACTGGCTTGGAAACCTGTATTGCCATCCTACATCATCTACATCGTGCTGGTCAAAAAGCTGGTAAGAGCCTCTAATGTCCGGGTTGTCTATGTGCTCCAGATCTGCAGATACGCTCTCTTCATATTTTTCTTCTTCTGGATTTTGGTATTTTACTCTTAACTACGTATGGATGTATGCTGGTCTGAAAGGCCCTTCTTCATCTGAGTCTTCTGTATTGAGAAGGTGCTGGGGTGGATAAGACAAAAACGGATTTTATGAGGTCTGTTCTCACATTATTGTCATTGGTATACCCTTATCGGAAATTAGGATTTATGGGGTGGTGCTTTCAATATGGCCATTCTTGCCAACAGCGTGGTCTTAGTCAGTGTGAAATAAAAATGTTTTTGGAGAAAGTCATTGATAGCATTGTATCTGAAGCAATCATCAAGGTTATTCACGGCATTAGAGTTGCTGACAACGTTGTCGTAATCAACGGAGTTCTTCTCAAGTCTGTCGTTCACCGAAAAGATTTTGTCAGTGTCATTTACGTATACATTTTTTGTCAACTTCTGTTTTTTCATTGATGTTACCTTTGTCGACAATGCTTTCCTGGACAGCCAAGTCAACAGTGTTGTGTTTGACTGTACCTTCTTTGTTGACAACAGTAATGCTGATGATATTTTCATAAACAGCAAAGATGAAGATTGTTTCCTTGATGACTCCATGATCATTTTCATCTTAGTAGTGGCTGGCTCAGGAGAAGGTTAAAAAATCAGATCCAGTTAAGACAAGAAGCTCTTGCAAAATATCATTGGAGAACGAGGGCAGCGGACAAAGAGTCTCTGGCACAATATTGCTGGCTGGAGTTTGAAAGACAATCCGGATTGAGTAATTCAGTTTATCCATTCTTGAAGCAATCGATTGAAGCATGGCATACAATACCATCCTACTTGGATTTCAAACGAATAGTCAATAAAACCATCAAGCAACAATCTCAGGTTAAAGACAGTCTCATTGACCTCGAAAACCAATGCATGGATGGTGTTGCCAACATATGAAACACTAAAGCCTCAACCATAGCTGTTGGAACATTTTGCAAATCGCATAAAGCGGAAACTGATTTTGAGCCTGGGAGTTTATCAATCGAAAGATCTTATCTCAAAATGGAAACTTGGCCCTCAATGGATTGCCACCTTTGTGGACAAGGAGAGGAATCATTGCTCCATCTATTATGTATTTGTCCGGCACTATTATCCATACGGATTAACTCCTACGACCAATAATGAAAAGAGAACAAATAAGGACCTGCAGATCCGCGGTAATAAAATGCTTAGCAGGTTTGACAGTACAACTGGCATGTAAAGCAATAAAGTTTAAGCTTAGCAGCAAATGAACCAGAAAAGAGCGACAGAGAACTCGAACCGGTAAGGCATGCAAGGTGATAAAATGCAATTCATTACTTCACAGCCTACTGGTTTACAGCACGATGCACTTTACAGCGGAAAAAAATTAGGGAATCATCAATGGCATTAGCACTTAATCTCAGATCACCAAGCTGAACTCAAAAGACTTCCTTTAGGAAACAAACACAAAGACATCATTTTTTATAATCATAAAATTCTTTTTTAAATGAACATTGTCACTATATTTGCTAATTGCCGTAGGGCCAATCCGATGGACAAGCACCCAGTCTGTCAGGGCACAGCCCAAGCATAACCTCTCAAGAAGTATGTCTTTTATAGCATGACTGACAAACACAAGACTGTAGGAATCTATTGCACACTGTTTTAACTTGTTTTTTTATTACAAATTTTAATGAGTCGACAAACAAATTGGTACTTTACTCGTGAATTTTATGTGTATAGAGGTTGCCCGCTCTTATGATTTAAACTAAATCAAATAAAGTAATTTCCTTCAAGAAGGTGTGCGATGCTTTTTTGCTGAAGTTTGTACAGTCAGGGCTACATTTGAGGTTGGGCTCTCTTGTCCTGTGTACTTTTTAAAAGCCTTCTTTTGGAGGTTCTGAAGATTTAACTAAGATATCACATTTTAAGAATGTTCATAAGGTGGATATACCCTTTTATGCGATTTTCCTACTGATCTCGAAAAGCGTTCACTTTCTTCCTCAGAAGTCCTTACATGATCAGATTTTGTCTTCTGAAGCCATAGTAACATCCTCGCCTCTTTATCTTTGAGTTTCTGTACAAAATATTAAATCCTCCCGTCTATTGCCTTATGTACTGAATGAAGACATTATACACACTCCTTGTGGGGCTACTCAGAGTACAGTCTGTTTTTGCTACATGTTTCAAATTATCTAGTAAAACCTTTCTTGCAAGATTCGGATGTGGCCTGGACTATTTAGGCTAAGTAATTTGATTAGGCAATGCCACTTTACTCAGAAAAATATGATTACAGTAACTTATCTGACTGATTGAGAAGTGGAGAACTCAATGGGGATCTCAACACAAACGAAATGTGGTGGCTTGCATGGGGAGATGTGCAGACTTGCTTTGTTCTCACTGATCTTTTATAATGCTGTAAATAGGCTACTGCTGTGATTATGTTAAAACCTTTCTGTGTATGTTTAACATTGTATGGTTCTCTATGCCTACCATGAGACTCCCAGCACAATGGTAGGGATGATTCAAGCTTTGAAATCTATGAAAGACCCAATATTACAGAATACTGGCATGTTAATAGCATGCTTCACAACCACTCCTACTTCTTTAGAGCTTAAAAGTAATAATCAAACTTAAGGAGGTGTCTATGTCTCACAAACAGACCAGCGCATGAAGATCTACAGCTTGAGGGGTATTTGGGCGATTTGATAAGCAAGCTCGACCTTTATAACATTTTGTAGAATATGTGCCCACATATCTGAAAATGTATTGTTATATTTCATATTGGTAACCCAATATAGGTCCAGGGAACACCGTACACATTCCCTACATCATCTCCCATTTCATATGAACGAGCCTTATAAGGACTTAACTCCTAATAAGGACAGAATGCCTTATAGGGACATAACGCCTTATAAAGACTGATGCCTTTTATGGACTAAACCTTTTTCCTAGTTCAAAGTAGAGGGAGTGTTTTTCCCCAATCGATATTGCTAAGAGGTCATCCTTCGCACATACGAATAATTTATGAGAACACTACCGGGGGGTATCCTTAACCTCTCCTATCTACGCACAAGGTTTAATCCCAAACGTCATCCTCATACTGAACAATGGCTAACACACGCACAAGGACTGTATAAATACAGCACCTCTTGCTATCAGTAGCCAGGAGGGACCCGAGACTTCAAGGCTGACACACTGACCAGAGATGCTAAGACTCCTGCATGCAGTCACTCCAGCTGACAGTGGTCTGAACATCCCTTGCGGGGTGTCCAACTCGAGACCAGGACGAGGTCCCACACTCATTATTAAGGTAATGGGGTTAGACTAAATCCCAGCGGGATTCTTGGCTCTTAGGGTTATTAGCTCTTTCCCACCTACTCACATGATAGGTACACTTAGGTACATCTAGACAGGCATCTTAGGAGTATGCCCTTTATTTTATAAATGCATTTTATATTCATGTATAGGTTCATGACTATTGCAAAATGGTAGAACTGTACTATTCCTTTTTATTCACTGTACTGCTGATCCTATATCTCTGCTACTGTATTACAGTTGTAGCAGTGCATATATTTTACACTAGAAGAACAACGGTACAATAAATTCTTATTGTAAACACGCTCAACTGTTTCTTCCGTGTATCTCTCAGACAAAATGAGCAGGCACGAGGGACTGGGTGAAAAGTAGTATATTGTTTCCACGAGTCTGAGGAATCAGGGTTTGTTGTGTTCTGAGGTTGCCAAAAACGAATCTCTCTAATAAAAGAAGATTCTAGTGTCACTGTGAGCTAGCTAATGCAAAATAATTCTAACACACGTGGTGGGGGTGCACAGAGTCAGTCTACCACCTGACCCACAGTGTATGATGTCCAAAAGCGCAGGTTCTACAGGGGTACTATAGGAACTATACTACATTGCGCCACCAACGTTTGGTTTGGTAATTATTTAACAGTAGAATCTGAGAAGCTCAGTTGTGCTTATTCTTAGAGACCCCTACTCTCAAAAACCAGAGACGTCTGGAGTGGGTGGGCACAAAAACTCTGCCACAGCTGAGTAGGCGAAATATCCTATTTATTGGCTGTTGGTTAATCAAGCTTGAAGGACATTCGGTGTCTTAAACACAATGACTACCGAAACAGGAGATTTAGACCAGGCACTTAATCGCTCAGAAGAGGAGGAAGATGCCAATGCAATACAGATTGAAGCCAATGTAGGACATACTCTGACAGTTAAACTATTCAAAAATGGGTTACCACCCAGAGGAGGTGTAGTAATATTCGTGATAGGGGCACACGAAGATTTCCAAACAGTTATTCTATTCCTGGGTTACATTCCCAGCAGCAAATGCTGCTGCAAACACTTTTCAATATTACTTACATGAAGAGACCCCAGCGGTCTACACTCCATTTGAGGAGATTAAAATTCCGCTTACTTATCAGGAACATATTTTCTGGTTTAATGGCGTCCTACCCCACTCAAAAAAAAGAACAAGGCTTGGTCCTTTAGGAAGACCAGGAGCAACAACGCAGATATTAGCGACCTATACACCACATCCTGACATTGACACAATGCCACGTGATGAACTGCTTGTTCAACACAAAGAGTAGATAAAACTTTACAGAAACATGACACTTCATCTTGAGGACACTAGCGGTACAACCAACAGTAATTACACCAAATGCAGCTTCTACACAGAGCACAGCTACTAAAATTACTCCACAAACATTACACGCGGTAATGGGTAAATTGCCCACAAAACCTGAACAAACTCCTTTTTGGGTAGCTCAGAAAATAACCCAGTTAGTTGCAGTATTCCAAAATACATCACCATTTGAAAAACACAAAATGTTAAAAATCTGCTTGCCCATGGGGATTACACCACAGTTAGAGGATTGTACCTCTTGGAGTACAGTCTTTACTGCCATGTATACCAGAACTCATGGTATTCCTTCATTAGCAGTAATACCAGATGTATTAAGACAAATACAAAATGAGTACGGAGCAGAGTCTGCCCTAAACTTAGGGATAAAGGTATTAAATAACTATGACCATGTATCAGCCATATTACTAGCTAACATTAAAGGGGAAGCAGCATCAGTGTCAATTTGCCAAAGTCTATGGGAGTTCTCTTCACTAGAACAGGTGAACGAACTACCCAAAATAATTGAAACTACGTATGCAGAATTAGGCAGGGATAGTTTGGGGGAAAAGCTTTAAAACCTCAACTAATGGGCTGTCCCGAAAAGGACACTTATAAACAGACACCTACTTCTAAAAAGAAGTGGGATAATAAAAAACAAAACTCTAAAGAGACAGGAGATCTCAGTCGCGAGGTAGGTCGCCTCCACACGAGCCCTCTGAATAGAGGTACAACCCTAGGAATAGGGATAATATTAGGAAACCTGACGGGCATCAGGATACTGATACACTTTCCTCTCGTTCCTTTCAAGGGTCGAAGGAAAGCTCTGAAAGAGAAGGACGGTCAGAAAATAGAAAGGAGCGCACACAGTTTAGAGACAAGCAGCGCGCTCAAGACTTCACTTCTAAAAAAGATGATAAGCAAAACTCAAAACCTCTATTTGTTGTTGTAGTTACTTTATTCGATATAAAAATATCATAAAAGTATAAAACATGATAAAAACAGTATTTAAAAAAAATAAAAGAACCCACTACAGCGCTTTTTCAACATCTAATACATCATAGTTTATTACCCTAAAAAAAAAAAACATGTTTTGTAGTAGAGGTACCACAAAAGGGGGGAAAAGTGGGATGATAGGTGTTATTACTAGGGGACTAGGGACTAGGACAGAGGTAAAAGATGTTCTGCTCAGTAATTGGTGCTTCTTGAGGAGCCTCTGCCTTATCCTCCAAGCCCCCCTCCAAAAACGTAGCAGTCCCGTAAATGACGATGGGGACTGTCGTCTCATAAATTAGGATACGCAGGGCCACCCTATGCGACCTGCAGCCCAGGTTGGCACAAACGGGTTTCAGCCATCTAGATCTCACTTGTTTATAAGCCCCACAGGCAAACAGAAAATGGCCGATAGACTCCGTGGCAGAAGCACAACCTAAATTTAAGAAAAAGAAAGTTGCTGGTCTGAAAATCAGACATGCCCAGAATTCTGAGGACACAGCTTCTGAATGGGGAATGGACTCTGATGATGCTAGACAGTGCGTCAGAAGTAACAATAGCTCGACAGAACCTGAAGGAATTTCTGGTGACAGCGGAGTTGAATGATTACATCACAGTGGAAATACCAGACACCAGAGTGAACGCCCCACATAAGTTATACGAAATAACACTCCGGATGTAGGGGGACAAGCCCAGGAAAGTAAAAGGTATTTTTTGGAAGAATTTATCATCTGGTTATGACATCCTGTTAGCAGAACAAGATTGCCCGCCAGCATTCGTAATGGAGTGCCCCAGGGGAGAAAGTATAATTTTTCCAGCATTTTCCGATCATGTTCCCGTTCACCTTAAACATACATATGCATGAGAGTGAGCAGTAGCCCAAGCTCCAGCATTGTGCAAAACTCACGTTGGGTGGGATGAGGACTCAACCTACGACGTGATCCTGTTAAAAGTTTCACCTATTGCTCAGAGGCAATATCCAATAAGGCAAGAAGCCAAAAAACAAGTCAGGGAGATCTTAGATCAACTTGAATACCAGGGGGTCATTGAAAAATGTACCTCTCCAATGAACAATCCTTTGTTTTCCGTCTCTAAACCCGAGAATACATATCGTCTAGTTTTAGATTATAGATATTTAAACTCATGCACAAAGTCATTTGCTGTCCAAAATGCACATAGTGCCGCAATAATGAATAACATTGTGCGCAAAAAATCCAAAACACCACATGATATCTCAAATGGACTTTTTTTGCCTAAATATAGCACCTGAAAGCAGGTATCTGACCGCATTCAGTGCGTTAGGGTCCTAGCGACAATTTTGCCGACTAGCCCAAGGGTATAAGAATAGCCCCGGGGTATTTTCAGCAAGAGTAACAGAGTTACTTTAAAAATTTGATGAAGAAGCATTGTCCTGTGTGGATGATATTTATCTAACGGACGACGACTTAGAGAGGCACTTAACCAGGATCAGCATCATTATTATGGGATTTGCCACTGAAGGCTACAAATTTAAATTTAAAAAATCAAAAAAAAGCCCACCTCAATGTCCTATTTTTGGGATATGAACTGTCAAGTGAAGGGAAAAGTCTGGCAGCAAACTTTTTACATAAGTGTGCGCTGCTCCAGCCTCCAAAATCATAAATTTTTTTACAATCAATACTAGGATTCCTAAATTTCAGCAGAACATACATTTTAGAATACACACAAAGGGCAAAACCTTTCTATGACTTAATTAAACCTGACTTTTCAGCCAGAAATTGGACACAAGTACATACTAATATCATTCATTCACTCCAGGAAGACATGATAGCTTCCAAACACTTAGACACGTGTAAACGCACGCCACTTGGTGATCCGTATAATTGCTGGTTAATGCGGGTACACTTATTTGACCTTCAATGAAGTACCAATCGCATACAAATCACACATGTACACAAATCCAGAAAAGAGTTTTGCTTCAACAGAAAAAATCCTGACAGCTGTTCAGACTGCTGTAGTAAGAGAAAGAGCACTGGTTCAGGGGAAACACATTGTCGTAACCCCTGCACCAGCTTTAGAAGCGGTTACAAAGGCCAGCATCCCAAATGCAAAAGCCTTACATCCAAGATGGATACAATGGGCTAATTCTCTTACTGCAACAGACGTTGAATACAGGTTTGATCCAAGTTTAAAAACACAAGCATTCCTGCAATACGAACAAGAATATCCTCTACCAAATTAAATCTTGCCTCTCCATCAGTATGAATATATTATTTATACTGATGGATCTGCACAACCGGCCATAGGAAGTAAGCAGCAATATTTTTCGGCGTGTGAAATCATTAAATGTCGCATACGTGATGGCAAGTTCCATCCTAGTTGCACAAAAACGCATTCTCTAGGAGACTGCACGGTGCAGTTGGCGGAATTAAAAGCACTGATACTGGCACTTGTAAATACAGATCATGAATTCCCCACACTAAATCGTGTGTGATTCTTTTTACTATGTACAGTCGTACAATGAGTACTTACAATGAGGGTTAAAAAATGCAAAAGGTGGCACAATTACGCATAAAAGGCTATGGGAACAGGTAGCAGAGTTGAAAGCCGACCTACTGAGGACTCACGTAATCCATACACTGAGTCATCAACGTAATGGCGTTCATGTTGCAGGGAATTCATTGGCTGATAAAGCCGTAAAGGGGGCTGTTCACACAGCTTCCGTAGCTGCACTCACTCATTCAAAAACGAGAATAGACAGATATTATGGTAGCTGTCATCGCATCATGCAAAGGCAGCTCAGCAGTACCTACAAAGTTTCCACTCAAATACTCCTACGAGTTAGATGCACAAAACATTCCATATGCTCAGATTCCTTGAGTGGGGTATTGAGTAATATTTAAATATGGGTCGAAGGCAAAGTTTAATACTAGCTGAACACAAGGGTTTGGGCTCTGCGCACACAAGCGTTACAACAACTATTTATTTACTGAAACAGTGCTATTGGTGGCCAGGGTTAACTAAGCAAACTAAAGACTGTCTTGAAATGCGACATCTGCCAGCAGATGAAAGGCGCCACCGTTGCAGGCGCGGCACAGACGCCATTATTAAAATCAGACAAATCTCTTGCGTGTGTGTACATGGACCACTGCGGCCCCTTACAAATGGATGGGGCTTACAAATATATTATGGTTGCAGTGGATTCCTGCTTGAGATTCCTATGGGTATGGCCTCAGCGCTCGGTTAACGCTTGAACTGTTATAAAAGATTTGAGAGTCTTTATTGGCACATACGCAGTTAGAACGTTACATTCTGACCCCGGCCCTGCGTTTAGATCTCAGGCTTACAAAGAGGTTATGGAAGGAATGGAAGTAGCATTGGGGTTCTCATCTCCGTACCATCCTAAGGGAAATGCGGTTGTGGAGAGAAAAGAATGTGACTTAAAGCAATCTTTAACAGCTAGAGTATTAGGCAAGGGCGGTAGTTGGGTAAAAAACCTTTATGGGGTCCAGCGGGAGTTAAACAATCAGCCAAGATACTCTCTAGGGGGTGTCACTCATATGAAGTCCTCTTTGGGACACAAATGTGGGTACCCGATCTTGATTGTGAAGGCACAGTGGCAATGAAAAACCATTTGATATCCATGATCGTTTGGCTGTTTTACATGATCTACATGAATCCAGGACAAAACCAAGCAATGTCCATTTAAAGCAGACCGCCACTGAGGAAGTCAAGGTAGTCTCGGCAAGACCTGTCTGGATCCCAAAAGTCAGGGATCTGGTCAGAGAGAAAATTGGGGACAAAAAGGAATTTGAACCTTCATACAGAAAACCTGTACCAGTCCTTGCAGAACACGGAACAAGAATGGTGCTGCTCCCGCGTCTTGCCGGAAAAAAGGAGAAAAGATTTGTCTCAATAGACTTAATCAAACCAGACTATGTGGCAGATACTAAACAGTAGGCCTCGTGGACTCTGCTGTAGCAGACGCCCTTCTCTAGCTACAATCCAAGAAGTTCAAACAGAAAGACTCATCACGTTTGAAAAGCCACCTGTAGGGAATGAAGGACTCAGCAACAATGTTATGGAACTTGCTCCACTTGAACCAGACAGTCAAATTCAAAATGAACATCAGAATAATTCACAAGTTGCAATTAGACCAAATACAGAAGTCTACATCAACATGCCTCGTCGAGAGGAAAACAACATTTCAACTAATCCCGATGCAATTCCTACAATTGATCGAACTGCTTCTGGCCATTTCATTAACTTTGATAAGTTTTCTCTGGATCCAAGCGAGCCGTGAACGACGCCAGCCAAAACAGTTAAAGAACTTTCTTCTCCATCTTCAAAAGACATACCCGATATCACCTTGAATTGAACTCTGGGTAATTTCTGGGATATTGTTTATCTTTTCTGGCTAGGCTTAGTACTAACTTTTAGTATGGTTATTAATGGACACTATCTTCAACAAAGTTCCACAGCCCAAAAGGTCAACATCCTACTGAAGCCACATACATCATCACATCGTGAACAAAGACTTGTCATCAGTGAAAATTACAGCAGTTCCTATACCCGATGGTATAGTATGGGACAAGGTTGATTTTAACATATTCGGCCCGACCAAACTATTAAAAATTATTCATGTATTTAAAATTTCATTAAGTGATATCATTACCTCAAGTACATTTTCTGATGATTAGGACACTGAAACAATCAACAACATGTCTGATTTAGAGAAAACTGCTGCATTTTCTAATAATGAAATGTTAGAGGGTTCTTCAGACTATGACACATTATACTGTTACCAACATTATGGTCATCATTTCCTGCACAAATCCATTTCAGCTAGGAATGTTGTTGAGTACCATCAATGGGAACATTGCCCAACACCACCAAAAAGTAGTTCACAGGCATTTGCACAGAAATATTCATACTTTTCAGGGTTTAACACAACAGATTTAGCCTCATTTTACTATAAGGTTGCACCAACATCAGCACTGAAAATTATGTTGACCAATACTAAACAGATTTACTCTGCTTTCTTTTTGGCCCATTTGTCTGTACAGAGTTACAACCTATGGAAAGTCAAAATGGACTCAAAATCAATTTGGGGTTCGAGGGACTGGCAAGTCCAGGATACAGGGGCATTTTTTAGAGCATGCCTCATTCCACAGCAGATTATCTTTTTAAATGATACTGTGCAACAGACATCCTGTCTTGGACTAGCCAAGATAAAGGAACTGAACACTCCAAAGTTTCCAACACAAATCAATCAAACTTTATTCGGGTTTTTGTTTGCAAAACCATAAAAGTAACACAGATACAATACATAAAGACAACAAAATATTAACACTATTTTTTTTTAAAACAGACTCCGTTCCCTCACTGTAAATAATCTAAAAACATGTCTAAAAGAGAAAATTCTACATGTCCATAAAGTGCCTAGATTTCAAAGATGCTTTTAAAAACCCTACTATAAAAATGATACAATCATCCTTCAACAATTGAAGGTACATAAGAGCTGGTCTGACTTGGTTAAAATGTAATTTCTTTAAAATAGGAACTAAAAAATGCCTCCTGGGGACTTCATATAAATTACAAAAATACAAAGTGCAGCAAATCCTGAGGAGACTTGCCGTCGCAGCCACAGGACGCTAGCACTTGACCTCTGGAATCCCCCTTAGGTCTTGCTAACAGGAGGTGAAAAAGGTTGAACCGGAACCTAGTTAAAAGAAATTTTTCATGTGTCGTCAAGGACCCCATAAGATATGGTTCTGACAAAGGTGTTGATTTAAGTGGTAGGTATGCTCGAACATTCGGTTTCTGGACCTCTACTGAATCCCAATCGGCTTGCCTTCGGCTCAGAAAGGCAGACTTAGTTAATTACGCATCCTTTCTTATGATAACATCTGGGTTAAGAAATAGGATGCCCCGCCCAATCCATTCAAACCCTTTTTTAATATAATTAAGCCAGGGAATACGAACCATGGTATCTAGGCCCAGACAATTTTTTAAGATCAAATGAGTGAGGATTAGGTCTTTATTTAACCAACACTTTAGCCAGAAAATCAGAGGGCGTAAGGCAAGCGTGTCGCTTAGGTAGGGGACACCCAATTCCTCGTGTAACGCCATATTCGAGGTTCCTCGCGGGACACAATCTTTTTTAAAACCCATTTTCCACTACTTGGAGGGGTTCTGTTGCCGTGTATCCCCAAATCTCACTACCATAGGATGCTATCGCTAGACTTTTTGCTTGATACACTTGCAACATTGCTCCAGTCGGTTTCTTCCCCACTTTTGAGGCAAAATTAAAAATTGCTGCATTTGCCTGAACCAGATCCCCTTGTTTTTTCTAAATGAATGGGTCCCACTTAAGTTGATCGTCAAATAAGACACCTAAATAAGAGAAAACATTTGTGCGGGGAATCTTATTACCAGTTCTGAACTGGAAGCTCCTCTTCATATGCCTCCCCACCCTCATGACATAGGACTTCGAGGTATTGATGGACAAGTCCCGGTCTGACATAAAACCCGAGAATGCAGCTAAAAGAGCTTGGAGACCCAGTTCAGTTCTGGATAGTAGGACGGAGTCGTCCCGTAAAGCAAGACGGGGATACCCCACCGTTCTACATAAGGGAAATCAGTTCCAGATGCCCTCAACACATTTTCTAAATCGTTAATATAAAAATTAAATAAAAAAGGCACCAAAATACAACCCTGACGGACGCCCTTCTTAATCTCGAAGTCCCTTGTTACCTGCAGATCTTGAGAGTACCCAACGCTAGCTGTGGTCGTTGAATGCAGGTCCTCAAGAAAGTTGACAATGCTGTTTTCCACCCCCATTGCCCTCATGGACTGCCATAGCTTAGTCCTGTTTACACAGTCAAAAGCAGATGACAAATCCATGAAGGCAAGGTGGATGGTTCCAGAATGTGCTACAGTGTATTTATTCAGCATCAAAGAGATTAAGACACTGAGCAACAGTGGAGCGCCCCGGTCGGAAGCCATACTGGACGTCCGACAATATCTTGTTCTCATCCGCCCAGCTTGTTAATCTCTGTAAAAGGACACGACCCACCACTTTGACCACTGAATCGATAAGCGAAATTGGTCTATAACAGTGAGTACTGTTTCTATTGCCCTTTTTAAAAACTGGGAGTATGGTTGAAGAAGCCCATGACTGGGGGCACCCATTCATAGCCACAGCATTAAATAGGGACTCCAGAATCGGAGCCCAAAACGGAGGCTCCGATTTTAATAAATCTGGGGGGATCCCGTCTGGGCCTGGAGCTTTATTTATGGTTAGCCCTTGGATCACTTCCAGGATCTCATTCATGTCAAAACTCATCACAGCATCTTTCCTATTTTCGGGCTCTCTATAAGTAGGCTCAAGCGGGCATTCAAACATAGTTTTAAAGTGACATACCCACTCCTCCTCTCTGATGTGAGCCACAAGGCCCACACCTCCTTTCTTATCAAACAGGGGTCCATTCACAACACTCCAAAACCTGGCACTGTTCCTCAGAGTACTAGAGTCGATCAGCTCTTTCCAAGCATCTTCCTGCAGGGCTCCCTTGCGTTTGGCCAGGGCTAGCTTATATTCCCTACGACAGCCACGGATCTCGGATTGGATTCTCGGTCTTGCTGCCAGAGCTTCCCTCAACCGTTTAGCTGATTTGGAGCAGCTGGCATCAAACCATCTGGGGCCCTGTGACACAGTGCCTCTAGCCGTAGCACTTAACAATTCCCACACTGTTTGCGCTATTACCTCGTAGGCGCAAAGGATCTTGTTGGGAGTGGACCTCAGATGTGCATAATTTTAGTTCCTGGGCACAAGATATTTTCACCTTATTGAAAAAACTAACGGGAGACACCTCGGACCATTTTAGTCTGCGCTTTCCATCAGTTGCTTTCAGGGTACCCCTATTCAAAACCTCCCCAGTTTTTATCAATAGTGGGCCCGACATATAGACTGATACAGGGTTATGGTCACTGAATTCACTAACTACAATGTTAAAACCACTACAAAAAGATTGTAGCGACGAAGAAATAAAAATAAAGTCAATGAATGATCCTCTTCCAGTTCCTTTGAACGTTGGTACAGGGAACTTGGTATGAGGGTCAGTTAAGGACATCGTGACCACTAGATCTAGTTCATTTAACATATTGTTTAACAGTTCCCCTTGAAGATGGTGTTCAAAATGAAAGCCCCTCATACGGGGACAACCCAACTCCGAGATGCAAGATGATGAGGGGTCACCACAAGGATGTATATTGAAATCACCAGAAATCAAAAAGTTACAAAATCTGTGGCCCATGGTTTGTTTTATCATTGCACCCAGATTGGTGATACTGCACACCTCATGCGGACAAACCGTAGAGTTATAAAAGTTAGATTCCCCAACTAGTGTCCCCCCTACTTACTGACAATGTCAGAATTCCTAAATATGTAGATGGGGTCACCTGCAACTTGGTCAACGGCCACCGAAATGTAAGTAACTAGGCCCCCCCCTAGGTCTACCACTTGCCGATGGAATGGCCTGGACAAAAAATGCCTTGTAGCCTTCCAAAAAAAGGTCATAGTCCACCGACCACGTTTCTTGTAAGCAAATTATAGTGTATTGCTTCACGTAATATACCCACCGAGGATCTACGAACTTATTTGCCAGCCCAGCAATGTTCCAGGATAAAAAGTTATTAAGCCTCACTGATGTATGGCACACAGCTGCTGCCCCCCTAAAGCCTGAAGAGGAGTAACTGATAATTATCCAGGGGACACAGGGGCCTTAAGTCAATCACAGTTCTCCAAGCCGGATAAGGCTGCGAATCTGTTATCTGTCGCCAATGTGTGGGTGCCACATAACTGCTCATCCAATGCAGGAGCTAAATGGGCTAAGGCGAAAGGCTGTTGCCTGGGAGCTAGATTATTTAACCAACCTCCTCATTGGCGTACCCTATGGCCATTATATATCATTTCCCTGTGGGGGGCAGACTTGTAAAAATAACCCAAGGGTAAAGCCTTAATAACAGATCTGGTAAGCGGAGTGAGGCTAAAGTCCCTGGATAAAATGCGCCCAGCAGTAAAGGGGTTGTCAAAATTTACGATAACGCAGTCACCAGGGTCCCAATTTACGCGAGGTCCCTATCCAACTAACCCTACGTGCCATAAGAATATTTTTGTATACACAATGACCCATGGTGGTATTGTGGGTAAACCAGTGATTTAATTTGTTTCTCAGCTGTGCGTAATCTTCCGTTGCCCCAATAGGGAGAGGGGGTACATTCCCCAATACTACTACGTATGGGGTATATTCAGGTAGAAGCTCTAATTGGAAGATTCAGTAGCTGGTTTTCCCTGCCCACTGGCCCCCTCTCCCTATGGGTCACGGAAGATCCTACTCTGCTCGTGGACTGTCATAAGTTGGCCGGAATATCTGAACTTCTGAACCTGGTGCTAATAAGGCGATTCTTGTGCCTCACCAGTTGCTACAAACCTTATAGTAGACCCACCCCCTGCTCCTTCCCCCACAACTCTTTTGCCCCGTATGACTGTCATATATACGTGTGGGAGGACTAACTGGAGGATTACATCCTGAAGTCCCCTCCAGCTTGGCCAACCTAGCTTCTATCACACTTATTTTTTGAAAAATAGTGTCTAGTAAAGTGGATAGCATAGTTTCTAGCCTACTCCAAAAATTCCCCTCCTTGGTGTTATCAAATAGTTGCTCTGACGTAAACTGATTCATAGAGGTGGGATTACCCTCATTAACAACATTACTGGAGAGGACAGATGGTGCTTTCCCACCAGAGGTGCCCTGTGCTGGTTGTTTTTTTAGATTTAGTGTACCCACGTTTTTTTTTTGGTAGGGAGGGATTCATTAATACAATCTAGTTTAGGTTTAGCCTTCTGCCCTCTAGTAGTTACTTTAATTTTCATAGGAGTAGGTTCATGCTCCTGAGAAGAGCAAGAGCCAGGATTTAACATTATGGCTGTAGGTGCAGATGGGGGCGGGCTAAGCCTAACTAAAGAGGCATCCTGGTTTAGTGCCGGCAAAGAGTCGGAGAATGCAGGGGTTAGGGAAAGTCTACCTATCGGGGAGTGTGGATCGAGAGATAACCTTCGTTCTGTCATTTGGATTTCATGAATGAGGGCGGATTCAGCCCTCAAGAGGAAGGCATCTAGTGTACCAACCAAACCTGGGTTTGTTTTCCGCTTACTCATTATCAGCCTTGGGGGACTCTAGGAGAAATACACCGGACCCTAAAAAATGCAAAATTTGGTAGTATTGGCCTAATTACTATGTGCAATATATAGGCTACAAAATACAAGGTATGATGTGCAAAATACAATGTGCAAGGTACAGTTCAAAGTTAAAATTAAAGCACAGCTTACTAAAGTGACAAACGAAACACCACAGGGCCTTAGTTGTACTCCTTGCAAAATGCAAGGTGCGTTTTAGCAGCAACAAATTAAAATGGTTAAACAATAAACGGCGCTAAAGTGCAAGGTGCAGTGCAAAATCCAGGCACAGGGGACAGTCTCTAGTCCAGTCAATCTTACAAAGACAGGATAAGTGGGTAATGGAGTAGTCACGCCTTTTCCATCAAAAAAGGTGCATTGGGGATATACAGGAGTCAAAACGTCACCCTACCCTACCAGTCAGGTAAAATGAATCATACCACATAAAAAGAGGAACAGTACCTGTATAGAGAACCTTAATACTGGTAAAACTAGGGGGTGGCCCGGCCCTGCCCTGCCTCTTCCTGGCAATGACAGGCAAGGACTGGCCCGCCCTTGGCCCGGGCTTTGCCCGGGCACACCCGCATGCCTCCCACGCTGCGGGAGGGCCGTTGTGCTGTTATCGCGCCTCCCGGCGTGGTAACACGGTGACGTGGATGCCAGTTGCCAAGCCAAGCCCTCTGGGAGTTGCAGTCTGGTGCCTTGTTGGGCCGTTCACCTCACAGGCGGTAAATCAGGGATTCTGCCGACTTCCTCGCAGCAGAAGCTGCAAAGAACAAAGGGCCCGGTTACAACAGGTTTAGCTTCCCAATGCGTCCCGCGCTGCGGGAGGGCCGCTGTGCTGTTATCGCGCCCCCTGGTGCGGTGACGCGGTAACGTGGATGCCGGTTGCCAATCCAATCCCTCTGGGAGTTGTAGTCTGGAGCCTCGTTGGGCCGTTCACCTCACGGCCGGTAAATCAGGAATTCTGCAGACTTCCTTGCGGCAGCAGCAGATGCTGCAAAGAACAAAGGGCCCGGTCACAACCGGTTTAGCTTCCCAATGCATCCCGCGCTGCGGGAGGGCCGCTGTGCTGTTATCGCGCTACCCGGCACAGTGACGCGGATGCCGGTTGGCAAGCCAAGCCCTCTGGGAGTTGTAGTCTGGTGCCTCGTTGGGTCGTTCACCTCACGACCGGTAAATCAGGGATTCTGTCGACTTCCTTACAGCAGCAGCAGAAGCTGCAAAGAACAAAGGGCCCGGTCACAACAGGTTTAGCTTCCCAATGCGTCCCGCAGAAGCTTCATTCCGACATAACCATGGATTCTCTTCCATTTCCGAGCCTCTCGATGCTGTTCCTCCTACCAACACCAAACCATGGGTGGCAGAATTCAACTGCAAAAGAAGGGGCAACAGTGGATGACATACTGAAGTACAATAGATCAGACCCAAATTGGAAGGAGTGGGTGGTTGGGCCCTTAGACACGAACACATGTCATAAGCGATTCCTGAACATCACCGATTGACTCCGTATCCATAGGACAGACTCATGTTATGAACAGAGAACATCCAGGGGTAGTGACATCCTATAGTGTTCGGAAGTTGTGCCTCGATTGGCTAGAAACCTCATCACTTGCAGAAGTGAAACAACACTAATCTTTACTCTCACAAGACATGGATCGTAGGGACTTCTTATCAGGACCTAGGACACAATGTCAAAACCGTTTCATATATGCAGGCATTTATGCTGGCTATAATGAAATCTGGAAGATTTCCCAGCAGGAAGCCGCAGAGAGAATACGGGAAATAGACTGTATAAACTTAGAAAAAGCTTTAGCAGTGGTAGATAATGGGTTAACAACTTTGACCTCCAGGATATATTCATTGGACAACATTGTATCTTCTGCTATTGACATACTGGAACAGGATTTAGCCATTATTAGAAAACGGCCAATCTCAGTTACGTTCCATTATGTTATTGAGCTGGACGCTGCAATCTTTGCATGCAGGCTTTGTGCCTTGGCGTTTTATAAACAGTACGTCTGTTTTCAGAATACAATCTGATACACAGATAGAAATTGCACTAAAGGGGAGCTAAATATACAATGCTGCAAATTGAAAAACTGGATAGGCTACCATTCACAGTGGCTGAATTACCATCAAAAGAATAGCTAATTCATGGCCAAATCACGCTCCCGGTCGCGACCTTTCGGTTTCACTATTGCCTTGAGCAAAGGCAGGCACGCCGATATGAAAAATTGGGTAAAGAATAAATTAAGAAATCCTGGGATTTACCATATAGATTTCGATGCTGCAATGGGGATCGAGAAGTGTTTCTTAATGGTACAAACTGTAAAAACGCTTTAAGCGGTTCTCTCATGTGCCAAGATATCGTTTTGCACGGAGCCTGTAATGGTTAAATAGCGAATCTGTCTTGCCACATGAAAGGAACTCCAGCTGCCGTGATCACGCCAGCATTTGTGTTACTTTCGAATGGGAGTTACTTGATGCTGAATGATCAAGGTTGCTGTGGGATGCTTCCGGGCATCGCCTATCTGGTCACCGTGAACACCAGGGTTACTTGCTGTATGCAAGTATTGTTTCCACTGACAAATACAGTCAGGGAGGCGCCGCTATGGCCTTCACTGAATGTTGTTTCTTTTATACAGTTTGATGCTTTGAGTAGAATGAAAGCCATGCTTTTACAGCAGACCGTACCCTTAACCTCTGCTCGAGATGCCTTTGAACTTCAAATCGCAAGGACCTTGACTGAGATACATGCACTTATTCGTACCAACTGCCCCCTACATTTCATAGAAATAGTGGGTTGTATCTTTAATATGTCAGATACATGTGGTATTGTACACCTTTTCAAGACCATATGGTCAGGATTCCATAGCACCTTCCAGACAGTCCTCAGAGTTATTTCTAACTTTATACACTCCGTATTTGCAAGCATTTTAGGGGGTCTACCTTTGATCCTGCCCGCAATAGCTGGAATCCTGATTGTTGTTTACCTGCTACGCAATGGACGGACCAACCGCCAGCAAGATTGCAAAAGCAAAAAAAGAAAAAAAACAAAAAGAAAAAAACAAAAAATTAAAAAAAAAAACAAAAAAAAAGAAAAAAAAAAAAAAAAAAGATTGCAAAAGCTCTCCTGGAGTGATATTACAATAGCGCATGGTACAACATATGGGTGCACTTCGCCTTCGAGAACTAAGTTCTTCTTGGTTCCTATCGTTCAGACCAGTCTTTGAAGACTGCATCGTACCCGTTTTCCAATGCCTGTTTTGCAGAGGAGAATGTTGGACATCTGTCTGACACCTCTAATGGAGACGCCGGTGGACTTAGACTCCAGGCTGGAACCACTGTGGTCCTATGCTCAACTCTGCCCTCAGCGTATTCATATCTTGACAAATGCATTCCTCAAGGGTCCGCAGGTGCCCTTTTTAACTGAGTTGAATTTCAGCTCCACCATTGGCACCGAGGTATCGACTACAGCACCGGCTGCCGCTCCAACAACTCTTGGCAGCGCTGAATTTCGTCTGTGCACTCTTGACTTGCTATGCGAGGTACTACAAGGTTTGTCCCCCATGGCAGCAGGCAGCGATAATGTTGTGTCTCCCAGCCAGGACATTTAATCTAAATCTGGCTCACCGTGTGCTGGGAACAAATTCTGATGTTTTCCCCTTTCATTTTTCACAAAATTCCTCAAATTGACACTTCCAATAAAGCATGGCTTTCTAAGTACGCTTGCAGTAGTTCAACGTGTATGATCGATCTCATTTAGGACTGTGATTTGCACAACTTAAACACAAAAATCATATTTCAGGAGAACATTTGTCTCTCTTCGTTTTTAGGTCTCGCCTAGCTATTGCGTAGCAATCGCTATGCGAGACTCTAGTAAGGGGCTCCCAAAAGTGCTCCCAAAAGTGGATTGCATGGCGAGCACGCGCACAATCACGTGCATCGTGCCGCCATGCAATCCACTTTTGGGGAAGCGCTTCAGCCCACTGGCGCGTGCACTGGTGACGGGCGTGCGGTTACGCGCACAATGACGAGCAGAGGCGCCATATGGCTTTCCTCACTCGTCATGGTGCGCGTACATCGCACACCACTCGCCAGACAGCCTGCTTTCACTTTTGCGCCTCAGTCTTGTTTTTATAGCAATAGTGTTGTTTATTTAGCCGAGCCTTAATACAAATCATAAACGATTGCATTAGGAAAAAGCCAGAAGACCTTTTGTTGAGATTGGGTGTTTGTTTTGTGCAGTAGTTTGTTCATCAGAACAAGTGTGTATTTTTTCGGTCGATTCGACTTCCTGATTCCGTTCATCAAAACAGTTCAGAATGCGGTCGGCTCCCTGGTGATAGTGCTGAATCAAGCACTGATAAAACCTACAGCTCGGGGTTTTGTATAACTTTACGTTTCAGTTTCACGAAAAGACATACAATATAAAACACGAATCATAGAAACACAAACTACATTAAAATGGCGCTATCATATCAAAATACCATACAAGTAACACAATTTTGTTCTTTACAAGTCATTTTCCCCTAATGATCTACATCAAATGACATCCTTCGTCTTAAATTTCGCCAGTTCTAAAACTCGGTGCGATCACAACGGTAACAAATCTCCAAGGACTAGCATTCTTTCTATAATTATACAAAACAAAATGAGATTAAACTAGTGAGCATGAAAATCTTATTGCAGCCCTTACCCGTGCGAGCTGGATACTAGAGTGCAGTAGCTGTATGTATATCAGCGTAATTCATTAACGGAGGACAAAAAAATGGACAATAAAATTGAATATGAAGGCCTGTTTAAAAGATGTGCAAAATACTGTTATCTTTAAATAGTGTACATGTGGTTTCAGCTGCACACAACTGTGCAAATAAACTATCAAAGTGCTTATTGGAATAATCGTGTAACTTGAGCAATTCATGTGAGCGCTCCGACCCAATATAAACATGATCAACAGACAGACGAATGACAAAGTCGATAGGCTGTTGCTCGCTTTATATAACCATACAGAGATGGAGTAAAAGTGCACGATAATCCTGATCCTAACCTCAATCAATGATGTAACCCGCTCAATAAATGTAGGACTGTAAATATAGCCTCATAATTCCTTAGTCAAAAGCAAAAAACACGAGAGATCCGGGATTGCACATGACGCAGGACTGCAAGCTTCACCCGCATTTTACAGGCAGAGCACAGGCTGCAGCAGTGCAAGTTTCTCTCACTCATAGTATAAGTGCAACCTGAGGATTAGCAGTTAAAGCATCCCTCACAGCAATGCTGCAGAAGCAGAAAACGGGGCAGGGGAGCCTATATGGATGTGTTTAAAAAAATATACAGCCACATTAACATTGTAGTGTTGTTCTTTTTATGACACGGATATGGTTTCTGTCCGACTCTCACTTATTTATCCACACAGCTCATAATAGACATATCTAGCTTTTTGGTGTGAATGCAGCAGGCTTCCGGTTTAAAGTGTACCGGCTACTACAACTATGCATTCATAACGCTGCAGACAGATTTATTTTTACCCGGAAATTGTTCGATTTTTTTGTTTAAAAAAATGAAAGCTTCATGAGGTGACTGATTCCAGGCCTTCTGTAAAATAGTTAACAGCCTTGACATCCTTGAATTCCTTTCACTAAAACAAGATGCTGGCGCCTTGTTAGGTCTCGGCTCGAGGGCTGCGCTTGCGCAGTCTCGCTCCGAGATTTAATGTTTAGGAGTGGGGCTTTAACCCGCCCCTTTTTTTTTACCTCTTCTCCATTGGCTGGCCTCTGAAATACTGGTCAGCCATTGGAGAAGAGCATTGTCTCTCCAAACAATCCCTGTCTTTTTCGGATTCGGGGGCGTGTTTTTTCGATTTTTTCTCTTCTCTGGAATGTAAACATTCCAGCCAATGGCAAGAGGAGAGAAAGAAAAACACGCCCCCGAATCCGAAAACGCCGCTACGTTTCTCCGAGGCATTTCTGCTTGACCTCGGAGAAAGGCGGTGGTGTCTCCGTATGTTCTTGCTACACAACTAACTGGATTGCTGTAGAGAACCCCCGTGAACATTAATCTAGAAAGTAAATCTTCGTTGTAACGATATACCGCTTTATGACTAAAGTACATGTTCTTCCAATATACCAATAACGGAAAACTCGAATCGACTTGAGTGATCCAGATTATTGTTTAGGTTTGATGTGGTTTTGTGGGTGTGGTCTTATTTGATTTTTTTACACACTAGATGTGCTCTTTGACATGTGTTGGAGCTTCCTTTCAGCAAATGATGGCAACAGTAAACAGTGCGTATTCAAGCCATCCAACATTTTAAATGGAAAATTCTCCTGGTGGTTCCGGATACGCATGCGCCTTGCCGTTGGCTGACGAGGGTAGAGTTTTCGGTTGATTTACACCAATCAGGGCGCCCCGTGTCTATGTGTTTCCGGTGATATGCCGGAAACGCGTAAAAGCGGTCGGGGATATTTATTGCGCTATTTTATATTCTCTGGACTCCACAGCTGTCGGGGTACAGTCGTTGACCGTCTGTGGATCCGAGATCATGGCGGAGGGAGATAACTGTAGCAGCAACCTGCTGGTAAGCAAGGAATGGGAGGGCATTCGTTCACTGATCCTATACGTAGATTGCCATAAGGGCTCAGCAACTAAGGGTGAGTAAGCTGTTTTCTGGGCTGGTACTTTAGGTACTTACCGTGCCATGATAGCGGAGACGGGGCCTTGTGATAGGAGACTAAGGACTCCTGGCCGGGGTTCTTAGAAGAAAGGGGGAATTGAGTGCTATGGACTGAGGCTGATCATCTATAAGCATACGTGTGAGGAGATTGGCAAGATGTAGTCTCCAAGGTGACTGACTCGGTGAAGTCCGTGAAGGAATCGGGGCTTTGTGGCCCTTAGAATCGGTACGGCGAACGGTATAATGGGACTGACTGCGGTTGTAATAGGCTTTCTGTGCAAAAAGGGGAACCTGCACAACGGGGCATTGGGTTAAGGAGAAGTTGAGTGATCTATGAAAAAAGTGGGTTTGGGGAGTAAATGAGACAAGGTTTTCAGGCTTTGGGCTCACTGGGGCAAATGTTTGACGCTATCGGAAGTTTTAGAGAGGATGGGGGGGTGGGCGGGATTACGGGCAGAGCTGCCAACTTTGGAAATGGGGAACCAGGTTTGAGTCTCGGCGGACGCTCAGTTTTCTGTGATTCTGGGCATATCACTTGATATCCCTGTGCCTACCAAAAATGAATGTGTCATTGTGTAATGTAGTTGGTGCTTTTATAAAGCACTCCAATACCTACGGTTCGAGTTCGCGTTATATGAAACTGCCCGAAAATAGAAGCGGATTTGAAGTCTTAGCAACATGTTACAAATGCAGATCTTTTTTTAAAAAACAAAACGTTTCTCTCTTGTTATTGAGGCCGCAGAAACAGCCAGCCTCGAGGAGCAGCTTCAAGCATGGGAAGAAGTGATCCTGGTTTCCGATAGAGTTCTTCGATGGGAAAAACCTTGGTTTCCAGCTGCTCTGATTGGCGCACTTTCTTTCATTTTCTTGTAAGTGTGTGGTTGTTTAAAATATGCATGCCCTCTTTGTGTTTACCTGTTGCACCCTTAATAGAGGAGTGGGACACACCATTGGAATATTTATGAAGTTCAATGCAAATCTGAGCTCACTTCGGTCTCTCTATCCACTACCAGACACTGCTACCCCTCATTCTCCATCTGTGACGGTTTGCCCTTTTTCTCCTCCTTCACCTTTTCACTGAGAATATCTAATGAGGAAAAATAAGCGCAGGTCCCCAGAAAACGTGTGCCGGCGGACCCCCTAGCCAGTACATCAGTTGGACATACAAGGAATAAGATTGCCCGTATAGGGAGGCATCACACACACCTATCCCCAATTGAAATAGAAGCCCACTGTGACTCCCAACAACAAAGGACACTGAATGTGTGCAGGCGTTACTCCCTTTGTGCCAGTGATGGCACGGCACTGTGAAAGAAGCTAGGTGATTTATGCAGAGGGCTGGAACCTGGTTCCGCTTGAAGGATAGCTGCCAAAACATAAATCCAGCAATTTCTACAGTTTTCTAGCATTACTCGTTTCTTTTGTGACGTCACACTGAGTTTGTATGGAAAGATTACAATTTATACAGCCATGTGGAATTATTGCAAAGTATTAATTGTCTGTGAGATGGCCCCCTATAGATCAAGTGCATCGCCAGACCCCACCACCTTGGCCCTTTGATCTTAATGTTCCCACGTCCCCAAAGCCCCTCTCGTGAGAAATTAACGTTTTTTTGGGGCCTGGGATTTGTTGCATAGGCCCCCTTCTGTGCATTTCACAAGACACAAGACTTGTTCAATTGAGCGCCTTGTTTAAAGACGGCGAATTCTGGGCATCTGCCGCACACCGCGTCCCTCAAGCCCCTCTCCCGCGTGTCCCTCTAAAGTCCAGAGCGTGCAGAGGGGGAGGGGAGGGGGAGGGGGGTTGAGGGTAATGATCACAGGGCACGGAGTTAACGACGTGGCTGTTGGTACAGGCCGCTAATTAATTTGTTACACACGTCACCCTCCTCCCCCCAGTCTGATGAACTCTCCCTCCTAATTCAGATACGCTCTGGCCCCAGAGCTGGAGCGCCAAAGTCCCACCCAACGTTTCATAGAGCATGAGCAGTGTGTGCGTGATGCATACGCGTGCGTACCGTTGTGGTGCGTGTCTGTGCATATGGAGGTTTGTGTATACACAAAAAATCTGCAAAGAGAGAATTATTGCGCGTTTTACCAAAAAAAGAGGGGCATATTATCAAGCATTCGGATGTAGTCATCGGATTCATGGCTGCTCAATCCGACGCATAAAGGCCGAGTGATTTCACAAATGCCCGCCACTGCCTGCCAGTTGTACATTTTGAACTCAGACTGCATATTGGCATCAGATGTTTGCTACCAAATCCAAACCATATGTCTTCGGACAAATACACATTCGGGTCTTGGGCAGTTCCAAAATGGGCTCTTTCTGCACATTTTTAGTTCAAGTGAGTGGCCATAATAATTTGAGAGTGATTAAGCTATTGACATTGTAAATAACAATGCAGTTTCTTTAAATGTTTTAAAAACAAAAACAAACAAAAATAATGTCATGAGCAATGGCAATAGCTCTAACTTTAACAATGCCGAGACCGTTGCATTGTAAATGGTTGTTTTTTGCTTTGCTACATATTCTGTCTTTGTCTCCTTGGGTAACAGTCGACGTACACTTTGAAGTTTATTCATTACCTGTGTTAAAGTCAACAAAAGGCTACATCCAAGACAGCCAGTCTCGGGCAGGATACCACTTTTTTTCAGCTGCCTAATTAAATGTAGTTACTTTGTTTTATCCCAGGGTTCAAACTTGCAGCGCTGCCTTGTAATAATTGAAATTGCACGCACGGCCAGTGGACTGCTTGACGCCAGAGAGGAGACGGGCCTGCTGTCATTCCTTGCCGTAGCGTCCAAGTCAAAGGTACAGAGACGTTGTCATTCCGCTACCTAGTTATTAGCCGCGCTACGGGAGACCCTCGGCAGCTAAAGCTCCCCCTAAATGAACGACAGGATGTACTGACCCACTCCTGCTCCCGAAATAGCAGTGAAAGGCAGGCATGCGCTGTAATTGACCACACCACGAATCCTAGGAACTTTCAAAGGCCTTGTGGGTGATGTCTTCACGCGCTGACCTCTGCGTGGCGTATCAAAGCGCGCTCTTGCCAGGACTGTGACAAACATCAAAAGCAAAGCCCTGCCCGTCATTATCTTCTTTGAAGGTTAGGAAGAATAAGCGCGTCACTGAAGATGTGAAAAGGAAATTTTAAGTCGCTGCCCGGTCCTTGTTCCTGCTGGCTGACTGCAGACCGGTCTCCGACAGGCATTATACCTTTGCCTGTCTTCTATTTTGCTATCACGGCTCTAGAAAACCTTTATTGTGGAAAGGGGTAAATTACAAGGCCGGGCCTCTAATGAGGTCTAGGGAAACTCTTTGACCCACGTGCTGGTCTCAAGTTGTGCTGCATTTTGAGTCCGGCTTTAGCGATTAATCATTTGGTAAATCTAGTCTCACCAGCGCTAATGATAGGGAGTGCCTTCAGCCCTTTTGTCGGCATCTTTAGTAAGTGTCAGAGCCCTCCCCTTTTGTTAATGGTGCCAGCAGGTCTAGGAAGGGGCAGTTGGAGCTAATGCGAGATCTTAAGGCTCAAATTGCATTCAGGCTTAAAGAGGGAGCAGGACATGTTCGTTCCCACCGCCAGACACACAGACAGCTTGAATGGCTGTGGGAAGAAGACGACATGACAACACCGTGAAGCCCAACAGGCCACCCGAATATCATTAGGTCTCGGCTGAGACAGCGCTTTAGCGCTGCTCTGGCGAGACTTATAGTAAGGGAGTTTTGGAAGTGCAAACAGTGGCTTTTCAGGCCTCCAAATACAGTGCATGTGCCCTGGGCGCGCGCACCATTTGGCAGCCTGAAAAGCACTTGCTTTGATGTCCTCAGTGAGCCGCCCGGCCACTGAGGACATCAAAGTGCACACCATTTGCCACCCCCTTGTTTTTTCCTTTGATCCCTATCTTTCCCTTCCTCAATCTCACCCTCTCCCTGCCTTTTACAACTGCGGCCCGCACCACTGCGCCCGCCCCCACTCCCCCCTCCCACTCCCTCCTAGTCAGCTTCAGTGCGCTCTTGTTCTCTGTCTCCCAAACATCATCCAGCAACGATGCCATGGCTGGTTTCACTTTCTTTGTTTAATCACTGTGGCCTTTTATTTACCCCTCCCACCTGCCAAACAGCATCCAGCAGCATTCACCATGGCTTTTCATTTATGTAATAGAGCGCCCGTAATGCTAGCCTCAAAAGAACACCCAGCCAACCTCCCTAACAGCATCAAGCAGGGATCGCCGTGGCTCCCCTCCCACCTCCTAAACAGCAATAAGCAGCAATCGCCGTGGCACTATTTATTTAAGCGAGGTTCCCCATTTTCCCAACCACCTCTGATTTCCTCATTCCGAACTCACTCTTCCCTCCATGAAAGAGCAGTTCTTAGGATACGGCGGAGAGCCGACGCCAGGACCTCGCACTGTGATCCCCCCCTCCCTCCCACCCGTTGCATGTGTAGGTGCGTGACCCCATTCCCCCTCTGGCTGCTTACAACAGTATGCAGTCATAAGCGGCGTGCTGCCGCTTTAAATTTGCCCTGCACCTACCTTACTGACTTGCTGCTGCACTTTCAGTCAGTCCCTCAAAGGATCATTCTCCCGTCTGTGTTTTCTCCAAGTGGCAGTAATGGATGCAGACTTTTGAGAAGTAGGCAGGCCGGCAGCACCTTGGGATGGCTGCTCAAGGTCATCAGCACTGTTTGTGTGGAAAAGTTGACCTGCTCCGCACGTTTACCGAGGAGACCGCAGCATCATTGACAGTCACCCGTTTTAAAGTTAACAGGCTGTGTCTACTTGGACGCTAGCATGTTCCCAGTGTTAGTGGGGAGCTGAATTACTGTTCGATTTGTTGTGGTTTTTTAAAGCTGTGAATGTACAGAAAACTGCATGAATTGATTTAAATTCTCAGTGGACTTAAGTTAAACTGAAGTGAACTCCGCACCAACGAGTGATTTGTGAAAGGAGTGATTTGTGAAAGAAGTGATTTGTGAAAGGCTGTCCTATTTATGTGTAAGGTATTTTTCTAAACGTTAAGATTTTAGAGATTTGCAATTAACACTGTCTACAAGAGAGTGGGTATAAAATACTATCTATAGACTTCCACAGAAGAAGGTTGGCAATTTACAGAGGGGGGTCATCAAGTAAACAGTGCATAGTTTGTTACAAAAAAAAAAAAAACACAAGTGCAGAGGACCAAAATGTTTCTTAGAAGTCTGCTACTGGCGCTCTTGAATGCAGTTTACCCATGGCTTTGTGTGGCACGATGTGGTGTGCATGTTGATGTACTCTCTGGTTTTATATTATGTGGTGTAATGTTAGGTAGTGCAGTATAGTATGATGTGGAGTTCTGTATAATGAAGTGTGATTTGGGGTAGTTTTATATGGTGCGTTTTTGTGTTATGTTGTATGGTATTAGGTGGTATATGCCGTAGATTGCGGTTTTGGATATTGTAGTATGGCCTGCTGTAGAATTGTATGTTGTATGGGTGGCGTTATATGATGAGCTTTTGTAAAGTGACAGTGTTGCATAGTCTGGTATGGTGTGATGAAGTATTGTATGGTGTTGTATGGCATAAATATGGTACTGTACCTGTAATTTGGCTTACCACTACTTTGTTCAGTCGCAGTGCCACTCAATTCCACACAAATGCACACAGCATAATTCCACTACACAACACATTTAAACACCTCATAATTCCTCACCACAGAATTCAACTCCACATCACTCCACTACATGCCATATAATCACAACACAACAAATTCAACTTCACAAATTTCCACTCTACTCCATGCCACATAATTCCACTTCACTTAATGCCACTACATGCAACATAATTTCATTACACTCCACACAACACAATTAATCTCCAGATAATTCCACTACACATAATTACATTACAACCTATATAATTACACTTCAAAACACATAATTACACTTAACAAAATGTAACTCCGCAACATGCCCCATATTTACACTCCATATAATTCCGCACCATGCCACACCACACAATTCAGTGCCTCACAATTCAATACCACACAACATAATTACACTCCGCTCAATAGCACATTATCACACTTCACTTGAATCTACTCCATGCCGCGTAGAAGCACTCCACATAAATACACTCCAGACCATGCCACATAATTCTACTCAACATAATTCCACTCCGCGCCACACAAGTCCATGCAACACAATTCAACTCCACACAATTCCATTCCACAGTACATAATTCCACTACAAAACACAAATGCACTTCACACCACAAAAATCCACATCATGCCATATAATTCAACACCACGCCACATACTTCCATGCAAAACATGCCACTCCACGACACATAACACCACTACACATAAGTCCCCTACACTTAATACCACATAATTACTATCCACATAATTCCATTGCACAAGCACGCACTGAACCAACATTTCTCATATTGGTTCACTTCAGGTCTTTCAGCACAGTTTCTTTACCATAACTTTTCAAAAAATCCAAACCGCAAACACACACTCGCCTCTATTTCTTTCGCTGTCTTGTGCGTACACAAATGCAGCCTCTTTATGCGTCTATAATCTTCTCTCCCCTTCATTCCCTTTCTCACACACTCCTACTATTCTATCTAGACTTCATTCACCACTTCATACACAAACTACCTATTCCTCTCAATCTTACTTTCCGTCTGTTTTATACAACCAGCACCCTTTTCTTTTCACCATACCACATAATTCCACTACACAAATACACTACACAATTCCTCCCCACACAATTTCACAACTAACAATTCCAATTCAAACCACATAATTCCACTGAAACCAACATTCATCCTCTCCACTCCAAACAAAAAACATAAGTAAAAACCAATATATTTTACAAAACCAATAGCTCAAACTCTCGCAAATGCGAGACCTATTGCATTGCAAATGCTTGTTTTTCGTTAAGTCAACTGATCGCTACTCCGCTCGCTCGGTTCAAGAAATGCTTAACAGGTGAAACAGTGCTGGCGTGAACGCAAAAACATTGCATTTGTCACAGTTTTGTCGTGAAAACATCTCTACAACATTATTCAACAAAATAAAAGGTTATAAAAAGTATATGTTCTAAGATGGCACAGGTCCCTTGGCATTATAAACAGTGGACTGACAAAAAAAGTCACCAAAGAAACGCAGTGGGTAATACATGGTACTGTTGATAATTTTTTTTATATTATTGTATGGTATGATATAACATCTGTATTTGTAAAGCCCACCTTCAACCAAGGGTATCTTGCGCTGAATAACAGAAGTTTGTTACCCAACTCAATGGTACTCCTTGTATTGACCTCAGAAGGATGAAAGGCTGAGTGGACGCGCAGGGATTTGAACCAGTAACCATGAGGTGGAACACAGGCCCCCTACAGTGGCCAAATTAGTCCACTAAGCCACAAGAGCCAGTATATCACTTTAGGGCATGTCATTTTATGGCATGGTACTGTATGATGTTGTATGCTGCAGTCCTTTACATAGTGCCCACCTGCCATCAGAATGGTCTGGCAGTGCTGGGTCCTATCTGGGACTTATGTATACACATGGTTCTGTTGTCTGCTTACAGACAGGAGTTTGAGCTGACCAATGCTGATGTATTTTGATTGTGTTCTGCCATGCATAAAGTTGTGTTTTGTCTTTTGCACAGTTCCTTAAATGGAAATGAAGGGCAGGTAGTATCTATTGGCGCCTGAGAAGTGCCTGTACTCTCCTAATAAATGTATTGCAGCAGGGATGAGAAGTGCAGCTACTCTCCCTTTCAAATTGAAGAAGTGTAGGTACTCAGTGCATCCCCCATTAAAGAACTGCTGTGGTGGTGTGATGGTTAAGCATTTAGTTCAAATGTAGGTGGACCAGAAGTGGGTACGTCAGGTGCTTGTGTAGCAATGCAAAGGTCATTAAGTGAGACTGTAGGATTTAATTGTGGGAGATATTTTGTCAGAGAGCTTTACTACTTACTAGTCTGTTTGCTTTTCTGTCCTCTGAGAGCAATGCATACATTGTGTTACTTGGATGGAATGGCTTTCATTTTATTAAAAGCACTGATTAAAATGGATTTGTAGGTTACCTTACCTTCTATTTGAGATAAGAGCAGATCAGTTTTTGCTGAGCGGCATGATAAGGTCTCGACATAGCTGGCAACTGCTCAGGAAATATTCTGCTGATACTTCCATCATAGGTGGAGGGAAAACAGTAACCACAAACATTCAAGGGGGAGATTGGGATGTGATTGCTCACCACCATGATGAAACAAGCATTGGCACAGCCAATAGGTCTCGCTTTGGGACCTTAAGTGTTTAGCCATGCAACTGTTGATGTTGTAGCACCAAGGATATTGTGCTGCATAGCTAAATACTTATAAGGTCCCAAAAGCGAGACCTATTGGCTATGCCAATGCTTGTTTAAACTGTTTTTAAATGATTTTTTAACGTTTTTAGAAACATTTTAAATGACTCATTGATAATCTTATGCACGGACACCGTTAAAAATGTTTATCTCAATTGTGTATTATTATTGTTGAGTAATAGGAGGAGTGGGTGTTATATTTCATATCGGTACTCTAATATAGGTCCAGGGAACATCGTACACTTTCCCTACATCTGCTCCCCTTCATTTCATATGAACGAGCCTTATAAGGACATAACACCTAATAAGGACAGAATGCCTTATAGGGACAGAACGCCTTATAAGGACTGACGCCTTTTATGGACTAAACCCTTCAACTAGTTCCATGCAGAGGGAGGGTTTTTCACAATCGATATTGCTAAAACGTCATCCTTAGCTCATTTGAAAAATTTATGAGAACACTACCCGGGGGGTATACTTCACCTCTATCTACGCACAAGGTTTATTCCCCAACGTCATCCTCATACTGAACAATGGCTAACACACTCACAAGGACTGTATAAATACAGCACCTCTTGCTATCAGTAGGCAGGAGGGAACTAAGACTTCAAGGCCGACACACTGACCAGAGATGCTGAGACTCCTGCATGCAGTCACTCCAGCTGACAGTGGTCTGAACATCCCTTGCGGGGTGTCCAACTCGAGACCAAGACGAGGTCTCACACTCTCATTATTCAGGTAATGGGGTTCGACTAAATCCTAGCGGGATTCTTGGCTCTTAGGCTTATTAGCTCTTTCACACCTACTCACATGCTAGGTAAACTTAGGTACATCTAGACAGGCATCATAGGAGTATGCGCTTTTTTTTATAAATGCATTTTATATTCATGTATATGTTCATGACTATTGCAAAATGGTAGAACTGTACTATTCCTTTTTATTCAATGTACTGCTGATCCTATATCTCTGCTACTGTATTACAGTTGTAGCAGCGCATATATTTTAACCTAGAAGAACATCAGTACAATATATTCTTATTGTAAACACACTTGACTGTTTCTACTGTGTATCTGTCTGAGACAAAATGAGCAAGCACAAGTGACTGGATGAAAAGTAGTATATTGTTTCCATGAGTCTGAGGAATCAGGGTTTGTTGTGTTCTGAGGTTGCCAAATAAAAGGAGATTCTAGTGGCACTGTGAGCGAGCTAATACAAAACTAGGCTAACATACGCGGTGGGGGTGCACAGAGTCAGTCTACCACTCAACCCAGAGTGTATGTTGTCCAAAAGCGCAGGTCCTGCAGGGGTACTATAGGTACTACACTACAGTATTTGTATCCAACAAACAAAACTGTATCCTGCATGAAAGTCAAAGGTATTACCCTAAATGTAACAACAGCATCAAAACCAATGTTGGCAGACTAAAGGATCTGGTGAATTAATATGCTGCTCAAACGTATTGTGAAAAAAACACCATGGTAGCAGGTTAAAAAAAGCAGTGAGAAATTACAACTAGGATGTTGTAAAAAACCTTACTAGTGTTGTAAAAGGCTACAAAATGGGTATTGAACGTATACAGAAAATAATGGCTGTAAGGCTGAATTATTCTCGGTCACTGGTAATTACTTGGGGCCGCATCCCAGTCCATCATAATTTTACACACCCTACCACCTCAGTTTGAACCCAGCTATATGCAAATGAGTCTTGACCCTGCTCCTATGGGAATAGTCCCGCCCCCACTGCCAAGCAAGGTCCTCCTTGAACACAAGCAACACAGGACTAATTCCATCCTTGTTATGGGCTCATCAGCTGAATATAGCTTATTTTCAGTGACAGTGTGCTAGGACCCCACGTCTGGGCATACCCGTCCCACTTTGGTTGACATACTAATATGTATGCAAGAACTGTTGGGTGGAACACTTGAAGCGGTTGAGATTTATTCAAGCAATCCATTAATCACTTTTTGTACACCTTTTTGGGTACCAAAAGGCAAAAATGCACCTACCCGGTCATGGGCACCAGACTGCGCACCCAATGTTATGCGCTTGTGCTGGACTTTCAAATGCTGTAAAAGCTATTTTATTTGAAAAAGGCTTCAAGAAATACCCTTAGGGCCCGATTATGAGTTTGGCGGTGCAGCGCGGGGTCCGCCCTGCCTCTGCACCATCAAAACCATGGTAAGGCCGCCTGCCAGATTACAAGTATTACTCGTGTCTGGCAGGCTTTTTTTAGCGTTCCCACAGCGGTGCCATGAAAAACAGGCCCACAATGGGAAAGCCAAAAACAGTTCCTGCACAGAACGGACTGAAAAGTGCATGCCGTGCAGGAACTGGTATACATGCACACAGGGGGGGGGGGGGGCATTTTGTGCCCCCCTGTGTGCATCTGCAGGCGGAGGAGGCACAGGGGGCCCTGTAGTGCCCCCTTTATTTCTGCTCTAACAGGGTTTACCTGGAGTAAGAACTTTCATGTAAACCCTGACAGAGAGGCAACTCGTAGTATGCTTGTTGGGATCAGCGGTCCCGCCAAACAAATAGATGCCTCCTGACTGCTGCAACACCATCTGGTGGCTGTGGCGGTCCAACTGCGTGACTCCTAATCAGGCTGTCAGAAGACCGCCACCGCCACAAGTCTGGCGATCCGTGGACTGCCGGACTCGTTACCGGGCCCTCAGTGTTTAACTCAAACACAGGCAAACACTGTACGGCTTTATTCATGCTGGCAAATACTTTATACAGCGCTATCCCGAAAGTTTGCACACATAAAATACCTATTAGCCTCAACAATGACAACTCGCTACCCCAAGTCGTATGAACATGGTAATGTTAAATGGCCTTATGGGTGAAGAAGAGAGTAACTCAGACAAAGAAAGACTTAATTTGTTGATGTTATCGAGAAACCCCAAGGATATTTACTGGTAGATTTAAAAACAGACACTCTAGAAGACTATAGATTCCTTTCAGGTACTTCCTTCCTGTTCCTTACAGACTCGAAAACAAGCTCCAAACCTATAAAAAACTATCACTAAAGAGTCCAATTAGCATTTGTAGTCTAGACCTTATAATACAAATGTAACCACTGTATCAACTCCCAAATCTAACCCTCCTGAAAATGCTAGTCGCTTCTAGCCTACAGCAAAGGAGGGCCATCCTGTGCATGGCTTCCGATGATTGAGGCCGCAACCTTAGATATTGCTGTGAACACCCTAAAAGGTAATCATTTGTTTCAAGGTCTGAAGAAAAGTCATTTAAATGTGCCTCCTTTCTAAAAAGAAAATGGTGAAGAGCAGTTTGGAGTATTTTTAGGTTCCTGAAGAAGGCGCTCACACGCCGAAACGCGCATAGACAAAAAAAAAACCTTGTCCACCATCTAGCCACTATGCCTTAACATGAGACAGTCTATATTTATATTTAATTGTTTTGTATGTCTGAAGTATTTGTATTGAAGTGTTCTATGTGTATGTATAAATGTATTTTATGTCTTTGATATGTTGTCAAATACAGTATGTCTTATTAGTTTGAAAAAATTGTTTTTATTATGAATTTATATTAAACAAAATTACATTAACATAAATGTTCAGTACACTGAGTCTATATGTATATCAATGAGTCCAACATGAGTCATTGTATGATCAGTTTTTTTGTTCCCACTTGTATCTTCCCTGCCCTAGGACTGAGTGTGCTTTGCAGGGGGTCCCTTTGTTTCTCAATCCAGTCCAGGCAGGACCTGGCCTGGCAGTTCGGGCTGGACTGTTCCCATGGGGAGCAGGGTCAAGACTGATTTGCATATGGCTTGGTCTAAACTGAACGGCAAAGGGAGCAAAGAAATGATGGATTTAGGCCCAGATCTCTGTACTGGGGTGAATGTTTGACATTGTTCAGCATTCTATTCATCACTTGTTCTTTTTACATTGATCCATAAATGGCAGAGACACAAGCTCCTCTTAAAACATCTTATTTACAGGCAGTGGATTGCGTAAAATTTGAATGAAGATTTGTAAACCAAATTTTATTTTACAGGTACAGTGTTACACATACATTCAGCTTACATGTTTTGTAGCATAAGTTTCCGTTTGCATATTTCAAAACAAAATGCAAATTTTATGACATCATTGCGTCCAGATCTCATCTCTGGTGGGAGTCCGAATTCAAACCGGAAAGAGAGCAGAAGTCGCTGAAGTTAGAGCCGTCATTATACTGTGAGGGAGGCAGCGGGCAGATATTTTGTGCCAAAGAGCACCTAACGCAGAGGGTTGCCACCAGAAGAAACACACCCTCACGTCAGGGGTCTGTTTGTATCTCACAGACGCGTCAGATGGAACCGCTCCCCTCAATCTGCGGGTCTTGCTTTTCACTAGCAGAGAGGCTCCTGCCTGACAGCAGTGCTGTCCGACCCTCTGCCCTACCCGCGCTCTCGTTTGCACACCCATGCAGCCACTAAACCCTAGTTTAGCATCCGCCGACTGACACTCATCTAAGCCTCGACACCGCCCGCTGCAACACCAACATGGTTTGCTTTTCTTATCCTTCAAAAATACAAATCTCATGGAATGTATCCACTGTGTAAAACAAATATAAACAGCAAGTTTCAGAGGTGCCATGAAGCAGCAACGCCACGTGCCCAGCAACGCCAGCCCTTGCCTTGTACTTTTTAATGTGCTACGTCACTCATCCTATCAGAGTTAAGCGCCTCGTGTATCCCATTGGCTCATGAGGTGATCATGCTGATAAAAACACCTCACCGAAAAAAAAGTCCACAAAATGATCGAAAAGTGGTGGCGCTTCTTGTATTTGCCCTTGACGTGCAGTGGCCACGCAGTGCTGACCAGTCACGCGCCACTTCATTTGAGACCCCGCCAGATATTAGACGCCTTGTAAAACTAAGCTGCAGAGATACCCAGCTGAACATAATGTTCAACAAATATAACTTTGTCAAAATAAAAACGATGTATTAATAAAATAAACAGCTGGTGTTGACAGTCCTGCTTCTCTAGCCTGAATTAGTAGGTGTTTGCAGCCGTCCTGACTCGTGCAGATCCGGTTGCTCCCCTCTGTTCTCCTGCTGGGTATCGTAGCGCTTCTCCCACGCTGCTTGTAATATCTGCATTCTTCAACTGGACTACCATAGCGCCGCACTGTGCATTTGACTCGCTCTGTCCTCAGCGCTGCTTTGCTGCTTTGTGATTGCTGCTCTGTGTTTGCTCTGTGCCCAATTTCATAGCGCCGCCTGTCACTCTTAATGTGCTGTGCTCATAGCGCTACTCTATGTCAGCCATTTCTTCTATAAAATATATATTTTGATCATTGCGCCCCACTGCTCGCCCCAACCTCTCCCGGCGTTAAGTGTTTGTTGTTGTTGCAGCCATTTGCTTCCTGTGACGTCCTAGCCCGTCCCTCCAATCACGCTCCCGCCTCCCAGCTGAGCCTGCCTCCCACAGATAGATTAGACCGACCCCTCCCCCCCGAGAGCTGTGACCGTCCTGACTCGTGCAGATCCGGTTGCTCCCCTCTGTTCTCCTGCTGGGTATCGTAGCGCTTCTCCCACGCTGCTTGTAATATCTGCATTCTTCAACTGGACTACCATAGCGCCGCATTGTGCATTTGACTCGCTCTGTCCTCAGCGCTGCTTTGCTGCTTTGTGATTGCTGCTCTGTGTTTGCTCTGTGCCCAATTTCATAGCGCCGCCTGTCACTCTTAATGTGCTGTGCTCATAGCGCTACTCTAAGTCAGCCATTTCTTCTATAAAATATATATTTTGATCATTGCGCCCCACTGCTCGCCCCAACCTCTCCCGGCGTTAAGTGTTTGTTGTTGTTGCAGCCATTTGCTTCCTGTGACGTCCTAGCCCGTCCCTCCAATCACGCTCCCGCCTCCCAGCTGAGCCTGCCTCGCCCCTCCCCTTCAACTTTCCACTTATGACAGTGGCTTTTGCGCGCAGCGATCGCGCCCCAGTCGCGCCGAAGGTGCGCCAAAGGTAAGCCCGTCTACGCCCGTCCGCGCCATGACCGCGCCCAGCGCCATACCCCCTGGTCCTCGTAATGCCCACCCCTCCCGCATTACTTACGATGCCACCACCCTCCTAGCCCTTAACCCCGGCCGTTCCCCCAACTGCGTCCAAGCGGCTCCTGGACACACCCATGGACCCTTTTCCTGCTACTCCTGCAAGTTCGACGGCACCAAGAACAACTCCTCATCTACGAACACACAACAGATATTCGATCCCAACCACCTACAATGCATCCTGCTCAACACCCGCTCGGTCCACAGGCACGCCATTGACCTCTGGAATCTACTCGACACCATCTCTCCGGACGTCGCCTTCCTAACAGAAACATGGATGAATGCCTCTTCAGCCCCAGACATCACCATTGCCATCCCGGAAGGCTATAAGATCATTCGCAAGGACCGTACCGGCCACACAGGAGGAGGCATCGCTATCGTCCATAAGAAATCCATCCGCATCTCAACCAGCTCAGACGTCAATCTCGCCAACTCTGAACACCTTCACTTCCAGATCCACATCGACCCCAAGACCACACTCAGAGGCACCCTCCTTTACAGGCCACCAGGACACCGCGCACAATTTAGTGAAGACATCACGGACTTCATCACTCCACACGCGCTCCCCTCCGAGGACTACATCCTTTTGGGAGACCTCAACTTTCACCTTGAAAAGAACAACGACCGCAACACCACCACCCTTTTGGACAACCTCGCAAACCTCGGACTTAAACAACTTGTCACTACCCCCACCCACATCGCAGGTCACACACTCGACCCTATCTTCACCTCCAGCAAGCATGTTTCCTTCAGCCACACCACAGCTCTCCTTTGGACTGACCACAGCTGCGTTCACTTCACCTACAACAAGCCCACATCCAACAACCACCCCCAACCCACTCTGCAAAGAAACTGGAACAAAATCACCATCGACCAGATCTCCTCATCGCTTCTTCAAAGGCCCCCCGCCCACTCCTCAAACCCAGACCAAGCAGCCACCAACCTCACCCAATGGTTATCCAACAGCGCCGACATCCTAGCACCACTGAAAAAACGACAAATCCAACTAGGCAGCAAGAAGGCCTCCTGGTTCAACGATGATCTTAAGAAATCCAAGAAACTCTGTCGCTCCCTCGAGAAGGCCTGGAAAAAAGACCCAACCACCAGCACCAAGGACGCCTTCAAAAACGCCACCCGCATACACCAACTAATCCGAAATGCCAAGAAAGCAGCCCTCAAGGACCGTCTAGATAACAACGCCCACAACAGCAAGGAATTATTCAACATAGTCAAGGAATTTACCAACCCCTCAGCCAACTCCAACGACATCACCCCCTCTCAAGCCCTCTGCGACTCCCTAGCCTCATTCTTCCACAACAAAATTGTAGACATCCACAACAGCTTCGACAACCAACCCGAAGACCAACCCACCCAATCCCCTGCAGGACCCCCACCCCCCCTGAACATCCTCAATGACTGGAAGCTAATCTCCACTGAGGACACCATCCGTCTGATGAACTCTATCCACTCAGGATCCCCCACAGACCCTTGCCCTCACCACATCTTTAACAAAGCAGACTCCATTATTGCACCGCACCTCCGAGACGTCATCAACTGCTCCCTCAACTCCGCAACCTTCCCGGAAAGCTGGAAACATGCCGAACTCAGCGCCCTCCTGAAGAAACCCACAGCTGACCCCACCGAACTCAAAAACTATCGCCCTATCTCACTCCTTCCATTCCCGGCCAAAGTCATCGAGAAAGCTGTCAACAACCAGCTCGCCGCATTCCTCGAAACCACCAAATCCCTCGACTCCTCACAGTCCGGCTTCCGAGCCAAGCACAGCACCGAAACCACCCTCATCGCAGCAACAGACGACATTCGAACTCTACTGGACAATGGAGACACAGTCGCCCTCATCCTCCTTGACCTCTCCGCAGCCTTCGACACAGTCTGCCATAGCACCCTTCTACAGCGCCTCAAAAACATCGGAATCCAAGGAAAAGCACTGGAATGGATCACCTCATTCCTCTCCGGAAGAAACCAGAGAGTCCGCCTTCCACCATTCAAGTCAGAGGCCACTGAAGTCATCTGCGGCGTACCTCAAGGGTCCTCACTCAGTCCCACCCTCTTCAACGTTTACATGAGCCCCCTCGCAGCTATCGCACGCCAACATAACCTCAACATCATCTCCTACGCCGACGACACTCAACTGATCCTATCACTCACCAGAGACCCTAACACGGCCAAAACCAACCTACACGAAGGAATGAAAGAAGTAGCCGAATGGATGAAGCACAGCCGTCTGAAACTGAACTCAGACAAAACAGAAGTCCTCATCTTAGGTAACTCCCCCTCCGCCTGGGACGACTCTTGGTGGCCAGAGGCCCTTGGAAAAGCACCCATCCCGACGGACCACGCACGGAACCTGGGCGTCATCCTGGATTCCTCACTCTCGATGAATAGACAAGTCAACGCCGTTTCTTCATCTTGCTTCAACATTCTTCGCATGCTCAAAAAAACATTTCGCTGGATCCCTATCGAAACTAGAAAAACAGTCACCCACGCTCTGGTCACGAGCCGACTGGACTACGGAAACACCCTCTACGCCGGCACCACCGCAAAACTCCAGAAAAAACTACAACGCATCCAGAACGCCTCAGCCAGGCTCATATTAGACATCCCGCGTAAAGAACACATCTCTGATCACCTGAAAACCCTCCACTGGCTCCCCGTCAATAAGAGGATCACTTTCCGGCTCCTAACCCACGCACACAAAGCACTCTAAGAAATCGGACCCGAATGCCTCAACACACGACTATCCTTCTACACCCCCTCCCGCCAGCTACGATCCTCCAACCAAGCCCTTGCCACTGTACCTCGCATCAACAAAACCACCATGGGAGGTAGATCCTTCTCCTACCTAGCAGCTAAAATTTGGAACTCACTTCCCACTCACCTTCGCCTTACTCAGAACCACCTAGCATTCAGAAAGCAACTCAAAACGTGGATATTCGACAAGTAACTCCCCACCCTTCTACAAGCGCCTTGAGACCCTCTGGGTATGTAGCGCGCTATATAAATCTTTTGACTTGACTTGACTACAGACCTGAAGCGGAGGGTGAGAGAAGGGCGAACCTTTCAATACTGGGGCCATCTGCACAGGGCTCTCCGATTGGAGGAGTCAGAGTAGCCATAACATTCACATAAGCATCAGCAATAACATCCCTACAATTAGAAACAGCAGCACAGATTACGGAAAATACCTATAATTTTTAATGTCATAAAGATTAAAGTTGGCAGTGAAGGTGGAGCTTTTTCCCCGCCAGTCGCCTCTGCCTTTCACCTTTGACCTCCCGCTTGCTTCCTTTCACCTCGGGTTCGTCGTGCTGCCGGTGCTGCGCTGCCGCCGCTCAAACATCTGGAGCTGCTCGTAGGTGAGTGAGTCTCTGCACTGTCCCACTCCAAATGACCCACTCGCCTCCCTGCCCGTTTTTCGACCTTCGCCAAACATACACTCAGGGCACATAGGCACATAACACTCGTACACACAGTCAAACTCCCCAGAAGCTCACACACTCAGGGAAAGCAGACATTCTTTCACACATAATAATGAACACACTAAAACACACGCATGCACAGTGACCCGACATACACACAGCTCGCGCCGTAGCCTGTAATTATTTGCGGACTTGTCTCGTGCATTGCCCCCTCTCGAGCACGCGCGTCCTGGTTTCTAAGAGTGACGCAGCGCTCACAATGAGGAGTAGGAGCCGTTTCAATGGTGCTGCTCTGTTCTGCCACCAGAGACTCACAAAGCGTGTCCATGTGCTGCCCACTCGCAATACATCCCACCGATCGCATCATCGCTCCAAGAGTCATGTCCTTAACGTTTCGCTTAATCCGAAATTTCCATAAGTGTTTGATTTTCCTAAAATGTTACTTTTTTCAGCCAGCATATTACTCTCGTCTCCCCTCCCTCATTACCCATTTCCCATTTTCTGGTTCCCCAGCACCACAAGATAAAACCACTAGGAATAGCGCTATGCAAATATCATACTTTACTGCATTCCCGAAAAAGATTTTTAACGCCAAAAGCTCCAACTTCCACAAATTCGATTGCAAATGGTGTATCCTTCCTAGAATCCTGCTGAATTGCCATCTACATATAAACTCGGTATCAAGCTCTGCAGTTCTAAAAAAATGCCTTTCTAATGACGTGGACTAAAAATAGCAGAATATCTGGATATGTGTGACTGCTGACTAGAGACTTGTTGATTCATCGATCACGCTTGCAATAACAGGGAATACCCGTTAAGAAATCACAAGTGGAGTAGACTTTCTGGTTAGACCCAATTGTAAGCTCAGCCTTCTTTCCAGTAAATGTGTTCCACATTCATGGAATCTGGAGTTCAGTGGATCAACCTCCCAATGCTTTTTTATGTCCACCGGCCAAGCCAACTTCACTGTAGAATTAAGATTGCCGCAGAACATGTCCTTCGAAGAGTGGAAAGCCAAGATGATACGAAATGGCTAGTCCCATATTTTCTCTATTCTTCGGGGAGTCCTAAACTCACAGGTCCTTTAGAGACTCAGCCAATACCAAATGTTACATTTCTCTGGCCACCCTATGCCTTTGACTGAAGCTATTTTCTTTGCACCGTTATCTTTCCATTTTAAAACATTTTCAACCCTGAAGAACATGTACAGATCACACGGTACTTGTTGTAACTCTTGTTGTAAAATATACCTTTAGCGTCTTCACAGTACTAATCTTTTAAATAGTAAATATAATTGCCTGATTTAAGTTCAGGTTGAGTCTCTATAAATATTTCTTTGCTATAGAATTACTGGGAAGTAGTAGGAAGTTAGATGTAAACCCAGATCCATAACCGTTAACCCTTATGTGAACTGGGAGCCTCCTTTTTCCACAGGTGCAAGGGGGTGATTGTCCCCTGCTGAAATTTTGTACATCTGTCCATGGATTATGGATCTGTTTCCTGGAGAGGAAGTTGTCAAGTTAGTTTTTAAAATCTTAAAAAGACAAACATTCCCCATGATAGTAGTTGAAATGGATCCCACTGAAGAGGATGGAGTAGTTTCTTTTCTGTAACTCCAGTTCTGTAGTAGGGGTATCTCTGTTATAGTCATAATCTAGTGAATAGTCCCGCCCATGTGCGCGGACCCCGGAGCAATAAAAAATAATCTCTAAAAGGTGACAAATCATGCAGACCTGCATACACCTTTAAGAGAGAATTTAATTTAAAGACAGATAATGCAGCCTATACCCACAGGCTACACTGTCCAGTACTTCAACTAGAATTCCACCAAAATCCACAAACAGCACTGCCTGTCCAGTTTTTCTCCCCATAGGAAAAAACCCTGCCTCTACCAGCAAAAGCCACTGGAATGATAGAGAGGAAGGAGTGGACAGACAAGCCCCATAGGCTGCCATTATGTGGCTTGGAACAGGATACTGTGCCTTTAAGAAAACTTTCCAGTTTTCCAGAACTTTCCCCAGTATCCCAGAATGCCCAGCAGGTCCCATTTACTTTCAGTTCTTTTTGAAGGCGTAGCACGCCAGACCTGTAGCATTCTCCATATGAATAAGTATCTCTCCACCGGGGAGGAGGGCGGGCGCTTATGACTATAACAGAGATACCCCTACTACAGAACTGGAGTTACAGAAAAGAAACTACTCCTTCTGTAGTAGGGGATCTCTGTGTATAGTCATAATCTAGTGAATAGAATGGCAAGCCCATCCCCACACCACAAAAGCGGTGGAGAACACATAAGACACAACCACTACTGTGCGAACAAATTTCGCAGCGAAGCCTGCCCAACCTGAGCATCTGCCCTGGCATCCGAGTCCAGACAGTAATGCGCAGCAAAGGTATGGACCGACTTCCAAGTGGCCGCCTTACAGATTTCCGCAATCGGAACATTACGCAGCAAAGCCGTCGTGGCAGCTTTGCCCCTGGTGGAATGAGCCTTAGGTTTACCCCCTAAGGTCTTATTAGCCTTTTGATAACACAACTGTATGCAGGACACAATCCACCGAGAGATGGACTGCTTAGAGGTCGCAAGACCAGTCCTGACTGAGCCATAATTAACCAACAATTGGTCAGACCTACGAATATCCTTGGTCTTATCCAGATAAAATTTCAACACCCTACGGACATCCAGGGAATGGAGAGCCCTTTCCGCTGGTGAAGAGGGATTCTGAAAGAACGTAGGTAAAGTTATGGTCTGATTGACATGAAAGTCAGAGATAACCTTAGGAAGGAACTTAGGGTGAGTACGCATCACAACCTTAGCAGCATGAAACACAGTATAAGGTTCTTGACAACATAATGCCTGAAGTTCACTCACCCTGCGGGCCGATGTAATGGCCACTAGGAACGCCGCCTTCCAGGATAGGTGCTGCAATGAAGCCTTGTGAATAGGTTCAAAAGGCTCTCTCATCAGTCTGGACAGCACCACATTCAAGTCCCAAAAAGGCGAGGGAAGTCTGACAGGAGGGAACACCTTCTTCAAGCCTTCCAAAAAATCCTTGACCACAGGAATCTGAAAGAAGGACGTCTGTGAAGGGCACTTCCTGTAAGCAGTCAAAGCAGCCAGATGAACCTTAATGGAATGGAAATTAAGGCCAGACTGCGCCAGATGCAAAAGGTATGGAAGGATGACATCTTCCTTACATGTTGTCGGATCAAAGTTCTTGGACTTACACCAGATACAGAACCTCTTCCACTTGTAAGCATAGGATGTCCTAGTGGAAGGTCGCTTAGACTCCTTCAGAATGTCCATACAATCGTCTGGTAGATTCAGATGACCGTATTGCACTATTTCAGGAGCCATGCCGCCAAACTCAAAGACGAGAGGTTGGGGTGCACCATCCGCCCCCCGAACTTCGTGAGAAGGTCCGGCCTGCACGGCAACCGCATGTGAGGAAGGAGAGACCGGTGAAGAAGGTCCGTGAACCACCACTGCCTGGGCCACTCCGGGGCGATCAGGATCATCCGCGCCCTGGACTGGGACAGCTTGATGAGCACCGCCGGAATCAGGGGAATGGGTGGAAAAGCGTACAGAAAGCTGTTCGACCAATCGATCCATAGCGCATTCCCCAGCGTCCCCCGCTGGTAGTACCTGGATGCGAAGTCTCGGCATTTGCTGTTTTCGGCGGTGGCGAACAGATCTACGTCTGGAGTCCCCCACCTTGCGAAGACTTCTCCTAGTACTTCGTCGTTTATGACCCATTCGTGGTTTTCCTGAATCAGCCTGCTCAAGGCGTCTGCCTGAGCATTCTGCACCCCTGGCAGATGTGTGGCCGTGATCGTCAATCCTCGGGCCAGCAGCCAGCGCCAGATCGCCTGCGCCTCCTGCGACAGAGTGCGCGATCTCGACCCCCCCTGCTTGTTGAGGTAATACATCGTGGTTGTATTGTCCGTCTGTATCAGCAGCGAGTTGGTCTGGAAGGACGGAAGGAAAGCCTTCAGTGCCAGGAAGACAGCTCTGAGTTCCAGGAAATTGATGTGGTACGTCGATTCCAAAGGAGACCACTTCCCCTGAATCTGCAGGTCCCCGGAATGCGCACCCCAGCCCTGGAGAGAAGCATCCGTCACCACATTCGTCGTGGGAATGTCCTTGTGGAAGGGAACCCCCTTGAGGAGGTTTTCCGCCGAACACCACCACTTCAGAGACTGACGAGCATGTAGAGACAGTCGGATCTTGTCGTCCCAAGAGCCTGTCTTCTGATCCCACTGATCCTCCAAGCACTCCTGCAGTGGTCGCATCTGTAGACGTGCGTGCGGAGTGAGGAAGATACAGGAGGCCATCGATCCCAGCAGAGACGACACCTTCCTCACAGTCGTCGATGGAGCAGTCCTGAGGTCCTGAGCCTTCCGAAGGAGTGATAACCGTCTCTCCTCCGAAGGAGACACGCTTGCTGACCGCGTATCTATGGAGGCCCCCAGGTACTGTATGCACTGTACCGGAGATGGGACCGATTTGGACATGTTGACGTGTAACCCCAGCTTGTTCAAGAGCTCGCACGTCCAACGGAAGTGTTCTTGCGCTTCCTCGAAGGATGACGCCTTGATCAGCCAATCGTCCAGATACGGGTAGACAAACACCTTGTTCCTCCGCAGGTGTGCCGCCACCACCGCCATGCACTTCGAAAAAGTCCTGGGAGCAGACTTTAGCCCGAATGGCAGTACTGTGTATTGATAGTGATTGGCGCCGACTTGGAATCGCAGGAACTTCCTGTGCTTCTGTGCTATGGGCACATGGAAGTACGCATCCTGTAGATCTATGGCACAGAGCCAGTCTCCCCGTTGCAGCTGAGGGTAAATCTGGTGCAACGATAGCATGCGAAACTTTTCTCTGCGAATCCACTGGTTTGCTTGTCGCAAATCCAGAATGGGCCTGAACTCGTTCTTGTCCTTCTTGCGAACGAGGAAGAACCGAGAGTACAGACCTCTTCCCCTTTGAGACAAAGGTACTTCTTCTACCGCCTTTTTTCTCAACAAGATGTCTGCCTCCGCCTGGAGCTCCCTCAGCTGGAAGCGAGAGCTGACCGGCGGAATCGCTGGAGGCGGGCTGATGAACCGAAGACTGTATCCATTGCAAACAATATTCAGCACCCACTTGTCCTGAGTAATTTTTCTCCACTCTGCCGGAAAAAATCGAATGCTTCCCCCCACTGGAGTGGGTAACGGTTGAGGGGGAAGTAACAGCTCAGGGCCGAGACCCGGCCGGGCCCTTGTTTGTGGTAGTAGCCTGCTGGCCACCTCTGCCCCTCTGGCGCTTCTGGAAGGGCTTGCGGAACTGCTGCTGTTGTGGCTGCTGCTGTCCCGAGCCCTGCCCACGCCCTCGGCCCGACGACCCGAACCTCCTCTGGAACGGTCGTTTCTTTTTCTCGGCCTTCTCTAACCCGACGGCCGTCAGGGTTTCCGCTTCAGCCTTCATGCGGGCCATTTCATCGTCCGCATGCTTCCCGAACAGGGTCTCCCCCGAGAAGGGCAAGTTGGCCACTCTCTGCTGCGCCTCCGGCTTGAGGGACGTCAGGCGCAACCAGGAATGCCGCCGCTGGTGGACGCCATGACAGTAGGCGTGGGCGGCCAATAGCGATATATCCGCTGCTGCGCTGATCGTTTGGTTAGAAACCAGCATGCCTTCGCGCACCGTCTCCAAGAAGTCCTCCTTCTTGTCTCGTGGCAGGAGGTCCGCATATTGCTGCAGGGATTCCCACAGGGCCCAGTCGTAACGGCCCAACAACGCCCCTGCACTCGCCGCCTTCATCGTGGTGGCAGCGGTACCACACACCTTCCTGCCCGCAGAGTCCAGCCAGCGGCTTTCCTTGTCCGGTGGCACCGTGGAGGCCGGGGCGGTCGCATGTTGTTTTCTCGCCGCCGTCACGATAACCGAATCCGGTTTCGGGTCCCCTCTCAAGAATGACGGATCCGACTCCGGGGCCCTATATTTCTTCATGAGCCTGGACGGAGCGGCCTTCGCTGTTGCGGGAGTGAGGAACAGTTCCAAAGCTGGTTCCACCAGTCCAGGCACGAGAGGCAGGAGGGGGCGAGACAAGTCTCAAATATCACGGACGTCGTGGGTGTTGGAACCGTCACCGTGATATTCAGCTTCGCAGCCCCTCGCAACAGCACCTCCTGGAACGAGACCAAGTCGTCCACCGGCGACACCCTAGTCCCCGGGGAGTCCGACAGCGTCGGGGAAAGGTCCCTGTCCGAGGAGCGCGACCTGGACCTATACCTTCTGCGGCGTCGTCTAGAGTCTGACGAGGATCGCCCTCGGCTCCGCGATCGTCGCCTCCTGTGAGAGCGGGAGCGCGACCTCTTCGGCTTAGGCCTGTCCGCCGGTCTCGATGGTCCAGGCGACCGTGGGCGTCGTGGCTTCGGGGTCCCTTGCGGCGGAGTCGGGTACCGTGGAAGGGAAACCGACCTCGGGGGGACCGGCGGCGGCACCGCAGGAGTGCTTGGCAGCAACAGAGGCCGGGGTGGAGGAGACAGAGTCCGCGGCCGCGGAGGAGGCGGTGGAGGAAGTGGAGACGGTGGTGGAGGAGGTGGCGGTGGTGGTGGCGGTGGAGGAGGCGGTGGCAGAGGTGGGAGAGGAGGAGGAGGCGACGGAGACCTCCGAGGCGGGGTATACACCACTGAGTACACCGATCCCGGCGACTCCCTCTTCCTCGACGTCGACGTGTGCCTCGACGTCGACCTGCGCCTCGACGGCGATCTTCTCGGCGTCGATCTCCTCCTCGGCGTCGACTTATGTCTCGACGGCGACCTCCGCCTCGACGGCGACCTCCGCCTCGACGGCGACCTCCGCCTCGACGGCGACCTCCGCCTCGACGGCGACCTCCGCCTCGACGGCGACCTCCGCCTCGACGGCGACCTCCGCCTCGACGGCGACCTCCGCCTCGACGGCGACCTTCGCCTCGACGGCGAACTTCGCCTCGATCTTCGCTTTCTCGACGTCGATCTCCTTCTCTTCATCGACGGCGAGTTGCGATCCCTCGACGCCGAACGCCGACGCCGGGTCTTCTCTCGACGTCGACCGCTGGACGCAGTCGAAGACGGCGTCGTCGCCGACGACGCCGATGTAGTCGACGGCGGCCTATGCAGGTCCCTCGACGCCGATCGTCGACGCCGTTTCTCCCCAGAGCCCTGGGGAGACGGCGAACAGACGGTGGTCATCCTCCTCGACGTCGCCGTCGACGCCCTCGACGTCGACGGGGAGCGGGAGCGTTTACTGGTCTTCCTGCCCCTGGGGAGCCCCCCAGAGGCCTCAGCATGGGCCAAATCAGCCCCTCCAGACCCACCTGGTGCCTTCAGTCTTCGCTCCTCCAGAGCTTGAAGCCTGCTCTTCATCCTGTCCCTCAGGGTTCTTGCTGAAAACGAGTGGCAGATGGTACAGCTTTCAGGCACGTGGGACTGGGGAAGGCAAGCTATGCACACCTCGTGTGGGTCAGTTTTAGCCTTCTTTCGACCACATTCCGGGCACTTGTCGAACAAGCCAGGCATGTTGACAGTACCAGCTATTAAACACAAGAAAAAGTGACAAAAATTGCCAAAATCTCAATGAAAACCTTGAAAAAGGTAGAGCTCAATGCTCCAGGGTCCTGCTAGCAGGAGCCGGAAAAAAGAACTGAAAGTAAATGGGACCTGCTGGGCATTCTGGGATACTGGGGAAAGTTCTGGAAAACTGGAAAGTTTTCTTAAAGGCACAGTATCCTGTTCCAAGCCACATAATTGCAGCCTATGGGGCTTGTCTGTCCACTCCTTCCTCTCTATCATTCCAGTGGCTTTTGCTGGTAGAGGCAGGGTTTTTTCCTATGGGGAGAAAAACTGGACAGGCAGTGCTGTTTGTGGATTTTGGTGGAATTCTAGTTGAAGTACTGGACAGTGTAGCCTGTGGGTATAGGCTGCATTATCTGTCTTTAAATTAAATTCTCTCTTAAAGGTGTATGCAGGTCTGCATGATTTGTCACCTTTTAGAGATTATTTTTTATTGCTCCGGGGTCCGCGCACATGGGCGGGACTATTCACTAGATTATGACTATAACAGAGATCCCCTACTACAGAACTTGTGTTCCCAGGTGGTGTAGAAGTACCTTCCTACAGTGGGGTAGGGAGGGGGTAAAGACAGGATGGAGTGGTGGTAGTGGAAGGGTCCAAACTAGAGCCACTGTGTCTCCTTACTTAGTCGTGGCAGACCTGCTATGGCATTTGTGGCCCTTCACGAGTCTCCAACACAAAGAAAGTGTCACAGAAAACAAGAGGTACTTTACTCTCCGGCAATACTTCTTCAGTAATTAAGGATATCCAGGAAGGAAGATTAGTCATGGGAAGGGTGAAGCTGTAATTCACTTCACCTGGCTGTGGGTGACATCCAGGTGCAGCCCTGGGGAATCAGGGACACTAGAAACAAGGATTCACATGTGTTACATTTAAGAGGTTCTGCAATGTTGCCTTGAAACTTGAAGAATAATGGAGAGGTAATAGTAAAGACTAACACAGATAGAGCACAAAGACCAAGCACAATATATCAGCAAAAGATAAAAGTACGGGACTACCTATTATTGACCCTAAGGGAATAGTAATAATAATAATATTAATCATAATACTTTATTGCATGATTTGTTAAAAACCTTTGCAACCGTGTACAGAGACAGAAGGGCATTCATTAAATACTGCCTTTAACAATAATGTTAAAAATATCATTGTGTCATAAAATCCAAAAATACATTATATACTAGCTTTCAACAATTGGGAATTAAAAAGAGAAGCATTGTAACAAAAGCCTCAATTGCATGATGCGAAGTCCAAGATGCTATGTAGATTGTACACGTTTGGACAAGGGGGTTTGGCAGCTTCCTAAAAGAAGGGGGAGAAGTTGTGTGGAAAGGACAGTTTGGACAGATAATCTCCTACTGTACCATGCATTGATTAAAAGTCTAAAGCATGTCTGTTGGTCAGTGGCCGGAGGCAATGGTCTCCGTGAGTGCGAGGGGACAAGTTGCCAGTCTGCCCGTCCCATTCACAATTCGCCTCCTCTAGCATCCTGGAAAAGAGATCCATATATCTGACCAATGCACAATTCAGAGTAGTGTTCAAGGGGTCAAAACAGGTGAGGACCACTCCTCGGCAGGATCTTATGTCTTTCGCAAGCTAACCCCTTCTTAGCAGAACCCTTCTATCTTCTAAGAGGTGGGGGCACAGGCACACTACGTGTGTTATGTCCTCCTTGTGTTGGCTGCTGAGCCGACATTTCCCGAGCACAATCTCTTTTTCCTATTGGGAGGTGACAGGTTAAGGGGATGACCCCCATTCTCAGCTTTATAAACTGTAACTTAGTTCACTTGTTGAAAGTGTTCATTAGGTAGCACTGGGTTTACGGTTGAAAATACGTGCGTTGGGTCATCCAATCATGATTTCATACAGAGAGGCTGGACCTATCTTCTTTTGAGGAAAGTCGGTTTGTACTGATTTTTGCTAACCTCTTAAATTCCTATTGGCTTACATGTAGGTCCCAAAGGGGAGTCAGGCTGAGAGTAGTGCAGGCTCGGGTCGGAAAATGAAGACCTGCCGACCTGCAATTTGTATTCAAATTGATCTTTAAGTTGTGGGCCAGAGTGCCATCTTTGGAGGCCCTAAGTATGTAGCAGCTTATTAGGAAGGCGCCGTGTGGACCAGTGCCTGTCTGAAGATTCTGAATTCCAGTCTGATTTGTGCTAGAGATGTATATGAAAGAAGCCGGAAGATTATTCTGTAGATTTTTGCAACTTTTTTGTCCAATTGCCCACTGTACCGAACTTTCAGAGCCTCACTCCTATATGTTAGGGTTGGGATAACCTTCATCTAGGCCACCTGGAGAATTGGGGCAAAGGAGGGGCCATTTAATTTTTTGTAAATGGATCTAAGTGCGAACGACCGTGCGGTACATTTCTCTTTTATTTCTGCCAGCTGGCCTGCGTACCTGCCGTTGTTATTGAAGAGGATGCCTAGATACTTGTGGCAACTGGTAGCTTCTATTCTTTCCTGGTGTAGAGACCATACCGGCATTTTGGTTCCAGTAGTTCGGACCGCAAGAATTTTGTTTTTCTTTTTGTTTATCTGTAGGCCATTCCTATCAGAGTACATGGCAGTGTTGTCCAGGCGACGCTGTAAGCTGATCTTTGTGTGGCTAAGAAGCACCAGATCGTCAGCATAGAGTAAGTTAGATAGACGAAGGCTGCCTATTTGGGTGGATGCGAATTAACTGCGTCAAGAACTGTAGACAGGTCAAACAGGAATAGGTTAAAATGCATAGGTGCAAGAACAAAACCTTGCTTAAGGCCTTGCGTGGTAGTTATAAGCTGTGACAGGCGCGATCCTTCCCCGATCTTGATCCTGACCCATGTGTCATGATGCAGAAGCTGCAAGGCCTTGAGCAAGGTGTTGGGAATGTTGAGCAGGACGAGTTGCTGCCACAGCTTACTTCTGTCAACCCCATCTAATGCAGATTTGTAGTCTACGAAGCCCATATATATGGAACTAATGTTGAGCTCGGCCTGGTCGATAAAGTGTGTGAGATTCACTGATGTCCCAATGTTGCTTGTGAATCCTGCCTGGTTTGGTGGTATGATTAAATTTGTCTCAGCCCATGATCGTAGGGAGTCCAGCAGTACGCCTGCGAAATACTTCACTTCATTATCGATAAGGGCGATCATGCGGTAATTCCCAGGAGATTTCTTGTCACCGCCTTTGAAAATTGAAGCAAGAATCAATCCACGCCATAAGGCCAGGATGGAGTTCTTTTCTAAGACAGATTAGTAGAGTGGGGCTAATTGAGTGGCCCAATAACCTGGAACCTCCTTGTATAGAATTGGTGGTATTCCACCTGGCCCAGGAGCCGCATCCTTGCGTCTCTTTGCAATTTGCGTTTGGATTGAGGCCTCTGTAAAAGAGAGCCTAAGGGACGGCTTGTCATGAGTTGTGGTTTGTACTTCCCGGACGGTCCTGCTTACAAAGTCTTTGACCAGCTCACAGTTCCGGTTTGATGGTAAGTGGACGTTGAAATGGTCATGCAGAAAGAGGTACCACTCCGGCTCTGAAATGTTAGAGGAGTCCACCTTGGGAAACACACCCCCTAGGCCGTTTATAATGCACTAGAACTTAGCAGAGTTGTTGGGCCTTATATCATGTAATAGTTTGGCTCAGAATGAGTTCCAGGTGTTCCTTCTATGTTCGCGTTTGGCCATTTTCAAATGTCTACGAGTCTCTTAGTTTGCTTATTGTTTTTCGGTCGATTGGTGACATTGAGTTTTTGCGTCAGCCGATTTATGCTTTGTTTTGCGGATCGTATTGTGTATGCACTTGTGTAGTCGACATCCTTGGTTTGCTCTGTATTGATGTTGCGAACCGGGCCGAAAGGTTTTGGAAAACATTGACCAGTTGGTCTCCCTCTGTCCCGTAGATGTTAACAAGTAGTTGCTTGGCTTCTGTCGCCAAGGTTGGGAGATTAGTACCAGTGCATTTTATGCGTTTTAGATTGATGTATACATTTCAAACCCGTGGTCCACTGCCATGTTGCAACAGCCTAATGTTAAGGGAAAGTTCTTGGGGATGGTGGTCATTGTCCATTTTGTCACCGAAGCCAAACGTGGAGACTTAGTTAAATAGAGGGAGATTAGCAAGCGGGTAGTCAATCAGGGAGGCTTCGTGTTGGTTAAGTAAGAGAGATCAGGGGTCTTATCAGGATGAAAACGGCCATTACAGGCTCCTAGACCAAGATGTTCCAGATTGCCTTGAAGGGCCCATCCCCTTGGGTCTACTTTCACCTACCTGGGGCGATAAGAAGGGAATAGAACAGATACCAGTTGCATGGACCATTAAATTACAAAAGGACCAACGATGCCCATTTTCGACTCCTCTAAAAGAGAAAACATGCCAGCAAATGACATGAAAACCAAGAAAACAGGCAGATCAGAGACTCTAGCATAGATAATCATACTATGTCATATTAACTAAAACCAGGCCTCTGTGACCAAAAACAGAGATAAGAGACTTCAGCTGAAGCCTGAATGGTGATAATATAATCAGGTCTAGCAGCCAGTAGCTAAAGGCAGAGTTGTAAGAATCAAGCAGCAGACATACCATACCAATGAGCCAACTCAGAGATAAAACCTCAGCCACAGATAACCCCAAAATCATACCCAAGACTTGCTATCGATGGTCTGACACACACAGATCAAGAGATATCACTAACTGCTACATGATGGCACAATATGATCAGAACTTGCCATCACTGACTGAACATAGAGACAAGAGATAGCAGCTGTAGATGAGACAGCAATACCACACTCATTACTAGCGACCAAACAATACAGAAACTCCAGAAGCAGATTCTGCAAAAAGACATTGTGAGAAGTTGGCCTGGTATATGCTGTTCACTAGTTCTAGTGACCACCTTGTACCATGCCAAGCAACCCTTATGGTGTGGTTGTAAGTCAACCTTTTTGGACTAGCTGCCCTAGTGGTAGCGTAGGCTAAGCAGTCTTTGAGGCTAAACTCGTGATGCGTGTTAAGCAAGCTGTTTTACCAATAGTAACCCCCTTTTATACCAATGAAAGGACACCACACAGATATATATTCAAAATATATATGTATTTATTTCTCAAAGTAACCCCTAGTCTCTTTATGAGCACAGGAGCACAAATCGTCAAACAAGATTATCACAGAATACACAGAAGTTGCACTTTATATGGATAGGCCCTGGTGGCCGCTCAAACCATATACTAAAATAGTGGTATAAGTACCACGAACAGAAAAGGGAAAAGGCCTAGGGCCTCTAGAATCGCTGGGCCTACAAGGAGCTAACTTCAGTTAGTGACCAGGAGGTCCACGGGTGGCGTGTGCAGAGCAAATAGTCACACGCGTGCTCCCATAGGATTCAATGGGTGCGTAAAAAGTACAAAGTTACTGCAAAAGGAATCTTCCGGATGACCTAGGAACTTAAGATTTGGAACACAGGCACTAGAGATGTAATACTACACTTGGGCACAGGTGTGCCAGCTTTACCTCACCCACAGGAAGCGGGTGCATAGGCCTCGAAGTGCGTCGGGTTTCTTCTATCTGTTCCGTGGGGCCTGTAGACAAAAGTGCTGCAGGCGGTCGGTCGGGAAGAGATGCAGTGGATCCAAGAGTGGATCGGAGATGTTGAAGACCTGTAAGCAGAGGGGACAGTGTTCACAGTCACTAGCCAGTGACCAGCGTGGCACCAGGTGGGTACCAGGCGATGTCGGGTGCAAACAGGAAGGAAGGTGTAGCTTGACTCTGCAGCCACGTGGTCCCTGAAGGTCGACGACGTCCAGGAGTCGAGTCACGAGCTGTCCCACGCAGGCTCTCGCTGTCGGCGGTGTCGGCGACTTGATCGAAGCAAACAAGCCTTGGCAAAAGCAAATGTTGTAGGCAAGGAGATAAGCTGATGGTTCTGACCAGCAAGGTCAGAGGGACTGCTCCTTTGGAGGGGAGCAAGGGCCAGTCTGGAGCAACCAGACCAGCGGTGTTTGTCGTAGATTTCGTCGCCAAGATGGCCACTAGCCAGCGGGCCAGCAACCGGTTAGGCGCGTCGAGTGGCAAAAATGCAGAAGGGCCCCACGCAGATCGTGGAGATGCTGGAGGGCTCACCTTTGGTGCAGATGCTGCTCGAGGGTTGGGCTTCTCAGGACCCAAAGCACAACTTGGAGGGAGCCTCGGTTGTTGCACTGGTCAGCTTGTCGTAGTCGTTTCAAGATAGCTGGCTCCACGTGTCTCGGTGCCTCCACGGGTCTCCTCTTTGCAGGGACTGTGGATCGGGCGGTGAGAGGTCTGGAGGTCCAGGTCTTGTCAGTCTCTGGGCTCGGGCTCCGGCGGGAGGCGGCGGCAAAGCAGACGTTGATTCGCTGGATGGTGCTTGCGTTAGCAAGGTGGTCACTCCCTGACCACAGGGGAGATTGGCTTCAGTCCTCTGTGCAGCAGAGCGTCGAAGTTCCCGTCTTCTTCTTAGTTTTAAGTTGATTCCAGGATGTCTGAAGTCTTAGGACACAGCTCCTACCTTTAAGCGGATTCTAGGGGCCGGACTACCTGCTAGGTCCCTCCCTAAGGGTGGGACCAGGAAGGGGGGTGGTTACACCCCCAATCCTTTGTCCAGCTCGCCCCAGGCCCGGGACTGGTGTGCCCCAGGACCGGTTTGAACTGGCATATGCCCCGAGGCTCCTTGTGAGCCACAGGCATGTCTGGTTTCTTTCAAGCCCTACCTGACCAATACACAAAATCCTGTCTGGGGTGGTGCACGCACCTCCCCTGGCAGGAAACCCTTTGTCCAAACCTCCCAAGCTGGAAGGACTGCCAGCAGCAGGAGGGCAGACTTGTGTCTGTGGTGGCAGCATCCATTTTGTGGAGCTGAGGCTATGTCTGATTTTACCCGGGTTTCAGGTACTGTACATGTCGTGTCCCTCTAGAAGGGTGGAATGCTAACCCCGTCGCCAGAATTGGCGAGGGGTTAGTATTCCAATTCGTATGACACCTTACTCGACATGTTTTGATAAAGCCAAACCAAAGTTAGCATTTAACCGCGAGGTTCATAATGCACTTAAGAGTATATGGTATGACGATATCTGGAAACAGTAGAAGGAAGTTGTTCCGACCACTGCAGACAGGCCCAGCTCATGCCAGAGCACCATCTCACATGGAACCAAGCACTCTGCCTTCAGGATTGTTAAGGCCTGCCATAGGAGTGACTTATAGGTTACCAGGTGTCCCATTTAAGGTTAGGTATAGGTATACTACACCTAAGTAAGAGGTGGTTACACCAACTTACCCCAGCTGAGTGATAAGCCAGTTGTGTCAGATTTGTTAGGCCAAGCCTGGGGTGGCATAATACATGCTTCAGCCCCGGGCAGGCCTTGGGTACACCAATGCCCTGGGTACCTAGTGTACACTGGTACAGGGGCTGACAGGGTGATCCACTTCCAATTGGTTATGCACCTAGGGTGCATAGTTTTAATTTAGTAGAGAGAACAGCAGGCTGGGGGTCTGATTGGCAGGCCCACAGCCTCAATATGTCAAAAACCAGTGAAGCAAAAAGCAAAAATTTGGGGTGACCATAGGATAGCAGACCCTACTCTCCTACAGACATGATTAGGGATTAGTGGTTTTGCTCCCTCATCAGATCAGGTGCCAGCCACATAGAATCGAGCGGCTCTGAGAGGGTGCAGGGACAATTTAAAACAGTTGAGCTATTCTTACTTTCCAGTTCCAGTCACTCTTGAAAATGACGTTCTTGGCTATATCCAGGCAGTTCCATAACAGAGCGAGTTTGAGCTGGGAGCCCCGGTTGTCGTTATCCATGCTTTGTGACGCTGCAAAGAAACAGGTGACAAACAGGTTAACATGCAAGTGACGTTCTAGTTTGGGTACAGACATTTGCATGCAAAGTAGCACAAATCCATTAAGTACATATCATCTAGGAAGTGTCTAATTATTATGCAAAGCCTGACAAGCATAGAGAGAGGCATATAGTAAGACCTGACCAACAGAGAGCTTGACATACAGAGCACCACAAAGGTTTCTTTGTTCTTTTAACCATGGCCATAGTCACAGTGAAGAAAATGTTTACTGATATGAAATCTGGCAGACACCCAGACACAGTCTGAACTAAAAGCATCCTTCAGGTTGTGTGAGGTGTAAGCCATCTCCATGGCTACTTTTGTTATACTCTGAGCAACCCCTGTGCATAACCTCATTCCAAAACAAGCGGCTGCCCTTCTGAACTGCACTTAGGCCAATTAAAGCATAGAATATTAGAGTCACTAAACAGCCATTGATGGTTTCATGGTTCTACGTACATTTCTTGATCAAGCGAACATTAGGTAAAGGAGACTAAACACTGTCCTTCACGTGCGTCCAGAATGCCTCCAACCCCATCTGCAGTCCATCTACAAGCCCTATCAAGCACTCCGGGTGTAGCAGGCTTACACCATTATGGGTGGTCTGGAGTCTCTGCTGCCTCCAGGCGGATAGACTGACCCAGTAATGACGTCATGGTCAGTGAAGAGATCAGGGGGTGTCAAGATGCACAACACTTGTTCAGGAAGGGGTGCTGCATAGAGCCGCTCATACCTTGGACACCTTACATGACCCACTCTGATCTACCCCCACACTGGGCGATGGTAATGGGCTGCTCCTTCACCACAATGCATAATGACCTCTGGTGCAGCTATCTGTGACTCTTCACAGCTTCCACTCCTCAGCCACAAACTGCCGAAGATTCTAAAGGTGGAAGGGCAAGAAAGGAACCAATCAAATGGTAAGTACCGCAGGGTAGATGCAAGGAAGATGGAAACGATGGCCTGTGCTTAGAACCTCGCAGCTAGTAGGGTATAACAATTCCTCTGATATATATAGATATATATATATATATATATATAGACATTTGCTTTTTTCTTTTTGTTAATAACGTTTGAGTGACAGCAAATTTGCCAACTGCATCTGATTCCCACATCTAAACTTTGGGAAAATTAGTTGAGGTGCTTCAAAGTTTATTTTTCTGGAGGAATCACAGTTTGTGAGACACATACTAAATCTTTGTGTTCATTTTTTGTCGAGAGAAGTTCCTTCTAGATACATACTTTTTGTTAATTCATGAAATTCACTCAAGTAGTACTGAGTTAAATAAAATTTCGGAACTTCGGTGTGAAAAAAAAAAATTAATTGGCTATGATGACTTCCAGTTTGCAAACGGTTTTCTACTTCTTTACAATGTTTAAAAAAACAGACATTCTTGTTCACAAACCAAATACTGCAATTTTTAGGGTCGAGCCCTGGGCCAGCGCGCAAGCGTTGCTCTGGGGTTGATCTGTGGTAGAAGAGTACGGGGGACAGCCACACCCACTCCCCGCCCATCTTTTTCATTGGCTTGTGTCTTTGTTGTTCCTAAATGCTGCCTTCCGATTGGTTTATAGGCTTGTTAGTCCCTCCTTATGATGGCCATGTATTCATTTGTATCCTTCCAAGGCTACTGGCCCCTTTACTTTGAGTGTTCCACAGCACTATTTTCTTCCTGTAGCTTCTCCCCTCTCCCTCAGTCCGTGCCTGCTAGCTCCCCCCACTACCGTTGTTCGTGCCTTCTCGCCCCCCGCCCGCACTCCCTTGTGCAATGCAATAGGTCTCGCGTAAATGCTAGTCCTACGGCATTGCAAATGCTTGTTTTATTCTGCGGGATGCAGGTTGATGCAGAACAGTCTGTGCCCGGGCATGTTGCTCCCCTCGTCGCCAATGTCCAGCTGGCACACCAGTGAGCGGAAACGCTCTTTGACCCCCTCAGAGAGGTGCCCCTTTTTCGGACCTGGTTTCACCTGGCCTGCTGCCACACTTTCTCTCTGCTTCCGCGCTGCGGCCTGGGTGTGAGGAAGGGAGGAAGGAAGGCGTAAAAGCTTGCCACTGTAATCCGTACAGGCCCAAGAGCCGAGACATGTGCGGGGCACACCCAGGTGGCAGGACCGGGACCTCCCTACCTTCGTCCCAGATACTTTTCACACATAATTTGAGTATGGAGTTAGCTCAAAGGCACAACTCTGCATTTTCACACGTTCCCGTGTCCGTCTGTAATGGAAGTGGTGCTCATGTAATGCGCTGAGATACTTTCTGGTCGAGTTGCACTATGCCAAACAGAAAAAAAAAACTAAACAAAATAGGTGGCCAGGAGGATACAAGGCAGTGACACAGGCTGCACTGGGAGCATGGTCCTTGGACTGTCACATTTATGATGCGTTTGTAACTTGTCTCCCCTCCCCTGTAACTCGACCTGTCTCAAAATAAATACCTGCCGTTGTTTGAAATGATAGCGCTCGATGATACGACAGAGGGTAGGCCCCACCTCCAGTAGACTAAACTCGCTTAGCTGGATTGTTCATTAATACATGTAATGTATAGCCAGCAGGGCCACGAATACCGGACAACCGAGGCTGTTATATTTAGAACCGTTCATATATTCATGCCAAAGGTGGCGTTTAATATATGTTTATTTGACTTGGCTCAGCCAGGATCCATCTGCCCTGCCTCGTTTATTGGGGGCTTGTGGCGTGACTAGGAACCTAGACGTGCAGCAGTGACGTCTCAGAGTCTCGGAAGTGATGAGTCAAATCACTGCTTCCCCCGCTTCTGGCCTTGCTGCAGAAGAGCACTGCTGCTGCTTTCATTGTAGTGACTACTTCAATGCAGAGCTTTAAATGGGCCGGTACTCACCGGTACTGAGTACCGGCACTTCTAAATTTTCAGCGCTTAACTACCGGAACTTCTCTTTGTCCTAAGAGAGTACCGGTACTCACTTGGATATGAGCCAAGCTCAGTGAAATTGGCATTTTCAAATAGAAGCGCAACACAGCTGACAACGAGTGGCTCCGTTTGCGTGAAACACTCCGATCGAGTACTAATCTCGCCTTACAATGTGCTAATTGAGCGGCCTTCAGAAGGCATTCATTCAGAGCTGGTAGGAAGTTTGGGAGGGGGCTGACTCACACTGTGATTACTGACAGTGTCAGAGGCAGGGGAGGGGCTAATTCTCCCAGCAATAGGCAGAGAGGAGCTGCAGGGGCTCTAAGAAGGGTTGAAAAAGAACAAAGCCTCATTAACAAGCAAATGGTCTTTTAAAGACCTGTGAAGTACTCGGGTGCGGCTGTGTTTGTGCCCGGGAAGCTGTCTTAGCCCAGGGTGCCCCACACAAAAGGGGGGGGGGGGGGCGTTGCGCGCCTGCGCAGTGTCCACTTAGGCTCTGTGGAGTGCATTGAACTGTACGTGGGCCTGCTAACAGACATATTTCGTTACTCTGGGAAATCGAAGAGAAGGATTCCTTCTGGCAGCACTTGTTTGCAACCAGACAGAGGAGGAAGGTGGCAATACGAATGCTGTAGCGCAGCAGATGAGAATCAAGGTTTATTAATGTGGGCAGCAGCGAATGCAAGCGAGTCTAAAATACATGTACTGAGTGCCCTGTCTGCCTGCATCTATGCTTCAATGGGTGCCCCTGGCCAGATCCCTTTGCGCTGCCCATAGCCCCGCCCCCTAGCCCACATCTCAATTTGGCGAGTACCTGCACTTTTTTTTCCATTTGAAGCACTGCTTCAATGCCAAAGTAACCCCTATATGCTGGAAATAGAAGTACTGTCGCTGGCATCACAAGTGTAAGGATGGCCGAGAGCATCGGTGGCTAAGAGTCATGAGCACGAGGAGCTTTATCTGAGGGGCTTGGTTCAGAGTATGAGGGTCCCACTATTCTGTCTCCGCGCCCTCATTGCTCTTCATGGGTGCGCATGTAGGGCTCCGGCGGGAAGGGGAGAGCTGGGGCATCCCGATAGCAGGCACGGTGCATAGCGTTTCCTTATACGCGGATGACCTGCTGATCTATGTGCGGGACATTACGGACGATCTGACGCCCCTCTGGGAAACTTTGAAGGAATTTACTGCGGCCTCGGGATTGCGGGTGAATTGGGATAAATCCACAATTTATCCACTGCATCCGGAACTCCCTCCGCAGGGGGGTTCACATAGGTGCTCAACGAGTGCCCTGGAGCGCGGAGGCCCCCCGATACCTTGGTATTCGTCTCTACCACTCCTCCGCAGATATGTTCGGGGGTAACCATTGCAGGGCACTGGCGAGTATTAGAGCTACGATCGGATTTTGGAAGAGCCTTCCATTGGCCCCAATTGGGAGAGTGGCGTTGGCCAAAATGATCATGGTCCCGAGATTGCTGTATTTCTTCACCAATCTACCCGTGGTCCCGCCCAGAACTTTCTTCCGGGACCTAGACTCCCTTCTTAGCACGCTCATTTTGGGGTCCGCCAGGCACAGAATAGCCCTGACAAAACTACAACTGCCCACCACGCAGGGTGGCTTGGGAGCCCCATCGTTCGAGGCCTACTTCTTGGCAGCACAACTGCAATGGCTGTCTCATTGGACAGCAGACAGGTATAATGTGGAAACGCATGCCGTCGCAGGACAGGTATCGGTTCCGGAGATCCGTCGCTTGCTCCTCCCTGGCACACGCCCAAAGCCCACATACCCTTTGCAGGTGTTGGTTGCACGTAAGTGCATGTTGCGGATACACCGCATGTCCCCGGGGACCCTGTTGTACTCCCCTCTACTCACCCTGGTAGGATGGCCCAACCGGGAACACTACTACACAAATAGCGCGCTTTGCACATGGACGAGGTGTGGCTTAACGGAGGCGGCGTCCCTTTTCGAGGACGGGCAACTAAGACCGTTCCTTAGCTTAGTGGAGGAGTACGAGCTTCCCCCAGGACAATTCCTGCTTCACCGTCAGCTCCTGTGCAGCTTCAGACCGCATCAGGACCTCAGTAAAGGGGAACCACACACACACCCAGTGCTCCACACGATCCTACACATGGGAGCAGGTCGCCATCTAACTACATGGCTTTATAAAGCCATACGGGAATTGACTAATAAACCATTGGAGACCCTCCGGGCCACCTGGGAGGCGGAGATCGGGCGGGTGCTCCATGAGGGGGAGTGGGAGAGAGCCTTGAGATACCCTAAGAAGGTCTCCAGAAACGCCCGTTTTAAAAACATCCAATATTACATCCTACACAGGGCCTATCTAACACCTGCACGCCTCCAACGATTCTACCCCGACACTCAGTTCCTGTGCCCCAGATGTAATGAGCAAGATGCAGACTTTCGACATATGTTTTGGAGCTGCTCCGTCATTCAAATCTTCTGGCACCACATTCACACTGCTTTGGGTACCCTCACTGGGCTAACTTGCATGAACACTTGGGAGGCCAGCGCCATAGGCATCTTTCGCGTAAGTAAGCAACACAAGGTGCAGACGCGCTTCCTCTCCTTGGCGGTGCTCTTGGCCAAACGCAGCATAGCCATGCATTGGCGTTCCCCCACCGGCCCCCCGTTGGCGGCGTGGGTGGGAGCTACGCGCAAATGGGCGGCGGCGGAGGAGGAGACACTACGGGAGGAGGAGGTGAAAGGGACCCGCAAGCATCCTATCTCAATGGAATGGGCCATGTTATTGTACCAGTTTGGGCAACTCTCCCCAGGGGCGGACCCACCAGACGACGCATCTACACAACTAATCCAGGGCACACAGTTACAGGCCCTACCCCCCTGATTCCGTAGACACCCAACCACACGAGCTCTTGACAAGCCTTAGTTTCAGGCACACTATTGCACTTCTCGGTCGCACCGACTAGGATAGGCAAACATAAGTATCAGCGGTGCCTCACCATCACGACGCTACATTCCCTCGCCAGTGTAATTGGACATATTCCTCCATATCCATTCCCTAGTTTATGCCTATGTTAAACCCCAGTTCCTTTGCCATATATGGAACCCGAGATCGCAGGATCTAAACATCAGGATAACTATGCATTATTTATGCTTCCTGGTGACGAATCATCAATCAGTACAGTTGTTAAACACCATTACAGGATGTATGATCGGATACGCTCACCTGAAGAATATGAATGATGTACAATGTATGAAATCTGAAAATGGCAATAAAAATAAGTTTAAAAAAAAAAAAAAAAAATGGGTGCGCATGTAGGGCGCCATGGTACTGGGTGGCGCTTACCCTTAACGTTGACAGATATGCTGCGCTTCTTGACAAGTTTATTATCCATCATTTATTTGGACTTCGCTTGTTCTGTTTATGCGGGATATTAGCATTGGTTCTTCCCAGGTGTTGTATTATGCCATGTGAAGGGACCATGTACTGGTGTTGCCTGTGCGGTGCACGTGATGCAGTCTGTGCTGTACCTCTTTTGTGTGTCTGTTGGTAACTTAGTCTGCTGCTGGTCTTGTTGCATATGTTCTCTGTAGTTAGTAGTTCTACCTGTGAAGATCTTTCTTCCATATATGCACTCCTGAGTCATTGCCGCCCCCGGGCCGTGCAGCACAAGGCGGTGCAAGCTGTCGCGGCAGGCTCCCAGCTACACTTGCTGCCAACCTTAAACTGTGCCCAGCTACAGATGGGTGTCTCATTCAGTGTCTGTCCTGGCTGTTCCAGCAGTAGCCATTGAGAAAACCATGAGACTGACTCTTGTGATGTCGTAAGTGAATCTGAATGCAGCGGTGTCGGGAATGTTTACATTGGTGCCAGCCCATAGCGAGCTTTGCTCATCCAGTGGTGCTAATTAGCGGCACTCCGACAGCTGAGGAGGCACTATAAATGCATGACAATGCATTGCAATGCGGTGATGCGGACCACCACACTAAAGCCTGGTGAGTGGTATTTGGCACGGCTGCTTCTGAAATGTTGGCATGTATGTATTGCGTATTTGACAATTGATTCTTCAAAGTGAAGTAGGAAAATGTATTTTGAGAATTCTATTCTACCATCAAAGTGGGGGTTTTAGTTTTAGAAAACAACACCACATGGAGATAAATGATAAAGACAACTGTAAATGCATACCTGCTAACAATTGTGAAAAGAAAACACAGAAGTTAAGACAACATGGTGTAAGTGAATTTTCTTTATTTACATGAATTGAGGTGTAACATATTAAGTTGGAGAAGCTTAAAATAAATTCGGAGTCTCCAGCCCAAATTGACTTGAATTTTGCCAAGGATCATACCTGTAAACTCACCGTGTCTTTCAGGGTCAGGTGCAGCTCTCTTTTTTCCACTCGCCTCCCTAACAAAAGCTTCCATAGATTTTGATGGGGTTACCCACTTGTTAAGCCTACGTCTCCTTTTCAAATAAGGGTTAATTTTACAATCACCTTAATGTGAACAACCTCTTAAAAGCTTGATGTCACTCATATTTTGAGTCAAGAAGCGGATACAGAATTAGTAAGGAGTAGTTTCTTTTCTGTAACTCCAGTTCTGTAGTAGGGGTATCTCTGTTATAGTCATAATCTAGTGAATAGTCCCGCCAATGTGCGTGGATCCCGGAGCAATAAAAAATTATCTCTAAAAGGTGACAAATCATGCAGACCTGCATACACCTTTAAGAGAGAATTTAATTTAAAGACAGATAATGCAGCCTATACCCACAGGCTACACTGTCCAGTACTTCAACTAGAATTCCACCAACATCCACAAACAGCACTGCCTGTCTAGTTTTTCTCCACATAGGAAAAAACCCTGCCTCTACCAGCAAAAGCCTCTGGAATGATAGAGAGGAAGGAGTGGACAGACAAGCCCCATAGGCTGCCATTATGTGGCTTAGAACAGGATACTGTGCCTTTAAGAAAACTTTCCAGATTTCCAGAACTTTCCCCAGTATCCCAGAATGCCCAGCAGGTCCCATTTACTTTCAGTTCTTTTTGAAGGCGTAGCACGCCAGACCTGTAGCATTCTTCATATGAATAAGTACCTCTCCACCGGGGAGGAGGGCGGGCGCTTATGACTATAACAGAGATACCCCTACTACAGAACTGGAGTTACAGAAAAGAAACTACTCCTTCTGTAGTAGGGGATCTCTGTGTATAGTCCTAATCTAGTGAATAGAATGGCAAGCCCATCCCCACAGAACAGCAGCGGTGGAGAACAAACAAGACAAACCCACTACTGTGCGAACAAATTTCGCAGCGAAGCCTGCCCAAACTGAGCATCTGCCCTGGCATCCGAGTCCAGACAGTAATGCGCAGCAAAGGTATGGACCGACTTCCAAGTGGCCGCCTTGCAGATTTCCGCAATAGGAACATTACGCAGCAAAGCCGTCGTGGCAGCTTTGCCCCTGGTGGAATGAGCCTTAGGTTTACCCCCTAAGGTCTTATTAGCCTTTTGATAACACAATTGTATGCAGGACACAATCCACCTAGAAATGGACTGCTTAGAGGTCGCAAGACCAGTCCTGACTGATCCATAATTAACAAACAATTGGTCAGACCTACGAATATCCTTGGTCTTATCCAGATAAAATTTAAACACCCTCCGAACATCCAGGGAATGGAGAGACCTTTCCGCTGGCGAAGAGGGATTCTGAAAGAACGTAGGTAAAGTTATGGTCTGGTTGACATGAAAATCAGAGATAACCTTAGGAAGAAATTTAGGGTGAGTACGCATCACAACCTTAGCAGCATGAAATACAGTATAAGGTGCTTGACAACATAATGCCTGAAGTTCACTCACCCTGCGGGCCGATGTAATGGCCACTAGGAACGCCGCCTTCCAGGATAGGTGCTGCAATGAAGCCTTGTGAATGGGTTCAAAAGGCTCCTTCATCAGTCTGGACAGCACCACATTTAAGTCCCAGGAAGGCGAGGGAAGTCTGACGGGAGGAAACACTTTCTTCAAGCCTTCCAAAAAATCCTTGACCACAGGGAGCTGAAAGAAGGAAGTCTGTGAAGGGCATTTCCTGTAAGCAGTCAAAGCAGCCAGATGAACCTTAATGGAATGGAAATTAAGGCCAGACTGCGCCAGATGTAAAAGGTATGGAAGGATGACATCTTCCTTACATGTAGTCGGATCAAAGTTCTTGGACCTACACCAGATACAGAACCTCTTCCACTTGTAAGCATAGGATGTCCTAGTGGAAGGTCGTTTAGACTCCTTCAGTATGTCCATACAATCGTCTGGTAGATTCAGATGGCCATATTGCACTATTTCAGGAGCCATGCCGCCAAACTCAAAGACGAGAGGTTGGGGTGCACCATCTGCCCCCCGAACTTCGTGAGAAGGTCCGGCCTGCACAGCAACCGCATGTGAGGAAGGAGAGACCGGTGAAGAAGGTCCGTGAACCACCACTGTCTGGGCCACTCCGGGGCGATCAGGATCATCCGCGCCCTGGACTGGGACAGCTTGATGAGAACCGCCGGAATCAGGGGAATGGGTGGAAAAGCGTACAGAAAGCTGTTCGACCAATCGATCCATAGCGCATTCCCCAGCGTCCCCCGCTGGTAGTACCTGGATGCGAAGTCTCGGCATTTGCTGTTTTCGGCGGTGGCGAACAGATCTACGTCTGGAGTCCCCCACCTTGCGAAGACTTCTCCTAGTACTTCGTCGTTTATGACCCATTCGTGGTTTTCCTGCATCAGCCTGCTCAAGGCGTCCGCCTGAGCATTCTGCACCCCTGGCAGATGCGTGGCCGTAATCGTCAGTCCTCCGGCCAGCAGCCAGCGCCAGATCGCCTGCGCCTCCTGCGACAGTGCGCGATCTCGACCCCCCTGCTTGTTGAGGTAATACATCGTGGTTGTATTGTCCGTCTGTATCAGCAGCGAGTTGGTCTGGAAGGACGGACGGAAGGCCTTCAGTGCCAGGAAGACAGATCTGAGTTCCAGGAAATTGATGTGGTACGTCGATTCCAAAGGAGACCACTTTCCTTGAATCTGTAAGTCCCCGGAATGCGCTCCCCAGCCCTGGAGAGAAGCATCCGTCACTACACTCGTCGTGGGAATGTCCTTGTGGAAGGGAACCCCCTTGAGGAGGTTTTCCGCCGAACACCACCACTTCAGAGACTGAAGAGCATGCAGCGACAGTCGTATCCTGTCGTCCCAAGAGCCTGTCCTCTGATCCCACTGATCCTCCAAGCACTCCTGCAGTGGTCTCATGTGTAGCCGTGCGTGAGGCGTGAGGAAGATACAGGAGGCCATCGATCCCAGTAGAGAGGACACCTTCCTCACTGTCATCGATGGAGCAGTCCTGAGCCTTCCGAAGGAGTGATAACCGTCTCTCCTCCGAAGGAGACACGCTTGCTGACCGCGTATCGATGGAGGCCCCCAGGTACTGTATGCACTGGACCGGAGTCGTGACCGATTTGGAGATGTTGACGTGTAACCCCAGCTTGTGCAAGAGAGCGCACGTCCATCGGAAGTGATCTTGCGCTTCCGAGAAGGATGAAGCCTTGATCAGCCAATCGTCCAGATACAGGTAGACAAACACCTTGTTCCTCCGCAGGTGTGCCGCCACCACCGCCATGCACTTCGAGAAGGTCCTGGGCGCAGACTTTAGCCCGAATGGCAGTACTGTGTATTGATAGTGATTGGCGCCGACTTGGAATCGCAGGAACTTCCTGTGCTTCCGTGCTATGGGCACATGGAAGTACGCATCCTGTAGATCTATGGCACAGAGCCAGTCTCCCCGTTGCAGCTGAGGGTAAATCTGGTGCAACGAGAGCATGCGAAACTTCTCTCTGCGAATCCATTTGTTTGCCTGTCGCAAATCCAGAATGGGCCTGAACTCGTTCTTGTCCTTCTTGCGAACGAGGAAGAACCGAGAGTACAGACCTCTTCCCCTTTGAGACAGAGGTACCTCTTCTACCGCCTTTTTTCTCAACAAGATGTCTGCCTCCGCCTGGAGCTCTCTCAGCTGGAATCGAGAGCTGACCGGCGGAATCGCTGGAGGCGGGCTGATAAACCGAAGACTGTATCCATTGCAAACAATATTCAGCACCCACTTGTCCCGAGTAATTTTTCTCCACTCTGCCGGAAAAAATTGAATGCTTCCCCCCCACTGGAGTGGGTAACGGTTGAGGGGGAAGTAACCGCTCAGGGCCGAGACCCGGCCGGGCCCTTGGTAGTGGTGGTAGCCTGCTGGCCTCCTCTACCCCTCTGGCGCTTCTGGAAAGGCTTGCGAAACTGCTGCTGCTGTCCCGAACCCTGCCCACGCCCTCTGCCCGAAGACCCGAACCGCCTTTGGAACGGGCGTTTCTTCTTCTCCGCCTTCTCAAACCCGACGGCCGACAGGGTTTCCGCCTCCGCCTTCATGCGGGCCATCTCGTCATCCGCATGTTTCCCGAACAGGGTTTCCCCCGAGAAGGGCAGGTTGGCCACTCTTTGCTGCGCCTCTGGCTTGAGGGATGTCAGTCGCAGCCACGAATGCCGCCTCTGGTGGACACCATGACAGTATGCGTGGGCGGCCAGCAAGGATACATCCGCCGCTGCGCCGATCACCTGGTTAGAAACCAGCATGCCTTCACGCACTGTCTCCAAGAAGTCCTCCTTCTTGTCCCGGGGCAGCAGGTCCGCATACTGCTGCAGGGACTCCCACAGGGCCCGGTCATAACGGCCCAACAAAGCCCCTGCACTCGCCGCCTTCATGGTGGTGGTGGCGGTCCCACACACCTTCCTACCCGCAGAGTCCAGCCAGCGGCTCTCCTTGTCCGGGGGGACCGTCGACGAAGGGGCGGTCGCATGTTGCTTCCTCACCGCCGTCACGATGACCGAATCCGGCTTCGGGTCCACTCTCAAAAAGGTAGGGTCCGACTCCGGGGCCCTATACTTTTTCATGAGCCTGGAAGGGGCGGCCTTAGTCGTTGCGGGAGTGAGGAACAGCTCCAACGCGGGTTCCACCAGTCCTGGTACAAGAGGCAGCAGAGGGCGAGACAGATGTTTCTTATGAAGTGTCTCGAATATCACGGACGTCGTGGGTGTTGGAACCGTCACCGTGATACCCAACTTTGCTGCCCCTCTCAACAGCACCTCCTGGAAAGAGACCAAATCGTCCACCTGAGACACCCTAGTCCCCGGTGAGTCCGACAGCGTCGGGGAAAAGTCTCTGGTCGAGGAGCGCGTGTGCGACCTGGACCTGTGCCTCCTACGGCGCCGTCCTGAGTCCGACGATGACCGTCCACGGCTCCGCGACCTTCTCCTCCTGTGAGAATGGGAGCGCGACCTCTTCGGCCTTGGCCTGTCCGCCGGTCTAGCCGGTCCCGGCGACCGCGGGCGTCGTGGCTTCGGAGTTCCCTGCGGCGGAGTCGGGTACCTCGGAAGGGAAACCGACCGCGGGGGAACCGGAGGCGGTCCCACTGGAGTGCGTGGCGGCGACCAAGGGGGGCGGCGGAGGCAGTGTCCGCGGCTGTGGAGGCGGTGGCGGAGGCGGTGGCGTTGGTGGTGGTGGTGGCGGTGGTGGAGGAGTCGGAGGCGGTGGGAGGGGAGGAGGTGACGGAGGCATCCGCGGAGGCGTATACACCACAGAGTACACCGAGTCCGGTGACTCTCTTCCTCGACGTCGACCTTCTCCTCGACGGCGACCTTCTCCTCGACGGCGACCTTCTCCTCGACGGCGACCTGTGCCTCGACGGCGACCTGTGCCTCGACGGCGACCTGTGCCTCGACGGCGATCTCCTCGACGTCGACCGTCTCCTCTTCTTCGACGGCGATCTCCCCTCGACGGCGAGCGCCGACGCCGGGTCCGATCTCGACGCCGACCGCTGGACGGCGCCGAGGACGGCGTCGTCGCCGACGATGCCGATGTAGTCGACGGCGGCCTGTTCAGGTCCCTCAACGCCGATCGTCGACGCCACTTCTCCCCAGAGCCCTGGGGAGACGGCGAACAGACGGTGGTCATCCTCCTCGACGTCGCCGCCGACGCCCTCTACGTCGACGGGGAGTGGGAGCGTTTACTGGTCTTCCTGCCCCTGGGGAGCCCCCCAGAGGCCTCAGCATGGGCCAAATCAGCCCCTCCAGACCCACCTGGTGCCTTCAGTCTTCTCTCCTCCAGAACTTGAAGCCTGATTTTCATCCTGTCCCTCAGGGTCCTGGCTGAGAACGAGTGGCAGATGGTACAGTCTTCAGGCACGTGGGACTGGGGAAGGCAACCTATACACACCTCGTGTGGATCAGTTTTAGCCTTCTTTCTACCACATTCCGGGCACTTGTCGAACAAGCCAGGCATGTTGACAGTACCAGCTACTAAGCACTTGAAAAAGTGACAAAAATTGACAAAATCTCCAATAAACCCTTGAAAAAGGGAGAGCTCAATGCTCCAGGGTCCTGCTAGCAGGAGCCGGAAAAAAGAACTGAAAGTAAATGGGACCTGCTGGGCATTCTGGGATACTGGGGAAAGTTCAGGAAATCTGGAAAGTTTTCTTAAAGGCACAGTATCCTGTTCTAAGCCACATAATGGCAGCCTATGGGGCTTGTCTGTCCACTCCTTCCTCTCTATCATTCCAGAGGCTTTTGCTGGTAGAGGCAGGGTTTTTTCCTATGTGGAGAAAAACTAGACAGGCAGTGCTGTTTGTGGATGTTGGTGGAATTCTAGTTGAAGTACTGGACAGTGTAGCCTGTGGGTATAGGCTGCATTATCTGTCTTTAAATTAAATTCTCTCTTAAAGGTGTATGCAGGTCTGCATGATTTGTCACCTTTTAGAGATTATTTTTTATTGCTCCGGGGTCCACGCACATGGGCGGGACTATTCACTAGATTATGACTATACACAGAGATCCCCTACTACAGAACTATACATAATGCATGCCAACATTTCAAAACAGGAAAAAGGGAGATAGAGTAAAATATTTTTGGCTTTAAAAATCAGGATTTTCCTACTTGAATCTGGTATGTTGGCATGTATAATACATGCAGAGCTGCCAAGTTTTAGGTTTGCTTATGCATAAGATTTACGTGTTTTGTGTGCTTGTGTGTAACATGTCAGTGCATTATCTGTGGCATTTTGAGTGACACTTTATCCCAAGTAGAATAATACCGATGTCTGCATGTTATGCAATAAATCTAAAGAATCACCTCCTTTTTGGATGAGCATTCAAGACCTTTTGTATATACTTTATTATATACTTATATGTGTATGTACTTTGTGGGCTCAGGAGATCAGACCTAGGACTTGTCTGCTTCCGCTTACGGACTTTTTTCTGTTCAACTGCCTCTATTTAATTGTCTTGATAGAAAACGACCAGTAGAGGTCGGTAAAATGCCAGAATTGCTTTCTGCTTGGGGACTTTACATTTTTATTTTTCTGGCAACTGCCTCTATCTAACTTTCTTGATAGAAAACGTCCAGCAGAGGTCAGTAAAATACCAGAATCACTTTAGCATTCTCTAGATTCCGGTCCATAGAAATTGTCTTCTACGAGCACCCGTAGACCATATTTTTCTCAGATCTTGCATTTTCAGTGATATGACCACCGAAGGCCCTGATTTTATATTGAAAACAGAGCTTTGGACTATAACATTTCCTGCTGAAAGGCAATATTTCTCTCCATGTGCTCCCATACCTGGCGTGTCACGCAGTTTGGTTCTTACTTTCCCTCCATTTTAAAGAACAGTAGATATTACAGCACCCAGGCTAATGTGCTGCATAGCTAAATAAATATAAGGCCCCAAGGCGATGGTCACAGCTCCGCCAGGCAGGATGAGGCTACAACCTCCTCTGATCAGAAATCGGAGCCAGGGTCACCAGCCTGGATCCAGAACCAGTGAGGCAGAGCTGTGGACAATAACGGAGTCAAAAACATTTCATGAATCTTTTGTACAAACCAAACATGTTTACTAAATGGACATAAGTGCTTTACAAAGCAAAATAGGCTGGCTATCTCCTTAGGTTCATGAAACAGAAAATTAAATTCACGAACCAGAAGCTTTATCACAGGATTCATGATCAGCTGTGGTTCACAACAGGGTTCACAAAATGCGCAAACAATAAATTATAGTTGAGACATAGGAAAAAAAAAACAATGATCTTGCCCATTTATGGTTATAAGCTGGACACTAACACCCATGCTGAAACTTAAATAGAAAGAAGCACAAATCTAACAGCGCTAGGGTGTGAAGAGAGCCAATACTCATAATATGAGTGTTTCGTGTTTCCTCTTTTTATGCGTCGTACTATGCATTGTTATTATACATGTAACATGCCATATACAATACGATATACCTGGTGGCTCAGTCGACTAACACACCCACTCCAGAAACCTGTGTTTGACTTCAGGGCTGCAGGTTCAAATCCTTGTGTGTCCACTCAGCCTTTCATCCTACTGATGTCAATACAACGAGTACCACTGAGTTGGGTAATATTAAACACTTGTTATTCAGCAACAAGATACCCCAAGGTGTGAACTTGTGCTTTACAAATGTGTGCTGTTATGTTAGAGCTTATGGAGGATGTCTAGTGTGGAGGTGAAGCCTTTACTAACCTTTCAGAAAAGCCATGGCGACATCAAAGTACCGTGTGCTGCCTTTGTCCTCCCTGAAGATGGTGAGCAGGGGGTTTTGGGGCACCATTTTCTGGATCTGAAAAGTAATGCAAAAATGTCGGAATGGTCCCTAATGTGCACTCTTTCACAGACTGAGAAGATCAGCCATCAATACCAGAAGGGTTTTAAAAGAGTCCTTGATGAACAAGCGATATACCATTCACACCATATATTATGGCAATGTTTCTACCTCTATGACTCGGCCATGAGGGACAGTGACAGAGGAACAACCACCATGTCTTGGTGGAGCAGCAAGGTGACCTCCTGAAATTAACTTTCTGAGCATGGTGTCAACATGATTCCATAAGGAGTGAGTGCTATGCCATAGCATGACAGACAGATAGTAACCATATATTTCCAGGCAGTGAGCACCATGGAGGGGCATGATGAACATGTCCAGGGAGTGCCACAGTCAGGTTTTTAACCCTGGAGAGTGCCCTTAAGTGATATGGTGGAATGTTGGAATTGTGGGGCCCCAGGTACATTACAGTTGGAGACTGTTTTATCTGACACTCGCCAGGGCCCACAGATTCCCTTTTTGTAATCAGTTTTTTCATTTTTCAAACTTTTCCGGGAGAAGGAGAGAAAAAAGGGTCTCAGTTAGGAAGTTGCCCTGGCTGTTTAACAACACAGGTGCTCTTGAGCCTAGGATCTATCTATCCATCTTAAATCAATGCATTACAATTTACTCAGAGTGTCTAACATACTATACCGTTGTCGAGACAGGTGGAGGAATAGAAACCTTATCGAACAGTTCCCTCTTGAGTTTTGTTGCCATTAAGCAAATCCACATGGGCCCTAGGGGTGGCAATCGTGTACTGTAGCTCCTCAAATGTGAATCCAAGTGTATTTTGGAGCTGGAAACCAAGCATCCATGGGGACACAATCTTCATGAGGAGTTAGCGATCCATCTCCATGATGACTAATTGCAGTTTTCTATTCCTCCACCTGTCTCGACAACTGTATAATATGTTAGACATTCTATGAGTAAATTGTAATGCATTGATTCAATCATTGTGCAATTGTTCAGCTTTTTAATCATTTGGTATTGGTTTTAATTTTTTCAGGAGGAGGGAGTTTGTACATAGTACATTCATACGTGGCTGTACATCTTACCTGTTGCCCTGTGGAACCTTTTGTATTGTGCTATTCACCACTTGGCTCACGCATTTTACTTGATGAATTCCATTTGTCTGTACAAGGATATGTAATGCACCCACTTTTTATCGTTGCGTGATCAAGACAACTTGTCTGTCGAAACACATTACAATTACGACCATTAAAACTTCACTTGGTGGGATTTCCTGAGCGTGCGTTTTCCTTTCGACTACACAGATTTCTCTGCTTCTTTGTTTGCACATATATATACACACACACACACATATATATTCACTTAAAAAACCATAGGTTTCACACATGTTATAGTTAGCTGGGCATTTCACTCATGAAAAACCAATGAAATTCCCCCGTTATAGTTAGTTCAGATAACTATAACTCGCGCCACCGCCACTCTATCACAAGGATGATGTCATCAGTGATGTCATGAGTGATGCCACTGACCAGGTCATCAGTGATGTAATATCTGACGTCATCAGCAGAGGATTGCGGTCGCGTGAGTTATAGTTGCCTGCACTAACTATAACGGGGGAATTTCATTGGTTTTTCACGAGTGAAATGCCCAGCTAACTATAACATGTGTGAAACCTATGGTTTAAGTGAATTTGCAAGGTTTTTTAAATGCTAATTCCTAACTATAACGTGTGTGAAACCTATGGTTTTTTCAGTGAATTTGTACGGTTTTTTAAATGCTAAGTTATGTATTTATTATTTTAAAGGTTTTTCACCGTGCGCGTACCGCGCTGTGGACGCTCGATGCGCTTCGCGCACCGAACGCCCACGTTACGTAGTTCGCAGAATTTTTCCGTTTCTACCGTGCGCGTACGCTACGCGCACTCCGCGATTTTTCATAAAAAATTTAAAATACATTTTTGCCCTTGGGGGTCCTTCTGGGACCCCCTGACCAAGGCTAGGGGGTCAGGAACTGTCCAGCCTGCCCCCTTTACACGTTATCCACCTTTGTTTTTCACCCCCTCAGACTGCGAGAGACAAAATGGCGGCCGACACTTCCTGGTTTCGACCGATTCGAATGTTTACTAAGATCTAACAACCAATCGGAATCGCGCTCGCGCACGGCGGCGTGCGCGTACGGTAAGCTTACGGTACGCGCTCTGAGTGCGCCTATAGATATATATATTGATTTAAATGCTATTTTCTAAGGAAATACTGAACAGATTTACACAAGACCTTCAAAAGGCACATCCCTGACCTGAGGGCTACCTCTCTGCCTAATTACAAGTAATTCTGTTCAGCCGTTCGGGCTGTAGCTCGGACTAAAGGTCCTATGGAAAAATGCATGGGGAAAACGCGTTTTGGGACCCCCCTTTTTCTCAGCCCCCGCTTAACGAATCCCCCCCGAGACTTTCAGGGAAGGAGCGGAGCGCCCCACCTATTTTGAGAATTTCGCGAGGATTCGTCAATCGGCGCCAAAGTTATTCAAAATAGAATGTTGCGGATTTCCTATGGAAACACGGTCCTAACTATAACTATCTACTGGCGACTGCCAGTAGATTATATATATATATATATATATATATGCCACCCGACCACTTGCTGCGAAGTAATCCAGGGACACAGCGGGGATCACTTCGGGAGACTTTATTCACAGGTAATTACAGCATAATGCATTTCGGCACCTACGCCTTCCTCAGATGCTGTTCATTACTGGCTGTCACCTCCTCCCCTCTTTGAATATACTCGGGTACTCCCATTGGCGGGAGATCAGCTGACCCTGCAGTAGTCCCGGCAGATGCAGTCTAGTAGACGACTACTTCTCCCAGCATGCACCAGATAGTATTGGTAAAACAGCAGGATTAAAGTTATTTGCATGTGCGCTGAAAATACCACGCAAAGGGGGGGCCGTGTAGCGGCAGGTGACTCCGTAAATGCAGTGACACAGACTCCCTCAGGTCCCCAACGTCCAAGCCCCAATAGGTGGAAACAGATCCGGGCCGTAAAGCGGGAGGAGCTCAACCCGCTTCCCCATGCAATCACAGTCTGTCACTGACAGCGGCCTCTTGCCTGGTCCATTTCCGAGGCGGTCCGAGGAACAATCAATACCTTGATTACACGCTCTCCTTGCCAGAAAAGTCCCTGGACGCTTGTTGAACGGATCCCTGTACCGCGTTCCTGGCAGACGCGGAAAATATGCCACCCGAACACTTGCTGCGAAGTAATCCAGGGACACAGCGGGGATCACTTCGGGAGACTTTATTCACAGGTAATTACAGCATAATGCATTTCGGCACCTACGCCTTCCTCAGATGCTGTTCATTACTGGCTGTCACCTCCTCCCCTCTTTGAATATACTCGGGTACATATATATCTGCTCCGTGTGCTGCCTTCGTGTCCGCACTCGTGAGCGGGTGCCCGGTCCAGCTGTGGCAAGCCGCTAACGTATCCAGCTCCTCACAAACGTGAATTAAGACCAGAACTCCCATTAGGTTAAATCCACTTTTGGATTTATTGCGAGATATAAATCAACAAACGCGTTTCAGCGTCAGCCTTCGTTAATGTCATGAGCTGGAGATATATATGTATAAAAATATATATATTACCTACTGGCGGTCACCAGTTGGTAGTTATAGTTAAGACCTTGTTTCTATTCAATATGCGTTTTATCTTATGGCAATATCTTTGGCGCCGTTTGACGAATCTTCGCAAAATTTTCAAAACTAATGATTTACTCAGGTCAGCTCCTGTCTAGAAGGTTTTGGGGTGATTCGTCAAGAGGGGGCAGAGAAAAACAGGGGATGCCAAAACACGTTTTCCCCATGCTAATTTCCATAGAAATTTTGGAACAGGCTACAGCCCTAACTGCTGAACGTAATTACATCAAATTTGGCAAAAAGGTAGCTCTGTTCAGAAAGCACCCTTTTTTTTAAATGGTGTAAATCTGTTTAGTAGTTGCTGAAAAATTAAAAAAATAAAAATATCGATTGGCTGCCAACACTCCAAACCAGAATGTGTTGGCAGCCATCTTGTGACTCGGTAACTGAGTCAAAAGAAAACTGTAGAAAGACATTAACAAGCATTTGCAATGCAATAGGTCTCGCATTTACTAGAGTTTAAGCTGTTGGCATTGTAAATGACAATGCCTTTTATTTACTTGTTGATTTTTAAAACACAAAAATAAAATGCATTATTATTTACAATGCCAATAGCTTAAACTCTCACAAATGCGAGACCTATTGCGTTGCAAATGCTTGTTTAAACGACTTTCTGGTCCTGCAGGCACGATGTGCAGCGCGCCAGGCGCGCTTTTACTTTCAAATGGGGCTGCCCACACCACTTTTAGCTCAAATGAACATTCAGATCTGCGTCTTAACGTCCACTCTGCCACCTTACATTGTACTGTTCTTTCATGTCATCTTAAAGATAATTACTATTTTATATATCACGCATAACGAGCCGCGACATCGACCTGATGCACAAGCATATTTTTTAAAGTAATTCTTTAATGTCATTAAATAATCGTACATGATTCACCGTTTATGATACATGAGAAAGGATGTTTTTTTTCATACAGTGATTTGTGTTTCACTCGCAGGCCACGTGGGCTCTAGCATCCACAGGGACTCCTCTCAGTTCTGACTCCAGTGCATGTAGACAGCGTGAACTTTCACCCAGCACAGCCCAGAGATAGGCCTTTCACACAGTGCAGCTCATGCTGAGTGCGCCTGTCACTCAGACCCTGCAGGTTACACCAGCGCGCAATGGTCTGGACTCTGCAGTAACTTAAAACAAAATGGGAAGATGGCGCAGAGCATGTTCCGCCGAAGTCCAACAGCCCCGTTTCCCACATGCATCGTTGTACAACTGCTAGCTGAAGGAGCGTGAGTGGAGTTTTAAAAATGACATGCATTGTAACGTTTTGCTTTTCATTTCCAATTAGTCTCATAAAGGCATCAACTCCCGTTTAGAATGAGCTAACAGTGCTGACTGTTTATTAGCACAATCAACGTGTATAGCCTGCTTAAACAGAGATAAAACCCTCCTTCTGCACATGTGGGTGAAATGTGTGTCCAGTTTTCGGAGCACTTCTGAAGACACTATTTCCACCTGTCAACAGTGCACTCGATCCTGTTGGCTCCCGCGTCAGATCGCAGAGCTATCCCTGAGCTGATAGTGTCACTCAGCAGACTATAACCACTGCACTAATCTTAAATGTTCAGGGCCCAGACAGCAGAGCTACCAACCAGGGAACATGACTCTTGTAGGCGCAGGCCTCAAGTAGCAGACCAGCCCTGTGCTTGTTGTTAAAGCTACGTAGCGCGATGAGTAGTTTTCATCCAGAGGCGTGGCCAGGGTGCCTTGACCAAAACACAAGATAGGATAATGGTCCCTTTCCAAAAAGCTCTTATTGGGGGTACGATGGCCCCCCTCACAACCTTGGCCTAACTGATGGAGTACTGATAGCTAACCCTTGTGCCTTTTCTGTTCAAGCTGAGGTTTACTGCATGCGGCCAGATCGCATTCTGCCCGATCGTGCGAGAACACACCACTCCCCCGGTTCTTGCACGTTTCACGAGTCCCGGCTCCAATCCAAAGCTATTGTTATACATCCTTGTACTACTCGTGTCGCTATAATACACACGCGTGTAGAGGGTAAAGTAGGAGTGTGTGCTGGAACAAAACATTCATCAGTAAAATGAGTTGGACGGGCAGGTTAATGTCCAACATGTAATTGTGGTGAACGTGCCTGGGTAGATGTTAATTCGCTCGCTCGCCTGTTAATACACGCCAGCGTGTGTTGGGTAAAATTAACAAACATGTAGGGGAAATACAGGCATGTTTATTTTCAAGAAAATACATGCTAACCTGCATGTGCAGGCTGATGTGTTAAATCTGTTATCCTTTTGTGAAAAGTAAAATTATCTTCGCGTCATGCATGTTCTCTCCAATTCACACGTGTATTGGAGACTAGAGAACATACGTGTGTGTGTGTTGGCTGATAGAGATATGTACTTGTACATCTGTGTGCCCGGTTATTTGGGCATGTCTGCTAATATGCAAGTGTGTTTACTGGGAATACAGCTGTATGTGCTAAAATAATAATATATGCCTGTGCATGCGAGGCAATGAGGTACGAGTGCGATGGAAGTGTGGCCAGAGCTCCCGCCTTGGAGCTCAATGCCTTGCAGTTTGCAAGGAGATGAGAATAGAGGAAAGACCACCCTCGTAGTTTTTTGGAAAGAATCCCGTGGTGGCATACAATAGAGAATTAAAGTAATGCTGCAAAATGTACTCCGGATTAAAATAAAATAAAGACAAACACAACGCTCTCAAAAAACGCTTAGATCCTTAGTATTGACATTCATGTGATTAACTAATGTGGAACAAGCAGCCGTGCGGCCGCGAAAGTGATCGTGATCAAACATCAAAGCGGCCGTGCGGCTGCGAAAGTGAAAGCAAATGGTGTGCAGACTACCAAATGGTGCGCGCGCCCGGCGCACATGCACTGTATTTGGAGGCCTGAAAGCACTCGTTTGCACTTCCAGATCCCCCATTTACAAAAGCTCTCGCGAGAGCAGCGCTAAAGCGCTGGCTCAGGCGAGACCTAAAAAACAAGAAAAGGGGGCAGGGTAGAAACACCCTGTCCCGATACACCCACTAAGAGGGTCCCGCAAGGACCCCCAGGGCCAAAAAAAGCATTTTTAAGAAAGAATTCCTGCTGAATTCATGCTGGGTGAGCGAATCCGGACGAAATAATTTTTAAAAAATGAAGCGCGGACTCCTGTGCTTCGTTTGTTTCAAACACCCGGGTGGGCAGGTCCTGGGGGTAATTCTTAATTATGGTGTGGGGGCCTGTGGGGCCTCCAAAGCCCTGGGGACCACTACCTACCCAGGGCTTAAATTAATGTAGATAAGTGTGGGGGGCTCCTGCCCCTCCCCACACTGCCCCAGGGACCACCACCTAGCCGGGGCAATTTTAAATAAAGGGCAGGGGTCCGTTGCGGACCCCGGCACTGGGGACCACCACTTCCCAGGGCTTTAAAAAAATGCTGGGAGGGGGCTGGAGCCCTCGATTGCCCTGGGGACTGCCATCACCCAGGACTGGCTCCTGCAATGTCCCAGGGTGCCCACCCCCGGGAACACTGCAGTTTGCTATGGCAGGGCGGGAGTTCGACTCCCGCCCTGCCATAGCAAAAACTGCTTTCCTTCGCTGAAGCAAAGCAGAATTGTTTTTGGGCAAGGGGAGCTGCATATTAGCAACTCCCCTTGCCCAAAAGCAATGCCCAGCCACTAGGGACCATGGGGGCTTCGGGGCTCCCACCATGATCCCCAAAGAGGCCAGGCCCCAGGGGATGGGGTCCCCAGGCCATAAGTGGCCCAGGGAAGGGGGGCCATGCAGCCCCCCTCCTGAATAAAAAACAAAAAAAAAGGCAATGCCCCTGGGGATGGTGTCCCCGAGACGGATAAACATCTCAGAAGGGGGCCCTTCCATTAAAAATGAAAAAATATGTACATGTGGCCATGCCCCATGGGATGGGGTCTCCGGGGCTGAAATTGGCCTTAGGAGGGGGCCACGCGGCCCCTTTTGGGTTTAAAAAAAGAGGCAATGCCCCAGGGTATGGGGTCCCCGGGCAGATAAAGGCCTCAGGAGGGGGCCACGAGGTGTGCAGACCACTCTTGCTTCTTTCTGTGCCTCTCTTGCCACTTTCTGCATTTCTGTTGCTTCTTTCTGCAACTCTTTTTTCTGCACTTCTCTTGCCTCTTTCTGCACCTCTCTTGCCTCTTTCTGTACCTCTTGCCTCTTTCTGCACCTCTTGCTTCTTCCTTTACCCCTCTTGCCTCTTTCTACATCCCTGTTCCCTCTTCCTGCATCTCTCCTGCTTGTTTCTTCACCTCTCTTGCCTCTTTATTCAATTCTCTTGCCTCTTTCTGCACCTGTTGCTTCCTTCTGCCCTTCTCTTGCTTCTTTCTGTACCTTTGTTGCTTCTTTCAGCACCCCTCTTGCCTCTTTCTGCAACCCTTTTAAGTCTTTCTGCACCTCTCTTGCCTCAGTCTGCCCACCTGTTCCTTGTTTCTGCACCCCTTTTGCCTGTTTCTGCAACTCTCTTGCCTCTTTCTGCAGTTCTCTTGCCTTCTTCTGTATCTCACTTGCCTTTCTGTAACTCTCTTGCCTCTTTCTGCAGTTCTCTTGTCTCTTTCTGCATCCGTTTCCTCTTTCAACACTTCTGTTGTCTGTTTCTACACCTCTCTTGCCACTTTCTGCACCTCACTTGCTTCTTTCTGCACCCTTGTGCCTGTTTCCGCACCCCTCTTTCCTTTTTGTGCAACTCTATTGCCTCTTTCGATACCTCTCTTCCCTCTTTCTGCACCACTCCTGCCTTTTTCTGTACCTGGTTGCTTCTTTCTACACCTCTGTCTCTTTCTGCACCCTTTGTGCCTCTTTCAGCACCTCATTGCTTCCTTCTGCAGTTCTCTTCCTTCCTTCTGCACCCCTCATGCCTCTTTCTGTACCCTTCTTCCCTTTTCCTGCACATCTTCTGTATATCTGTTGCTTCTTACTGCACTGCTCTTGCTTCTTTCTGCACCTCTTTCGCAAATTTCTGCACCCCTCATCTCTTTCAGCCTCGCATCTTCTCTTTCTACACCCCTGTTCCCTCTTTCTGAACCTCTTCTGCACCTCTGCTGCCCCTTTCTGAACTTCTCTTGAATTTCTGCACTTCTTGCTTCTTCCTGCACTTCTCTTGCGTCTTTCTGTAGCCCCTCTTGCCTCTTTCTGCACCTGTTTCTTTCTGCACTTTTGTTGCTTATTTCTATACCTCTCTTGCTTCTTTCTGCACCCCACTTGTCTTTCTAAACCCTTCTTCCCTCTTTGTGCACCGCTCTTGGCTTTCTGTACCCCTCTTGCCTCTTTCTGCTCTCCTCTTGCCTCTTCCCACATTTCTTTTGCTTGCGTCTGTTCTTCTTTTGCCTCTTTCTGTACCCCTCTTGCCTCCTTCTGTACCTCTGTTGTGTTTTACTGCACTGCTCTTGCTTCTTTCTGCACCTGTCTTGGAAATTTCTACACCCCTCTTGCCTTTTTCATCACCCCTCTTCTCTATTTCTGCACCCCCTTTCCCTCTTTCTGCACCTCTTCTGCCTGTTTCTGCACCTCTGCTGCCTCTTTCTGAACTTTTGTCTTTCTGTACGTCTGTTGGTTCTTTCTGCACCTTTCTGCACTTTATGCCTCTTTCAGCACCTCTTGCTTCTTTCTGCACTTCTCTTCCCTCTTTCTGCACTCCTCTTCCCTCTTTCTGCAATTCTCTCATTTCTTTCTGTATCACTCTTGCCTCCTTCTCCACCCCACTTCCCCCTTACAACATCTGTTGCTTCTTTATGCACTTCTCTTACTTGTTTCTGCAACTGTCTTGTGTCTTTCTGCACCTCTGTTGTGTCTTTCTGTACCTATGTTGGTTCTTTCTGCACTTCTCTTCCTCTTTCTTCACCCTTCAAGCCTCTTTCAGCACCTCTGTTGCTTCTTTCTGTACTTCTCTTCCTTCTTTCAGTACCCCTCCTGCCTCTTTCTGTACCTCTCTTGCCTCTTTGTGCACCTCTTCTACCCTTTTCTGTAGCACTCTTGCTTCTTTTTACACCTCTGTTGGTTCTTTCTGTACTGCTCTTGATTCTTTCTGCACCTTACTTGCCTCTTTCTGCAGTTCTCTTGCTTCTTTCTTCACCTCTGTTGCTTCTTTCAGCAATTCTCTTGCCTCTTTCTGCACCCCTCTTCTGTCTTTCTGCACCTCACTTGCTTCTTCCTGCACCTTTCTTGCCTCTTTCTGCACCCCTCTCCCCTCTTTCTGCACCTCTCTTGCCTCTTTCTGCACCCCTCTCCCCTCTTTCTGCACCTCTCTTGACTCTTTCTGCACCCCTGTTCCCTCTTTCTGTATATTTCCTGCCTCTTTCTGCACCTCTTGCCTCTTTCTGTACCTCTTGCTTTTTTCTACATTTCTCTTGCTCTTTCTGCACCCTTGGCGCCTCTTTCAGCACCTCTGTCGCTTCTTTCTGTACTTCTCTTCCTTCTTTCTGCTCCTCTTCCCTCTTTGTGCATTTCTCTTGCCTCTTTCTGTACTTCCCTTGCCTCTTTCTGCACTTCTCTTGCTTCTTGCTGTACTTCTCTTGCTTCTTGCTGCACCCTCCTACCCTTTGTTGAATCCCTTTTGCCTCTTTGTGCATTTCTTGCCTCTTTCTGTACTCCCCTTGCCTCTTTCGCCTCTTTGTGCATTTCTTGCCTCTTTCTGTACTCCCCTTGCCTCTTTCTGAACCCCTCCTGCCTCTTTCTGTATTTCTCTCCCCTCTTTGTGCACCTCTCCTACCTTTTTCTGCACCCCTGTTGCCTCTTTTTGCACATCTGTTGGTTCTTTCTGCACTTCTCTTCCTTCTTTCTGTACCCCTCGTGCCTCTTTCTTCACCCTTCTTCCCTTTTCCTGCAAGTCTCTTGGTTCTTTTTGCACTGTTCTTGGCTCTTTCTGCATCCCTCTTGCCGCCTTCTGTATCTGTTGCTTCTTACTGCACTGCTCTTGCCTCTCTGCACCTCACCTGCTTCTTTCTGAACCCCCTCCTGCCTTTCTGCACTTTTTGCTTCTTTCTACACCTCACTTGCCTCTTTCTGCTCCTCTTCCCTCTTTGTGCATTTCTCTTGCCTCTTTCTGTACTTCCCTTGCCTCTTTCTGCACTTCTCTTGCTTCTTGCTGTACTTCTCTTGCTTCTTGCTGCACCCTCCTACCCTTTGTTGAATCCCTTTTGCCTCTTTGTGCATTTCTTGCCTCTTTCTGTACTCCCCTTGCCTCTTTCGCCTCTTTGTGCATTTCTTGCCTCTTTCTGTACTCCCCTTGCCTCTTTCTGAACCTGTCTTGCCTCTTTCTGCACTTCTCTTGCTTCTTGCTGCACATCTCTTGCTTCACCCTTCTACCCTTTGTTGAATCCCTTTTGCCTTTCTGCTGTTCTCTTACCATTTTCTGCACCTCTTGCCTCCTTCTGCACCCCACTTGCCTCTTTCTGCACCCCACTTGCCTCTTTCTGCACCCCACTTGCCTCTTTCTGCACCCCACTTGCCTCTTTCTGCACCCCACTTGCCTCTTTCTGCACCCCACTTGCCTCTTTCTGCACTTCTTTTGCTTTGTTCCACACTGTTGCTTCTTTCAGCAATTGTCTTGCCTCCTTCTGCACTTTTGCTTGTTTCTGCACCTCTCTTGCGTCTTTATGCACCTGTTGCCTCTTTCTACTCCTCACTTGCCTCTTTCTGTACCCCTCTTGCCTCTTTCTGCACCGCTCTTGCCTCTTTCTGCACCCCTCTTGCCTCTTTCTTACCTCTGTTGATTTTTTTCTGCGCTTCTATTGCTCTTTCTGCACCCTTCGCGCCTCTTTCAACACCTCTGTTGCTTCTTTCTGCACTTCTCTTCATTCTTTCTGCACCCACCCTGTCTCTTTTTGTACCTCCCTTTCCTCGTTGTGCACCTCTTACCTTTTTCTGCATCCCTCTTGCTTCTTTTTGCGCCTCTGTTGGTTCTTTCTGCACTGCTCTTGCTTTCTTCTGCATCTCACTTGCCTCTTTCTGTACTTCTATTGCTTCTTTGTACACCTCTGTTGCTTCATTCAGCCATTCTCTTGATTCTTTCTGCACTTCTATTCCTTCTTTCTGCAACCCTCCTGCCTTTTTTCTGCTCCTCTCTTGCCTCTTTGTGCATTTCTCTAGCCTTTTTCTGCACTTTCCTCACCTCTTTCTGAACCTCTATTGCCTCTTTATGTACCTCCCTTGCCTCTTTCTGCACTTCTCTTTCTTCTTTCTGCACCTCTCTTGCTTTCTTTCAGCATAGAACTGGCTCCGGGCCTGAATAGTCAGTCAGTTACCATCAGTGCCACTCAGCAAAAAAGTTGTGGGCACAGGATGACTTTGCAACAAGGCCTCGTTCTGCCCCTCTGTTGGTTCTTTCTGCATATCTCTTGCTTCTTTCTGCACCTTTCTTCGTCTTTCTGGACTTCTGTAGTCGCTTTCTACATTTGTCTTGCTTCTTTCTGCGCTTTTCTTCTGCTTTCTGCACATGTCCTACCACTGCAGGCATAATTAGAAATTAGCATTTAGAAACACTTTGAAATTCACTGAAAAAGCATCGGTTTCAGGGATGTTATAGCTAGGAATTACCATTTTAAAAACCTTCGAAATTCACTGAAAAAAAATGAAAGGTTTCTGGGGTGTTATAGTTTAAAATTAGCATTTAAAAAAGCTTTGAAATTCACTGAAAAACCCAAAGGTTTGAGGGACGTTATAGTTAGAAATTAGCATTCAAAAAGCCTTTAAAATTCACTGAAAAAAGCCACAGGTTTCAGGGATGATATAGTTGGTTGGACATTTCACTCCTACAAAACCAGAGAAATTTGGCTGTTATGATTATTTGAGCTAACTATAGCTCACGCCCCCGCAATGCATTGCTGATGTCACATATTACATCATTAACGACATGGTCAGTAACATCACTGATGACATCACTGACATCTCAAATGACATAACTTGCGCACCCGCAATGCACAATTTTCCCATCAATAATTTCACTGCAAATGTTGCTGTGATATAATCAATGATTTCATTGAAGATGTCATGATTGATGTAATATGTGAGGTAATTAGTAGTGCGTGGTGGGGGAGGGAGTTATAGTTACCTTGGGTCACGAGTTATAGTTACTTAGGATAACTATAACTGCTGAAGGTCTATGGTTTTCTGTATGTAAAATCTAAACCTCACTATAACATCCCTGTAAACTTTGTTTTTCCAGTGAATTTCTACTCTTTTAATGCTATTTCCTGGGTATGGTAGTGGTTTTGTGGGTCTGATTGGGTGTATGAGCGCATGATTGGGTGTGTGAGTGGGTGTATGAGTGCCTGTGTGGGTCTGTGAGTGTAGTAGTGGTTTTGTGGGTCTATGAGTGGGTGTGGTAGTGGTTTTGTGTGCGTGAGTTTGTGAATGGATGAGTTAGTGGGTATGTGAATTGGTGTACGGGTGTATGAATAGATATGTGAGTGAGTGAGGGCCTGTGTGAGTCTGTGAGTCAGTGTGGTAGTGGTTTTGTGACCGTGTGAATGGGTGTGTGGGTTTGTGAGTACCTGTGTCAGTGCATTAGGGGGTGCAAAAGTTTTTTTGTGGTACTTTGAATGGGTTGTGTGAATGGGTGTGTGAGTGGGTGAATGGGTGTGTGTATGAATGGGGTGTGAGTGGGTGTGTGAAAGGCTGTGTGGGTCTGTGAGTAGGTGTATGTGTTTTTCATTTGGGGTCTGGATCCACAGATTCACACAGGGCAGCATTGAGCACCGTGGCACAGCCTCTGATCCTCGTGTGCCACAAAAAACATTTTGGGGCAATTTCTTGCCCATGCAGGGTCCCTCCCATACTCTGATTCCCCCTGGGACTGAGGTCAGGGTATCTCTAAACTGACCCTTTCTATCAGTTTTAACTTTTCTTCCTAGAACGGAGTCTGAGATAGAAAATCGTGGCCACAACTTTTCTCTCCGGTTGCAGCCAGCTACATATATATATATCCATACAAGCTGTCTCCGTGCTGAGGGGCCACCGACCCTGACAGGGCGGCCTCTGCGCTGCAGGAACGGAGCATCCTGCTTCTGACATTCACAGCACAAAAAAAATGCCAAGGCTCGACATCAGAAAAAAAGGCTTTTTTATTCTGACACAGGGCGGCTGATTAAATCATTTCCCAGACGCGTTTCAGCCGATTGGCCTTAATCATTGGAAATTGGGTTGTGATACCATGTGGTTAAAATTTAAAGGTAGACTACCTTATTGCATTGTAGTCCAAGTATTCCTTCTTTTCCCAACATGCACCATGTTAGAATCCGGGATCTCTGGTTGGCGCAGGTATGCACTTGCGACAAGCAGGGACCCTTTCCTCTAAGTCAGGGCAAAGGATCACCTCTTTACAAATAACCCCTGCTCACCCTCTAGGTAACGTGGCGCGAGCAGTCAGGCTAGATTCCAGAGGGCATTAGGTTAAGCGTTGCAAGTTGTCCCACACAATAATCACCACCCCACCACACAAAGACACAAGGCTGTAGTTATATCAAAATAAAGTTCTTTATATAAAAGATTTCTTGTAGGCAGGTTGATACAATACAGTTCTCTTGTAAGTACTACTCCAGTTACTCTTTAAATGTTCAAATGTAGTCCACAGTTATTAAAAAGGGTACAGTTCTGATCAAAAGAAGCTTCTTGGGGGTTCTGCGTGCTTTGTAGCGCCTTTGTTATGCTTTGTGGCAGTTTTTAGAGGTGTCTTGCCGTTTCTCACGCTCACGCTTCCCGCGTGAGCACCAGCAATGCTTTTTAATGCGGTACGGTTCAGACCGTGGCAGAGACGCGCCGTACACGGACGGCAGCACGGATACGAGTTAAACAAGGGCTGGTATGATTCGAACCAAGGCCGGTACGGTTCGTACACGCTGCTTCAGAGGCCAGTACGGTTGGAACTACGGCGCCAGACACAAGCTCTTTTCAATGCAGGTACGATCAGTACGGGTCGAACTACGGCCCCAGGCACTAGTATTCAAAAAGGCAGGTACGGCTCAAACAAAGTACTTTAGAGGCAAGTACGGTTCGAACCACGGCTGGTTTCAATGATTGCAAATGCCAATACGACTCGAAGCAAAGAATTTTAGAGGCCAGGACGGTCCGTACAAAGGCAAGTACGGACCGTATATACGCGCACAACTCCCAATAGTTCTCAAGCAGGTACGGCTCGTACATAGGCAAGTACGGGTCGTACTTTTAGCGTGATTGTCCCAAATACCTTTGTTCTGCACGGGGATGGTCACGGCGGCCTCGGGTGTCCACGGGGCGGTGTCCCACGTCGCAGTGTCGTCCATCGCGGTCAGAGGGCGGCGGTGCTTTGTGGGGCACCCGAAGAAGGTCTCAGCCACACTGCCAAGGGCAGAGGAGGGGAGAGCAGCTCCGGGGCAATTCTCAGCGCATTGCAGCGCGATCAGCGTCTCAGTTGATCACAAGGGTGCACAGGGCCTCGCAGTGATCTCGATGGCACAGGGCCGCCAATGCTCGGTGCGCAGGCCTTCAGGTACTTTTCTCCGCGTTGCGAGCTACGGCTCGGAGGGGCTGGTACTTGCGGTGCTGGGACCAGGTAGGCAGGTCCTTGCGGTGCTCGTGGTAGTCCCAGGTGGTAGATGTCGCGGTGTAGAGAAAGGGGGAGAGGCACACAGGTTCTCTTGGGATCAGCGTCACAGGATTGCGTCCAGCTACTTCTCTTCTGGGGGATAGGTTGCGCCCACTGTTCCTGGGGCGCAGATCAGGGGGCAAGTTCACAAGCAAGCCCTTGGAGATTGTTTAGCACAAGTTGATTCAAAGTCTTTTTCTGTAGTCTTTTCCTCTCCTTCCAGCAGACAGGCACCCACTGCAGGTCAGTCTCTCAGGCAGGGAGACAGTACTCCTCCTTCAGCTTCTCCAGGTCCTTCTCCTTCAGGCAGAGGTTCGTCGTTGCGTAAACAGGATCTGATTTCTTAGGAGCCAGGCTCCTTCTTTTAAAGCGCAAATCTTTTGTTCTTTAGCGCCAGGGGGCCTGGGCCTGGCTCAGTCCAGTTTTGGAGCACTTTGTTGTGGTGACTCTGCTCTTTCCTTTCAGCAGCAGTGCAGAGACATCAGCCGCTCCACAGGGGGCGGAGCCGGCTTTGTGGAGGCAGAGCACAGGTCTATTCAAGAGTCAAGGTGTACTCCTCCCACCCATCCTGGTGTAATCTCTCTACCCACCACCTGGCAGCCAGCCTGTCTCCTGGAATTCACCAGCCCTGCTCTTCACTGTTGCTAGGCAGAACACACACACACAGCAGAGGCGGACTGAAATGGCCAGGTCAGTAAATACTAACTTTCTAAAAGTAGTATTTACAAACACAGGATAATAAAATAAACTTTACTAAAAGAAGTATTTTATTATTCTGAGTTCAGGCGTACTAAATATGACTTTCTACCATGCTCTATAAGTCCACTGGGATTACAGAGTGTAGTAATTCCAGCAGCCCATTCTGGCCTATGGAGAGCAGGTAGCCTTCAATAGTGAAAAACGAAAATGGCTGTAATTCACTACTAGAACATGCCACACACATCAGGGCATGTCCTACCTTATGCCTACAATGTACCCTGCCCTTGGGCCTACCAGAGGGGTGACTAATATGTAGTTAAGGGAAGGTTTAAGGACTGGCAAGTGGGTGCACTTGCGCAATCAGCGCGACAGTACCAGACTGCACGCAGGGTCTGCAGTGGCAGACCCTAGACACATTTTACTAGGACGCTTCTGTGGGTGGCACAACCAGTGCTGCAATCCCACCAGCGGCATTTGTATTTACAAGCCCTGGCACTCCTGGTGCACTTTACTAGGGGCTGATAGTAAACCAAATAAGCCAATCATGGAATCCAATGAACATCAACATTTTACCGTAGGGAGAGCATATGCACCTTAGCACTGGTCAGCAGTGGTAAGGTGTCCAGAGTCATAAAACAGCCAACAGGTCAGAAAAAATACAGGAGAAAGGCAAAAAGTTTAGGGGTGACCCTGCAAAAAGGGCCAAGTCCAACACAAAGGGGAAAAATCACGCCAGTTCAGAGTGCAGTGCTACATAGATGAAAAATACTTTCTTTGCTTTAATGCCTGCTTGCTGCAAACTGTTCAACATAAGCGTACTCCCCAGGTGCAATTTGATTCTGCACTGATATATATATATATATATATATATAGCCTCAACATCTCCAACACTATTGAACAGATTTACACCAAATTACAAAAAGCATTTTTCAGTATTAAAATCTAGCTTTCTGCCATATTTGGTGTAGTTCTGTCCAGCGGTTTGGGCTGTACCTGTGTCTAAAATCCCTATGGGGAATTGCAAGCCAAAAACACATTTTGTGACTTTCCTCTTTATTCAACCCTGCTAGATAAATCACCCTGGAACTTTCCAGACAGCAGCTAGTTAGGATTTTTTTTTAAATTATAAGCAAAATAAAAAACACTTTTCCAATGGAAACTGGGTCTACCTACTGGTGCATATATATATAACCTGCTGGCGGTCGCCAGTAGATAGTTATAGTTAGGACCTTGTTTTTATTGAAAAAGCATTTTTTCTTTTGCCAATATCTTTGGCACCGGTTGACGAATCTGCACGACTTGTAAAACAAAAAATGGCCCACTCACTTCAGCTGTTGTGTTGAAAGTTTCTGGATGATTCGTCAAGCGGGGGCTGAGAAAAATAGGGGGTCCCAAAACAAAATTTCTCCATATTAATTTCCATAGGAAACTTCAGACACGGCTACAGCCCGAACTGCTGAACGGAATTACACCAAACTTGGCAAAAAGGTAGCTCTTGGCTCTGAAAGCACTCTTTTTATTAAATGGTGTAAATCCGTTCAGTTATTCCTGAGAAATATAAACATTTCTCAGATATACATGGGGAAGCGAAAGATCCGTGAACCCTCCCGATCTCGTCTTCCTAAACTTCCGGTGACTCGATCGAGGAGTGGTGCCGATTCCAGTCCGTGTTTTTTTTCCCCCATCCGCGGAGCAGGAGCAGCGAGGCGTGAAGCGTGAAGCGGGACGTGAAGCGCAGAGCAAGCAGCCTCACAGTCCCCCGGCCTTCTTCTGATAGTCCACAGCACATAGGTGGGGAGTCGCCCGCTCAGCGAGGTGCGAGGAGGCTCCGATGCCCCAAACGAGTGGGAGGTCCAGGCGCGGGTGCTAGTACCTCCCCTCGTACCAGGTCTTGTTTGCCAGCACACCTGGAGCGTCGGCAGTAATTTGGCGATCCAGCAGGTTAGCAGCGGGCAGTGGAGCTCTGCAACACACCAACAATACCAAAAAACAATAACTAAGTGCCTAGCCCGAAACAAACAACAAAGGCTGCCACCGGGAGAGCGCCGGGAGATTGCGGATACCCTCCTCTCGTCCGTGGTCAGAGCAGCTCAGAGGAGCCACGTGTGGGGAAGTTCAGAGAAGCAGTGGCTATATCAGCCTCCGCCGGCACTGAGAGGATCACCAGCACACTGCGCTCCCGGCAGCGGCAGCCGGCCGGCAAAGAGGTACGAGAAGGCATGACTAGGCATAATTAAGGTTTGAAAAACCGTTACCGATCGACACCAGACATTACTTGATATCTCCCCAACAACTGCCGTGCTGCTGGGCCGAGTGCCGCCCTCCCACTGCCCCCACCACGCTCCAAGAAGAGTGTGAGCAGTGTTTGGCTGACCCCCCTCCTCCTTTACTATCTGGGGGGGTGGTGTGCTGCGGTGTGGCACGGCAGCCGGCAAGCTCTGAATCTCATGTTTTAGCATACACGAGCATATAGTAGAGAGCTGCCTTCGAGCAAGGACGGCACAGCACCGTCAGAACAGCTCAAGCAGGTTAAGTAAACTAAGCAGTGGTAATCAGAAGCCCCATCCTTGCCCTATTCTAGCCCCCTTTCTAGCTCTAAACTTCACCTCCTGCGGGACGAAGTGGGTTTTCTCTACTTTTGGGGTGGCAACAGCCCGAATTGCATCAGGAAGGATAAGGGAAGAGATGCCGCCACTGTCGCTCAAGTCCAGGCGGGGGAGAGTAAAAAAAGCAAACCCATGCCCAGTCCAACTCAGTGCCTGCGCTCATCAGCTGGAATCAAGAGCAAGACTGCGAGCAAGATCAAGTAACAGTAACAGAGCAAGAGCATGAACTCAGCAAGGGTATGAAGCAGTGCGTTCCCTCCACCGCCACCAATGCTATTCGTTTCAACCAGCCCAAGATCTACACAGTTTCACTTCTTAAAAGATATTGAATCAGCATTGTACTCAAGCAACGCTGCACTTACAGGATTATAATCTCCCATGCTGCCTACGCATCCCAATGTTTCAGCTCAAGTCTGCAAAGTGGATCTACATCAGGATAATCAATCGACTAAACAACTGTCAACTAGCCCCACTTCACAAGAAGGGCATACGACGGCTCAATCGGACATCACTGCTTTCATACCAACAGAGATCCCAGGGCCTTCGACCAAGAGGCCACCAACAAGCACGAGCAATCAAGGGCGGTCTCTAGGGTCTCCAAGGGCTCAGCCCGTGGTCCAAGTGCTAAAACAATTTTTAGAAATCGCGGAAGCCTCAAAATCAACGCAGAAGGATGGCGTGGGACCCGGGAAACATTTTGCTAACCAACACGACACATAGACCATAGAGACCTCAACTGCAGAGAAAGAGGAAACAAAGAGCTGGAAATATCACTGGCCATACTAGTATAAATAATGGCTCATACTTTGGTAATCTTAGTGACGTTAACACCAATCTTAGCATGGGCAATGATTTGGGAAGTGGAAACTCAAGTGGAAATCCAACAACAAATCCCTCTTTAAACTTACATCAAAGAAACGAATCGGAGGACTTAGGGCCAACAGACATAAACTCGACTGGGGAAAGAAGGACTACGACTACGACTATGATCGCGTCACTGACAAGCATACCACAATCTGACTCTCAAGAGTATGAGCAGGATAACAACTCGGAGGTCGGCCAACCAACCAAACTCAGAAGAAGTACTAAAGCAAGGGCAGTTCAGCCCCCAAATCTCTTCTAATAACCAAAGCTGTATAAATCAGACGAACTTCACTGTCAACGAATCTGAACTGGCAAAGGCACAAAACATCAGCGCTTGGGATTCTTTACTGAATACAATCCAACTGGCCGTAAACGCCTTGCAATTTCAATCAGAAAAAATGGAGATACAGTTAACATTACTGAACACTCTGGTCGTTTTCACCGCCGGCATAGATGAAAAACTGGGTAACCTATACAGCCTGATCATAAGAGCTCCAACTTCTAATCTCAAATGCAATTGCGAACAGGTTGTTGAAAAGTTATCTACTTTACCCCTAATGCTTAATAGCATGTTAACAAAGATTAAAAGTGTAACGACAAAAGCAACAACGACAAATACAAAACACACGCAGGTGGTCTCAAACATCGCGGAGGGACCTGAAATCAACTGTCTGGCAGAAACTCAACAGCAGGGCAATGTCACTAAGGTAATGGCAATGGCTACTTCTAGTGTCCCTAAAAATGGTGAAGAATCAAAACTAAATGCTAAACAGGGCCGCCAACAAAAAAGGAAAGGTTGGAATCAAAAGCCAGACAAAAGCAGGTCTGCCTACTTCCCCATCTTCGCCGATTCGCATGACAGTCACGCCAACTACGAAAACATCCTAGACACCACAAGTAGTCCATCAATACATGATCTTTCTCTTGCGAATACTTTAGAACAATCCCTGGAACCTGAAAGCTCTCAAAATCTGAAACTGCGCACCTGCGCATACGTAAACAAAGACAAGCCAAATCAAACAACAACTACCCCAACTCTACAACAAGAAGGGAGAAGCCAAAGAGACCCATTTAATTAAAAAACAACAAAAAATTTGGTGACAACTCAAAACAAACAACAAAAACAGAGCTCTGACCAAAGGAGTTCACCTTGGACTACCCAAAACATACACATGCGATCAAAAGAAAAGGGTAGCCCTCTGCGTGTACCTACACATAATTTAATTCAACACAACCAGAATCCAATACAAAATCAAGGGGAAATAAGGGCTGCCCAGGGACGGGAAGTTAGGCCTGATAGGCTAACGCAGGCGCTACCACCAACTGAGTCCAAGCGTCAGGAGCAAGCCAACAAATGCACCAGTTTTGGGTTACCGGATAACAAGGTACAATCCAGGTGGGGAGGTCTAATACATACAAACCCCATACAAAGAACTTCCGAGTCACCCTTAGGAAATCACAGAACTGAGGCTGCAAGTAATAAGGGGGAAATACAGTACAAAGCAATAATCAGTGGTTTGTTTCAAACGGATCAAACAGATAGAACAAACCCAACGCACTTGGAAACACAAAAACTAACGCAAGAGCCAACAGTTCTGGTTTTTCATCCAATATATGTCTCTCGGGGCCCCCAGGATATACTTAACCACAGCAACATCTTAAAATTATTTAAGGCAATTCCAACTTTAGCTGAGATAACATCAATGGACCTATTATCCATAGAGTTTGTAAACCCCAACAATCCTCAATCTATGGAAGCAACAAAAACATAGACTTCTAGCGGAACTGCAAAACTAATCCTGGCTGAACTACATGTCTTCAAAAAATGGGGCATTGAGATATTCCCATTTCAGAAACCCAGCATACCCGGCACCACTAATAATCACTGAAGGCACAGGTCAACAAGTGGATGATATACCACCAACCAGCATCCTCCAGGGCGCCCGTGGGAGATCTTGCCAAAGGAGCATTGACGACTACAGGCACCAACAGGAATTAACATCACAACCACGAGCTCCAATATACCAGGTTCGTAAAATGGAAGCAATATCACGCACCATAAAAAGACGCACAGTGCAGGATTGACCAGATCAACAAATTTGAACAACAGGCCAGTTGAAAATGCCTTTCCTTAAAGTCTGTTCCTGGAACATAAATGGCCTAGCTGCTAATTTAACTGACCCAGACTATTTAAACTACATCAAGGCCCACAACATAATACTATTTCAGGAAACTTGGCTCATGACCCCGATACAAATTGAGGGATACATGTGCCTCTCTATACTGGCAATAAGGTCCGGAAGATTTGGTCACAGTTCTGGGGGGCTTACCACCTACGTTTCAACAACCCGCATATCATCAGCAACAATGTTGAATCTAAATTCAAATGCATTTATAACAGTGAAAACTCCAATTTTCATCGAAGATAAAGAAACAGAGGTGATCTGGATAAACTCATACATTCATCCTAAACGTAAAATAAAGGACGCTATAGAGTTAGTGAAACACGTGACAGAAATCTCTATGGCGCCGGCGAATCCACTGATAATTTTGACAGGGGATTTTAATCAATATCTTATAGGCTTGGCCCAGGGACACGAGGTAGAGCTGCTAACAGGACTATATAACATACCTATACAATACGTTCCACGGCAGAAGAAGAAGAATCGAAGTAATAACCATCTATTAGATGACCTGGAACACTTAAACCTGCGTGCATTAAATGGTAGATTCCCAGACGACATTCCACCTGTCGCCTCATATTACTATTCAACAACCAGTTCAATCCTGGACTATTCCTTCGCAAATTTTACACTTTAACATGTCTGTGGATTTAGAATGGGGGATAAAGGAGACAGCGACCACCGTCCACAAGAAATTCATATAACTTGCATAGCATCAAACACGATCAAGCCGTAAGCAACCCAGGAGACTATTTATTCCTCCAATTTACGGAGGATTAATTGCACAACAACAAACACAGTTACTAAAGCTGATGCTGCAATTCAACTCTTCAATAAACTAGCTGAAAGCCCAGGAAATCAAATAGAAATTTGGGAAAAATTCACCGATACACTTATAAGTCGACAAACAGAAAACAACAACAACAAGCGGAAGCTACAGACCACACATAATAAGAACACCACCTCGAAAAGAATTTGAGTAGAGATAAAGTCTCTTAAAAAAACAAATGCAGCTCTGCGTAACCTAAGACACTCACCGTGGAATATTCTTCTTTGAACAAACTTAAAGGAGCAAAGGGCAAAATTGATGAAAAAATTGAAATGGCATATCAAAAGAGACTCGGAGAACGACCACTGGGCAAAATTGCTAAGCGACATAAAATGTAACAGTAGTCGTTTTTGGAAAACAGTCAACGGAATTATCTGCCCATACCACATCGGAATTGGGTCAAACATAACAGAATTAACATGGGTGAACTACCTGTCAAGTCACTTCAACAACACTACTGATACACCTGGCAATTATCAAACAAGCTTTTTTATGCCGCAAGTATATGTCAGCCAGACCTTAATTGAGCCGAGTAATCAAGAACTTGAATATAATGAAAACAGCCGACCAGGTGCCATCAGCTATCTCCCCCCGACAACAATAAGAAAACAAATCACAAAAGGAAGGAGAGAAGGAGCACCAGGCCCGAATGGCATTCCCCCGGCACTCTATAAGACTAAGTCCGATGCCTGGGTGGAAATTTTTCATTCTTTATTCACGGACATCAGGCGGCTGGAAATAATACCAGAACTCTGGAAAGGGTCAATTATAGCACCAATCCACAAAAAAGGGGACAAGGCGGATCCTAACAACTATCGCCTAATAGCTTTGATAGACAATGAGGCAAAATATTTTTCAGGCACAATACTTGAAGATCTAACAACTTGGGCAGAGGCTAGTCTTATTATACCATGGAATCAGACTGGGTTCTGTAAATCAACAAGTACCACCACTAACATCCTAACAATATCCTTAATAATCGACGCAGCTAAAGTCTCTAAGCAACCATTACATCTGTGCTATATTGACTTTAGTGCTGCCTTCGACAACGTGGACAGAGGCAGACTATGGAGGAAATTGGATCAATGGGGTGCACCAGCGCCTACTGTAAATATGCTGAAGCTTTTACACACAAACACTTGGGTGCAGGTGAAACTAGGTGATGGTACCCACATCTCCAAGAAAATTTACACCTCAAAAGGCTTGAAACAGGGTTGTGTGCTTGAACCAACCCTGTTTAATCTATATCTGGCTGATCTGCCAAAAGTACTCAACGCCTGTAACTCTCATTCCCCGCGGTTAGGTGGGATTGCACTGTCCAACTTAATGTATGCAGACGACGTAGTCCTGCTTAGCCACACATACGTCGGACTACAGAAACTCCTGACGGTAATGCAGAACTATGCCGAAGAGAATAACCTAAAGATAAATCTGCAAAAAACACAGACGATGACAATCCATAATAACAAAACGACACGCCAGAGAAACTGGTTCCTCTGTGACAGAAAAATTGATGTGGCAGACGAATATAGATACCTAGGAGTATTAATAGACAAAGGAGGCTCCTTTAAATCTCAGATGAAGGAGGAAAGAAGAAAGGGCACGTTAATGGCCATAACACTGAAAAATCTTGCACACAAACTTACGGGGCTGCTCCTGACCCCCTTACTAAGGGTAGCCCAGGCGAAACTTCTTCCCACAATTGCATACGGCAGTGAAGTTATGCGGGGTAGAGATGCTAAGGAACTAGACAACCTTCAGGTCAAAGCTTACAAACAAATGTTCTGTCTTCCGAACTATACCTCTCCAGCCCAGGTTAGGTTGGAGTTCGGGCTCCTACGACAAGATCTCGCCAGACAGGGTGCATATATTATCTGTTGGTTTAGGATTAAAAGCTCTCCGTCCCATATGCTCAACAGTCTGCTGTGGCAAGATCTGCAGCACAGAGACACGTCTCAAGCCAGAGATTACCTCCACTCAGCCCTGGAACATACTAAATTACAGGAACTTTGGGATGCCCAAATTGGATACTACGCATTTAAAAAATTGTCCTGGAAGGTCATTAAACAAGCGTCACTGATCGAAGATAAGGCAACTTTCTCCAATAGAGCCCATGCCTGGATGACTCTGAACACATAAGACACTGACCCCACAAGTATATTTCAATCAGGGGTATTCTAAAGCAGTAAAAATGAGTTTTATGAGGTTGATTAGAAATTCTGCCTTGTGCCCAGCATCTTCCGCCATGGCAATGGCGGACAGCACAAGACTACTGCAGCTTGTGCAAAGCTAAGCAAGGCGATATACTACACTTAATCTGCCTATGCAAAAATATGGCTCAAGATCGGCAGAAACTCCTAAAAAACCTATTCAACTCAAAGGGTATCCGAACTAGGAGACAAGCGGTACTAGCCTGTTTGAAGTCAGAAAACACTCAGCTAAATTGCCGCCTAGTAAAATTTTTAACGCTTGCTGAACAAAAACGGCTAAAAAACTTGGTAATTGATCAAAGAAACATCAATGTTCTTGGACATTCTGAAGGGGACTTGGATCCGTCTTAGTCGGACTCCATGGTCTCAACATCTATTCACAACGGGACTATGCCACAGCACGCACCTACAAGGAACCAGCTTAGACAGTGTTGTGGGGCGTGGACGATTCGCTACAAACCCAGTCATAAGAGAGCCCCTTTTGAATGAACTAAGAACTTGCCTGCTCACCCCTCTGTTGTATACAAACGCTATACATGGCTTTCTTAAAACTTCAATTTTTGCACACAATTTACACCATCTATAACTAAATTGTAAACGCGTATGTTTTAAGAACAAGTTAACTGCACGATGGCACTTTCAGAATTAATCTCAGGTATTAGCCTAATTTTGTTACATTGGCTATCTGTACAAGGAAACGGCCCAGAAATGTTATGAAAAAAGCAACTGGTTTTATAATACTTTAATTCATTTTATTGGTATTATGCATTAACAACAAATGTTATATTGTTACGGTTTTAATTAACTAAACAATAACATTTATTCTATTCTATTCCCTCCCGATCTCGTGCCTGAAAAGTGATTGGCAGCCAAAACTTCAAACCAGGCAGTGTTGGCAGCCATCTTGTGACTCGGTTGAACAGAGTCACCAAAAAAGGTAAAAAAAAACAAGAAAAAGGGTCAGGGTAGAAACACCCTGATCCCCTAGGCCTGCTTTTCTGGGGGTCCCACAGGGACCCCGAGGACCAATAAAAGCATATATAGATATTATTTTTCTCAGCAGGATTCATAAATCTGGCAGAATCTTTTTTTACAAAATGGAAACGCAGGTTCCTGTGCTTCATTTCCTTTAAGCCCCGGTTTGGGCCAGTTTCCTGGGACAATAGAAAAACAAGTATTTGCAATACCATAGGACTCGCATTTACGCAAGACCTATTGCATTGCATCACTGATAACTGGAGGGGGAGCATGGACAATGGAGTGGGGTAGGGGGAGAAGGGGGCGAGAAGGCATGGACAAAGTAGTGCTCACATTCTAAATAACATGTGTCCTACCATGTAACACTTGATGTAAAGGGGCCAGTAGCCATGGGAGGGTACAAATGACGACATGGCCATAATAAGGAGGAACTAACAAGCCTCAATCAATCAGAAGGCAGCATTTATGAAATACAATGACACAAGCCAATTAAAAACATGGGCAGAGAGTGGGCGGAGCTTCCACTCCATTACTCTATTACTGCATGCCTAGCAGAGCGAGCAGTGCATGCGTGCTGCCGCTATAGACTTTACCTAATAAGATCTGAGGGCCCACTCGGGGCTTATCCATTGAATGTGAGGGGGCAACAAGACCCCCCGCAGCCCAGGGCTTTAAATGAAAAAATCAATGCGTGGGGGGGGCTACTGCTATCTTTGTGAAATGCAGAGGGGACAAGCTGCCCCCGCAGCACTGGGGACCGCCATCTCCCCGGGACTATTTAGATAATTAGGTGTGGCGAGGCTCCTGTACCCCCATGCAGCCCTTGAGACTGCTCCTTCCCTTAGGCTATGTTCAAAATAATGTGTGAGGGGGTCGCAAGCCATAGCAAACTCTGGTCTGCCTCATGGAAGCGAGAGCAGGAAAAACGCTCTTGCTTCCATGAAGCAGAGCAGAATTGCTTTTGGGCAGAGAGCTGCATATTTGCAGCTCCCTCTGCCCAAAAGCAATGCCGGCTCCCGCAGGAGGCAGCGAGCCGACAGGGACCGCATGGGCCTAGAGGCTCCCCCCGAGGTCCCCAATGTCACAGCCATGTCCCAGGGGATGGGGTCCCCTGGAAAAAAATCAGCCCAGATACGCAGCCCCCCTACCCATTTTTATTATTATTTAAAAAAAAGGATAAGGTCTGGCCCAGGGGGATGTGGTCCCCGCGGCCCCCTTCCGTAAAATAAAAAGTATAAAAAATGGCCAGGCCCCAGGGGATGGGGACCCCGGGGCCATAACTGGCCCCGGAAAGGAGGGGCCACGCAGCCCCCTTTCTTTAAAAAAATTTTTTTAAATAAATTCACGGACCCCAGGGGATGGGGTCCTCGGGGCCGAAATCAGCCTCGGGAGGGGGGCAAAGTGGCCCCCTCATTTTTTGACAATTAAAATATAACAAGCATTTGCATAGCCAATAGGTCTCACCTTTGGGAGGTGTAAGTAGTTTTGGTGAATATGAGTGCTTTATAAGTAATATTTATCAAAGTATCCTCTAAAAGAAAATGTTGTACCAGTTGTAGCAGTTTACAGTTGTAGTGTTATTGAAGGCCTATAAAAGGTTTGTTTGGGCAGGGCCCTAAATCTCTGCGTACTAGACAAATAAGAGGCTGTTTCTGGAATGGCAATATGTCAAATTACAGTGCGCTGCACCTCAATTATTAGAATTCACAGAGGAAAGGCACACGCATTCAGTCCACGGAGGGGAGAGCGAGACGCAGCTCGCTAGAGTGCGAGAGTTAAACGGAGAAATAGGGTTAAAATAAAGGAGGAGGAGAGATATAGAAAGAGGGGATGAGACAATAACAGGAAGAACACAAGAGGCGCGAAGGGGCTAGATTTAGAGTTTTTGACAGAAATGCATAGGAAGGGTGCAGAGGAGAGACAGTAAGTGAGCTTTAAAAAGAGAAAGGTAGGCACCTGGAGTAGGTGAGGGGAAAGAAGAAGCAACAGTGTATGCATTGTCTCAAGCAAGAACGAAAATGTAGCAAAAAAATAATTACTTTTATTATATAATGCCTCTATGAGATAAAGAATTTATATACCATCTATAGGGGTATAGAGAAAATTGAGCTCTATGTTGTGGTGACGAGCCCACAGGTTTTGGGGCATGGAAGCAGAAATGCATTTTGTGACTAGAAGAATGTTAAGGTTTTTTTTTCTCCACTGTTTGCGCAATTTTCAGATGTTTATGATTTAACAACCTTTTGCCAGTGCTCCAAATGTTTCCTGGCTTTCCTTCGCCTCTGCACTTTTTTCTCTGCATAAGGAGATATTGTGCCTGTATGGATCTCAGACAATCTGAACACGACCGAAGAACAGTGATTCACGCATCATGTTCTACTGAAAAATGCATGCAGATGTTTTTTCTGCAATTTAACATTTTGATGAGTTTTCAATGTCATTGTGGGGAAAAATAACACTGTCCTCTGATAAGTATATCTTATTAGAACATTTTTTATCATTAAACAAGGGAGTATGTGACAAACTGCTGAAAAAAGCCCGTTATTAATGCGGATGAGTAAACGAAAAACGGTCCAAGCTACACGAAGTGGCATATTTTACCTTCAGCCCCTGTGAATACTGAAAAACTAATTCATATATTGCCTGTTATGTGATTCCAATAAGCCAAGCCTCCTAGGAGTAATTCACAGGGCTTTCCTTTATGTACGCCTGGATGGAACTAGCATAAATATATCCTCTCAGTTTCACAAGAAAAACTTACACGATTGAGTGGATTTCTACACAAAACCTATATGCTGGTTTTGTACGATACTGAACAGCGTGTGCTCTTCCACACTTCAGAGATTAACCATTTAGTTAAAAAACAGAAAAACAGATTATAGAGCCAGCAACCAGCTGAACAACTTTGCGGGAAGCTTGGAACAGAAAATTGCTAATATTAAAATGACGTGGTTTGCTGTACTTCATCCCCACAATCCTCCAAGAGTATGCTAGTCCGAGCACAGGCAGCTAAGGGAGCCCTACAGCTTGGCGATTTTTTTAGGGCTCTTCAGTAAATGCCTACAGCTGCAGCCTGCCGCCCAAAGCCATGGACAGCATCAAGCTCTATTTCTATGTTGCAGCCAAGTGAAGACGTCATCAACACTGAACAGATTATGTTTACATCTTACAACACTGTGATCGAACCGGATGCTGCAAAAAGGCCTGTTTCCAGCACTGGTATAATAGGTATGGTTCAAACACCTACACCACACAGCTTAAATGTAAACTGCAATCACAACACGGACAGTGTGCGGAACTGCTGCTGCTCTGGCCCCAGTCCAATATGTGGTCCATAAAACAGCCACAACACCCATCTTCTGTTCCAATTCTCACTGCGTCCTTCAAGGCTGGCTGCCTGGTTTGTTCTCTCAGAAACAGGCATGGTATCTCTTGAGGATATGTCAGAGATGATATTTTCAATTCAGATTAATTCCAATAAACAGGATAGAGCAAGAAATAAAAGTAAATAAGTATCAAGAAAGCTGGTGAACGATTCCAAAGCTTTCAATGTTGATAAGTTGCTGATGTGGCAGGGTCATCAGCCCAGCATCCGCATATGTGACATTTCATGACCACTGGTCAGAGCAACAAAAAGGGATTCAGCTGAGTGATTTGTTGGATTCTAAACCAGTAGAAGCACAAAATGGAAGCTGTAAAACAAGCGCGCGGAAAGTAAAAAGAAAAAAAAAAAAGTTTAAAGAAGAGAGGAGAAGGCAGCAGGGGGAGAGGAGAGAGGATGGGGCCTGCGCCCGTTTCCCTTGCGGGAGCGTGCAGGATCCATCTGTTAATTACAAACAGATGGTTTCAAAGCTCGATCCCGCAAGGTAATCGCCAAACGTGCACGCGTTGCCATTGAAAGCAATGCGTGCACACTTTTGGCCGAAAAAGTGAATCGATTACTAAAGGTCTCCTCCTATGGAGCGCATGCTCGCTGCGTAGGCGAGAGCTAAAAATGGGTCAGGCCCCGGGGGATGGGGTCCCTGGGACCACAAAGTAAAGGGGAGGGGGGCTACACAGCCCCCCTTCCTAAAATAAAAATCAGAAGCCGGACACTCGCAGGAGGCCCTGCCCCCTTTCTCCACTACTCTGCAAACACACCTCCTGGCGCTCTCTAGGTTTGGGGATTAAGTCCCATTTGCTGCTGAGGGTTCTTACGGGCCAAAAAGTCCACCTGTTAGCTCCAGTAAGTCCCACACAGTGCGATTGCTGAGAGGTGGTCAGAGGCCATGCCCCTTTTCCCCCTTTTCCCACCAGTGGCTGAATGGTTTGGTGAATAGCTACATGAGTGTCTATATAGGTTATTGATTGGTTGTCTGAGTATCTGGATGGGGGCCTGAGTGTCTGTGTAGGTGGGTGAGGGGTGTGTGATTCCCTGCATGGATGTGTGAGTGATTCACTGGGTGTATGGGTGCTTTTGCATAGGACTGTATGGGTGAGTGAGTGTGCATATGGCTGGGTCAGTGAATGAATGGATGTCTCAGTGGTGTATGGGTGAGTACCTGCATATGGGAAAGGCAGTATATGTTTGTGTTGGAGTATATAAGTGACTATATTTGTTAGTGAGTGATTGTGAGAGTGGTTGTACAGAAGAGTGTGTGCTTGTGTCAGTGATTATATAAGAGAGTAAGTATATGTTAGTATCTATATGAATATGAGGTGGTGTGTGTATAACTGTATAGATGAGTAAGTGGCAGTGTGATTGGCTCCTTGCGTGAGCAAACAGGTGTGTAAGTCGCTCTATGGGTGAGTGGTGGTATGTGAGTGTCTATGGGTGTACGAGTCGATACATCAGTGGCAGTATTGGCGTGTACGAGTGGCTGTATGGGTAAGTTAGTGGATGTGTGTGTAGACCTATGAATCAGTGAGAGGGTATTTACTGGCATTGGTGTGTCTATGGTTTCGAGAATGGCTATCTGAAATTTGGAGTGGGTGTATGAAAGGTTATCTTGGGGTGTGAGTAGGTGCATCAAAGATTATGTGAATGATGTAATCAGTGATGTAATCAGTGATGTCACTGATTATATCATGTGTCTAATTCCTAACTATAACGTCCATGAAACCCGGGAGAGGAAAATAACTGTTTAATAAAATGAGTTGCACATACAACCAAAGCGTTTTGGCTTGCACCTTTGTCAACATTCATCATTATGGTAGTACTTCCATGTATTTTAAACAAACGCTCATATGTGGCTCCATGTTTCGTCATTAATTTATTAACATAGAAAGAGGACAGACATTCAATACATCCTTAACAAGGTGTTTGTAAAGCACCATATTGAAACATGTCTAATATCAAGGTAAAAATCCTATGTTCTCATATCGAAGGCAGTTCATCATTGATATATTATCATCCATGATCACTATATCCGTTTTTCCAGAAATCTAAATCTGCATTATTATGCTTAATTAATTTCAAAATATCACAACGATTATTAACAATGACTGAAATCCAGTCCTCTATTGAAACTAAATCATGCCCTATTGGGCCAATCACCATTACTGAAGGATTATTAATTTGAACATTTCTTTTCAACATTCAAAATTCACGGTTTCATATTATTGCTCTGTATGAGCTTATATTTCTCCTTGAACATTAATTTACTACATTAATAAGACAGAAAACATCTCCTATATTATTTGTTCTGACTTAGTGTTTTAACTCATTGCTGCAAAATAAAAATAATCCTAGGGTAATTTAAGCTGTCATGTCTTCTCAGACGGTTGTGGATAGAGAGTTCTCTTCTACTGTTTTATCCTAAGTGACCTGCATGTTACTCCTCAGTATTGAGGCCTAATGTTTTGTTTTCAAATCCACTATATATCTTGACTTTAATCGTCTTAATTTAGCAACTCTGTCCCTGCCTCTCTCATTCAATGGGACACGGTCCAAACAGAAAAATTGGAGTAGATTTCTATTACTCTTGTGATGGGTTGTAAAATGTCTTGCGACAGGGTAGATTTTGTCATTCTTTTCAGTGGCCTGTGCTAAAATTCTATGTTTAGTTGGATAAATAGTGTTCCCGATATACAAGTCGGCATGGACATTTCAGACAATAAACACAATATGGTGTATTACAATTCAATTTTCTTTTTATGGTTCTTAGTCTACTACAACCAGGTACTGGATATGAGAAGATCTTAGTGCTATTTTTACAGGCTTTACACTGGGTACATGGAAAAAAGCCTGACATTTCCTTGATCCTTTGACTAATAGTAACATTATTGGTCTTATATACCACCGGGACGCTGTATAATTTCGTCAAAGGGAAGTCTAACAGAATGTATGTTAAGGTATCTTGACAAATTCTTGTTTGAATTTGTGAGGACACTGTCATCCTATATTCGTGATACTAAAGACTTCTTAAGAGCGATTTCTAATATTACTTGGGAACAGGATATGCTCATGATTGTACTGGACATCACAAGCTTGTATACAAGCATTTCTCATGAACATGATATAAGAATGATACAAAATCAAATCAAACTTTGTTTTCTTCAGATAAAACCATAAAAGGCATACAAACATCAATAAAACTCCACACATGTACAGACTAACAAAGCAATGTGATCTTTGTGATCTAGTTACAGTATAAAAATAAGTGCCACTATCCGAGTTAATCACTGCTTGACCTAAGCCTAATGGCGGCCCTTAAAAAGCTGGTGGTTGGGCCAGGAGGTAGTGAAAAAGGTTAAGCCTAATCACGTTAGAAGGAAATAATCATGATTGCTTTTGATTCCTGGAAGATACAGTTCAGTAGTTGGCACATTTTTAATCCAATGTACCTACGCAGACTGGGCTTGCTCAGCTCTGTGTCCTCTCCATCACAATAGCGCCTTCTAAAAAAACTCTTTTACCCAGGAAAGTTCCCTCTTACATCTCCCTCTGGGTTATCAAATAGAGCCACCCCCCCAGACTATGAAGGCCTTCTCTTACATACTTTAGCCAGCGGGTGCGATTAACAAGATCAAGGGCGAGACAATCCTTTAGGATATCCTTACCAAGGGCATTTTCTTTCTTAGCCCAAAACTTTATCCACAATGCTAATGGACGAAACTCCAGTTCATCTGAAAGAAAAGCCATTCCCAGCACTTCGTGCATAACATAAGATGGGACACTCCGCGGTATGACAAGGAGATGGCTGGACTGCATCGGTAGTGCTCAGTGGATTGTAGCAGTGCATGTGTTAGTGCCTGGGTCATTGCATGAGTACATGGGTACTGACTGGATGATTAGAGTACTGCAAGGAGAGTGCATGGTGAATTTATAAGTGCGTGTGTTTTGGCGCAGTGATTAGATAAGGACATGGAACTGGCTGGTTGATTGGAGGAGTGTATGGGTAGTGACAAGGAGATGGCTGGACTTCATGGGTGGTGCTCAGGGGATTGTAGCAGTACATGTGTTAGTGCCTGGGTCATTGCATGAGTGCATGGGTAGTTGTGGGAGAGTAGGATCTGCTTCCTATGGGTACCCCAACTTTTTGCTGATGTTTCACTGTTTTTCGACTTAGTCTGGCTGGGGCTCTGCTAATCAGGACCCCAGCCTATCTGCTTCCACTCTAAAATGGTTTCCCAGTACCTTAGGTACACTTCAGATTGTATTCTGGGGTACCCTTATAAGTCCTGAGTATATGCTACACTACGTACCTAGGGCATAGGTACCCCAAACGCCTACAAGGGGCTGAAGCATGTATTATGCCACCCCTGGGAAGCCTTTCAAAATGACACCACAGGTCTGCGACTGCAGCCTGGGTAAGGTGGTGCATGCACCCCTTACAGTGGTATAGGTTACCTCACCACACTTAAGCACACACATAGAATCCTATAAGTCAGCCCTATGGCAGACCGTACCAATCCTGAAGGCAGGGTGCTTGGTTATATGTGAGAGGGTGCCCCTGCATGAGCAGAGCCCCCTCTGCAGCTTTCGGAATCTATTACCCAGAGCTGTATGTGGTTTAGCCTGACCATATACTCTTAAGTGCATTATGAGGTAAACGGTAAATGCTAACTTTGGGATGGCTGCACGGAAACATGTGTTTGGTGTCAAACGAATTGGAATCATACCCCTCACCAGTAATCGCTGGGGGGAGTATGATCCCCACCCTTCTATAGGGGAAGACATGTACATACCGGTATACACGGTGGAGACTTTCTGAAGCCCTGGCACCACAAAATGGATGCTGCAGCCACAGACACGAGTCTGGCCTCCTGCTGCTGACCAAAACTCCGGGAGGGGAGGCCTGGACAATAGGTTTGTGTCGCAGGGAGGTGCAACCACCTCCCAGACATGCTTTAGTGTATTAGGGCTGGGTAGGTGCACTCCAGGAGTGCTTTGATGTCTGAGCCTGGGGCACATTTGGTGTCCCAGGCCCCTGTGCCCTTTCAAATCGGTTCAGGAGACATTTGCTCCTGTTCTGGCATGAAACTGGACATAGGAAATGTGTGTAGCCTCCCCTCTTACCAAACCCTCCCAGAGGAGGGTCCCCAGAGTTAGTCCAACCCTCTCCTTGGGTATAAAGTAGGAACCCCAGTCCTTAGGGCTTTAGATTCCACCTGGATGAAACTCTGCAACAAATATCCCTGAACTTCGAATTTCTACAAGACTAGAAGATGGAAGAAAATCCCTTGGGGCCAAGGAGTGACTCCCCTGCTTGGCAGTCACCAATGAAGCATTTGCCGGTCTGCATCCTCGAAGCTCCCGCCGGACTCCGAAGTGACTGCAGCCCAGTTCGAGGATTTCCAGACTTCCCAGAGGCCGATCCGAGTCCCGCTGCCCTCGTGAGTGACGTAGAACCGGAACTCCTGGTCACCGGACACATCTGCAAGTAAGACTGCTTCTCGAAGACTCTTGAAGCTGTGTTTTGGATTACTTGTAGCCCAATCCCCGAACACCTTTTGCACTGAAGATTGCTGGCATACACTCCACGAGTGTTCCGTGAGCCAGCACCAAGTGCGTCAGCTCATGGCCCCTTTGCGATCCCTGGTCCGTCGACTGGTGGGTCTCCACAAAGGCAACTCTTGATTTCTATGGGCTTTCCTTGATGCTCCAGACGTACCCTGACTCCCTCAAGTGGAGAGTCCCTCGGACCTTGCTGGTCTACACCGAAGCCTTTCTTCACCTCCTGCATTGATTGCTGTTGCCAAGGCTTGTTGGGTCCAATCCAGGCACCGACGCCGCAGCACTCGACATCCTTTGTGGGACAGCTCAAATCTAGCTCCTGGTTGTCGTTGACACCTCCTGGTCCTCGTGGCTGCAGAGTCAAGCTTCACCTCTTCACCTTGAAAGCACTCGACATCGGTGGGCATTCGCTCATCGGGCTCCTGGTCACTGGCAAGTGACCCAGACTCTGTCCCCTTTGCTTTCAGGTTCTTCTGATCCCCGATCCAGGCTTGGATCTCTTCGGACACTTTCTCTTCACCGGCAGCAGCACTTTGAAGCAGATCGCCATTGAAAACCACTATGATTCCCGACACCAAAAGACACGTATGCACCCGGCTTCCCTGGGTGAGGTAACTTCGAGTACTACGGTGCTCCCGTGGGTGTTGGCCCTAGAGCCCCTTAAGTTTAAGAGGGTTTGCTCCTAGTCCACTCCGAAGTGTCCCTTTTCGTTAAAACTCTAACCTTGACTTTGCCCATAGAAGTTAACGGCGATTTGCAGCAGTGTTCACACAGCACGCGTCCCCCGTGGGTCCTCTGTCTTGGGTGGTTACTTGTGGTCCACGCAATTCTACAGGCTCTTGGTCTTGTGTCTAGCGAAGTTGTGTTTCTTACACCACTCTTTCAGTATATGGTTTGTGTTCCCCCGGGGGCCTATCGTATAGTGTGCTGATTTACTGTGCTATTTGACTTGCAACTTGTGTATTTCGACTCCTAGCCTCATAAAGAGACTAGGGGGGATGTGTTTTAAGATAAATACATATATTATATATATATACCTTTTGTGGACTCTTTTCATTTGGTCATTCAAGAGATTATAGACTGGTAAAACAAACTGCTTAACATTCCTTCAAGACTTAGCCTGAAGGCTGCTCTCCATAGCTACCACTAGGATAGCTTTCAATAAAGGTCGTCTTTAACCTATCACCTCTAAGGGGCTTATTGGACTGGCGCAAAGTGCCCACATTAAATAGTGGACAGCATATACCAGGCCAACTTCTCACAGAGTGCATGGTGAATTTATAAGTGCTTGTGTTTTGGCGCAGTGATTCGATAAGGACATGGTGCTGACTGGGTGATTAGAAGAGTGCATGGGTTGTGACAAGGAGATGGCTGGACTGCATCAGTAGTGCTCAGGGGATTGTAGCAGTGCATGTGTTAGTGCCTGGGTCATTGCATGCGTACATGGGTAGTGACTGGGTGATTACAGTACTGCAAGGAGAGTGGATGGTGAATTTATAAGTGCTTGTGTTTAGGCGCAGTGATTAGATAAGTACTTGGTACTGGCTGGGTGATTGGAAGAGTGCAAGGGTAGTGACAAGGAGAGGGCTGGACTGCATCAGTAGTGCTTGGGGGATTGTAGCAGTGCATGTGTTAGTGCCTGGGTCATTGGGGAGTGTTAATTATTCCCCCAACTTAAAATGTGCCATGGGGTGTGTTTGCACAGTGGTGCAGGGAGGGGGCGGCGCCTGATGTGATAAGTGTGCAAATGCGCCCAGTGGCGTGTTTTAAATTGGGGGATTAAGTCCCCTTGAATCCTGGGTCCCTGGGGTCCAAGTAGCCCACCAGGTACCTCCAGCAAGCGCCACAGAGCTGCGTTGCAGAGAGGTGTAAAAAGGGGCGTGGCCTCAGACCACCTCTCCGCAATGGAGCCCTGTGGCACTTACTGGAGGTTCCAGTTGGGCTAGTTGGCCGCCAGGGTTTCTCAGGATTCAAGGGGACCTAATCCCCAAACTTAAAACGCAGCAGGGGACGCTTTTGCACACTTGTCACATTAGGCCCCACCCCCTCTTTTCACCACTGTGCAAACGGGCACTCTGGCGCGATTTAAGTTGGGGGATTAAGTCCCCTTGAATCTTGAGAGTCCCTTGGGTCCAACTAGCCCACCAGGTACCTCCAGTAAGCACCACAGAGCTGCGAAGCAGAGAGGTGTAAAGAGGGGCGTGGCCTTGAACCACCTCTCTACAAAGCAGCTCTGTGGCGCTTACTAGAGGTACCTGGAGGGCTAGTTGGCCCCCAGGGACCCTCAGGATTCAAGGGGACCTAGTCCCCCAACTTACAACATGCTAGGGGGCACATTTGCACAGTGGTGACGGGAGGGGGCGGGGCCTGATATAAGAAGTTGTCATCCTGCTGTGTGGGACTTACTGGTGGTAATAAAAGGGAAAGTTGGCCCCCAAGGTTGACGTTGGGGGCCAACTCCTCCTCCTGTTACCTCCAGCACATCCTACACAGTGGGATTGCTAAATGGTGTTTGAGGCCACGCTCACCTTTCTCCACCACTCTGGAAACGCAACTGGTATGTTCTAGTTAGAAATTAGAATTTAAAAAACCATTGAAATTCACTGAAAAAACCATAGGTTTCATTGACGTTATAGTTAGTTGGACATTTCACTCAATCAATCATGGAATTTGTAAAGCGCACTACTCACCCGTAGGGTCTCAAGGCGCTGAGGGGGGGGGGGGGATGCGCTACTGTTCGAAGAGCCTGGTCTTGAGCTGCTTCCTGAAGGCGAGATGGTTCTGGGTCAGCCGTAGGTGGGTGGGGAGGGAGTTCCAGGTCTTGGCCGCCAGGTAGGAGAAGGATCTTCCTCCGGGGGTGGTTTTGCGAATGCGTGGGACGGTGGCAAGAGCGAGGCTGGCAGAGCGGAGCTGGCGGGTGGGCGTGTAGAATGTGAGGCGGTTGTTGAGGTAAGTGGGTCCCATGTCGTGGAGAGCCTTGTGTGCGTGGTATAGGAGTCTGAACGTGATCCTCTTGCTGATGGGGAGCCAGTGCAGGTCTCTCAGCTGGGGGGAGGTGCGGCTGAAGCAGGGGGTGTCCAGGACGAGTCGTGCCGAGGCGTTCTGTATGCGCTGGAGTCTTTTCTGTAATTTGGCTGTGGATCCAGCGCAGAGGGTGTTTCCGTAGTCTAGACGGCTGGTGACGAGGGCCTGGGTGACAGTCTTCCTGGTGTCGGTGGGGATCCAACGGAAGATCTTTCGGAGCATGCGCAGGGTGTTGAAGCAGGAAGACGAGATGGCGTTGACTTGCTTGGTCATCGTGAGGGAGGAGTCCAGGATGAAGCCCAGGTTGCGAGCATGGTCCGTTGGCTTGGGTGCGGAGCCCAGGGCCGGGGGCCACCAGGAGTAGTCCCAGGCGGAGGGGGATGATCCTAGGATGAGAACTTCCATCTTATCAGAGTTAAGTTTCAGCCGGCTGAGCTTCATCCATTCCGCGACGTCTCTCATTCCTTCTTGGAGGTTGGCTCTGGCGGTGTCGGGGTCGTTGTGAGGGAGAGGATCAACTGGGTGTCGTCGGCGTAGGAGATGATGTTGAGGTTGTGTTTGCGTGCGATGGCTGCGAGGGGGCTCATGTAGACGTTGAAGAGTGTGGGGCTGAGCGATTATCCTTGCGGGACGCCGCAGATGACTTCGGTGGCCGTGGAGCGGAACAGGGGGAGGCGGACTCTGTGTTCTGCCGGCAAGGAACGAGATGATCCACTCCAAGGCCTTGCCTTGGATTCCGATGTTGCTGAGGCGCTGTACTAGGGTGCGGTGGCAAACGGTGTCGAAGGCTGCTGAGAGGTCCAGGAGGATGAGGGCAGCTGTTTCCCCTTTGTCGAGCAGGGACCTGATGTCGTCGGTGGCAGCTATGAGGGCGGTCTTGGTGCTGTGGTTAGCTCGGAAACCGGACTGCGAGGGGTCGAGGGATCCGTTGGTCTCGAGGAAGGCGGAGAGTTGCTTGTTGACGGTCTTCTCGATGACTTTGGCCGTAAAAGGGAGGAGCGAGATGGGGCGGAAGTTCTTGAGGTCCGTGGGGTCCGCGGTGGGTTTCTTCAGGAGGGCGCTGAGCTCAGCGTGTTTCCAGCTCTCCGGGAAGGTGGCAGCTGCGAAGGAGCTGTTGATGATGTCCCGGAGTTGGGGTGCGAGGATGGAGTCGGCTTTGTTGTAGATGTGGTGTGGGCAGGGGTCTGTAGGGGAGCCGGAGTGGATGGTGTTCATCGTGCGGGTGATGTCTTCGGTGCTGACCGTGGTCCAGGAGGGGAGGGTGGTGGGGGGGGGGGGGGGTGCCTGATCGGTGATAGGGTTCGTGGCCTGTGCGCCGAAGCATTGTGTATGTCGGCGATCTTGCGGTGGAAGAACGAGGCGAGTGAGTTCCAGAGGTCCTGCGTGGGTGTGATGTCGTTGCAGGCGCTGGGGCTGGAGAGCTCTTTGACGATGCTGAAGAGTTCCTTGCTGTTGTGGGAGTTGTTGTCCAGGCGCTCTTTGAATGCGGTCCTTTTGGTGGTGCGGATCAGTTGGTGGTGTTTGCGGGTGGCGTTCTTGAGGGCTGTCAGGTTATCAGTAGTCTGTTCGTGGCGCGGCAGGGTGCGGCAGGTTTTCTTGGAGATTTTGAGTTAGTCGGTGAACCAGGGGGCTTTCCTGCTGCTGTGTCTGCTGGGAGGGTTCTTCAGAGGTGCGAGGGCATCGGCGCAGTTGGTGAGCCACTGCGTGAGGTTGCGGGCTGCTTTGTTGGGGTCCGTAGTGTTGGTGGGGGGGTTCTGGCTGAGGGAGGTGGTGAGCTGGACGGCGGTGATCTTGCTCCATCTTCTGCGGGGAACCTGTTGAGGGTGGTGGTGGGTCGTGGTTCTCCTGAAGTTGAAGTGGACGCAGCTATGGTCTGTCCAGTGTAGTTCAGTGGAGTGGCTGAAGGAAATGTGCTTGCTGGAAGTGAAGATGGGGTCAAGCGTGTGGCCGGCGTAGTGGGTGGGGGTGTTCACCAGCTGCTTGAGTCTGAGGTTGGCGAGGTTGTCCAGCAGGGTGGCGGAGTTGCAGTCGTTGTTGTTCTCCAGGTGGAAGTTGAGGTCTCCTAGGAGGATGCAGTCTGAGGAGGTGAGGGCGTGCGGGCTGACGAAGTCTGCGATGGCTTCGCTGAATTGTGCGCGTGGTCCTGGGGGTCGGTAAACGAGGGTGCCTCTGAGGGTAGTCTTGGGGTCGGTGTGCATCTGGAAGTGGAGGTGTTCGGCGGCGGTGAGGGAGTCATCGGAGTTGGTCGTGATTCGGATGGAGTTTCTGTGGACGATGGCGATACCTCCTCCGGCTTGGTTGACGCGGTCTTTCCGGGCGATCTTGTAGCCATCCGGGATAGCTGTGGCGATGTTGGGAGCTGAGGAGGCGTTCATCCACGTTTCTGTGAGGAAGGCGACGTCAGGTGATGTTGTGTCGAGGAGGTTCCAGAGTTCGACGGCGGGTCTGTGGACGGAACGGGTGTTGAGCAAGATGCACTTGGTGATTGTTGCTGGGGTCTGGCTTCGCGGGTGCAGGTGAAGTTGCAGGCGTTGCAGGTGAAGGCTCCGTGGGTGCGCTTAGGGGTGGCTAGGTAGCAGGCTGGCTGTCAGCCGGTGTTGAGAGCGAGGAGGGTGGCGGCGTCGTATGTCGTGTTGGCTGGGTCCGGCGAGGACCAGGGGTTCTGGCGCTGGGCGCGGACGGGCGTAGACGGGCTTGCCTTTGGCGAGCCTTCGGCGCACAATCGGCGCGCCCGCTACGCGTTCTCGTGGTCCCCGCCATAAATGGCGAAGTGGGAGGGAGGAGCAGCTGGGAGGCGGGAGCGGGGTGGCCAATGGGAGAGGGTACAGAAGAAAAAGGGGCGGGGCAACGGGGGAGCAGCGGCGGGGAGCGGGGTGGAGCAGCGGGAAAGGCGGCGGGATTACAGAAAACCACAAAACAGGGGCACACCAGTAGAAAAACAGCAAATATAGAGTCAGGGGCACAGTGGGGGAAAAAACAAGAAAATACAGGTACAATAACAATACAAATGAGAGACGAGGGAAAAGAGAACCTCAGCCGCAGGGGCAGCGGCGAACAGGCGGCAGCAGCACTGGGGACCGGGTGCACTCAGGAGGAGCCACGCGGCGGGTGGAGCGACCGGCTCTAACTCATACAAAACCAGAGAAATTCCGCCTTTCTATTTAGTTCAGCTAACTATAACTCGCGCCCCAGCAATGCACTGCTGAGGACGTCACATATTACATCATTCATGACATGGTCAGTGACATCACTGATGACATCTGAAATGACATCACTGATGATATCCACATGAAAATCTGATGCACCTCCTCACACTCTAATATAACCTTTGATACACCCACTGTAAAATACAGACTACCATTTTCAAAATCATTGACACACCAATACCAGTTACTACATATGCACTCACTGATTCCTAGGTCTACACACATCCACTCATTCACCCATACAATCACTCACACATGCAGTCACTCATCAACACAACACTATCGTATGCATTCATGCACCTATACAGTCACTCACACACCACCACTCATCCATGGAGTTATTCACACACCTAGCCAGTCATGCAAAGAATCAAACACTCCCATTTACTCACCTATAGTTACACACACCACCTCACTATTTCATACAGATACTAACGCATGCTTACTCTTATATAATCATTGATACAAGTACACACTCATCCATACAGCCACTCTCACAATCACTGACTCTCACGTATAGTCATTTATGTACTCCAACTCTCACATACACTGCCTTTTACATATGTAGTTACTTGGACATGTACCACTGAGACATCCATTCACTCACCAACACACCCATACACACGCTCACTCACACATATAGCTGTTTCCACATGCACTCTACAACCCATACCCATACACCCAGTGAATCAACCACTCACATCTATGCACGGAGTCACACACCTCCCACCCACCCACACACACACACACAGTCTCCCATACAAATACTCAGGCAACTAATCAATAACCAATATAGACACTTATGGAGCTACTGACCAACCCATGCAGCAGCTTACACAACAACAGAGACTGATACAGACATTCACACAGTTTAGTCACTAACCCATGCATTCAGTAAGACACATTTAATCACTCACTTATACAGTCAGTCACGCACCTACTAAATCCTCCATTCAGACACTTATACACCCACTCATTCTTCAATACACCTTGGCATGTATATAAAACATATTTAAACTTTAAAGAAACAGTCACTGGATGATGTCATCAGTGATGTCATCAGTGATGTCACTGACCATGTCATTAATGATGTAATATGTGACGTCATCAGCAGTACACTGCGGGGGTGCGAGTGATAGTTAGCTGAACTAACTATAACGGTGGAATTTCTCTGGTTTTGTACGACTGAAATGTCCAACTAACTATAATGTCAATGAAAATGAAAGTAAGTGTAGTGGACGCAGTGATGGATTTCCATGAGAAGCATTTATTGCAGGGTACAGAGAGCCATCCCAGCTGGCACAGCCAAGGCACAAGCAGTAACTGCCACTGACGGAACACTCAGGGTGATAAAGAGGAGTTCTGATGTGTTTAATACCACAAACTCGTAGAAAGGAATTCATCTCGTGCGAGACAAATTGGACACCGTTGTCTGTAAGAATTTACTCAGGATAACCTTCCCGTAGAAAAATCCTATTCAAACAGTCAATGACACTCTTGGAATTGGGTACACTGATGGGTTCAACCTCAACCCACCTGGACAGATGATCAATAAGAACCAAAAAATATCATGAATTGGCAGGAAGAACATGGAAAGGTCCAAGAAAGTCCATGCCTAACTTTTGCCAGGCTCTACCAGGAGGAAGTACAGGGGATTCAACAATACCCTCTAAGACGAGGACCTTGTCACTAGCGTTGCATCGTGCACATTGTTTAACCAACTCATCAACCTGGGTATCCATCCTAGGCCACCAAAAGTCAGTCCTGACTTTTCTTTTAGTAATGGTAGCACCAAGGTGACCTGAATGAGTGGCTAAAATAATTCTCTCGGTAGCACATGGGAGGCACAAGTGTCTCATCTCTGACTACTTTTCTACTTTCAACCGAAAGCTCATTACTAACCTTCCAGAACATCTGGAGATCAGAGGAAAGACATTCCTCTTCAGGCCAACCTTTCTTGGTCAATAAAGCAAGTTCCTTGAGCACAACATCCCTATCAACTTCAATTATCCAGTCATCTTCTACAAAAGATAAGCACTCCTGATTCAAATTTGCCACAAAACACTCTTCTACTTCAGTCTCCCAGTCTTGCTCATCTGTATCAGAGATGGGAAGCCTGGAAAGGCAATCTGCTCTGCCATTCCTTCCTTCAGGAATGTATTCTACACTGAAAGTGTACTCAAGTAGTTTGGTAGACAATCTGGCCAAGCGAGAAGTAGTGTTTAATATTTTTCCCAGACAGAATGTCAACCAAAGGTTGATGGTCGGTCTTGAGAATAAAAGATCTACCCCACAAATATGGCTTGAACTTCAATACTCCAGACACAAGCCAGCAATTCTTTTTCAATAACAGAGTACTTTCGCTCAACAGGATGAAGAGTACTGGATACAAATCCCACCGTGTGCTGCTTTCCCTCAAAATGATAGCACAACTCCTAGACCATACTAACAAGCATCAACTGTGACAACAGTTTGCCTACCTTCGACAAAAGCTTTTAAAGCTGGAACTTTAACGATATGATCTTTGATGGATTGAAAACCTTTCTCACACTCCTCTGACCATTTGTAAGTAGCCCCTTTCTTTAGTAGTGCTCTGAAACATTCACTGGTTTTGGCAAAATCCTTCATAAACTTTGCATAAAACTCACAAAGGCCAAGGAAAGACATGAGTTGTTCCTTGTTTTGAGGAGCGGGTGCCTCAACAATACTCTTGAGTAAGCCTGGTCTATGTTTTATACCATGTTCTGAAATGATATGACCTAAGTATTCAATCTCTTTACTTTGAAGGTGCATTTACTTTTCTGTAGCGTCACTCCTCTGCTTTCTAACACACTGAAGACTTATCAATCACTGAATCATGCTCAGCTTCAGTTTTTGTGAAAATCAGAATGTCGTCTTGGAAGACCACTACATGAGGGTTATGATTAAACATTTCAGTCATGAGTCTCTGAAAAACAGCAGCCGCAGAGGCCAGACCAAAAGGGAGACGGTAAAACTGAAAAACACGATCAGGGGTAACAAAAGCTGTAAGGTGTCGGGACTGAGGATGTAACTCGACTTGGTGATAGGCGGCTTTATGTTCCAACTTGGTAAACCATGAAGATGACCCTACTTTAGCTATGAGATCCACAATGCGTGGAGGGGAAGACCATCGACCCAGATGGCTTCATTGAGGCTTCTCAAGTCGACACACATCTTCAAATCCCCAGATCTTTTCTTGGCCAAAACAATGGGGGAAAGCCATGGAGTAGACTCAACTTTTTCAATAATACCTTGATCACACAATGTTTGTAAATATTTGGATAGATCACCTCTAATGCTTAAGGGAACATTGCGTAATCTATGTTTGACTGGGATAGCATTTTCCTTAACTCTAATAGAGTGTTGAAAATTGTTGATCTTACCAAGACAGTCCTCAAATTTTGCTGAACTTGAATTCCCAATTACTGGTCATTTGAATGGTTGACAGAGAATTAGTGTCATGAGTGGAAATGACTGACTAGATTGTCAATGAAAACAGGATTAGCTAGACCAATTTTGATAGTCAACCTGAATTCAGCTTGCTGAAGAAGACCAAGAACATTAATCCCACGTCTTGCAACATGCACTTTACCTTTGATAGTTTCCCCTAGAACACCAATAGCAGCCCAGATATAGCCCAACAATTCAATTCTGCTACCTTCAAAGACAACAGTGAGAATCTAAGACCAAAATCTAAGATACTTATCTTGTGACACAATAGTAATGCGTGCTCCTGTATCTACTAGAAGTTGAATTTGATTGTTTTCAAGAGTGACATAAACCTCAGGATCAGGAATATGTAGAAGATTTTGCTTTTCATTGCAGTTTTTAACTACTACAACATATTCCTGATTTGTGACATCATCATAGAAGTTGTCACTTTCATTAATAACACATCTTATATTTCTTCTTCTGCCACTCATGCAGACTTTGGCAAAATGGCCCATTTTGCCACACTGGCCACATTGTTGATTGATGGCTGGACAATTTTTAAAAGATGAGACATGTAAAGATGAGCCACACCTATAACAATAGATTCTGGGATTGGATTGTCTACTCAGCGTGAAATTTCTTCCACCTCTAGGCATGCTTCATCTTCTGATATTATCACGTGTGCCAAAAGGAGTTTTGGCAGTAGAAGGCTTGGCAGAGACAGCACCAGAAATTGTAGTATTGGATAGAGCAGTTTCAAGTTGCTTTGCATCCTTCATCGAACTTTCAATACTCTTGGCAATATCAATTGCTTTAACTGAAGTAGGATCTTTGCAGATAAGTAGCCTCTCTTGAATCTTTTTATAGTAGCATCGTGTTGATCTCTCACGAGTTGAGATGTGAAGTTATCAAACTCACATTTTGAGGCTAAAATTTTTAAAGCTGTAATAAAAGTATCTATACTTTCATCGGGTTTCTGCATCCTTGTGAAGAATTTGTATCTGTGCACCACAATGTTCTTTGTTTTGGCAAAGTACTTGTCTAACTGTGCCACAGCTATTTCAAATTCATCGGGATCTTCACCATCAGGAGGATCATATGGAGGTAGATGGTCAAATACATTTTGACCTTTGACCCCCAGATGATACATGAGATTCTTTTTCCTCTCAGGTCTGTACATCTGGAAATCAATTGCGCCTACGAAGGCCATAAAAGATCCAACCCATAATTTCCATTCTAACGGTGGATTACCGGGAACTTGTAGAAAAGATGCTGGTGGAGTGACGTTCTGCATGTCGGTAGAGTATCTGTGGAATGGAGAGGTAAAAACAGAGAAACATTTTTTGGGGGTTTTGTATGTGTGTGTATCACAGGATTTATACACAAGAGAAATTCCTCCCCCCCCCCAAAAAAAATGTTACACTTGACTTGGGCCACTAGATGGCTGCCATTGATAACATTGAAACAGGAATTCAGCTTTTTTTCAAAAATATATATATTTTTTAAAGAAACCTTATTTTGGATAGTTCAGTCCAACCAGACCAAGAATAGCAGAAAATAGTATGCCTGATATCCGCCAAATTGAGGACTAGGAAACTGCTTAAGATACACAGGATAAAGTGGAGAAAACACCAGGGGGCGCTAGGTGGCGCACAAGCGGAATGGCCGCCATTGAGTGAGGCTCCCGCAGTTCAGCGCTGAATATCCTTAATTTATCCTGGTTCCTTGAAGAAATTCGTCCCTCCATTCTGGGATTCCGTGGTACGAGCGGAGCGAGTAGCTGGATGTCCGTCCTGTGGGGGTCTGTGCCCCTTTGAAGTGCTTGGCGATCGAGAGGCGTTCCGACCGGGAGGAGCGTGTGAAGAGCTGGAGCTTGCGACCGGGCGGCAGAGCTCACGTGACCGCTGTGGCGCCCATGAGGCAGGCCTCTGATGCGTAGTGGTGGCGAGGGCGCAGCCCTGCAGTCTATTTGCCCCTAAATGTCCAGACAAGGTGGTGATTTGCGGTAGAGGACCGGAGGCGAGGTGAGCGGACGGCTGGCGGGTGGTGAATGCGGGGAGAGCTGCCGCCCGGAGCTCTAGAGGGCCTCACGGAGACGCGAGCAGTGCGACTGCTCTGACTGCCGGTAAACGGTGGAGAGATCGGCGGGGGACTGAATCTGTAGAGGAGGCTTCAGCGTTGGGCACCACTCCGCGGAAATTGCCCTGGGCAGCAGCGGAGGACTGCAGGCGGCGATTTAACGGCAGGAACTGTCTGCACATATTAATATTGCCTGAGCAGCAAGGAAGCTACTGCGTGTGGGGGAGTATCGCCTGTAGTGTTCTACTGACGGCAGCACGTTTCTTACTGCGCTCTGGTTGGCATACTACACAGCTATTGGGATTGGTGGGGGCACCAGTGCGGACTGTGGCAGCTTGATTTGTCGTTGCTCTTGCCTGAGATCTTGATGACTGATATCTCCTGTGAGGAGACCGGTGTGAAGAAGCGCAGAGTGTGAATACTGAGGGGCTAGCGAGTGTCTCTTCCTTCTTAGTTGCCTGCGGGAATACACACTATTGGCATTGATCCTGTGAAGTCTGTGCTGCGCTTGGAGGAAGGGGGCCTGGTAGTGGTCTGTCCTTTGCCTCGGGGGGGCCAACCTACGCCGGACTGCTTTGCCCTTCCTGTGGTGGGCATCAACACCGAGATGGGGAAGGGGGATACGCGCCAACCGAAGTTGTTTTTTGATGCCAAAAAGCATGTGCGGCAGCAACAGGTGGAAGCTGCTGTCGAGATGGAAGAACCGACGATGGGGTCGCAGGATTCTACCGGGGTTGCAGTGGCGTCGGTCCTCTGAGGTGCGGCAGGGTTTCGCAACAATGGCGGACAAAATGGACACGTTAACGTCACGAATGGACACAATTGCGCGCAAACTAGAGAGTCTTGAAATGCACATAACGGAGGCTGAGCACCGAATCTCGTAAGTTGAAGACGCCACTAATCAGGTACAGCGTGCGACGGTGCAGCTAGACAAGCTCCTGCAAATAATCGCGGCTAAGAATGAGGACAGAGGCGCGAAGCCGGAGGAATAATATCTGCGTCTTAGGTATACCAGAGAGCACCCAGACTGGAAAGCTCGAGGAATACATTGAGAAGCTGTTAGTGGCAGTGGTAGGCCCGGAATTGTTGTCACCTCACTTTACTGTGGAAAGGGCTCACCGCTCGCTAGGGCCGCGAGCTCCTCCTGGAAGCACCCCTCGGCCCATTATTGCACGCCTGTTGAACTACAGGGATAGAGATCTGGCGCTGCGAGTTGCCCGGGAAAAAAAGGAGCTGCATTACAATGGGGTGTCCACGATGTTTCCGGATTTCACTGCGCAGGTCCAGGAGGAGCGCCGCAAGTTCATCGCTGTTAAACAAAAGTTGCGACAGGCACAAATTGACTATGCCTTATTATATCGCGCTCGTCTGTGCATCAGGTATCAGGGGACACAAACATTCTGCACCAAGCCTCAACAGGCGGAGGATTTTTTAAAACAACTCAGGAAACAGAAGATGAAGTCGCCTGTAAAAGAAGGACCAACATCAGCAACGACCTCGAATGTAGAATGATCGGAGTTGTGGTATGAGGTTTGCAGTTGGTGTACAGTATGGGCACTCACTGCGGCCAGTGTGACTCTCTCCCTGTTATGCACTCGAACTGCAGACTATGTTTGCGATAGGTGGACAGCTAGGTATTCGAGAGTTCAGGGATTGTGGGGAGGATCACGGGTGCTGTGATGGCTAAAGATCGTAATCTGACATTTGCAGTAGCAGCTGAACGCCCTCGCAGCCTTGTCCGGGTCTCGCTACTGGATGCGGGGTCTGGGGATGGGCGTGATGTACACGTGGGCCACCTAGTAGAAGTTCTCACAAGGGTGTAGCCCATAATGTTGCTGTGGGACATTCGATTTGTGTTCGCATTTTTCGCTAGTTTGCTCTGGACTAGGGCAGAGTTGTTGTTATTTGGAAGTGTGTTCTGGGGAACGGGGGGGGGGAGGGCGGGTTGTGGACTACAGGCATGATTGGGATGTTTCAGTGGGAGGGGGAAGTTGGGGGTACAGTTGTCATGGCACAGATGGTATGTGGGGCACTCATTGGGGCATTGAAATTACTATGTGATTGGATTTGGCGCATTGGAGATGTATACTGCGTTTGTTATATATGGATGAGTGGGAGTGATGGTACTAGCTGACAAATCTGTATTGAGAATTTTGTCTTGGAATGTCCGGGAGTTGGGGATCCGCGGAAGTGCAGGAGCATCTTGGCGTATCTCGATCGACAACAGACACAGATCGCCTTGCTGCAGGAGACGCACCTTAGACCGAGAGCTGCGGTGACATTCGCTGGTAAATGGGCAAGTCACAGATTTTTCTCCTCTTACTCTTCGTATGCTAGAGGTACTGCCATATTAGTCAAAAAGCAGACTCCCTTTGAGCTGGTGGGTGCCCTTGAGTATCCGCAAGGGTGTTATGTTATTATATGGGGGCAAATCGGGGGGGGGATTCAATCACTATTGCAAATTGTTACAGGCCTAATGTGGACACGCCGGAGTTCTTCACTACTGTCTGGGGGAAGATCTTGGCCATTGGCTCCACACATGTGATTTGGGGGGGAAGACTTCAACGTGGCCCGGCTGTGGACAGGTCCAATGCTGCGGCACATCATCATACTCATGCACAGGAGGTGTTACGGGGGATTAGTCGATAGTTGGCGACACACCCAGGGGTGAAAGAAGGAACGCATTTTACATCCTACTCTGGTACATGGGCGCGTCTGGATTATTGTTTGATCTCGAGGGGGCTATGTTCATCCCTTTGTAATGCTCCGCATTTAGCCAGGACATTCGGATCATTGTCCCGTGGTGGTGTCCCTCACCCCACCGGGCTATGATAAACCGAGGTCGCGCTGGCAGATGCAGCCTGCGGTGTTATTGGACGCTGTATTTCAAGCTGAGTTGGGGGATGAAATAAAATATTTTTGCTAGAAATAAGGGGTCGGTCGACAGTGTTGAGGTCATATGGGAAGCGTTCAAAGTGACCATATGTGGGTATTGTATCTCCAAGAGCTTCAGAGTGCTCCGGGACCTGCAAAGGACGTTTGTGCGACTGGAGCAAGAGATGCAGGTGTTAGAGAGGCGAATGGGACAGGGGGAGACGGGACGGGTGCAACAAATCTTTCGGGACAAGTTATCGGAGTATACGGATACTGCCACAAGGGAGGTCCGCTTCCGAGGGAAGTATTGGGTGGCAAGAACATTTGGTGAGGGGGAGCAGCCAGGCAAAGCGTTGGCTGAGGTAACTAGGAGTCCTCAATTCACGACGCATGTTTTGGAGGTAGAGGGGCAGGATGGGGAGTTGCATCAGGATTCATTGAGCATACTCGAAACATTTACTGACCATTATAAGCGGCTCTACACGTCATAACGGTATGGTCAGATGGAATTGGATGGCTACCTTGGGGATGTGGCGTTAGGCTGGCTGGGTGATACGCAGCGGGGGTTTGAGTCTACCTTTTGAGCTGGATGAAATCAGGGAGGTAATCATGCAGCTGAAAAATGGGAAGGCGCCGGGAACGGATGGGTTGCCTGCAGAATTTTATAAACAATATATAGATAGATATCATGGCTCCAGTGCTTCGTGAGGTCTACGAGGAGTCGCTTGAGGTTGGGATTCTTCCACCTTCGATGAGGGAAGCATTAGTCACATCTTTGTTGAAGCTGGGTAAATCCCCTAGATCGTGTGACTCCTAACGGCCGCTTTCCTTGATGAACTGCAACACTAAGATCCTGGCTAAAGTATTGGCCAACCGTCTGGCGCTCCTCCTGGACAAGCTCATTCTCCCGGATCAGTCAGGCTTTGTGCCGGGCAGAGCAACAACTAAACTTACGCACGCTTTTTTCGCTAATTCAAACAGTGGCACCAGACTTTCCGCAGTATTCCTCGATGCAACCAAAGCATTAGATTCTATGGAGTGGGATTATCTCTTCGGGGTGCTGCAGCACATGGGTTTTCCACCCCCTTTTATATCTTGGGTTCAAGCTCTTGTATCGCCAGCCCACTTCAAAGGTATTGATAAATTGTCATTCCTCTCGGTCGTTCACCGTTTCTAGGGGTAACCGGCAGGGCTGCCCTTTATCCCCCCTCCTATTCGCTATTGCGCATGAGCCCCTGGCCTCCCGGCTTCGCCAATTCCATCAAGACAAGGCCTTTCGTTGTTGCCTGCGCCCGCTCCTAATTTTATTATATGCGGATGACGTCACGTTATACATTAGGGACCCTCAGCAGAACATGAGCCCTTTATTGCACAAGTTTAATGTTTTTGGCGGGCTCTCCGTCATCACGATCAACTGGGCCAAATCCCAGGTTTTTCCCCTAACCCAGGCAGTATCGCGGTTTCCGCTTGACTTTCCCTTAGAGTGGTGTGACACAGAGGTCCGTTATTTAGGTATACAGGTGGCCAGAGATAAGGAGGTCACGATACGGCTCAATTATGGTACAGCCATCAAACGCCTGTCCAACAATGTTACCCGTTGGATTTCTCTGCCTCTTGCTTGCGGGAAGGGCATCACCCATAAAGATGATTTTACCGCAATTTATCTGTTTTTGAATAGATCCTACAGTCCAGGGGCCTATTTCTTTGCAACCTTACATACGGAATTGCTCCGATTATTCTGGGGCAGCAAGCTGTCGCGGCTTAACTGTGATGCTTACGAAGCCCTATGACCAAGGGGAATTTGATGTCCCGGATTTTGAGGCGTATTTTTTGAGTGCCCAGGCGCATTACGTATATTATTGGATTTATCCTCCTAGATACATGCTACAGGTGACTGTGGAAGATTGGCTTGCGGACCCTATACTGTTAAAGCATGATCTTTGGTCCTCCGTGCGCCAGGTCAGACCCCCCCTACTACGATCACTGGCACTGTGGAGACGTGGCATCGGATAGTGAAGTTCGCTAAGTTGCCCTTCTTATATTCCCCTTGGCTCCCGCTGAGCTCTGTAAACGTACTAATGTTAGTACCTGGGGAGATATCTTTCATGAATGACAATTCCCTACAATGGAGCATTTTTTCAGGGACTGCAGCCCACGCCGTTAGAGGTGTTTTTGTATGCGAGACAGACCGGGGATGAGGGCGGTGCTTCGAGTTTCCTAGGGAGCCGGCACCTCTCCTCCCCTTACAGCAACTATTGGGGACCAAGGATGGAAAACATTTGGTGTCGGGATTGTACCGCACACCAGGTAGACACTGCTGGATCGGCCTACACACAATGGGGGGTGGACTTGCAACGAGCAATAACTGAGAAGCAATGGCGGTACTGTTGTACTCAAACGGGTCAAATTTCGGCTACTTGTCGGTTACGGGTGATACATTCCAAATTTGTGCAGCGGTTGTACTATACACCTGTCAAAACATACAGATTTAAGCTGACGGATAATGACAGATGTGAGGGATGCAGAAAACCTGGTGCGGGTTTCCTGCACTTGGTGTGGGAATGTCCTGAGGTGGGGGGAGTATTGGGGGCAAGTTTTTGACGCCCTTGAGCAGATGGTGGGAGGTTCACCGGAAAGGGACCCGCTGATAGCTCTTTTGGGGTATGTCGCCCGGATACCTGTGGCATACCGGAAAATTCCTCGCTATCTCACTGCTGCTGGCCAAGTGATGGGTAGCGTTCAGATGGGGAAGGGGTCGCGCCCCGAAATTTAAGACCTGGCTGGCGGACTTGTTGTACCGTCAGGAGCAAAGGATCATATATGCCGAAACATTGCAGAGGGCATCCAAGCCAAAAGATATCTGGGGCACTCTGCGGGGGTATCTTCTTTCACAAAGTGGTGGAGGGGTTGCTGCTGGTTCCCAGGATCCTACTGCCTGCACTGATTGTATAATGATGCCCCCAGGTCTGTTGGTACCGTACGAGTGTCTCGATTTGCATTGAGATCAAATAGATGACTGGGACTGAATGTCTATGTTATATAATGCAGGTTCTCCTAATGACGCCAGTGTAATACTGTATCTGTGGTCATTTTCTTTTTGATGCAGCGTGGGAGTTAGCCCCAGTATCGATGCCATGCACTGATGTTTTTTCTTTTGTTACTACTCTTTGTTTTGTTTTGCTTTCTCCTTATCACTTGTGTATGATAAACTCAGATATTTTTTGTTTTAAAAAGTGGAGAAAACCCCAGATAGTGCTGACACTCAATAACTAGTGCTGTGCGTGTCAGCATGACGAGATAAATTTGAAGATTCTGCCCAATCAATGAGATACTGGCAGAGAGACACCCTCTCTGCTTGTACAATGTGAGCGCAGATAAAGTTGAGGCAAATGAGCTGTGCGAATCAGCGTATGATCCACACTCAGTGGTTGCTAAGGAACGAAGCAACGCTGAAATCGTTGCATCACAGACGTTCAACGGAGCACGCCATGAGAAGACTTGTCAGAGAATGCAGATTCCCCGCGCAGAGCCTCGCACTGCAATGCCTCATGCAGAACCTCGCGCTGAGGAAAGACCTCCCTGGAACAATGAAAACGTCTTGCGCTGGAGCTCGCGCTGCAGAGAAGGTAGGGGCCGTGTTTAAAAGCGTTGGGGAGGTCGCGCATAACAGATCCACTGCGGTAGGCCTCGTAAAGTCCCAGTCAACACAAAAACACAAGTCCAAGTTCAAATCCAGTGCAAGCAGGCAAAGAAAAGTCACAAGAGAGCCTCGCAGATGCTTTATTTGAAAAGAAAAAAAGAAAACGAAGCAGAAAGCAGAAAGCAAACAACTCAAGCAAGGAGTAGCAATCACTCAGCAGATAAATTAATGGGCACGGCTCTCTATACTGTACTTGTTTAAGTAGGTGTGCCTTGGATGAGAGTAATGTTTAAAATAATATTACTGACAGTTGAGCTGCAGGCAAGAGGTACCTGATTGAGTTGTAGACAAAAGGTGAAGATAGCAAGTGGCCGTGAGTAGGTAACCCCGTCTTCTGTCACCACTGAAAAGTAGTGTAGTGGACGCAGTGATGGATTTCCATGAGAAGTATTCATTGCAGGGTACAGAGCTGTCCCAGCCAAGGCACAAGCAGTAACTGCCACTGAGGGAACACTCAGGGCATGATGCTCATCAGCACTCTAGATGACATCACAGTATTCTACTAGCATCATATCACCACAGAAACCTATGTTTTTTTCCAGTGATTATGAATGAATATATATATATATATATATATATATATATATATCAAACACAAGAGTTTGCCTGGAATGAGAGGCCCCCAAAAGGTGAGTATTCTTTAAGCTTTTATTTGATGGACGAAGACAGGCAAACCAGCAAAATGCCGCACAATATGAGAAAGTCCATCCGACGCGTTTCGTGCCCCACGGCACTTCTTCCTGGGATACGGGCTTTCAATCGGCTCAATGCTGCGGCGTCAGACTCCACTTTTAAACGATTCATACCCCGCCCGGAGTGGGCGTGGCCATCCGCATGGCCTGTTGGTCTTTGTGGTTCTGTGTAATGCTTCAGTGAGTCGCCCAGCAATTCACCTTTCTTAATAGATCCCAAGTGGGTTGCAAGGCAATTTTGTCGTGATTGCAAGCCGTTCACATCCCCCATCTGCTTGCACCTTTTCCCACAGGCCGGAACGTCTTAGGCGTCTCGGCAGGACTGTACCAGGGCACAGCGGGGCTCTTCTCGCGGCTCAGGCGGTGCCGCTTACATCAAACACAAGAGTTTGCCTGGAATGAGAGGCCCCCAAAAGGTGAGTATTCTTTAAGCTTTTATTTGATGGACGAAGACAGGCAAACCAGCAAAATGCCGCACAATATGAGAAAGTCCATCCGACGCGTTTCGTGCCCCACGGCACTTCTTCCTGGGATACGGGCTTTCAATCGGCTCAATGCTGCGGCGTCAGACTCCACTTTTAAACGATTCAAACCCCGCCCGGAGTGGGCGTGGCCATCCGCATGGCCTGTTGGTCTTTGTGGTTCTGTGTAATGCTTCAGTGAGTCGCCCAGCAATTCACCTTTCTTAATAGATCCCAAGTGGGTTGCAAGGCAATTTTGTCGTGATTGCAAGCCGTTCACATCCCCCATCTGCTTGCACCTTTTCCCACAGGCCGGAACGTCTTAGGCGTCTCGGCAGGACTGTACCAGGGCACAGCGGGGCTCTTCTCGCGGCTCAGGCGGTGCCGCTTACATCAAACACAAGAGTTTGCCTGGAATGAGAGGCCCCCAAAAGGTGAGTATTCTTTAAGCTTTTATTTGATGGACGAAGACAGGCAAACCAGCAAAATGCCGCACAATATGAGAAAGTCCATCCGACGCGTTTCGTGCCCCACGGCACTTCTTCCTGGGATACGGGCTTTCAATCGGCTCAATGCTGCGGCGTCAGACTCCACTTTTAAACGATTCATACCCCGCCCGGAGTGGGCGTGGCCATCCGCATGGCCTGTTGGTCTTTGTGGTTCTGTGTAATGCTTCAGTGAGTCGCCCAGCAATTCACCTTTCTTAATAGATCCCAAGTGGGTTGCAAGGCAATTTTGTCGTGATTGCAAGCCGTTCACATCCCCCATCTGCTTGCACCTTTTCCCACAGGCCGGAACGTCTTAGGCGTCTCGGCAGGACTGTACCAGGGCACAGCGGGGCTCTTCTCGCGGCTCAGGCGGTGCCGCTTACATCAAACACAAGAGTTTGCCTGGAATGAGAGGCCCCCAAAAGGTGAGTATTCTTTAAGCTTTTATTTGATGGACGAAGACAGGCAAACCAGCAAAATGCCGCACAATATGAGAAAGTCCAAACTTGTGACGGAATTGTAGCGGTACCGCCTGAACCGCGAGAGGAGCCCAGCTGTTTCTGCAGTCTGCCGCCTTGCTTAAGTGTCAGGGCGACCTATGGACAAGGATGCCGATTGAGGATAAAAACGAAGGTGTGACAACAGCGGGGTGAGCATCTCAACCCACTTGGGAACAATTTGTTTTACACAAGAGTGCAACATGGTGACTCACTGTAGCAAAATTGAAGGCACCACAAGTACCAGGAGGCCACTGTGATGGCCACGCCCACATGGGCGGGGTGCAGGAAGTTCTCAAACGGATGCCTGATAAAATCACCGTGAAACCGGCACTCTCAGCGAAGCCAGTGCCCCTGAGGAAGTGCGAGAGCATGAAACGCGTAGGGCTGGACGATATCTCTGAGAAGCACTTTGCTGTTTTGTCACGCTGCATCCTCAACCAAATTAAAGCTGCTGAACTTGAATCCTTGTGTGGGCTATCTCATTCCAGGCAAACTTGTGACGGAATTGTAGCGGTACCGCCTGAACCGCGAGAGGAGCCCAGCTGTTTCTGCAGTCTGCCGCCTTGCTTAAGTGTCAGGGCGACCTATGGACAAGGATGCCGATTGAGGATAAAAACGAAGGTGTGACAACAGCGGGGTGAGCATCTCAACCCACTTGGGAACAATTTGTTTTACACAAGAGTGCAACATGGTGACTCACTGTAGCAAAATTGAAGGCACCACAAGTACCAGGAGGCCACTGTGATGGCCACGCCCACATGGGCGGGGTGCAGGAAGTTCTCAAACGGATGCCTGATAAAATCACCGTGAAACCGGCACTCTCAGCGAAGCCAGTGCCCCTGAGGAAGTGCGAGAGCATGAAACGCGTAGGGCTGGACGATATCTCTGAGAAGCACTTTGCTGTTTTGTCACGCTGCATCCTCAACCAAATTAAAGCTGCTGAACTTGAATCCTTGTGTGGGCTATCTCATTCCAGGCAAACTTGTGACGGAATTGTAGCGGTACCGCCTGAACCGCGAGAGGAGCCCAGCTGTTTCTGCAGTCTGCCGCCTTGCTTAAGTGTCAGGGCGACCTATGGACAAGGATGCCGATTGAGGATAAAAACGAAGGTGTGACAACAGCGGGGTGAGCATCTCAACCCACTTGGGAACAATTTGTTTTACACAAGAGTGCAACATGGTGACTCACTGTAGCAAAATTGAAGGCACCACAAGTACCAGGAGGCCACTGTGATGGCCACGCCCACATGGGCGGGGTGCAGGAAGTTCTCAAACGGATGCCTGATAAAATCACCGTGAAACCGGCACTCTCAGCGAAGCCAGTGCCCCTGAGGAAGTGCGAGAGCATGAAACGCGTAGGGCTGGACGATATCTCTGAGAAGCACTTTGCTGTTTTGTCACGCTGCATCCTCAACCAAATTAAAGCTGCTGAACTTGAATCCTTGTGTGGGCTATCTCATTCCAGGCAAACTTGTGACGGAATTGTAGCGGTACCGCCTGAACCGCGAGAGGAGCCCAGCTGTTTCTGCAGTCTGCCGCCTTGCTTAAGTGTCAGGGCGACCTATGGACAAGGATGCCGATTGAGGATAAAAACGAAGGTGTGACAACAGCGGGGTGAGCATCTCAACCCACTTGGGAACAATTTGTTTTACACAAGAGTGCAACATGGTGACTCACTGTAGCAAAATTGAAGGCACCACAAGTACCAGGAGGCCACTGTGATGGCCACGCCCACATGGGCGGGGTGCAGGAAGTTCTCAAACGGATGCCTGATAAAATCACCGTGAAACCGGCACTCTCAGCGAAGCCAGTGCCCCTGAGGAAGTGCGAGAGCATGAAACGCGTAGGGCTGGACGATATCTCTGAGAAGCACTTTGCTGTTTTGTCACGCTGCATCCTCAACCAAATTAAAGCTGCTGAACTTGAATCCTTGTGTGGGCTATCTCATTCCAGGCAAACTTGTGACGGAATTGTAGCGGTACCGCCTGAACCGCGAGAGGAGCCCAGCTGTTTCTGCAGTCTGCCGCCTTGCTTAAGTGTCAGGGCGACCTATGGACAAGGATGCCGATTGAGGATAAAAACGAAGGTGTGACAACAGCGGGGTGAGCATCTCAACCCACTTGGGAACAATTTGTTTTACACAAGAGTGCAACATGGTGACTCACTGTAGCAAAATTGAAGGCACCACAAGTACCAGGAGGCCACTGTGATGGCCACGCCCACATGGGCGGGGTGCAGGAAGTTCTCAAACGGATGCCTGATAAAATCACCGTGAAACCGGCACTCTCAGCGAAGCCAGTGCCCCTGAGGAAGTGCGAGAGCATGAAACGCGTAGGGCTGGACGATATCTCTGAGAAGCACTTTGCTGTTTTGTCACGCTGCATCCTCAACCAAATTAAAGCTGCTGAACTTGAATCCTTGTGTGGGCTATCTCATTCCAGGCAAACTTGTGACGGAATATATATATATATATATATATATATATATATATATATATATATATATTCACTGAAAAAACCATAGGTTTCACACACGTTATAGTTAGGAATTAGCATTTAAAAAACCTTGCAAATTCACTGAAAAAAACATAGGTTTCACACATGTTGTAGTTAGCTGGACATTTCACTCGTACAGAACCATTGAAATTCCCCCGTTATAGTTAGTTCAGCTAACTATAACTCGCGCGACCGCAATACACTGCTGATGACGTCACATATTACATCACTCATGACATGGTCAGTGACATCACTCATGACATCTCAAATGACATCACTGATATCATCCAGTGAATATGTGTCTTTCTGAAAAATAAATATTTTTTATATGTATATCTAAAGGTTAATGGAAGAATAAATGGGTAAATAAGTGTCTAAATAGATTTTTTTTTGTAAAATTAATTGTATAACTGACTTATTAACAGTATCTTAGTGAATACAAGTATTAGTGAGTAATGTTTAAATATTTAAATATCTGTATCAGTGTCTCACTTTGTGTATAAGTGGCTGCATTGGTTGGTGAGTAGCTACATGAGTGTGTATATGGGTTATTAGTTCGTTTTTAGAGTATCAGTATGAGTGTCTGTATGGTTCAGTGGGGGATGTTACTTAGCGTATAGATGCATGAATGAGTGACTCACTGAGTGACTCACTGTATGTGTTTTGAAGACAGTATGTGAGCAGGACAGTATGGGTGGATGAGTGTGTGTATGGGTGAGTAAGAGTAAGAGAGTGAATGACTGTCTCAATAGTGTATAACTATAACGTGTGTGAAACCTATGTTTTTTTTCAGTGAATTTGCAAGGTTTTTTAAATGCTAATTCCCAACTATAACGTGTGTGAAAACTATGGTTTTTTTCAGTGAATTTGCAAGGTTTTTTAAATGCTAATTCCTAACTATAACGTGTGTGAAACCTATGGTTTGTTAAGTGAATTTGCAAGGATTTTTAAATGCCAATTTCTAACTAGAAAGTGTGTGAAACCTATGTTTTTTTTAGTGAATTTGCAAGGTTTTTTAAATGCTAATTTATGTATGTATTATATTTTTTATATATTTATTTTACAATAAACTACCTATGTATATAGTTATAGATTGACTGTATCCTGTAATATGGAATGTCTCAGCTCTTTTTTTATTTGGATAAAGTTGAACAGCATAGTTAATATCTTCTATAAACTTATCAACAGTTTAAAAAAAATCTATTAAAGGAAATGTTTGTTTTCATTTACGAGGTCCTTTAGGGACCCCCTGAGAAGGTCTAGGGGGTCAGGGAGTGTCTTCCCTGGCTCCTTTTCATGTTTTAGAAATCGGGTTATAAGTAATTCATTTCTGATGCGTGCGTGCACCGTGCGCACATGCGTGCGAGCACCGTGCGCGCACAGTCCGCGCATGCGTGCAAGCACCGTGTGCGCACGGCGCGAGCTCCGTGCGCGCACAGCAAGTCATGTGATTACGAAACACTTTTCATTGGTTCATAGTAGTTTCTGTTCCAGAATCTTCAAACACCACACCCACTCCCCTCACTATTTCTTCTTATTTCCTGGGACAAGGAGCTGAACAGCTACTCTAGTAAAATCTTACTTGAAAATGGCAGAACAGCAGTCTACTTCAGGGAGTGAGGAGGAGACCTTTGTAGTACCACCAAGGAAGACCAAACAAAAAGACTCATCTGGAAATTCTTCACCTTTCCAGAGGGCCAAAAGAAGGTCAATGCCCCGAAGGTGACATGCACTATTTGTGGAACTGTCTTATCCAGAGGAGATCCCAGTAAGAAATACTCCTTTAGTATTTATTCAATGCTGAGACACTTCAAGACAGTGCATCCTGTACCTTATGCTCGAGAGTCAACTAGAGCCCTAAGGGACAACCCTCCACCTGCTCAGCCGAGCACATCATCTGCGGCCGCAGATTCTCCGTGTACCAGGGCACTGGACATCCGCCCACTTTTCCAGAAGGTGCACATACATTGTAATGTGTGCCATGCTGTTCTTTGCTACGGTGAAAGCAGTATTAACTTGATCGAAAACAAAATACAGCAGCACACATGCTCCAGCCCATAATTTTATTCATTTATTGTTTTTGTTCCTGTTGAACAGTTTTTCATTACCAGTTTCTTTTTTGGTGCTCTAAAAAAATTTTTTTTTAAATACAAAATTGTTAAAAAACTACAAGAAAAATACAAAACAAAAAAGACAAAAAAAATATTTCTTTTCAGAACTCACTTCACTTCTCCAAGAAGAGCTATATTCCTAATATACTGTGTTGTAATTTTATTGAATGAATGTGTAGTGTATACATGAATGATTGAAATGACTGAGTGAAGAGGAGGAAAGGACAGACAGAATGAGTGAGAAAAGGAAAGTATGATCAGTCATGAAAGGGAAGTGAAAGACTGACTGCAACAAAAGGACTAAGGGTAGAGGATACAGGTAAGAAGAGTGAATGAGTAAGAGAATGGCAGTGAGTAATGGAGAGTGATGGAGGGGGAGTGAGAAAAGGGGAGTAAGGGACGGAGATAGGAAAAGGGAGTAACAGATGAAGCGGATGAAGTACAGCAGGGTAAAGGGATTGAAAGTAAGAGAAGTGGAGTGATGGTGAGATAAGGGGTATGAGGATTAGAAAAGGGGGTAAGGGAAAGTGAGAGATGGGGAGTGAGGGGATGGAGGGATTTAGGAAACTGGAGTGAGAAAGGGAGTCAGGATTTCAATGAGCAAAGGAGAGTGAGGGAGAGTGAAGGAAAGAATGCGAAAAGATGAAGGGGTGTGAGATACAGACAGGAGGAAGTGAAGTAGGAGAATAGGAGTGACTATGAGTAAAGGATAGTGACAGTTAGGGAAGGTGAGGGAAGGAGAATGACGGAGAAGGTTAAAAAATTAACAGATGGAAAATGAGTGATGGAGAGAAGAGGAGTGGTAGAAACAGATGTTAAGGAAATTAAGGGTAAGACAGACAAAGGAGTAAGGCAGAAAAAAATAGTGATGGAGGCAGTAAACCTAGGGGAGTAGTAGAGAAGGAGTGAGGGAGTTACGAAAGAGCAGTAAAGGAAGAAGAGAGAGGGAAGGGGAATGAGAAAAGCAGAGTGAGGAGAAGTGAAGAAAAGGGAGCATGAAAGTGAAGGGGTGAGAAATAGATATTTTAAACTGACCTGACCAACAAAATAACTTAATTAGAAATAAATGTTTTTTTTTTTAAATTACAAGAAAAATGGATTCCATTTCCTAAATTTTCTTTCTAGATCTGAAAAAAAAGAAAAAAAGTAGTAATATTTAACAATACATTTTAGAATACAGTACACATATTTTCATATTTAACAAAGTAATTTTTTGCCCTTTTTTTGCTGTTTTCAGAATATATTGAATTTCACTGAAAATAGTGATATCAATTATATTCATCACTTAACAGCGGGCAAAAAAATAAACAATCTGAAAGATTGTTTAAAAAAGCCCTGAATCTATCCTCAGTAAAACATACCTTGATAGAAATGTAACATATATATTAAAAATATCTTCTAAGAACAATAACTATTTGCAATAAATAACGTCTGTAAATCTTGTTGCTTAAGCACATACACCAAAATAATATCTGTCAAAGAAGTCCACAAAAGAAACATTTACCTTTCCACGAGGCCAAACGGTAATTTTTAAATCCTTTTTAGGTGAAATATCCAATAGTAATCCTATAAAATTGAAATAATGGTTTCTTCAGATGCTGCAATTTGTATCTAAAATGTTGGTTTTAGAAAAATTAAGTAGGAATTTGGTAATTCTGCAGGCAAACGTTGCTTGACAATCAATTGAGAATCATTACACAGTGTCCAGCCTTTTTCACAATTTAGATAAACTGTGTAATGACCAGAAGTTCTAGAAGGTCCATCCTGGAAAATTATTGCAACTGCAACAAAAGTCTTTCCTGATACTGATAATTGATTTTCTACAAACTTCTTTATTAAAGTGTCCAATTTTGTTCCACCAGCACTACAACGTTGCATCATTAAAATTATATACTGTCGATATTTCTTTAAAAATAACGTTGATAACATTTCTGATTTACATTGAGAACATTCCATGTTGTGATTTGCATCTTTAACTAATTTACTAAACGTCACTGATTTACTCTCTGGTAATGTTAAATGTATGAACCTTTCAGAATCAAAATTAGTGCTGCATGTGTTCATACAGTTTTCACAACAATGTTCCCATTTATAAGAGAGACCAAACATATTTTCTATTTCTACCCCTTCATCTTCCAGTACCATAAGCATATACATTAAGAATTCCTGTGCATCTTGCTGGACATTTTGTGTAAACTGTGTACATCCAGAACATACATCTAAAAGATTTCTAACATCAGAAGCACTTTCTATTTTAGTTTTATCATTACTAAGCTTCTCATAAAGGAGACTCAGCAGAGAACACAATCTTTTTTCATGATTTAGTATTATCTGCTCTTGCAAACGTTCAAGATAAAATACAACATTCAGCACTACATTAGCGTAGCAGTTGACACCAGAGCTATTTTCAAAATGACAACCAACAACCTCTTCAACATTGTCCTTTTTCTTTTTGCTTGCAATCACATCACTCTCCTTTTGTTTTCTCTACTGTACATCCTCATTACAGATATTCTCAATTCTCCTTTTCCGACAAACACGTTTTTCACACACAGGATACTGACCTAAATGAGGAGCATAGCTTCTTCTTAATCTATTATACTCCTTTACACAATTTGCATCAGCACTAACTTTTGAGTCATCAAAGTCTATCATGAATAAACCAGATAATTTTTTCACTCGTGACAAAGCAACATATGCCATACCTTCTTTAAACACACTAGATCCAATGTTTACAAAAGCACTATCTACAGTTAATCCTTGAGATTTGTGAATGGTTACAGCATATGCTAGAGAAAACGGAAACTGCTTCCTACGTACATATAAGTCTTTCACAAGCAAAAAACGAACTGAACAACGACTAATGTCTTTAACCTCTTCAATCTGATCAAATTTTCTTTTTAAAAATTAAATTCCATCTCTTTTCTGGTAATTACCAAAACCCACAACTTTACCCATAGCTCCATTCACTAAACCTTTTTCTACATTCAAATTACGTCTTAAAATTACTCAACAGTTCATACATACATAAAGATTATTTTCTAAACCAGCTGTTTGATATGTTTTTCTCTAGAGAATCCAATTTAGTTTTCAATTTGCCCGTCAATATAATAGTTATTCCTTTATTCTGTATTTTATCCACGGCTTCCATTTTCATAATCTCTTCATTTTCCAATTTCAAAAGTTCTTCATTGAATATAGAGCATTCATGTAGTGTTGGCATTAAGCAGATTACAGTATTTTTTTCTGCAATTTTCTTGTATATTTTCCCTGGAACCATTTGTTCTGTTGGAAACAAATTCCATAGCAATCGACTCTGTAAAGCTTTTCTGCCATGTTCTGTGAGTAGTCCAATTCTGATATCTTTGAGAATACTTGCATAATCATCATTTGCTTGCCGCATATTGGTAATGAGTTCTTTGTACTCAAAGTATGACCAATTATTCACATTACCTATACTTCCTAATGACTTTTTCGTGTCTTAATGTGCAAGATTATTAAATACTGGTTGTCCTTTAACTGGAGTGAGCTGCAGTAGATCACCAAAAAATATAACAGGTTTTCCTCCAAATAACACGTCATAGTCTGTCTTTAGAATTTGCTGCATTCTTAAATGCACAAAGGCAAGCATTAAGTTTGATACCATGCTTACCTCATCAATAATGAGAACTTTCATTTTCTTCAACACTCTTGAAACTTCAAAACATGCTTCTCCCGTTAGCTTGTGGTATTCTATTTTGTTCTCATGCTCTACTGGTAACATTAGCAAACAATGTAAGGTAATTCCTTTTATGTTATATGCTGCTAACCCAGTTGGAGCAGTAACACAAGACAAAGTTGAATCAGTTTTTTTCTGTAGGTAGCTTCTAATTACTTTAATTAAGAAACTTTTTCCAGTTCCAGCTTGTCCACTCACATACATTCTGATTGGTTCAAATGATGTGCATGAGTACTCTTTATTTTCATGTAGTAATCCATGATCAATTTGTTTTGTGACTTCTTCATAAATTTGTTGTTCTTCATTCAGTTGTTGTTCCAAATTTGGTAAGTTTATTAAATCTTCCTGAGCTTGATTCATAGCTGTTTCCACTTCAGTCATGGCTATTGCAGCTTCATTTTCTACGATTGGTTGTCCTAGGGGATCTTGACTGAGCGTACCAGAACTTTGACTGTCTTGAGAACTGTCTAGCTACTTCAGCTGCAATTGTAGCTTCTTGTTCAATTTCTTCATTTAACATTTGTACATAATTTGTGAAAGTACTGCATTCTATGCTATCTTTACATGCATTAAAGGAATCTTCATAGCTCTGAAAATCTCCAAGTAAGTCATCCTCTGAACGCCATGGTTTAAACAGCTGTAAAAGTGCTAAGTAGTAAAATTCCATTTTGTCAGTAGTGTCGCAACTCAGCTTCCTGTGATTAATCAAACTTCCTTTTGTTTGTTTCACCAAACATCCTTCCTCACCAATGACTTTATATTTTCCATTGTTGATGTCTTCTGTGGCATTCCGTGTAAAAATGTAGTTCTGCAGCACTTCATAGAGACACATGTTCTCAAGATGATGACTTCTGTTTGGGTAATATGTGTCCAACATATTTGTTTTCAAAATGTCTGTACTGTCTGGTTCGTTCTCTGCTAAATATTCAATTTCTCGAATAGATATACTGTATCCTCTCAATATCCCCTTCTTTGTGGGGTTCCTCAAGGCTCCGCACTGAGCCCCACCCTATTTAATATATATCTGAAGCCGTTGGCAGAAATTGTCCATCCATTTGGCATAAAAATCGTCTCATATGCAGATGATACTCAGCTCATGGTAGCTCTTAACCATCTGAGAAGACCATCTAACACCTTAGCGAGCTGTTTACAAGAGGTTGCCAAGTGGATGGATCAATCATGCCTCAAGCTGAATGGGGATAAGACGGAGCTTATGCTATTGGGCAACTCTCCTGTTTTTAACTCGGCATCCCTCTGGCCAGTTTGCCTAGGCCCTGCTCCTATACCTAAAGATCAAATCAAGAGCCTTGGCATTTGGATTGATCAGTCACTCTCTTTCAGCTACCAGGCAACTAAACTTTCATCTATTTGTTTTGGACCATTTGAGGATGCTCTATAAGGTTCTTCCCCTGCTTCCCGTCCACGCCAGAAGAATTATAGTTCAATCACTGATACTCTCTCGTCTGGATTATGGTAATGCTCTGTACCTGGGAGCACCTCAGTACACCATCAATAAACTCCAGGTAATACAGAATTGTGCTGCTCGCAGACTTCTTCAGATTCCCCGGTGGAAGTCTGCAAAACAGGCACTAGAAAGCCTGCACTGGTTACCAATTAAGCAAAGGATCCAGTTCAAGGCTATGTGTCTCTCCCACAAGGCCTATTGGAAGAAGGGTCCTGCCATTCTTCAGTCACTCATCACCCCCTACCACCCAAAAAGAGATCTCCGGTCATCTGAATCCTTTCTTGCTCTCAAACCCAGAATAAATGTGGTGGCCGTTCTTTTTCATACAATGGTGCCATAGGATGGAATGCCCTCCCCCTTCAACTTCGCAAGGAACCCAACCTTCTATCCTTTCGCAGGCTCCTGAAAACCTGGCTGTTCTAGGTCTTCTCTTGCCTGTTACTTTGCTTCTGTCCTCATCGCTGGGAGGCCTACGGGTAGCCAACGCGCTTTACAAATCCCATTTCATTCATTCATTTCAGTACCCGATTTCGTATTCCTACAAGGCCTAAACTTACCCAAATTATTCTTCTGGATTTGGAGTACAGACTTGCAGATGATAACCTATCTGAGCATTCGTATGACCCAATTTCTCGATGCGATAACATCTTTAAACTGAAACTGTATAGCTTTTTACTGACAGTCTTCTCGTGAGAAATCTATTCCCACATTTCTTTCAATTCCGTTTTCTCAGATTTAGTGATGCAAGATGTGACATACCGAGCAACAGAAATAGAATTGTCAGCTACATACTGAATATCAATGTTAGCATTCCACATGGATAAAATGACTGGGTTGTAGTCATTTATATATTTTGACTTCTTTTCTTCTTAGGATGTAGGTATTTTTCGGAGATTTTCTTGTAATGGTATGTCGCACAGCTGACATAAAACTGTTTACTCTTCCTTTTGAAAGAACAGGTCGTGGAACTCCAAATCGACATTTTGTGTAGAATTTATCTTTACTCTTGTACTTTCGTCGACAGTATTTACCACACTGATGACTTTGGAAACGTAAAACTTGCTCTTTTAAGTTTTTGTCTTCTGTGCTTTTAGGTATAGCACACGTTGCATATTCTTCAATGAATGATAAAACTGCATCATCAGAATCTGTTCCAAATTTTGGGGCATCCTTGATCCACAACAGCATATGAATATGAGGAGCACCTCTTGCTTGGTACTCTTTTCTCCAAAAGAAATCCACAACTTCTCCAAGAGGTGGATTTTTTTTATTGCAGATGAAGGACATCATAGCCTCAAATCTATGATTGAAATATCTGCAAACATTAACCGGATCCAATGAGCACAATTCTCCTGCTGTCTTGTATTGGATGTTTTCAATATTTGAATTTGCCTCGAGGAAAATCCAGTAAATCATCCCAAGCGTACTCAGCACAGCTTAGGGTAAGGAACCATGTAGGAGTTGCTAAATTCCGTAACATACATTTCAATTCTCCACGGCGTCGGTACCAATATTCATTAGTTCCACGCTGACAAGCCATCAGATTAATCAATTGAGATTCCAAATGATCATCTCGCTGTTCCACTTTGTTCATAAAATCATTTGCAGACACATTATGTAGATGTACTCCAGTTTTTAAAATGTGATTTACTGCATAAGATAGTGCAGACAAGACACTTTCAAATAAAAGATGGAACAAATAAGGAATACTTTGACGAAATCTTGGATCTTCTGCATATAATCTTGTAGTCCGATACTCAGAAGCAGGAATCTGTACTGGACGTTCATCATATCGTCCACCTTTTCCTGTAGGAAACAGCTGGGGAAAACAACGAGCTTCCAAGCTCTCCTCCCATACAATCACGGGAGTTCCTTTTGCTTTTTTCATCTGAAATAGGTCAATACTGTTTCCCATAACTTCTTTAGAATGAAGAGGATGTATGCTGAAATGTTGATAAATTTCTTCTTCTTTTGACTCATCGACTTTTTCAATTTGCCCAGTTGGTACTCCTGTGTCTGCTAGTAAAACATCTTCATCCATTTAAATTGATTCATAGTACTTATTATTTCTTTTCAAATATAAATTTGCTCTTTGTACTTTTCGTACATCTACTAGCTCCTGCCAAATTTTCTTATTCTTTGTAGGTACACCATTAACCAGAATAACTAATGGTTCAGTTTCCAAACTATCTGCATCAATTGTTTCAATATTTTTTTTCAAATCTAATGGCAAATAGACAACTCTTCCTTTTAAACCTCTTTGTAAATCTGAAGGAGGTAATTTACCTGTTTTGGGCTCCATACGAACTATAGTCTGAAACGGATGGACACATTGAATGAGTATAGACTCATACGTATTTAAATCACTAAGTTCTGCAGGAATATCAACCAATTCTAAATTATGTACAGCTCTAGCTGGCATTTTATTTTCTTCTAACTTGTTATAACAGTATTTACAAATACGCTGATCTTCACCCAAATCAAAACAGTTTTCCAGAAACAAATATGTAATATGTAGCACAATCCTTCCACTCATAATTCTTTTCTTTTTCACTTTTTTTATAGAGATCAACATTCTTTGTTTGAGTTTTATAGGGGCTTCTCCGGCAACAAATACAAGTAATATTTGGTCTTTCATTAGAGATGATAGTAAAAATTTTGAAGATCAAATGACAAAATTTACTAACAGTGGGTTCTACAGTCTCTTCCACATTTTCTTCAATAACTTATTTCCTGCACTTTATTGTTCTGGACCAAAGTAACAAAACTGAATATCATCAGTAACCTTCTCTACATCTGATACAGATCCACGCAACAGAGCACTATTCAACTCATTTAACTTTAGTGCTGGACTTTTAGCAAAATACAATCTTCTCACAAACTCATTTCAGTATGTCGTACTGCCAGCATCCTAAAATGGTGAAAAACACTTTGACAAACTTTCCTAGAAAGACAAGCCAGAGAATGTCCTTGCAAACCAGTATTCTTTCCCACTCTGCATGGATCTAGTCTTTGAAGCACCTTAATCTTCTGTTTAACACTTTTTTTACTATATTCTCTTAGAAAGTCACGTAATTTATCAATAGATTCTTGTCGTACAGTACAAATACTACAATTCCAAGTGTACACTGGGGCTTTAGGACGTTTCCCCATAACCTGATCAGCTAACACTTCTTCCTCATTTCTTGGAACCATTTTCTCCTTTTCCATTACACAACCATCTTAAACTTCATAACTTCGACCACTGGTGTCAACTGCATGCAGCAAACTATTACTTTGAAGATAACTCTCTTCATTAAAAAATGGTTCAGTACTTGAACTATGCTTCCATTCTCCTAAGAACACATTACAAAAGTTATTTTTTTTTCACTACTCTTTTCCTTTTTCACTTCATTACATTGACTATTTTATCTAATGTACGGATCCTGTTCAAAATTAAAATGAATAGTTTTCTTTTAAATTCCAAAGCCTTTGCAACAATTGATTCAATATGTTTCTTATAAAATATTGCTTTCTTCCTATATTTTTTCACATCCTTTAGCAAATTGAACACCACTCTTCTCTGAAACATTTTTTAATGTAGTAAAATACTTTATTTCGATTGAATTTACAATCATAAAAAGTTCATTTGAAGCTTTACAACATTATAAAAATAAAAATCAGTTTGCCCACTGACTGCTTAAAAAGGGAGGCAATTTACATAAAAACACTGACACTCTAAGAACAACAATAATAGCGCAAATAATCAGTAAAAATTCAGTTTGGTAATGGCTGTTGAGGGAAGCAGACATTTAGGAGTAAACACTAACACTCTATATACAGGAATAATAACCGAATAAGCGGTAAAATCCTAAGAAACATTTGCCGATAGTTGAAAATGAATTTTCAAGCAGGCTTTAAGAAAGCAGGCTACAGTTTTGGCTACATACGGGGTATCTAGATTTTGAAGTGCCAGAAGAGCCGGTCTGCATCTTCTCAGCCCTATATGTCGAAGCAGAGGAACCAGCCAACGTTTCCGCGGGGACTTATAGAAACCGCAGAAAAAGGTTACATGCAAAGTTGACTGGCGAATAAGACCGTCACAGGGACAGTTTGGTAGTTCCCGTGACCAGTCTAAGGGCACAGGCAATGAAACAAGACGATAAAATAGATCAAACCGAAATCTGGTTAAAACATATCTCTCATAATTTGACAGAAAAAATGACAGATAAAATTGAATGCCATGAGGAAATTGGACCATCGTTAAATGAACGTTTGATTTTTTCACAAGTTCAGAACACAAACGAAGATCACTCAAGTGGTCAGCACATAGCTTTTTCAAAGATTTTCTAGATATGTCCACTAAGGATTCGGGATCAGTAAAATATGCAGAGTGATTCAAATCTGACAAAAATCTCGATACATATAGCAGCCAGGGAATCTTTTTCCAGTAGGACAAAGTGAGACAGTCAGATATTAGTGACCTAGTTAGATGACATTGCTCCTGGGTCCATATACGGTGCCAAAGTAGAATCGGTTGGTAGCTAATGATATCAGTCAGATACTCCCGACCGAGTTCCACATGGGTGCCGAAGGTAGGAGCACTACGAGGGAGGGCTAGTATATATTTCAGAAAGGAGTTTTCTGTAATTTGTAGGTCGTCAGCAGGCACATAGCCCCAGACTCCTGCACCGTATGTTGCCACACTCATACACTTGGCTTGGTAAATCTGCAAGAGCACAGTAGGAGCGGGCTTACCCAATTTCCTGGAAAACGAGGTCAGTGCAGATGTTGTACGTTGAAACTGCAGTTTTTTACTAGATATAGCAGGTTTCCAGGACAGGTGATTGTCAATAAGGATACCTAGATAAGGATAGGTGGTGGCAGTTTCTAATCTGGTCTTCTCGATAAAGAGAGATTTACATTTTTGGGCTCTTTTCCCGATGTTCATAACAAAAGTCTTAGATTTATTGACTTTAAGACCAAGAGAAGACATAAATTCACAGTATTTATCTAGTTGGATCTGGAGTTGATTAGGTGTCCTAGCTAAGATGACTGAATCATCTGCATACAATAATGCAGGAATAGGGCGGGAGCTTATGCAGGGTAGATCTTTGCTGTCAACCAACATCGCTTGCTCCAGTCCGTTAGTATAGATGTTAAATAGGAATGGAGCAAGGACGCATCCCTGCCTTACACCTTTTTCAATATTGAAGGATTCCGTAAGCTCCCCTTTAATACCATATCTCACGCATGCTTTTGCATCCGAGTATAGCTCTCGGAGAAAATTCAGCAGTGCAGGATCTATGCCCAGATTTTTCAAAATCGCCCAAAGCTTGGAGTGGATTACGCAATCGAATGCGGAACTCAAATCCACGTAGACTAGATGAAGTTTACCACCTTTGGCCCCTACATATTTACCTATAAGCAAGGTCAGATTTAAGGCCTGTTCCACAGTGCCCAGGCCCTCCTGGAACCCAAACTGTAGATCAGTTAAGATCTTATTCTCTGTGGCCCAGTCCCTTAAACGCTCCAGAATTAATCTGCCAGCTACCTTGCCTAGGGAATCCAAAAGGGAGATGGGCCTGTAACAGGCTGGATTGTCCCGATCTCCCTTTTTGAAAATGGGCAGAAGCACAGAGGTGGACCAAGAGTCAAAAAGGCCGATCTGGGTAACTGCAGACATGACCTGTGTGACAATTGGAGACCAAAGATCTATGTTGCTCACAAATATGTCTAAGGGGACCCCGTCTGGACCGGGCGCCTTACCGGTCTTTGAGGCGGTCAGTGCTGTGATTATCTCCTCTAGATCGAAATAGAGATCGATGGGAAAGATGTTATTACTAGGAGGAGCTTCCGCCTCTGGTCTGGGGGCCTCAGTTATCACGGGGTTATCCGCGAAGATCTGCGAGTAGTGAGCTACCCATTTGTCAGCAGGTACTGCCACGTCTAGATGCTCTATCGCAGTTTCATCAACTAGGAAAGGGGCCTTGACTGTTCTCCAAAACATGATAGAGTCCTTGGTTAAAGTACTCTGATGTAATTGGGCCCAGAGGTTATTTTTTATTTCCTGTTTGCGTGATTGCTGTGCCATCTTATAATTTTTCCTCAAAGAGGCAATTTGGGGCTTGACCCTAATCTTTTTTTGTAGAGCGTTTTTCAATGCACGCTGCGCTTTGCGGCAGCGGGAATCAAACCACCCTCTTGAATCCTTATCATTGGCAAGAGTCTTATAGGAACAAGTGAGCTCTTGTCTGATGGCTTCTAATATTTTGGTGAAGCTAGAAAGGATCAGCTTGGGGGAGGAAGACGGCTCCAAACACTGATAGATCAGAGGAAGGGTTTTTTGAATAATCTTGCTAGTGATCTCTGTGGGATTGATCGTCGACCACTTGACAGTATAACCATTGATTTTGTTCATCTCCAGAGAATGCTGCGCTAGGAGACTTGTTTTTGGGCAGGCTGAAGGTGGTATATTTAATGCTAAGGTTATGCTATTTGGATAGTGGTCACTTGAAGGATCAGTGCCAGTTGAAAATTGCTTCAATCGGTTTTTTAAGGATTGAGAGCATAAGATAAAATCAATGGTAGTGGAGGCACCTTTACCATGAAAAGTCGGCTTAAACTCTACAGCGGGACACGCTAGGATGTTGGCGAATTCAAGTTCTAATGCAAAAATACAGGTATTTAGTGCTTGACCCACAGCGTTATGGGTGAAGTGGGCCAAGGGGGCATCGTGCTCGTCTGAAAGCCCACAGATACCTTTGTCATATTTGTTACACAGATACACATTGAAGTCCCCACCCCACACAAGATGACAATTTAACTCTTGACTCATAGCTTTTTGATCTTGTAAATACAAAGCAATTTCCGACAAAGATTTTACACAGTCGCTAGGTGAGGAGTTATTATACATATTGATGAGATAATAACTAGAGTTATTGTCTGGAACTATTTTAAGGATTTGGAAAATTGGCGAGACTAACTGAACTTCCATGATAGTAAAAGGAATTAAATTCGAAACATAGATGGCTAAGCCGCCCTTAGGTCTACCATGAGTGGACGGTAAGGGAGGAAGGTGAAATGTTTTAAAACCCTGTATGTGGATAGGGTCAATTGCCCAAGTTTCTTCGAGGCAGATTAACTTAAATTTATTAGTTACTTCCACCCAAGACTGAAGATGGATTTTCGATCTTAAGCCAGCTACGTTCCAGAATATAATTGGAAGATCCTGGGTTGATGTAAAAGTACAATTTGGAAGCTGAAGTTCAGCGGAGGAATGTGAGAGTTGAGATAGGGACTGGGTGGTTATAACTGAAGGAGGAGGATTGGGTTTAGGCTCCCTGGGTTGGGGAGTAATAAATTGTGAATTTGGGAGCAAGTCTGCAGGGGTAGCTGGCATGGTATAACACGCGTTCTGGTGAGGGGAAGATGACTGCTGTTGGACCAGGGTATACTGGGGAGGGAAAGACTCGGACTGGGGACCATACGAAGATGGCGGGAAGGAGCCGGCCCCCCGAGTGATCTTACAGGGGACTTTGAAGTTAGGAGAGACGCTGATGTAACTGCTGTCTATCATAGGTAGAGATGATAGTCAATCCACCATGTCCAGGCATTCATATCTGTTGGATAGTGGTGGACCTCTCCAATTGCTGAAGTAGCCTGGTGGTGGGTTGCTAAGGCCGTGCCCCGACCACTGATTACGGTCTCTAATTCCGCCCCAGTTCCCTACCCTCGTCCAGGACCATGGAGGACCTGCATTACGCCGTGTATTAGGGGGATAGAAGTACGACAAATTATGGGTTGCAATCCCTTCGGTAGAAGATTGGTCACCCCAAGAGCAAACATACTCGACTGTGTTGGGATTTTCAAAGTTTACTATTATACAGTCGCCCTGTATGTTTTTTGGTTGGTTACCTAGCCAAGGCACTCTACGCACTGTAGTAACTCTGTTGTCCATAAAAGTTGGAAGCGGTCTGTTATTGGACAACCAAAAGATTACTTTATTTTTTAGGGACCAAACCGGTTCATCCTGGTTTGGGGGGAGTTCCGGAACCCCAGTCATTATTACTACATAAGGAGAGGCCTCGAGTGGAAGATGGATAGGGGGAATCTTCTTATTACGGTTGTTAGGAATGGTGTTGAAGCCGGTAGCAATGTTGGATTGAACAGGAGCGGGAATAGGGACTATAGAAGAGGGAAGGGAAGGAGGAAGATTTGGTAGAGGAGGTGCTGTTGGGTTAGAATTGGTTACAGAGCGAGGTAGTAACGGGTTAGAAGATTTAGGAGGTGGTTGTGGCTTGATTACAGGTGCGAGGGAATGATGGTGAATAGGCTTCTCAGGGACTTTTTGTTTATTGGTTTTAGAGTTCTGGACGGAGGTTCCTGTTTTTGACGCTTTGGCGTTTGGAGTGTTTAAGGTGATAGGCCTGCCTTTCGCCAAGTTGGAATCCATCTTGTTACCTGTACTTTGGGATAGTACGAGGGACAGTTGAGTAAGTTGAGACTGAACCATGTGTAGGGCCTTTTCTATGGGTTCCAGGTGAGATTTAAACAGATCACCAATTCTAGTAAGCAATAAGCTGTCGTTGGTGCATGCATTACTTGTAAGATTACCATTCATCGTATCTTCACAGCTGTAGTTGCTGCTTGAGCTGGTGGTATTTGTGTTCAAATTAGCGGGGATGGAATCCACTATTTGAACATTTGTCAGTGAAGGAGAATGATAGGGGGATGGAAGGTTAGGATTTTCCGGGGGAAAATTTAAAACAGAAGAGGTTACAGAGATAGTTGTGGCAGATGGAATGGTAGAATGGGAAGGCTTAACAGTTGACTTCCTTTTTGTTTTCTTAGGGATAGCTCCTTCTCGTGTACCCCTAGCCTTTGGGGAAAAGGAGGTGTTATCTGGTTGAGTAGCAAAAATGACAGGAGATTTTTCCAAGGATAAATGGGAATCAGACAGAACCAGAGATGCAGAGAGGTCCACTGTGCAGGGGACAGTGTGCAATTCTGCGTGCACTATCGATGGAGGAGGTAGATCAACAGGACGTGAGGGGGTTTTTGCAGTGCCCAGCAGGCCCATCGAAGAGCGCCTGGCTATCGTCAAGTCCTGTGAGATCCTTCGATCCAGTAAGATAATGCCCTGCTCAATAGCATCGTTAGCTTTAGTTATGAATTGATCAATTGGGCCAATGATCTCGCCGGCTAATTGAGCCTGCTTTTTAACAGTATTCCTAGTGGTTCTCGGGGACATTATGCCGTGTAAATTATAAAAATATTAGTCAGCAATAAATGTTCACGGGCCAATATGAATGATGTCAATATAAAATGACAGTACCAGAAATTTAAAATACAAACTGTAAATAGGGTGGCCCAGTCCAGTCCTGCCCGGTCTTGAACGGGCTTAAACGGGCCCGCCCTTGGCCCGGGCTTCGCGCGCGTCCCGCGTTACGTTTGGGGCTAGTCAATTTATAATGGGAGAGACAGGGGGCGTGACCTCCGGGGGAAGAGGCACCAGCTGTTAGATGTAGGGGCTGCTGGTCCTCGCAATCCCCCGGTGAAGTCGGCAGGTAGCCCTGGAGTCTAGTGCACGCTGGGAGCGTGCAGACTGTCCGCCGAGTGCGGAATAGCTCCCACCAGCGACACGACCCTTCGTGAGCAGAAGTCCAGCACCAACAAAGTGCCCTCCTTTACAGTGTTCCGTGGACCCTCCAAACAGCAAAACCCAACAGATGAGCTTCAGAAGAACTTCGTATTCCGCAGGGTTGAACAATAAGCGGAGTAGATCAATCCAGAGCTGTTCACTCCCAATAGGAAGCAGTGGCAGGGCAGTGTGTACTGGCAGAGTCAATAAAGTTTTGTTGAGAACACAAAACTTGCAGAGTCAATAGTTTAGTTGCAAAAAATAAATAAACAAAAAAACGTACACTCCACAATGATCTCTGCCGTCTGTGACAGGGTTTTAAGAAATCTCTCTATCCCAATATGTCCGCAAATACAGGTCATGAACAGAGTCAGGGCAGCGAGCAACTCCTTACGACTGCACGCGCGCCGCGCGTAAGAATGTCAGAAACGCCAGCTTACTTCGAAGCGACGGCATGCCTTCCTGAGGCTGGAGCTGGCTTCTCAATCAGCTGGAGTTCAGCGACGGATGAGAAATCCTCACAACCCCTAGGTAGAACGGGGAAGAGGAAGGAAACGGGCAATGTTCCCAGCTGGTGTGAAACAGGAAAAATGAAACTGACGATGTCCCAGCAGGCGTCACGGCAGAGTTCCATTTTTTAATGAATGTTTTGAAATAGTTTCTTTTTAAGTCATTCTTTCTTGCTTCTGATTGTACATTAGCATTTAGTATTTTCTTTCTATTGTCTTGTTGTTTTCTTCTGGAAACACTATTTGCAGTGGATATACTTTGTACATTTTTTCTATGTTTGAGGATATTTTTAAAAAATCCTTAGTCTGCTTACCAGAAGACTTTCTTTTTTTCCAACATGAGGTTCTTCAACTAATTTCTGTTGTCCAGTTGTCTTCAAATATAGATGTTTTTGCTTGTCTTTTCTCTTTCTTGATTTTATAGGCATGTTTAATTTATTTCAGTGTTGTTCAGCAATACCTATAGGAAACTAAAAAAAAAAAATACCTTTATGTAATTTAAATATATTACTATATTTTTTTTGAGCTTTTCAAATCCTATCATATGAACTGCCCCTTTCCTACGAGTGCAAGTCTTACAGAACAAGAGCAACACGAATTAAATCTGACAACAATTCCTGTGTGCACACAGACTCATGGAGTGATTCTAGGCAGAAAACGATATTTGATTGGCAATTTCAAAGCACATTTACTACTGTGGTAGAGCAAGTGATAATTACTGTAACAGCCTGACACATTTTCCTTATAGTTTAGAGGCAGAAAAGAGCACATGTCCTAACAGCTACATGAGACCATGAGCATGTGGAACCTGGGTGAGTGATTAGACTAGAGCAAAGGAAATGAGCCTTGGTGATGTTGAATGTGTTAGTGTTACACACTGCTATCTGAAATACCACACAGTGCTGAATAGTAAGCATGGGCGTGCAGGAGAAACAGCTGCCTGTGTGCTAAGAGTGTGTTTCTGGAGACTATTATCAGGTGCAAGAGAGATCTGCATGGACGCTTGCATAACTGCATGAAGACTGCAGAGATGTATGCTAGATCACCTGTGGTAAGGGTTAATTGGAGTTTTGAACATGTAGGAACTACCTCACCCATTGCAGGAGTGGAAGGAAAATCTACCCTGTTTTCAAATGTGTTAGCATTTGCCTCTCATCTGTGAGATAGTGATTTCTGCTGAATGCTAACCATCACAGTTCAAGAAAACAAGCTGCCCCTTTCCTACGAGTGCAAGTCTTACAGAATAAGAGCAACACAAATTAAATCTCTAACAATTCCTGTGTGCACACAGACTCATGATGTGATTCTAGGCACAAAACAGTATTCCTGGGTGATACCAGTACACCTTAACTTATGGTGAAGACATACTCCATAACATCTTACAAGTTCAAGGCAGTTAAATATCTTCCAAAACATAAAATGTAAAACACAACTTTAAAAGAAGAAACAAATTTCTATTATTTATATAAAAATACACCACATACATCCCCTCTCAAATTCATAACTCACCTTTAAAAGTAGTTAGTTGAGAAAGAAATGTGACACTCACACCAGATTATCAGAGCCAGAATCTGAGCTGTACTCCTCTCACCAGAACCACTAAATGGCAACATTTCCCTCTCCTTTTTCACACATACATGTTAACTTCAAATCACATTGCTTCCCACATTTTTTTAAATGGAAACACACATTTCTATTGGTTGCAAATTTCAACCCTTTCCAAATGATTCCTACCCCCAACATGACTTCTGCCTGCTTCCATAGCAACAGATCATGGAACACTGGTGTGAGCAGAGAGGTCAGAAGTTCAGCACACAATGTTTCTAATCCAAAGAGCAAAAGTGCTTGACTTTTCAAACCTAACAGCATATCCAAAGTAATCTTCTGTGGGAACACATTTTTCTGAACCAATACAAAACATGCTTTTAAAAATTTAAACATACAGCCTAGTTTTTAGTGTTGAATGGTCTGAATCAGCCAATGAGCTCTTTTTATTAAAAAAAAGTATGTAAGCCTCCATTTTACAACTATCTTTCTTTTCATATTGCCATTCTACTGAAAGACACCTTCTGAGTGCATCCAGATCTCCTTGAAAGATGTTCACCGTGTGGATTGTAGGTCATAGCTATGTCTACTGGAGTGAAAAGTATGCAGAAAAAAGAGGTATTGTGAAAGACCTTGCTTTGCCAAATGTAGACATTAAATGGATTGGTCAGAGAGGGTTAAAGTGGCACCAATTAATGCCTTTGGTGAAATCCTTTCTACATCTCCCACAGCCTGACCTTATAATTGTGCACTGTGGTGGAAATGCCCTAGGCACTTTAACTGGGGTAGGTCTGGAAATGCTTGTTAAGGACACCTTTGTGCAATTGATGTCACTTTTTCCACAAACTACCTTTGTATATTCTAACATATGCCAAAGGCAAAAGTGGAACTGGTCCAACCAATATTGTCCGCAGTTTGAGAAAGCAAAAAAGCACGTAAATAAGTCTGTTTCTGCTTTCCTCAGAGACTATGGTATGGGTTCTATATACCACAACAACTTGCGTTACAACATGCAAGGCATTTATAGAGGAGATGGTGTTCATTTCACAGATGAAGGGAACAGTCTTCCTCTTGAACTTTAGACTCTGCATCGGTACTTACTTGTAGGTACAAAAAAAAACACTCAAACACAATGGCTCTTTTTAGAGCCAACCAACATCTAAACACTTAAACTTGATTTTTAATTCTATTTTTTTATGAATTTTTTGCCACCGTGCACGCACGGCGCAATATTTATAAAAAAAATGTTTTTGGAGGGGGGGGGGGGGGGGGGGAGGGACCTTAGGGGTCTTTCATGGTCCCCCTGAGAAGGCCTAGGGGGTCAGGGACTCTCTACCCTGCCCCCTTTTCACGTTCTCCACTTGTGTTTTTAGCTCTCTTCTGCCTCTAAAACTCAAAATGGCGGCTGGGGGGCGATTTTTTGAAAAAAAATAAAGTTTTTTTCACCCTTCGGGGTCCTTCAGGGACCCCCTGACAAAGGCTAGGGGGTCAGGAACTCTCTACCCTGCCCCCTTTTCACATTCTCCATCTTTCTTTTTCACTGTCACACACAAAATGGCGTCCGACACTTCCTGATTTCGACCGATTGGAATGTTGACTGACATCTAACCACCAATCAGAATTACGCTCGCGGACATTTGGTGCGCACATGGTGCGCGCATATAGTTATTTATGTACTTTTAACTGCAATTTTCTCAGGAACTACTGAACAGATTGACACCATATATGCAAAAGGCACAAAAACCTGACCTGAGGACTACCTCTTTCCCAAATTTCATGTAATTCTGTTCAGCCGTTCGGGCTGTACCTTCGACTAAAGGTCCTATGGGAAAATGCATGGGGAAAACGCGTTTTGTGACCCCCCTTTTTTCTCAGCCCCCGCTTGACGAATCACTCCGAGACTTTCAGGGTAGGAGCTGAGCGCCCCATTAGTTTTGAAAATTTCACGAAGATAAGTCAACCGGCGCCAAAGTTATTCAAAACAGAATTTTCAGATTTCCTATAGGAACTCTGTCCTAACTATAACTATCTACTGGCGACCGCCAGTAGATTATGTGTGTGTGTATATATATATATATATATATTTATTTATTATCTACTGGCGGTCGCCAGTAGATAGTTATAGTTAGGACCGAGTTCCCATAGGAAATCTGAAAATTCTATTTTGAATAACTTTGGCGCCGGTTGACTTATCTTCGTGAAATTTTCAAAACTAATGGGGCGCTCCGCTCAGCTCCTACCCTGAAAGTCTCGGGGTGATTCGTCAAGCGGGGGCTGAGAAAAAAGGAGGGTCCCAAAACGCGTTTTCCCATAGGACCTTTAGTCGAAGGTACAGCCCGAACGGCTGAACAGAATTACTTGAAATTTGGCAATGAGGTAGTCCTCAGGTCAGGCATGTGCCTTTTGCTTAAATGGTGTTAATCTGTTCAGTAGTTCCTGGGAAAATCAAAAGTAAAATCACATATATCTGGGCGGAGCCTAACCACACATCTCATCGTGAGATCTAATTGGCTGTCAGCACTTCATCCAAGAAGTGTTGGCAGCCATCTTGGGACCAATATACATGATAGCACCTCATTAAAAAGCATTGCAGTTAATAGAAGGTTTTAAGATTTTAGTTACATTATAAATCATTTGTTGATGGTACCATACTCATTTTAGGAATTGTGGTGTGTTCTAAGGTGATTTTACCATGTGAAAAAGCCTTCTGCTGTGATATCATGAATCATGCTTGAGAGAAAACCATTTTCTCATGCTTTTCCCACAGAGGTTTGGAAGGTGATCTATAAGCTAAACTGAGAGCATATTTTCTGTAAATTCACATTATCTTTCTCAGTCTTGTGAGAATGAAGTCTGACATTCTCAGTAAAACATGTACATCCAACAAGGGCAGAGACTGTCAGTTGATTTCTTTGTGTTCTACTGCAGCGTCCCAGAGTGTTCTAAAGAACAACTAGAGCGCTAACAGTCCTACTTATGACAAACGTACGGCACACCTGAAGCCATCTTGGTTGGAATAAAGGGGTAACTCTTAAAACATTTAATTTAAAAAAGAACAAAATGAGGGGGTGCATTTTGCCATAGAAAGTATGATTAGTGCTGCAAAAAAGAAAAATTAGGGCACATTGAGTGACTTCTCAAATCCTCTTCCATTTCATTAAAAAATTCTGACATGCAGACTGAAACATGCACTTTCAATACCAGCAGCAGACTTCCCTGGTGACAAGTAGCTTTACTACAGTGATCTAATAAGCAACTAGAGTGCTAACATTCTGAATTTATGGCAAATGTGTGACACATCTGAATGCCTTCTTGATGGAATCAGAGTAAAAAACTAAGTATTTCCTACTGAGGAGACTGTAGTAAATGAGGAAATTAGGAAACATAACAAATAAATCTCCCAAGATGGCCACCAGAGACAAAAGAGCCCAAATATCACCCAGATGTAGCCCAAGTATAGCCCAATGACAGAATGTCCCAGAGTGTTCTTAAGAACAACTAGAGTGCTTACTGTCTAATTTACGACAAAAGTATGGCACACCTGAAGCCATCGTGATTGGAATAAACTGGTAACACTTAAAACATTTAATTTAAAAAGGAACACAATGAGGGGGTTCATTTTGCCATAGAAATTATGATTAGTGCTGAAGAAATAAAAATTAGGGCACGTTTTGAGTGACTTCTCAAATCCTCTTCTATTTCATTAAAAAATTCTGACATGCAGACTGAAACATGCACTTTTAATACCAGCAGCAGACTTCCGTGGTGAGCAGTAGCTTTACTACAGTGATCTAATGAGCAACTAGAGTGCTAACATTCAGAATTTATGGCAAATATGTGACATATCTGAATACCTTCTTGATGGAATCAAAGTAAAAAACTGAAAGCATTTCCTACTGAGGAGACTCCAGTAAATGAGGAAATTAGGAATCTTCATAACAAATAAATCTCCCAAGATGGCCACCAGAGACAAAAGAGCCCAAATGCAGCACAAATATCACCCAGATGTAGCCCACATGTAGCCCAATGACAGAAATGTGAAAAAACACTTATTTTTTGTGTATTTGCAGTTTTATATAGTGCAGACTTGTCAGGTATTGGAGTGCTTTACATGAGCATTGGTTACATCACACAAGATCAAATTCATCTTGGTTGTAGAGATGGGGAGACTAAGTGATTTGACCAGAATCACAGAATGTTGAGCTGAAGCAGAAACTCCAAGTGGTTCCCCAGTTGCAAAGTCTGCAGCTCTGGAAGTAACACCACATCCTCTCCCCTATGTGCAACATTTAATCAAGTGGTCAACTGGATAAAAAAACCAAAGATTACAAATAATTTAAAAGTTCTTTGTCACTATTTGAAAACTCAGAAAATATGTCCTCATTTTAGTTTTTTAGAGCACTAACCATAATTTTGATGCAAATAAGACCCTCTCATATATGTAATTTCTAAAGGAAATACTCTAGGTATTACAGTTTTGATTACATCAAGATGACGTCAGGCGTTCCACACTTTTGTAATAAATATAGAATGTTAGCAATCTAGTGGTTCATTGGGATACTGTTGAGAGGCAGAGTCCAGGGGCACGGACTCTGAAAATTGAAGGCAGGTAGGAGGGTGCAAAGGCAACAATTTAACCGCACTGAGCAGGCAGGAAGGGCCGTGGCAGCACAACAGACTATGGAGGGCAGTGGAAAGGGGGGCAGGGGCAACAAACCAACAATACAGGACTGGCAAGAGAGGCTGTGGCAATATAATAGACCATTGTGGGCAGAAGGAAGAGGCAGTGGTAGTACAACCATACATGCCAACATACCTGTTTCAGCCAGGAAACGTCCAATGTTTTTAAGCTCAAATGTGCTTTATTTGATCTGTCTCCTCTTTTTCAATGTAACTCAAAGGGGAAAATCAATACCCCAGTTTTTTTTCAAAATCTCCCTCTTACCAAGTTCAAAATGTTCGCAAGTATGGTACATTGGATCATGGTAGGCAGGAGGAATTGGGGTAGGGACATGGACTCGGATAACAGAGGACAGGAGGGACATGGAGAGGTGCACCAAACTGACCCTACAGGGCAGGCATCAGGGTTTGCAGCAGCACAATAGACCACACAGCGCATGCGGGACGGGAGTGCAGCACAACAATCCATAGAAAGCAATAGGGAGGGGACAGGACCATGCACATGGACAACAGAGATCAGAGGGGAAAGAGGCAATGGTAGCTAGCTGACCATAATGGACAGACAGGAGAGAAAGCTTCAGCATAACAGACCATAAAGGGCAGGAGGGACGGATCAGGGGCGTTACAATGGAACAGACAAGCCAGGAGGGAGGGAATAGGGGTCTGCACATGGAAACAGAGGGCTGGGGGCAAGGGGGCAGGGCAGGAGCAGCAAGATGACCATGGAGGTCAGGCATGTTGGGCACTAGAAAAAAGACACCATGGAGAGCAACAATGAGACTATGATGGCATACACACATACCATGGAGGGAAGGTGGGAGGGGGTCAGGGGCAGCTACCTGACCACACAGGGAAGGTGGGAAAGGCCATGGCAGCACAGAAGACCATGCATGGCAAGCAGGAGGGTTAGTGGCAGCACAATGGCTATGATGGGGAAGAAGGAAGGTGCAAGGGCATGCACAAAGGACCATGGAGGATAGAAGGGAGGGTCAGGACCTGGGCACAGACAAGAGTTCAGGGGAAGGGGCCTCACAACAGACTGCGCGGGGCAGGCAAGAGGAGCAGTTGCAGCACAACAGACCAGGGAGGGCAGAAGGGTGTGGCAGTAAAATGGACCATGGAGGACAGGAGGAAGGAGATAGGGGCATGGCATGTGGACAGGCAGGGTGGAGGTGGCAGGGACAGGTTACAGTCATCTGACAATGCTAGGCAGGTGGGAGGGTAGTGGCAGCTCAACAGAACACTCAGAGTAGATAGGAGTGGCAGGTCCATGGAACATGGTGGGCAAAAAGGATGGAGCAGGGGCATGCACAAAGACATCGGAGGGCAGGGGGAAGGAGAATAGGGGCAGCAAGCTAAGCACAGAGGCTAAGCAGGAGGTCAATGATGGGCCATAGAATTGGGCAATGGAGGGCAGGAGGAGTGGACTGGTACATCATGCTAAATGGAGGGCAGTTGCAGCACATCAGACCATGCATGGCAGGAGGGAGGCTAGTCCATGGATTCAGACAACAGAGGATAGGGAGGAGGTGGATGGGGCAGCAAGCTAACTGTTCAGAGAAGGTGGGTATTAGGAACTTTATTGTTTTTAAAATGTGTGTCTGTGCGGACTACTTAAAATATAAACAAGTATGCAGCATAATCTCACTTTTATTCAGGAAGAAGAGGACGTTTGTGACTGACTCCGGGCTCAGTTGGCAGAAACTCCCCCTGACCCTCCACCCCCATCGCAAAATGTAATGCCCGTGAAAAGGGTAGGTGGACGCAGTATTATATAGAACATAGTCCTGAGAGCACGATTGACTAGATATAGTATATGGTATAAACTATGCACCAAAAAGTGTGATATAAGATGAACCGGGCGTGAAATATAATATGCAATACATTGTGCGCAATGACAGATTCATTGGAGAGCGCGAGATAGCACAGACACTAGCGCGTGCTATGCGATATGCGCCTTGGAGTGTAATATGCACAGGGCAGTGTTGTGTAACCTAACTAGTCTCTAAAGTTGTAATATAAAATATGTGCTGGGGAGTGTAACGTTGCATATGCACTGTGACAAAGATATGCATCCCAGATTGTATTATGTATGGCATAGCCATGTGCGTTATATCATAGGCATCGAGGAAGGCATGTGAGATGGGGCAATATCACCCGTGCGAAGGCAAGTGTGACATGACATATTCACGGGGTGGTGTTACAGTGCACATGGGCTAGAGAGTGTCATAGCATACGCACGAGCTGGTGGAATACAACACAGAGGTGTGAGGCACTCGGCGGGCACTGGTGGGTGTAACACAGCATTGGGCTCAGCCAGGAGCACACTGACTCTCAAGTGAGGTTCGTCTCCTTTCCAGAGAGTAACAAAAAGTATTACACATCCGGCGGTGGATGTGTGTTTTATTAACCGTGAGGGGGGTTTCTTGCATAGTTTGGTCGAATTTTTGTCGAATCCCCTTTGAATGGCTTGGTGTGCGTGTATATTAAATGTGCCCGTCAATAGCTACCCATGTTTGTATAAACAAACAACAAGGGTGTCTACTTGGCGAGTACCCACCGGCGGGGGCGTCGGGATTAGGCACGGTAGGGCGTCAGACACGTCAGAGCTTCACTAGCGGTGTAAATACATTCCATGTGGATTCATTCTATGCATAGTCGCCTTTTAATGAATATCACGCAAATCGTCATGGTGATAGGTAAATACGGTTTGTCCAGCATGTCCTAGGTGTTTCTATAAATATATATATTTTTTAAATAATAAAAAACAAAGGCCAGCCCCGGGGGATAGGGTCCCCGAGGCCATAAGTGGCCTGAGGAGGGGGGCAACGCAGCTCCCCTCCTAAAGAATAATAAATAAAAAAAAGGCCATGACCCGGGGGTTGGGGTCCCCGGGGCCGATTAAGGCCTTCGGAGGGCCAAATTAATTTTTTTCAACAAAAAAGATTAGGGTGCAGGCCCTGGGGGATGGGGTCCCCAGGGCCAGTAAATTAGATAAAGAAAGGGGGGCCACACAGCCCTCCTTCTTAAAAAAATTTAAAAAAATAAAAGACCGGCATCGCGCCGGAGTCCATGCCCCCTCCTTGCAGCACTCTGCAAACGCGCCCCCTGGCCAGTTGTGAGTTGGGGAATTAATTCCCCTTCAATACTGAGGGTCCCTGAGGGCCAACTAGCCCAACAGGTATCTCCAGTATGCGCCAGGGAGCTGCGTTGCAGACAGGTGTTCTGAGGCCACGCCCCTTTTTACACCTCTATGCAACGCAGCTCTGTTGCGCTTACTGGAGGTACCTAGTGGGCTAGTTTGACCCTAGGGACCCTTAGGATTCAAGGGGACCTAATCTCTCAACTTAGAACGGCCACAGGGTGCGTTCACACAGTGGTGAAGGGAGGGGACGGGGCCTGAGGTGACGTGTGCAAACACGCCCTGTGGCACGTTTTAAGTTGGGGAAATAATTCCCTTTCAATCCTGAGGGACCCTGGGTGCCAACTAGCCCACCAGGTGCTTCCAGTAAGCGCCACTGCTCTGCGTTGCAGAGAGGTGGTGCAGGCCGTGCCTCTTTTTACACCTGTCTGCAATGGCGCTTACTGGACGTACCTAGTGGGCTATTTTTCCCCTAGGGTTCCTCAGGATTCAAGGGGACTTAATCTCCCAACTTAAAAAACGGCCTCAGGGCGTGTTTACACAGTGGGGAAGGGAGGGGACGGGGCCTGAGTTAACGTGTGCAAACAAGCCCTGTGGCGCGTTTTAAGTTGGGGAAATAATTCCCCTTCAATCCTGAGGGACCCTGGGGGGTCCAACTAGCCCACCAGGTGCTTCCAGTAAGCACCACTGCGCTGCGTTGCAGAGAGGTGGTCTAGGCCGTGCCCCTTTTTACATCTCTCTGCAACGCAGCTCTGTGGCGCTTACTGGAGGTATCTAGTAGTCTAGTTGGACCCTAGGGACCCTCAGGATTCAAGGGGACTTAATCTCCCAACTTAAAACAGCCACAGGGCGTGTTTATACAGTGGGGAACTGAGGGGACGGGGCCTGAGGTGACGTGTGCAAACACACCCTGTGGCGCATTTTAAGAGGTAGTTTTAATCCCCTGCCCTATTATATACTAGGGGCTTACAGAGGAGGTCATGCTGATCACAGGGGGACCCCAACGCATAGTGTTCCCTAGTGTATGTAGGTGTTTTCACTGTATTCTGAGTGTCTTTTAACATAGCACTGGCTCTAGGACTGGTTAGTCAGACTCAGTTACCACCAGTATCCGACGGAAAAAGTTGAGGGTACAGGATGATTTTGCAACAAGGCTTCTTTCTGCTCTTCTGTTTGTTCTTTCTGCACGTTATCCTTCTTCCTGCACTTTTTAGTCTTTGAGGACTTCTGTTGCTTCTTTCTGCATTTCTTTTTTTTCTCTGTGCGTTTTTTCTTCTTTCTTCACATGTCCTATCTCTGTAGGCATAGTTAGAAATTAGCATTTAAAAAACCTTTGAAATTCACTGAAAAAACCATAGGTTTCAGGCACGTTATAGTTCGGAATTAGCATTTAAAAAACCTTAGAAATTCACTGAAAAAACCATAGGTTTCAGGGGCGTTCTAGTTAGCTGGACTTTTCACTCGTACAAAACCATTAAAATTCCCCCGTTATAGTTAGTTCAGCTAACTATAACTCGCGCGCCCGCAATGCACTGCTGATGACGTCACATATTACATCACTCATAACATGGTCAGTGATATCACTCATGACATCACTGATGACATCTCAAATGACATCACTGATGACATCATCCTTGTGATTGAGAGGCAGACCTCCTCTCCCCCCAATATAACCTTTGATAAACACATTCAAAAATAGAAACTAAAATTTTCAAAACAATGGACAATCCAATATCAGTTACAACAACCTATTCAGTAATTCTAAGATCCACATACACATCCACTCATTCACCAACAGTCCTATACAGTCACTCATACATGTACTCACTCATCATATGTACTCATACACCTATACATCCTGTTACACAACGCCACTCATCCATAGAGTTACTCACACACAGTCACTCATGCTAATAAAGAATCAAACATCCATTTACTTGCATATACAGTTATACACATACCACCACACTTCTCCAGAAACTTACACATACTTAGTCTTTTCAACAATCACTTATAGAAACACATACTTATTCATACAGGAACTCTTTCAATCTCTCACTCTCACATATACTCACTTATATACACCAATAGTCACATATACTAGTTTAAAACATATGTAGTTACTCAAAGACACTATTGAGACAGTCATTCACTCACTAACACACCCATGCACACACTCATCCACCCATACAGTCCTGCACACATGCTGTCTTCAACACATACAGTGAGTCACTCATTCATGCACCTATGCACTACGTAATACCCCCCACCGAACCATACAGACACTCAGACACTCATACTGATACTCAAAAAACCAACTAATAACCTATATAAAGACTCATGTAGCTACTTACCAACCCATGCAGCCACTCCTACACAAAGTGAGAGACTGATAGATATTTACATATTTAAACATTACTCACTAAGCCATGTATTCACTAAGATACACTTAATCAGTCAGTTATACAATCAATTTTTCAAAAACAAATCATCCATTTAGACACTTATATACCCATTTATTCTTCCATCGACCTTGAGATATACATATATAAAACATATGTAATTTTCAGAAAAACACACATTCACTGGATGATGTCATCAGTGATGTAATTTGAGATGTCATCAGTGATGTCACTGACCATCGCATGAGTGATGTAATATGTGACGTCATCAGCAGTGCATTGCGGGCGCGCGAGTTATAGTTAGCTGAACTAACTATAACGGGGGAATATATAGGTGTGTGTGTGTGTGTGTGTGTGTGTGTGTGTGTGTGGGTGTGTGTGGGTGTGTGTGTGTGTGTGTGTGTGTGTGTGTGTGTGCGTGCGTGCGTGTGTGCGGAGTTAGGTAGAGAACAGCTTTACTTACTTACCTTTCTATATTTTAGATTCAATATTGGTCCTCAATAGTTCACTGCCTCGAATTCTAGCTTTTATATTAAAGGTGTGTGGCAATAACATTGTACCTACCACATCCCCTACCATTCCACTGGCTGGAAGGTAAGTATACAATTACTGTACTTACCTAGGGCGAAACAGTTCGGTATACCAGCCCTACAAAGGTAAATATTCTCTGTTGTGTATTTAGTTTGCTTGTGTGGGTGGTTGGGTGCAGGGTTTGGCTGCTGGCTAAACCCTGCAGCCAAACCTCCGTACTGCAAAGCACAGCAGGGGGTTAGACTGTGCACAACATGGGGGAGCAGGGCCCGGGCCTCCTCTGGCACCATTAACAGCACCTGCACAACCATATTCCAAAACATGTGGGAGTAGTGGCATAAAAGACTTGCAGTGTTTATGGACCGCAATGCCTGGCTGGTGGAAGAAAACATTGATTTTTTTTAAAACAATTTAAATTTTCTTTATCAGAAGTTTTCACATAAGAAACAACATTGATCCGTAATGGCGAATGTTAAATTCATGTGCCTTAAATCAGGTTTGTACATAAAAGACTGGCTATAGTCTGGACAATCATTTCACAATTTTCATGAACATTTTACATTCAGGTCGCAAATTAGGAGAGCAGAACAATTTCATACCATAAGTCGGTCGGCTCTGTATTTGAAACCAGCATTCCCCAGATAATCAGGATAGCAAGACTTTACCTTTATCATTGGTTTTAAGAATGCAACCCCTACATCCCTGCATATTCAAATGCACTTATCCAGAAATTCCCTCCACTATCTCATTTGTATGACGGGCCTTACGGGGGCCTCATAGCATCTCCTCCAGTGAGTGGTTCTACAAAAATGTCTGCCGAGGGTCCCAAATAACTCTTGCTCTTGCGGTCAGTGGTGAAAGTTCAACGTCCATACATTTTTGTTCCTGACAATATATGAGATCTCTTATCCAGTTTTTAATCTTGGGGGCATGCCCCCTCCTCCACCTGCATGCCACCCTCAGTAAGAAAACATATTCTTCCCTAATGTGTCCATCTTTTTGGATTCCCTGTTCAGGGGAGCAGTAGGGAATAGGCCAGGGTTTAAATGTGATGTTGAGGCTGGGATCACCAAGCTCTCTGGTGTAGGGTGTTGGACGAGGAAGTTTGGGTTCCCTGTGGTGGGGAGGGGCGGTTGCAAAGGGCGATCGTTCTCTACTCAGGAGCCCCTAATGCTGGCTTTAGGCCAGGTGCCCAGAAATACATCAGCATGAATTGAATGAGAGTAGCAGTTCTAAAGGGGAGACTCCAGGCTGTAGCACCTCCATCAAGACATTAGTTTTGACCCACCTGAGGGTAACTGAAGGTCAAGGACCTCACCCACCCTCCCTTCCAACATTACAAAAGACACTCCGTCATCTGTAGCCAGGGCAGGGTGAGAAAGCATGCTATTATCTTGAGAAGTGTCTAGTTCTTTGGCCTCACTCAATTGCTCACACCAATCCATGCTTGTCTCATCATAGTGCTGGTATTTCTCAGGGTCCAGGGACCCCTCCCATTCCTTCCCGAGTCGTAGTCAATGGGAATGGGTATCAGGATCCGATCTAGGAAGCAGGGCTACAGATGGCATTGTATGCAGCGCCCAACTGGTGCCAGGACCAGATTCACCAATGCAGAACCAGAAGGGACCGCTGCTGACCCATCAGGGCCCGAAGGCACACCAGAGAGGTCAGCCACACAAGTATGAGGCGCAGGGCTTCATAAAATTATTTCAATTGGTCGGGTGTTGCTCCAGCTCTCAAAAAGTTGGTGAGGTGCAGAGCCGGCCCAGGCACAGACAACAAGAAATTGAGGCCGCAAATGCTCCTTCATCTCATCAGTTGACGGTGTGGAGAAGTTGAAGAGAGATTCAACTTCATCTACTTTGTGTGTTGGGACATACCCGAGGAATCGATCGCATAAGGCCTTTGGATTCATGGCACGGCAGTCTGAGCACAAATTTGGGTCATGGTCACACTCGAGGCACCAGAGACACGCGAGGTATTGGTCTCTCACCAACATCAGTCATTGACAGGTGCTGCAGAGCTTAAAACTAGCCTTCTTAGATGACATCCCTGTCACACCAGGAGAAAAACCTCAAAAAAGACTTGACAATAAGTCAAAGCAAGATCAGTCAAAAACTGACTGATAGGGTAGCTCTTCTCAATATATGTGCTGGCTGGCGCTTAAATAAAAATACTGATGTCAGCGTGACCTAGGTGGCGCCTACATAGGTGCAACAGATGTAGCCGTCAAAGCACGCAGAGCCAAATGACACCACCTACTGATGCACAGGGTACTGCTCAGTTAAAACCTACTGGATCCAGTCTGACACCTGGGGAAAGTCTGACGTAAGGAATCTGCAGCTAGATATCTCTATCAGAAGTTTAGACCTGAAGTCTAAGGGCCCGATTGACAAAGATAAACTTATGCTTCAGGACAAAGTTTACCTTTATGAATCGGGCCCTACTGAAATTCACTGGTTATACTTTACTGAGGTAACTATAACTTGGGTCCCTGTCATGCCCTGCTTATGACATCACATATTACATATCAAATATGACAATCCATTCACTGTGACAGAGTACAATAGGGTTTGTGGACTTGAAATAATTTAACCTACTACAACAGTGGCCAATTACTTTAACCAATCATGAGATACTCCCTCCTTTCCTCTCGGAACCCACACCGACCACTTGCAGAGTCCACCAGGGATCCTCCATCAACCCCACCCTGTTCAACGTCTACATGGCCCTGCTCGCAGCCATCGTCAGATCACACAGACTCAACATCATATTGTACACCGATAACACCCAACTCATCCTCACCCTATCCAATGAACCCAACATATCCAAACACAACTTTCAAGAAGGAATGGAAGCAGTCACCAGGTGGAGGAAGAACAGCTGCCTACAACTCAAAACCGAAGTATTCCTCATGGGACCGAACTACAATGCACATCCAAATCTATATCAGGCCTCAAGCGGAGTGACGGTACTAAAGAGCACAATAAGCTCTGTAATGGGCCTCCCGCTGATTGACAATACTACAGTGTACAATCAGCTCTGTACTACACCTCCTGATGAGACTGTAAACAAAGCGTACAATCAATCCTCTACTAGGCCTCACACTGAGGGACTGAACTAAAGCATACAACTGGCTCTGTGCCAGGCCTCAAGCTGAGTGACAGCACTAAAGCATACAACCAACTCTGCATAAGGGCTCAAGCCAAATGACAGTATTAAAGCGTACAACCGGCTCTGCACCAGCCTCAAGCTGAGTGATAGTACTAAAGTGTACAGCCAGCTCTGTAGCACGCCTTCCGCCAAGTGACACTACTAAAGCATGCTACCGGTTTGTAAGAGGCCTCACGCTGGGTAAAGAAATGAAAGCATACAACCGGCTCTGTACCAGGCCTCACGCTGAGAAACGGTATTTTGGCATACCAACAGCTCTGTACCAGGCCTCAAGCTGAGTGACCGTACCAAAGCATACAATCATCTCTGTAATAGGCCTCCCGATGAGTGACAATACTAAAGTTTACCCCCAGCTCTGTACCAAGCCTTAAGCTGAGTTATAGTACTAAAGTGTACTATCTGTACCAGGCCTCAAGCTGAGTGACAGTACTAAAGTGTACGACCAGCTCTGTACTACGATTCCTGGTGAGAGACAGTAATAAAGCATAAAACCAACAATCTACTAGGCCTCACGCTGAGGGACATTACCAAATCGTACAGGCCTCAAGCTGAGTGACAGTACTAAAGCGTACAACTGGCTCTGTACCAGGCACCACGCTGAGGACAGTGCTAAAGCGTACAACCGGCTCTGTACCGGGCCTCAAGCTGTGTGCCAGTACTAAAGCATATAACTGGCTCTGTACCAGGCCTCCCACTGAGTGATAGTACTAAAGCATACAACTGGCACTGTAAGAGGCCTCATCCTGGGTGAAAATACTAAAGCATACAACCGGCTCTGTACCTGGCCTCATTCTGAGTGCCAGTACTAAAGGGTACAACCATTTTTGTACCGGACCTCACGCTGAGTGACAGTACTAAAGCGTACAACCAGCTCTGTACTAGGCCTCAAGCTGAGCGACTGTAGCAAAGAGTTCAATCGTCTCTGCACCAGGCTTCATGCAGAGTGACAATATTAAAGCGTACAACCGGCTCTGTACCAGCCTCAAGCAGATTGACAGTACTACATTGTACAACCAGCTCTGTACTACGCCTCCCGATGAGAGACTGTAAAAAAAGCGTACAACCAACTCTCTACTAGGCCTCCCACTGAGGGACACTACCAAAGCATACCACAGGCTCTGTACCAGGCCTCAAGGTGAGAGACAGCACTAAAGAGTACAACCGACTCTGTACCAGGTCCCAAGTTAAGTGACAGTACTAATTTGTAAAGCCAGCACTGAACGGGGCCTCAAGCTAAGTGACAGTCCTAAAGCGTACAACCGACTCTGTACCAGCCTCACGCTGAGTGACTGTACTAAAGAATACAACCTGCTCTGTACCAGGCCTCAAACTGAGTGACAGCACTAAAGCGTAAAATCGGCTGTGTCAGGCCTCCTGCTGAGCGACGGTATTAACACGTACAACCGGCTCTGTACGAGGCCTCACGCTGAGTGACAGCACCAAAGCGCACAACCAGCTCTTTAACAGGCTTCATGATGAGGGACAGTACTAAAGCATTCTACCGGTTCTGTACCAGTCCTCCTACCAAGTGACAGTACAAAAGCGTACAACCAGCCCAGTACCAGGCCTCAAGCTAAGTGACATTATTAAAGCATGCAACCGACTCTGTACCAGGAACAATCTGAGTGACCGTACTAAAGTGTACAACCAGCACTGTACCAGGACTCAAGCTGAGAAGACAGTACTAACGCGTACAACTGGTTCTGTACCAGGGCCTATGCTGAGTGACAGTCCTAAAGTGTACACCGGCTCTGTACCAGCATCAAGCTGAGTGACCGTCCTAAAGCATGTACCAGGCCTTCCGACGAGTGACAGTACTGATGCATACAACCATCTCTGTACCAGGCCTTACGCTGAGTGACACTACAAAAGCGTACAACCGGCTCTGTACCAGGGTTCACGCTGAGTGACAGCACGAAAGCACACAACCAGCTCTTTACCAGCACTCCTGATGAGAGACAGTAATAAAGCGTACAACATACTCAGTACTCGGCCTCATGCTTAGTGACAGTAGTATAGCATACAACCAGCTCTGTATTGGACCTCAAGTTGAGAAGACAGCACTAAAGCGTACCATCAGCTTTGGTCCAAGCCTCACACTGAGTGACAGCACTAAAGCGTACCATCAGCTCTGGTCCAAGCCTCACACTGAGTGATAGTACTAAAGCGTTCAATCAACTCCGTACCAGGCCTCACGCTGAATGACCGTACTAAAGCGTACAACATTCTCCGTACCAGGCCTCAAGCTGAGTGACTGAACTAAAGAATACAACTGGTTCTGTACCAGGGCCTACGCTGAGTGACAATACTGAAGCGTAAAACCAGCTCTATACGAGGCATCAGGCTAAGTGACTGTAATAAAGCATACAACCGGCTCTGTCCCACCATCGAACGAAGTGAAAGTACTGAAGCATTCAATCGGCAGTGTAAGAGGCCTCGAGCTGGGTGAAAGTACTAAAGCATACAACCCTCTCTGTACCAGACATCATGCTGATTGCCAGTACTAAAGCGTACACCCATCTCAGTACTGGGCCTCACGCTGAGTGACAGTACTAAAGTATACAATCAGCTCTAGTCTGTACCAGGCCTCCCACTGAGCGATGGTATTAAAGCGTACAACTGGCTCTGTTCCAGGCCTTACGCTGAGTGACAGTACTAAAGCGTATAACCAGCTCTCTAACCTGGCTCATGCGGAGTGATTGGACTAAAGCACATAACCCGCTCCAAACCAGGCCTCACTCTGAGTGACAGTACTAAAGCATACAGCCAGCTCTGTACTAGGATTCACGATGAATGACAGCACTAAAGCATACAACCAACTCTGTACTAGGCCTCACACTGAGTGAAAGTACTAAAGCGCAAAACCGGCTGTGTACAAGGCCTCACCATGACACCATGAGATGAGTGTCAGTACTAAAGCATACAAACGAGACTGTACCAGCCTCAAGCTGAGGGTCAGTAGTAAAGCGTACAATCATCTCTGTAATGGCCTTCTCCTGAATGACAGTACTAAAGTGTACAACCAGCTCTGTACCAGCCACAATCTGAGTGACAGTACTAAAGCGTGCAACCAGCTCTGTATTAGGCTTCAAGATTAGAGGCAGTAATAAAGCGAACAACCAACTCTCTACTAGGCCTTACGCTGAGTGACAGTACTAAAGCGTATGCCAGCTCTATACCAGCCTCAAGCTGAGTGACAGTACTAAAGCTTACAACCAGCACTGTAACAGGCTTCCCGCCGAGTGACAGTACTAATTTGTAAAGCCAGCTCTGTATGGGGCTTCAAGCTAAGTGACAGTACTAAAGCGTACAACCAGCTCTGTACCAGCCTCGAGCTGAACGACAGTACTAAATCTTACAACCAGCTCTGTACCAGCCTCGAGCTGGGTGAAAGTACTAAAGTATACAACCAGCTATGTACCAGGCCTCATGCTGAGCGACGGCATTCAAGCTTACAAACGGCTCGGTTTCAGACCTCACGCTGAGTGACAGTACTAAAGTGTACAATCAGCTCTGTACCAGTCTTAATGCAGAGTAACAGTACTAAAGCGTACAACCAGCACTGTTGCAAGCTTCACTTTGAGTGGCAGTACTGAAGCGCACAACCAACTCTATAAAAGGCCTCACACCTAGGGACAGTACTAAAGCGTATAACTAGCTCCATACCAGGCCTCACGCTGAGTGACAGTAGTAAAGCATACAACCAGCATTGTACTATGACTTGCGATGAGAGAGAGTGCTGAAGTGTACAACCAACTCTGCACTAGGCCTCACACTGAGTGACAGTACTAAAGAGGAAAACCTACTCTGTACCAGGCCTCACCCTGAGTGTTCGTACTAAAGCACACAACCAGCTCTGTCCCATGCCTCAAGCTAAGTGACATTATTAAAGCGGACAACTGGATCTGTACCAAACTCCAGCTGAGTGACAGTACTAAAGCGTACAATCATCTCTGTAATGGGCCTCCCGCTGAGGGACAGTACTAAGTCGTATAACCAGGTCTGTACCAGGCCTCAAGCTGAATGACAGTATTAAAGCATGCAACCGACTCTGTACCACCCACAATCTGAGTGACAGAACTAAAGTGTACAACTCTCTACTAAGCCTCACGCCGAGAGACAGTACTAATGCGTACATGGCTCTGTACCAGCGTGTTATGCTCTGTTGGAGAGGAACGTCTAGCGGCCGGAAGTTGCAGCTGCAGGAATCGGAGGAGGAGGTGGTGCACGGAGCAAGGAGCCGGGAGCTCACCTCTGCCTGCCCAGTGCTGCCTGCCTTTGCCTTCAACCCCCCACATTGCTCCCATCATGCATCAGCATCGGCATCAGCTGTGTACTACCGGCGCAATCGAGTACAGCACAGCCGCGATGCGTAGACTGCTGAGCCGTGCTGTTTTGCGGCTCGGTGCGGGTCTGGGCGGCTCCTGCGCCCCGCTCCTACACACCCTCAACATCGGCATGCAATTGTTTTGTGCGAATCGCGGCTCCCGCATCGCACCTCCCATGCCGCACCTCAGAGACAGTGACCCGTGAGGAGGTGGCGGTGAACTGGTGAGCTGGTGTAAAAGCAGCAGAGGGCGCTGGTAGCGTAGTGGTGCTCGGCAAGGAGCCCAGCAAAAAGGGACAAAGGCACAAAGGATACAAACAAGAGCCTGGTCCCACCCCATTGAGAGGAGTACTTCAATGGATAGCGGCCGGCAGCTGTGGCAGCAGGATTGAGTAATAAACGGTGAGGAGCTGGCATGGGGATGGATGCAAGGGTTTCTGACTTTAAGCACGGATCTCAATTGCTTCCCCCCTCCTGCACTTTCTTGATGATCTCTGGTCATCTGTAGCAGATCCAGTCCATGTTCCCACGATAGCGACAGCGCAACCGTGCAGAGCGCCGATCGAGCTGGGACCTAAGTAAAGAGCAAACTTTAGATCAAGATAGCAGGTCAGGCATCTGGGCACTGGGCACTTACCAGCTCTCCTAAACCCCCAAACCCCTAAACCCCAGCTCTTCTCTCTAGCCCTTAGCCCTCTAAACTTTTAGACCCCTGGTGACTGTCTGATTCCATTACGCTCGCTCACTTAGGAAATCGGAGCGTCTGGAGTATGAAAGCCAGTTGCTGTGGACTCTGTGGCTTCAGGTGGATTCATGAGGTCGGGAAGAACCAGGGGGACCCTTGCTCCTATATCAAAGGGAAAAAAAGGAAAGAACTCAAACCTCAGTGCAACAAACATTGCTGAGCTAAAGCTCATTACAACCGAGCAGGATCAGGATCCGGACGAGCCAACAGCACAATTGCAAGCTACCAGCGCAACATGCAGCTACCAACCAAAGATCTACACGAAGTTCAGTTTCTTAAAGGACGCAGGGTCAGCCATTTTTTCCAGCAATAAATCCCTGAAGGGGTTGCAATTGCCACTGCTATCATTAGTATCTCCACCACAAACGCAAGAACTTGTTTTAAGTTCTTCGCCCCGAGACAAACATGTGACACCACTGCATCAAGGTCAACCATCAAATTATAGATACCAATCGAACACAGGGGCAAAGGTAGCAGGCACCAAACCTCCAGCTGCTTCTGGGGGAGTGCCTGGCACCTGGGGGTGCTCCCCAGCAAAAAAAAGCTGCCAGGGCAGTATCCAGAGGAGCCCGATTAAAGGAGACAAGCCCCAAGAAATGGCCGATGCTCCATCACAAATTGCTGACAGAGTGGAAGACTGGGCCTTCAACAAAACCAAGGCCAAGAGCAAAGACAGCACAGACAACAAGAGAAGGGGCACAAATCCGCGCCATCATCTCAAGATGCATCCCTAAAAGATACAGTGGACAGGGCAGCAGCCAGAGGACTTTGCCTGCAGAACACAAATCGCAAAAAATTGTTATTCCACCATCCCAACTTGACGCTAGAGCTGAAAACTGGCCCACCGAACAATTCAAGGCCAAGCGGGAATTCGGGGCAGAACTAAGGAGAGAAGAGGAACAAACTAGTGAATTTAATTTCAACCCCTCAACTAGCATGTCGATCAGAAGTTACAGCACGCCTATTAAGTTAATAGGTCAAACGAATAAAACACTGTTCCCAACATCACATCCGCATGCTTATGCTCAAGGTAGCGTGCCTATCCAACACGGAGGAACATGTGCAGGGTCACAGGACCAAAGCCAGAAAGAAGAGGGCAGGGGGATTGTGTCCTACCTAAACACACTAGAATGGGAAGACATGCTCACAACTTATAACTCAGATCAGAGACCGCACACTCACCAAGACACAGCACAAGAGTCCCCCCGGATTCCAACTTGGCAGGACATAACATCAATAAGAGCACTTACAAGAGAGAGCTCAGAAAAGAACAATACACTGGCACTTGGTCTTCTCTTCTAAACACAATCCAACTAGCTGTCGAAGCATTGCAATATCAATCAGAAAAGATGGAGATACAACTAAAACTTTTGAACACGCTGGCAGTTTTTACTGCAGGTATTGACTAAAAACTGAGAAACCTGAATGGCCTGATAACAAGAGCACAAACACACACCTATCTTAGTTGTAATTGCATCCAAGTTGTTGACAAATTATCCACACTGCCACCAATGCTAATTGATCTTATAAGCGATATCAAATACTTAACAGCAGAAAATGCAATAAAAGACCTGGGCACCGCAAACAGCACAGAGGGAACAACCAACAGGATAAAACTCGGAAATGTGCAAAAAAACAACCCTGAGGTACACACTGAGAAGATAGAAGGGTCTGGAGACGGAGAACTCCAAAAACTCAATGCCAAACAACGTCAACAAAAAAGGAAAGGGCGCAATCAAAAGTCACAAACAAATACAACAAATATTTTCTCAGGCCCTAAGAATAAACATGAAACCAACTATAGAGATGCAGGGCAAACACACCAGGCACAATTGCCCCCACCCAGTTCCGAACAACAGCATACTGCAAGCAGGATAAGTATAGAACCTGGAGAAACAAAGGGACAAGGACCGCCACTAAGGGACAAAACAGAACAAAAAGAAGAACAAAACCAAGAAAAAAGAATGATGCATCAGTCTTTAAAAACTACTAGCGGCAAGAACAAACAGTCAAGAAACAGCCAGGAGCAAAGGGAAGAAATAAGTCACTCATTCAACGAACTTGCACTCGCAGAGCAGGCACGCGGACAGACGGGTAATTTAGCGGCAATAAGCTCGCTCGAAAGCAAGCAAAAAACCATCAACTTTAACTTAAACATAGGGGCCAAAAGAGAAATGTATGGATCATTAACTTGGACAAATCAAGAATCATCTTCTAGAGAGACAGAAACGACTATCACATCAGCCACAATCAGTCCTAGGTGGAAGCCACTGGAAAAAAGGGTAACGGGCAGGGGGCAAGAATCAAAGCAAACTCCTCCAAACCACATAACATTACATTTAAATACAAAGAACCCCATGGCAGAAGGAGCAAGTATCAAACCGGAAACAGCTCGAAAAACCAAACAATGAAACCACGGCTGTAATACATCGACAACCTGGGTTACAACAAACATCAGAAAGCAGACAGAAGGAAACAGAGGTCTTTGTCTTCTATCCTCAATACACCTCAAATTGACAACAGGACTTGTCAAATCGAAGCATAAGCTCAAAAGATCTACTTTCTGTAGAATTCTTACCCGCTGTTAATACCCAAAGCTCAGAGGCAACAAAGACAACTTGGTCCTCAAGCAAAATTGTAGATTCAATTTTAGCTGAGCTGGAGTTATTCAAAAATTGGGGCATCAATATCGCCCCCTTTCAAAAACCAGCCTACCCTCTCCCTTTTCTGAGCATGGCAAGCTCAGTAATAAAAAAACCATCAGGCACACTCAAACAGTGTACTCAGAGGTGCACAGGGAAGATCACTAAAAAGGAGCACCAGCAGTCAATGGGATTGACCAAATCAATGGTCAAAGGCAGTCACTCATCTAAACCAAGGCCCAACAAGGGAAGCATTGTCTCGCACGATTACTATACGCTCCAAGGATGACTGACGCTACCCACCAGATAGAGATTACAGCAGGGCAAAGGAACCAGCACTAGGCCTATGCTCGTGGAATGTTAATGGCCTAGCCACAAAAATTGAAGATCCGGAGTTTCTGAACTATGTCACCCTCTGATATAATAACGCTGCAAGAAACTTGGCTCAAGGAACCACAGCACATCGAGGGTTATACATGCTTTGCCTCACCAGCTACCAGGACCAACAGGTTTGGCCATCACTCGGGAGGATTGGCTACCTATGTCTCCACAACAACAATAGCCTCACCAACCCTCATGGATTCAACGTCAAGTGCAATACTAGCAGTCAAAATTAGTATTGCCCATGATGGAAAAGAAATGGAGGTCTGTATAATCAACTCGTATGTACATCCAAACAGCAAAGCGAAAGATTCAACCAAAATTACCAACCAACTGGCCGAGTACGCTACTACGATGGAAAATCCACTATTCATCCGGACAGGGGACCTAAGCCAGTATCTCATTGGCTCTACAGAGGGGGAGGAGGTACTGGCTTTAACTAGAATCTATAACATACCTACACAAAGTGTCCCACTAGACAGGATAAAAAAATGCTGCATTAGTCGCTTCCTTGAAGACTTAGAACATCAAACCCTTCGTGCATTAAACGGAAGATTTCCGGCAGACTCTCCTCCAATCAATTCTTTTTATTCCACGACAACAAGCACCATACTGGACTACACCTTCGCAAGTCTTGAGCTGTTCCCATATAGTCTCTGGTTCAGAATTGGGGACATAGGAGATAGTGATCATCGCCCCCAGGAATTTCATGTAACAGCAACTGCGCCGAGCCTAATCAGGCCAGATACATCCATGGGGATGGTCCACACATGGAGTCAAAAAAGGATCAAATGCACGACAGACACTTCCAACCTCCAGTCTGAAGTTGCAATACAACTCTTCAATATGCAAGCCTCGACTACAGATGGCCATATTACTTACTGGGGTCATTTTATCACCACACTGCTAAAAAAAGCTTGCAGTCACTCCCCCCACCAAAGACAACTTTCGGAAAGAGGGCAGTAACAACAACTTAAAGAAAGAGCAGAGAGTACAGTTAAAAAAACTGAAAAGATCAATAAATTTAACTCTGCGCAAGCTGAGAAGATCCCCAGGAAACACTAGCGGACGAGCATCTCTGAAACATCAAAGGGTAGCGCTCAAAAGATTAAAATGGATCAAGAGATGGTGAGAACGAAATCTGGGCAAAACTCTTATAAGACAAACAGTAACAACAGTGCCCGCTTCTGGAAAACAGTTAACGGGATTATGCGTCCACAACTCAAAGGCATAGGATCTCACATCTCCGAAGCGATTTGAATAAAATATCTCTCCTGCCACTTCAACGACGATATAGAAAACGCAGGAGTCCAAATGGTCACCAGCTTCCAGAGAGACAACTGGAAACAAGCGCTTCAGAGAATTGGGAGCAGGTCTATCCAGACACAAATCAATCCTTTGAGGGCATCGAGGCACCAGCTGTCAGACTTAATTAAAAAACAGATAATCAAAGGCAGGAAAGAAGGTGCCCCGGGACCGAATGGCATTCCACCTGCCCTCTATAAAGCAAAGAGCAATGAGTGGGCGGATATCCTGCAACCCTTATTCCTGGAAATTAGGCTGATAAACAAAATTCCAGAATCCTGGAGGGTCTCTACAATAGTCCCAATCCACAAAAAAGGAGACAAGGCTGGCCCAAACAACTACCGCCTAGTAGCTCTTATTGACAACGAAGCTAAATATTTTGCAGGCATCATACTAGAAGAGCTAACACTTTGGGCTGAGACAAACCAGGTAATATCGCTGAACCAGACCAGCTTTTGTAAAACGACTGGGACATCAACAAATATCCTCGCAATCTCACTAATAATTGACGCAGCAAAAACATCCAAGATTGCTCTACATTTGTGTTACATCGACTTTAGCGCTGCCTTTGACAATGTAGAAAGAGGTACACTGTGGGGGAAACTGGAGCTATGGGGCATTCCACAGACCACTCTAAATATGCTGATGCTCTTACACACGGGTGCAGGTGAAACTAGGCAGTGGTACTCACCTGTCCACAAAAGTACCCACTACAAAAGGATTGAAACAGGGATGTGTGCTTGCACCAACCTTGTTCAACCTTTTCATGGAGGACCTCCCAAAAGTGCTTGACGCCTGCAACTCCCACTCACCAAGGGTAGGTGGGAAAACTTTAACCAATCTAATGTATGCAGATGACATAGTGCTGCTCAGCCACACTTACATTGGCCTTCAACGACTACTGACTGAAATGCAGAAATATGCTACAGAAAACAACCTAAAAATAAATCTTAGCAAAACACGGAAAATGGCAATAAATAATAAAAAGAAATCACAGAAGATCTGGTTCCTCGGCGGTACAAAAATTGACCTAGCTTTTGAGTATAAATATCTGGGAGTCACATTCGATAAAGAGGGGTCCTTTGTGCGTCAGAAACAGGAAATAAGAAGGAGAGGCTTATTGATCGCCATGATGATGAAAAACCTGGCAAATCAACTGATGGGCCCGACTTTGACCCCGTTACTGAAGGTAGTTCAGGCCAAACTGCTCACCTCGATCACCTATAGTAGTGAGGCAATGCGGGGAAGAGAAGCTAAAGACCTGGATAGTTTGCAGGTTAAAGCCTATAGAACCATGTTCTCCCTCCTGCCTTACACATCACCGGCTCAAATAAGGCTGGAGTTTGGCCTGCAAAAACAAGTTCTAGCCAGGTACGGGGCATACATCTGCTGGCACAAGATAAGAAGCGCCACTTAAACACGCTAAATTATCTGTTGTGACGCGACATAGAACACAGGGATTTCTCTGAGGCGAGAAACCATCTTTGGCTAGCCTTGAAAGCCACTAAACTTTTTGATCTTTGGGATGCACAATTTGGTCACCCCAACTTCAAAAAATTAGTTTGGAAAAATGTAAAATCACTCCTTACTGGAGAACAAGGCGATTTTCTCAAAAAGAGCTCACGCATGGATGACTCAACTTCTACATAGTACTAACTCCACAAACATACTTCAATCAGGGCTATCCCAAAGCCTTAAAATTGAACTTCTTAAAGTACAGACTGGGGATCCTTACTTACACTGGGCACCTACCACCATGCCTTCACGTAATCTGCCTATGTGAAGAGCTGCATCAAGCCCGGCAACAGTTCCTCAAAGATCAACTCAAACAGAAAGGCATCCGCACCAGAAGGCAAGCGGTGCTGGCCTGCCTAAACCCGTCAAATACTAAACCAAACTGCAGATTTCTACATTTCTGATGGTGATCGAATGGAGAATGCCAAAAATAATGGAAAATGCTCTACTAAATCTACCGACTCAAGCTGACCAGTATATGGGCAAAAAGACTCCGCGGTACCTAGAGCAAGCGAAAACCGAGATAATCATTTTCCAGCAGCGAGTGTATAAATGCTTGTCTCTAATCAGCTCCATTGAACTACCACTATTAAATTGTTATGAATTTCTCACTCTTCGATTTTTTATTGGTTTTAAACAAGAATGTTTTAAGAATTTTGGAATATTTTATTGCAATGGTTTTAATTAACTATGCAAAATAAAAATAAACAAACTTAAACTGTATCAGGCCTCACACTGGGCGACGGTATTAAGGCGTACAACCGGCTCTGTTCCAGGGCTCACGCTGAGTGAGAATACTAAAGCGTACAATCAGCTCTGCACCAGGCTTCACGCAAAGTGACAGTACTAAAGCATACAACCAGCTCTGAAGCAGGCTTCACTTTGAGTGACAGTGTTGAAGCGCACAACCAACTCTATAAAAGGCTTCACACCTAGTGACAGTTCTAATGCGCATAACCAGCTCTCTACCATGCCTCACGCTGAGTGACAGTACTAAAGCGTACAGCCAGCTCTGTACTAGGACTCACACTGAGTGAAAGTACTAAAGCGCAAAATCGACTCTGTACCAGGTCTCACCATGAGTGTCAGTACTAAAGCTTACAAACGGCTATGTACCAGCCTCAAGCTGAGGGTCAGTACTATAGCGTACAATCATCTCTGTAATAGGCCTCTCGCTGAGTGACAGTACTAAAGTGTACAACCAGGTCTGTAACAGGTTATAAGCTGAGTGGCAGTATTGAAGCACACAGTACCATTCACAATCAGAGTGGCAGTACTAAAGCGTGCAACCAGCTCTGTATTAGGCCTCAAGATGAGAGGCAGTAATAAAGCGAACCACCAACTCTCTACTAGGCCTTACGCTGAGGGACAGTACTAAAGAGTACAACAGGCTCTGTACCAGGCCCCATGCTGAGTAACAGTACTAAAGCGTCTGCCGGCTCTGTACCAGCCTCAAGCTGAGTGACCGTACTAAAGCTTACAACCAGCGCTGTACCAGGCCTCCCGCCGAGCAACAGTACTAATTTGTAAAGCCAGCTCTGTATGGAGCCTCAAGCTGAGTGACAGTACTAAAGCGTACAACCAGCTCTGTACCAGCCTCGAGCTGAGTGACAGTACTAAATCTCACAACCAGCTCAATACCAGGCCCCACAGTGAGTGACAGTACTAAAGCGTACACTGGCTCTGTACCAGGCTCAAGTTGAGTGATAGTACTAAAGCCTAGAACCAGCTCTGCACCAGGTCTCCCGCCGAGTAACAGTAATAAAGCGTAAAACCGGCTCTGTACCAGCTTTGAGCTGGGTAAAAGTAGTAAAGCATACAACCGGTTCTGTTCCAGGCCTCATGCTGAGTGACAGTACTTAAGCATACAACTAGCTATGTACCAGACCTCACGCTGAATGACGGTATTCAAGTTGACAAATGGCTCTGTACTAGGCCTCACGCTGAGTGACCGTACTAAAGCGTACAATCTGCTCTGTACAAGGCTTCATGCAGAGTAACAGTACTAAAGCGTAGAACCAGCGCTGTTGCAGGCCTCACTTTGAGTGACAGTACTGAAGAGCCCAACCAACTCTATAACACACCTCACACCTTGTGACAGTACTAAAGTGTATAACCAGCACTCTACCATGCCTCACGCTGAGCGATGTTATTAAAGCGTTCAACCGGCTCTGTCCCAGGCCTCACGCTGAGTGACAGTACGAAGTGTACAATCAGCTCTGCACCTGGCTTCACACAGGGTGACAGTACTAAAGCATACAACCAGCTCTGAAGCAGGCTTCACTTTGAGTGACAGTGTTGAAGCGCACATCGAACTCTATAAAAGGCCTCACACCTAGTGACAGTACTAATGTGTATAACCATCTCCCTACCATGCCTCAAGCTGAGTGATTTAATTAAAGCACATAACCAGCTCCGGACCAGACAGTGCTTAAGCCCACAACCAACTCTGTATCAGGCCTCACACTAAGTGACAGTACTAAAGCATAAAACTGTCTCTGTACCAGGCATGACCATGAGAGCCAGTACTAAAGCGTACAACTGGCTAAGTACCAGGTATCACGTTTAGTGACAGTACTGAAGCGCACAACCAGCTCTTAAACAGGACTCAAGCTGAATGACAGTACTAAAGCATACAACAGACTCCGTACTAGGCCTCACGCTGAGAGACAGTAATAAAACGTACAGCCAACTTTGGACTCAGCCTCATGCTGAGGGACAGTAGTAAAGCATACAACCCGCTCTGTTTTAGGCATCAAAATGAGTGACAGTACTAAAGCGTACAACCAGCTCAGTACTAGGTCTCATGCGGAGGGACAGTGCTAAGTGTACAACCGGATCAGGTTTAGGCCTCAAGCTGAGTGACAGTGCTAAAGCTCACAATTGGCTCTGTTCCAGCCTCAAGCTGAAAAAGGCGCACAACGGTCTCTGTACCGGACCTTCTGCTGAGTGACAGCACTAAAGTGTACAACCAGCTCTGAAACAGGCCGAACTCTGAGGGACAGTAGTAAAGCGTACAATCACCTCTGTCCCAGGCCTCCCGCTGAGTGACAGAACTAAAGTATATAACCAGATCTGGAACAGGGCTCAAGCTGAGTGACAATACTAAAGCGTGCAACCAGCTCTGTACCAGCCTCAAGAGAAGTGACAGTACTAAAGTGTACAACCAGATCCGTACCAGGCCTCAAGCTGAGTGACAGTACTAAAGCTTACAACTGGCTCTGTTCCAGCATCAAGCTGAAAAAGGCGCACGACTGTCTCTGTATCAGGCCTCCTGCAGAGTGACAGCACTAAAGTGCACAACCAGATCTGAAACAGGCCTAACTTTGAGTGACAGTAGTAAAGCGTACAATCATCTCTGTAGCAGGCCCCCCACTGAGTGACAGTACTAAAGTGTACAACCAGATCCGTACAAGGCATTAAGCTGAGTGACAGTACTAAAGCTTACAACCAGGTCTGTACGAGGCCTCAAGCGGAGAGACAATATTAAAGCATACAACCGGCTCTGTACCAGCCTCCAGCTGAGTGATAGTACTAAAGTGTACAAGCATCTCTGTACTACGGCTCCCGATCCGAGACTGTAAAAAAGTGTACAACCCAACTCTCTACTAGGCCTCATGCTGAGGGCCAGTACTAAGGCATACAACAATCTCTGTACCAGGCCTCAAACTGAGTGACAGTACTAAAGAGTACAACCGGCTCTGTTCCAGGCTCCAAGCTGACTGACAGTACTAAAGCGTACAAAAGGGCTCTGTACCGGCCACCAGTTGAGTGACAGTACTAATGCATACAACCAGCTCTGTACCAGCCTCAAGCTGAGTGACAGTACCAAAGTATTCAACTGGTTCTGTAGAAGGCCTCCCGCCGAGTGACAGTACTAAAGCGTAAAACCAGCTCTGTACCAAGCCTCACGCATTGCTGAGTGACTGAACTAAATCATTCAACCAGCACCATACCGGGCATCACGCTGAGTGACATTACTAAAGCGTATATAACCAACTCTGTATTAGGACTCACGATGAGAGAGTGCTAAAACGTTTAACCAACTATGTGCTAGACGTTACATTGAGTGAAAGTGCTAAAGCATAAAACCGGCTCTGTACCAAGCTTCACCATGAGTGTCAATACTAAAGCGTACAACCAGCTATGTACCAGGCCTCACAATGAGAGACAGTACTAAGGCGTACAATCAGCTGTGTACCAGGCCTCAAGCAAAGTGATTGTACTAAAGCATACAACCAGATCTGTACTATGCCTCCTGATGAGACAGTAATAAAGTGAACAACTGGCTCATTATTAGGCCTCAAGCTGAGTGACAGTACTAAATAGTACTATCAGCTCTGTACCAGGCCTCACGTGGAGCGACAGTTCTAACATCTACAACCAGCCTCAAGCTGAGTGACAGTACTAAAGTATTCAACAGGTTCTGTAGAAGGCCTCCCGCCGAGTGACAGTACTAAAGCATAAAACCATCTCTGTACCAGGCCTCATACTGAGTGACTGAACTAAATCGTATAACCAGCACCATACCAGGCATCACACTGAGTGACAATACTAAATCGTATAACCAGCTCTGTACTAGGACTCACGATGAGAGACCGTGCTAAAACGTACAACCAACTCTGTGCTAGACCTTACACTGAGTGACAGTGCTAAAGCGTAAAACCTGCTCTGTACCAGGCCTCACCATGAAAAAAGAAAGACCTGGCAGTGGAATCTTCTAATTAACAGCACCTAACCTGTTTTTACACTCCTTAAGTAATGTCCCTTCTATACTAGTTGGGATCTGTGTGCACACTGAGTAGTACCTACTGTCACAGTACTTGTTCCAACAGGAACTTAACAATTCAAAACAAAAGCACAGGTGCACCACTCCGAAAAAACTTTAGCAAAAAGGACAATTTTAAAGCCCAAATCTAATTAAGAGAGTTCTTGAATGTATTTTCTTTCTCTTTTATGGGTTCATTTTCATTTCACGTAGATGAAACAGCGTTCAACACAGAACAGCCAACCATTGTAGGACTTCTTCAGGGAAATAGAAATAGGTGGAGTCAAAATCTCTCCATAAAGTTTATTTTGGTTCTGGGATTCCCTTAAGGAGAGCGGTTCTCCGTCCAATAAAATATTGTGTCAGGTAGTAGCTCCGTTTATATAGAGGTAACGATCATTCAATAAGTAGACAAAGCACGTCTCACTTTAATAATGTCCAGCTCCGCCCATATGTATAGTATACAGCCTCAGTGTGAATCCTACGCGAAGTTGTCTTTCAAATTGTCACACCATGGCCTAATGGGAAGACGAGTGACACCCCCTGATAGGGGATAGACCCGGTGTAATAAATAAAACCGCGACACCTATAATGTATCTGGACCGAGCAGACGCCCCATTGCGAACACCATAATAATTGCAACCCAATGAGGCAGGAAAACGACAGCCAAAGTAGAGCTGTGGCAATTGACACGGGCTCTGCGGGACGTGACAGCAGCGCGGACGGGCGCTACTACCGGACACAATATTTTATTGGACGGGGAACAGGCCTCACCAGGAGTTTCAATAATAAAGCGTACAACCAGCTATGTACCAGGCCTCCCACTGAGTGACAGTACTAAAGCGTACAATCAGCTGTGTACCAGGCCTCAAGCTGAGTGACAGCATTAAAGCGTACATACAGCTGTGAAACAGGCCACACGCTAAGTGACTGAACTAAAGCACACAACCAGCTCTATACCATGCCTCAAGCAGAGTGATTGTACTAAAGCGTACAACCTGATCTGTACCATGCCTCTCGATGAGACAGTAATAAAGTGTACAACTGGCTCAGTATTAAGCCTCAAGCTGAGTGACAGTACAAAAGAGTACAATCAGCTCTGTACCAGGCCTCGCGTTGAGCGACAGTTCTAACATGTAAAAACAGCTCTGTACCAGCCTCAAGCTGAGTGACAGTACTAAAGTATTCAACTGGTTCTGTAGAAGGCCTCCCGCTGAGTGACAGTACTAAAGCGTAAAACCAGCTCTGTACCAAGCCTCATGCACTGCTGAGTGACTGAACTAAATCGTTCAACCAGCACCATACCGGGCATCACTCTGAGTGACAGTACTAAACCATACAACCATTTCAGTACCAGGCCTCATGCTGAGTGAATGTACTAAAGTGTACAACCAGCTGTATACCAGGCCTACACTCTGAGTGACAGTACTAAAGCGTATAACCAGGACTGTACCAGGCCTACAGCTGAGTGACAGTATTAAAGTATACAACCAGCTCTGTACAAGGCCTCCTGATGAGTCAGTAATAAAGCGTACAACCAACTCTGTACCAGGCCTCAAGCTGTGAGACAGTAATAAAGAGTACAACTGGCTCTGTGCCAGACCTAAATCTGAGTGACAGTAGTAAAGCGTACAATCATCTCTGTACCAGGCCTCCCACTGAGTGACAGTACTAAAGCTTACAGCCGGCTCTGTACTATGCCTTCCGATCAGAGACTGTAAAAAAGTGTACAACCAACTCTCTACTAGCCTTCATGCTGAGGGCCAGTAATAAAGTATACAACCGGCTCTGTACCAGGGCTCAAACTGAGTGACAGTACTAAAGTATTCAACTGGTTCTGTAGAAGGTCTCCCGCCGAGTGACAGTACTAAAGCATAAAACCAGCTCTGTACCAAGCCTCATGCATTGCTGAGTGACTGAACTAAATATACCGGGCATCACGCTGAGTGACATTACTAAAGGAGTAGTTTCTTACCTGTAACTCCAGTTCTGTAGTAGGGGTATCTCTGTTATAGTCATAATCTATGAATAATCCCCACCCATGTGCGGGGACCCCGGAGCAATCAAAAATATCTCTCAAGCTGTCCCGCATTTGCAAACCTGCAAAGACACTTAAGAGACAGACAAAATAATACAACCTAATCACAACAAGGCTGCACTGGCCAGCACTTCCTCTGAAGTGAACACAAAAGCCAAAATAAAGTTGAAATGTCATTTTTATTCACATTTGACATGTTCCTTTATTATCACACACTCCCTTCACCAAAATCCCTTTAAACAATAGAGAGTAAGGGGTGGACAGACAAGCCCTATAGGCTGTCATTATGTGTCTGCTAAAGGGATACCGTGCCTTTAAGAAACTCTCCAGAGACCCCCGGTATCCCAGGATGCACAGCCAACACAAGTTACTTTCAGTTCTTTTTGAAGGTGTCTAACAACAGGCCTGATACTGTCAGGTTACTCCACCGGGGAGGAGGGAGGGTCGCTTATGACTATAACAGAGATACCCCTACTACAGAACTGGAGTTACAGGTAAGAAACTACTCCTTCTGTAGTAGGGGATCTCTGTGTATAGTCATAATCTATGAATAGAATGGCAAGCCCATCCCAACCAACAAGAAGCGGTGGAGTAAGACCAACCACCAACAAATCACTGTGCAAACAAATTCCTCAGCGAAGCCTGTCCAACCTGCGCATCTGCCCTAGCATCAGAATCCAGGCAGTAATGCTTTGTAAACGTATGGACTGACTTCCAGGTGGCAGCCTTACAAATGTCCGCAATGGGAACATTCCTAAGCAAAGCGGTAGTAGCCGCCTTGCCTCTAGTCGAATGTGCCGTAGGCTTACCCCCTAATGTTTTATTAGCTTTTTGGTAACAAAGCTGAATACAGGAAACAATCCATCTGGAAATGGACTGCTTTGAGGTAGCTAAACCAGTTCTTACCGAACCATAATTAACAAACAGTTGATCCGACCTGCGGATATCTTTTGTCTTATCCAGGTAGAATTTCAACACCCTACGTACATCAAGAGAATGCAGAGACCTCTCCGCCGGAGAGGAAGGATGCTGAAAAAACGTAGGCAAAGTTATCATCTGATTCACATGGAAATCTGATATTACCTTAGGCAAAAATTTAGGATGGGTACGCATCACTACTTTAGAAGCATGGAAAACAGTATACGGCTCTTGACAACACAGAGCCTGAATCTCACTCACCCTCCTGGCCGATGTAATGGCCACAAGGAAGGCAGCCTTCCAAGACAACTGCTGCAACGAAGCCTTATGGATAGGCTCAAAAGGCTCCCTCATCAATCTAGATAACACCACATTCAATTCCCATGGTGGAGAAGGTCTTCTAACAGGGGGAAACACCTTACGCAAACCCTCCAAAAAATCCTTAATCACAGGGATTTGAAAAAATGAGGTTTGAGAAGGGCCCTTCCTATACGCAGTCAGAGCTGCGAGATGAACCTTAATAGACTGAAAATTAAGCCCAGACTGAGCCAACTGCAGCAGATAAGGCAAAATAACATCTTCTTTACAGGACGTAGGGTCAAAGTCCTTTGCCTTGCACCATAAGCAGAATCTCTTCCACTTATAGGCGTAGGAAGTCCTCGTAGACGGTCTCTTAGCCTCTTTCAAGATCTCCATACAGTCCTGAGGCAGGTTCAAGTGTCCATACTGTACTAGCTCAGGAGCCATGCTGCCAAACTCAAGGACGAGAGATTGGGGTGAACCATCTGTCCTCCGAACTTCGTGAGAAGGTCCGGCCGACACGGCAGGCGTCGGTGTGGCAGAACAGACCGGTGAAGAAGGTCGGTGAACCACCATTGCCTCGGCCACTCCGGAGCAATCAGGATCATTCTGGCTCTGGATTGCGACAGCTTGATCAGCACCGCCGGGATCAGGGGAATGGGTGGAAAGGCGTAGAGAAAGCTGTTGGACCAGCTGATCCATAGGGCATTCCCCAGCGTCCCTGGTTGGTAGTACCTGGACGCGAAGTCGCGGCATTTGCTGTTTTCTGCCGTAGCGAACAGATCTATATCCGGAGTGCCCCACTCTGCGAAGACGTCTCTTAGCAAGTCGTCGTTTAGCACCCACTCGTGGTTCTCTTGAACGAGCCTGCTGAGCGCGTCTGCTTGGGCATTCTGCACTCCCGGCAGATGGGTCGCCGTGATCGTCAGGTTCCTGGCCACCAGCCAGTTCCAGATCGCCTGTGCCTCCCGAGACAGGGTGCGTGAACGTGAGCCCCCTGCTTGTTGAGGTAATACATGGTCGTAGTATTGTCCGTCTGAACCAGCAGGGAGTTCGTCCTGAAGGAGGGATGGAACGCCTTCAAGGCCAAGTGTACCGCTCTGAGTTCCAAAAAGTTGATATGGTAAGTCGTCTCCATCTGCGACCATATCCCCTGAATCTGAAGAGGGCCCGAATGCGCTCCCCAGCCCTGGAGAGACGCATCGGTCACTATGGTCTGGACCGGAATATCCTTGTGAAAAGGAGTCCCCTTGCAGACATTCTCTGGGGCACACCACCATTTCAGAGACTGCCGAGCGAGTTGAGACAGCTGGACCTTGTCCTCCCAACGCCCCCGCCTCTGGTCCCATTGATCCTCCAGACATTCCTGTAGGGGCCTCATATGCAGACGTGCATTGGGGGTGAGAAAGATGCAAGAAGCCATCGACCCCAGTAAGGAAGACACCGTCCTCACCGTAGGAGAGCGGGCTGAGATGAGATGCCGCGCCTTCCCACGGATCGATAAGCGTCTCTCCTCCGAAGGACACACGCTTGCGGTCAAGGTAGTGACTGAGGCCCCCAAGTACTGGAGACACTGTGCAGGGATCGGCACTGACTTCGACATGTTGATGTGCAGGCCCAGGCGATGCAGCAAGGCAGCTGTCCTGTTGAAATGGCACAGGGCCTCCTTCAAAGTCCTTTTCCTTTTCTTCCAAGTCCAGTAGTAACCACTGCAGGCCAGTCCCAGAAACAGCACACAAGCACAAAGACAGTCCTCTCCTACAGATTCCTTCAGTTACACGGACAGAGGTTCTTCTTGTTGTCCAGGAGCAATACAAATTGTAGGGGTTCCAGCACAGATATTTATACCCCAAAAGTCTTTGTTCTCAGAAGCTACAAGTAACTGAACCCAGCCAGAACCAGTTCTGCCCAGTCCTGGAGCACTTTGTTAACCAGGCTGCATCCTTCCTTTCAGAGTGCAGGGCAGAGACATCAAACGCATCACAGGAGGTGGAGTCAGCATTGTGGAGGGAAGGCACAGCCCTATTCAGGTCCCAGGTGCATCTCCTCCCACCCATCTAGATGCAGATCTCTCTATTCAGCACTGGGACACCTCACCCTGTCTCCTGGAATTCCCCAGCCCTGTCACTCCAGAACCAGACAGTCAATACACATAAAAGCAGAGCACACTGGAAGGCTTAGGCAAGAAAATACCTACTTTCTAAAAGTGGAATTTTCAAACACAGAATATAAAAATAAACTTCACTAAAAGATGTATTTTAATATTCTGAGCTCAGGCATACTAAATTCGTTTTTCTACCATGTTCTTTGGGTCAGTTAGGACTATAGAGGGTAATAGTCAAACTGCCCATTCTGGCCTATGGAGTACAGGTAGCCTTACATTAGTGAAAAACGAAATTGGGTATAATTCACTACCAGGACATGCTACACACATCAGGGCATGTCCTTCCTTACACATACAATGCACCCTACCATAGGGGTGACTCACATGATGCCAAGGGAAGGTTCAGGGGCTGGGAAGTGGGTGCACTTCACAGCCAGATGGCAGTTCAGGACTGCACACAGACTCTGCAGTGGCAGGTCTGAGACACTTTACAAGCTGCTTCTGTGGGTGGCGCAAACCAGCGCTGCAGGCCCACCAGCAGCATTTGGTCTACCAGCCCTGGGCACACACGGGCCACACTACTAGGGACTAACAGGCAAACCAAATAAGCCAATCATGGATATACCAATTCACGGTCATATTTACAAAGGGAGACCATATGCACTTTAGCACTGATCAGCAGTGGTAAAGTGCCCAGAGTCATAAAGCCCTCCATGCTCCCAGGACCAATCTTCCAGAGCCTGACAGCAACCTACAGCTGCTGCCGACCACAGCCACGATTCTGCCCTCCTGCTGCTGGCCAAGCCCGAACAGGGGAAGGAAGGACAATAGGTTTCCAGTCACAAGGAGGTGTGACCACTTCACAGACTGAATTTAGTGTATTGGACTGGGTGAGGGCACTTGCCAGCGCCACCAGACTGCTTTGAAGGGCACATTTGGTGCCTTCCTTGCATACTCTGGTTTGAGCCAGTTCAGGGAGCCCCTTGTTCCCTCACTGGCACGAAACTGGACAAAGGACATGGAAGTAAACTCCCCTCTGTGCAGCCCCTCCTATGGGAGAGAACCCCTCAATCTTTCCCACCCTCCCTCTAGGGTACTTAAGGGCGTATCTGAGGGTAGCTCACTAGATCAGTCGTTGGACAAGATTAAGATCAAGATCCATTTAGCTTCGACCATTCGGGCACTCTGGACTTCACTGGACTATGTTTGGGAACGGAGACCTCAACAAGAAGGCTCCTGCTGCTCCTGGTCTCGCTGTTCCACCAGTCATCTGTAACATTCATGCCTGTGCTTCATCCAGAATCATCTCCAGGCCTCTGGGCATCAAGGACATCTGAGAAAGTCTCCCTTGAACTGAAGGAGTCACTCTCCTGCATCTGCAGGACCTGCAACCTCACTGACTGGCCTGCCACTCCTTGGCTACTACGGATCCCGAAAGGCTCAGCAACACAGGTGGTGGTTCTGCAACTCCAACTAGACCTGATCTGTCTTTCTAGCAAGTCTGAAGTCAGCATCTCTTGTTGGAACAGCTGGTACTGAAAACCCGTGCACCTCGTTGACTTGCAGTTGCCAAGGCTTGGTGACTCTTCTCCAGAGATCTTCGGGCTCCAAGTAGCACCTGCCTCCAGCAACTCCTTCTCCCAAGATCACCATCCTCACTGCATCCTCTGCACCGTGGGCCTGCATCCTTGGTGAGCTGCTCGAGATCCTCTGCGACTCCTGTGCCGCTGGATCGTGGGTCCGTCCGAGTGTCTTTGTCTCCAGTGGGTTCCCCTGCTTGCTCGGGGCCTGCACCTTTTGTCATCTGCCATGTTGTTGCCGCCGCCAAGGCTTGTTGGTGCTCCTGCTGGACACTGACCCACTGGTTCTCGACATTCGACATGGTGCGGCTCGTACACAGCTCCTGTTTGTCTACAACTTTGGCTGGTAACTGCAGAGACAAGGTCACTGTCAACTTCCCTGCATCAGCAAACATTGTATGCGCTCATCTTCTGTGCCTCCTGGTCACTCCTGAGTGGCAGAGACTCAGTCCCCTCTGCTTGCAGGTGCTTCTCTACTTGAATATGCCCTTGGATTCCACCGGACTCTTCCAGTCTCTTTGCCAGCAGAATTTTTATTGAAGTCCTCCATTGTGGTCTAAGGCAGTTTCCGACGTCACTTCGTACTTATGCACTCGGTTCCCCTTGTGCAGGTAAGCTGGTCTAGGTATCCACGGATGGGGTGGCTCTCAAACCATCCATCTTCCTCGAGGTACCTTCCAAGTCCTCTGTTTCCTTTTTCCAAAAAACTGCAACCGCGACTTCCCCATTCACTTACCTTGAGCACACGGTCGTGTATTCACTCTGCATACGGCCTCAGTGGGGTTCCTGGGTACATCTCAGGTGGTTCGTTGGGTCCCCAGCACTTCTAAGTCTTCTGCGACCATTCTCGACTTCGGTCGCGGATCACATTCCACTATTTTAGTATATGATTTGGTCTCCCCTTGGAGATCACTTATCGTGCTGCTTACCTATCTTGTTACCAAAGTATTTTGTGTATTGTGTTTATATTTCCGGGTAGGAGATTTTGCAATGTGTTAGTGAGTGTTTGTAATAATATACATATTTTTATAACAACACTGTGTGGTTCTTTTTCACTTAACCTACACTGTTTGATTAGGACTGGTGAAACCAGCTGCTTTACACTCCTTCTAGACTAAGCATGAAGGTTGTTCTCCACAGCTACCACTTAGAGAGCTATCTAAGGTTGTCTAAAACCACTAAAATCACCGGAAGGGTAGTCTGGGTATGTGCAGGGTGCTACACTTACATAAGTGAGCACCATATACTAAGTCAGTCTCCTATACTGATTGACTGAACTAAAGAGCACATTCAGCTTTGTACCTGACGTCATGCTGAGGGACAGTTCTAAAGCGTACAACCACCTCTGTACCAGGCCTCACGCTGACTTGCAGAAGTAATAGAAGCTATGTGGGGATAGACGTGGAATATCCAGAAATATACGCTGAAGGCCCAAGGTCCATCAAACCTAAGTGTATCATGAAAACTCGTACCTAACATACCGCTGTGGGTCATGAAATTCCCAGACGACAGAGTCCGGTCTGCATTACTCTTGTCAATCTGTTTTTTACCTAAAATTGAAACTTGCCTCCAACTGGTTCTCACATCAGAGATACACAGTTTTTATCATCTCATTTGAAGACTCTATAAATATCTACCTCATTGAATCTAGGAGACATTTGACCATCATTGATAGGGGTGGGCGGAATTTGCGAAATTAACTTTCGCAAATTATCGCGAAAATGTTTAAAATTATCGCAAACAAGCGGAAATATCGCGAAGATGCGGAAGTTTTTTTCCCGCATGTTCGCGAGATTTTCTGCATGGTTGCGGGTCGCCAAATTACCCATGTGGTTGCTTGCGGGCGCGGCCATCTTGTTTTGAGTTGTCTCGCGGTGCATGATCGCGAGAAGACGTGATCGCGCGACGCATGACGTCACTGCGGGCGCGAACTGTCGCGAGACAGCGTAAATGGCTAAAAACAATACAACATCTCATGGAGAACGCGACCGGATCAAGAAAACTTGTCGGCGAACGCAGGGATTCAGGTAAGGCGATCGCGCGCGAGAATGTATTATTTTACAGCGCGAGCAAGAAACAAATTATCACCAAGCTGCGGAAACCGGAAATTTTGACATTTTCGCACTCTCCGCGGAACGTGAAAATGTCAAATTATCGCAATTTCCGCGAACGGAACGAAATTTTCGCCCAGGCCTAATCATTGATTCCACCTCTTAGTTGCTCCTCTGTATTTGGATTTGTTTCCATATGCACCACCCTCATTCGGATCTAGGATCCGTAATTTAGCAATTCAAGTGGCCAACTTTTCCTGACGAAGGCACCCTGTTGTGCCAAAACGCGCGCAGAAGAATTTGTCAACCAAATGTGCCATATTTCTTGCATCTATTTAAGTTTATTGTTTATGTATTGTTATCTTCTCATTTAGAAGACTTTGCACTATTGACAGTATGACTGGAAGTATGTATGGCTGACACGACAGTTTTTGTAGGAATGTCATAATGTTTTAATATAAAATTGTTACTTAATAAAATTTATTTTTGTATATTTTTACATTATTGCCGCTTGTTTTGGGTTCTCCATGACAGTACACTTTATCAATTCTTGTTCTTGTTTGGTTACCTTAACTCTTTACAATCAGAAGTAATAGAAGCATCATCTCTGGCTATGGTGTCATTTTGAGTGATAGAACTAAGCTGCACTATCAGCCTCTTGCATGGCCGTACTTGGAGTGATAGACCTAATGTCCATCCAGCACTAGAGAAGGATGGGGGGCTCACCTTTTCAGCGCATGCATCAATCTTCTTTTTCTCAAATCTTTCCGAAAAAAGACTGCAAATCTTCTCCCGGATCACGGGAATGGTGATTTGTGAAGGGTTCATATCAGCCATCTGAGCTATTAGGTCAGCAACAAGTCCCGAGCCCTCCACGAGCACACATGGCGTTTTGTTGGTCAAGGAGCTGTGAATTACCTGAAATAAAGCAAAATATGGCTTTTAGGGAGTGAGAACGTGCACACGCTCCAAGAAACACACACGGTTTCAGCACTTACTCTACCCTGAAGCCTATTATTACCAAACAGCAGAGGGGGGGGCCCCATTTCCTCACACATCCCAGTCCTTCCATGGTATTGTGGCACCAGTGCCTGGCTGCACCCGTCCCTTCCTACAGTCCCTGCTCTTCCAGGCTATGACCAGCCTTCTCTTCCCATTCCTATCTAGAAACATCTACAGCAAGATCAACCCACAGAGAATGAGTCAGGTGAACTGCAGAACCCACCAGGGCTCTGTGGGGTTACAACAGCCAACACTCTCCACTCACACAGCAGAACATGACCCTCCTCCTACAACTGCATGGACCACAGGGTGACGTGCATCAGCTGAGATCAGGGTAATGTGCAGCAAGTAGTACAAAATGAAGAGCAGCAAGGGAGAAGAGGGTGCAGTGCAGCAGGGGAGCACAGGGTGCAGTGCTGCAGGGGGGTGCAGGGCAGCATGGGAGCACAGGGTGCAGGGGAGCACAGAGTGCAGTGCAGCAGGGGTAACCAGGCTGAAGTGTAGCAGAGGAGCACAGTGTACAGTGCAGCAGGGGTAACCAGGTTGAAGTGTAGCAGAGGAGCACAGTGTACAGTGCAGCAGAGGAGCATAGGGTGAGGTGCAGCAGGGGAGCCCAGGGTGCAAGGCAGCAGGGGAGCCCAGGGTGCAAGGCAGCAGGGGAGCCCAGGGTGCAAGGCAGCAGGGGAGCCCAGGGTGCAAGGCAGCAGGGGAGCCCAGGGTGCAAGGCAGCAGGGGAGCCCAGGGTGCAAGGCAGCAGGGGAGCCCAGGGTGCAAGGCAGCAGGGGAGCCCAGGGTGCAAGGCAGCAGGGGAGCCCAGGGTGCAAGGCAGCAGGGGAGCCCAGGGTGCAAGGCAGCAGGGGAGCCCAGGGTGCAAGGCAGCAGGGGAGCCCAGGGTGCAAGGCAGCAGGGGAGCCCAGGGTGCAAGGCAGCAGGGGAGCCCAGGGTGCAAGGCAGCAGGGGAGCCCAGGGTGCAAGGCAGCAGGGGAGCCCAGGGTGCAAGGCAGCAGGGGAGCCCAGGGTGCAAGGCAGCAGGGGAGCCCAGGGTGCAAGGCAGCAGGGGAGCCCAGGGTGCAAGGCAGCAGGGGAGCCCAGGGTGCAAGGCTGCAGGGGAGCCCAGGGTGCAAGGCTGCAGGGGAGCCCAGGGTGCAAGGCTGCAGGGGAGCCCAGGGTGCAAGGCTGCAGGGGAGCCCAGGGTGCAGTGCTGCAGGGGAGCACACAGGTGCAATGCAGCAGGGGAGCACACAGGTGCAATGCAGCAGGGGAGCACACAGGTGCAATGCAGCAGGGGAGCACACAGGTGCAATGCAGCAGGGGAGCACACAGGGGCAATGCAGCAGGGGAGCACACAGGGGCAATGCAGCAGGGGAGCACACAGGTGCAATGCAGCAGGGGAGCACACAGGTGCAATGCAGCAGGGGAGCACACAGGTGCAATGCAGCAGGGGAGCACACAGGTGCACTGCAGCAGGGGAAACCAGGATGCAGTGCAGCAGGGGAACCCAGGCTGAAGTGTAGCAGGGGAGCACAGGGTACAGTGCAGCAGAGGAGCATAGGGAAAGGTACAGCAGTGAGAACAGGGTACAGTGCAGCAGGGGAGCCCAGGGTGCAGTGCAGCAGGGGAGCACAGGAGGATGTGCAGCAAGAAATATTAAAATATGAAGTGCTACAGGGGAGCACAGGGTGCAGTGCTGCAGGGTAGCACTTGGTGTGGTGCTGCAGGGGAGCCATGGTGCAGGGCAGCATGGGAGCCCAGGATGCAGTGCAGCAGGGGAGCACAGGTTGCAGTGTAGAAGGGGAGCACAGGCTGAAGTGTAGCAGGGGGGCACAGTGAGCAATGGAGCAGTGCAGCCCAGGGTGCAGCACAGAAGGAGAGATTAGGGTGAAGGGCAGCAGGAGAGCCCAAGGTGAAGTGTAGCAGCGGAGCGCAGGGTGCAGTGCTGCAGGGAGCATAGGATCATGTGCAGAAAGGGGCACACAATGAAGTGCAGCAGTGTAGCCTTGGGTGCAGTGCAGGAGGAGAGCACATACTTAAGTGCAGCTCAAGATGCACTGCAACAGTGCAGCCCAGGCTGCAGTGCAGCAGGAGAGCCCCGGTGAAGTGCAGTAGTGGAGTGCAGCAGTGCAGCCCAAGATGCAGTGCAGCTCGCAGTGCTGCTGAGCACAGGATACTGTATAGCAAAGGGGTACACAACGAAGTGCAGCTGGCGAGCTCAGAGTGCAGTTCAGCAGGGGATCCCTTGATCATATACAGTAAGCGCTATAAAATGAAGTGCAGCAGGGGAGCTCAGAGTGCAGTGCAGCAGCAAAGCACAGGCTCATGTGAAGCAAGAGGTACAAAAGGAAGTGCAGCAGGAGAGTTCAGAGTTCTGTGCAACAGGGAAGCACAGGATCATGTGCAGCAAGCTGTACAAAATGAAGTGCAGCAGGGGAGCACATGGTCATGTGCAGCAAGAGGTACAACATGAAGTGCAGTAGGGGGGCACAGGATACAGTATGGTAGCATAGGATAATGTCCAGCAAGAGGTAGACACCTGAGTACAGCAGGGGAACACAGTGTGACATGCAGCAGGGAACAAGGATGACTTGCAGCAAGGAGAACAGGATGAAATCAAGCAATGGAACACAGCGTGATGTACAGCAGGGGAGCACAGGGTGCAGTCAGGGAGCACAGGATCACGTGCAGCAAGAGGTACAAATGAGTGTAGCAGGAGAGCTCAGTGTGCAGTGCAGCAGGGGAGCACAGGATCATGTGCAGCAAGTCCTACAAGATGACGTGCTGCTGGGGAGCACAGGGTGTAGTCAGGGAGCACAGGATCATGAGCAGCAAGAGGTACAAATGGAAGTGACGTGCACCAGTGAAAGAGGATGACTTGCAGCAGGGAGAACAAGATGAAATGAAGCAGCAGGGGAGCACAGGGTGATGTACAGCAGGAGAACACAGGGTGATGTGCAGCAAGGAAGCACAGTTTTGTGCATCAGAAGAGCATAGGGTGATGTGCAGTAAAAGGCACATGGTAAAACACAACAGGGGCCAGAGCATGATGTGCTCACAAGGACCATGAGGTATTGTGCCCTAGTGATGCAAAAAGCACCATTGTGTGATGTGCCTGAGAGGAGCACACAGTGATGTACAGATCAGTGCACTGTAACGTGGTTCCTGGTAATATGCAGGAAGGGCGCAGGCTGGTGCATAGAGGGTGAATATGGTCATACTGAAATATCCTATTTCTTATTTTTGGTTAGCATTTTGATATGCTGGGATTGCAAACCATATCCCTATAACGGTAAAGGCAACCCTTTAGATCCCAAAATGCCACGTTCCACGGTTAAACTTGCTATGGGTTACAAAACAGCTACTGAAAAAATACAAACACCATTCTTATCTATGACGATTTGACATGTTTTGCTGCTGTAAAACATTGAGTTTTTGAAGTCTTACATTATGCACAAAGGGCCAGATGTACGACCGTTTTGTGCGTTCACAAATGGGAAATCGGCCCGTTGTGACTGCAAAATAGGTCTGCTGTAGGTACAAACCCTATTTTGCGAGTCAGTGACTTATTACTGACTCGCAAAATGTTTTTTTAGTTCGCAATTAGGAAGGGACGTGCCAAGGGCGCCCCTTCCTATTAGCGAGTCACACTTCAATGTACGATTGTTTTGTGGCCGCAAACCATCCGCAGTTTACCACCCATTCCAAATAGGTGGCAAGCAACTCACAAATGGGAAGGGGTCCCCAGGAAACCCCTTCAGCTTGTGACTTTCCCACGGACCACTGCCTACTCTTGAATTAAAAAAAATGTTTTTTCTTTTTTAAATGCAGCCTTATAGGGAAAAGGGCTGCATCTTTTAGGGAAATGGGCTGCATTTTATTAAAAAACTGCTTTATTTGAACAGTAATCACAGACATGGTGGTCTGCTGACCCCAGCAGGCCACCATCCCTGGGAGTGCTAGCCATTTTCAATGGGGTCGCAAATTGAACCTGCCTCATGGATATTAAAGAGGCAGGCAATTTGCAGCCCCATTAGGAATCACAAACAGTGTCTGAGACACTGTTGTAAATTCCATTTTGCAAATCACAAAATGATGCAATTTGCGAGTCGCAAAATGGAAGGGTCCTAGATCTGGCCCAACGTGTGTCTGTTAAACATATTCACACATTTGTATTTACCGTGCTCCTCTGAGGCATATTCCCTCCAACACAAAGGGCCCTATACAATGGGATATGAGAAAGATTAGCAAGGTTCACTGAATCAACCTGGATGCATTGCCAGGCTCAAATAATTTCTGTAAAGATCACAGTGCTTTCCCATTTGGGTCAAACCCATAAAAAAAGCAAAAGTTGTTTCAGTGAAGAAAGACACATTCACAAGAAATCTTTTGTTCGCAAAGCCACCAATTCCCTTTTCTTCTTTAACCCCCTCACTAAAAACTCCCTCCATTAGGTTTTGCCATATTTGATTGCAGGTTCATTACATCCAAAAAGTCACACCTAAAAAATTCTTCTTGTACTATAAGACTAGGCAAATCGCATGTATGACTAGGCAGCTACCAGGATGGACCCGGCCCACTTCTGGGACACAGTCTCACTTCAGGACCCGCTGTAAACCTTCAATAGTAGTCCCCCTACTCTTCTGAGTTACTTTCTCACTTCAGGACAGGTGGTAATCCTGGTAAGTAGTCATCCCACTCTTTGCAGCCACATTCTCCCTTTGAAAACGTAGTAATCCTGGCTAGTAGTCATCCTACTCTTTTGATCCACATTATCCCTTAAGGACTCGTGGTAATCCTGGTTAGTAATCCTCCTACACTTCGGAGCCACATTCTACCTTCAGGACATGTGATAATCCTGATTGGTAATCCTTCTACTATTCTGAATCACATTTTTACTTTGTTACTCATAGTAATCCTGGCTAGTAGTCCTCCTAGTCTTCTGGGCCACATTATTCCTCCAGGAATGGTGATAATCCTGGCTAGTAGTCCTCGTACTCTTCTGAGCTGCATTATTCCTCCAGGAATGGTGATAATCCTGGCTAGTAGTCCTCGTACTCTTCTGAGCCGCATTTTCACTTTGTTAGTCCTAGTAATCCTGGCTAGTAGTCCTCCTATCCTTCTGAACCATATTCTCCCATCAGGTCACATGGTAATCATGGTTAGTAGTCCTTGTGGGAGCCTGGCTTGGTATATGGTGCACACTTATCTAAGTGTACCACCCTGCACCTATCCAGGCAACCCTTATAGTGATTCTATTGGTTTTAGACAACCTTAGAAAGCTCTCTAAGTGGTAGCTGGGGAGAGCAGCCTTTAGGCTTAGTCTAGGAGGAGCGTGAAGCAGCTTGTTTCACCAGTACTAGTTAAACAGTGTAGGTTAAGTGAAAAAGAACCACACAGTGTAGTTATAATAAATACATAAAATATAAACACTCACTAACATATTGCAATATCTCCTACCCAGAGATATAAACACAATACACACAGTACTTTGGCAACAAGACAGGTAAGAAGCACGATAACAAAGTGGTCTCCAGGGTGAGACCAAACCATGTAATAAAATAGTGGAATGCGACCCACGACCGACGCCGAGAATGGACCCCGAAGACTTAGAAGTGCTGGTGACCCAAAGATTCACCCGAAGTACGTACCCAGGAACCCCAGGCAGGACTTGTGCAGAATGAATACAAGACTGCGTGCTCAAGGTAAGTCAATGAGAAGTCATGGTTGCAGTTTAAGAAAAAGGACCCTTTACAGAGGACTTGGAAGACACCCCGTGGGAGATGCATGGTTCAAAAGTCAACCCATCCGTGGATACCCAGGAGAGCAGGTAACCTGCAGGAGGGTAGCCAGGTGCATAGGTACGAAGTGACGCTGGAAACCGCTGTAGACCACAATGGAAGACATCAATCAAAATGCTGCTGGCGAAGAGGCTGGAAGAATCTGGTGGAATCCAAGGGTGGATTCAAGAAGAGAAGTACCTGCAAGCAGAGGGGACAGAGTCTATGCCACTCAGGAGTAACCAGGAGGCATGGAGGACGAGTGCCCACTGATGTCAGCTGAGGAAGGGAAGTTGACTGTAACCTTGTATCTGCAGCTGAGAGGATCAGGCAACGCTGTGGACAACCAAGAGTTGTGTACGAGCTGTCCCACATTGGATGTCAAGAACCAGGGGGCCGATGTCCGGAGTGAGGACCAAAAAGCCTTGGCAGTGGCAACAACGTGGCAGAAGACAAAAAGGTGTAGGGTCGGGACCATCAAGTTCCAGGGACTCACTACGAACAGGTAAGTCAGAGCAGGCCTGAGCAAGTAGGAGAGCTTACTTGAGGCAACGAAGACCCTCGGACGGACCCACAGGGCAGATGCACAGGAGTCGCAGAGGACCTCGAGCAACTCATCAAGAATGCAGGCCCACAGTGCAGAGGAAATGGTCAGGACAGTGATCTTGGGAGTAGGAGCTGCTGGAGGCTGGAGCTACTTGGAGACCGAAGAACTATGGAGAAGAGAGTCACCAAGCCACGGCCACTGCAAGTCAACGAACTGTACAGGAGTACAGTCCCAGCGGCTCCGATGAGTAATACTGACTTCAGACTTGCTGAGAAGTCAGCTCAGCCCTCAAGAGAGTTGCAGAACCACCACCTGTGTTCCAGAGCATTTCAAAGTCTGTAGGAGCCAAGCAGCAGCAGGCCGATCAGCAAGGTTGCGGTGCCTACAGATGCAGGGCAGTGATTCCTTCACTCCAAGGGAGATTCCTTCAGATGTCCTTGATGCCCACAGGCCTGGAGAGGTTCTTTGATGGAGCACAGGCACAGACGTTTGTAGACGACTTGCAGAACAGCAAGACCGGGAGCAGCAGGAGCCTTCCCGATGCAGTCTCAGTTCCCAAGCGAAGTCCAGCGAAGTCCAGAGTGCCCAGACGGTTGAAGTGAAGTGGTTCTTGATCTGAATACTGTCCCACAACAAATCTAGTGAGCCACCCTCAGCTAAGGCCTTAAGTACTCTAGGGAAAGGGTCGGGACGAGTCAAGGGTTTCCTCCCACAGGAGGGCTGGACAGAAGGGAGGCTACTCTCATGTCCTTTGTCCAGTTTTTGGGTCAGAGTGGGATCCAAGGGCTCCCTGAACTGGCCCAAACTGGAGTATGCAAGGAGGGCACCAAATGTGCCCTTCAAAGCAGTCTGGTGGCGCTGGCAGGCACCCCCACCCTAGCCCAATACACTAAATCCTGTCTGGGAGGTGGTCACACATCCCTGAGACAAGACAACTAATTCCCTGCCTTCCCCTGCTCAGGCTTGACACAGCAGCAGGAGGGCAGAATTGTGTCTGTGGTCAGCAGCAGCCCTAGGTTGCTGTCAGGCTCTGGAAGATCTGTCCCGGGAGCACAGAGGGCCTCCCAGAGGAGCCCTACTGTGGATGGAATCATACCACCAACACAATTTACCGTGTTGGGGTATGATTCCAACATGGTTGATACCAAACATGCCCAGGTTCTTTTCAGCCAGTTTAGAGTTAGCCACCGCATAGTGATGCATGGTCACTTTATATACCGTAAAGGCTGATGCACTTACAAAGCCTGGAGAATGGACCCTGGGGTTTGTAGGGGTGTCCTGCTCATGCAGGGGCACCATCACACTTATAACTGAGCACCCTGCCTTTGGGACTGAAAGGCCTGCGATAGGGGTTACTTATAGATTTTATGTGAAGTGACCCCAGATATAAGGAAACATAGATCCGATGTGAGGGGTGCAAGCACCAACTCACACAGGCAGCAATGGCAGACCTGTAGTCACTGTTTGGAGGGTCTCTCACGGGTGGCATAATACATGCTGCAGCCCATGGGGGACCCCTGGTGTACCTATGCCCAAGTTACCTTAGTACCATATACTAGGGACTTACAAGGGTACACCAGCAGCCAATTAGGAATGTACCAAAGTACTCCCCATAGCCAATTTAGGGAGGAAGCACAGAGACTGGATTCCTGAGCAGCACAATCCCAGTCAGACTAGTCAGAAAAACAGAATGACACCAGCAGAAAGTGAGGGTATCCATGAAAGCAGATCCTACTTTCCTACAGTCTTCCTATCCCTTTGAGCAACATTCTACCATCAGGTCACACTGTAATCCTGGTTAGTAGTCCTATTCGTATGTGCTATATTTTTACTTTGGACTTCATAGTAATCCTGGTAGTAGTCCTAATATTCTAAGCCTCATTCTGACATCTACACATGTGGTAATTGGGTTAGTAGTCCACATAGTCTTACAAGTCATCTTGAAACTTCAACACTTGTAATTCTAGTTAGCAGTTGTCCTAGTCTCCTGAGGCTCTTTCTCACTTCAGCACTCGTGGTAATCCTGGTTAGCAGTCATCTTAATCTTCTGAGATGCCTACTCACTTCAGCACTCAAGGTAATCCTGACTTGTAGGTTTTCTAGTCTCCTGACAGCGTCCTCACTTTAGCATGCATGGTAATCTGGTTAGCAGTTATCCAAGTCTCCTGGGTCACACTTTCTCGTTGGCCTTTGTGGTAATCACGGTTCGCAATCATTCTATTCTCCTGATTAACATTTTGGCTTCATCACTGTACATCACTAACCTACTGGTGTCTTTCAATACTGCTCTAACTAAAGTTTCAGATTCAACAGTCCCCTATAAAAACTATAACTCCATCAAATGCCACCCCTCTACTCCCTGGTTTACCCAGGAGCTGAAACAAGAAAAATCAAGGTGTAAGAACTTAGAGACGCTGGTGCAGAAGTAAGAAGCCTCATGATAAGGATCTTTATGAACTAGCCTTATCCTGTTACCACCATAATATCAAAATTGCAAGATGTAATTCTACTATCAATCAAATTGAACAGGCAGGTAAATCCTCTAAAGCACTTTTTAATATAGTTCAAGACTTTATAGTTCAAGACTTTACCCCCCCCACGGTCATGTGCCCAGTCTTCCACAGGATCCCAGGAACTCTGACTCATTGGCCAACTTTTTTCAGGAGAAAATCTCCCACATCTATGCAAAATTCACTACTTCACCTTTGCCCAGTGCAGGGTATATCAGTACCGATGAAGATGAATTAAAGGATATGCCTTACACCCTGGACAATTTTGCACCTTTTACCTTGGAAGAAATTCGTAGCTCTCTGGCCATAGCCAAATCAGGCTCTCCTTTGGACATTTGCCCCCATGGTAATGTCTCTAATATCCAATGTGCCTTGCATGCCCATCCTAGAGATGTTTAACTGCTCAGTAAAAACGGGCATCATTCTGGTTGAGTGGAAGGCGGCTTGTGTAGGTCCCATTTTTAAAAACCTACCCTGGACCAAATGGCTCTGGCTAATTACTGCCCCATATTTTTGCTCCCTCTTCTGAAAGTCTAATGAACAACCAACCAGTAGCCTATTTAGAGTCAAATCGAATTCTGGATTCTTCGCAATCTGACTTACGACCAGGCCACAACATTGAAACTGCGCTCATGGCAGTGGCGGATTCCCTGCGTCTTGGGCTTGTTAGCCATCTCAGATTGGATGACTGAGAACAATCTCCAACTGAATGCAGACAAGATGGCGATTATGCTGTTTCGTAAGGCTTCCTCCATCTGGATGAATGAATGAATGATGGCCTTACCAACTGGGGACTACCCCTGCGCCCAAACAATCGGTGAAGAATCTTGGTATGGAATTGAACCAAGCTCTAACGATGAAAGAACACATTTTGGCCACCACTGGAGTATGTTATCATAACATGCGCATTCTGAGCAGAATATTTCCCTTTCTTCCAACTTCTGCCAGAAGAACTCTAGTTCAAGCCTTAGTAATAAGTAGGATAAACTATGGCAATGTCCTTTTGGTGGCTGCTAATGAGACCCTAGTTGCCAAACTTGAGGTAGTACAGAATTCTGCGGCCAGGCTTATTCTCAATTGTACTTCGAGTACATCCTCTGCCCCGCTGATTAAGGAACTTCACAGGCTACCAGTGAAAACAAAATTTGGAAATGCTATAGGTCTCGCATTTGCTTGAATTAGAGCTATTGGCGTTGTAAATGACAATGTCTTTTACCCATGTGCTATGGAGAGTATGTATGTGGTGTGTAGTGGAATCACGTGGGTTGGATTTGAACTGTTAGTTGTGGAATCGTGTGGTGTGAAGTGGATTTGTATAGTGGAATTATGTGTCATGGTGTGCAGTGGAAATATGTGGATAATAATTATGTGGTATTGAGTATACTGGAATTATGTGGCATGTGATTGTGTGCTATGGAGTGTAATTATGTGGAATGGCATTTTGTGTTGTGGAGTGGTATGTTGTGGAGTGTAATTATGTGGTGTGCTGTTGAATTTTGTGGCAGGATGTGGAAATCTGTAGTGTGGATTGGATGTGGGGCAGCCAGATGACAACAGAGAGCAGGAGGAGTTGGGGCAGCAAAATGACAGCGGAGGATGGTGGGGAAGCAAGATTGGCAAGTGGCTGAGAGGAAACAAGAACGGCAGCTGAGGGTGGGTGAGAAAGAAAAACAGATGTGAGAAGGAGACAGCAGAAACACATACTCTCATAGAGGGCTTTAACAAAAAAATAAAAAGATACAGGGCTTGAAAAATAATAACTTTATTGCATGATTTAAAAAAACCTTTTCAAAGCACAAAAGATAAAAATATGACACTTATTGAATTCAATAAAAAGAACCCCGGTTTCTGTTAAAAGCACCCGGTTTCCCACTTGTCAGAGCTCTCTTGTAGGTACACTGCCCACAAAACCTGTGATGATCCCTTGGGAGCATTTGTGATCCTGATTGAGGTAGCTTTTAAGTCCCAGAAGTAACCAGCCTATGCGCCAATCCCCTTCTGTTAGAAGTTTTATTTTGTTGTTTGACAGTTTTTCGTGTGTCTGGCTGCCCCGCAAAGAAAGCTGTCCAGCTATAGCGGAGGTCCAGGAGTCTGCGTCTCTGGCCGAGGTGGCGATCAACAGATCCCCCTCCTAGTTTTTTTGCTGCGCGGTCCATGAACCTCACCATTGCACAGTTTAGATTAGTATTCCGGGGATCAAAGCAGGCCAATCCTGCAGCTCTGCACAATCTGACCTCCTTATTGTTCCAGCCCCTCCGTAGAAGAGTCCTTCTTTCCTTCAAGAGTCTAGGACACAGGCACAGAAAATGGATTAAGTCTTCCCTAGGATAGCCACAAAGCCGAGATGACTCCGGGGCAGGATCTCTTTTCCATTTGGGAAGATGGCAAGACAAGTGGTCCACCCCCATTCTTAGTTTTAGAAAGCAGAGTTTGGTGCGTGCGCTGAGTAGGAATGTTAAATAACTCTGAGGTGTCAGCTGATCATATGACTTGAGGGTGATCCAACCATGGCTTTTTGCTGCGAGAGTTGCCCTGTCTTCCGTTGAGGAGAGCTTTTTTACACTTATTTTTGCTAGCCTTTGAACTCATTTTGGCTAACGTGTAGGTCCCAGACTTTGCTCAGGCCTGGGGTTTTTAGCCCACTTGACAAGTAGCCGTGCCCCGCTAGCCATCAGTGTTCAGGTTGGACCATAAATGTTGCGCTAGGCTGTCCTCCTCTGACATCCTCAGCTTGTGGCAGCTCATTGGAAAAGTCATCATTCTGCCCAATGATTGTTTGCAGATGCCCAATTCCAGCCTGATTTGTGCCGGTGACGTGTATGATGGTAGCTGGAAGACTGTTCTAAAATGTTTTACAATGGTTTGGTCTAATTGGCCGCTATCCAGTCCTTTCAGTGCCTCGCTTCCGTATGTTAAAGTTGGGATGACTTTTGCCTGGGCCACCTGAAGTGTTGGAGCGAAAGTTGGGCCAAATAATTTCTTATGGATAGAGCCGAGTGCGAATGCTAGCGCTGTTCCTTTCTTTTTTTGCTCTCCCAAATGGCTATTATATCTTCCGTTGTTGTTGAAGAGGACGCCTAAGTACTTGTGGCAATTGGTTTCTATAATACTTTCCGAATTTAAAACCCATGACAGCTTCTTAGGCCTTCCCGGATGAACCGCCAGGATTTTAGTTTTCTTATTATTTATCTGAAGCCCGTTCTTGTTTGAATATGAGGCGGTTGCATCCATAAGCCTTTGTAGGCCTATCTTTGTGTGGCTTAGGAGGACCACGTCGTCGGCGTACAATAGATTTGACAGATGGAGGCTGCCTAATTTGTGAGCATGAGAGTTGACTGTTTAGGGCTTTCGGGAGATTTTATTTATTTAGGAGCTTATAAAACGCGCTTATACCCAAGGGCGTCCTGGCACTACATACTGACTCCTGAGAGAAAATGGGGGATCTAATCCATAAATAGCCAGGTCTTAAGCTCCTTTCTAAAAGAGAGAAGCTCAGACGCATTCCTGAGATGCGTCGGCAGGCTATTCCAGGCTTTTGCTGCCCAGAAGGAGAAACTATTTCCTCCCCACCTGGCCTTTTTTATTCGTGAAACAGCAACTAGTCTCGCTTCGGCCGAGCGAAGCGATCTTCCCGGCACATACCACTTAAAACACCTACTCAAAAACTCTGGACCACTGCCCATCAGAGCTTTGAAGACGATGCACAGGGCTTTAAATTGTGCACGTCTTGTAACAGGCAGCCAGTGGAGTTGCCGGAGACCCTCTTGTACGGAGGCAAACCTGGGGATCCCAGTCAGCAGTCTTGTCACCGCGTTTTGAACCCGCTGCAGTCTGTACCCGTGTTTTTTTTCAAATTCAGGTACAGACTGTTATAGTAGTCCAAGCGCAACAAAATGAGGGCTGAGACTGCTGTCCTGAATCCATCGACTGGAAGAAATGTTTTTATTTTCCTTAATATCCTAAGGATATGGAAGCAGGACGACACCACTCCAGATCCGATAAAAATAAATTAAACAGTGTAGGGGCCAAGACGCATCTTTGTTTGAGGCCTTGCATTGTCAAAATTGGTCGTGACAGTCTGGAGTCATCACCAATCTTAATCCTGACCCATGTGTCCGGATGCAGTAGCTGCACGGCCCTTAGTAATCCGTTTGGAATGTTCAATGAGGAGAGCTTCTGCCATAACTTGGACCTGTTGACATTGTCAAACGCCAATTTATAATCTATAAATCCCATGTAAAACGGTCTGGTGCTAGTCTCTGCCTGTTCAATCAAACAAGTAAGAGCCATAAGATTGACCGTAGTGCCGATGTCGCTTGTAAATCCAGTTTGGTTTGGAGGGATTACTGAGCGTGCCTCAGCCCGTACCCGAAGTGAATTGAGCAGTATCCCTGCAAAGTACTTCACTTCATTATCGATTAGGGCGACTAACCGATAGTTTCCTGGAGATTTTTTGTCTCCTCCTTTGAAGATTGGAACGAGAATTGATCCTTGCCAGGAGGGTGAAATGATGTTCCTTTCTAAGATGGAAGAAAAAAGTGGAACTAGCTTAGAAGCCCAGAAGGCCGTATCCTCCTTAAACAAGGGTGGAGGAATGCCTCCTGGGGCCCCATCTTTCCGGCCCTTTGTGATCTGCTTTTCAATTTGGTCCTCTGGGACTGTGCTGTGCTCAATGCTGTTGACTTGGTTGTATCTGTCTATTAGCTTTTCGGTTATTGGCGCTTTGTGGGAATGCTCTTCCGTAATTAGAGGTTTCCGAAAGCGCTCTGGAGGCAAGTTCACCTCTGTCGAAGCATTGTTGCCCTCAATACCAGTAACCGGATTAAGGGTATAGTCTTGTCGATCGTTAAAATGACTGTACAGAAAGAAATACCACTCGCACTCCAGTATGTTTGACGAGGCAACTTTGGGGACACATCCCCAAGACTACTTATGGTGCGCCAGAACCTCGCAGAGTTGTTTGATCTTATGTCATGGTACAGTTTGGCCCAAAAGGAGTTCCAATGAGCCCTTCAATGTTCCCTTTTTACAGCCTTTAAGTGACTTTGGGCATCTCTCAGTTTAGTTATTATTGATGGGTCCATTGGCTTTATTTTTAGTTCCTGCCATAGCTGGTTCATGTTGCATTTCGCCGATCGTATCACAGGATCCCAGGAGGTCGACTGTTGGGTCCCAATTGCTTTTGCATGCTTTATCGGTTTTGCGTGTCTGGCTGTCAAATTCCTTGCAAAACTTCAATCATGTGTTTTGCCTCCATTGCTACATGCTGGAGGTTATTCACAGAGCACTTGATATATTTTAAATTAATCGTAACGCATTTGAAAGCTTGTGCCCCTGCCTTAGCATGTTGCACCAGCCTGTTGCTAAGCAATATTTATTGAGGGCTGTGGTCGCTTTCTAATCTATTGCCAAATCCGAAGCCGGAGACTTGATTCAAGAGAGAAAGGCTGACAAAAGAGTAGTCAATTAAGGATGCGCCAGTTTTTGATAAGAATGAGAGGCCAGGCGGCTTGTCGGGAAAGAAACTCCCATTAAGGGCTCTAACGCCGAGATGTTCTAGGTTGCCTTGTAGGGTGCGGCCCTTCAGGTCCTCCTTGCACCATCCGTGATGATCCTGCGGTGGTATGGTCCAATCGCTTTTCTGTTATTTGGTTACCTCTTTTTTTTGTAAGTCGGACATCAGCCACTTGTTAAAGTCTCCAGATAGTACGATATCTGCATTCGAAAATCCAGATCTCATTTTTAGCACTGTCGCTATCACCTCGTCCGAAAGGGTTTGCCTAGACGCTGAGTTAGGGCGAATGTACACATTCAATAAAATTATGGTCCTGGGCTGACCTTTGTGGGTTCTGAGAGAGATTCCCACAGACTGGAGAGACTGGGAGGAGCTTACGAGGTCCCATGAGGTGATTGCGCTATTTGCTGATATGTAGATGGCTAGAGCTCCGCTGCCTCGTGCCAAGGATTTCATTTTCATTGCTGGAGTGTGGGGAGTTTTAAACCCTTACAAATGCTGCGGCTCCACAAGCCATGTCTCTTGTAATAAAATGATCTCAAATGACCGTAAGTAGGAAATCGTGGCATCGTCCCCCAGTTTGTTTGATAGCCCGTTTATGTTCCAGGAACAGATCCATAGTGGGCAGACTTCTTGAACCTTTTGGCTGTTTTGTCAGCGTAGCAGCCGGGTTGAGTTTAATGACCCAGCCAACCATGACCATGTGCAGGCCTGTTCCAGTATCCCTGTTTAGTGTGTGCAGGCCCTCTCTTGCTTTTTTTTCTTTCGAGTTGGAGGGGGTTTTACCCCGGGCACTGTTCAGGGCAGAGTAGACCGTTTTTGGTCCTGCACATGTGGGTAGCCTGGTTCCCTGCCAGGGAGTATGGAGATGCCCCACTGCTTGAAGGTTTCCGTGTGCCTTAAGATTTTGTTCATTGCCTCTGCCGAGCACCAGGTGACCTGAGTAGCTTCGTTTGTTTTACCCTGGCCTAGTGCGATAAATTCTATTGAAGTGATGTCTTGTGATGTTACTTCATTTGACAGGCCTATGGCTTCTATCAATTTCATGATGTTCCCACGGTTTAGTATATCGCAGCTGCCTTTGGACTCGTACTCTGGATATAAAAGCGTGAAATTTATAGCTCCATGAGATGGCCTAGTGTTCTGTGGGCTTCCATATTTAGTTGCGGTATTGACGATCTCTGAGTCACCGTTCTTGAGGTTACTTTGTCTCAGTTCCCAGTACGAGGGTTCCTTCCCAGAGAGGACCTCAGGAGGCCCGGGTAATGGTTCTGGCCCTAGCGTACAGTGCATAAAGACAGTTCCTGCTGAGGGTCCAAGGGTTGCCCCCTTTGCTTTATGCACTGGTGTAGGAGTCGACCTATTCAATGCTCTTGGGCTCTTAAGAGTTGCACCACGGCCAATTAGCGCCTCGCCTCCCTTGCCCTGAATAGGTGTAGTGAAATTGCCCAGATCTTTATGCAAGCTACTGGCTTGGGCCTGATTAGTTGATATGGTGCTGCCTGGCAGCTCTATAAACCTGGTGCCCCTTAGGCCCTCTGCCCTTGGCAAAGACATGGGGTCTGGGAGTGCCAATTGGATGTTAGCAGTTGGCCCTTTTTCCCATGGGCTCAGGGTCTACCCCGGCAGCAGCCTTTTCCTTCTTAAAGGATGAAGAGCCAATCTGGTGGTGTTTGGTGTTGCCAGATGAGGTTGTTGGGATCTCTGATTCCTTGGCTATCTCATTTGTTCTTATTGGGTCGTTATGCCCGGTTGAGGCTGCTCGTCTATAGGTGTTGAACAGTGGGTAAAGACTCAGGTCTTGCTTAATCCGACGACTCTTATTGCGGTCGTTGCTTTGTCTTTTCCCCTTACAGTTGAGATCTTCCATGTCCTGATCTAATTGAGATGGTGAGATGGGCTCTGCTTTGCCCGCAGCTGAGGATTTTTGTTGGTCTATCGTTATGCTACTTGTGGCTGATTTTTCCGGGGATGAGGACGTGACCCTGGCTTCGACCCCCCTTTGCCCCCGAGTTTACCGCCTCCTTGACTTTGTTGGAGGGGCTTGTGGCACCATCTCTTACTTGGGGGGGGGAGAGGCTTTACATTTGTAATTTCTTTTAAGTCCACCACCAATTTTGCCATCATCTCTGGGAGCATACTTAGTTTCTCAATTATTGGTGAACAGTCGCATCCTTGTCAAGGGGGGTTGGCATCCGCTTGGGCCCGTCTAATCAGGTTATTTAGATTTGTGATTTTGTCGTCTATGTTAGCGACGTACACCGCCAGTGCGTTCCAAAGGCTGATTTGTACGTCCATTTTATTGGCTTGATATGTTATGGCATCAGCTGACCTTTGTAAAATGTCCAAAGCAGTAGCCCATGCCGTCTCTTGTTTGAATTCCTCCTCCTTCCTCTCATTTGGGACCGGTGAGGGCGTGGGATGGTTGGGAGCGTCTCTGCCATATGATGAAAGCATGTTTTCCCATTCTTTTGATTGTGAGAAGGAGAGGTCTCTCTCCACAGCGCAACCATCCTCCTCACATGGCAAAGGCATATTCCAGCCCAGCCCCTGGTGTGAGCGCTGGGCAAGCACTCTTCCACCGTCCCCCCAATGTGGTGAATGCGCTTGCGATACATGTGGTGTGTTTTCAGAAGTGTCCGCTCCCCCTTCTGTCGTATCGTTGGTGTGGCCCTGTGTGCCGAGCTTTGTTGGTAAATTGGTGAGCTTAGACGTGAGATCTGAGATGGCATGGGGCGTGGCTGCGGCATTGGCTGCGAAGTTGTTCAATGTCTCTAGGTGAGTTAATGTGGCCATGGTTTGAATGCACCCTGCAGCAGATGCTTGAGGTGGGACCCCTAGACTGCTCAACGTGGTTATATTAGGGTCTCCTCCCCCCTGGGATGTTTCTAGCTAATCGAACTTGCTGGTGTCTGTGGCTGTATTGTTTTGCGGCTTGCCGAGCTCTATGTTGCCACCTGAGCTGCCCTTGCAAATGGTCAATGTGGGGCGCAAAGGAACAGGTAATCCCTTGATTCTCGAATTGCTGGAGAATACGTCTGACCCTGCCTCTTTCTGAAAGGCAAATTTTGACGTTATTTTTGGTTGAGTGCCAGATGATTTATGACCAACGGAACTAGCTTTCTGCGAGAGCGGATGGAAGGTGCTGACCGTAGTGCTTCAAAATGCGCTTGGAGACAGGTCGAGTACCCAATCTGTGTCTACAGTCGATGTCTCGAGCATTCCTCTCCGCTTCTTTTTCATTTGTGGGGCTACCCCTCTGCTTCCCTGATCGCATCCTTAGCTTTGTCCGGTAGGTTACAGAAAGCCTAGGTGCTCCGTCTTAGGCCTGTGAAATGTCTGTGTAGGCAGCATAGGAGATGCGAGTGGTCCAAGCACGCTGGAGAGCAGGAGGGATAAGGATGAGAGCAGGGCTCGCTGCTGAGTCGCTAGCCGCACCCAGCCTCACTGGAGTGCAGGAGGGATAAGGATGAGAGCAGGGTTCGCTGCTGAGTTGCTAGCCGCACCCAGCCTCACTGGGCCGTTCCGTACGCTCACTGGGCTCGCACTTCGCAGTCCCCTTAAGGGTGACCGCGCTCTTTTCTTTTCTCCTGCGGTCTGCTGCCTGTTCCCTAGTAGCTCCCTGTGGACTGCCTGTTCGCTGTCAGTTGCTGTCAATTGCTGCTGCTGCTGGATGATTTCTTTCTTTTCAGATCTGCTCTCATAGGCCTGCGCCTTCCATACCGATTGCCACTGTTGTTAAATTGCTCCCTTCGCACTCTTTTTCGCGCTCAGGCAGGGCGGATTTTCCCCCTTTGAGGCTGGAATCAGAGTTCCAAGTTTAAAGTGGAGTTAATGCTTCCACCTGGGGGCTGTCCCTGCCCCCTGGGGAGGCGTCTGCCAATATGCCAGACCTTGTCCCAGCCCGCAACCCTGTGTGGTCGTGGTCCCTGGTCAGTGGGTCGTCTATCACTGGGTTCTCTGTCCACCGATCACTGGCCGCCGCATATTCCCGGGCGCCGCCCAGTCCCCTCAGGCAGCGTGGGAGCTGGGAGAGCCGGGGGGCTAACAGCTGGGTGCCTCAATCATTGGACATCACGAAGACCCGGCTCAGACTTCAGCTGCCTCAACAACTAATCACGCAGCTAGTCTTGCACTTTTTTCCAAATGCTCAAAGTTCAATGCTCAAAGCACATACGTGCACATACATGCTGATAAGATGAAAATTAGATACTTGTTGCGTTGGTCCCTTAGCCTGCCGCTTTGGCCTGCCGCTGCTTTCGCCTCTACTGCTGGTTGCAATCGGCTAATGCGTGGATGGGTGGACGCGAGTGCTCCTTCCCGCCGCTGGAGGAACCGGTGTTGTACTGTCAGCCGCTATCAGCAGCCGCCGCTCACCGCTCCTCGTCCCCTCACCACCTTCACCTCTCAAGAGCCTATGAGGGTGCTATGAGGATGGTGCTGGAGCCGTGGGAACTATACGGCGCCGCAGAGAATCGCGACAGTCTAACATCACTTTCACAGTGACACTGTACTTAGCTTTAAGAAAGGGCTCACTCGGAGCGTGGCTCTGTTGCGTTGCTCGTTGGTTTGTACCACGAGCATTTGGTGTGTGGTTAGTGGGCACCGCCATTTGGGCCTATTGGTCCTGCCCCGGGCGTTTTGGGGCACACCTGGCCTGGCTTAGCATGGGGTAATAGTTAAAGCAGAGCAGCCTAAGAGCTGTTGCTCCAGGGCAGGGTTGGTACATTTGAGGCACGGGCGCCTGGTCATCGCACCGCTTGGCCCTGGGAGGGCAGCTTCGTGCATCGGCAACGGGGTTCATTGGGATTTGCCTTCACCTTTGTTGGCGTAATCTGAGAGGCGCGCCTCGCAACATTAAAATAAATTGGGAATCCCGCAATGACACGGGAGTTGTGTCCTGTTGCGCATTTTGGCTGCCCCAGTCGAGTCCATTCCGGGGGAAGAAAGTCAGTTGGAGGCCCTCGCTCCCCTCACCCTTCCTGCTCAAGTAATGGAGCTATACTTTAAGCCTGTTGTCCGGGGGAATCCAACAACACAATAGGAGCCACAGGGGGAAGAAGGGCCAGGCCGCCCCCCACTTAATGCATTATAAACAACAAGTAGCCTGACCTGCAGTACACCCAATCCTGAAATAACGACACTTAGAGGGTTTCCAATACTTTCCAATTCCCTAGAGTGTGTTCCCTATCACTACTCAAAGAGTCGTGGTGTATCAAATTAAAAGTGTCATAAAAACTATCCTAACATGATTCCCACCAAGAAATAGCTAGAAAAAATGTAGGGAAGGAGAGAGAGCACCTCACGGTAGTAACACCAAGGGGGTTGCTGGCTGATACTCGCCAGTATACCCACTTATCATAGGTTGCTCTTACTCCGTGTAGAAAAAGAAGAGTGTGTATTCTCCCTCTAAGTGCCGTTATTTCAGGATTGGGTGTACTGTGGGTCAGGCTACGTGTTTATAGTCCGGGGGAATCTGACAAGACAAGGGTGTGGGGTCGATGCATGACCGAGAATACATTTGATCCCACCCTCAGCCGAGAATATGGCTCAAGGGAGCAGAGGCATGCAGATGACCAGGTGGAAACCCTTGTGTCGTGGGTTAGGTCCCGTCTCGTTTTTGTGCTGACGGGGATGGTTTCCATTTGCGCATCGGATCAATGATGTACCAGACGCGGTGGCTTGGTTGGGACTGAACAGTCTGGTTTCGAAATAAGGGTGAATATTGGTCACTTTCAAATGAGTTATACTGTGATGGTGCCACAAACTGCTACCACCACTTGGTGGCACTGTTACTTACTTAGGCTGAACGTGGACGTTTAATGCAATTTATTCACCAATATCATTCAGATGGGCATTGCCCTAACCTTTTCTGCAGGTTAGGCTAGAGTGGTTCGGTATGTTCTTTTATTTGTTGGCTCACATACGAACACCCTATTGTGAATCAATGTATTCCAGAGTGCTATGAGGTGTTTATGCCACCGGGTGGCACTGTCCCATGGTTTTGTTGATTCCCCTTTATCGCCAGCTTGTTCTTGTATAAGGCCATGCTGGTCGTGGCTCGAGTGGGTCTGCTTGCTTGCCGGCGGGTTTTGGGTGAGCCCAGTGTTAAGGAGGCCTGGTGCCCCAGCGCCCATAGGTGGCAGGGTGCTTCTGCAGTGCTGCTGCCACTCCCTTGTGTTAGGGATGGGCCTCCACGTGCAAGCTCGCCGCTGCAGCTCATCTAGGCTGGGACCTGTCGGTGGTTTGGGGCTCCGGTGGGAGAGCAGCGCCTTGCTCTAAGTGATTCTTGGTGTTTTTTACGTTTCGTGCGCATGGGAATTTTAAATATTGGCATAAAGGGTCTTGGTTCGACCTTCTCACTTTCCTTTAATTTTATGTTGACCAACGCTTTTTAATTAAAAAATGGAAGGAAAGGTGTGTCGCGGTGTGTACAATTTAGTATGTGTTTTGCACCTTTAGAAAATATCCTATGGATTTCCTGGCTTCCCTTTCACACAAATACGATTGCAGGTTGCAGAGTTTGTGAAAGACGTTGACTCTTCCAACCCAGAGTTAAATGCTGGAATATTGTGAGCTAATGCTGCCTAAATGTAAATCACAGGAACGCGAGGATGTCATTTAGAAAATGGTTATCGGCTTTGACGGACTAGAAGGGAGGGGCCTTGTCCACTTTCAGAGCACAGATCCATTCGGTGGCTTTGCCAGTCGGTGGCGCAGCAGGGCTTGCCTGATACTTTGAGCAGCGGCTCGGGGCGGATATCCTGGCTCTTGGTCGTGAAGGAGTGATGCTGGAGAAGCAGCCCCGACTTAGTGTGGTGCTTGGGGGGCGCCTCCTGCCGTGCCGAGTAGTGTTAAGGCGGCGGGTGAACAGCACGTTGAGTTGCGAGCAGCCCTGTCGGGCCAAAATTTCGGCCGGCAAATGCGGCCCGAGTTATTTTACGGGGCACCAGTCCGCAGGTCCGGGATGAGGATAAATTGCCAGCCCGCGGTGTAACGCATTTTACGGCGGAAGTTGTCCTGTGTGGGTATATCATTTGAACGGGGCCCCTATGTCCGTTTTAGGTGGCCGCCATTTGCATTTTGCACACTTGGGGAGGGGCGCTCTCTGCGAGGCCCGGTTTTTCAGCTGTGTGTGCAATTTGAATGTAGGGTCATTGGTGGGGCTTTAAAATCCTAGGAGCCCATATGTGATATGGCGGGTATGTATTTGTCCCCGGTTTGGCGACACCGCGTGCCTTTCGGTCCCAGCATGAACATGCCGTGACTCTGTTGCAGCTTCGGTTGCTCTGGGTTGCTTTCCACTGTGCCCCAACCTGGTGGTGTTAGACCTCAGCTTCTAAGCACGTCAGAGTTTGGGACTCTGAGTGGGGGTTGTCTTTTGCCCCTGGGGTGCCGGTTTGGAGGTGCGTTGCAGTCAGAGCCGTGTCGCGTAGTTGTTGAGCCAGGCGGCCCCAGGACCGCTTGTGTGCGCTCGGTGGGTGGGTTGCCGGTGAGCTCTCACACAGCTTCTAGCCATCAGCCAGGCGGATCGTCCCTGTCGTTCTGAGCGGCCTCAGTTTCCTCACAGGCTAACTCTGAGAGGAGGCTGAAAGGAGCAGAATAGATCAAGGGTAGCTGCAGTTATTATTTAAAAGACTCAGCTGGTGCTCAGCTTGCTTTCCACTCCTTTCAGGTTCCCATGGCTTGTAGTGTGCAGGTGCCCAGCTCACACCACAGAGGACAAAGGCAAGGCCTTGGCCCCTGATGGACTATGTTTAATTTCCCTGTGTGGGATTGGGGCTGGTAGTCAGAAACTGTAATGGTAAAGGAATTTGGTAAATATATAGGGCTCACTCTGCAGTGTAGTAAGCAAGAGATTCAGCACTTCCCCGCGCTATGGCTGGTCGAGGCAGCAAGAATGAGCCCTCTGTAAACAAAGGCAGGTTACAGGCCAATTGTAGTGTCTCCAATCACTTGGCAATGATTAATTCATTAGACATTAAAATTACTGTGGCCAGCGGCCTAAGCCATTCCTTTAGCCTCGGGGGCCTAGATCAGACTGAATCGCCACACTGGCTCAAGGGTCATGGCGTAGGGACGTTACGGGGTTTGGTTGCACGGCTGAAGCTTTGCGCGGTGCAGCCGGTTGTGGCCTCTTGCCGTGAGCCCTGGCATCTAGTGACTCATGTGTCAGGGTTAGTAGTTGGGATGGTGATTTACCGGCAGCATGCGGGCACTTTTCCTGCATTGGGGATACATACGGATAAATTCCCTCGGTGGACTTGCAGACGCGGGGCTCCCGGCACAGCGCCCGACCCAGCTTCGGACACCTATGATAATTTACCATCCTCTTCCTGGCATATTATTCCTCCCTGGGTGATGCTCAGCAGTCCTGGGAGAGACAGCCTGGTACTACGCCGATCGGCGATGTTCCTGTCATTTACTTTTATAAGTTCACACACAGGGGTCCGAGCGTTCGAAGGATATGGATCACAGTGGCGTGTGGCCTCCACGACTGTTGCAGTTTTGGGGATCTCGGGGGTCATGGTCGACCGGACCGGTCTGCGCAGTTCTCGTATTCGCAGGCAGGCTAGAAGTGCAGAGAGTAGTGCTTAAAATTTCAACTGGGGGAGGACAAGTGGGGCCCATCCGGACCCCATGCTTGGGACTAGCAGCAGTTATCTTTCGGCAAACTTTGAGCCGGAGCTGGCCAGCTTCTAGCAAGTCGGAAGGTCACAGATCTTGGGCCTTGCCACATGTCTTTCCTCCTAAACAGTTAAACATCCATGGGCAGGGCCATGGAATAGATGGACAGAGGACAGAAGTACCTGAAACTACAACCTCGGTTGCCTGTCCCTTAATTGGATTGAATTGTGATGTACAAGGATGACTATCACATTCATTCACCTTCAGATCATTTGTTGATATACAATTGGGAATGGAATAATGCAGGGGGAGGGACACAAACCGATATTTCACCCTGCCACAAAAGTCACAGTGATGTACAAGTTCATATTCAACCCAGGCTTTATTGTACAGCCTTTTGTTTTATACCAGACTGTGGAAAAGATGCCCATGAACATTAATAAAGTGCTGCAATGACCTACTACTGTCATATTCAGCAGCTAGTTTACCTGTGCTATATGGGACTGGGTGGTTTCTGGTGCGCGCCTAGGAACGACACAAACAGCCTGGGAATATTATTCATGCGGTTGATACATAACCGCCCATCTTAGGTTGCTCCATCGTGCGGACAACATTAAGAATTCTTTAGAATGTTTACACCAAAGAGGCCAATAAGTGATGGATGGTTGGTCAACTTGTAGGTTTGTCCAAAATCCGGAGATTCCCACTCAGGTGGATGTCTGTACAAATGTGGGTAGTGAAGTAAACACGAAGTGGAGAACCATAATTCAGAGGAATGTAAAGGTATAAAATGCATCCCTAGTCTCCTGCCCCTGAAATGGATTAACATTGTGAGGTACATTGATGACTATGTCATGCTTTCATCTACAGATCAGTGTAAGTGTTTTCAATTACGTGGGCGAGGTGTGAGAAGATATTAGTTAATTTGCAGGGGTATATTGTGCTGGTCTCAAGCAACATTCATAATAAGTATCTCTTAGACCAAAACAGGACTTCGAATTCAGAATTGGTGGGCGTCACAGATATTATAGGCACTAATATTAGGAGCTGTTGCCGGGGTCCAATGTTGAAAACACAAGTCACTATCCCTGTATATGGAGGCTTAACGGAATCCTAGTCTTTTGCATATTGCCCGCCTCATGTTCCCTGTTGGACTTGGCACTTTTGACAGGTTCACCCCTAAACTTTTTGCCTGTCTCCTAGCCTTTTTCCTGTGTAGTGCTGGTGGTTTTAGGCCTCTAGGCACTTTAGCACTGTGGGCCAATGTAAAGTGCGTGCGCTCTGTGTTACATTTAGTGAGATTGGCCTGCCCTCCCATAGGAATGCATTGGGGATGAGTGTGTCAGTGGTAATTCCGGTAATGAGAGGAGCAGTGTGGTCAAGTCTAGTATGTGTGAATTCGAGAGAATAAATGCTGCGCAATGGTGTGTGCAGGTTTATGGAGACTGGTAGAGAAATGCCACTTTTAGAAGTTGGCATTTCTATGTGCTAGGTGTCTGCCTGTCTGATGTGAATTGCATGTCTGGCTTGTGAGTGACAGGAGCTGAGGGGTGTGGGTGGCTCCAGGAGGGGCAGGGTGAGTCAGCTGGTCTGAATGGGACACCTGGCCTAAGAGTAGTGGAAGGGGTAATCCCCTGACTCTGAATAGGACTGTGCCCAGGCTGCACAATGCTGGCTCTGCCCCCTGTGGTGTGTCTGATCACTGAGCCCCCATCTGACAAAGGGGAAGAGGAGCTTCGCAAACGAAGTGCTTTAACCCCTCCAAGCCCTGTGCTGTGACACAAAGGAAAATGTCCTATAAATGAAGGGGCTGTGACCCCATGAAAGTGTTCTGTTGTGCTGTTCCTGACTTGAGGGGGGCCTGCTGCTGATGGGCTCCAGGAGGAACTGCCACTAGGGACTGTCTCCCTGCTGGAGGGCCCTGTGAGCTGGCCTTCCTGAGCCCAGCCTTTGCCCCCCCAAACCTTGCTTTGATTCTGGGGAAGAGTGCTTCGTTTTGACCCTGGATTTTGGACTTCACTTCTAGCGCCTTGGGAGCGCTTTTCTTTTATTTCAAGGAGCGCTTTATTTTTATTTTCTGAAGAGCGCTTTACTGTCCTGAGGAGCGCGTGGGCTTTACAGCTCGGAGCTGCACATTGGGGACCAGGGATTCCCCCGCATTTGCCAATTCCTGAAAGAAGATGCCCACCCTGCGTATTTGTGCCGATTTTCGTTAGTATCCACGGGCGGGTGCCCACCCGGCAGTTGCCTTTATTCCAAAGCGGTTGTCTACCCCGCATTGCCCAGATCTGAAAAGAATCACTGCCACGGCCCGAGATCCAAATAGAGAAACTGCCACGTCGGATCGGCAAACAGGAAGTCAGGCAACCTTCAGGAGGAGGGCCACGAGACGGAAGCAGAGTCCGGCCGGAGCAGTGAGGCCGTGACGTGACCAAGAGATCTTCCAGGAGGGACCCCGTAGTGAAGAGGGAGTCCCGCGGGCAGCCACAGCACGACCGGGAGAGGAGGCAAAAGCGCCGTGTCCACCCCAGCGCCACGAGAGAAGTGCTGCCTGTAGAGGAGAAAGCGGAGACGTTGCTGCAGTGCTCCCAGTGAGTGGGGACGGGAGCAGTTGGCTTGTGCTTCCAAGGCCCAGTAGGAGGGGGTCAGCTATTCCCTGTGTGAGGCCAATTTCCTCAGTGGTGCCGCCGTAGCAGGCCACTACACCGAGGGGGCACCAGTGTTTTCTGAGTCCCAGACCTTGTTGGTGCTGGCTTCTCCCCCAGCTGCCCCGAAAGATAGAGGGCAGCTGCAACGTTGCGCAGCTCTGCTACATAGGGCACAGTGAAGGCCCGTGCCCATCTTGATTTCCCAGCTGCCCAGCAATTAGTGGGCAGCTGCTATGTTTAGGCAAGTTCATTGGGCACACTTATTTTTGCTGCTTTTTGCAGCCCACCCGGACATTCTGGACATTGGACATTTTGAGCCCCTGTGAGAGGCCAGTTGGCCTGGGCCAGTTTCAGTGCGTTGTGCCCCCGATTGGGGCACACTGTTTTTATGCCTGATGAGATTCCTGCGTAATATGATTTGTGCATTCTATGGTTTATGTTGCAGGATCTGATGCTATGTTCCTAATCTGTTTTATGCCTCATGATTCTTACATAATGTACGTTTGAGGTTGGTGCATAATGTGTGATCCTAATATGGTTTATGCCTCATATAATGATGCGGAGGTCATTCTTGTGCCAGTAGTTACTGGTTGGGCTCTATATTTACTATTTGTGCTACATTTACAATTGGTGATTTGTGATGGTTATGACAGAGGCCCCATTGGCCCTGTCGTGTGTAAATAGTCCCCTGTAAATACTGCCTAGTGCCAGTTGGCACAGTGTACATTGAGTGATTACTACTCTAATGTGTTTATGATAATACAAAGGCTATTTTTATATATAACCTTGTGTGGCGTTCCTTTTGTGGTGTGCCTAGTGTGTTGCTGCTGTCTGTGTTGCGCAAACGCTTTACACATTGTCTCCGGGATAAGCCTGACTGCTCGTGCCAAGCTACCAAGGGGGTGAGCAGGGGTTATCTTTGGCGTGTAACTCCCTTCCCCTGACTAGAGTGGTGGTCTCTGCCTGGCTTTGGCGCAAGCCTTAGCCAACCAGAAATCCCATTTCTAACATTCCCGAACTCCTCACCGCAGACAGCTAAGGGTCTGTCCATGGTTCATTGCATGGCCAGGGATTGTTTTCTTTTCTTGGAGCGACAGGCAAGGGCAGTATGCAAACAGGATTTACTGAGGTGACTTGCAGTGGGGGCTTTTCGGACCCACAGAAGTTGGGGTGGCAAAGCATGAATCTGGGAACCTGAGAGTCTGACACTATTATTGGGTTGTAGATACGCAAGACTCTTTGGAAGCATTGGACTCTCACCCCGGTTGGGTTGGCTTCTACACAGGGGCGTGTTGTCGGCGCGTTCAATTACGCATCATGCTTGGCACTTACATTCAGGTTTCCCAGTTAGGAGACTCTGGTTCATCTTCAATGGAGAGTCAGATACTTGTAGGGCTGGTGTCAGCAGCATGTGTACCATTCCTTTAAATGCGGGGTAGGCCCCCTACAGGACTCAAGGGAGCAATTACCTAGGTTAACCCTTAGAGCGAACATGTAAGCTCGAGAGGGTTAGACCTCTGCAAGTGTGGGCAGTCCTTGGGTTAGAAAGATGGTAGCCTTGGGTCTATTACATCCTCAGTGGCGACTGCTCTTACACATGGGCTCAGGTTCAGCTCCTAACAGGTTTACAGCACTTAATTTTAAGACCTGGATTAGTGAACCAGTGCACATCTTAGATGGATAGTTTTCATGGGTGAACAGACTATGGGTTATGCCTGCTGGGTCTCTGAAACACTCCAAATGAATGGGAGCCACCACTAGGAGAATGCTGAACACACGGACCGGGGTACAGTTCGCTCAGACATCTCCTCCACCAAGCTGCAGGGCAGCACAGTAGGGAGCAGTTTTAATTAACAAGGTTACTTGCCGGGGGTAGAGGGGATACAGCGGACACACATATGGTGGGCTGCGCCATAACACTATTAGGGAATCTAGCGAATTAGGGTCAGTACAAAGGGGCGCAGTGATTGCAATGTGGCTCGGTACAAGTATTCCCTCCATCCAGATTCATCAGCCACGTGTTCACCTTGGTTTGGCAATCATCAGGGGGCTGTGCATGTGTCTGGGACATCTCAGCAAAGCAATTGCATACAGGCCCGAGGCCACGGTACAGGTTGCTTCAGTACTAACCCCCCTGCCCTGTTAGCCAGCCCAGTGAGCCCGGTTTCGGAAGGTGACTATTCAAGGGGACTTTCCCATGATGGGGAAACCGGTCTTAAGCACTTTAAGGCCACAAGGTATCAAGGGAAGTTGTGAGGCACCAGAGGTTGAGGGGTGCAGTGTTTTGAACAACTAGGTGCAAGCTGAAGTAGTTGAATGAATGGAGTGCAGTGCTCATTAAAGGGTGGTAGCAACGGGCATTTCTTTACTTTGCCAGGATCTTTGGCCTGGGTGAAGGGCTGTCCGTGCGTCCTGTGAACGGCACAATGGGTGGAATTCAAGAAATGGAAGCTTGGGGGTTTGCCACCACTGACTTCGGTGTGGGAGGCCCATGCATGCCCTGGGGCAGCTTGCTATAGATACTGCTGCACACTACGGAGACATTGGGTTGGGGGTCCCAGGCGTGCGCTGGAACAGCTGGCTGTGTAGCTGCGGCACAGTAAGTTATGAGGTCACAACAACCACTCAGAGTGTGGTGAGGCACCAGAGGTTTGAGGGGTTGCTGTGAGATTGTCCAACTAGGTGCAAGCTGGAGTACTTGCAGAAAATGGAGTGCAGTGCTCAATAAAGGGTGTTAGTGACATAGCATGTCATTACTTTGCCAAGATCATTGGCCTGGGTGAAGGGCCGTCCGTTCGTCCCGTAGTGGCACAACGGGCATAATTCAAGATGCATGGGGGTTTTCCACCACTGAGTTATGTTGGGTGGGAAGCCCAGGCAGGTGCTGGGACAGCCTGCCAAAGAAGCAAAAGCACACTGCGGAGATAGTATGGGTTGGGGATCCCAGGTACGCGCTGGAACAGCTTGCTGTAGTAGTGGCGACACAGTCCAGGGGGGGGGGGGGTGACCCCCCCACCCAACATTTTGTCCTATACCTGGGAGGCATTGTTTTGACTTTCCGGGGTAGAAGGGCACTGTGCCAGAGATGAATCCCGCTGGTGTAAGTTATGCAACGTGTTGTAGGCTTGGCGGGGGGCATGTTGGACAAAGATAACCCCACTGGTAGTATGACGATGGCCTGGTTAGGGGCTGCCGGGGAACCCTCACGCAGGTGAAATCACAATGCCATGCACAGAGTCACGGAACAATGGTGGTTTCTGATGTTCAGGCTTGGATGGGGTGTACCTGTCCAGTGTGGGGCTAGCTCTTGCTGGACCTGGAGGTGGCCCTAGAAACAGCAGGATGTAGGTAGGAATGCCGGCCTTGGTGGGGGGCCCTGGCTGCGACGGTCACCACACCCAGGGCTGTGGCGGAGTTACAGGGCGATCCAGAGGCAGAAAGGTACTCAGGGGTACCCTCTTCATGAGCACAAAGGGTGCTGAGGCCGAATATCCCCAGGAAGTCTTTGCGGTGGACCCTGAGGTGCGACGGCGCCCCGTCTGTCCTACGGGCGGTTGGAAACCTGTACAACCGTTGGTTCACCATAACCGCTAAGCACCGATTGGCTATGGCCACAATGCAAGTTGGCCCATCAGGTGGTAGGCCGCGAGGGGTGGCTTGTCTTTGGATCGCCTGTAAGATAACCCACCATTTTGGCATAGTTGGTATGCTAAAAAACCTGCAGTAATTTTCTCCACCAAAAAGGTGTCTTGTCTGTTTATTTATTCGGTATGATGTTGCATAAGGGGTGGTGAGTGTTGCCAATATTGGCACTATGTGGGCTGCCCGACGTCCACGCAGGGGACCCTCATAAAAGGGTGGCCCCTTTAGTGCCACAAGATGCCACACGGGACAGCCCAGCGTCGTGAGACCCCTTCGGGGTCCCGCTCGTCATTTCTGGCCCAGGTGGGGTAAGGGGAGAGGTACAAATTCCTCCCCACGCCCACCTAGCTGCCTCTTTCTCCTCACCCCTGACGCCGTTCCCTCCCTACCGCTTACCCGGCGTAATCAGGGTTGGGGGGGGAAGAAATTTCTAATCTCTCATTTTGTGTTGCAGGTGGAGTTACAAGGCGTTCCAGAGGCGGAAAGGTACTCAGGGGTACCCTCTTCATGAGCACAAAGGGTGCTGAGGCCGAATATCCCCAGGAAGTCTTTGCGGTGGACCCTGAGGTGCGACGGCACCCTGTCTGTCCTACGGGCGGTTGGAAACCTGTACAACCGGGGGTCGCTTGAATGCTCTGCCCCTCGTAAGGAGGGGGGCTTGAGTAATGGGGTGGACCGCCAGTTCACCGGAAGTGGGAGTGGATATCCCCTCACCATAACTGCTAAGCACCGATTGGCTAAGGCCACGATGCAAGTTGGTCCATCAGGTGGTAGGCCGCGAGGGGCAGCTTGCCTTTGTATCGCCTGTAAGATAACCCACCATTTTGGCGTAGTTGGTATGCTAATAAACCTGCAGCATGTTCTCCACGAAAAAGGCGTCTTGTCTATTTATTCGGTATGATGCTGCATAACGGGTGGTGAGTGTTGCCGAAATTGGCACTTGTGCTGATTAGGAAGGCTCCTCAAGCAGAAAATAAAACAGGCATTTGCTATGCAATAGGTCTCCAATTTACGAGAGATCTATTGCATTGTAAATGGTTGGCATCTTGGGTCACGGACAACGGGAGAGGGCACGGACATCGGGAGGGAGGGCGGGGGAGGAGAGGAGAATGCACGGACTATGCTGCGTGAGGCTACGTGCGCATGAAGGAAATAGTACATGCTCCGTGTAACAACCAGTTAAAGGGGCCAATAGCCATGGGAGGATGCAAATGATGACATGGCTGTAATAAGGAGGGACTAACAAGCCTCATAATTAATCAGAAGCCAGCATTTACAAAGGACAAACACACAAGCCAATGAAAAATAAGGGAGGGGGGGTTGGGTGAAACTTCTCTCCGTACTGAACTACCCCAGATCTTTGCAGAGCAGCGAATGCGTGCTGGCTCACGCTCAACCTAAAAAGTCAAATGAAACCTCACTTGAGTAGGTGGGACAAGGGCCTGTGACTGGGAAGAGCCCAAAACATAGGGATTAAGGGTATAGCACTGAGAATTCTCAGCACTACATTTTTTTAAAAATATTTTTTTTGACAATTCTGCATTGGACACCCACACAAGTGAGGTATCATTTTACTTGGGAGATTGAGAGGAATGCTGTGGGGTAGGACATTTTAGCCGGCACGGTGATTCCACACAAAAATGTGGAAAATGTGGATTTTTGTCAGCTAAATTTGAGGTTTTTAGGGGATTCTGGGTAGGAAAACGTTGGGGGGCCCATGCATGCCATACCTCGCTGGACTCCCCCAGGTGTCTAGTTTTCAAAAATGTGTGGGTTTTGGTGGCTTCCCAAGATGGCCCCTGAGCCCGGGGCCAAAAACCCAAGCGACCCTCCTTGCAAAACCAGGTTTTTTTGTGATAGGTAATTTTGATGTCTCCTTAACACGTTTTGGGCCCTTGCCTGTCGCGGGTACTTGACCTACCCACGCGAGTGAGGTACCATTTTTATCGGGAGACCTGGGAGAACGCTAGGTGGTGGGAAATGTGTGGATCCATGCAGATTCCAAAACTTTCCACCACAGAAATGTGAGGAAAATGTGTTTTTTTTTTCAAAACTTGTTTGCAAGGGATTCTGGGTAACAGAACCTGGTTAGAGCCAGACAAGTCACCCCATCCTGGATTCCCCTGGGTGTCTAGTTTAAAAAAATGTATAGGTTTATTTTTTTTAAACTATATTTTATGTATAGATTTGCTAGGTTTCCTTAGGTGCCGGCAGAGCTAGGGTTCAAAATCTACAGCAAGGCACTCTGCAAAAAAATTGTCAGTTTTCACTGCAAAAATGTGGTGTGCGCAAGTTGCGTTTTGGGCTGTTTCCTGTTGTGGGCACTAGGCCTACCCACACAAGTGAGGTACTATTTTTCTCGGAAGACTTTGAGGAATACGTGGTGGATGGAATTTTGTGGATCCACGCAGATTAAAGAACTTTCCATCACAGAAATGTGAGGAAAATTTGTTTTTTTAAACTAAGTTTGAGGTTTGCAAGGGATTCTGGGTAACAGATCCTGGTGAAAGGCACACAAGTCACCCCATCCTGGATTTTCCTTGGTATCTAGTTTTCAAAAATGTACAAGTTTCCTAGGTTTCCCTGTATGCCGGTTGCGCCAGGGCTCAAAATCCATAGGTAGGCACATTGCTAAAAACGAGGCCATACCTAGTCTGCTTTCTGCCGCCCTGGGGGGATATCGGGGGGGGGGGGGGGGGGGGGGGGGGGGGGTTATTGGGTTGCCCCGATATTTCCCCAAGGGAGGGCAGAAAGACTGTGGCTATTTTTCTGGGGGTGGGAGCATTGGTATGCCCATTCTGGGCAGCCCCCACCCGCACGCATAAAAAAACCCAGCGTAATCGCTTTTTGCCCCCCGGGGGGCAAATCATGGGCCACTGCCCCCGGGGGGCAGAAAGACTGGAATTTTTTTGGGGGGGGGGGCGGGCACTGGCATGCCAATTCCGGGCTTCCCTCACCCCTGAATTAAAAAAATATACATATTTCCTGATGCCTAGTGGGCTTTCTGCCCCCGGGGGGCACATAACGGGCTATTGCCCCATATGCCTCCCGGGGGGTCAGAAAGACTGTCGTAATTGTTTTGGTGTGGGGGCATTTGCAAGCCCATTCTGGGCAGCCCACAGCCCTAAATCAAATGTAAAAAAATCCCTGGTTTATAGTGGGCTTTCTGCCCCCCCTGGGGGTCAGATTGGGAGCTACTGCCCCCATCTGCCCCCCAGAAGGGACATAAAGGCTGTTAGTTTTGCGGGGTGGGGTATTGGCATTCTCGTTTTGGGCAGCCCCTACCCTGCCCCCATCTGCCCCCCCAGGGGGGGCAGAAAGACTGAATGTAGCCATTTCTTTTTGGGGAACAAAGGCCCTTGCCCAAGGGGCCGCTCCCTGATGGCTTGTGGGTGGATCCCTGCTTGGGGATCGCCCTCATGGGGTGATCTCCAAACAGGGATCCACTAGGGTGGGGTACCACTGGAAAGGGGAGATTCTCCCCTTTCCAATGATACCTCTCCTGTCTTTCTATGTGCTCGGGGCTGAGATATCCGCCTGAGCACATAGAAAGTGAAACTGAAATGAGCCTACAGGCTCATTTCAGTTTCAGTTTCTATGAAATGATGACAGCGCGACTTGCGCTCTGATCGTCATTTCAAGGAAACCAGGGGGATGCTCTTCCCCACCTCACGAGGCTTTTGGCGAGTTAACGAAATCCTTCTGGTGCCTGCACCAGAGGGATATACGGTGCCATGTGCTAGGACTGTTGAGAGACGTCCTGTGCACACAAGCACGGATGCGCACGACATCTCCCGGCCATCGTGCGCATCGAAGGGGTTAAATATAAATAACATACCATAACATTGGTCCTCTTAGTCCTTCAGCTGCATTTGCACATCAGCACACCTGATAATCCTGATAGTAGTCCAAGCGATTTACAATATATATATAACCGCACTTAATGTCTCGGGAAATGATTATTGTGCGGTGCAGGGATCAAGAGAAACAAGACCTCAGTTTCTTGACTGTGAAAAAATTCACATCAACAACATATAGAAGTGTTTGACCAGCACACACTAATAGTACCAAACAACTTCACGGAAAGAATTGTTTTATGAATGTTCCTTTATTCTTTTTTTCTCCACAGGGTAGCCAACGCGTTTCGTACTTATATAGGACTTCTTCAGGGCTCATCCAAAGTTCATTTAAGTTTACAAGTATAGGTTTTCCACAGGTTCAATTAGGAAAATAGCATCGTGGTCACACCGTATACTCATATAATTGGTCAAGTGAAGCTTCAAATGTTCTCAGAAGAAGCCTTATGTCTCTAATTGACTGTTCTGTGGCATATCACCGAGGGTGCCACTGAGGCACATCACTGAGGGCTCCACTGAGGCACATCACTGAGGGCTCCACTGAGGCACATCACTGAGGGCTCCACTGAGGCACATCACTGAGGGCTCCACTGAGGCACATCACTAAGTGCTCTTCTGAGGCATATTCCCCAGGGGTCCTGTGAGGCACATCACTAAGTGCTCTCTTGAAGCACATACCCCAGGGCTCCACTAAGGCACATCAGCCAGGGCTCCACTGAGACACATCATCCAGGGCTCCACTGCGACACATCACCCAGAACTCCACTGAGGCACATCACGCAGGGCTACACTGAGGTACATCACCCAGGGCACCTCTGAAGTACATCACCCAGGGCACCATTGAGGCATATATCCCAGGGATCCACTGAGGCACATCGCCCAGGACTACACTGAGCACATCACCCTGGGTGCCACTGAGGCACATCACACATGGCTCCACTGAGGGACATCACCTAGGGTGCCACTGAGGGACATCACCAAGGACACTACTGAGGCACAGCACCCAGGGCACCTCTGAGCAATGTTCCTCTAATGCATGGTTTGCTTCGCTTTATGCCCCTGCTGCACAAGGGTATGTATGACCATTCACCTGTGTGCAATGAGGCCTGTATGTGAGTTTTGTGCACACAGGTACCTGTATCATTGATGAACTTTGTGTAAATCCCATCTGTGGATGTGTAGAGCTCTCGTCATGTGTACATGCATTAGAAATAAACATTTGCCAATGGTTGTGACAGTGCTCGTTTTTAATTACTGTGGAATGGCCTGGGCACGAGGCAGTTGATGTTTTGTCTTTGGAGGTGGTTCCCACAGTGGAAGCAGATGGCAGACAGCATTGACGGAAGCCTATCTTTAATCTCTACTTTGGGTGAGGCAGTGCAGGTTCACCCCACCTCAGACTCGCACTATCTTGTGAACACAACTGTTTCTTTCTCCCTGATGACTGGCTAGGGAAGCTTCTAGGATCAGGAACAGAATATCTTCAAACACTTTGCAGAGTAAGAACAGAGGGAGCCAGAGACTACTCCCATGATCTGCATCCTTGTAGAAGAAGAGGCTACTAGCTCCTGGAGGGGGTGTGATTCCCAGGTGCATGTTCACGCATGAGACCTAATTTGGGTGCACTTCAGTACCTCAAAGAGGATCCCCTTGTTTCTCATTTTGGGAATACAACACACCCATTAAACATACCCCACCCAGAAAAAGAGTGTGGAATGGATCATCTTTAGCCTGTGGTCAATTGTGGAGCTGATTGGGAATGCAACACCCATTACACATACCCTGCATGGAAAAAGAGTGTCACATGGATTATCTTTATCCTGTGTGCATTCACAGTGCTGATTGGGAATGCAACACACCCATTAAACATACCCCACCTGGAAAAAGAGCGTGGCATGGATTATCTTTAGCCTGTGGGCATTCACAGTGCTGATTGGGAATGCTACACACAATACACTTACCCCACCTGGCAAAATAGCGTGGTGTGGATTATCTTTAACCTGTGGTCATTTATGGTACTGACTGGAAATGCAACACATTACACATACCCCACTAAGAAAAAGTGTGGCATGGATTATCTTTACCCTGTGGTCATTTATGGTGCTGATTGAGAATGCAACACACATTACACATACCCCACCCGGAAAAAGAGCGTGGCATGGATTATCTTTAGCCTGTGGTCATTTATGGCTCTGATTGGGAATGCAACACATTACACATACCCGACCCAGAAAAAGAGTGTGGCATGGATTATCTTTCGCCTGTGGGCATTTACGGTGCTGATTGGGAATGCAACACATTACACATACCCCACCCAGAAAAAGAGTGGCATGGATCATGTTCAGCCTGTGGTCATTTACAGTGCTGCTAGGGAAGGTAACACACCAAATAAACATACCCCTCCCGGAAGAAGAATGTGACATGTATTATCTTAAGCCTTTGGCCATTTACGGCACAGATTGGGATTGCAGCACACATTATACTTACCCTGCCCATAAAAAGTATATGGCATGGATTAGATTTAGCATGTGGTCATTTACGGGGCTGGTTGGGAATACAAAACACATTACACATACCACACCTTGAAAAAGTGCATGCCTTGGATTATGTTTAGTCTATGGTCATTTACGGGGATAATGTAGTACTAGGGCGGTCAGAATTGTGTTAAACAGTGGCTTCTGGTAGGGAACTGTGATTCGACGCTCAGACAGGGAGTGAGAGCCTGTGCATGTTCTCCAGCCAGGCTGTGCACTACAGTCAGGTGCAGAACATGCTATGTGCACATGACTGTTTGGCTGCTCCAAGACGGCCAGCCAAACTGTTATGCGCACATAAGATACAGATTATACCACTTCCCTCACCCTCTGACTTGGCGAGCCCAACCCTGCCATTCCCCACCCTTTCCTGGCCCCAAGTTCCACAAAAAATAAAATGATACTAAGGTTCTGTAATTATAATTTTATATTTCCTTTAAACTGATCCGATAACAGTGGGGCGACGCTCTTCCATCTTAGTGGAGGAGCCGCCGCCGGAGGTAAAGTCATAACGGAGACTACACATGGAACCCCACAGATGGCCGCCATCCACACAAAGGCCAGGAAAGCGAATACTCTTCTGATGTGCAGCACCACCTCTGTTTCAACTATAGACAAGATACAATGACCTACCCCTTGACCCCGAACCGTACACCACCACCTTATTTCTCCAGTGGGCTGATGCCCTACCCAACTCTTCCTTCCTTTCTATCCCATTTTTAGACCTCTTAATTTCGCTCCTTCCCTCATCCAGCAATACTTACATCTACGGTGGTCAGACCTCCTGCCAATACCACACACACAATGGGGATCTTCCTGTTCACACCTAAAACAGGAAAACTATGTTATAATATGACACACAGAGCCAATCACACCACAAAAACACAATAATATCTCCCCACACAACAAAAAATACATCACAGTATGAAACCAACCCTACAACAGAGAAAACACATTCATACTGAATGAAACACAGAGCTACCCAAGAAGCAGAAAAAGCTATTAGATTATGACACACAAAGCCACCCCTGCTATAAACACTCATTACTGCAGTGTTGAACACAAAAACACCCCATAAACATTGTAATAGAATTAAACAAACAGCTAAGACAACACAACATTTTATAATTATACAGAACACAAGGCTTTAATATGAAACAGCGCCATGCCTGCAACATTGTTAGGTTATGATCCCTACAACAAAAAAACACAATGTTACTAGGTAAACACAAAGATATCCCACAATGTCACAGTAAAACATACAAAACCCTTCACTGCATACGCCACTTTCTGCTGCCAAACCGGACTCCATTGTCCAACCTGCTTTGCGGCCGAGGCCGCCAATGCTGCCAGAAACACGCCAGGAGGCGCTTAAAAGCTGCTGCGGCAGCCCTTCACTGCACACGCCACTTTTTGCCGCCCAACAGGACTCCATTGTCCAGCTTGCTTTGCGGCCGGGGCAGTCAACGCTGCCAGAAATGCACCAGGAGGCGGTTAAAAGCTGCTCAGGTCACTGCACACACCACTTTCTGCTGCCCACCCATACTCTATTGTCCAGCCTGCTTTGCAGCCCTCCCGCAGCGCAGGCGCACCCGGGCAAAGCCTGGGCAAAGGGCGGGCCCATCTGCGCCCGACAGACAGTAAGAAGTGGGGCCACCCCCCTTGGTTTTGTTTCGTAGTACATGTTTTGTCCCCTCTTATGCAATGTGCTGAACTGCTTTCATTTGGCATCCATCTTTTTAACCTTATTTTGCAAATGATATGGTCACCAAGCAGTTTATATCTACAGTTAAGTATATGCTTACTGCCTGTACCCGAGTACTTTGGCGACACTATAGAGGATAGTGCAGAGGGTTTGTACTATATTAGTGGATATAAGTGGATAGTTTCTAAAAGAAATGGGTAAAAGAAAAGATCAAGACAGGGTGCGGGGTATGGGAATTCCCAAAAAGGAAAAGAGATCCGTTGGCGCTGTCTGTCATGAGACTATGGATCCGATAGAGTCAATTCTGACAGAATCTTTACCTGGAACAGACCCCAGTAATGATGCAAACTCTAAGTTTGTCACAGCCTCCAACCAAGTTAGCATCAGGGAAAAAATCTGAAAAGTTAATACCACAGATGTTCAATCTAAGCTCAAAAGGGAGAAACAAGGGACTAGTAAAAAGACTTTCTGACCCGGTCTTTGACTTAAGCACATCTGTAATAGTGCCGAGGGAGTCGAGTAGTACCCCTATTGTGTCACGTTACCCAAATTGAGTACCACAATAGATTGGACGTTCTTGCACATAAGGAGGAAGGGGGACCAGGAGTTGTATTAGGTAATCCCGAGAAGCTGTGTGAAGCCACTGTGTGTGAGACGCAAGTATTAAAGTCACTTATCGAGTCATTAAAAAAGGAGGTATCTGCACTAAGAAGGAAGGTTGCTTCTTTAACCGAAAGAATCGACTCTAGGAATGGGGTGCATCAAGCGTTTATGCCATCTCCAACAACCCTGGCTATATTAGCATCAAAGGACAGGTGCATAGGCCCCTACTCTTGTGGGTTTGTTGAGCCCTCCAGTAAAATTGCTCCTGCGGGTGTCTCCACCAAGCCCTAGACTCTTCTAGAGGCCATCGTTCGAGGGACACATTCACTCCAAATGTAGGAACGGCATCGGGAGTCAATCAGGCCAGGACTGGCTCTTGGGCTCCAGATAGAGGTGAAGTTGTTGTGGATGAAGGGTGTGTGCCGAGGTCGGGGAATGGGGGGGTTCCGTGGGGCAGGGTCGGTGAAGGAGCGAGTCTATATGAGGCAAAGTGACAAGGGTGCTCAAGATGTGATTTACTTAACTGAAGTCCCTAAACTCCCCAGGGCTGGGTATGAAGATAGGGACTCGTTAAAAAACAAAGTTATTCACTGGATAAGATTTACCCGCCACTGTTATTCCATCATTCGAGATGACATCAAAGCTGTTGAAAGATTTAGTTCACCTTGGGCTATCAGAGACACGCTAGAAGTTACCTTTTTTTAAAAGGGCATGGTTACTGGCCTATTGGCGATTGATTCACGCACAATGCCTCCAGTAAATACAATCACCATTAGGTACAGACCCCCAAGATTAGAGCCTATGTTGTATAGATCTTCTGGGGTTGGACCACTCCCCTGTCCTCGTGGGGTAGCAAATGGCCAAAGATGACTACATTATCAAAAAACAAAGGGATCCACCCTTATGGGAAAGTATAGAAGTGTTCCTCCAGACTACATGTGTGTCCTACAATGGCGGCACACTGCTTTGTTTAAATACCCCTCACCCAACAAAAGGACCCTTGGTGGCATGCTTCATCATCCGGGTCCTCCCGCCCGCTGCGGGACAGGGCGTGCTGCAATCTACGACTATGTGGGAGCACTGGTTATGAAAAACAATACTATGTGTGGTGTAGGAGTGTGAGTGGAAGGGTCAGAAGTGAGTGAATGGTGAAAAATTTAAAAATACCTGGCTCACTGGAAAAAATGTATTTTAATTTTCCTTTGAGCTGGTATCGTTAAAAGTGGGGAATGAGATGGAGATATTATGCTTTAATGAACAGTGTCGCCTGTGTCGACATGTTTCGAAGCCCTCCCCTGGCTTCTCATCAGGACCTAGAAGAGATCCCTTCTACACTCAAATTAAAACAACTGTGTATTTACATATAATCCTAGCTAAGTGGTACACATACATTTGACATGCACAGAATACTATACCCCAGTAGGTGTATTGCTGAATGGGTTTCTTATATCACCCAGATAATGCCCCATGAGCCTTCAAAACAGGAGGGAAGGGGTACCTATAGTCACACAAATATCAAGGTTACCTCCTCGCCGCGGCGAGGCAGTGTCCAGGTATTTTTAAATTTTTCACCATTCACTCACTTCTGAACCTTCCACTCACTTCTACACCACACAACGTATTGTTTTTCATAACCAGTGCTCCCACGTAGTTGTAGGTCGCAGCATGCCCCGTCCGGGGCGGGAAGACCCAGATGATGAAGCATGCCACCGAGCGTGGGTGAGGGGTATTTAAACAAAGCTGTGTGCTTTCCACCATTGTAGGAGACACACGTAGTCTGGAGGAACACTTCTATACTTTCCCAAAAGGGTGGATCCCTTTGTGTGACAATATAACTTGAGGACGACGTATCCACCTCTTATGTTCTTTTGAGCATTACCTCTTCACTCCCTTCTTTTGTTACTGTGACACAGATGAGTACAGCCTGGAATGAACCATGATAGGAACATTGGGTGTTTAGGTCCCCTACTACCTCCGCCCCCACCAGAGGTTCCAACCTTTAGAGGTACAACAACAAATACTGCAACCATAAATGTAAGTAGCAGTTTGACCCCTAGGTGTACTGAAGTAGGCGAAACTCCAGTTCACCCTTTTTTAAAGGTCTTGGTCTGAAATGTGGGAGGGATTGCAAAACTTCTGACCCAGAGTGGTGTACCCTTGTCGACTTATATGATGCAATCCTATTTCAGGAAACCTGGAGTTTGGCTACACCTTTTAGGAGTGGCTTCTCTTCCTACAGCATTGCTGCCACGAGGAAAGAGCAGGGTAGACCTTCAGGTGGTTTAGCTGTTTGGGTGAAAAACACCCTGGGGTCTAAGGTCAAGCTCCTTCATGTCGATTCACAGGATATTTTAGCCTTTGAGTTGACTTAACATAGTGGTTGGAAGATTAGAATTTTTAATGTCTACAATAGTGGTTCACCCCTAGAGGAAACAAACAATTCTTATATTAGATTATGCTTTGACTGAGTACTCTGATGGTGTTCCTGTACTATTGGCAGGCGATTTTAATTGTACTTTTGAACCCTTTGCCCTTACCCCTTCAGATCTGACGGAGGATAGGGATTGTGTGTGGTCAATCCCACATCTAGATTTACCGAATGTGAGATGGACGGAGAGGAGGCCAGGTGCTAGCCCTAACCCTACAACATGATCTAAGAGCTACAAATGGGAGAACAAGGTCTGATCCCAAAGGGGAGTGTACCATCAATTGAATTGGCCACCCAAGCAGAATTGATTGTCTAGTATCCCTTAATCTCTGGCCCCTAGTGGATGACATGGTGGTGGTAAAAAGATTAGAGAGCGATTACAACGCTCTTGCACTTAGTCTCAAAAAACCTTATACCACCCAATCTGATATTAGGGGGTGTCCGGAGTTGGGTTTCCTTTCCATCACAAATGACCAAAGGTCAATTAAATAGGGATGGGTCGAGGAAAACCCAGATGCTTTAGAATTAGTTAAAAGTAAAGCACGTGGGGTGAATGAGGAATTAACTAAACTCCCCGCTAAAGATGCTGACGCTAGTCTGGGATCTTGTCACAAGCTGTTTTATATTGAAATGCGAGACATGCGTAGTCAGCCTCCAAAAGTACGGTAAAGGGAGGGGGCACACTCCACAGATCCGTTGAAGGCAAATGAGAATGCCTGGTATAATCAGTGCTGCAGGAAAGCAAAGGGGGCGCTCATCTGTGCAATAAAGAGCAAGGATCACTCTGAGGTCGTGGAGTGCAGAGCCAAATATAGGCCGGCCATTGAGAGCAAAAAAAGAATGGGAGGGTTGTCTGTGGTCCTCAATACACTCCGCATTGACAGATAAAGATACCAAGATATTTTGGAGAACACAGCACACTGGCTAAAGGGAAATAAGGCAGTCTTAAAATACACTGTGCAACCAGAAGAGCGAGTTACTCATTTTTGCTCCCTTTATGGCATAGGCATTAGAGAAACCCCAAGACAGTGAAATGAGGGTTGAGGCCCGGGATGGGAATGGTGATACCCTGGTTTTTTCCATCGAGGAAACCCAAATGGCGATTTTCACCTGCGTCCCTGCATGTACTCCTGGGCCCGGACAGAATTCCTAATGATCTATACAGGGAGGATAGATCTCTCTGGGGCTCTAATATTAACTTAATATCAAATTTGATTATGTCTAGTGCCGACATACCAGCATCGAGGCAGGTTGCGGAGATAGTGCCCATCTATAAAAAAGGGGACAGAGCCATGCCGGGAAGTTATAGGCCAATTAGCCTAATTGATTCTCTCCAGAAAATCTTCTGTAAACAGATACTAGGAAGGATTCAAGACTGGATGTCTGAGTCCCAAATCCTAAGCGATTTTCAAGCAGGCTTCCGCACAAAAGTTAGTACTCTGGACCAAGTTTTTCGTCTTTTGTGTATCTACTGGAAGGAAGTAGTAGTAAAGGGGGGGAAATTATATGTGGCCTTCGTTGATCTGCGTACAGCCATTGATCTTGTTCCCCGGGCTAGACTCTGGAGAGTATTGAAAGACATGGGCTTCCCGGAGCAACATTTTAGATATTTTAATTAGACTTCGTTCATCAAATGTAGCACAGGTCAGGTGGGGGGCAAACAGCCAAGTAACAAGATCCTTCCCAGTGCAACAAGGTGCGAGGCAGGGATATGTGTAGCCCCAACGCTTTTTACTCTTTTTATAAATGGAGTGGTAGATTTTAATGATAGAGATGGCTGTGATGCCCCAAACATCAGTGTAAGAAGAGTACTTGCACTTCTCTTTGCCGATGACACTCTTAATTTCTAAATCTCCGCAGGGTTTGCAACAACTTTTAACTGATTTTGTAAGATTTTGTGATGAAAGGGGCCTGGTTTTAAACGAGACGAAAACAAAGTATATGATTCTTAACAGGGGCAAGGTAAAACTGTCCAAAAGACCTGTACTGGCTGGTGGAACTCAACTGGAGCTAGTTGAAGCTTTCGATTATTTAGGTATCTGCCTGAACCCATAGATTAACTGGGGTGCCCACATTGAGAAAGTAGATCATCAACTAATCCACCAGTGTGCCCATATTAGTAAAATTCACAAGAAGACCGTCTCCCGTCAAATTGCTCTGGCACTTGAAGTTTACAACGTTAAGGTCCTCAGTGGAGGGCACTCTGTGGTGCAGAACTGTGGGGTATGGGCAATACAAACTGCCTTCCTGTCATTGAAAATCGTTTAAGGTCTTTGGTGGATCTCCCATCTAGCTCCTCCCTGACACCTCTATACATGGACCTTGCACATAAACAATTGGTACACAAGTTGAATTATAAACTCTTAATGTTTTGGTATAGGCTATGGACTGTGGACGAACTAGAAACTTACTGAGAAGCTTTGTCTGACCTTTTAAAAGTCCCCAGGGCAAAGTCAATTAGGGGGTTTACGTCTTGAAGGGAACTGTTAGGGAGGTTGGAAATGGAGACGTTCTGGAACGACCCAGAAAGTATGACTCAAGTACCAAGGGCAAAGCTTAAAGAACTGTATTGGGAAAAAACCTTGCAAAGGATTTGACAAAACCTGGGACCAGCTTGTCTACCGATTTTTTTGAATATCAAATGTGTTCCCTATTTTGAGCCCAGTATTGACGAAATTGTCCACCCCCCAGCATGTAAATTGTTCTTACAGTTCCGCTATAAGACCCTACCCCCCAAACTGTTTTGTTCTAAATGGTCCCAAATAGTTTTTACAGGTGATCTGTATCCTATGTGTAAATCCTGCCCGGAATCCATTGTCCGCTTACTTTTCTTTTGTCCTCATTATTCATCTCTGAGGAACAAATTGATATTTCCATTGTGTAGATTGGCAGACCCGGGACACTACCTCGAGGTGCTATGAATTATGTGTACTGATACAGGTAGAGTAATGGTGTATGGCCTCTCGAGATATTGGTATGCACTGTGGCTCAGGCGTGGAAAATCATTTGAATGAAGCATTTTTATTTTTTTTAAACTTTTTCTACTATGCATTTGTAAACTACTTTATACCAATGTTTTCATAATATTTATCTACCAATGTCTATTTTATTGCTCTGTGCTGCTTGCTTTTATGATCTTGGTGATCGAAATAAAGTTGATGATATGAAACCGAGCCATGCCATACAACATAAAAACACAACGTTAATAGGTCAACACAAAGATATCCCACAAAAATGTCACAGTAAAACATACAAAGCCACCATCAAAGCAGAAAAAGCCATGAACACAAACCCAGCCTACTCTGGAGCTTTTAGAATTTTGGGTGACGTTTAGACAGAAGTGGCACCAATGGGTGTGTTATGGTAAAGTGTTAATACTGTACCATGTACATGTCATAAGTACACTAAAATGTTATGCATGTAAAGGGGATTGTGAAGACTGATGGTTTTATGCTCTGGCAGGTGGAGCTGGAAAAGTGCTGTTGGTTGTGTTGAAAGTTCTTGGAACAAAACTTCATTTATAATCCTGATCTTCGTGTGAAGCATGGACTTATCATTGTCGACGAGTTGTGCCTGATTGGGGACAGGCGTACCAAAACCACCAATAATTCCCCAGTGGAGTATTATGGACCAATGTGTGCATCATGGATTGTGTTTTTAGTGTAAACCACAAGTACAATACTGCACTGCTGCTCAAATATTTCTGATGGATAAATTTACCTGTGGATTCCTCAACTTTTGGACATCCTCCATGTGCAGCATTCAACAGAAACTTTTCTCTCCAGCTCTGCAATGTCAACGAGGACGTCCCAACACTACGGCTCCCCATGCGACTCCACATGACGTCATTGAGCCATAAGAAGACTGTCAGCATGCTCAAGTGAATTTCTTTTTTCTGCGCCATCAACACCCAATGGTTTTTCCACGGCTCTCCATATAGTGGGAGATTTCTTCCTTTTCTGTACATGCAACATTGTTGGAAGTGAAGATGTCTCCTTCACGAAAGTCAGGATTAAAACCCTGCAGGAAATGCGGTGGTCAAAAGTGCATCATTGACCAACACGATGATTGCCTTTGGTGCCTGTCATCTGATCATGATGTCCAAGCCTCTCCATCATGTCGTCAGATAAATCCGAAGGCTTTATTTAAAAGAAAGGGAAGCAAAGCTTTTTATGGCAATTGCTAAAAAGCAGAAGAGAGATAGTCGAAGGTCCAAGCCTCGATCGGAGTTGCTGTCACCCCATACTTTGAGGTCACCCAAACTGGCACCATGGTTTTCGATGTCACACTTCCAGGGATGGTTCACATAGGTCAGTGTCCCTGGGTTAAAGGGCTCGTGAAGGAAGAGAGGAGATATCTTCAACTTCATCTCCAGGGGTATCTCTGGCAACATCTCCTTCTCGGAGACCAGCGACTCTGAGAGAAAGGCCTTTGCTGGAACCACGTTCTGATCCAGTGGTCCCTCTAGCACATACGGCGCCAGTGCAGCTCATCCAGGAGCAGTAGTATCTGGCGTTTCCACACCGGGATCGGATCCATTGACCTTAAATGATACGTTTTTTATTTTTGAGATAGCTGCAACTCCATATAGTGTGCTGGCTGGTACCATGGGTCTACTTTCATATTCCTTAGAAGGCTTCCCAGCACATTTCCAACAGGGACCTTTTATGCCTTTCATGCCAATAATTCAGGTGACCTGGCCTCCACCGGCAATGAGATAGCCAGCGCCATTGTCAGAGCAAGAAGGGTGGGAGTCTTTGTAAATGATTGATCCTTCTTCAGCGCCGCTTGGATCCGAACCAACGCCGTGATGCACCGGACCGATTTAACTGCAGTCTGAGCAGAGTCAACGAAGTAGCTTCTGGCGCCGCAAAAGATAACATTTTGAAGAGCGGCTCTGAGACTTTTGAAGGAAAGCAGTATTTGTATGAAAATCAAGAAATAAAGAGGGTGAGACTCATTTTGGATACAGATTTTGAACGACTGGAGGTGCAAATGGTCTGGATATGTCTCCAAAGTAAGAATTTATATCCTAAAGTGTATTACGCCACCGGAGGACACATCTTAATACACAGATTAGAAAGGCGGCAGAGATGTTAGAGTCGCTTCTACCTTCTGCGGAGTTGAAGCCAAACTTGTTGACTGAGGTGCTTCATTCGTCCACATCATCTGAACCACTGTTTCCGTTTAATGAGGGCCTTACTGAACCTATCCTTAAAATATGTCAAACACCCCTGTCTTTGGCAGGGATGTCAAGGTCTGTTGCTAGGAGGTGCAAGACTGCTCCAGCAGATCCAACATTTTCGCAGTCACACCCCACACCTGAAAGCTTGGTAGTATAGGCTTCTTTTTCCACCAAATTGTCGCCTGGCTCTTTTCCTACAGCTCCGACTGACAGGGTGTCTAAGAGGACTGAGAAAATTGCCAAGAAGGTCTTCTCCTTCGGAAGTATGACCCAAAATTCAGCAAATGCTACATGTTTATAAGGACACGATGTTCATGTGTAAATGGACTTGGCAAGGGAGGTCATCCCATAGTTGCCTGGGGATCGCCAGGGTCATTTTTCAGAGCTCCTCAATGATACTCAAGCAGTGGCCTGCCAGGTGATACAATTGGATCTGTACACAGCTAACTCATTGGCAAGGGCTATGAGTTCCTCTGTGGCCACGAGGAGACATGCCTGGGTGGGAGGGGGGGGGGGGGGGGGGTTGTTCCTCACCAGATGTACAGGCAACATTGATTGATTTGCACTTCGATGGACCATGGCTGTTTGGTGCCAAGGCAAATTCTGCTCTGTAAAGGTTTAAAGACAGTAAGGTGACTGCAAGGTCCTTAGGTCTTCAGTCGCAACCTAAGGATTACAGACAGTTCCACAGGTTTTGAAGTTTTGGCCGGAACTTGTACTTGAGGGAAAAGTTGGCAGCAACAGCAGCAGGACTTGAATCCCCTTTATTGGAGCTCCAGGGGAAGGGGCAGAGATTGTCACAGTGGATCTGCCCATCAACCAGCATCCTCTTCCTCCCCAGCCAATATTGCAGAAAAGCTGTCTAGCTTCACCATCTTAGATCATGCTTGCCCAGTGGGAGGTTGGGTGGCCTATTTTCTGCCTCACTGGAGACCTCTAGATTTTAGAAATTGTTGAGATTGTGTATGCCCTACCCTTCCAGGAGTATCCCCCTTCTCCCCCTCAACAAGGGCTTTGTTCGGAAGAGCATCTTCTGCTCCTCCAGCAATAGGTGCAACCGCTGCTTCAGAAGGGTGCAATAGAATTGCTTCCAGAGTAGGAAGGGGGTCAGGGGTGTTATTTGTGATACTTTCTGATTCCCAAAAAGGATGGTCATTTATGGCAGATTCTCAACCTCAGGAATTCGAGCCTGTTCCTCAGTCAGGAAAAGTTCAAAATGCTGACATTGGCACAGGTGACCCTCCTTGTGCTGTAGAAGGAAGACTGGAGGGTTTTGATAAATTTGCACTAAGCGTATTTTCACATCCCCATTCCGAAATCGAATTGGAAGTATCTTTGTTTTAGGGCGGGGTCTCAGTATCCTCAGTTTACAGTCCTCCCGTTTGGTCTTACTTCCATGCTTTGGGTCTTCACAAAGGTGATGGCAGTGGTGGTGGCACAACTCAGAAGGTCAGGAGTTCCAGTATCTGTATGATTGGCTGATCAAAGTTGTCATCAAAGATGGTGTTGCCCCATTTGCTGTTGACAGCACAACTGTTGCTCAGCCTGGGTTTTTTACTATATTTACCCAAGTCTCACCTGGAACCCTCTCAGTGCAACCTGTTCATATGGGCAGTACTGGGCAGTACAATGAATCGTGCCTTCCCGCCTGTTCAGAGGATTCGGGACATTTAGGCTATGATTTCTCTGTTTCAGACCAGAACTTTGGTTCCAGTCTTGAACCTGCTCTGTCTGTTGGCTTCCTGAATTCTGTTGGTCAACCATGCACACTGGCACTTGAGGGCTCTTCAGTGGTGCCTTCGCAGATAGTGGTTTTAGCACAGAGGAGACCTCAAGGAGTTGGTTAAGATCTCCAGAAACACTGCAGCAGATCTTGGTGGTGTGTGTCTGGCAATCTGTCTCTAAGGAAGCCGTTTCTCCCTCCACCTCCGGTAGCCACAGTAATAACAGATACCTCTACGCTAGGGTGGGGAGCTCAACATTGTAATATGGAGATCAAGGGTCTTAAGTCTCCAGAGGAAACATTGTTGCATTTCAATTTTCTGGAATTGCGGGCGATATGTCTGGCTCTCCAGGCCTCTTCCCTTAGTGGTCAGTCAGTTAAAGTCTAAACAGAAAATACTACAGTGATGTGGTATGTCAACAAACCGAGAGGAGTAGGGTTGTATCTTCTCTGCAGAGAAGCTCTGCAAGTATGGTCCTGGGCTCAGATTTGCATCATAGCAAATCACTTGGCCGGAGTTCTGAATGTATATGCAGACAGTCAATCATTATTCTGGAGATCATGAATGGTGTCTCCATCCGGAAGTGGTCCAGCACAATTTCAGGATGTGGATTCCTCAGTTAGACCTGTTTGACACTCATGAGAATGAGTGTCTGAAGTTGGTCTGCAGCCCCTAGTATCCCATTCAGAGACCTTTGTGGGGCATATTTCAATTGAACTGGGGCTCTATGCTGCTTTATGCATTTCCCCCATATCCTTGATTCCTCGGGTTCTGAAGATGGTTAGCTATGACTGGGCCCAAGTCATATTAAAAGGCCCAAATTGGCTGCGAAGGGTGTGGTACACAGACCTTTACCTCTCATTGGGCCCACCGCTCTGTCTCGCTCTCTCTGCAGACATCCTCTCGCAGATACAGGGGCAGGTTCTACATCCCTGCCACCAGAGCCTACACCTTCATGCCTGGAGATTAAACAGGGCAACCTGAGTTCTTTCTTTCTCACATCTTATGAGGTGAATATTGAATATGCTACTTACCAGTATGCATCTGTTCTTGGCATGTAGGGCTGCTGACATTCATATCTGTGCATAGATCGCCGCCTAGTGTTGGGTCCGGATGATTGCACATTGTTGTCCTGGAAGAGTCTTCGAAGTATCACGAGATAGGTGGCTCCTCCCCTGGACTACAGTGCGCATGGGCATCCTCAGATTGTTTTTCGCCATTGTGGCAGTGATGGAGTAGATACAGTAAGTGATGACCATGCTATACAGTAATTCTGAGTGCTGCAGCCGCTACAGGCGCCGGGGAGGAGGGTGGGCGATATGAATGTCAGCAGCCCTACATGCCAAGAACAGATGCATACTGGTAAGTAGCATATTCAGTTCGAGGCATGTGGGCTGCTGAATTCATATCTGTGCATAGATTATATAGCAGTCCCTCCATTAGCGGCGGCTGCCCGTGCCAGCTGCAGCAGTCTGAAAAAGGGTCTTGAGAACAGCCTGTCCTACAGCTGCCTGCTGTTTGGAATGTACATCTACACAGTAGTGTTTTGTAAATGTATGTATAGTGGACCATGTGGCTGCCCTACATATTTCCTCTAAAGGAATATTCCCTAGGAAAGCCATGGACGCCCCTAACTTTCGTGTTGAGTGGGCTCTGGGAGGAATCGTTAATGTGCGTTTAGCTTTGTCATAGCAAATTTGGATACATTTAACGATCCATCTGGCTATCCCTGCATTGGAAATGGCGTTGCCCTTGTGTTGTGGAGAAAAGGCGACGAACAGTTGTTTTGTTTTCCTAAAATCCTTTGTTCTGTCTATATAGTACATGAGGGCCCTCTTTACATCTAGTGTATGGAGCATTCTCTCCACGACATTTTGTGGATTTGGAAAGAAAACAGGCAGTTCAATAGTTTGATTCATGTGGAACTGCGATATCACTTTAGGCATGAAAGTGGGGTTAGTACGCAGTACAACTCTGTTTGCGTGAACCTGTATGAATGGCTCTTGAATGGTTAGTGCCTGGAGTTCACTAACTCTTCTCAACGAAGTGATTGCCACTAAGAAGGCTACTTTCCAGGTGAGGAATTGAATCTCACATGAATGTAGAGGTTCAAAAGGTGGACCCATTAATCTGGTGAGGACCACATTCAGGTTCCACACCGGTGCCGGTGGGTGAGTTGGAGGAATCACTCTTTTGAGTCCCTCTAAGAAGGCTTTGATGGCAGGCACTTTAAATAAAGAGAGGTGCTGCCTGTTCTGAAGATAGGCCGCTATTGCGGTTAGATGTATACGGATGGAGTTGTATGCTAGATTACATCGGTATAAGTGTAACAGGTAACAGATGTTCTGAATGGAATGGATGCATCCAGTGGATTAATGTCATTGTTTTTACAGTAAATGACAAATCTTTTCCATTTAACCGCATAGCAAGCTCTGGTCGTGGGTCTCCTGGCATCCTTGATGATGTTCATACATTCTGGAGGCAGGTTTAGGTAGCCAAACTCTAAGACTTCAGGAGCCAGATCGCCAAGTTCAGCTGTTGCGGATCTGGGTGCTGAATTTCGCCATGGTTCTGTGTTAAAAGTTTGGGTGTTAGCCACAGTCTTTGAGGCGGCACAACGGACAGGTCTAGTAACGTGGTGTACCATGGCTGGCGTGCCCACATTGGAGCAACCAGGATGAGTGTCATTGAGTGTTGCCGTAGTTTGCGTGCCACTAGCGGTATTAATGGCGCTGGGGGAAAAGCGTACGCAAATCTGCCTGACCAGTTCATCCATATCGCATTGCCCTGCGACTGTGGATGCGGAAACCTGGCGGCAAAGCTTTGGCATTTTGCGTTTTCCCTTGTGGCGAATAGGTCTATCTCTGGATGACCCCACTGCTGTAAGTACAGTTGGAGTACTGATGGATGTAGCTCCCACTCGTGCATTTGGTGGCTGTGTCTGCTGAGCAGATCCGCCATCTGGTTGTCCTTGCCCGGGAGGTGTTCCGCCATGAGGTACATGTTCCTCTGAATGGCCCACTTCCACATGCTCTGAGCCAGATGAGACAACTGTGGAGAGTGTGTTCCTCCCTGCTTCTGTATGTAGTACATGGCAGTCATGTTGTCCGTCAGGATCAACACGACTTTGTTGCACAAGTGTACTTTGAATGCCTTCATTGCCAGGAAGATAGCCATCAGTTCCAGAAGGTTGATGTGCATCTTCTGTTGCTGTGTCGTCCATAGTCCCTGCACTGTGTAATTGAGTACATGAGCTCCCCATCCCTGGAGAGACGCGTCCGCCGTCAGTATTATCTGTGGAACAAGCTCTTGGAACGGTCGGCCCTTGCAAAGGTTTTGTGGATTCCACCAATGCAGAGAGTTGTATGCCCGACCGCTCACCAACACTAGGTCTTTCAACTGTTCTAGAGTCCGATTTCATTGACGTGCCAAGCACTCCTGAAGCGGGCGCATATGTAGTCTCGCATGCGGGACTATGAAGATGCAGGAAGCCATCATGCCTATCAACTGCATGAACACTCGCGCTGGAAGGGAGTGTTGTGGTCTGAACTTTTTTTTATCAGCAGTTGCATGCTGTTGATTCTCGCTAAATTCGGCTGGGCTTTGGCAGCCAGAGTGTCTATAGTCACGCCCAGGTACTGTCGTACGTGGGCGGGTTGGAGATGTGACTTGGGATAATTTAGTGAGAATCCCAGACTGTGAAGAAGTTGAATGGTGTGGGATATGTGGCTGGCACACTGCTGGGCTGACTTTGCCTGAACAAGCCAGTCGTCCAGGTAAGGGAAGACGTGAATGTGCTGTCTCCTTAAGTGTGCGGCCACTGTCGCTAGGCACTTGGTAAAGACTCTGGGCGCTGTTGTTACTCCGAAAGGGAGTACTTTGAACTGATAATGCTGATCCTGAAGAGTGAACCGGAGATATTTTTTGTGTGATGGGTGTATGGGTATGTGGAAATACGCATCCTTTAAATCTAGTGTTGCGAGGAAGTCTCCCTGACTGAGTAACGGCAGAACCTGCTGGAGGGTGAGCATATGAAAATGCTCCGACAGAATGTATTGGTTGAGAGGGCGGAGGTCTAGTATAGGTCTTAGAGATCCGTCCTTTTTTGGTATTAAGAAGTACAGAGAGTACACTCCTGACCCCCGCTGTTCCATAGGCACGAGCTCTATGGCCCCTTTTTGCAGCATACTTAGTACTTCTTGCTGCAATGGTATGTTGGGTGGATTGGATGTTAATTCCAGACAATAACCGTACTGGATAATTTCTCTGACCCACCTGTCTGTGGTGATGGATCTCCAGACTGGCAGGAACTGTTGGAGTCTCCCCCCGACCGGTGTTATGTGGGCGGGGGGCAGCGAAAAGACGTCACTGTTTGGTATTGGCGGAGGACCTGGTGTTGTTGTGTCCTCGTCCCCTGCCTTTGGTGCTGGATCCACGATATCCACCCCTATTGTTTTTATTATAGGTACCCTGGGTACCCCTACCCCCTTTACTGTACTGCTGCTGGGACCCCTGACCTCTAGCTGCTCCTTTATTCCCGGGGCGACGAAAGGAGCCACTCCGAAACTGCTGCGACTGTAGAGCCCCCATAGATTTCGCAGTTTGTGTCCTTTTTAATCTTTTCCAGTGTAGTGTCAACCTCGGGGCCTAAAAAAAATCTGGGTTGACTGGTTGATTCAAGATATTATTTTGAATCTCAGGTTTGAAGCCTGATATTCGCAGCCATGCGTGCCTCCTCAACACCACACTAGTGTTGATTGCCCTTGCTGCAGTGTCAGCTGCATCTAGTGCACATTTGATGGACGCATTTGTAATGAGTTGTCCCTCTCTGATGAGGAGCTCCGCTCCTTCTTTGTATTCATCTGGTAGGTGTTCTAGCAGTGTTTCTAGTGTATCGTAGTGTGACCTGTCGTATCGGGCCAGGAGTGCCTGAGTATTGGCAATGCGCCAGATGTTTGCTGCTTGCGTGGCTACTCTTTTGCCTGATGTTTCTAGCACTTTGGACTCCTTGTCTGGAGGAGGAGCATCACCTGTAGTCTGCGAGTTAGCTCGTTTGCGAGCATTAGAAACTACCATGGAGTCCAACGGCAATTGACCCTTAATGTACATTGGGTCTCCGGGTGCTGGTTTGTATTTCTTCTCTATCATCGGGTTTAATACCCGCGCCCTGGTCGTTTCCTTAAAGATGTCTTTAGCATGTTTAAGAACCCCTTTTAACATTGGCAGAGTTTTGACCGTTCTTTCAGATGTGGAGAACGTATCCACTAAGAAATCCTCCTCCACAGAGTCAAAATGGAGTTCTACTCCGTGATTGGCAGCTGCCCTTTCAATGAGGGCATTAAAAGCAGCAGTATCTTCAGTGGGAGATGGTTTAATATTATAAAGATGAGTGTCAGGAGCATCTTGTGGGTCACCCTGGTCGATAGGGTCTCCCCATGCTTGATCTGGGTCTTGCAGTTGGTCATCAGGGTCATTATCCACAGGATAAGTGGTATCATCCCCCATATAGCCCTCTCCTGCTGCATCCTCAGTGTGTAGGAGAAAAGCATGGTTGTTCCTGATAGGTTTGGAATGTTTCTACAAGCACTGGCGTCGAACCTGATGCCAGTTTCCTTTTTAGTGGAATCTTGTATGAGTCCAAAGCCTTCTCTGGAACAATTCTCCGCTTGCGGAACAGCCTACCAGTGTCGGCGTCGATAAACTGGTCCTGCGAATCCTCGACATCGGTTCTTTCCGTGGACACTGTTCGTGGTTGTTCGACACTCCTCCTAAGTTCGAACATCTTCGGTGCCCCTGGTGGCGGCAATCCAAATCTGATCGGGGCCGGCGCAGAGGGTGGTTTGGCGACCTTGTGTGGTTCGGGACCCGTCTTTGGTTCGAGGGTCGCCCATTCCCTGATGCGTTTTAAGGACTCCGACACCTGTTGCAACGTGAATGCAGACGGTGCTTTGGAACCGATAGGCTCTTTGGAGACAGGCGTCGACGCGGTCTCCGGTTTCTTCCCAGCCTTCGGGTTGTCGATCCGAAGTTTGGGATCTACGCCCTGTTGAGCCGATGTTTTGGCAGTCGCCGCACTCTTCGGTGTTGACGTAGTCGGATCGACCACCGTGACCTTGGTGGGTGGTGCCCCAAACTTCGGTGCCATAGGCCGAGGCGTCTTCTCGGGACCGAGGGCCTTCTTCTGTGTCTCGGTGCCGAAGCCCTTTTTTGTTTTCTCGGCACCGAAGTCCTTCTTTCTTTGTTCGGCTCCGATGTCTTTTTTCAGTGTCGACGGATTGGAGGGCTTCGATGCCTTCGATCAGACCTGAACCAGTTGCACTTTCGGTTTCGATTTGACCGGTGCGGTGTTTGGTTTCGCTTTCACTGAATCGAATCCAGTCGTTTTTGATATGGTTGGCTCTTTTGAAATGTTCGAAGCCGGGCCTTTAGGCGGGGCTGTAGAACGATCCAACTGATCTTGGGTAAGGCCCGCAGGCGATCCCTCGACCTGAGCCTTAGTAAGACTGTCTCCTTCGGCCTCCGCATCGACGGATTGGCCTAGCTCTTCGCCCGAGCTATCTTCCTCGGCCCCAAGGGCCTCATCGTCGTCTCCTACCTCGTCGACGACGTCTTCGTCCTCGAAGACCACCTCATCATCCTCATCAGATTGGGATTCATGCTCCGAAGCATGGCTCGAGTCTATTTCTTCGACGCTCTCGACGTCTTCATCCTCGGTGCTGAATATGTTAACCGGGGTAGGCGCCGATTGTTTGGCCTCCAATCTAGCCGCCCGTCGATTCCGAAGTGTTTTCTTTGACCAGAACCGGGCGCAGGCCAGACATTTTGACTCATCATGATCCGGTGATAAACATTTGTTACACACCGGATGGACATCGATGTGCGGATATTTCGCATGGCATAAAGGACATCTCTGAAGGTAGTCCTCGATTCCATCCTCGAGCGTCGATCGATGTTCGGACCGAAACCAGGTCCGAGAAGTGTGAAGAAGTCCGAGAACAAGTATAATAACTGGTCGATACCGAACGCGAACAATACCGACGATACCTAAAGGCTTTGGGCCTTAAATACATTTTTCCTAACTTGAGCCAAGATAAGCACATCCGAACCCAATGGCGGAAAAAAACAATCTGAGGATGGAGAGGATGCCCATGCGCACTGTAGTCCAGGGGAGGAGCCACCTATCTCGTGATACTTCGAAGACTCTTCCAGGACAACAATGTGCAATCATCCGGACCCAACACTAGGCGGCGATCTATGCACAGATATGAATTCAGCAGCCCACATGCCTCGAACTATTTTATCGGCTAGAAGGCACTCCGCCAAGACAGTATATGCTGCAAGATGGGCGATATTCGTGTAATGGTATCGTGAGAAGTCAATTGACCCCTTCAAAGGCCCATTTGTTGGAAGTTTTTTTTTTTTTTTTTTTTTCTTTTTTAAACCTTTGAGACATAGTAAAGGCACAGGTCAGATCGCCGCGGGTACCCATTGCGATGGGATGCCCCTGCAGACCATCAGGGCGGATCCGGCATCTTGTACACAGCCATTCAGCCGACATCCCGGAGGACCGGCGGCACTTCAAGAATAACATCACACACTATAGACCAGACTGAATGCCTTCTGAGGATAGGAGGTGTGTTAGTCCCCAGTCCCGAAAGGAAGAGCGGCGAAAGGAGCGCCTAGGAGTGTGTGACTGTAGGGCTCCCATGGATTTTGCCGTATCAGTGTCTTTCTTCATCTTCGAGGGCCTCATCAACCTTTGGACCAAATAAATGTTGTTGATCAAATGGGTGGTTTAATATGGAGGCTTGTACCTCAGGTTTAAAACCTGAAACTCTTAGCCAGGCGTGGCGACGGAGGACGACACTGGTGTTTATGGCCCTGGAGGCTGTGTCTGACACATCTAGGGCACAGTGTATAGAGGTATTAGTTATGGTTTTTCCCTCTAGAATCAGTTCATTAGCCCTATTTCTGTATTTTTCAGGGAGATGGTGCATGATGGTTTCTAGCTCATCATAATGCGCTCTGTCGTATCTGGCCAATAGCGCTTGAGTGTTGGCGATACGCCATATATTGGCAGCTTGTGACGCAGTGCGCTTCCCTGACGCGTCTAGGAGCTTGGACTCTTTGTCAGGTGGTGGTGCTTCGCCTGACGCCTGAGAATTTGATCTCTTCCTAGCTGTAGATACCACTAAGGAATCCAGTGGTGCAGGGCCTTTAATGTAGGCAGGATCTGTGGGGGCGGCTTTATATTCTCTCTATACGTGGATTTAGGACCCTAGCCCTGACTGGGTCTTTAAAAACCTCTGGTGCATGTTTGATTACTCCTTTTAGCATAGGTAGTATAGCAGTAGACCTATGGGCAGTATCAAAGGTGTCTAGGAGGAAATCTTCCTCTACTGGGTCAGTATGTAGCTCTACTCAGTGATAATGTGCCGCCCTCTGTAGTAGGTGGTGAAAACCTAACGAGTCTTCTGGTGGGGATGGCCTGGATAGATAAAGGTCATCCTGTGGGACATCTGGGATGTCTGGATTGTTATAGTTATCCCATGGGTCTGGGGATCCAGTAGGGGTGGGGTCTTGTGGCACATCTGCTGGATCGTAGTAAGGGTCCCCTTGATCATCATGGTCTGGAGACAGGGTCGGAGAGCGATGAGGCAGGGGTGGAGAAGGTGGAGGTGGGGAGGGTGGAGGAGGTGGGGAAGGCACTCTGAAAGGAGAAGGTAGCACAGTCCTTCGTCTTTGGAGGTGGAGCTGGTTTGTCCAAATGTCTTTTTTGAAGACAGTGTCAAATGTCCAGTTTTTGAATCCTTGGTAAGTGTCTTTTGCAGAGGATCCGGTGTGAATAGTTCTTGCGACACTGGTTCGGTCGGCGCCGAGGTTTTCGGGGCCGACGGCTTTTTAGGCTTGCCTGCCGTGCTTTTTTGGGACTTTCGATTTTTTGTTTGGTGCCGAGAGAGGCTTCGGCACGGGAGTGTCGGCGCCAAGGGCCTTATGATGTTTGGTCGGCACCGAGAGGCCGGGTTTCGACACCGAGGGCTTTGGTGAGGAGGTGGAGGCCGATTTTTTTCTTCGGTGCCGAAGGGTGTTTTTCGGCACCGCTGGTAGGCTGGCTCGAGCCCGAGCTGCCGGAAGGCTTAATAGGCTTCTTTACCGGGCCCGAAGGTGGGGTGTTAGAAGCAGTGTCCTTGGTCTTGCCTAGGCTCGAAGGCGTGACCGAAGCCTTTTTGGATATCGGCGCTGGTGTGGGAGGGGGTATAGTACTCACGACCATCTGCGACGGGGTGATGTCCTCCACATCTGAGTCGTCGGCTTCGGAAGCACTGACGAAGTCGTCATCTTCTTCGGTGTGCTGCTGTCCCGGAGCTTCGACGTCGTCCCCGAAGATGTCGACTGGAGCGGAGGTCGAGGAGTGTGCCATGTTGCGTCTGGCCCTTCGATCTCGAATAGTCTTTTTCGATTTAAAAGACTTGCAGGCGGGACAGTCTTGAGCCTCGTGTTCAGGGGAGAGGCAGAGGTTGCACACCTCATGAAGATCGGTGTAAGGGAATTTGGATCCACATCGAGGGCACTTCTTGAAGGGAGTTCTTTCCATCAGCCGAGACCGGAGCCGGGATAGGCCCGAAGGCCGCCGATGACTGGAATCGAAGAAGTGTCGAAGAGAAGGTGATTAAGATGATTTGTTATCCGAAGAATCTCGATGAGCGAGGATTTTGCGTCAATCGTTGAACTGGAAAAGTTCGGAACCGGAGCGCGAAGTATTACATCCGAGCCCGATGGCGGAAAAAAACAATCTGAGGATGGAGCCGAAGCCCATGCGCAATACGAACCAAAGGAGGAGTCACCGACCTCGTGACTTCCAAAGACTTTCCAAGAGGAAAAACAAACTGCAAACATCCGGGCCCAACACCAGATGGCTATCTATGCAAAAGTGTGTAATCTGCAGCTCATATGCCTCGAACAAATATCTTTCAACAAACTGCAGAGTTTTCAACATGCCGCTGCACGGCTGCTTTTGGATATTCCAAAGCATTAATCTGTATTATGGGCTCTTCCACTCCTACACTGGGTCCTGGCGAGGAGAATGATTGAATTTAGAGCCCTGTGTATTGCAGGGACCAGACTAAGTACTAGAACTCTGCAAGGAGAAGACAAGAGCACTGCCCTCTGCAAAGTGCAGATAAAGGGAAAACTGGTCATTCCCCGTGACCCCCAGCCTACAGTAATGAGAAGTGGCATTGCCCCAAGACCATGCCCAGTGCAATGAGACAAACGCAAACTATAAGAGAGAGCACCACATGCTGCCTGTATTTATGGAGAGGCACCTCAGTAAGAGACTGTCCAGAGAGCGCTCATGCCCCTGGTGGGCTGCCGAGGTTTGAAGGGGAGAGACAAAGAGCCCCTGTAGAGAGAGATGCAGAAAGCGTACATGACGGGAGCACCTCTGCATTCACATACACTATCCCCATTACAGGATACGTGGGTGAGAACTGCGCCACACACACACACACACACACACACACACACACACACACACACTGTTGTCTGACTGTCGGTTTGGAAGGGAGAAAGACTGGATACTCCAGTAGAGAGCCCAATAACCTCAAAGCTGCCCAGCCAAGGAAGCTGCTAAGAATCCAGTGTTACCAAGAGCAGCCAAGCAGCAAATCTCCAAGGTACCAAGTCAATGAAAGGTGCAAGGAGAACGTGCACTGTGCGTGCAACCCACAGTGGCTGTGTGACACTAACATGGTGGGGAAAGTATGCTTCGAACCTGACAGCATGGACAGGAGCCCAGAAGAAAGTGTTACGCACTGCGGTATGAAGGCGGTAAACGCAGCCCTGGCATCTGCTGTAATGACGAGATTGGTTAAGTTACCTGTATACAGTGTTGCCAGATTTAGCATTCTCTAGCCCAATGCCAGCCAAAAAGTAGCCCAATATTGCTACTTGAAGGAAGGGCAGGGTCAGCGTCAGGCAGGCGGTGAATACATTGGAATTGATGTTGCCAAGTAAATATTTGTCTAATAAAGCGCTTGGACATACTATTTTGCTGGAGCGCATTGCATTGCACCTACGAGAATATTGTGGCCAAAGTATTCAGGTAAAAATATGGCCATGATTAGTATACGCAAGTAAGCATAGGTTCACTTCATTTAACTCCACAACTTTATACCTTAACGATACATATCCTGATATAGATTTCTTCTGATGGACTTTTATTGTAGTCAAGAAGTTCGGCATAATCTCCCTCATATATAAAAAACTCATCAATGACAGATCGTGCCTGCTGACTAGTCTCCGCGAGGCCTGGGTTGCCGACGGGCTGGAGCTGGACGACGAGGATTGGATTTCCGCGGTGGCCTCTCCGAAAGAGGTGGCCATCCCGGCTCGCCTTCGTTTCGTCCAGCTTAAGATCCTTCACCGGGTTTACGTGACGGGGCCAAGGCTTCTACGTATGGGCTTTGCTGGTGACGGAATGTGTAAGCGTGGCTGTGGTGCTCTGGCAACTTTCATGCATATACTGTGGGAGTGCCCGAAGGTGGAGCGATTCTGGCGTGGTGTGCATGAGGTCCTGCGTGTGGTTACGCGTGTCGCGCTGTTGCCTGAGGCGAGGAGATGCTTGCTGAATGTGTGGGAACCAAATGACTATTCGGTCCCGCAGACGCGGTGGGTGACTCTGGGATACATGATAGCTAAGCGTGACATTGCTCAATTGTGGGGATCCCAGAGGCCCCCGGCGGTGTTGGCCTGGAAAGAACATATGGATTGGTGTATGTTTCGTGAAAAGGTGGTGTATGTGGCGAGGGGTAAGCCTGGGGCGTGGGTGAAAATCTGGGGCCCCTGGAACGCCTACCGCGGGGGTATTTGTGAGCCGCCACTGCTACCGGCTGCCTCGCCAGCTCCGTCTCCCTAGATGGCCCCCCCCCCTCAGCCGTGGGCATGCGGTTCCCCAGTCCCTGATTTACTCCCATTCCCCTCTTCAGAGCTCTGCTGCTGGTTGGGATCCCCCACTTATGGAGCACGTGCTGTCACTTTGGATCGCGGGTTGCCTTGCGGGTGTGGTTCTGTGTGTTGTTTTGTTCTGATAAAAGGGAACCGTATTGTGGGCATGGAGCTATGCGGCCTGCAACATAGATTTCTCCTGCTTTGCTAATCTGCACCGCCAAGAGACTCGTACTGTATGTATGCAATATGCTTGTCACTCTAGCGGCCGGCCGAGTGGTTGTAGGCCCATACCTGTAACCTTTTCAAACTGCAATAAACGGTTTCAAAAAAAAAAAAAAAAAAAAAAAAAAAAAAGAAGTTCGGCATAGTGTCCAGCTATGATGCTTTCAGCTTCTGGCGCCTACTCCAGCCAGGATTCAACTCGGACAAAGTTCATTCCTGATCCTACTTAAAGTGAAGTCTCTGAAAGTGTGGAAGAAGCCTCAGTTCTGCCAGTTTCCCTTCTGTTGTATTATGTATACGTATAATTGCTATTTGTTTCGGAATTATGAGATGTATTATTTTTTAATGCAGCTGAATTCGATCAATTGTGAGGACTTGTTCTGGAAAGGGGTGTTTACCAAAATGGAGATTGTCCAACGTGAAGATTCTTCATTTTAGCATCAGACGTTTGCTATCCCATTCCTTTTTTTAACATCGCTGTGCCACTTGTGTGTGACCCGATTGGTTCCTGAGAGTTCCCTGCCTTCTCGGCATGTCAATTTTGAGCCTCTGCAACACTTGCTGCTGTGTCCCCGCCCATGCAGCCTCTGCTGAGAGCCTGGTCCTGTGTGCCCCTCAGATCCTTCTGTGAACCTTGTGCCTTGTCTGCAGCCAGTCTGTGTGACCACCGCTCCCTACTGCCTATGTGTGTGTGTTGCCTCGCCTAACCACCTGCCGCAGCTCCCCTCCACGCTCTTTGTGTGGTCAATCATCCCTCTGTAGCCTCCATCGTCCTGCAGCTTTTAGGTGCACCCCTTACCGCTTCTGCATCTGCTGATGCCTCGCCTTCCTGCCGACCCTATGCAGCCCTATTCCTCTCTTGCACCCTCAGCATGCTATCCTGGCCAGCCCTGTCTTGGTCTTCTTTGCGCTATCCTACAACGCATAAGACCTTGGTGGGCCCCCAGCGTGCCTGCAGCCTGCATATAGTCTCTCCGCACTAGTCTCGGATTAGGACAAGGGCTGGTCCGCTGGTGGCTTACACAGACAGTGGAATGTCACAGAACAATGCTCCAGTCTATAATGCCCTGTCCGCAGCTGCACACTCACCTGGGGACCCATTTCAGCACATTTAGTACCGCACCAGCGTGCCTTCAGCACAGCTCCACACATTGCTCCTTTCAGCCTCTAATCCCGACACATGGAGCCTGCGACAGCCTCTGAGCCCGCCTGCTCGGGGCAGTAATACATACTTCACTCTTAGTAAATTGCTTGCCCGTGCATTTTATTTTTGCACAATGTTGTTCTCCGAGACTCAGACCAATGCAATGTTGTCTTTATTCTCCTACAGAGTCCCACAGAGAATTCAGTATTATTTTGATTTATCGGTGATCATGCACTCCCTTTGCATGTCACACCCTTCAGGCATTCAGGTATCCCCGTCCAAACATTAGTTTACCCTATCAGTTTTACACCTGCTTACCCAGTTAATATTAATAATCACATATTCAAAACCTGTTGCATTTACCAATGCTTGTTAGGACTAACTTTGGCCAGCCTAAGCGGTCTGCCTGTACCCACCATAAGATCCTCACAGTGGAAACTGTCTTTAGGTCTTGATAGCTTTGGTCGTCTGCTGTTTTCACATGAGCCCATCCCTGCACCAGGCCTTGGAACAGTGAAAATGTTTGAAAGTGTGACTGGTTCTAGAAACTGCTCTATTAGGGTATCAATGTGAGCATCTTCCCTCCCTGGTTGGGGGTGGGGGGCAAATTATTACCAGATTCTGGGGATTCCCTGGCTCTGTTATTCTGTGATACTCTGATGTTTTAAATGTGAAGCCTGAGGTGTCTTCTATAGTTCATAGCTTTGTGCTTCATAAATGCCCCCACCCCACCCACACAGCTCTATGTACCAGGAGGCAGAGTCCCTCTTACTCTGGCAGAATTACCTTCTTCCATGGTTTGCTCTGAGATGAACTTTTCCAGTTCGGTCCTCAAGGGCATCCTGGCCCAGTAATCCCCCTGTGTCCCATCGTCCACCAGGATGAAGTGAGAGTGGTTGTCATCTAGAGAGAGGTGGCCGCCTTGATTATTCACATCCAAATCGTAATCAGCTGGGTGACCCCCCTGAAAGGAAAAAACATTTAATAATGGGTACCTCTGATCGCAGGAAATCAAAGACCGTTCAAGGAGTATATTTAAACAAGCCTTTGTAATGCAACAGGTCTCGCATTTGCAAGAGTTAGAGCTACTGGCTTTGTAAATGATAATGGGGCACATGCATCAAAGTATGCATTTGTGATTCCTAAATTGCAAATTTTATGAAATCGCAATTTAGGAATCTCAAATGCTTATGCATGTAGGAAACGCCAAAAAAATTGCAATTCCTTCACATTTCTTATTTGCGACTCGTCCACCAGGATGAAGTGAGCGTGGTTGTTATCCAGACAGCCGTGGCTGCCTTGATTATTCACATCCACACAGTACTCAGCTGAGAGATCCCCCTGTATGCAAATAGATTTAAGAATGGGTACCTTTGATAGCAGGAATTCGAAGACAGGTATATATTTAAAAAAATTTAACCTGCACAGGGCCAGAAAGATAACTTAAAGTAAAAGACCTGGGGTTTAGTATAAGAAATGTATAGATTTCTAGAAACTGTGAGGTCAGTTCTCTGGGGCCTGCAGAACTCAAGGGCAGTTAGGCAATTTTCTGTTACAAGTACTGGCACTGTGCCTGGAAATACAGAAACAACAGCTCATTAAAGTTGGTACATGCCTCTTTTCAGGGTAAAGCAGGGTGCAACAGTCAAGGCTTCTTGCAAATTGGTCTGGGGACAGAAAGTCAGTAGGACAAGTATTACTCACAATTAATGAACTGAAAAGTTTATTTTCATTCATCGGATCATAAAATTCCAGATAAAAATTATACAAACTCAGTAACCTCTTTAAATATTTGTTAAAAAAAAATGAAAATTTCAAAAGAAAGACATACCAAATTGTTAAAATCAATCAATCAGGTTTCTTGTAAAGCGCGACTACTCATCTGTCAGGGTCTCAAGGCACTGTGTGTGTGTGTGTGGGAAGGGGATATTTGCAGTTCAGTCGAAGAGCCAGGTCTTGAGGTCCTTCCTGAATTGAGGCAGTGACAGTAATTGCCTGAGGTGTATGGAAGGAAGTTCTAAGTCTTTGCAGCGAGGTAGGAAAAGGATCTACCTCCAATTGAAGTTGTGCGGATCTGTGGGATGGTGGCCAGGGCCAGTTGGGTGGAGCGGAGATGTCTGGTGGGAGAGTAAATGGAGAGGCGGTGGTTGAGGTATGCAGGTCCAGCGTTGTGGAGGGCTTTGTAAGCATGCGTGAGGAGCTTGAAGGTGATTCTTTTCTTAATCAGGATCCTGTGGAGGTCACTCAGGTGACCGGTGATGTCGCTGTGGGGGGGATAGTCTCGATGAGTGTGGAGGCGGTGATCTGGATGTTCTGCAGTTTATTTAGGAGTTTTTGGGTGGTGCTGGTGTAAAGTGCGTTGCTGTAGTTGAGTCTGCTGGTGACCAGTGCATGGGTTATCGTTTTTCTGGACCCAGTGGGGATTCACTTGAAGATCTTACGAAGCAGGTAGAGTGTGTGGAAGCAGGAGGATGAGACTGCATTAATTTGGCAGTTCAATGAGAGGAGTCCAGGATGATTCAGAGGTTTCATGCGTAGTCCATGGGTGTGAGGGGGGTTCCGAGTGCTGTGGGCCACTAGGAGTGATCCCAGGCAGATGGGGTGGAGCCCAGTACTTTGGTCTTGTCCGAGTTGAGCTTCAGGCAGCTGTCCTTCATCTAGGTGGTGACTCCCTTCATCCCGTTGTGGAGGGAGTAAAATTCAATACCCATACCCATTCATTGAAAAGAAAAACCTAAACCAAAAAATAACACTTTCATTGCACAAAACAAACATCCCTCTGCCCAACAGGTCATAACCATAAGACTTACTCAAATGGACTGCAATGCAGACAAGAGGATGTGATTAGATCAATAAATTAAATTAACAAATGCTAGTCTGCACTCATGAATGCCTTCCTTCAGGACAGATGATTACAAATATCTGCAGCTGGGAATAATGTAATAACTACAAGGAAAAGAAATCCATATGGGATTGTTATGGTGATAGGTCACAGGGGTAAATGTGAGCTTGAGGGACCTGACGCTTTATCATGGAAAAAGACAGCCAACCAGCTATCAAGCTCATCTTCAAGGTGGTTAACAGAGGTTCCATAACAAGTAAGTACCTAGCAAAGATGCAAGCCCATGCACTGAGCTTACATGCTTCTACGTCGTCCTGCTCTGTTAACACTAATTACATATTATCTTTTGCAAAATAATGAATGCCCTGCGAGATCCTAGATGGAACAAAGCAGGTGCCAAGCCACACTTGTGCTACAATGTTTTTATAGGACTAAGGAGTCGATTACGATCCCGTTCAGAAGGGTTCCAAATCGGATTTGGGTTTCCCGAATCCATTTCGGTACCCTTGTTTCCCATCGAATCGTACCCAGTTCCGAACGACCGTTGCCCAGAAACCGTTAGGGCTGTCCGAATTGGTTCCTAAAGGAATATGTACAGGTCAAACCTTTTGGAGCAGATACGTACAGCTCTATGAACACGGTGTCAGAGCGAGCGATTACAATGACAGTTTCGGACAGCTGTTCCGATTCAGTTTGCCTGGAATGAAACTGCTCTCGGTACCTGCCTTTGGGGGCCCGTAGCAGGCCCCCCTTCACCCGGGGCCTTCCAAATTGGGCCCATGGGGGGTACCCATGGGTACCCCCTTTGCAACCATGCACAGTGTGGCAGGCACCATGGGGTGTCCACCACAGGGTGCATGATTTTCCCCAGCCACCCATTTCTTCAATAGGAGCATGTGGTCTCATTCAGAACACAGGCTCCCATTGAAGTAATTGGGAGTCCAACTGAATCGTAACCAGAAGCATCCAGAGGCATCCAAATTACTCGGTCGGACATCCCTTCCCCGAGTCATCTGGAAAGCATTCCGGAACCGATTCGGTTGGAATGCTTTCTAGACGAGATCGTAATCAGGCCCTAAGTCAGTGACTCATATATACATTAGGAGACTTCTTGAGCTGTGTTCAATGCTCGCCAGGAGTGTTTGATTTTACGCTTTTTATTCTATTTTATGAAATATCTGATTCTGCTTATATTACTGCTTGAAACGTTTTAATACTTGTTTGGTCAAATTGCACGGGACACTAACTACTTCTGCTGCTTATCGGGGACTGCACAGTTCCTAAGGGAATTGAGGGAATGGAGCGGGGCAGCCATTACGACTGGTTAGCGGGCCAGTTTTAGCCGCTACCTACAAATAGGCACGCTGAAGCGACCGCGTGCAGTGGGCGCGCCGCTGGTGTGCAGAAGGTGCGCCTAAGGCAAGTCCGCCTGGGCCCGGACCGGGCTCAGGGCCTGTCCCCCTGGATCTCGGGGGTCAGATTTTCTGACCTATTCCAGAGATTATCTCTTGGGGCTGAATCCAGCAGGTGGGAACTCGCTATGCCCAAGTATTTCACTTAAAGCAACTCCCAAAGATTAGGCAGGTACGTATCCAAAATGTAATCTGACTTCCCCTTTTTTTGGTTCACTCGCCCGGCAGATATGAAAGGAGCGATGAAAAAGCTAGGAGATATTGCCCCCTGAGATGTTTTCTCCTTAATGCAAGGTAATTGATTAAGCACAGCACGGAATGTGCACTGTTTATTGAGGAACATAATATCAAGCTGGCCTTTATAACGGAGACCTGGTCAGATAAAGCCTCAGGACCCGACCTAGTTAAACCTTCACCCCCCAGGCTATTTCTACTACATGCAAGATAGACCAACTAGGAGGGGTGGAGGACTGGCGGTTATATACCACAACGCCCTGGAGCCTTCCTTTCTCACAGCCTCTAATCGGGCCTGTGAAGCTCTGTCACTTAGTGTACGTATTTCTTGCCATGACACATTTAAAGGGATCCTTCTCTACCGCCCCCCCCTGGCCCAAGAGGTGATTTCTTCGAGTCCATTGGAACACTATTAGAGGAGGGACTCTGCTCCAACTCTATTACTGTAATGGGGGATTTTAATTTTTACCTCAAAAATTGAATATGCTACTTACCAGTATGCATCTGTTCTTGGCATGTAGGGCTGCTGACATTCATATCTGTGCATAGATCGCCGCCTAGTGTTGGGTCCGGATGTTTGCACGTTGTTGTCCTGGAAGAGTCTTCGAAGTATCCTTGGATAGGTGACTCCTCCCCTGGACTACAGTGCGCATGGGCATCCTCTCCATCCTCAGATTGTTTTTCGCCATTGTGGCAGTGATGGAGTAGATACAGAAAGTGATGACCATGCTTGCAATAATTCTGAGAGCTGCAGCTGCGACAGGCGCCGGGGAGGAGGGAGGGCGATATGAATGTCAGCAGCCCTACATGCCAAGAACAGATGCATACTGGTAAGTAGCATATTCAGTTCGAGGCATGTGGGCTGCTGAATTCATATCTGTGCATAGAATACATAGCAGTGCCCTCTATTGGCGGCGGCTACCCGTGCCAGCTGCAGCGGTCTGAAAAAGTGTTTTGAGAACAGCCTGTCCTACAGCTGCCTGCTGTTTTGACTGCACATCTACGCAATAGTGTTTTGTAAATGTGTGTGTAGTGGACCATGTGGCTGCTCTGCATATATCATGCAGGGGAATGTTTCCTAGGAAGGCCATGGAAGCCCCCAACTTGCGTGTTGAGTGGGCTCGTGGTGGAATAGTTAATGTGCGTTTTGCCTTTTGATAACAGATTTGAATACACTTAACTATCCATCTGGCTATCCCTGCTTTGGAGATGGCGTTACCTTTGTGGTGTGGGGCAAAGGCAACGAACAGTTGTTTTGTCTTCCTGAAGGGTTTAGTCCTGTCGATGTAGTACATGAGGGCCCTCCGTACATCTAGTGTATGTAATGCCCTCTCTGCAACAGTTTGTGGGTTTTGGAAGAAAACGGGCAGTTCAATAGTCTGGTTCATGTGGAACTGCGATATTACCTTGGGCATGAATTTGGGGTTGGTACGTAGTACGACCCTGTTGGCGTGAACCTGAATAAATGGCTCTTGAACGGTTAGTGCCTGGAGTTCACTAACTCTTCTTAGGGAAGTGATCGCTACCAGGAAGGCTACTTTCCAGGTAAGGAATTGAATCTCGCATGAGTGTAGAGGTTCAAAGGGTGGACCCATCAGGCGTGTGAGGACCAAGTTGAGGTTCCACATTGGAGCCGGTGGGTGACTAGGTGGAATGACTCGTTTGAGTCCTTCCAAGAATGCTTTGATGGCAGGCACTCTGAAGAGAGAGAGGTGCTGCCTGGTTTGCAGATAGGCTGATATTGCGGTCAAATGGACCCGTATAGAGGTGTACGCCAGATTGCATCGGTATAGGTGTAAGAGGTAACATATGATGTTGTGGATGGATGCGTCCAGCGGGTTAATGTCATTATTACCGCAATAAATGACGAACCGTTTCCATTTGGCTGCATAGCAAGCTCTTGTAGTGGGTCTCCTGGCCTCCTTGATGATGTCCATACAGTCAGGTGGCAGATTGAGATAGCCAAACTCTAGGACTTCAGGAGCCAGATCGCCAGGTTCAGCTGTTGCGGATCTGGGTGCTGAACCTCTCCATGGTTCTGCGTCAAATGCGCGGGTTTGATCCGCAGCCTTTGATGCGGTACCACGGAAAGTTCGAGGAAGGTGGTGTACCACGGCTGGCGTGCCCACGTGGGAGCAACTAGGACGAGTGTCAGGGAGTGTTGTCGGAGTTTGCGAGCCACCAGCGGTATCAACGGTGCTGGAGGAAAAGCGTACGCAAATTTGCCGGACCAGTTCATCCATATCGCATTGCCCTGCGACTGCGGGTGTGGGAATCTGGCGGCGAAGCTTTGGCATTTTGCGTTTTCGCTTGTCGCGAATAGGTCTATTTCTGGGTGACCCCACTGCTGGAAGTACGGTTGGAGTACCGATGGGTGTAACTCCCACTCGTGCATCTGGTGGCTGTGTCTGCTGAGCAGATCCGCCATCTGGTTGTCCTTGCCGGGGAGGTGTTCCGCCATGAGGAACATGTTCCTCTGAATGGCCCACTTCCACATGCTCTGAGCCAGATGAGACAACTGTGGAGAGTGTGTCCCTCCCTGCTTCTGTATGTAGTACATTGCGGTCATGTTGTCCGTCCGGATCAACACGACCTTGTTGCACAGATGTACTTTGAAAGCCTTCATGGCCAGGAAGATTGCCATCAGTTCCAGAAGGTTGATGTGCATCTTCTTCTGTTGTGTCGTCCATAGTCCCTGCACTGTGTAGTGGAGTACATGAGCTCCCCATCCCTGGAGAGACGCGTCCGCTGTCAGTACTATTTGTGGAACAGGCTCTTGGAACGGTCGGCCCTTGCAAAGGTTTTGTGGATTCCACCAATGCAGAGAGTTGTATGCCCGACCGCTCACCAACACTAGGTCTTTCAACTGTCCTTGAGCCTGATTCCACTGACGTGCTAGGCACTCCTGAAGTGGGCGCATATGTAATCTCGCGTGCGGGACTATGAAGATGCAGGAGGCCATCATGCCTATCAACTGCATAAACACTCGCGCTGGAAGCGAGTGGTTGGGTCTGAACTTGGAGATCAGCGCTTGTATGCCGTTGATCCTCACTAAATTTGGCTGAGCTGTGGCCGCCAGAGTGTCTATAGTCGCACCTAGGTACTGTTGTACGTGTGCGGGCTGGAGATGAGACTTTGGGTAATTTAGTGAGAATCCCAGACTGTGAAGAAGGTGAATGGTACGGGACACGTGGCTTGCACATTGCTGGGCCGATCTCGCTTGAACGAGCCAGTCGTCTAGGTAGGGGTAGACGTGTATGTGCTGTCTCCGTAAATGTGCCGCCACCGTAGCTAGGCACTTTGTGAAAACCCTGGGCGCTGTTGTCACGCCGAAGGGAAGGACTTTGAACTGATAGTGCTGCCCCTGAACAGTGAACCTGAGGTATTTTTTGTGTGAGGGGTGGATGGGTATGTGAAAATACGCATCCTTGAGGTCCAGTGATGCTAGGAAGTCTCCCTGCTGGAGAAGCGGAAGGACTTGCTGTAGAGTGAGCATGTGAAAGTGCTCCGAAAGAATGTACTGGTTCAGGGGTCTCAGGTCTAATATAGGCCTGAGCGACCCGTCCTTTTTTGGAATTAAGAAGTAGAGGGAGTAAACCCCCGTGCCCCGCTCGTGGACGGGTACGACCTCGATAGCGCCTTTTAGAAGCATACTTTCTACCTCTTGCTGTAAGAGCGTCAAGTGCTCTGAGGACATAGGACGGTTTCTTGGTGGTATTGTGGGTGGAGTGGAAGTTAACTCCAGACAGTAACCGTATTTTATAATATCTTTGACCCACCTGTCCGTGGTGATGGAGTTCCACGTGGACAGGAACCGTTGTAGCCTTCCCCCGACAGGTGTTATGTGGTCGGGAGGAAGGGAGAGGGCGTCACTGCTTGTTCTTGGGGGAGGACCTGGTGTTGCCGTAGCCACGTCCTCTGCCCTTGGTACTGGAGCCACGATAGCCACCTCGGGTGTTCTTATCGTAGGTGGTCTGCGTATTACCCTTGTTATATGTTTGTTGTGACCCCTGTCCTCTGCCTGCTCCCTTGTTTCCGGGGCGACGAAAGGAGCCGCTCCGAAAGGACTGAGTTTGTAGGGCGCCCATGGACTTTGCAGTGTCCGTGTCCTTTTTTATCTTCTCGAGGGTGGCGTCAACCTCAGGCCCGAACAAAAAGTCGGGGTTGACGGGCTGATTAAGGATATTGTTTTGTACCTCAGGCTTGAATCCTGAGATACGTAGCCAGGCGTGACGTCGTAGGATGACGCTAGTGTTGATGGCCCTGGCAGCCGTGTCAGCAGCGTCTAGTGCACATTTGATGGCAGCATTTGTGAGTAGCTGTCCCTCTCTGATAAGGATTTCTGCACCTTCTTTGTAGGGGTCAGGGAGGTGTTGAAGGAGTTGCTCCATTGTGTCATAGTGCGCCCTATCGTAGCGAGCGAGGAGCGCTTGAGTGTTAGCTATGCGCCATATGCTTGCAGCTTGTGCGGCAACTCGCTTGCCGGAGGTCTCCAGCACCTTGGACTCCTTGTCCGGGGGAGGAGCGTCACCCGTTGTCTGCGAGTGTGCCCTCTTGCGGGCATTCGCCACAACGATGGAGTCGAGTGGTAATTGTCCTCTGATGTAAGTAGGATCCCCAGGTGCTGATCTGTATTTCTTATCGATCCTGGGGTTTATCACTCGTGCCCTGGTGGGTTCCCTGAAAATGTCAGTGGCTGGCTTAAGGACCCCCTTCAACATTGGCAGAGTCTTTACATGTCTTTATGAGGATGCAAAGGTGTCCATTAGAAAGTCATCTTCGATGATATCAGAGTGAAGCTGTACATCATGGTTGTTCGCCGCCCGTTCAATCAGAGCGTTGAACGCCGCAGTATCCTCTGTGGGTGACGTTTTTGCCCCATATAGTTGTGGGTCCTGTGCATCAAGAGGTGCACTGGGGTCTGCAGGGTCGCCCCAAGTTTGGTCAGGGTCCTGCTGGTCATCAGGGTCCGTGTCCACATGGTAGGGGACTTGTTCACCCATGTAGTCCTCCAATGCATCCGTGTCGGAGCGTGTGGGGGAGGCCCGGTGTGGATCCTGGTAGGGTGAATGAAAGGGTTCATACAGGAGAGGTTCTGTGTCCACAGGCAGCTTCCTCTTTAGCGGGATCCTGAAAGGTTCCAATGGCGGTTCCGAAGTTATCCTTCGGTCGTGGAGAATCATCCTGCCAGTGTCGGCGTCGATGACGCGTGACGGAGACGGCTCGACAGGCGTAACCGCAGTTTTGGTGGCCTGTGTCCTGAGTTGAAACGCCTTCGGGATTGTGGATGGAGGCAAGCCGAAGGTAATGCTGGTCGGCACCGACGAAACCGCTGGATCGATCGAACCCGACTGGTCCTGGAGGGCAGCCTTGGTTTTGCAGCCTGGCATTGCGCCAGGCCGTACTCGGGGCGCCTTAGAGGTCGTGGCCCCCGCCAGGGTCGTCGAGGCGGCTGCAGATATCTTCTGCGCCCGTGGTGCATCGAGCCGAGGTGCGGAGATCACCGTCGACGTCTTCGACACGTGAGGTTTCGGTGTCGTCGAGGGAGTGCTGCGAGGCGTAGCAGGCGGGACGGCCCTCGGTGTCGGTGGCGTCGACGCCGGTAACCGAGCAGGTTTTTCGGCGCCGATGGCCTTCTTCCGTTTGTCGACTCCCATGTCGCCCGTCTCGAGTTCGGCACCGAAGTCCCCCTTGGTGCGGTCGGTGCCGACACGGTGCGCCGGCGTCGAAGGTGTTGAAGGCCTCGATCCGACTAGCGCCACTTTCAGTTTCGGTTTCGTAGGAACCTGAGCAGCTTTCGGTTTCGGTTTCGTGGAAGGGAAACCAGCTGGCTTAAGCGGTAATGGCTGCCGCTGAACGTCCGAGGCCGGGCCCGAGGGCGGGGCCGAAGGACTGCGTGATAGGTCTCGGGTAAGGCCCGAAGGCGATCCCTCGACCGGAGCCATAGTCTGTGGCACTGGTGAATTCTCGGTTTGAACAGGTAGGCCTTGTTCATCATCGGAGCTACTCTCTTCGGCCCCTAAGGCCTCCTCGTCGTCTCCTACCTCGGTGTCGTCTTCACCTCTGTGGAAGAGTGACTCGTCGGCCTCGTCCGATCCGGGTTCTTGGTCGGAAACGGGACTGGAGGGTAAGACTTCTACTTCTTCGACGTCGTCCGCGTCGTCGAAGATGTCAGCTGGGGCCGGTGCCGCGTGCTGCGCTTCGAGCCTCGCCGCTCGACGATTCCGCAGAGTCTTCTTTGAACGGAACCGGGCACAGGCCATACATGTCGACTCGTCGTGGTCCGGCGAAAGGCATTTGTTGCACACCGGATGGACGTCGATGTGTGGGTACTTCGCATTACATACCGGACACCTTTTGAATGGCGTCCTCTATTCCATCGTCGAAGTAGTTGATGGACAGGTAAATGCGAACAAAGTCGGTGCTGAAAGTTAGTAAACTAACAGAGAGTATCGAAAACCGATCGATAAACAGTACCGACGCGAACTAAAGGCCTTGTGGCCTCGACAAAATTTTTTCCTAACTTGAGCTAAGATAGCACATCCGAACCCAATGGCGGAAAAAAACAATCTGAGGATGGAGAGGATGCCCATGCGCACTGTAGTCCAGGGGAGGAGTCACCTATCCAAGGATACTTCGAAGACTCTTCCAGGACAACAACGTGCAAACATCCGGACCCAACACTAGGCGGCGATCTATGCACAGATATGAATTCAGCAGCCCACATGCCTCGAACCATAATGACCCTGATACCAGGTGGTTACGACAAGCGATTGGGGGGGGCGGGGGTGGGGTGGTGGAAATCTTAAGCAGTTGGTGGAAGGCCCCACCCATGTAGCAGGACACACTCTAGATGGGATTTATTCCTACAATCCCAATCTGACCTGCACAGAGGTACTGCCTTTCCCCTGGACAGATCACTCTGCTATTCTATTTGAATTGTCATGGCTAACCTATCCTAAAGGTAAATCAGAGCCCAAGGAAAAGATAGCTATAAGTGCCTGGACAGACATCAATAGCACAGAGCTAGGAAACCTACTCAAAGCAACAGCCCAGAACTTCCCCACGAGAGTTGACGATGCAATTGCTGCCTACACGGAATGGGTAGATGCCGCATGTAGCAAACTTGCTCTGGTAAAAGCCCCCTGGTATTCAGAAGAATTAAGAAAGCAAAAACATGCCTGTAAACGGCTGAAACAAGCTTGGAGAAGAGGCTACAATAAGATTGATAAAGAGGCGTATAAATCAAGTCTCACTCTTTATAAAAAAAACTAAAAGGATGTTTTTTTCAGAGCAGATCATTAAGGCTAATTCCTCCTCTAAAGAACTTTTCAAAACACTAATTAAACTTACTGCCCCCAATACATCTAAAATACAGCGCAGGCCTGAATTATATGAACGTCTTGCCTCCTTTCAGCAAAATGTGGAAGCCCGATTCACAGAACTAACTTAAGACAAAATCCTAAAGTTACTACCATTTTGGTATTCACAGAAGACACTTACTCATTTCGGTAATCACCGAAGTTAGGAGTCCTAACTTTAGGACTCCTAAATGCCTTCTGAGAATACCGAAAAACTTAAAATTAGGATTTTTCTCAGTTTAGTAAATCCTAATTTTAAGACTTTCGTCATTCACAGAAGGCATTTAGGAGTCCTAAAGTTAGGACTCCTAACTTCAGTGAATACCGAAATGAGTAAGTGCCTTCTGTGAATACCAAAATGGTAGTAAGTTTAGGATTTTGTCTTAAGTTAGCTCTGTGAATCGGGCCCAGAAAGAGGATATGGAGGCATCAGCCAGGGCGGTGCCCATTGGAGCCAAAATATCATCGACACTAGACCGCTTTACACCTTTAGAGACACAAGATTCGATTAAAGTCTTGTTGTCGATCCAATCAGGATCCCCTTTGGACCCCTGTCCTGCTTCAGTGATTAAACAAACCTACGAGATTATTGGGATAGCTCTTACCCCCCTGTTCAATACTATCTTTAACTCAGGGCAGTTTCCAACAAAATGGAACATGGCGTCTATTCTTCCATTGCTTAAAAAAAAAAAAAAAAAAATCAAACCTCGATCCCATGGACCCGAATAGCTATAGACCCATTTCGCGCCTCCCCCTACCGGCAAAAATGATTGAGAAAGCCTTGAACGCTCAACTCAGCTGGTTCCTTCAGACTCAATATTCTGGATCCAACACAATATGGCTTCAGAGCTGAACATAGCACAGAGCTGGCCTTGATTAAATCCGCAGAGTAGGTTAGAGAGGCTTTGGACCAGGGAGGCGCTGCGATATTGATCATGTTGGATCTCTCTGCAGCCTTCGATATGGTTCATCATAAGGTTTTGATGGACCGTCTATCAGAAGGTGGGGTACAGAGCATTGCCTGGAACCTCCTAAAATCGTTTCTTACTGACAGAATGCAAACGGTGGACCTGGAAAAAGATAGGTCAAAGCCTTTCTCCCTTTCTTGTGGGGTACCACAGGGGTCATACTTTAGCCCTACACTTTTTAATGTATACGTGTCCCCACTGGCAGCCCTGATAAGATCATTCGGGTTCCAACGAACATCTTACACGGATGACACGCAAATAGTGCTGTCCCTCCAGTGTGGCCAAGAAGCTGAAACTGGAACAAGATGTCATGACTGCATGAAAGCCATTTTGGGGTGGATGTCCTCGAACTGCCTGAAACTTAACTCTGGAAAAACAGAGGTTATCATATTTGGTAACAATTTTAAGCTCTGGATGCCTGATTGGTGGCCGGAAGAATTGGGAACTCTTCCGGAACCGACTAAGAAAGTGAAGAATTTGCGGGTCATTTTGGACAACAGTATCACTTTTGGGGACCAGATAAGCAGAGTTGTCTCTACATGCTTCTTTCTCCTCAGAATCCTGAGGAAAATAAAGTTTCTCCTTCTGGAAAATAGCCTTAGAACAGTGGTCACAGCACTCATTATGTCACGGTTGGACTACTGTAATAGTCTCTACCTGAACATCCAAAAGACACATGAACAGACTCCAAATCGTACAAAATGCAGCGGCAAGGCTGCTGATGGGCACACCTAGGTTTGTATTGGCTAAGAAGGAACTATGACATCTTCACTGCCTCCCAGTTAAACATCGGGCACAATTTAAAGCCCTTTATATGGTCTACAAGGCCCTAAAGGGAGCAGGCCAAGATTTCCTGAAACAACGGTTTCAATGGTACTTTCCCAGAAGAACCCTGCGCTCTATGGCGGCAAAACAAGTGATTGTTCCCCATGTTAAAAAAGCTAGCTGGGGGGGGCAGGAGTTTCATTACATGTGCCGCAAAAGCCTGGCACACTTTACCATTCCATCTCAGAAATGCAACCGAGCTCCTCTCTTTCGGGAAGAGACTGAAAACCTGGTTATTTACGCTATGGTCATTCACTCAACAGGAACCTTTAAGGCAGTGCTCAGCGCCAGGACACCTTAGGGTAACAGTTGCGCTTTAGAAATTATATTAACATAACTTAACAATTTCTACAATCATTTCTTTAGTTAAGTTAGCACATGGATTTGACTCTACTTACAACCATTATAACATCTTAGGTAGTTACCGGACACAATTTGATGACAGATTTTGGTGTTTGTAGGTTGAACTCTGCATCAGCAGCTTGGGTCTCAGTCTTGACTCCTTCTGCGTACATTAAATGACGCAGTTTAATTTACAAAGAAGATTCATTCCTAGCAAGTTTACTGGACTTGAATTACACACTACAAACTAGTGCTGTTATTGGATGTCTCAGAATTTTACTGGGACAGAGGCAGTAATCCGATTGGTACGCTGCTGATTTGTGATGCCCAAGTCTGGGACTTCTTTTCCTGAGAGGGGTAGGTTAGGGACCTAAACTATGCTAACGGTTGAACGAGTGGCTCCTGTCTCTATCAAGAAAAATAAGGGATGTCCATTAACCTCTCCACACACAAATGGTCTACCCTGGTCCACTTCTAGGACAGCGCCAAGTATGCACTCCTCCTCCCCCCGCAAGTACCATCATTGATCCTGATCAACATTTGTGGAAGCTTCAAACATCATGGGAACTGGAGCATTTACAGACATTAACTGATTATGGGGAAAACTATTATATATTTGGAATTGTGGAATAACCCTTGTATCCACATAGACCAAGAAAATGTTTGTGACATGTCTGATTTTGAATCCTTTGGGGTCGACATAAGAGATCTGGGCATAGGAGGAAGCTCTCTACGTGACATGACATTCGCAGCTTGGATATCATCCATATCTCAATCGGGATGTTAGCGTCACTCTCACTTTTAATGCCCAATCTTGTTGTGAATTGGCAAAAGTTGGTACATGAAACACACAAAAGGTAACGGGAGGAATGCTTGCAATTTGTCGGGGTAGCATCGCAACCCAGCGTTCTTTTGCTCACCATGTCACCTCAGTTTGAACCCAGCCATATGCAAATTAGTCTTGAACCTGATCCTCATGGGAATAGTCCAGCCCGAACTGCCAGACCAGGTCCTCCCTGGACTGGGAACAAGCATCCTGGGACAGTTTCGGGTTATCACCACTCTCAGCCAGGCTAGCATGTTTCCAGTGACAAAGTGAGCATGGCACCCACGTCTTGACATACCCATGACACTTAGGGTGGTACATGAAACACACAAAAGGTGATGGGAAGAATGCTTGAAATTTGTCTAACAACTGGCGATCGCTTGGGGTAGCATCCCAACCATTGGTCTTTTGCTCACATGTAACCTCAATTTGGACCCAACCATATGCAAATCAGTCTTGACCCTGCTCCTCATGGGAACAGTCCAGCCTGAACTGCCAGACCAGGCAATGGGTAACCTTCTTTAAAGCAATTCTGCGAGTTCTGGGGGCACTACCTTGACCTCTTCCCATCCCTGAAGCATTTTCTCCATATGCCATGGAAATTCCTTGCACAGTAATCTCAATGCTGGAATCATTTTCAGGGCCTTAAAGGGGTACTAAAATCCCTTCATACCTCTATTCTGTGCTAACTGGGTCTGGGCTATCATATACTCCTCCTTTAGCCCTTCCCATTTGGCTTCTAGAATATCTTTGCAATTTTGTGCAAGCTGCAGGATCTTACCAAGGAGTATACTCTGCCAGTAAAGGAAACCCTGGACAATCTGATTGCTAATTTTGGGTCTTAGTCATTGCACAAAGGAGGAAAGAAACCCTCTCATAATGCCTCCACCTGGATCGTTGAGTCTGCTACAATCCCTATCAACTGCATTAACCTCTAAGAAGAATGCATGCATGGACACTTTGTTCTTGAGAATTTCAGAAAATCGTGAGCCAATTTATTTCTCTTTGGGGAACCTTGGTCTTTAAAGGTTTTACAACTTATTTGCACTTAGGGGCCAATTCCGATTGACATCGGACAGGAACTGGAACCTGTTGTTGTCGGTTCCAGATCTGCAAGTAGGATGCAACCGAACCCTGTTCGGTCGCAATCCTATACTTAACAATGGGAGCATTCATTCCAAACAGAATGCATGCTTGAACTGTTAACTGCAGAGGTGCAGTTCATCCCTGCGCCCTGTGGCAGGCACCTCTAGGTAACTGCCATGTGGTTCAGGGATCAACAGGGGGGCCTGCTTCTGGGGGCCTGCTTCTGGGGGCCGCCAAAGACACTTCCCACTGCCTTTTTGTGCCGGAAAGACGGGCACAAAAAGGCAGTGGGAAACCACCATCATACTCCCTCGGCCGGAAAGAGCCGGCCGGGAGAGTACTGAAGGGTTTCCAGATGGTGACAGCTCTCCGGAAAGGAATCAGAACATCACATTCCGAAGCCGGCAGGAGGGCTTCGGACGATGGTTGGAGCCCTTCCTGCACGCATTAGAATCAGCCCCTTAGACAGGACCAGGGCTGGGGGTGCATTTGTTCCTATTAGCCTTGGAGGCTCCGAGGTGGGCCATTCAACTGCCGATTTACATTCTGTCCATTGGACTTTTGAACTTCCACCTCAAACACATCCAAATCCTCCTGCAAGTCTTTTGAAATGGTCACTATCTTGTCTACCTGCGTTTACCACTTAGCATTTCTGCTTAGCTTCAGAAGAGAATTTGTTCCTCAATATACTTCCCTCAAAGATATTCCTTCACTTCCCCTCCTGCAGCATCTACCTCATCTTCCTTGGTGACCTCTTTCTTTCTCACCTTAACCCTGTCCTTCTTAGACCACAGCTCTATGAACTTAGTGGTCACACTCCAATCTCTAATGTTCTCAATCAATTCCCTTACCCGAGTCTCTGGCCCTCTCAATTTCAGCAATTTTAACTCTTTTTCACCCATCATACTAACATTCTTTCTCGGTGTTAAACTAACTTCACACTCGGTCACCTTCTCCATTTTCGCATGCACCTCACATGCCACTCTTGCTGCTTCCTTGCTCATGTAAAGCAATTTGCTCTCATTGTAGTGTCTTATGAAGTCCATTCCCACATTTCCCTTAATGATATCTTTAAACTTGGCTTTTTTCAGTTGAGCAACGTTAAGTCACTGTGGAGTGTGTTCTGGGCTTGGCGGGTTAATCAGTAAAGTTACAATAATCATTTGACTTCCCGTCAAAGAACTGACCAAACCCTCTCCTTACGAGGCCCTAGTGCTATTACTCATAGGCTTGGTGTAGGATCGTGGGGTACACTTAGAATTGTTTGAATTGGTTGAGTACTGATGGAAAGTGGATTATTAGTAGTGGCAAATATGCATCTGCAACTGGCAATAAGGACACTAATCCAATCCAGGGCTCAGAATAGGTCTCAGAAAATTATTCCCATCCTCAACCCTTGGAGGCTTAGCTTAACTTTAAAGTCAGGTACGTAAAGCATTTAAAAACACAAATTCTGTAAATTATTAATACACAATAAAAATACAACAGCAATTTATACAAATGGGCACTATTTATATCTTTAAAATGACACCAAAACTAAAACAATCCACTGTAGGGACCCCGAGATATTAATCTTTAAAGATTAAAAACTTTCTATTGCTTATAAACCAATAGTGCCACTTCTGGACATTTGGTCTCCTCTGACCGGGACAAAGTCAAAGTTTGAGGGTGACCGCGATGGAGCCCTGGTCGGATACACTGAGTGGGAGGCTCTGGTCAAGAATTTACCTTCACAATTAGAACATTTTCTGGAGGATTTCTCACCAGACGTCGTGCAGTTTCCTCCACCAGGCCGGATACAGTGAGGAACTTCTTCCTGAAGTTCCTCTTGCAGGCCCAAAATGTCCAAAATACAATTTAAGCGTCTGGAATTTCCAAGATGGTTCTTGAAAGGTTGGGGCTACAATTCCCACAATGCACCTGGACAACACCCTAAAAGTCCACTGGATACACTCCAGGCAGGGGACTCTTGGTGGAGTTGATGCAGGCGAGCTCTGTTAACCTGTAGTTTGCAGGGAGCCCACTCTTTATTCCTCTTGAAACAAGGTACATCCAAAGGGCTGTAGTTCGAGATAATGCAGGAGGCTCAGTCTTTTCAGAGTGCGGGGCATGATGGGGCAAATCAAGTTTCCAGCTTGGCCTTCCCTCTATTACTCTTGAAGAAAGGTACATCCAGCGTACTGTAGTTTTAGATATTGCAACAAGCACAGTCTTTTCAGAGTGCAGGGCCTTATGGGGAAAATCATGTTTCGAGCTTGGCAATCCGTCTTCTTTTCTCTGTTTCAATTAGCAGAATTGAGAGGCACTGCCCCTCTCGGATACTTATTCAGTGTTCTCTGGGGTCACGCAGGAGGGCACCCCTGTTCAATGCGGTGCAGGGCAATTTCCCAGAGCATGACCACTCACACCAAAGTGTGGCACAATGAACTCCCAGAAGGCACTATTTCTCCAAAATTCAATATGGCTGATTTTTCAGCAGGGAGAAAAGAGCTAACTGACCCAGTCTACAGGATGGACCATTTACCTAGGCCCCTTCCCCTTTGCATCTGGAAATTTCTTCCCTTAGGCCTGCCATCTGGCTGGGTTCAAATGGTAGGTCTGTAACTGGACCTGACTTGCACCGTCTGTCTGTCCCCTCTGCTCCTTGACGAGGATGTTTTACAACCCCTCCCCCTGCCAAAGCATTCCTATGTAGCAGAACCCTTCTGCTCCCAGCGTGGATGGCTGACCACCTGGGCTACTAATCACCTTATCAAAGCTACCTGGCTAATCTACTTAACTCTGTCCAATCAGGCCAGAGCACTAGAGGGCTGAATTTTGGCTTACATACAAGAAACTCTTATAACGTTTTGTTTTAGAATAAGATCAACATTAGCATATTGTATTTATTAATACCATTCTACTAAGTCCTTCAATTATATTTGTATTGCTTTTCTTTCTTCAGTAATTGATTAGTAACGTCTTGCCATGTTAACCGATCGGACTAGGGATCTGCAATGGAAAAACACCAGGGCCCCCCAACCTGGAGCACCGAAGGAAGACTTTAGGGGTTCTGAATAGGTCACTGTAGGATGGTAGGATCCTTCTGCATGGTTACCCCCACTTTTTGCCTGGTGTTGCTGTGTTTTATGACCAGTCTGACTGGGATCCTGCTAATCAGGACACCAGTCTGTGTGCTTCCTCCCTACAATGGCTATGTACTTTGGTACATTCCTAATTGACTACTTGTAAGTCCATAGTATATGGTACTAAAGTACCTAGAGCATAGGTACACCAGGGGTCCCCAATGGGGGCTTCAGCATGTATTATGCCACCAATGAGGGACCCTCTAAACTGTGACTACAGGTCTGCCTTTGCAGCCTGTGTGAGTGGATTCTTGCACCCCTCACAACAGATGTGTTTCCTTATATCTGAGGTCACTGCACTTAAAACCTATAAGTCACCCCTCTAGCAGGTTTTTCAGTCCCAAAGGCAGGGTGCTTGGTTACAAGTGTGAGGGTGCCCCTGCATGAGCAGGACACCCGTACAAACCCCAGAGTACATTCTCCAGGATTTGTAAGTGCATCAGCCATTACCAGATATAGATTGGCCATGCGTCATTATGCAATGGCGGACTCTAAACTAGCTGTAACACACGTGGTCATGTTTGGTGACAAACATGTTGGAAGCATACCCCCAACACCATAATCGGTGTTGGTGGTATGATTCTATCCATGGTAGGGCTCCACTGGGGAGCCCTTCATGCTCCCGGGACCGATCTTCCAGAGCCTGACCGCCACCTAGGGCTGCTGCCGACCACAGACAGGATTCTGCTCTCCTGATGCTAGGCCAAGCTAGAGCAGGGGAAGACAGGACAATTGGTTACCTTTCACAGGGAGGTGTGACCACCTCCCTGACAGGATTATAGTGTATTAGGCTGGGGTGGGGGCACCTGCAGCGCCACCAGACTGCTTTGTAGGGCACTTTTGGTGCCCTCCTTGCCAATTGGAGATAGTTTTTTATTATTCACTCGGTCCTGAAGAATTGCCAGCTGATCACTTCCGTGACTTATTGAGGCGAGAAACATGTTAAGCAGCTGGGGGTTGAGAATTTGTTTTGTCACATTATAACAAAACAGTCGCCCCCTCATTTCCTTTTAATCAGGTTGTGACCCATATAGAATAAAACTCATCACAGAGGTTCCCATTACCGGTTTTATATTCACATCTCACATAAACACATGTAACTAGGCCCCTCACAACCATAGCACCGATACAGCGAGGAACAGAAGATCTCCGAAAAAGAGCCCTTTTATGGGTGCCCACGTTGGACGTGGATGTGGTGGTGGACGTGGATGTGGTGGTGGACGTGGATGTGGTGTACGTGGCGGTGGTGTACGTGGCGGTGGTGTACGTGGCGGTGGTGTACGTGGTGGTGTACGTGGCGGTGGTGGTGTACGTGGTGGTGGTGGTGTACGTGGTGGTGGATGTGGTGGTGTCGGTGGTGGATGTGGTGGACATGGTGGTGGAGGTGGTGGATGTGGCGGTGGACGTGGCGGTGGACGTGGCGGTGGACGTGGCGGTGGACGTGGTGGAGGTGGACGTGGTGGTGGTGGACGTGGTGGACGTGGTGGTGGACGTGGTGGTGGTGGTGGACGTGGTGGTGGTGGTGGACATGGTGGTGGTGGTGGACATGGTGGTGGTGGTGGACATGGTGGTGGTGGTGGACATGGTGGTGGTGGACGTGGTGGTGGATGTGGTAGTGGCTGCACAACCACGATTAAAAGTGAAAAACAGTTAGTGATGTAACATGTAAGCTGTGTAAGTTCTTGCATGTCACAACAGTTCAGCCACACCCTACCCATGGATTCTTGAGTAGGTCTTATAAATAGATATGGAGTAAAAAAGGTTGGGAAACGGTCAGAACAACACAGGCTCAGTCACACGTGTCCAATGCAAGCATAACCACGCTTGCCTTAACCGCGCATGAGTGGTTAAAGCAATGCGCTGTCTAGTTGCTGAGAGGATGGGCGGACAAGGAAGAAAGGAAGAGGAAGGACGATCAGGAGTGGATGTGGTGAGGTAAGTGGGGCTGGGTCTTGGGATGGTAGTTTTTTTAGGAGGGGGTTGGGGTTGTTTGTAGGGGAGGGAGCAGTTTTAGGGCTCAGGGCAGGCTGGCCTAGGGTCACGGTAGTTAGCAGCAGTAGGGGACAGTTTTTAGGGCTCTTTGGGGTAGTTTTTAGGGTGGGGCAGTTTTAGGGCTAAAGGTGGAGCAGGGGAAAAGGGACGGTTAGCAGAGCAGGGGACAGTTTTAGGCCTCATGGCGAGAAGGGCCGGGTCGGGGTAGTTTTTGGGGTGTGAGGTAAATTTTTTGGGCTTGGGAAGGGGAAAGGGACAGTTTACAGGGCAGGGGGCAGGGGTATGATCTATAGCATGCATGTCCCTTTACCCATCATGTGTATGCCACAAAATTGCATGAGAAAGGCATGCATGGTAAAGGCATGCGTGGTACGGATGCGGTCATGGTGGAGACATGATACAGGCATGCGTAGTTCAGGCATGCGTTGTATCATCATACAACCGATGACGTTCACAAACATGGTGCGAATGGTATTTTCCATTTTGAATTATTTGCATTGCGCACATTAAGGCGGGTCAAGGGTCCCCAAGAGACTGTTAGCTCCTCAGTACTATTCGGGCTGGCTCGATCTGTATAGATACATATAGATGTATATTAGGGCTACATTCAGCGGGTGCCCGTTCATCAGAGTTATATAAATTGGTAAAATGGTTGAAACAGTCATGCTCAGGTATGGGTACATCTGTACCAGTACTGGGGCAGCTTGAGATTAACGACGCTCTATCTTCCAGAATTGGGTCTCGTCATTCCTGGCTGAAGCACTAGCCAGCTGTTCCCATGCCTTCCCCTCTGATTTCTTCTTTCCTTGGCTTCATGGCTTCTTTACAGAGAACCCTGCATTTCCTGATGTCTCGTGGGGAAGATGTACAGTGCATGTAGGAGGATGCGATGAACAAGTCTTATCGAACCATTTCTTAGTCCTCTGTGAGTGAGGGTGTTTAGGTGCGGTTAGATGTTAGATGCGGCAGAGAAGGCTCCCGAGCTCGCCCAGGGTTGGGTTTCTCCCTGAAACAAACCTCAACCTGATCTCTGCAGTTCACCACCAACGGTGCCAGAAAATCTTTGTGCTCAATATCCCTCTATTTACGTTGTACCCCTAATTCCTGGTGTAATTGTTGGTGCAGACCATCTTATCCAGAGGTATCCGGGGAAACCTAAACTTAAAATCAGTGGTTTGTGATGGCTTAAGGCATTGTCTGAAATCTGCAAACCTTGCTGGCCCATATCTTGGACCCCTGTATCCCTTGCCTCTGCCAGTGTTTGTTGCCTGGCATAGGATTTCACTTGCGACTACATCACTGCGAAGAATAAGGTGATGAACGTCCAGAAGCCTATTTACAATGTCACCACAAGGATTCAGAATAAAATGCGAGAGGTAGGGGAAATCAAGATCTACTAAGCAGCAGACATCACCATCAGCAATAGGGCAGAGTCTGAGATTAAAATCTCCCCCTCAAACTATTACATAATCCTCCTTCAATGTTGCACATTTTAAAAACTGATACCTCTAAGCTTATTGTATTTGGTATTAGTAGATTTTTATTGGCTGTCTATTTTACTAGGATGAAGAAAGGGCGCAAATTTTAACCTTATGAATTTCATAACACATTTTAAGTATATGAGATTTACATGGAAATTGAAAATGTTGAACTGCTGATAGTTGAGGATCGTATACAACTGCATTTTAGAAGAATTATGAATATATGATGCCATGTAAAAGGCATAACTTCCTTATTTTGCACTTTGCACCTTGCACTTTATGGAAACAATTAGCCTCAGGCTACTTGTAAAACCTGGCCTTGAAGTACTACGGAGTAACCTATATGTTAAAGTATCACCAATGATAAAGTATTTGCGCACTATGCACTTTGAATTCTAGGGAAATAATTACGTTGCTTCTATTGATAGAACAAGGGGTTATCCACTGCATTGTAAACTATTAATGGGTGGACTAAAGTTTTGCACATGTAAATAGATTTCATTTTATGTTTTGTATTTATGCTTTTATGATTCTGTGAATCGGATAAAGATGCTATGAAAGATAATCCTCCTTCAAGCCTGAGAAAACCATAGCTAGGGTGCAAGCAAGTGAATAGACAATTTGTACATTTCTACTGGCAAAGTGGTGTTAAAGGTTTATAGGTATCACTAAGGGTGCCCCAATCAGGGTCGAGCTAATTATTTAAAATAAAGGCGACTCCACCCAGGTCTTCACCACCTTGGCTGTCAAGGCACTACTTATAGCAGTTAGGAGGATACCGCTATGATGACCTGCAGGAGAGGGAGTTGCAGGCGAGAACACAGATACAAAACCATTAACCTGTACTGGACGTGAGCAGGTTTCCTGGAGGCATGCTATGTGCTGGTTAGATATTAGGGATACCCCGTTACTGTCAGTTTATTATTGATGCCCGCAATATTTTGAAAGAGTACACTCAAATCAGGGGACAAATCCACGGTGCAAGTTGTGTGGCTTGAACGCCCAAGCCTTTTCCAGCAGTTGGACAGAGGTGTCCTGCCCCTTAGACAGTAGGATGATCATGATCCTTGACAATAGGCAAAAATGCTGGCCGCTCACAGGATGGATAAGTAGCAATGTCCAGGTCCTGGTCCCCAACATTAGGTGGTGCAGGGTAATAAAGTTTCCCCACAAATAGGCGTGGGCCTGTTTTTTTCCTTCTGTTTGGCAGGGAGGCTAAAGCATCTGAGTTGTGTTTTTCAAAGAAGAGGGCAAAGGGCTCCATTAATGCTGTGGTGATATCCAGGTCCCTGGGCAAGGCAGAGCGCTAAGTAGCACGCGCCGCCATTATGGCAGTCGGACCTGTCCCCGGGGGAAAGGAGGAGGTGGGAGCACTCCCACCTCCCCCATAAGCGTTTAATAAGCGGCGTTCTGCATGTTGTGAACCGGAAGCGTGGGGGTCCAGCCGGTTTAGACCGGCCTGGCCCATGCCCCCCCCCCCTTAAAAGCATAGTCTTCGGTCCTTAGCGGTCAGAAACATGTAACTCCAGGGGCAGTGACAGCCGGTAGGTAGGCTGTCGGAGTGCGGGGGCCGGGGGAGTCATTCTTTCCAGTGGGCCTGTGGCCACCCCCGCACGCGCATCAGGGCGCAAGTATGCAGAATTTCTGCAGCCCCCGTTATGGAGTTTAAGGCACAGGGCGTGGGGGGGCCCGGGGGAAAGTATCCGTCCGATAAGCTGTACCCCCTGCGCCAGCCGACTCCGGCGAAGTAATTTCTCGTAGTTTGCTGGGATCTGGAGGCTGCCAGTCATTGACCTTACCATAGGCTCTAGAGGGGACATGCAGAAAGTGAATATATGCATTGTTAGATTTACGGTAGGAGTTGTGTGTATTAGAGTTAAGGATAGCCATGTGACATCTGTCTAACAATGTATCTGGCCTTTCTGCGTAATTGTACACAACGTTAATAAATAATGTTTAATTTTGCAATAAATACGGCTGGGGGTTACACCCCCTAATCCAAAAATTGGTGTGGTCTCAATACTTGCCTTGAGGGAGGGAGACCTCATCCAGACAAGGGCTGTGGGTACCAAAGGTAAAGAGGGGACATGGGGGAGTACCAAGCCATACCACACGCGCGCGCACAGCAGTTTGCCGGGTCCCGAGTGCTATCATTATCTTCATTAACTTGCCCCCCTAGTCTCTGTTGAGCACTTCCACCATTGGTGGATTATAATGATACAGATTTCCTAGTGACACAAGCTTCTCCTCCACAGGTTCAATCACAGAATTAAATCACCGAGATGGCCGTCTTCAGATAGTTAGTGATCGAGCAAGCACCCGGGTTATCGTTTGTACCGGCAGCAATAACAGCCTTTTGCTTATCCATTATACTGTGGTAACAGGGTCTGCTCTTTGTAAGGGAAGTCTCTATGCCAAGTGGGGTGGCCCAGCCCAGCCTATTGGGCTTTGCCCGGGTGCATCCCGCGCAGTGTGTTGATTAGCGGTGGGCAGTAAACTCCACTCTGCCAGCAGAGTTCAGAGTTTTTCTCATTCTGCATTCCACGTGGAGGGCAGAGTTTGGCAAAAACTCCACCTACACCGGTCTTGCAATGTTCCTTGCCAATATAGAAAAGCAGCAACTCGGATCTGAAAGCAATGCTGGGGTTGGGCAGAGAACAGAACTGTCCATCTATTTACCAGACAAGTATTGGCTAGCAAAAGAAACCCAGCAATGCTGCTAATGTATATAAAATACTTAAATGTTTACAATAATGTTACAATATAAAGCAAAGTTAATGCACATGCAGCAATGAATAAACTACCTAGTAATTCTCAGAATAAGCATGCCATGTTTCGTGTTGTAACTCGTGATGCTGCCCCGGGTGCTTCTATGCCCACTCCCATGAATCAGCTGAAGGATCACACTGTTGATCATTTTCCAAGGTGGCAGGTCAGTGACCACTGAGTTGAGACTGTGCCCACAAATCTGTATCCAGACCTCCCTGTGAGGGAGCCTTGGACTGCTTGTCCACATCTACCACTGAGAGTCCAGTGCACAAGGGGTCCTTGGCCCAGATGTTCGAGATCCATATAAGGTTTGACCCCGGGACACCAGGAGTAAACGGCCTCAACCTCCATGGTTTAGCCCAGTAGTCCCTACGAGCTCTGTGCCCCTCCGAAAGGGGTTCTGACAGGAAGTGTTCAAATTCATATTTTTCAAACGAGCTGCCTAACATGAGTGCAAAAAGGGTAGTTTAATGCTTGGTGTCTGAATACAATAGACGATTCTACTGTAGCAGAATTCATAAATCATTTAGCATTAATCTGAGGCCAGCTGTTACTACCCTTCACCAAAGTCTTAATATAAACAGGACACATGAGGCACTAATACTCTACCCCAAAACATCTGCATCAAAACAGTGTGTTTTATCCCCTTATCTCGCGGATAGGTACCTATGAACACAGCAAGTAGAAGGCATTTGAAAGGCAAAGGCTTCTTGAAGATGAAATTATGGCTTCTTACTTTTTGGTTTGAATAGCATGTGTGAGGCTTGAGGCTGTAGAAAGCTTAATTTGCAGTTCCCATAAGATAGTCAACATACTGGTGGGCCAAAGTAATTGAAAAGAGCTGCACAGCTGTTTAAAATGAAAATCCAGCACTGGGAGAAGTTCTGCCCATTCCATGACGTCCTGGGATGACGTGAGAAGGAAATAAAGAAAATAAAGGGAAAACTGCAAATTATGAAAAAAAAATAGGGAGGGTAGCAACGAAGAAAGAGCATAAAACCTAAAGAAGAGAGTGGCATTGAGGGAGAAAAAGAGAAGGGAAAACAAAAAATGTAAATCGTCCAGTAGTGGATGGTGCAGGCAAGCTTGGTGGTGCAGTGAGGCGGGGCGGGGTGGAAATCAACATATGACGGGCTAAGGAATGTAAAATAAATAATTAAATAAAACCAATTACCTACTGCCCGCCGCATCAAGGTAAGTGATTTAATTTATTTATTTTACATTCTCTATCCTGTCGTATGTCTACTTCCACCCCCAACCCACTACTGGCATGGCCCGCTACTGAAAGCGTCTATCAAATTCCAAACAAAGGAACCCCAGCTGCTGTCATTCTGTGCCTGGTGTCCTGGTAACTGTCTTCTTGGTGGCCTGCTAGTCTTTATGGGCTGGAGGCATTTTAATTCAGGAACCGTGATACAGAAACTTAATGGCAATATAGAATAAAGACAGTAAATACTGACATCACCAGAGCACTCACTTTCATGCTCCACCTTTGAATGAAGACATTTACCAACATTCTACCTGTAATAATGGGAATGATTCTGTGAAACTCTCAAAAACTAAAAGTAATTTTAATTATTGTTTTTATTAAAAGATTAGGAAACATTATTGAAGAATGCTGGTATTGTTGGTAGGACTCAAAAGGGCTTATTTATTGGGATTTGGCGTAGGGCTGCGCAGCAAGTAATTTTGCTGCACTGCCCTACGCCAAAGTAAAAGGTCAGGAATGCCCCGTATTTAAGCAATATGGGGCATGCCTCCCCTTTACCCCTACGTTGGAGCCGTTTCGGCTGCCCTGCTCCAACACAGATATCCTTGCACCATGATGCAATGATTCCTGTGTTGTTGGCAGGATTGCTTTTGTGCAGTATGGGGCCTAAGAGGGGTTTTCCTCTTAAGAAATAACAAGGAGAAATCACGAACTTTGTCCCCTTTACCAGTGGCATAATGTAACTTGAGGGGACCCCCCTCCAAAGCACATGGAGGGGCCCCCTCTGGACTCACTCCAGAGCACTTAGGTCAGGGTACAGTGCTGAGGGGGACCCCCCAGGAGCTCGGGTCCCCCGTACTGTGGGGGCCTCGGAGGCCTTTGTTGTGCCACTATCCTTCACGCCTCACCTTGGAATGTGTAAGGTGTTTGGCACTTTCCGAGGTTTCCATGGTCCTGTAAATCTGGTGCAGTGTCAAAATCAATGGATGTTGCGTGGAAAAACCAACTGCAACGCCCATGGAACACCTCCTGAGCACAAAGTAGGGAAACGCAGCGATTTCCGCTGCCTTGCCTTACTCCACAAAGTGGCTTTGCGTGGCCTCAGATATGATTTTGTAATCTGTGGCCCCACAATAAGTGACACTCTGGTTGTGCAGGGGGCTCATAAATAAGACTCAAAGTTTGCAATTTGCAGTATTTTCAAAGAAAGATGTAAAACAGTAAGAAGTTAAATAACATTTAAAGAAATTGCAGAGTACCACAAACCAAACTCTCTGAACCATGGTTCACAGATACTTTGAAGGAGCTGAAACTAACCTATAGATTGCGGGAAAGGCGGTGGCATAGATTTTACCATGATAAAGACAAGATATGTCTGAAGATGGCACTCTATGACTACAAAAAACATTTTAAGAGATCTATTCTACGAGAACAGAAGCAGTAAATAGCTCCAAGAAAGTATTTGATATTGTAAAAGAACTAGCTTCCCCAGACTGTTTAAAAACAAAAAGTTGAACCTTCACAAAAACTTTTTGATAACCTCTTTTTTCCTCTATTCAATAATTGATTGATTATAGATGACATAAAAAAGTGGATGATTTTGATCTAAGGAAGAACCCCCCCTCCCCCCCGAATGGAGATTGACAATTGAGCGGTACTTTAACATTGAATGGTTATAATTTTCATTGGAAGGTGGAACTACTTAATGATGAAGAATTTAGAATTTTAGCCTCATCAATCTCCTCAGGTTCTCTGCTTGACCCCATTCCCCGAGAATATGGAAGAATAGAGCTACCAAACTATCCCGCTTTACAAAACATCTGTAATCAATACTTTCCCACTGGAATTGTTCCATCCGCTTGGAATAAAGCTTCAGTAACGCCACAGCTAAAGAAAGCTAAGGTCGATATTAAGTACCCAATTAATTATCGGCCAATCTCTTTGCTTCCCTACCCAGTTAAGATCCTTGAAAAGTATATCAGTAAAATACTGGCTGGTTTTCTGGAACATTATTTATTGGAACCAGAGCAAATGGGTTTCAGACCAGCCCATTGCACAGAGGCAACACTGGTGGTATCAACAGATGAGCTAAGAATAGTTGACAGTGGTTGGTTAGCAGTCTTGGTATTGCTGGATCTGTCCGCTGTCTAACACTGTCAACCATCAAATCATACCTTATAGACTAAAGGAGATAGGGTGAGGTGGTGCCCTACTTGACTGGATTGATTCTTATCTTTCTGGCAGATTGAAAGTGGTATGTTTGTTTTATATCTACCTCTGGCTATTACTGACTGATTAAACCTTTTGGGGTGTCATTTGTAAATCACACTGATGACAGCCTACTAATACCCTCCAAACAATAATGATCCAACTCGGCTCGAAAAACGTCATGCTTGCTTAGCTAAAACGGCTAATTAGTTTAATAGGACCACTCTCAAAATTAACAGTAGTAAAACTGAATTTTGGTGCTGTTCCTCCAGTAAAGTATATTCGCAACTGGATTGCAACTTCTGGCCCGGGTCAAAGGGCATAAGTCCAAATCTGCTCAATCAGTCTGAAACCTAGAAGTTCTGATTGACCACAAACTTTGCATAGATGACCATGTCAAGATAACAGTGGCTACCTGCCTATACTTTTGAGGAACCTGAGAAAAGTTGTTCCCTTACTAACACAGCCTGCAAAGAAGCAGGTAATACGATGCACAGTCAGTACTCAGACAAAATATCGTAAAGAAAATGCTTATACTAAAATATTGAATGTAAAATATTGTGGTATTGAAATGTCGACTGCAAGAATATTGATGTCAAGAATATTGCTTTAAGGTAAGTAATGTCAATTTTTAAATTATCAAAGTCATTATTATCGTTTGCAAAAATATAGTTGTTTAAAACATCAATTTTAAATTATTGTTATGTATTTCAGTATATGTTATGATGTATATGATATTTTTTGTATAATTGTTTATGATTTTTTATATATGTTAAATTTTTAGTAGCTATTACATTTAATGTAATTAAGTTAGGTGATTTTTAGTTTCGTATCGTGTTGTGGATTATAGGGGTATAAGGTGTTAAGTAATTTAATTATAATAAATAAATGACTATTTTTTATTTTATATTATTTATGTAATTGATATTAATTAATGGTAATTGTGCCATTACATTTTTTAATGTAAATTTTATATAAATCAATAGTGAGCAGTTATTTAATATAAATTAATTATTGGTATTAATTATGTTAATGTAATTTGTATTTTTGGACGCGGGTTTAAGCGTGGGTAGTAATTTATTTCTAATTAATTCATGTTAATAAATATTAATCAATTAATTGATAATTAATTGTGTTTATTGTCTAAATATTTTTTTTTAGGTGCAGGTTGTGGTGGTTTTAGGGCTAAATGGGTGGAAAGATTTTTTTTATTTATTAATAATTCGATGTTAAATAATAATTAATTAGTTGATAATTATGTTAATTGTTTATTTCAATTTTTTGGTGCGCGTTGTGGGGTTGTTAGGGGTAAAGGGTGAGGGTAAATATTTGTAGATATTTGTGATATGTATTTACCATTGTAATAGGTTTATCTTTTGCCAATTTTTTATATTAAATATATACATGTATTTTTTCCCCACAAATGTATATTTTTCGTTATTTAATTTGTTTTAGAAATAAATATATTTAGTTCAAAATATTTTGCTTGCCATCAATGTTGCACTGACTGGAGTGGGCATAGTAAATGTTATCCCTCTACAATCCAACACTTTCCCTACTGTTGTACTGAATGGAGTGGGAATTGTAAATTGTACCCCTCTGCTATCCAACACTTTCCCTACTGTTCTATTATTTGGAGTAGGAATAGAAATTTCAACCCCTCTACTATCCAACACTTTCCCTACTGTTGCACTGACTAGAATGGGAATAGTAAATTTTGCACCTTTGCAATCCAACACATTCCCTACTGTTGCACTGACTGGAGTGGGAATACAAAATATTTCCTGTTTCACTCATTGGAGTGAGAATAGTACATTTTACCACTCTGCAATCCAACACTTTCCCTACTGCTGTATTATCTGGCGTGGGAATAGAAATTTGAACCCCTCCGCAGTCCAACATTTTCTCTACTGTTTCACTTATTGGAGTAGGAATAGTAAAATGTAACCCCAAGGCTATCCAACACTTTCCCTACTGTTGTACTGACTGTAGTGGAAACGTTCATTTTGCCCCTCTGCTATGAAACACTTTCCCTACTGATGCACTGACTAAAATGGGAATAGTACATTTCACCCCTCTGCTATACAATACTTTCACTATAACTGCACTGATTGGAGTGGGAATAGTAAATGTTACCCCTTCACAATTCAACACATTCCCTACTGATGCACTGACTGGAGTGGAAATAAAACACTTTACCCCTCCGCTATCCAACACTTTCCCTACTGTTGCACTGACTTGAGTGGGAATACTGCATTTTACCCCTCCGCAATCCAACACTGCCCTTACTGTTGCAGTGATCGGAGAGGGAATAGTAAATTCTCCCCCTCCGCAACCCAAAGCTTTTGTACTGACTGCAGTGGGATTAGAATATGTAACCCCTTCACTTTCAAACACTTTTCCGAATGTTGTATTGACTGGAGTGGGAAAAGTAAATTGTACCACTCCGCTATCCAACACTTTCCCTACTGTTGCACTGACTGGAGTGGGAATAAAAAGTTTACCCCTCCACTATCCAATACTTTCGCTCCTGTTGTATTGACTGGAGTGGGAATACTACGTTTTACCCCACCGCTATCCAACATTTTCTCTACTGTTGCATTGACTAGAGTGGGAGATAGTACATTGTACCCTTCCGCAAACCAAAATTTTCTCTACTGTTTTACTGACTGGAGTGGGATAAGTACATTTTACCTGACCGCTATCCAACACTTTCCTTACTGTTGTACTGAATGGAGTGGGAATAAGAAAATGTACCCTTACGATATCCAACACTTTCCCTACTGGTGTACGGAGTGGGAATAGTAAATTTTACTCCTCAGCTATTCAACACTTTACTTACTGTTGTACTGACTGGAGTGGGAATAGTAAATTTACACCTCTGGAATCCAACACTTTCCCTACAGTTATATTCAGTGGAGCGGGAGTATTAAATTTTGCCCCTCCGCTATCCAACACTTTCCCTACTGTTTTATTTACTGAAGTGGGAATAGCAAATTTCACCCTTCCGCACACCAACAGTTTGTTTACTGTACTACTTGCTGGAATGGGTATAGTAAATACTACCTATCCACAATCCAACATTTTCACTTATGTTGCATTTACTGAAGGGAGAATTCTACCCAGTTTCATTATTTTTGTGTTGGGAGTAGTAATTTTTATTTTACTTATTTATATATATTTACTATAATAGTTTGCGTAGTTTTGTATAAATTGTAGTGGGAATAGTATATGTATTTTGGACTCGATTACGATACATGGTACTGTCTTATACTCCCATTTGTCTATGGGAGCTTGTGTTACTGCTGTAAACCAGCAGTAACACAAGCTCCCATAGACAAATGGGAGATTGTGTTACACCCTACACCCCGTGGCAGGCACCATAAGGTGCCTGCCACAAAGTGCAGAGATCAACAATGGGGCACCATAGGTTCCCTCTTGGCCTCCAACCAGAGGCTGCAAACAGAGGGGGCCCTGATACGGGCTCAAAATCGCTTTCTGCTTTTGGAATACAGGCCGCCCGTCGGAATACAGCCGGAATGACTGTGGTTTCATTTCCGACCGGTTGTATTGTAATCAACCGGTTGGAATTAAAACCGAAGATCAGTCTTTCCGACTGGGATCATAATAGGCCCCTGAATGTTATGTTATGATTTATTTTAAAACGTAATAATTGATATGATTATTTTTGTTTACTTAAATTGCAATATTTTCATTAATATTTTATTATTATTATTATTTGGAAAGATAATATAAATTATATTTATTAGTACAATTGTTTTTTACATAGGTATATGTTAGTATATATTAATATATGTGTGTTTAATGTTTTCAAAATTACGTTTATTTGGTATATTTTTTAAATATATATTAAATCTACTTTTAGTTTTCAAATTAATGTTACTATTTATTATATTTAATATCTTATTTTATATACATTTAAAAATCGATATTTAATGGAACTATATGAATGAGATCAATATGTTTTTCCAATACTTTTGTACTTACCATTATATATATATAGGATGATGATATTTGACTTCGATATTTGTCACGATAGCTTAGTAAGGGGATATTTTGAGGGTCGATATTTTGTCAGTGAACCTGCACAGTCTTGAGCAGACTAGATTATGTAACTCTTGATTGGAGCACCAGACTCCCTGTTCAAATGACTCTACAGGATACAATTGTTAGCTGCCAAACTAGCACTGAACAAAACCAGATGTGATTCGGCAAATGAAACCTCGACAGACCTGCACTGGTTACTGGTTAAGGAGGGATGTATCTGTAAGACCATGTGTCTAATCCATAAAGCACTCCATGGAACTGGACCTCGGCTCCTGCAAGGAACATGTTGCTACCATAAACCTCCAGGAGCCCTAACAACGTCCTCGGCAAACCTGGTCTGCGTACCTAGATCTAAAAAGTTAAGATATGGAGGGAGGTCCTTTCAAGTGAAAGCAGCACACATTTGGAATAAAATCCCAAATTCTCTGAGGCTAATTTCAAATCTTTTGAGTTTCAGAAAAAGCCTGAAAACGTGGCTCTTCCCCAAATAAAAGAGACATACTACAGTCTTTCTACCCATACCCTTTAATGCAGGTAAGACCTTCTGCGTACACTGACAATCCTACAGCGCCAAGATGCCCGGTGGATGAACGTTGGACTCAATAAATATTAAATATATTATATATATATATATTTATACACACTATTTTATACTTCACGGTCCTTTGCCTGTTTTTTTGCCCATTAGATATGGAGCTCCAAGATGGTGTTTTATAGCCTTATGTGGTCGCTTTTGTCCACAGACCGTGATCCGCAGCGCACATGGGGCCGCGTGGAGGCGAGGATATTGTGCTACAGAGGTGACAGGATGACTTCAATGAATCTAAGTGTCAATCGCATCAACTATGCGTAAATGAAAGAGTGATCAAACGTTCAGCTTAAAGCTTTGAGTTTTAACTAAATTATCTGCCTGATTGGCCCTGTTGTCTTGCAGGGAGAGACTACAGTAGTGATTTTGAATTGGGGAGAACATTATTTCCTGTATCACTTTCTCTCACCTCTTTCCTGATCAGCATATGTCTGTTGTGGACGGTGCCCCAGGGGGCGATGCCAATGGTGACAATTTCATGGTGTCCTCTGCCACTTCTGCTGAAGTCGCGCATTGCTTCTCCAACAAGCTTCGCCACACCGGCATGGCAGCCACTAGTGAAGATCCAGGCTCCTAAATTGAAAGAAATGTTCAAAGGTAAGTCGGCATGCTGATCCGAGTTCACAAATAGACTTTTTCAAAATTTAATGTTTGTCTCAGAGGTGTGTGTAAGAACACGAGGAGTCAGCTAGTGGCGATGAAAGAAGACAGACAAGGAATCTTGCATCCTGGAGTTAGAGGTAAAGTGACGGAGTGTCAATAGATTACTACTGCAGCATTGGATTGGTGGTAAAATGAATGTTTCTCCATTACTTATAGAAGATGGCTGCCACGTGAATCTATGTGGCGAGCAACCTGTGGTACCCTTCTTTGGATACTAGGTAGGGCTAACAGTCAATAGGGCTCTTTAGGCGAGGTTGTGGAACTCAGCATCCTTCTGCAAAACCTTTTGAGAGAGCAGTGATGTTTACACCTGAATATACTTATGACCCACTTTAGAATTGGAAACTACGAAAAGAAACTGTCACGGGTGGAGAAGGAGAGCCACAGTTGGGAGAGTTTCTCTTCAGCCAACTAGACTGGCAAGGTGACTAACCAGGTCTTTCATGTGAATTTACCAGTCTGTCAGGTGTTTAGGATGTAAGGCTCAATGTATCGCTTAAAACACACAGAAAACAAAAAACAAAAACATTTCGAAGTAAAGGAAGATTGTTATAATGCACCCATGCTTGGCATGCACCAGCTCTATTCTTACTTAGGAGGCAAATATGTGTCTGACAACTGTAAAGGGACTGAAGAGCCAGGAGAGGGTAGGGATACGAATACACGTGTATGGATCCATCTCAACCGATGGACTGAACTCAGGGTCTTCAGACTTATTTCTGATGCGTGTTGAGACGCCTCTACTCACCTGTGCTCCGAGCTGCTTTGACGAGCCCCTGGCTGAAGAGGTTCTTCAGCCGGGGATGCATGTAGAAGTTCAAAGCTCCTCCTGTAATGGAGATCACCAGGTTGGGCACCTCGAGCTTCCACTTGTCAGTCATCATTTTGTATAGAACTTCGGGAGGGGTGCAGTCGGAGGCGCGCACGTACTACGGAGAAAAAGCATCAAAAGGAAAAATGTTAGCGGTCAAAGTGAGTCCACCACACATGTAGACTATTTCTATGCACTGGCGTAGCTGGGGGGGGGGGGGGGGGGGCGGTCCGCCCCAGGTGGCACAATTTGGGGGGTGGCAGCCCGTAGCAGCAGCCTTTATAATTTATTTGGGGACACTCACTGACGACTGTCCCCAATTAAATTATAAAGGCCGCCGCCACTGGGGCCCGCGCGCAGCCCCTGTGTGAAGAGCAAGCGCTGCGCACCTGATTTTAAAATCATGCTGCCGCGCGACGTACCCTGTTTGTGGGAGTTGAGTCCCGTCCCAGGGCCGTCAATCTTGTAGCGCGCAAAAGCGCTACCAATGACGGCCCTGGGCGTAATGTTTGGTCAGCCCTTGCGTTGCGCTGAGAAGTAGCGCGGATGTGACGTCACGCGCTCTACTACCGCGCGCTCGCCTCTTTTCCGGCACAGTGACAGGCAGCACAAGGATTTTGCTGCAAGCATCGGGATGATTTTCTGTTTATGGCGGTTCGCGTCGGGTGATTCAGAATAGTCAAGTTGTTTCAGGTGAGCCGTGACTTCCATGCCCACGCCCCGGTGTAATTTCCACATTGCACCTGGCCTAATATGGGGACCTGCTTTACTCAACCCAAAATTAAGGGACGTTCACATGTCGGTTTTAATGTAAGTGACTAAGCGGTGATTTTGCGTTATTAGATCTCCCCCTTAGTGAGTTGCAGCAGCAATTTAACGGCTTTACCTAATTATGCCCAAGAAATAATTTAATACAAAAGTTAAACCAAGTAATCGTCATTGGAGCAGACGACTTATATTCTCATTGCCGGCAGATAAACAACAAACTTCATAGGTGTGTAAGAGCTATCAGGGCTGTAAATGGGATGAAAAAACTGGGGGGAGGGAGGTCTCTCGCAAGGGGCGTGTCCAGTGTTAAGGGCGTGGCTTAAAACACAGCTAAAAACCTGTGTTTAGCATAGTGTGCTGCTGGACTTGTATTTTACTGTTTGTCATTGTATTCAGATATATGATACAACAAGTAACATCATACCTACAAGTCAGGACTATTGGCTTTGTCAGTGGTTGTTAGTTGCATAAGATAAATAAGCAGCAACTATGGCTTGTATATAATATTGAAAAATCTTACACTTAACCACTTCCATGCTCATGACGGCTCCTGGCCGTCATGAGTCACGGCAGTCGTGTGCTCATGACGGCCGGGACCCGTCCGACCGTTGCCGCTCCGCCCATTCGCGGCAAATTCCCTGCCTGTGCGGGCGAATTAATCAGTGGGCGGGGTTCGGACGGCTCCCGGACGTCATGAGCACACGCCCACCGTGATTTATGACGGCCGGGAGCCGTCCTGAGTACCTGGGCGCCACGCCCAGCCCCCCCCCTCGAACCGTGGCGGCATTTGCCGCGCGTGTAAGGGGTTAAAGCCCTGGTGACACCACAACAATGCTGCTGCTCCTGAGTTTCAAAAAGAGAAGGGAAATCCAGAGAGAAAATGACTCTGTAAAGGATTTCCCTTCTCCTACAAGGCCCACCTGGCATGACGTCATGCCGTAACTTCTCCACTAGTCAGAAGTGTGTACTTTTGCCAGGGCACAAACCAGAGCCCGATAGAGACCCCCTTTAAAAAACTACCGGTGCTTGGCACCGGTGAGACCCGGCCCACTTAAAGCCCTGAGAGCTATCAATATTTACAAATTACAATAACCAATACCTTTCCTTAGTCCTCTCATGCCCAATGTCACTTAGCTAAGGTAAATGATGTTGGCCGTGGTATTTTTCAGTTTTTTAAAACTTTATATAATAGAGACTTTTAATTTGTTTTAAAGGTGCTCTCACAAAAAATACTGTCAAGTGAAAATCAAATTCCTAATTTCTTAGCCAAATCAGAAAAAGTGGAATGCCACCTCTAAAAATGATTTCTGACCTTAAAAAAACACTAATCAAGGCTATTCAATATGAAATAAGTTTCCTCTGAATAGGATATAGACACCAGATAGAACACCTAAGAGAAATAAACTGGGAAGAGCTCTGTAATGATGTTAATGTGAAGTTTTCTTTATCAAATATATGCCTCTGTTGCTAGATTTTTTCCGATTGACAAGGAATGATCGTAAACTGTCTAATAGAGCAGTAATGAAATCCTGGCTAATGTTTCTAGTAAAAAACATTGGCAAGAAGTGCGACACATCCTGTATCAGACACAGAATATAGTTGCTTATTTGCCTGTTTAGGATGAATTGAGATATTTATAAAAGCAGAACTTGATGCAGAGTTAGTAAATGTTATATGGATTTTAAAATTGGTGAGCTTGCAATTGGAGATTATATAGGGTTGAAATGTAAAAATATTAAACATGTCTTCTCTAATACTAGATCTTTCATAGATTCACATGGTTGAATTATTCACCATTGTCATGCCTGGAACTCTTGGTAAACAATGTTAACATAGCAGTGTACATTATGACTCAATAACATTGGGAGACACTGATACAAGTGCGGAGCGTGAGCAGGGGGAAGCATTGGACTCACAAGTTTCACCCAATAGTGAACACTTGTCGAATCTGACTGGACCTGACCATAGTCCCTTTGAACAGGCGTTGCATCAGACTTTGGTCTGAAAATTCTACCCGCCCCCCTCCCTGTTGGCCACACACGCACATTGTGTAGTAGTAACCTGTACGACGGAGGAAGGGTTTTTGTTCTTTCTTCTTTTCCTCACGAAGTTCAGAGTACACATTGGGCTCCCCTGTCTAGACTCAGCACCCACCACACATACCTAAATGAAACTGTGTGTCAACTGTAACTATGCTGCAATGTTAGTTCTCTGTATTTTAACACTACTTGCACTAGTTAATAGACCAAGGAAAAACTAGCATACCAATGATACACGTGAGCGATATTTGGGCCTGAAATTTGACAGTGAGGTGACATTCAAAATTCAAGTCCGAGACTTAAGCTCGCACAATCACAGGGCTGCGGATGCCATGGGCGGCAATCTGAGGGATAGCCCCGGGCACCACTAGCTCTAGCTACGCCTCTGTTTCTATGAAACACTAATAAATAATTATTACCAGCAGGAATTGTGCTGCAGAATCAGTGGTAAAAGGAGACTATGCTGCAAGAACAGTAAATACATGACCAAACTATCTCAAATGATGCCCTCAAAGTCATTTCCTGCTTCACCAAACAAGTCAAACATGTAAAGCGTTTACCTGATTCCCACCCGAACAAACATTAGTAAAAGTATTGAATGTCTTGCTACACATCTGCAATATGCTGCACCACCTTTAAAATGGTGATAATCCCCCCCCATGCTTAAATGTTAATGGCACAAATACATCCCATCTGTACTATCCTCAAAGTGGAGGTTGATTGGTAACTTCAGCGGCATGACAAGGACTAGAATCTGCTTCACAGCCGGGAGTCCTGTTTCCAGACAGCTGAAGAATGAGAGAATACCTTAGTGGATACCAAGGGAGACCTTTACCAGGACCAACCAGAGGGATTTAAGTAACTAGACCAATCAGAGTTGTACAACAATGTATTAACTTCTCCCAAAAAAGGGAGGGAGAAAGAGGGTCAACAAGGCTCGTCCTCCTACCATAGTGTGAATTAGAAACAGAGCCCAAATGTTTCCAAAAAGACAACCCTCTGAGAGAAAAGAAAACAATAGGTTTTCTTGTAAAACTCACCCAGCAGGGTTACCCCTTGGTGGCATGCGTCATCGGGTTCATCCTGTTCCGCTTCGGAATAGGGCATGCTGTGACCTACAGGATACGTTGGGGCACTTAAAAGTGAGATTAAAATACCTTCCTAGTAGGTAAACCACTATTTATTCTGACCTCTAGTCGGTATTGGTCTAAAGAAAAGGGCAAAATTGAAAGAAAAGGCTATAATGTGACCGCCTTTCTAAAAGGTCCCCAATGTTTCAAGCCATGCCCCAAACGCTTTTTTTTTTTATCAGCCCCACTGAAAAATTAACTACCTCCTACCACTCCTGTAATGCTAATCACACTCACATGGCTTGCCAAAGTGTAATATTTTTGTTTATACTGCACTTACTTGGTGATTGACTAACTATAAAAGATGTGAAATTCCCTCATTATGGGTCCTCCGGTTATGGGGGAAACTTGTAGTCACACTCACTCCAAAGTTTCAACTCTGCCTTTTAGAAAGGCAGGCACAATAAATTCTTTCCTTTCAATGTTTCCCCTTGTTTTTAACCAATACCCACTAGAGGTCAGAATAAAGAATGGTTTTCCTACTAGCATTTTGATACACTTAAAGTGCTGCCACGCATTTCGAAGTTCTCAGCGTGCCCGTTCCATAGCAGAGCAGATGGACCTGATGATGAAGCATGCCACCAAAGGGTAACCCTGGTGGGTGATGTTTTTAGAAGAAAACCTATTGTTTCCTTCCCCATTGGAGGGTTGTCTTTTGGAAACAATTGGGCTCTCTGTTTTTTATGTAACACTGATTTAATGCATCTCTTACAAGACAGCAGGGACAACACAGCACTGGCCTTTGCATGTGCATATTCATTTGTGCAAGGCTAAGGCTGCACACAACAAATAAATTAGTCCCATTCTCAAAGATCGAGCCACTTGTCTGGACTTTTCAATCCATATTTATAACACTTGACAACATTATAAACCACTAAAATCTGTCTTCCTAGACCTATTGTCAAATCTGCGACAGGCAACCAGTGGATTGTAAGCTAATAGACCATTTAAAGCCTCATAACACATTTATTCTGCACTATCATAATGAATACCAGAGGCCCTGCTAACTCAGTAGGTGCAAAATTAACAAAGTACAGGCTAAACCATGTGAATTTTGAGAAGTGAAGAATTACCTGGTGCATTGGAAATTCCAGGTTCGATTCACCCAATAATTCCTCATTTTTGGCCATGTTTCAACCACTGATTTAATCTGCCGCTTTCAGCAGTGTAATATTTAGGTGAAGTATCATGGGCTTGCAGTGTTCTTGCAGACCCTGACCCCTTTCCGAATGGGGCCACTCACTTTGGCTTCAGTTTCTGGGCATGCATGATCTGGTGGTGTGGAGGTCTAAGTCCTCATGTCAGGCGCCTTTAGCAGATGTGTCTCTAATCTGAAGCAAACCAAAGATCTCTATTCTAAATGTAGATTTCAATGTCTAATCTGAAGCAAGATTGTTACTTCTAATCTGGAGCAAGATCTCTAATTTACTGTAAGTGTAAATGTAATCAAATGAAAGATCAGCATCTGTAATCTGAAACAAAATTAATATTTCTAAACTGAAGCATGAACAATATCTAATCTGTACTGTCTTCAATACCGGATACGCAAAGTAAAATAACTCTTAGGTGGCTAAGGTCAACACAGGGCAAGATTAAAGTGAGCACCAATACTGCACCACCAGCAACACTAAGGTGGCAGGGTGCAGAGCTCAGATTCGGAGTGGGGTACCCAATGTTAACCAATGGAGCCGGGGGGGGGGGGGGGGCACTCAAAGTCATGCCAATAACAGGTAAGTAAAACATGCATTCATCGAATCACCCATGAACTGCCCATGCACTCATCCAATCACAGTCACTACCCATGCACATATCCATTCACTGAGGCACTACACTTGCACTCATCCATTCCCTCAGTCACTACCCATGCACTACCCATGGCCACATACAATCACCCAGGCCATACCTAGCACTCATCCGTTAAATCAGGCAGTACCCATGGGACTCATCCAATCACCGAAGCACAACCCTTGCACTCATCCATTCACTCAGGCACTACTCATGCACTCATCCATTCACTCAGACACTACCAATGTACTCATCCAATGACTGAGGCACTACCCTTACACTCACCTATTCACTCAGGCACTACCCATGCAGTAACCCAATCACACAGGCACCATCCATGCACTCATCCAATCACCCCGACACTACCCATGCGCTCATTCAATCACCCAGGTACTATCCTTGCACACATCCATTCACTGAGGCACTACCCATGCACTCATCCAATCTCCAGGCACTACTCATGCACTCATCTATTCACTCCGGCAGTAACCATCCAGTCAACCAATCACCCAGACACTAACCTTGCACTCAACCATTCACTCAGGCACTACCTATGCATTAATCCAATCAATGAGGCACTACACTTGCACTTATCCATTCACTCAGGCAGTACCCATGCACTCATCTATTCACTCAAGCACAACCCATTTACTTATCCAACTACCTAGGAACTACCAATGCAATCATCCAGACACTACTCATGCACTCATCCAATCACCCCTGCACTACCAATGCACTCATCCTATCACTCAGGCACTACATTTGCACTCATTCCTTTACTCACACACTACCCTTACACTCATCCATTCACTCAGGCACGAGCCATGCACACATCCAAGCACTAACCCTGCAATAATCCATTCACCCAGACAGTACCCATGCACTCATCCAATCACTCAGGCACTTCCCTTGCACTCATTCAATCACCCACGCACTACCCATGCACTCATTCATTCACCCAACAACTATCTATGCAGTCAAGGAATCACCTAGGCACCACATGTGCACTCACCCAAAACAACCATGCACTTATCCAATCACCCAGTAACTATCTTCACACTCATCCATTCACTGAGGCACTACCCATGCACTCATCCAATCACCCAGGCACTACCCACAGACTCATTTAATCACCCAGGCACTATCCAGTCACACACCCAGTAACACAGGCCCTACCCTTGCACTCATCCATTCACTCAGGCCCTACCCATGTACTCATCCATTCACTTGGGCACTACCCATGCACTCACCAATGAGCCAGGCACTACCCTTGTACTGATCCATTCAGTCACACACTAACCATGCACTCATCCAATCTCCCAGTCACTACCCATGCACTCATCCATTCACCTAGGCACTGCCTATGCACTCATCTACTCACCCAGGTGCATCCATGCACTCACCCAATCACATAGGCACCATCCATGCACTCACCCATGCACTCACACAATCACCCAGGCACTACCCTTGCACTCATCAAATCACTCAGGCACTACGTATGCACTCATAGATTCACTCAGGCACCACTGCCACACTCATTGTACCATCCATATACCAGTTAGTCACTCCTTCAATCATCCACACACCAGTCGTACACTCATTCCAACTCATATACATACTTTCTCTTCTTTAAACTATAAAATGCGGTTCCAACAAGAACCTTGTTTTCGATTTTTTTTTTGTGCTTTTATAAAGTCTTACGTTTTTCTTCTTTTTTATGATAACAAAAATGGCAACTGGAACAGGATGGATTGAAAAAAAACACGCACTGAAAAATGTCCCAAAAATATAAAAGGGGAAATAAAATATGTACGATTTCTTTGTAGCATTGTGAATAGCTGTAAGACACTGCTCAGCAGCACTTGCGACACTACAGTCCATGGCCATTCTTGACAACACTGGAGCCATATCTGTTGCAGTAGTCTGCACCTCAGGAGGAACTTTCTGACCAAGAATTGTTGATGCTGCCACTGAAGTCTGGTCCTCCAGCTTCCCTCTGCTTGATCGACAGTTGGAGACATTTTCTATGATAGGTTTTAAGACGCTATAACATGGACATTGTCTCACATGAATATTTTTTGTTCTTCACTCTAGAGAGGGTCCTGTCGCACATTGTGCATTTCACTAGTTTTGCAGCAGTTTTAGATATTGAAAGACTCCCATGCCACACTGCCTCTCTTTTGTGGAGGCTCCTCAACTTCTAAATCTTCAGTCTCCCCTCCTTCACTTCCTGGTCCTGTTGTTGCTGCTGGCCCGTCTCCTTCCTGTATTGCCATTTTTAGTGAAAAAAAGAGCACAAACTCCACACCAAGATCCATCCACCTGCTCAGAATGCAGCTCTATGAAAGAAGATTCAAGAAGGAGGAGTGGGTGTGTACTTCCTATAGATGTTGCTGAAAAGTATATTATCCAATTATATTTCTTGCTTTGCCAGTAATGTGATATTCGCGGTGACCGACTTATTCGAGGTAACTGCGCAGAAGCGGAAATTCAAAATACAAGTTCAAAATAGTTTTCTTTAAAAATACAAAGAAAAGCAGAACTTTCTATACTATAGTAGTGAACAGCTATACTTACACTTGTTCACAATATCTCTATACAAATGTTTCTGAATTTTTGAAAAACACGCAGTATCCGAGTTTACTGAGATCGCGGCTTCCACTGTCTTCACGAAAATGTAAATAGTGTTTGAAGACAATTTTTCTGGAAACTCACTACAAAGATATGAGTTTGGAACGTACACGAATAAAGCTCTATTGTTAAATAAACTATAGAATGTGTCTATATATATATATATATATATATATATATATATATGTTTTACACTATGTACAAAACACACGCTCTGCGCGACTACTGATGTCAACTCGGTGACGGCGCTAGTCACAGAAACATACCAAATCAAGAGATTTGTGGTATATAATATAAATATAATATACAATATTAGAAAGAAAATACGAATATCTTAGAGGCTCACTTTAAAAAAAATGTACGATACAATTAAGATAAAATTTAAATAAAACCTTAGAACTTCACTGAAAAAAAATGGTTACAGGGACTTTATAGAGCGGAATTAGCATTTAAAAAACCTTAGAAATTCACTGAAAAAGCCACAGGTTAGTTGAGAGACAAGATGGCGTACCTGTGAAAGACTGCTGTGGTCTTCCAATCTCCCGCTGCTCGATGCAGTTGACTAAGGCCATGCTGAGCCTCCAAAACATACAGATTGCTCTTGTGAAAGAGCACAGTCTCCAACTCGCTTACCTGGAACGAAGAAGCGATTACGTGGTCTGTGTGGCGGCTGGTTCAGCCCTCTTGGTGACATGGAGGGCTTCCATTGAACAGATCGCTGTCTCTGCTCAGCTGCTGCTGAGCTCCTGGCTGTGGTTGCAGTACGGCACGGGTGGCTCTCGGTTGGGAAAAGCATTAAATTGAACATGCCTCTCAAATCAGTTCGCTCTACCCGGGATCGTAATGGAGATGCTGAGCAATCAGCTTCTGCAGCTGTCACCACGGCTTCCATACTGGTGTGCCCCCCTTCACGCTCCAAGGGCCCAAAACCCACTCTCTCCGGGGGATCAAAAACTGCCCTTAAAGGAAACAAGGGCATGGAGGCCAATCCTAACAAGATCAATGGCGGGGAAAAAATGGACCCCCACCTCCAGTAGGCAATAACCAAGTTCTTCCCCTCTGCGGCGGTGGCCCCTGGTGGATGAAAGAGCACCATCACTGAGGTAGGAGGGGATGGGGAGGCAGAGCATCACCCCTTAACTCAATGTAAGGATTTGATCCTCAATATTTGTGCTAATAATAAGAGGGACGGGCCAGGATTAGAACAATTGGACCATAATTTAGAGAATGAAATCCCTCTGACAGTCTCAGCTCATGAAGTCTCAGGGGTCAGACAAGAGCAGGGTACTACTCCATCGGAGGAAGTACCCCAGATTGTAGAGTGCAACATGGCCACACCAGAGGTTTCAGACCATCCACCATCTAACAGGATAGGGCTGGAGACAAAGGCTTTGTTTAAATGGGTCATTAGCCACCGGTCCTTTGAATACCTGGACCGGGGGATACATTTGTTTTTTGACTGAAGGGTCTGACAAGTGCAGCAAGCGTGGTTGTTTCTGATGTGGAGAGTGCCTCTATATCTTCTAGCTCCGATCCTGGTAGTCAGACGCATGGGCCTGATACGATAGTTCATAGGAAAAGAAGCCTCAGGAAAAGTAGGGAGCAGATGTCCCAGGGGCAGGACAGGGAAGATCCGAGGAAGAAAGGAAGCCTCACCTTAAAGTGGGATTATTCTACCACACAAAAGGAATATGAGGAACCCTACTCAGCAGTCATAAAGGGACATAGTAGTCAGGACTCTGAGGAACCAACCCTGAGATTGATCTACGAGTCAATCAAATAGCACCAGGAAGAGACATTGCAAGATGGCAAATAAAAGCCTGGTAACAAAAAAGCTACAATAGGTGGTGAGAAAGATCGCGAAAGCCTGCTCCGAAATGGGCGAAAGGATTACAGCTGTTGAGGAACACACTGCCGGATTAGAGAGTGATGTAGCGAAAAGACAAGATCAAACTGAAGCCCAGGGCACACAGATAATGGACATCCAATGGAAATTGGGAGATTATGAAAACCGGCAAAGACGCAACAATTAAAGGTTTTTGGGCATAGAAGAAGGTATAGAGGGAAGCGATATAAGTGCCTATGTCCTAAAACTGCTGAAGTGGGCCTTCCCAGAGCTCCAGCAGTGGAACTGGGACACAGAAGTCCAACAAGTTTACCGATATCCTCCCATGCTCAGAAATTCCACACAGATGCACACGGGTGGGGGGGTTGGGGTGCAACAACCAAGATCAGTGTATTTTTGGGAATTTTTTATTGTGAGAGGCAGTATTTCTCAAAGCTCGCTCGGATTCCAAATGCTCATATGAAGGACAGACATTTTTTACTCGACCTGACTGTCGAAAGGCGTTGGTACCTGGGACAGATGTTACAACCATGTCAAGAGCAGGGGGTAGGGGCATACTGGTTATATCCAGCATGCCTGAAAAACAATATATAACAACAAAGTGAGAATCTTCATCTTCACATCTGAAATAAAGACAAAAGAGTATTTGGATGAAATACGGAATGAGAGTAACAGAGCAAATGTGTCACTGGTATAATGAAGGGATCTAATGAAGTAGTGAAGATAGACTGCTTAGAATGAGAAGAATGATGAGGGCATTAAGGGGGGGCGTGGCCTGCAACCGAGGAAGATGGCTGCACACTGATTGAGCTGCGTTAGCAGATCGCCGCATTACCCCCATATCCGACATCTGTGTGTAGAGGGGCTCCCTACCTCCTCGCCGAGTCTGAGGTGTGTCCGGGCGGCCCTCCGTGCTGATTTGGCGGGTTGGCGGTGTCCAGCAGCGCCGATTTCTTGATCTCCGCATTGCACCTGGTGAAGGGAAAATGGCGCCGGCCAGCCGATGGTGACGGAGCCCGGTGGTCTCGCAGCTCCTGATTGACGGTGGTGCGGTGTCTCCAGTGCCGGAGGAGCCTCGGTGTGCCTAGCGGGCGGAGGGGACGACTGGCGGAAGCAGGAGGGCAGAGTCTAGCGCCCGGGCGCACCCCTGGTGAAACGAGAGGCTGTGGAAAATGGCGCCCGCTGCAGCGCGACCGGCAGCGGACTGTGAGGCCTGAGGAGCTGCCTGGTAAGAGCGCTGCCGGCGGAGGAGCGGTGTCCTGCTGGTAGGGGTGTGGCCCCCCCTGCGGCCCCGAGCATGCAAGGTTGGGGCCCAGTGGTACCGCGCTTCTGGTGGCGGCGGCCAGCGGTGGGACGTGACCGGCCAGAGTCACTGTTTGCAGTAGCGAGCAACAGTGACTGTCAGGGCCCAGCGGACGGCAGCGGAAAGTAGTCCACCCGGAGACTATTGCGGAGGGGCGAGAGCAGCGCTTGGCGGTAGACCTGGAGGCCTGAGGAGCTGACAAGTGAGAGCGCTGCCGCCTGGGGCGCAGGGTCTGGCCGGAGGTGGTGTGGCCCCCCTCCCCATGGTACCAGGAGAGACATATTTGGGGCCCAGTGGAGAAGCGCTCCTGGTGGCGGCGGCCGACGATGAGACGGCCGGAGTGACTGGTTACAGCAGCGGCGGTGTCAAGGCCCATCAGGCAACAGAGGCAAGGTGTCCAACTGGCGGCAGTCGCTGAGGGGTGGGGGCAAAACCCGCCGGCACTGGAGGAGCGACTGCGACGGCTGGTCGTGCTGGTGCACCCTCGTCTTGGGCCCCCTGGGATGGCGCAGTGAGGGGCACAGAGTGAGATGGCTTGGCTCAGCTAGGGGCACTGCTAAGGAGAGCGCCCTGACGACGTGGAGGAGCTGTGCCAGGGGCCCCCTGTTGCCCCCACGCCTTAGCATGCGCAGTGGACTTTGAGTCGGGGGGTCCCCGGGTTCCTGCGGGCACCTCGTAGTGCCATCCTTTCAGCGCGCCGATGACCCGGGTATGAAGCGGGACTATTTGGCTTGGCGACAAGATTGGGAGTCTGCTCCAGGGGACTTTGTCGGCTGCAGCTGAGGCTCTGGGCCCTGGTGGTGGAGGATCGGGGTCAGAAATGGGCCGCAACAAGCAGATGGCACAGGCTCAAACCAACCAGATCGAAAAATATACTGTTGCAATGGGCAAAGAGGAGGGCCTGGCGGCTGCGGGGCGGTGGATGATGGGCCAGACCCATCCCTGCGGGACATTATGCTGGCAATTAAGGATATGCGGGGCACGATGGAGCCCAAGCTAGACTCGGTCACGGAAGAAGTAAATCTGCTCCGCGCTGACTTCCGTAAGATATCCGAGAAGGCCGCGGCGGCTGGCATTGGGGGGAAGCAGGCCAGGATGAAGCGGTTGGAAGAGCAGGTGTCCTCCCTCACCAAAAATCAAGCAAGCGTGGTGGCCCGCCTGGAGGATCAGGAAGGGAGGGCCCGTTGGAACAACCTCCGCATAGTGGGGGTTCCGGAGGGAATGGAGGGCCCGTCTGTGGATTGCTTTGTGCAAGATCTGATCCTCAAACACCTCAAGCCGAAACGCCTCTCCAATTTTTTCTCTGTGGAAAGGGCTCATCGAGCGCTGGGGGGCAGGGCCAAGCCCGGGGCGCCTCTGCGCACAATTATCGCTCGTGTACTTAATTATCGAGATAGGGACGCGATTCTACAGGCATCGCGGGTGTTGGGAGACCTAAAGCTCGAAAACGCAACCATTCAGTTCTTTCCGGACTTTACACTACACGTCCAGCGGCTACGACGATCCTTTGAAGGAATCAAGAAAGCTCTGCGAGATTATCGTGTGAAATACATGATGCTATTCCCGGCACCGCTTAAAGTATAGGATGGGGAAAAGGGATATTTCTTGGACTCTCCAGCGGAAGCCAGCGACTGGTTGGATGGCTGGAGGGCAGTGGGCCTACTGGTCGCGGAGGGCAGGAGATCCATGCACAGCGCAAGCCGGCGTGGGATCCTGGGGAGGACGAGCAGGCTCCTACGGGGTGATTTAATCTGAGCTGCGGAGACTCTGGGTATAGCGTGGGGGGGCGGTACTACCCTGGCCTGGACATTTAAATGGCTATTGGGTGGTCTGATCAGTGGCGGTTGGCTCGTCATTCAGTGGCGGCTGTTGGACTGTAGTTTGTATGCGCCTCACCTTTATGGGCGGGGTTGTTGGTGTGGGGGGGGGGGCTGGGGAGTGCGGGGCATCCTTTTGTACAACCTTGTAATGGGGGTGCCATCCGGCAATCCAGTATGACTTTCTGCGGACTGCAGGCTCACGTTCTCACGTTTTGTTAATCTGGGGCTGATGTGGCGACAGGCACTCTGCGAGTTTCATGGGTGGGTGGTTGGGGACCCACTTAGCAGGGCGGCAGGGAGGGGGAAATGTTTGGGGTGGGAGGGCTGGGGTTTCGGGGTAGTTTACTGTTAGCTCATGATGTCTCGTATCCTGGTATTTGGGGGTGTATTCGAAGGACAGGCATGGGAGAGCAAATAAATTTGGCGTATCGCGGGCCCACGGATGGACATGAGTGATAGAGCGCAGATACGGATTTGGACGTGGAATGTCAATGGATTGGGCAATAAGATTAAGCGGACGCTAGTGCTGCAGCACGTGAAGTGCCACTCCCCCGATATTGTCTTCCTACAGGAGACTCCCCTCCGAGGGAACAAGTGTAGGGCCCTCGATCGATTTGGTTATCGGCTGGTGGCACACTCTGGGTTCACGTCGGGGTCTCGGGGGAATGGGGATCCTCGTACGCGGCTCCCTACCTTTAGTCATCACGGGCACTTGGACGGAGGCCTCAGGATGCATGGCATCGGTGGCAGCCCGGTGGGAGGGGCGACTGCTAGTTCTCAGCACATGCTACATCCCGCCTGGTTTGCATGCTATGACGTTTCGGAAGCTGGGCTCACACTTGGCGGGCCTCCCGCAGGGCACGCTTGTGCTGGGTGGGGACATTAATGCGGTCGTGAATGCTGACCGGGATCGCTCTGGGACTCGGCAGGGCGGTAGGGGGGAACTGGGTCTTGGGGGGTCCTCACAACTATGGGCCTTAGTGATGTGTGGCGTGCGCATCATCCTTCGCAGCGGCAATACACATTTTACTCAGCCAGACATGGTTCCTTTTCCAGATTAGATCACATATTTACGCAGGAAGACCGCCTGGGGGACTTTGCGGAGCCATGAATCATGGCCAGGGGCATTTCAGATCATTCCCCGGTGGAGGTGACCTTGAAAGGGGCTGCAATTAGCAGGGCGGCATATCCTCAATTAGACCTGTGGCGCCTTAGCAATGACTCCCTGCGGAGCAAGTTGAGGGACTGCTCCCAGCAATATTTTGCTGAGAATCAAGGCTCGGTTGCCTCCCAGCTCAGTCTGTGGGAAGCGTATAAGGCGGTCCTGCGGGGCCAGGCGCAGGCGTTGATTGGGGCTCAGAGGAAGGAGGAGGCGCTGCACATTCGGCAGCAGGAGCAAGAGGTTGCAGACCTGGAGCGGGAGGCTTGCGGGGATCCCTCGCCGGACCTCGCTCACGCTCTGGCTCTCAAACAGAGAGCTGCGGTCGTTGGCGGAGGGTGAGGCTCGTGCATACTCCCTTGCCACGCAGCGTCAGCTCTATGATGCCGGGGATAAGAGCATGAAACTGCTAGCCTGGCTCAAACGCCAAGATCGGGCGCGTTCCTGGGTGGCGGAGGTGCGGGATGGTTCCGGGACCGTGGTGACGGAGGGGGGGCTATCGCGAAGGCCTTCGCGTCATATTATGAAGGGGTTTACTCCCCGGTATGTACTCTGACTGAGTTGGATTGCGAGGAGTTCCTGCGGGACTTCGCGCTTCCTACCCTGACGCAGGAACAAACAGACCGTTTGGACGCCGATCTCACTATGGCGGAGCTGGGTGAGGCTCTGAATGCTCTTCAGGCGGGGAAGGCCCAGGGCCCCAACGGGTTGCCTGTTGAATTGTACAAGAGCCAGGCTGGCGTGATTGTTGATCATATGCGGCGTATGTTCCTTGAGGGCCGGGAGGTGGGGAGGCTCCCGCCGGATCAGAGGGAAGCCACAATAGTGGTCATTCACAAGGCCGGGAAGCCGGCTGACCAGTGCGCCTCTTATCGGCCCAGCTCGCTCCTCAACGTGGAGGCCAAAGCCCTGGCTAAAGCGCTGGCGACACGGTTGCTATCAGTCTTGCCGGACCCGATTCAGGTGGACCAGTCCGGTTTCATGCCCCACAGGAGCGCTCGCCATAATCTGCTTAGGCTCTATGGGGTTTTGTACATGACGGAGGCGGTGGGTGATGCTCAAATGGCCCTATACGCATCTATGGCCTTTGATAGCATCGAGTGGCCGTATCTTTTCAAGGTCCTTCAGAAACTAGGGTTCGGCCCGGCTTTCAGTGGGTGGGTGCGCTTATTGTACGAGCAGCCGTTGGCATGAGTCAGGGTCAATGGAGCAGTGTCACGCCTATGTCCCCTGCGCAGGGGTACCAGGCAGGGGTGTCCCCTGTCCCCGCTTCTGTTTGCCCTGGCTCTTGAGCCATTGACGCATTGGATCTGGCGGGACAGATCATTTTGGGGCTTGGCGCTCACTGACTTATGGGAGGAGTGTTTATCATTGTACGCTGATGATATTGTCCTATATATGGCCCGCCCGTACCACTCCATTGCGCAGGTGCTTCACCTGTTTGACCTATTCGGGAGCTACTCGGGCTTCACAATTAATTGGTCCAAATCAGTTATTATCCCCTCTCAGGCCCGCCGCCACAGATCCCGAGGGACTGTGCGGCAATGCTGGTGTCAACTGGCTTTAAATATTTGGGGGTGTATGTTACCAGGGACAGGGTGGAATTCCTCAATAAAAATCTCGAACCGCAATTGGTGAGATTGTCGAATGATGTGTCCCATTGGAGGTCCTTGCCCCTTTCATTAGCTGGGCGTGTCGCGCTGTTCAGGATGTTGGCTCTGCCGCAGTTGCTCTATGTTTAACAAAATACGCCATATCCGGTCCAGAGTGGAGTGTTTCGGCATATTGCGCAATCGGCACGTACGCTGTTGTGGGATGGGGGAAGCCCAAGGATAGCGTACCGGAAGCTCACGAGAGGGGTGTATGATGGGGGACTGGCCCTCCCAGATGTCCTGTTATACTACTGGGCTTCTCAACTGCAGGTAATCAACGATTGGGTCTATGCGTCTGATTCGGAACCTGCCTATCACGTGGACAGGCATGTTATGTCGGGTGGAACCTGTGAGTCGCTCCTATACACGCGACGCCGGCGACGAGATCTTCCCTCACATATGGGGGTGGTCCTCCAATGCTGGCGGGATGTGAATAAATTCCTGGGGTGGGATGGCAGGTTGACGGGCAGGACCCCACTGTGGGTGGGGGATCATCTAGCGGAAGTTGGGGGGCTCGCGGGCTTTGGAGGCTGGAAGTTAATTGTTATTGAGTACCTGGGCGACGTGTGGAGAAGGGACGCCCCCAGATCCTTTGAATTCCTTCAGCGTGAATACCAGTTACAAGACTCCCAGCGTTTTCACTATCTGCATCTTATGCATGCCTTGCGATCCCATATTCGTCCTGCCTCGCTCATTCCAGAACACTCCCCAATGGAGGACAGGGTTCTTCTCGACCCCATATTGGGCAGGCTGACCCCCACTATATACCGGAAACTAATGACATGCCCGATCCCTTGGTGTCCCTGCGGGAGAGTTGGGAGGGGGACCTCGGTTGTCTGGAAGACGAAGATCGGCAGGACGCCTTGCAAAGTCTCCGCGAAGTTGCCATTCGGATCCGGTTCCGCCTTGTGCAGTTAAAAATCCTCCACCGAGTATATTACCCGCGAACTCGTCTTTTTGCGTGGGGCAGGAGCTTGTCTCCATTATATACGAGAGGATGTCAAGAGGAGGGTACGTTCTATCACATCCTTTGGGGCTGCCCGAATATAGTACCTTTTTGGACGCGGGTTGCGTGTACAATGGCAAGGGTGGTGGGCTCCCCGGTACCAGTTGAACCTAAATGGCTTCTCCTCGTGATTAAAGGTCCCACTGATTGGTCCAGGTACCAGGAAATATGGCTCGCTTTGGCGGTGGGAGTGGCAAAGCGGAATATTGCCAGTAGCTGGGGGGCGCAGGCGCCTCCTAGATGGGACCAATGGTGCAGGGACCTGGATTGGTGTTAGAGGGCTTAGGAAGTCATCCATAAATCCCGGGGCTGTGTGCGCAAGTGGAAAAAAGTGTGGGGGCCGTGGTGGAGATACCTGGCATCTAGCAATGGGGGGAGGGGGGTCAAGTGTAATGTGCTATTGCCCCATCATGCTGATCGATGCATATCCTGTACGAGGGGTTCCCCCCTTTTATCTTGCGCTTTTACAGATGTACTGTGAGACCATAAGCAAAGTTAATAAAAAGATTTTCCCAAAATAAAAAGGGGGAGGGACACAGGCACCATAACTCAAGACCTCACAAGGTCTGTTTGTCTCACTAACTGGGTGGGGAGGAGGGAGTAGCTCAGGGAGCTGAAAGGGTGAGTCTCCGGGGAGGGGGGAAGTGGGGGAAAGGTGTAGGTAAGGGAGGCAATGGGGCAAAACAAACACTAGGGAGATTCCAGATAAAAGTTGTAACCAGATCTTGGAAAAAGAAGAATAAGAATGGTGTAATCAATGGAGAGAGGTGGTTTTTCCAAGAAGTAGAAAGAATTAAAAAAGATCATCATGTCGAATTTAAGGATGACCTCGGTTAATATCTGTGGCTTAAACGATTCTGGAAAACGGCGTAGGGTGGTGGAATATTTGAAAATGCTGCTATCCAATATTGTGTGTCACCAGGAGACGCACATTATGGGAGCAGAAAAAGAAGTTCTGGATCAATTAGGGTATAACATCATAGCACACACTACACAGGGCACTAGAACTAGGGGGGCCGCTATCTTAACCCGGGAAAAAGTGATTGTCTGCAAGAAGCAATTGGTCAATAAATATAGGCGTTGGGTTATTGCAGAGTTACATATGTCTACTTTTTCATTTACATTGTGCTCAATATATGGGTCAACGTGGGATGACCGAGTTTTCTGACTTTTTAAATCTAGAATTAGCAGGATGGGTGACCCCCATTATAATGTGTGGGGACTTGAACATCAACGGGATTGGGGTGGCAACCCAGGATTATATAAAGGCCGAAAGCCCAGGGTTTATAGGGCTCTGTCCCACTCAGTAGAAGGGAATGGGTTATTATATACATGGAGAGAGTTAAAAACGGTAAACTCTGACTCTGGAAGTACTTATTTTTTGGCGCATCACAGAATACTGATTCGTCTGGATTATTTTTTGGTTTCTCAGGGTTTAATCTCGAAATGCCGCACCCAAAAAGTTCCCCGAATTATGTCAGACCATAGTCCTCTAGTCTTCAAGATATCACAGATTAGGGGGGAGAGGGCACAACAGAAATTGACTTTCAAAAGGGAACTGTTAGTGGATGAGGGATATATTACCCATATGAATAAATGGATAGAAGAGTTCCTGGGATATAATAGAGGGAGTGCCCGAATTGGAAGTGTCTGGGATGCTCTTAAGGTGGGTATATAGGGAGAGACATTACGTTTTAGTTTACAACGTTCTAAAAATGAACGTCAACATTTAATTAAATTATACCAAAGATTGAGAGCCGTGGAAGAGGATTTAGTTAGGGCAATAGGGTCTGTGGAGAGTATTGAGGGTATACTGAATAATCTTGCCTTAGCTAAAGCAGCAATAGGGGATGTGGTTGTAGCGAAAGTCACTGAGAAATATTTGACACGAAAGGAGGAATGTTATCAGTGTAGCGAGCGATCAGGGCGCATATTAGTAATTCGCACTAGACAGAAGAACGTACAATTTGGTGACGACAGCTCAGGGAATCAGAGGAATTCTGTAGGTTTTATATGAAATTATACGATTCTGAGAAAATCAGTGAGGATATTGGTTATGATGCAATTAGGGAGTATCTAGCTGCTGGCAGTCTGGAGGAATTCTCCTCGGAGGATCAAGAAGCTCTGGCTACTGCTTTTTCAGTTGATGAAATATTTAAAGCGCTCAGTGAGCTCGCAGCAGGGAAGGCCGCATGTCCAGATCGAATCCCGCTTGAGTGATGCAAAATGTTTTGGCCCTCTCTTGGGAAAGACTTTTCAAACATGCCCTGTCAGGTACAAATGCAGGAGCCAACCCCAGAATCCTGGGCACAAGCCAGTATAGTGGTATTTTTGAAGAAGGGGAAGCCAGCCACTGACCCAGGTTCGTATGGGCCAATCATGCTGATGAACACGGACACCAAAATATGTGCAAAGGTCCTATCAAATCACCTCACCCCTGTCTTCGGGCAAGTTATCCCACCTAGACAGCATGGATTCATACCTGGGAGGGGTACCACAGATCACTTCAGAAGAGTCCTCACGCTTTTCGATGCAGCGTCAGTCTCAGGAGACCCAATGGCACTTATTCTTTTGGATGCAGAGAAAGCATTTGATAGGGTCTCCTGGGACTCTGTCGGTGGTCCTCGAACAGCTGGGGGTCGGAGTGGATTTCATAAAAGCGCTACGAGTACGATATACTCCTACAGCCAAACTGGTGCTGGCGGGAGGACAAACTGAGGAATTCAAGATAAAAAGAGGGACAAGGCAGGGCTGCCCCTGCTCTCTGTTATTATTTGCTAACTATATTGACACTTTATTCCGTAGATTCAATGCTAACCCCAGGATAAAGCCTATAAGTTGTTGTGAGATGGATACCAAGTTCCTGGGCTATGCAGACGATCTAGCGGTTATCACATCAATACCGGAGTCCGCATTGGTCAAAATAACGAAAGAAACATTGGCCTTTGGGGAAATCTCAATGTATGCTCCTAATCAGCATAAAACCCAAATCGTAATTAATGAATATCTTTGGCTGAATGACCCTCGGGTCGCGCAGTCGGCAATGTATCTAGGAGTAAATATCTCATCCAATATAGGGGAAATTGTGGAGTTGAATCTTGCCCCGGTCATTCAGAAGGGATCACAGGATTTTGCCTAGCTGAATAATCTTCACCTATCATTGATAAGGCATTGTAATGTGGTGAAAATGATTTTTTTACCTAAAGTTTTTTTTTTTTTTTTTAAGATCAATACCTTTGATATTTGAGACCGTATGGTTTAAAAAGTTAAATGGGTTGGTAAATAGATTCATATGGGCATATGGTAAGACAAGATGGTCCATGAAGTTTGTGTCTCTCCCTCAGGAAAGAGCAGGATTATCGGTCCGATACTTTAGACTATATTACTTCGCATCAGCTTTAAAATACATGTGTGTGTTAGTGGGGGCAAACCCCATTTGACCCCTGGAATCAGGGGAGGATACCAGATATTTATGAGTTATTGGTGGGGAAGGACAGTAAAAATTTGTTTTTAAGGTTCACTGAACCTAGTTACTATATGAAGGTGAGCTGTAAGACCCTATTAGCAGCAGGCCAGGTGTGGATGACGATAAAAAGAAAGACAGGGATAGGTAGAATACATTACTATACCCCCCATATAAGAACTCAGCATTAGCAATAGTTTTTCATGATAGTATAATGAAACGATGGAAAGTTTTAGGGGTCGTAGTAGTGGGGGACTTAGTTAATGTAGCTGGGTTTAGGTCATTTCCAGAGCTACATGACATATGGGGTAGATAGGAAAGATTTTTGTTAATATTTGCAGATACACAGTTATTTGGGGAAGAAAACAGGGGGTCCAAATGGGCTAGTTAAGAACACCACGATTGATAGTTTGAGGGATGAAGCTAGTTGTACCATTAGTAGAATTGATAAGGAGCTGATTTTGTACATAAAAACAATGCTGCTATCAGTCTATAGGGGTTTTCCCTCTATTCTTTCCTCCCCCCCCTTTTTTCTGTTTCTTCTTTCTCCCAATGTAATAAGTAACTGTTAAAAAAGTATTAATGCAACGAAAAATGTCTGGTATACATGAATGTAATGCTGGTAGAAAATGTATAAGTTCCTATTCCATTGTTTAGTTTTCTGGAATCTCTGATTCACTGTTTGAATATGAATGCATTTATGTGCCCCAATAAAAATAAAATTAAAAAACAAATTAAAAAAAAGAAATTAACTGAAAAAAACCAAAGGTTACTGGGCTGTTATAATTAGGAAATAGAATTGAAAAAACCTTAGAAATTCACTGAAAAAAACAAGGGCCACAGGGACGTTATAGTTAGGTTGATATTTCACTCGTACAAATCCAGAGAAATTCAGCTGTTTCAGTTAGCTGAGCTAACTATAACTCACCCACCCGCAATTGCCTGCTTATGACCTCACATTTAACAGCACTCATGACATGATCAGTGACATCACTGATGACCTCTCAAATGACATCACGGATGGCATCATCCACAGAATCTGACACCTACTCACATCCCCATGTAACCTTTCATACGCCCACTCCAACTTCCACACTAACCTTCTGAAAAACATTGGCATACCCATACCAGTACTTAAACACACCCTCACTGATTTGTAGGTCTACACACACACACACACATATATCCATTCAGTTACCCATACAGGCACTCCTACACCAACACACTCACTAATGCAGCCACTGATATATACACTCATACACCCATACAGTCACTCACACAGTTACTTACACACCTATAGAGTCAATCACACAGCAACACATTCACCTATAGTCACTCACACAAGCCCACACTCATACAGCCACTATCACAATCCCTTACTCACACATAGTCATTCATATACTCCAACACTCACCTATACTGCCTTTCACATATCCAGTTACTCACACATATACCACAGACACAACCATTCACTCACTGACACAGCCATACACATACTCAGTCACCTATACAGACCTTCACTTATGCACTCACTAACCCATACAGCCAACGACTCCCTGGCTCAATCATCCATGCAGGCTGTCTGACTCCCTCTCACCCACCTGCACAGACACAAATACACCCACACAGGTACTCAGTCAGCCAATCAATCACCCATACAGCCACTAATGTACCCACTCACCAATACATATAGCCACTTAGACACCATCTGACAGACTGATACAGCCATTCACACAACCCAGTCACTCACCCATGCATTCACTGAGACACCTAATCACTCATTTATGCCGTTAGTCATGCACCCACTGGATCATTCATACAGGCACTCATAAACCCTCTGATTCACCAATACACCTTGGTATATATATTTAAAACTCAAACATTTAAAAACATTGTCACTGAATGATGTCATCAGTGATGTCATTCGAGATGTCATCTGTGAGGTCACTGACCATGTCATGAGTGATGTAATATATGAGGTCATAAGCAGTGCATTACAAGTGAAATGTCAGCCTAAATATAATGTCCCTGTAACTTTCATTTTTTTCAGTATTTCCTGAGAAAATAGCATTTAAAAGCATATCAATACCTATACGCGCGCACCCTGCCGTGCGCGAGCGCAATTCTGATTGGTTGTTAGATGTCGGTAAACATTGGAATCGGTCGAAACCAGGAAGTGTCGGCCGCCATTTTGTCTCTCGCAGTCTGAGGGGGTGAAAAACAAAGGTGGAGAACGTGAAAAGGGGGCAGAGTGGACAGTTCCTGACCCCATAGCCTTGGCTAGGGGGTCACAGAAGGACCCCCAAGGGAGAAAAAAAAAATGTATTTATTTATTTTTTTTAAACGCGAGGTGCGCGCACCCTGTGCGCACGGCACGAACTGCAAACCGTGGGCGCGAAGCGCACCGTGCGCGCAGGGTGCGCGCACCTCGCGATTTTAAAAAAAATAAAAATTGTTTTGTTTGAAAAACCTGGAAAAAAAAAAATTAAAACAACTTAGCATTTAAAAAACCGTACAAATTCACTGAAAAAAAACATAGGTTTCACACACGTTATAGTTACGAATTATCATTTAAAAAACCTTGCAAATTTACTTAAAAAACCATGTTTCAAACATGTTATAGTTAGCTGGACATTTCACTCGTAAAAAACCAATGAAATTCCCCCGTTATAGTTACTGCAGGCAACTATAACTCACGCGACCGCAATCCTCTGCTGATGACGTCAGATATTACATCACTGATGACATGTGTCTTTCTGAAAAATAAATATTTGTAATATATGTATAGCTAAAGATTAATGGAAGAAGACATGGGTAAATAAGTGTCTAAATACAGTGATGTAATATCTGACGTCATCAGCAGAGGATTGCGGTCGCGTGAGTTATAGTTGCCTGTAGTAACTATAACGGGGGAATTTCATTGTTTTTTTACGAGTGAAATGTCCAGCTAACTATAACATGTTTGAAACCTATGGTTTTTTAAGTATATGTAAATGTATATATATATATATATATATATATATATATATATATATATATATATATATATATATATATATATATATATATATATATATAGTAAGTACTTACACTTCTGTTGTAAAAGGCATATTGGTGGTAGAAAATTAACAGGTAAGTATTACCCCATTTATATATTTATAACCAACAACCCCTAAACCGTAAAAAAAAACCATACCCACCCTAAACTCTAAAAATTCCCTTCCCACCCAAAGACCCACACCCACCATAAACCTTTTAAATTCCCTTCCACCCAAAAACCCATACCCACTGTAAAAATTCCTTTTCCATCCAAAAACCCATACCCATCCTAATCTCTAAAATAAAATACATTCACATCCAAAAAACCAGATTCACCCTATCACTGAATAAAGTGTCTTCCCACCCTAAAACCTAAAAATTCCTTTGCCACCCAGAAACCCATACCCACCCTAAACCCTAGAAATTCCCTTGCCACCCAAAATCCCATACGCATCCTAAACCCTAAAAATCTATTACCATTGAAAACTGATACCCACCCTAAAACCTAAAAATAATCCTTGCCATCCAAAAACCCCAACCCATCCTAAACATCCCTTCTCTAATATGTATTTTTAATCACACTTTACTACCTTTATACTTACCCACAAAATACTTACATTTTCATGGACAAGGCATCTGTTGTGAAGGCATACGTTTTGTAAAAAAATAAAAATATTGTGAAAATTTATTTTGTAAAGGCACTTTCTTTGTAAAGCCTTTGTTGTAAAGGCATTCATGGTTTAGACGTTGTTGTGAACGAGGTTTACCGGAGCTGTGTAAGAGATCCTGGCGCAATGGCAGAGCTGTATACGATTGCACCAGTGGAACAGTGTTTTATTCTGCCCATTTATCTTTATCCTTACAGATGATGGATGTTGTTAGAAATGGGGGTCTTTAGTTTGTAGAGGTAGGTAACTTTGTCCAAAAAGTGACCCTTGCTTCTAGTCAGGGTAAGGGGGATACACTTCTAAAATGACCCCTGCTCACCCCCTTGGTAGCTTGAAACGAGCAGACAGGCTTATCTCAGAAGCAGTGTCCAAAGCATTTGTGAACACACAGTAATACAGTGAAACACTACAAATGGACACCACAGCAGTTTAGAAACCTAGTAAATATTTATCTAAACCAATAAGACCAAATACGATAAAAATCCAACATACAATACTCCTGAAAAATAATCCTTGTGCAAAATAACCTTTAAATTGCCGGAAAATCAATAAAACACAGTTCTTCTGACTCGGTAGCTCCTCCAGGGGCTACTGCAAAACTGAACACGACAGAGTACAACAATTCCAGCCAACCGCATTGATACAGGCCAGCTAAGGCATCAACAGACTCGAACAGAGTACCTTTCTTGTTGCGACCAAAACGTCAGTGCGAGTCGGTTCGGGCAAACGGCGCGGCCGCGTTGTTAAACGAAGCGTTGCGGAAGACGATGTCCTCACGATTCAGTGCAGGCAGCGGCTCGTTGGCGGAGTCGGTGAGACCAGGGCTTGCGTTGAAGGGTGAGACGATGCTCGCTGTGGTGCTGGCAGGTCACGATGCGGCGGCGGAGCCAGTCAATGTTCGGGTCGGGCAGCGATTGTGTCAGTGTTGTCTTTGCAGCGTGTAACAAAGTGTTGCGGAGTGCGGTGCCCACATGACACGGTGCAAGCAGCGGCTCATTGACAGTCGGTGAGACCAGGATTGCATTGCAAAGTGAGATGTTGCTCTTGGCAGTGCTTTCTGGACACAGAATCCTGCAACAGACTCGAGGACAGAGTTGGTTACCCTTACCTCCTGCTGAGACGTTCCAAGACGGTGCCCACAGACATGAGGTCTTTGCTGCTCCTGAGACCTCTAGAACAGGGGTCAAGCTCAGTGCAAGCCCTTGGAGATCTTGTCTTTAAGCAGGGGGACAAAGCAAGCAGAAGAGTCCTTTTCTCCTTTCCTTGGCAGCAAGTAGCCACTGCAGGCCCACCCCAGAGAGCAAACAGCACAGGGGCAGTATTCCTCCTCAGCTTCTACAGCTCTTATCTTTGCCAAAGGTTCCTCTTGATTCCCTGAAGTGCTCTAAAAGTCTGGAGTCTGGGCCCCTGTTTTGATACACACAAATCCTATGTTCTCTGAAGGCAGAGAGTGTCTGTACCCAGCCAAAACCAGTTCTGTCCTCACTGGTGCAGCTTCCTGGCAGGAGGTGGAGTCAGCATTGTTGAAGTCAGATCAGGCCCATGCAGGTGAAAGGAAATCTCCTCCCCTACTCTAAATGCAGCCCAGGTCTATTCAGCCCATCCCTGACTCATCAGGCACTCTGGAGCCACTGTTCCTCCCCAGCCACTGTCATCCAAAGCCAGACAGGCAATACACAAACCAGGCAGGGGCATACAGGATGGCCAAGCATGAAAATACCTACTTTAAGTGATATTTTCAAACACAGAATGTTAAAATCACTCTCACTAAAAGATGCATTTTAACATTCTGAGTTAAAGTATATCAAATTGTATTTTCCTACCTTGCTCCAGGGGCAGTTAGGTATATAAGATGTTATAAACAAACTCCCCATTCTGTCTTATGGGAGCAGGTAACCTTACAATAGTGTAAACAAAATTGGCAGTATTTCATCATCAGGACATGCAACACATCAGGGCATGTCCTACCTTTCACATACAATGCACCCTGCCTACATGGGTACCTTGAGCCTACCTTAGGAGTGACTAATATGTAGAAAAGGGAAGGTTAGCTCCTGGCAAGTATGTGCACTTGCCAAGTCGACATGGCAGTCCTGGACTGCACACAGGCTCTGCAATGGCAGGCCAGAGTTACATTTTACAGACTGCTTCTGTGGGTGGCACAATCCGTGCTCTAGCCCGCTAGCAGCATTTGATTTACAGGCCTTGGGCACACAGTGCACTGTACTAGGTCTGACTAGTAAATCAAATATGCCAATCGTGGAATCACTAATCCATAACACCAATTTACAATGGGAGCACTTGCACTTTGGCACTGAACAGCAGTGGCAAAGTGCCCAAAGCATCTAGACCAGCAAAACGAAGTCCAAAACAGCACAAATTAGAGAGGCAAAGACAAAAAAAATGCAGGGGAGACCCACACCAATTGTGCCCGATCAAACAGATGTTATATGTTCCATGTTCCAAATAGAAGGCTATGATTCTAAAGGGGGACAGTTGAGTTGAACATTGGACTGTGGAGAGCCAAGAGTACCTGTGTGTACTGACAGACAGTTCTATATGCTGTATCCTAATTAACCTATTTGGTGAATCACCTCACCGCCTCTGTCTTCGCTACTACAGCTATATCGGCAATGAATGGAGCTGCCTCTTGAACCCTGCTGACTGCTTCGTTTCAGTGCTTTTTCCAGACAATCGTGTTCTGAAGGCTGCCGCATTTATGCATGTCACAGTAGCTGGTCCCTAACATGGACGTGTCCTTCGCACTTTGGATCAGCTGTTGTGAGGAACTTCTAACTCTCCCTGTGGTAGTGCCCAGAGCGGGCACCACCATGGGTATCCTGCAAGCTGCCCATGCTGTGCATTTCGTGGGGAAGCATGTGTGTGGCACTTCCTTCGGGCTGGACTGTTCCCATGAGGCACAGGGTCAAGACTGATTTGCATATAGCTGTGTCTGAACTGGGGTGGCAAAGTGAGCTAAAGAATGATGGATTCAACCCAGATCTGTGACTGGGGGGGGGGGGGGGGGGGGGGGGAGTGCCTGAAAGGTTTCAGCACTCCGTCCATCCTCTCCTTGTGTTTGCTTTGTTTGCCCTAAGTTAGCAGGGTATGCCCAGACGTGGATCCCTTGCTCACTTTGCCACTGGATTCAAGCTAGTCTGGATGATGAGGGCTGTTAGCCCGAAACCGGTCCCAGGATACTTGTTTCCGGTCCAGGGAAGACATGGTTTGCATTTCGGGCTGGACTGTGCTCATGAGGCACAGGGTCAAGACTGATTTGCATATAGCTGTGTCTGAACTGGGGTGGCAAAGTGAGCCAAAGAACGATTATGGATTCAACCCAGATCTGTGACTGTGGGAGAGTGTCTGAAAAGTTTCAGTACTCCGTCCATCCTCTCCTTGTGTTTGCTTGGCACTACCTTTTGCCCGTGTGCTGGACCCCCTGTTGCAGATCCGTACCTCATGCCTTTCACAGTTCACAGCATTACCTTACTGTGCACATCTGATGCTAGCACATGCAACAATAACTTTAGACTTTCACCCACCTTCTTGAAGTTGGCTAGACCTATTACATTCAGGCGCCGTTCTTCTTGAAGCACACAATAATGCTGTGTATGTCTCCACCTAGCGCATGCAATGCTAACCAGCCCATGTTAAGGCTGCCATCTTGAAAGAGTTTTGACAGCCGTACTCGTTTAAAAGAATGGGAGCAAAGTTTACAGTGCAAAAATTTACTGGTACAGTTTGGAAGTTATTTTATCTGCACTTTTAAAGATTCAGCCTTTGTAGATTTATTCAAAAGTTAATAATTTTAATAGACTAACTATAAGTTCTTTCCCGTTTTCATTTTTCTTTAATATACACATTTCTTACAGTGACAAGCACACTATACATTTACTGTTGGTAAGAATCATATTACTTATAATTTCAAGGACATTATAATAGAGACAGGCAGACTTACGGATGTCAAAATGTTTCTTCAGTGACAAGCACACTTATAAGTGCTTGTTCGTTTGTTTTTCACTTAGCTACCATTGGTACTGCCACATTTGCTTGTCATTTATAGAATAATATCACAGAAAAAGGAACACTCATGGTCGTTAAGAAATTTACAACAGTGACATAGATGCATGACTATTTATTTGCTAATTTGACATTGCCATTTTCATCTGTTATACTGTTTAATTAATTGAGTATTTTTTTTTTTTTTTTAACATATTTGATTGATTTTGTTAAACAAACAACCAGCACAGTTATCCAGAGAAAGAAATGCTGTATTTGCACTAATTGGGTTTGAGGAGAGAGCCACAGTTAACCATTTACCCGAGTTACTGCTGGAGGACGAGAAATTACTAGATGAGTGTAAGTAAGTATTTATTTGCACATTAATTAAAATCGTTGCAATTTTAAGCCATACAAAATATTGAATAAAAAGTCTGTTTAAAGAAAGCAATATAGACTAAAAAGGAATTCATGGTTAAAATGTCTTGCAGTACAGAAGCAATAGTCTAAAAACAACGGTCCATGAAGTGCTCTGTGCGTGGGTGCTCCCATGGGAATTAACAGCAAGGATTTTTAAGAGATGATGGAAAGTAAGCACACGGTTCAGCTGATAAGTGGCAAAATCTTTGCCTAAAGATTCCCTGCCCCGCGGCTGCCACTATTCATCTAGAATGACCAAGTTGACGTTAATATTTTGTTCACTTGTAGTAGGAACTTAGTGGCCCTGCAAGAGAGCTGAATTGATTTGCTGTTCAATAAGGTCAGCACTGCAGTGCAGCATGATCCTATCTAAAGGGCTCAAAAGGTGGGGCAGAGTAGTTCCTGTCTTAAATGTTTTACAGGTTAAATGAACAGGAAGTGTAATAAGCTTTCATCAAATTGGCCACAGAGTCGGAAAAGAGAGTTCAACATTTTTGTTCCCAGGGCGGCACCAGATCTTTTGAAAGAAAGGCTCCCAGTCATATTATTGTATACAAATGTTGGATGGTTTGAGAGATGTGACACGTAAGGTATGGTTGAGGCCCCCAGGTGCTATAAGATTGTAAGACTGACCAGCTGTGTTTTATGCCTGCCAATTCCGCTGTATCCATCCACCACGATTTTAGTTTGGCAGCTTTGTTGGTGATTTTGTTTAATGCTGCGTGGCTAATATTTAGCTCCCAGGCCTCATGTGAGTTGAGGGATGTCAAAGATTGGCGGAGCACTGTTGGCCAGCTATTTTTGATAGTGTGCTGGCTTTCCATTTCAGACCAACACAAAGCGGCCAAGGACTCAGGAGAGGTGGCTCTCAACTTCCAGCACAATTTGAGTAGGGCAGCCATTCTCACCGGGAGCTGGTGCAGGAGCCCAAATTCCAAGGCCACTTCAGCTTGGCATGTGTGTTGTGGTAGGCGGTAGATGCTTTTGAACAAGGCGGACTGTAGAATGTTAATAGTTGTTACATCTTTTCCCTTAAGGAGTTCTGAGCCATAGGTCAATTATGGTTAAAATTTGGCTCTGATGATTTGCAGTAGATATGACTGAGACGACCTCCCCATTTATTTACTTATTAAGTTGAGGGCAAAGAACAGCTTATTTGCTAAGGCCCTTCGTTGAGATACTAGATGATTGTAAAGAGGCAGTCAAGAAACTCCAAATGAGATTCGATAAGCAACCCAGTTTAACAGTACTCAGACACAGGTTCTTCAAAAGCAAACTGAAGATCGAATAGGACGTGAACACATACATCACAGCACTTCAGACTTTGGTCTCTCAATGTCAGTTTGCTCATTTTACAGACCAGTTGATTAGAGACCAGTTCGTTTGAAAGTGCAAAGATAAACAGATCATTCAGAAACTATTATTCATGGGAAACCCATTTTTGGATGAAGCCATCAAAAAGGAAAAGATTATAGGGATATCCCACATTTCTGTAAAGAACCTTAAAGAGTAACCTTTTTAGTCAGTGAATCTAGTTAACACTAGCACATCTTCTCGGAAAATATACAAGTGCCATGATCTTGTTTGACCTCTGTGCTACTGTCATGCCCTAGTGTGGAAAAATACATGGACGAATTGCAACTGGCAGTTATTGGTGGCATTGTCCTTTGGCATCTAACAAGAGTACTTGCAGTCTTATATCTTTATGCTTTGGTGCTATTGATGATGCTCACCAACCTTCGTGCCATTGCATTATGTACCCTTTAAGCTGTGTCTTGTTTGGTTCTGCCTTGTGTTATGTGCCTTAGTCATGCCTTTTGTTTTTGCGCCCTTTCGTTATGGTTGAAGGCATCACCGTTTACTAATAGCAATGCTCAGGGCACTCATTGTCTGGTAGTATTCTTTGCCCGCTGTCTGTTTGTAGGCACACCCGACTTGGTGAAAGCACTGAAAACGACACTTCCCAGACACTCTAGTGCGGCAGCCATATTGGGAGGGGCTCAAGTAGAAAACGAAAGGAGGGGTATGACACAGGCTTGCTATTCATCCTCCTCAATTCGAAAGCAATATAGACTGGAGTTCCGGCATCCCCCACCAACTTGGCCATGTCCTTTTCTTCCGACTGGCTCGGACATCTGACGGTTGTCAGCAGCTGGGACAGGGCGATATTGAGACTATCAGTCCACAACGGGTGATTCTGCTTACACCTCATTGTGACCAAACGTCAGGTTTGAGATTTGCCCTTTCTCAGTGGGTAAGAGCGCACTGCGCTATTCACTTGTATTCACATCCAGAACGTGTCATTTTTAAAAACATTGTAGATATGTTGCGTGGCAGGTCCCACATGTTTTGTTTACCTAAAGAAATATTTGAACTGTTGGGGGACATTTATTATAGTCAGAATGCGAGACGAAACCGAACCAACAAAGCCTAATCAAGCTGCTACCTGTCTTGCAGACTGTACATCAAGGCAGCTCAAGATTGCCGAAGAGCGCAGCCTGGTAGATGTCGTAAAAGACATAGCAGAACCAATAATTGTGCATGCCAACTTATGCTCATTATGTATACCCTGCTCACCATCTACATTATTTTATATGAGAAAACATTATAACCTATCTTCGGAGACTATGAGAAAGGGCACAAGTAACTATCATATGGACACAGATACTGCTGGTGTAGAGGGATAGTCTAGGATAATTGGTTACAAACCTGTTTTTCCTTTACAGGTCTCCCTCCCTGCAGTTCCTTCCCCAAATCCCTCTCTTAAAACGGGTAATTCATCTCAGCAGTGCTCAGGTGGCAACTCCATTAGTCTGGACCATGCCGGCATTCAGACTTGGTGGTGCCTGGAGGTAGAACATTCTAGCAATGAGAAGCCAGAGGAATCACAGAGTTGACACTGAGATTCAGAAGACAATTAGTGGTAATAAATCATTGGGTTTCAAAATGGATCCTTTAGCATCTAACATGTGTTTTCACTGAAAGAACCCTCCCCATGTTAAAAATAGTAAACTTTGCCCAACTATAATGGTCACCTGCAATTACTGTAAGAAAATAGGACGCTTTGCTAAGGTTTGCCAGAAGAAAAAGAGTAATTTGGTAAAGTCTGTAGCGTGTATGACAGTCTGATTGTGAGACTGATTCTGATTCTGATCCTGAGTGATGACGAGGGAGTGAATGATCATGTACTTAGCGTGGGGGACAACGTTTCTGGTGGTAATGGTGATCATCATAGAGGCTTGAGTCCCATCTCGGGTGATCCCTCTTCATGTGTCGATCCTATTGTGGCTATTTGTGTGGATAATAAAAACGTAAGATTTCTGGCAGATTCAGGATAAAGAATCAATATGATCACCCAAAGATTATTCCAATACATGTAGGGTGACATAAAATTATTCCCACTGGATTGTTGACCTGACTCCTATGAAGGGCCACAAATAGAGCTCTCAGGTTACAAAGAGGATGTACTGGGATTTAGGGGAAGGAGAACTGAAGGGAAAATATGCGTGGACATAAAGAGATTGAACAGTCTGGGGTGGTTTCAGATAGAAATATTTAGAATGGTTCTTAGAAATGGTCACAAAGAACAAGTGTTGGTGGTGGAATATAATGGGGTTGTGGAGGAATGGAACCACAGGTTCTGTGAGGTTTTTTGGGATACTGGGTAAGATAAAGGGTTTCAAACACAAGATCAAAGTCAAGGAAGGAGCCATCCCTGTCAAGAACAAACTACATGGGGTTCCATTTAGTGTCAGATGATCTTGAGAAAGAACTCAATTCATTCTACTGAGTCATCATTGTGGTTGTCCCTGCTTGTAGTAGCACACAAGCGGAGTAGACAACTACACGTGTAGGTTGATCTAAGGTCACTAAATGAAAACATATGGGTTGGCTCACACCTACTTCCCAAAATTTATGATTTATTTGCTCCAACTGCTGGACCAAGTTTATTTTGTAAGCTTTATCTTGAACCCGCATACCACCAAGCAGAATTGCAACACTTTACAGCATTTGGTTCTCCAATAGGTAAATTTCGGTATCGCTGTATGTCATTTGGGCTTGCCTCGAAGGCATCATCTTTTCAAAGAATAATGTACAACATGCTTAAAGAGGTGCAAAGGGTTTTGGTCTTCCAAGACAATATGCTGATTTTTGCTAAAGATGCTGTCTCACACTTATTTTGAAAGGAGTTCTCAAAGTCTTCAAGGAACATGAAGTTATACCTAAAAGACAGAAGTGTTAGTTCTTATGTAGTGAGGTTGAATATTTAGGACAAATGATTTCCAAAGAAGGATTAAAACTCAGGCTGGGGTTGATAAAATCTATCATAGAAACTCCCTCTCCTGGTGATAAGAGTGGACTGTGTGAATTCTACTCATGGTTAATTCTAGAGTACACAACAAAGATTAGTCCCATCAGTAGTTCTCACGTAAGAATTCAAGTTTATTTGGGATGAGGTATGTTCAGAAGCCATCGCATGATTTATTCTCAGTTGAGTGAGAGTAAAGTTATCAAACCATTTGATCCTTCTTTACAATTCTACAACAGGGTTGGTGCCAGTAAGGTAGGTTTAGGAGCTGTGCTCAACAAAAGAAAGGAGAAGTAGAGTATGCTGTTCCATTTGCCTAGAGGGTTCAGTGTGATGCAGAATTTAATATTTGATTATTGAGAAAGAATTGGTCACATGTTGGTGGGCAATTGAAACATTCTATATTCGGTGGTGGTGGTCTAAGGTGTTGTATCCCGAGGATTTTGAGGTTACCTATGAAACTACGGCAGTTTCAATTTGATGTGGTACACATTGCTGGGGGTAAGAAGGTCAGTCAATTTTCTTTTCCGGCTCTCAAGTAACAGCAGTGATGAGGATGAACGAATGTTGGCAGAACTTATGGATGAAGATTTTGAGGACTGTGTAGTAGCATCAATCAAAGTAACAGGATTAGGCGTTGTTCTGAGGAAGGTTGGAGAGTTTTGCTAGCAGAGGCCCGAGTGTTAAAGCAGGTGCTAGAGCATGTTAAAAATGGTTGTCCAAAAGAAAAGGCATTAACTCCTATGCTTCAGCTGTACTTCAAAGTTTCTGAAGAACTTTCCATGGAAGATGGGATATTACTAAGATCTAAAAAATTAATTCTATGTCAGGACCGGTGGCGAGGATTAGCTTCAACTTTCTTCATTTATTGTATCCAGCAGCCATTAAAAGCTTAAGAAAAGCGAACAAAACTAAATTTCCCATGATGATTTAGGGAACAGAACACAGTCCTACAACAGTAAATCAGCGCAGATCCATCCATACACCTTGGAACTCTGGCTCCAATTACCTCCTGGGCAGCCTTCCACATTATGCTCTTAGAGTCCAAGCGCAAGGAGCAGTTGGGGGTAGATATGAACGCTTTTGCCCACCTAAAAAAGGCTTTCATGGACTCTCAACCCTCTTCTAATCTGGTGGGTGCCTCGGGCCCACCTGACTCCCCAGGGAACCCAGTCAATCTGGCAGTGTCACATCAGACAGGGCTGGAGAACCTGGCAGCTTACTGGGGCTGCTCCGGCTGTGGTTATAGACACCCTGGAGGAGGATGCACAAGGTCAGACCTCAGATATGCTTAATCAAGACGACCTTCTGTATTCTAGATCAGCAGAATGGACTCCGCCGCCTAAGGTGGCATCCTATATAGTGCTGGCCCCGCCCTGATGGTAACGATAGTGTTTCCAGGACACACGGAGCGAGGGTGCCGTTTACTGTTGAAACGCGCGTCCAGCAATCTCCGAGTCCTACAACCAGATCTCATTCATTTTTTGGGTGGCTGAGGGCACAGTTTTGGTATTGAGCCTTCAATAATTTTGAATACTGCTGCACATCGACACCTGTCATGACGCATTTCCCGGAAGACAGGCTGAACCAGGCAGTAGTTACGCTGGGAACGACTGGGATACCGGATTACATAGTTGGGTCCCGCAGTAACGTTACGACCGGCCCCTCCCATCAATTTACTAATTAAGTCTGCTATTTAACAGAAGGTTCTACCCCTACTTACTTGTCACCGGGGAGGAGTGCGGTACACAGTAGGTGATCCCGTGGAGAACGCACCTTGATGAAGTAAGATGCTACGGTCTGGATGAATGACAGTGGGATGCGTGTGCATTTAGTTGTGGCTTATACTTTCTTGCCCCCACCTCAGTTTCACGCTATTTGGCTTAAAATATACTGCCTAAAGTAGTTTTTCTTTATCTGCTTGCCTCTTCAGAGTTTGACTACAGGGGTTCTCCTTTACTCCCCCTCCCATGGAGTATATGGAGTTTAGGCTGTAGGTAAGAAATTGGGGAGTAATTTTCCCCGTGTTTTTTACTCACTGGTGTATTCACGTATGCCAGTCACGTGTTATACACTTGCACTATGCGCACATAAGAGTGTATATAGTTGCGCCTGCTTCGTTTTTTCATGAATGACCCCCTAACCTTCTGGTTGCTGAGTATGTGTTATTTTACTTTTTCTTCTTGTTTTTCTACAGGGTACTTTTTCTGACCCGTATATATACAGCAGAGTGACCACGGTCCCTCCACCGCTGATTCCATTTAACCATAATTTTGGTAAGAGTGGAGCCCGTTTCTTGGTAAAAACTAAGGTCCTGATGAATGCCAAGTACCTCTGTTGACATTAGGCAGAAACATGTCGACCCATTTTCAGACCAATGATTATACGGCGAGGGGATAATAATTTTCCCAATTGCGCCGCACACTTGTTTTTATAAACCATATAGTCTCCTAAATCATTAAATAGAGAATGAGGTTACTATAATGGCTTTTAATCTCACTTATTCACTTTGGGCCCCACTCAGTTAGAAGTGCATCCCTGGCGTCAGGTGCATGCCCGCCCTCTATCAAACCAAGATTTTAGAGGGCGAGGACTGGCCGATGATGAAGCATGACACCAGGTGGTGTGTGAGGCCAGTCCGTAACTTTTAGTGAGATGTCCACACTCACAGTCACTTAACACTATTCAGTTGTGTCCGGGTCATTCCAATAGGAGCGGCCCCATTTGTGTGTATTAAGTTGTGTTGGAGGCAGGCCGTCTCCTATTACCCTAACAAGCCTCTAGTTCCCTTCCCCAGCGAATCTGGGGTTAGTGTGCATTGATCCTATATAGTGGCCTGGTTGCGGAAGCCCCTCGATAAGGAGGTTGGGAGCTGCCTAAAGGCAAAGTGTCTCAGACCAGCATTAGAGGGGAAAGTGGCACTCACACTTGAGATGGACACTAAGATGGCCATGTTTTACCAAGTTCATGAAAGACCCATAAAAAGGGCATTGATCATTCTTGGCGGTCATGCCAAGATAAATTGTTGGATGTTATGGGCCTGTTAGCCAAGATTCTGGATAACGCAAAGGACACCAGGGCTTCTGGATCCTTGATATCCCTTGAAATTTTGTCCAGCTGAGCGCAGAGAGCCATCATTTTCTTCGGGAATGCGAACTGCGCTATATCGAGGTGAGAGGCATAGGTATTTACTAATAAATATTGACCCTAAGTTAGGTGAACACTCAACCTTTGGTGTGGGTCCCACTCAGCAGCGGCTCGTGCAGGTAAGAGTGGTGGGGCCTGGTTGGGGAGGGATTCGACAGACGACACAAGGGAAAATTAAATAAAGAATTGATTTTCTCTCGTCATCTTCAGTCGAAATCTCCCCTACCCGGCCCCACCACTCTTACCTGCATGGGCCGCTGCTGGTCCCACTGCGGAGGATAACATCTTTGACAATCCCGTCGTAAAGTAATTAGGGAAGTCCGTGAATACTTTCAAGTCATTAGATAGAGCCCAGTCCTCAAACAAAAAAATATTTACACCTTGTTTTTATGCTAAAGCGGGTCATGGCAGGGGGCGCTCGACCGGCCTCGCTTTCCACCAAGCCTCCTCAAAAGGTGTGGATTCCAGCAGCAGGACCCGGCAAAAATTGGAAACTTCCATCCAACAAGATCATACCCTTGTCGGAGAGGCAACAGATCCTTTAATATCCAATAAGGAGAGTGTACGGTATCAGGAAGGGGTCAGAATAGGGGGCAGACTAGCGCCTTTTCCAAAGGACAGGAAAACCATGCATCAGATGCTTGGGTGCTTCAGACTATCAGAGGGTTCCAAATAGAGTTCTACGATTCACCATTTGAGCACTCCCGTCCAAACCCTCAGTACATCCCAATAGAACAGATTAAGTTGATGGACGAGCAAATCTCTAGTCTGCTGGCGAAAGGTGCTATTGTGCATTCCTCCCTCCATTCCCATGGTTCTCTCAGCAATCTATTCTTGGTGGAGAAAAGGAACTGGGGCTATTGCCCGGTCATAAATCTAAGAATTCAACGAGGGGATGGTGCATCTCCTCAGAGATCTCTTGCAGATTGAAGACTGAATGGTCAGATTGGACCTTCGCAATGCGTACCTACTTATCCCTATCTTCCCGCCAAACCAGTGTTTTTGTTAATTTTGACTTGTAGAGCGCTTAATACCTGAAGGTCTCTAAGCACTTCAAGAAGATCAGCGGAAGTTCCAGAGGAGAGTAGTATCACAGAGGGGAGTGTTATGCCCAAGGTCCTGTAAATAATAGGGCCTTCATTTTCTTCCTGAATGGAAGGAGGCAGCTTTCGGAGCGAAGCTGACCAGGCAGCATGTTCCAAAGATGTGGCATAAGGATCGAGAAGGCTCGGCCACCTTTAGTGGTGTAGCTGAATTGTGGGCATTTTAGAAGGCCCTCCGTGGATTACCTTAGTGAGCGGCAGTGGGCATATTTCTCCAGGCGTTCCTTGATGTAGTTGGGTGCATGTCCAAATAGGGCCTTGTGTGTAATGCAGAGGCCTTTGAATTTAGCCCTCTGCTTGATGGGCAGCCAGTGTAATTGTTGCAGTAGGGGTGATGCCAGAGTGCGCCTAGGTAGCTTGAAGATTAGCCTGGCGGCATCATTCATTACCACCTGGAGTTTGCCCAGCAATGAGTCTGGTAGTCCAATGTAGAGCCAATTTCAGTGGCGGTCTCATATTTTTGAGTTTGTATCCCTCCCTTTCGGTCTGTCTTCCGCTCTGTGGTGCTTTGTCAAGATGAAGCCTGTGGTGGAGCATCAACACTCCCTGGGGGTCCAGATGATAGTCTACCTGGATGATATTCTGATCATAAATCAATGTCCACAACATCTGTCCTATCAGTTACAGGTGACAATCGACTTTCTAGAATTGCTTAGCTCCGGTTTAGTGTTGGATTTGGTTAGAGCTATGTTAAGCCTGCTTCATGGAAGCTAACCAAGATCAAACACAAACTTAGATGCACTCTTTCCTAGACCACGATCTTGTTAATCCAGTTGGCCAGGATTGTGAGCCTTCCCTCCTCATCAATACAGGCCATCTTTACGTGCCCTTTGCATTATCTCACTCTGCTGTGCCTCAAGATTTCCCACCTGCACAAGGGTCTGACTTACTCTCCATTGTTCCCCTTCCAAAGGAGAAGAGGACAGAAATCCAACAGTGGATCGCACATATGGAAGCCTGGAAGGCACGCTCAATCTTCTGGTCCCAACCTGATATAGTACCAGAGTCGCATGCCAGTGGCTGGGATTGGGGAGCTCGATGCTGGGAGTTTGTAGTATCCTCAGGTCATGTTATGTTCCCTTCATTCTGTACCTAGCTGCTCAGCCAGTGTCAGTGTTCCGCGTAGAATGTTAGTGTGGGTGGAATGCTTAGATACTGTGTGGGACTGAGACAGTTGGGAAGATGGGCTGAGCAGCTAGGAGGCTGCTCCTGGTGGGGCTAATGCTGGGGCCTATGTTGGGGCCTATTGTGGAGCCTGTTCTGGGTTTACTACTTCTACACCTAAGATCTCAATAAACCTCATCTACTCCTACCTGGCTACAGTGTCTACTTGTACATCCTGCACACGTGGGGCCACCCCACTACAGAGTTTTCCACAGGAGGACAATAGTCCTGTATGGGTAGAAGGTGGTAATTGTACAGGTGTGCACTCACAAAAGTGATGTCCATTAGGGGACATGTTTCATATGCAGTATGTTACCCACATGTGATTTCTGAGTGTATGTTGCAACCATGCTTTAAGATTGTGATTATAAATTCATAGAGCTATTTTGTTAATGACTTCTTTAAAAAAAATTGGGCACATTCACGTACACAGTATAATGAAGGAGCATTAGTTAAGTGCACAGTGTCAACATCCACTGTTCAGTCTTGTGAAACCGAAGTATAAACAAGTATTAAAAAAAAAAAACATATCACCTCATGTACAATAGAAACCGACAAATTACGGTACAGAACCTATTGTACATAATCCATCTAAGGTAAACATTATCCTAGGAAAACCCTAGCAATAATCACAACTGTGCATCAGTAGTAAAACAAGTCAAGTAACTGTCCATAAACCTGAAACCTCCGAGATTTCACAAGAAGAAACCTTACAATCATTCTTTCTCTGCGATTGCTCTGAGAATTTGGAACACCCCCAGAAATCAGAATGAAACCCTCAACTGTAGCCTTCAAGAAAGAAATTAAAGTACTCCTAATGAACAAATTTCTTTCCTAGATCCTACATTATCCATCCCGATTTCTTAGTATTCCTCATGACTACGGCATATTGAATCCTTTTTGTCTTCTCGTTTGCTCTCTGAACATTGTAAACTACACCATTCCTTTCAGGGTATTACTTCATCGTGCATCTTTCTTGAATATTGTATTATATTACTGTTATACTGCTCTCTGTATACTTGTAACGCGCTCTGATACCCGCCAGGGTAATGTTCGTGCTATAGAACAATATAAAAATAAACCAAATAAATAATCCAGAACATCCCCTCCCTCCCCTCATGCAAAGACCCCCCCTCCTGCTGGCACAAAAAAATTCCATAAGAAATGGTGTGTGGATCATAACTCCTCATTGTCTAGGGTGCTTCCACTATGTGCTGCAGCCATGCCAGGTGGTATACAGTGCGTCATGTGCTCCCATCTCCAGAGATGGCCATACCCTGAGGTCCCCTCAAATCGGATAACATAGCAGACCAAGCTCCCAGGTCATCTTCAACTCGGTCATCCCACCGCACGTGTCAGCTTCCACAACTGCCCACTCAAACATCTCTCAGCTATGTCAAGTATGTGGGGGGTGTTAGGCTTAGCCAGCCCATTGTTACAAGGCATTTTGCCAGAACCAGGCCAAGAAGAACATATTTTCTGCCCAGTTTTTTTTCTTGGAGAAGGAAGTAGGCCCAGTATCACCTGCCGAATATCAAGTGGCACTGCCCATCCCAATTCCTTATTCAAATTGTGCACTACAGCCTGCCAGAAAAAGGACAGAGAGGGGCACAACCATACTATATGAATGAAGTCTACCTCCGGGGCCACACATTGCGCACAGCAGTTGGTCCTGGCGGATACATAGTATACAAGGTCTGCGGGTGAGGTATACTTGGTGTATAAAGTTATAATGCAGGATTTTGAATCTGGCGTTGGAACTAACCATCTGCACTCCCTTGTGTATTGAAACACAATCCTTACTTAAAAGTGGTTCCCCTGTATTTTGTCCCATTTGGACAGTACGCTAAATGGTTAGGTCATCACGGAGTGCCCTTTAGATATGGGAAATTAATTTACGGCCACCGGCCATATCTAGTAACATCCTCAGGGTGTTGAATTGAAGAGGTGCCTCAGGGAAGGTCAGCCATACCATACGGGCCATACTCGATATTTTAATGTATTGAAGTGATTGTCCCATATCCAAAGAAATGGAGGCTTTGGCCTCCTCCTTTGTGACAAACTGTATTCCAGGACATAGGTTTCCCAGTGTATCACAGCCATCCTCCTCCCATCACTGTATCAACATTGAATCAGCAATTTTAAGGAAAGGTTGTAGCACCCAGATTGGCATGTCCAGGGCATAAATGGTGAGATGAAGCACTCTGAACCACTCCCTCCCAAATACTCGCCACCAAAGGAATAATGTAGGGGGGGAAACCATGACTCATCTCTGGATTTTCCACATGTGTACCCTGTAAAAGTTGTTTCTCCCAATTATCTTCCAGGTCAAGCCAATTAATCGTGTGCTGGAGGTGTGCCACCATGTAATAAAATTCCAGATGAGAGACTACAAGATCTCCTTGCCCCTATGTTCTTTGAAGTGTAGTTAGCTTTACTCATTTATGGTTATGGCCCCTCCGAAGATCTACTATAAGACTATGCAATGTGCTGAAATATTGACTTAAGAATCTTGTATAAGGTGCTCTGAAATGTATAAAGGCATTGCGGCAAGATGATCATTTTGACCTGGGCTATCCTGTCCATGAGGGAAAGCAATTAATACCTCTAAAAATAGACAGATGCTCGGAGCCCCTCCACCACCCTTCCTATGTTTAGAACCAAATAAGTTTGTGCTGTGTTGGTCAAACGGATACCCTAGCACCGAACATCACCAGTGGCACAGGGGATCCCACCCTCAGGAAGCCCTGCTCTGCAATGCTACCCTTTGAGAGTCAAGCGCTACAATTGGGCGTTTGGTTTCCAGTGGGGGACAAATGTAGACCCATTACTTGCTCAGCCCACACAACTAATGTCTTTTTCCAACAGATGGCAGGGCACTGCGCTCTTGAGTCCTGTACATTTAACAGAGAACATTCATGTGAATTTGAAAATGACCGCTGCCTTAAACATATTGCTATATCAATACTGCTACATGGTAATAGTTAAAGTAAATGCAGGAAGAATCCCCAGAGCCCGAAAGAGGAGTGTATTAGGTCAGGATGTGTAAATATTAAGGATAAGGTCTGGGTTTTTACTGATGGCAGAACAGACCTATTGCATGTCTTATTGTCTCCCATGGCAAGGCATTCCCACCATCCCACTCACATCAGAAGAGATGCTATGGTCCGTCTCTTCAAAACCTATGGGCTAACCTCTCAGTTCTGTGTTGTTTCAGAAAATCAGTGTCATAGGTGTGTTACTTACCAGGAGTTAAAGGCAGAACAGAGGACAGCTGCGGCTATGAATCATATAATAAGTTCAGGGGGTCCCTTTAAACTCATGCAGCTTTATTTTATTGGAAATGCCCATTTGCAATGAAATGCACCATATCTTGGTGGTATTCTGCCTCTTTTCTTCTTGCTAGAAGTTTACCCGAGTAGGAGAAATGACAGTCTCACAGTTGCTAAATTACTGCTTAGGGAGTTAATCCCTCAGTTTGATCTACTGGTTTCTCTGTAGTCTGATTGTGCATGCCTTTTAAAAATGAAGTGATGAGGATGCATGTTCAGCACTTCAAATGTAGCTGATGTTCCATTGTAGCTACAAGCCAGAGGCACCTGGAATTATGGAGCAAGTAAACAAAACACTGAAGGCTTGACTGGCTAAGTTTGGTGTGTCTGCATCCTTCAAATGGGGTGAAGCCCTTCCCCTGGTTCTGAAGCTTCCCTGATCAGAGCACTGGATCCTTCCCCACAAAATGCTATTGGGGAGACCTGTGAAACTCTCTGCCGTGCCTAAAGCAGCGCTCGTGAATAAAACAGATATGGTTCTTGAATTCTAAGAACCGGCTGATGTGCTGTGTTCTGTCACTCACCAGGTTGAGTTGGCGATTCCACTTCCTAGGCAAGAACAATGCCAAGACCTATGTCCGGGTGACTGGGTCTTTGTGAAGAAGCAGGTCAGGAAAAGCTGCCCCTTACAAGGCATCCTTGTGACAAACACTGCTGACAAGTATGGAGGACTCCTGAGTTGGATTAAAGCTTTGCACCCCACAAGTGTGAGACAGGTCCATGAAGAATTAATGACAACATTCACTGATTCACGAAGTCAAGCACCCGTGCAAATTAAACATTCAGAGGAAGGAGAAGACTGTACACATTTGTGTTAAAGTAAAATTAAGGTAAGCGCTGAGCCTGTGGTGAATGAATCAAGAGTATCCACATTAAAACAAGCAACTGAAAGTGTGCATACTGAGCTCGAAGAAGGAGCAAGCACTTCAGCCAGAAGTGTGCCAAGAAGAGAAGGGTGGCCGAAAAGGGCTGAAAGACTAAAAGCTGCTGTGTCTTAAAAATGCATCCCAGAAATGATCACTGACAAAACCGAGACAATGACAGTGAACAGCCAGTAGTCTTTGTATTGAATTTATTTGTTTGATATTATGCCGACAAGGCAACACAAACACACACAATTCAATAAACAATAAAAAGATCCACAACATTCACTACCGCATTTCTGAATTGACTAAATACCTACATACAAAAACAATAGACTGAAACACACAAAAAAATAATATAATATCAAATATTATGTCACTTTTATAATCATTTTATGTTGCATAAAATCCGATAAAGTATATCATATAATCAATATGAAGAGAGTATATAAAACCCATTAAAGATGTCATATAATCAGTGTCTGATAAATGGGACAACTTATTTATTTTATCCACATATTCTAAACCACAATTTCTTGATCAATCTTTAAATACTCACCTTAGAACGCTCCTTCGTTTGGCTGCAGATATACACTGTATCAAGCGATGGTAATAAATCTAAACTGTCCTTAATATTGTGTTAATTTATAATCTATGATGCTGTTTTATTGAGATGGAAATAATATTTAATTACCTGCCTCTGTAATCCCTCAGCCAAATTAGTGAGACAGGACCAATAATTGTGGATCCTTCATTGGCACTTAAATACTATATTAGTCAAGCCCAACTCCAGCCTCAGTGCACTATTTACTGTACCTCTTGGGAGGCCTAATTATCTTTTCCAAATATTCATTTTACATTCGCAAGTCGGTTAATATTTTTCCCCAGGAGGACTTCCCAGCCATTCAAGAGCAAATTTACAATTTTTAAGTTGTAGGTCTTTTAAAAAAGTTCTACGTATTAAAGTCCCAATTCCAAGTCTATTCTTTGTAATAAACCTGCGGTAGCCCTTGTTCTTAGCTCTTGTTGATCAACTTGTGCTTTAAAATTAAGATTGTATTTAAAAAGGAGATCCAAAAACCTATAGTCAATCACCATCTCTAGTTGTGCACCATTTAGCCACCACTTCTGATATTTTTCTTTGTATACTTCTGTTGGAAAATGCCATCACTTTTGTTTTAGACATATTTATTATCAGATGATCCACTGAGTCAAGCTCCAGTACAATTCAAACTGTATTCTGAAAAGGCATCTAACTTCCTCTGGAGGCCTACTGGAGTGAGATCTATTATGATTGTATCGTCTGTATAGCACAAAAAAGAAATAGTCTCTGCACCTAGTGCCAGTGGAAAGGAGTGAACCTGGTGTAAAGGTGTTGGTGCATCAGCTATATAAACATTAGGGGTCTTTAGCATTGTAGACAAAGCACAATCACTTCCCATCTCGACTCTTGTCCATGATGCCTCATGGAGTTGGACTATCAATTTGTAACAACCCAGGAGGAATATTACAATTTGACATTTTTCCCTCAGAAGAGCCCGGTTGATGTTTTCGAATGCCATGGACAAGTCTTTTCCAAAGACAATCCTCAGCCAAGTGTCAACATTAGGCATCCATCCTGTGTCAAGTGACCACAATGGAAGCCCATTTGTACCTTAGGGATCACTGCCTGATTTATTGTCCACTCCTCCAAACCATAAAAAGGAAGTTTAATAGATTTTAGTTGGAATACCCAACAAAGTAATCATTCAATACCTCTTGATAGACTCGCAAGGGCCCTTTTTGTATACCGCAACACTCATACTTCCTTTCCAAGATTCTGGTGTATCCTGACCACTTATTATATCTAAAAATACCTGAATCAAAACTTGGGCCCACAGACTAGGGTTAAGCTTTCTTGTATCAGCTTGTACTTCATCTATCCCTTGAATGTTTTTATTATTTCCTCTACATTTCAAACTGTGGAGTTAGGAAATACTGCTACGGCACCACAATATCCATCTTTTAATTTTTCAGGGACCCGGCCATATCTGTATTACTGTGTTTGAACTTGTATAGCTTAGTAATGTAGTTAATCCACTCAACTTAAGTCACTAGTGTTGCTCCTGGTTTCTTTGTCCAGGCTGCACCTTTTTCACTCCAAATAATGTTTCTTAATAATGTTCTAAACACCTTAAGGACGCTAGGTGGCGCACTAGCGTATGGACGCCTTCGTGTGAGGCTCCCGCAGTCCGGCGACAATTATCCGACAAAATATCCTGTGAGAGGCAGTATATGATGCTCTGCTTTTACAGGGAGGCATAGCGAGAGAACCGACAGCGGTGAGCCGAGTTTGCTCGATATTGAAGCCTTGCCGTGGGAGATAGACGCTTTGAAAGTTCCGGCGGTGGAGTCAGCTGGAGACTGTGAGGCGCTGGGCCGGCTACACTTCTGAGGCGAGGTCGAGGCGTGAGAGACGGCAGCAGGCCTCCGAGCTGAGTGCGGCGCGCGAAGCGCTCTGGGGAAAGCCCGGGGGAGGAATTGCCCCCTTGGGACCTTTCTGCCGGCACCACTGGTGTAGTGACGACGTTGCTGGCGGTGAGCGGTTCCCCTAACTGGCGGGGCGGCTGTGGTTCCCCCCTCCCTCGCGCACTGGCAGGAGCTGCAGCGTTAAGGAGTTACCTGGGATCGTTGGAGGCTGGTGTTCGATTGGGGGATACTGCGGCAACCAGCCCAGATTAAAGTTTTGCAGGCTGTGCCCCCCCCGTGTGGACCCGTACCGCCGCCGCTCGCATCACCCGGGCTGTGTGTACACTGTGCTGGTGGCTGTGCACGTGGTCCGGGCATCGGTTCTGCGGGCTGTGACTCTGCCTGGGGAGAATCGCTAGGTGAAGGGATTATTCTGCGCCACCTGTGTGGCTGGGGGCGTTGCACGGGGCTTCATATCCTCAGAGTTGGCCGCACTGCGCTGTTGGCGCTTGCGCCGGGGCGGGGGGGCTGAGGAAGGTGATCGGCGCTCTCTTTGGTCAGGAGGGCGTCTCTGTGCGGCTCAGCCCCCCAGTTGTAGCGGCAGAGTGGATTGTTGCTACGGGCTGTGCAGGAGTACGCAGTGCATGGCCCGAGGTCCAGAGAAGTGCGACGGCGGGACGCATTGAGATCCTGTTGGGAATTGCTCTCGGAGTCGTTTGTCTATCCCCTATCATTTCCGACTGCTGATATCGCGGTGGGTCTGCTAGCTGGGGACTAGTAGAGAGGTAGTCAACGGAAGGGGATATACTGCACTGACAGACGTTCAGGATGGGCAAGCCCGACACGCGACAGCCCAAGCTCACGTTTGAGTCTCACAAGAAGGCGACTAAAGCTGGCGACGTTCATCATAGTCCGGCTGGATCGAGTAGAGCCGCGGGGGAGTCGGCGGAAGTGGGGGCTAATTTGCAAGATGTCCTGCATGAGATACGACAGGGGTTTGCGACGATCGCTGACAAAGTTGATAGAATCTCATCGCGCATGGATGCAGTGGTTCAGAAACTGGATGCCCACGAGGAACGTCTGCAGGGAGCGGAGCAGCGGATCTCAGACTCGGAGGACACTGACAGCATACTACGCAGCTCTCCAGAATAAACAACCTGCTGCGTGTGATTGCCGCTAAAAACGAGGATTTGGAGGCGAGAAGTAGGCGTAATAACGTACGTATCGTAGGTATTCCGGAGACTACTAATGTGGGCAAAATGGAGGAGTACGTTGAGAAGATGTTCCTGGCGGCGATTGGGGCAGACGCTTTCTCTTCGCAATTTATAGTGGAAAGGGCGCATCGCACCCTGGGTCCCCGACCCAAACCGGGCATGGTCCCTAGGCCAATCGTGGCCAGGCTACTGAACTATAGGGATCGGGATGCGGCTCTGCGGGCGGCTCGTAGCACGAAGTCACTAACATATGATGGCCATTACTTTACTCTATACCCAGACTTCACTCCGTTGGTGCAGGAGGAACGGCGGAAGTTTTTGGCGGTAAAGGCCAAGCTGCGCAACTTGCAACTGGACTATGCATTGCTCTACCCAGCCCGTCTGCGAGTCACCTATCAGGGGAGACAAAAAATTCACGAACCCTCAGCAAGTAGAGTATTTTATTAAACATTACAAGCGGGGTAACAGGCCTGCTGAGGGGGCAGCGGAAGATCCAGATCTACTGCACGGGGACATAGAGGAAGGCGAACAGTGAGGTGTGGTGAACGTTGATCGCATAATGTGACTCCCCTCCTTTTTCCCCCCTTTTTTTTTTTTTGTTTTATTGTGTTTTTGATGCCTGAAGGATGCTGTCCAGTCTGCATTTTGTGATGTCTCTTTGCTCTTATATACTGCTTGATGTGGCACATATGTTGCCTATGGTTATAACGCTGGACGCCCCTCTGGGTCGTCGGGCCGGACTACAGGTCCTTTGGTGGTCTGGGCGGCGGTGAGGGGGTTTAGTGGTGCCACCTAGCAATGGTCCCTGACGGGAAACACCCTCTAGTATCTTGTGGGTATGGGGAGTTGACTGGCCCTGGTTCAGGGGGCAATTGTGGGAGGGGAGGGGTGGGCACATGGCTGGCAGGTTGGGGTTTGCTTTAGTGGGAGGGGGGAGGGTATATAGTGCGAGATGGGGGGACTGGGTGTTGGAGTTTGTGGACGGGGGTGGGTGACCTGGGGAAGTTGAGGGGTTTATTCCTACAGGGGAGGGCGGTGGATAAAGTTTCTGGGACTGGTATTGTCCTTATTTGTGAAAGTCCAGTGTTGTGGCTGGGCCTGCTACTGATCCGGGGTCGGGGGCAGAGCATCAGGTCTACTTTCAGTGGCAATGTAGATAATGGGTATTTGATGAGTGATGGCAGATAGTGGACATATTGCGAAACTAACGGTGTTATCCTGGAATGTGCGAGGGCTGAATGATGCACTAAAGTGCAGGAGGGTAGTGGCATATCTAGAGCAGCATCAGGTACAAATCGCATTATTGCAGGAAACCCATCTTAGTCCACGTTCGACTTATGCTTTTGCCGGCAAATGGGCGGCGGTGCGGAGTTTCTCTTCCTATTCGGTGTATGCCAGGGGCACTGCCATTTTAATCAAGAAAACGGTGCCTTTTGTGACACTTGGTGAGCATACGGATGCAGAGGGGAGATTTGTCTTGCTGTGGGGTAGGCTTGGCACTGATACCGTCGCAATAGTTAACTGTTATGGTCCTAACGTAGATTCCCCTGACTTTTTCATACGACTTTGGGGGTAGGATACTGAGCACGGGGTCCATGCATATTATCTGGGGAGGAGACTTTAATGTTGCCTTGGCTCCGGGAGTGGACAGGTCCGACGGCAGCCCTCAATATCATAAAAATGCAAGGGATGTTTTGGTGGGCATAATGGAGGAAGGGGGACTGGTAGATAGTTGGAGGTTCGTGCATGCGGGGCTTCGGGAGGGTACACACTTTACTACATACGCCAACACGTGGGCCAGACTTGATTACTGTTTGTTATCTCGAGGTTTGGTGGCTAATCTGGGCAGGGTTGCGCATTTGCCGAGGTCTTATTCGGACCATTGCCCGGTTTTGGTACAAATATCGATCCCGGGTTATGGCAGGGCGGTGCCGCACTGGCGGATGCAGTCCACGGCTCTGCTGGACCCACTGTTTAAGGCTGAACTGGGAGAGGAAATTGCAGAGTTTTTCCCTCGCAATAAAGGATCGGTAGATAGTGTGGAGGCCATTTGGGAGGCGTTTAAGGTGACGGTCAGAGGGTATTCCATCTCAAAGAGCTTTGGGGTGCTGAGAGATATTCGAGGGACGCTTAAGAAACTAGAGGGTGATCTTAAGGAACTGGAGGCTAGAATGGCCCGGGAGCCGATGGGCCCCATTCATAAGGAATTTAGAGAACGGCTCTCGCAGTATGAAAAGGAAGCGGACAGAGGCAAATTTCAGAGGGCAACACTGGCAGGCGCGTAGATATTGTGAGGGAGAGAGACCGGGACGAGCGTTGGCGGAGATTGCTAGGCATCCGCGATGTAATACACATGTACTGGAACTTCGTACGTCGGAGGGTGGGATACATCATGATACGAAGGACATATTGGGTCTCTTCACCGCACATTATGAGGAGTTATATACCACACGGCGGGCTGAGGAGATCCCACTTGGGAGCTTCCTGGATGATGTGGCATTATGCTGGCTGAGTGACGAACATAGGCAGTTCCTCGGGGCTCCGTTCGAACTTGATGAAATACAGGAGGCGATTATGTCTCTTAACAATGGGAAGGCGACCGGCCTTGATGGGCTACCGGCGGAATTCTATAAGTGCTATATTGATATAATGGCCCCCGTGCTCAAAGAGGTTTTTGAGGAGTCTCTGGAGATAGGCATCTTGCCGGGTTCGATGAGGGAGGTGGTGATTACCTCTTGTTGAAATCAGGTAAGGACCCAACTGAATGTGATTCGTACAGACCGCTCTCTTTGATAAATTGTGACACAAAAATATTGGCAAAGGTGCTTGCCACTAGGCTCTCCCTGCTTATGCCTAAGATAGCCCTGCCAGATCAGGCGGGGTTTGTACCTGGTAGATCCACGGCCAGCAATCTGCGCACCCTTTTCTCTCTGATCCAAACAATAGCGCCGGAATTGCCTGTAGCCGCCGTGTTCCTGGATGCCACGAAGGCATTCGACTCGGTCGAATGGAGCTATTTATTCGCCATTTTGTACCGGATGGGGTTTCCTAAAATATTTGTAGCATGGATCCCGTTACTTTACACTGACCCAACGGCGAGAGTACTAATTAATGGTGAGCTGTCGGGTCCTTTCTCCCTGACCAGAGGCACCAGGCAGGGGTGCCCATTGTCCCCATTACTGTTCGCAATAGCGATTGAACCTCTAGCATGCCGTATCCGGCAACTGCACAAACAGAGTGCGTTTAAATGTTTCCAACGTCAGATAGATGTGGCACTGTATGCGGATGATTTAACGCTGTATGTGGTTGACCCGCAGAATCATCTCAATTCACTGCTTCGGGAGTTTTTGGTGTTTGGCTGCTTGTCGGGTGTACAAATCAACTGGAAGAAATCACAGTTTTTTCCACTGACTCCGGCGGTGACCCGATTTCCCTTAGATTATCCGCTTGAATGGTGTGATACTGATCTCCGTTATTTAGGGATACAGATATCGACGGTCAGAGAGGAGACGATAAGATTGAACTATGCCACTGCTATCACTAAACTGGCGTCAGATGTAACGCGCTGGATTTTTTTGCCATTTACCATGGCTGGTAGGGCCTCACTCATTAAAATGGTGGTTTTGCCTCGCTTTTTGTACCTGTTCCAGAATATCCTGTACTATCCAGGTGCGTATTTTTTTCAGACTTTGCGCTCCGAGCTGTTGCGGCTGTTCTGGGCAGGTAGGCAACCAAGATTGGCATGGTCGACTATTACCCAGCCTTATCGTAGTGGAGGATTTGATGTCCCCGATTTCCTAGCCTATTATTTGAGTGCTCAAGCCCATTTCGCATATCATTGGTTTAAGCCTACGCCATTCATGCCGCAGCTGGCTGTGGATTGCTCGGCCTCTTCCACTGAAGGGCATCATTCATGGTCCAGCGAGTGCAATAGAGACGTCGGCTACTACGGTAACGGGCACGATAGATGCGTGGCAGAGAATACTGCGCAGATTGCCAGTCAAATGTCTATATGCACCGACTATGCTCCTAGTTTATCATCAGGATTTGTCCTTGTTGCAGGAAGGGGGATTCCAAGGGATGTGCGCCAAGATGAAAATTTGCTCCTGGGGCGACCTATTTGTGAACGGTCAATTCAAAACGCGGAAACAGTTTAAGGGTTGTCGGCCTACGCCAATTAGAGATTTATTATATCCGGCTGCGGCAGGGGTTGAGGGCAGTTTTACCGCAATTTCCGGAGGAACCTGACGTAGTGTTGCCATTGCAAGTTTTGCTTACATCGACGGACGGCAGGCATTTAGTGTCTCACCTGTATCGTAGCATCCGAGAGCAAAGTGAGAGTGGGGAGAGCAGAGCGCTTAGGAACTGGTGTGTTGATATAGGGAGGGAGATAACGGAGGCACAATGGGCATATTGCTGCGAGCTCACTTCCGAGATTTCGGCCCGCTGCAGGCTACGAATTATCCATTATAAGTTTTTGCAGATAATGTACTATACGCCCGCCAAAAAGATGAGGTTCCGTCATGCAGATAATGACAGATGTGAGCGTTGTGGCTCGGAAGGGGCAGGCTTCTTACATTTGGCATGGGCATGTCCGCCGGTGGCTGCCTATTGGACGCAGGTGCATACGGCATTACAGGCTATGATGGGTGATACGATTGAGCTTGACCCACTAATGATGCTATTGGGGTATACTATGCAGATACCCAAATCGAGCCGGAAATTTGGAAATATAGCACTGTTACTAGCGAAACGGCGGGTTGCATGTAGATGGGGGAGGGGCCGTGCACCGAAATTTAAGGAATGGCTAAAGGATTTAGTATATTGTCAAGAACAGAACACGATATATGCTGATACACAACCGCTGCGTAGTCAGCCCAGGGACATATGGGATCCGTTAAGGGAATACTTGGTGGCCACTGCCGCGGCGAGTGAAGGTGGGAGTCAGGTGGAGGCGGATAGGGCCCATGCAGTCACACCAACTGTTTAGGTGCGACTCTTTCAGGGGTTGCTGTGTTGCAGAGTTCGGGTTGTTTGCTGGGATTAGTGCACAGTGGATAGGATGCTGCCTCAGGGGGTTGAACTATGGCAACTGAGATGCTACGGATGGTGGAGCACGAGTGGGGGCGTATAAGGGGTAGGGGTCGGTGGAGCTGTTGTAGGGGCCTCACTATGTGCCACAGCAGATAGAACGCAGGGATGGGTGATGCGTTATGCGCTGCTGTTGGGTTTGGTTATCTCCTTAGTTCTTGACCCTTTTTTGGAGACCTAGCTTGATGGCCTCTCGGATGGCGGTCACTCGTCTGGGGGATCGGTCGCTCTGTATGCCCCGGGCTGATATGGGATTGCAGTTGTTTGCTTGGCTGGCCATTGGCAATCACGACTTGCTGCTTAGCACTGGGATTATGGACCTTTACTCTCTGGAAAGTAACAGATAACAGAAAATGGGGGGGGTTGAACTTCATGGACCTTGAACTGATGTGTATCGTGTAGTGGAGGCAAATGGGATACATCATTAAACAGTGCCGCCGGACCTCCGGGTTGTCGGTCAAATGGCTGTGTACCTGTAAGACAGCAGCTGGTAGGTTTTGTTGAACGCGGCCGGCCCGTGTGGTTGTAGGCTTGGTGCTGTGATATGTTATGATGATACAATAAAGATCTTTAGAATTTTTTTTTTCTTTTCAAACACCTTCCTATGTTGTCTAATTAAAGCCACTTTATTAGCACCACCCACTTTATATGCCTTCCTTATTTTCTTATTTAGCTCAATCTTTGCCCAAATCTTTGAGGATCTTGGTATACCCTTACATCCCTTGCCGTTCTTATGGCTGTTGATGCCGTCTCATATCATTCTTTCATAAAAGCTCGATGCACTAGATTGACCAGCCCTTTCAGATGATTGATCTTTTCAGTTTTCCAGTCCATATTGTCCTACTCTGATTATTTTAACGTATTGGCGAGTTAGTCTGCAAGTGATCCCTTAAATATTCCAACCTCTGCAATGTGAGACAAAGAGGTTTATGATTAACCCTGGGCGTAGTTTGCGAAGTATCGCTACGCGAAGTGCACTACGCGGGTTACGCGTAGCTTCGCAAAATGCATAGTGTACTGTGCAAGATGCTGTTCGCACCGATTGCACAGTGCTGGATGCTTGTCAGCACTGTGCAATCGGTGCAAACTGCATCTTGCACAGTGCAAGCGGTCGTTTTCTGCCGCTCAAGTAGATTTCTACTCTAGCAGTAGCTTTCTCAACACGGACTGGTAGTTTCTCATCGCGAGCGGTCGCAAGCATACGCGACCACTCGCAATGAGAAACCTGACCTCCCCGCATTGAGAAGCTCGCCAGGTGGTTTATTTTCCACGCTCGCGATCAGCAACTTGATGTTGCTGAAAGCGAACGAGGAAAAAGTCTCACCGGGATGTCAGTTTGCTTGCTCGCGGTCGCCAACTTGAAGTTGAGGACCGCGAGCAAGCAAAAAATGACCACTACGCGGCACTACGCGTGTTTGCAGTGTGCTACGCGCAATTCGCATAGTGCGAAGTAGCGCAAATTTCGCAAACTACGCGAGCGTAGCATAGTGCTTTGCCCAGGCTTATTTATAACCACTGCCTATTGACTCACCAATTTCAAAATATTTTACCATACTGAACTCTTCAGAGGAAATTATAGCATAATCAAAAGCAGTGTCTGAATTGATAATGGTCAGTCACAAAGTCATATATAGACTAATTCCCTGCCTTTCACATAACCAACATTTTTAGCAAGAACCTGGCCCGGGATCCCAAATGTGTTATCCTTTTCTAAGTGCAATTGATCCCCAATGCTTTGCAGGGGATTTTTGTGCTAAAATCTTCTACCAGTAGATTTGGGATTTTGAGGAATTGCAAGGTGATTTTTTTCCATAATATCAATTTTTAGCTGTTTGTCGTGTTTTTTCTTTAGGGGGAGCATAAGGATTTACTATAATTAGGTCTATACAAGCATTTTTCACCCGTAGTCCTATACTTATCTTCTAACCTGATATTTGGTTTTACTGAAACCAAAAATGCAAACCCCCCTGCAAGCATCTATATTTTTCCTTAATTGCAGGCACACTGTAGACCATATAAGCATTCAAATCAATTTCATAAGTTTCCCAAATACGTTCCAATATCTCCAACACTGAGATAAACCCAATGCACACAATACTTTAGCAAAGAAACACAGTAAATCGCATGGAATACACAATGGACCCGGGGGGACCTAACCATGTACTAAGAAAGTGGTATAAGAACCATGACTCGAGTCAGGACGATGTTGAGGACGTAAAAATGCTGGGGACCCAAGGAACCACCCAAGGTGGGTCGATAGGGACCCCACGGAGAGTGTGCGCAGTGTGGGAACACGGCCGCGTGCTCTGTACAAATCTATGTGCAAGTCGCAGTTGGATTTTTTAAGATTAAGGACTCTTCCCAGTGGACCCTGAAGAAACCTCGTGGAAGACCGAAGGTTGGAGAGTCACCCTACCCGTGGATACCCTAGTACCCACGTTACCTACACCAGGGAAGCCGGGGGCATACGTGTCAAGTGGAGTCGAAAACCGCTGTTGAACCCAGTGGAGGACTTCAGGAAAGTGTCGCTGTGGATGAAGGAAGCAGTGTCCATGGAATCTGAGGATGGATTCTTGATCAGAGGTACATGCAAGCAGAGGAGACAGTCTATGCCACTCAGGATTGACCAGGAGACTTGGAAGACGAATGCTCTCCGATGTGGTGTGTTGCAGGATGGATGACGAGGACCTTGACTCTGCACCTGTGAGGACCAGGCAACGCTGAGGACAACCAGGAGCCATGCACGAGCTGTCCCACAAAGGATGTCGAGTGCTGAGGGGTCAGTGTCTGGAAGGGATACCAACAAGCCTTGGCAATGCAACCCATGAAGGAATCAAAGTAAGAGCAACGTCGGGACCAGCAAGATCCAGGGGACTCACTACCAGCAGGGGATTTAGGGCAGGCCCGAGCAATCAGGGGAGCCCAAAAGAAACAAGTGTGACCCTCAAGTGGACCCACAGGCCGGAGGCCCTGGAGCCATGAGAGGACCTCCAGCAGCTCACCAAAACATGCAGGCCACGATGCAGACTATGAGGTGTGGCTGAAGATTCTGGTCACTGGAGGTGCTCGAGATTGGGGCTACTTGGAGCCCAAAGATCTTCTTGGAAGGAAACCAACAAGCCTTACAACTGCAAGTTGGACACAGTGCACAGGGGTTCAGTTATTGCAACCCTCGCGAGGGATACTGGCCTCAAACTTAGTGAGAGGGCAGGGCAGGCCAGGCCTCAGGCGCTGTGGAACACCACCACCTTTGTAGCAGAGCCCATGGAGTCCGGAGGAGCTCAGGATCTGCAGACCGGTTGACTTGGTTACGGTGCTTGCAAATGCAGGGAAGTAGCTCCTTCACTCCAAGGGAGGTTTCTTCAAGTGTCTTTGATGCTTCACAGGCCTTAGCACATGGCAGCTACAATGTGCACTGCTGTGACCTTTGTGGACCCCCAGTGAATTGCAGCTGTAAGCGGAGTGCACTTCAGGGATGCCGGGCTCATCTTTCTGGAGCAGACCTGCAGGTATTGAAAACCTTTTGTTTTAATGTTCGTGTCCTTCGCACGTGATCTGAGCCTGGCGAGTGTTTGTGGAATGAATGACATCTTTGAATAGATCTCAGAATTTCATCAGAGCCGGTGAAAGGAGTGACAAGCTGTGTGCTTCTGGCCTGTAAGAAACGGAGGCTGGACGCTGAGGCCGTGAGGTGCGGAGCGGGTGGAGGATCTTGGCCTCAAGATGGCGGCTGTGGCCTGGACGAGACCGTGAGCGGGATCGCCCCCGGGAATTCCCTTGAGGAGAAACAACTGACACTGCATGCAGCCCCAATACATTATATAAAGATATACCGCAAGGAAAGACAGCGGAGGTGACTGGGGGTCTCCATAGTGAACCGAACGTGCATCCGACTAAAGCAAAACACTTATAAACAGTATAATGGGGCTAACGGTGTACAACACACCGCTGTTACTGGAGAGTGACCACATCGGACATTCGTCGTAAATTTCAACTCTGCATATGGTATTGATGTGTGAACCAATGATCGGCTATGGCCGAAAACGAAACCTGGACGACACGCAGACGCCGCGTAGTGACACTAACCAGGACCCGGGAGATAACTTGCATTCTTGTTAATCACCAGAAGGACATATAAAATCTAGCAAGGCCTTGAATGCGCAACGCGATCCCACCTTGCTTGTCCCCGTCGTCCCCAAAAGACTTAGGCTGCGTATGCAGACATAACGTCCTCTAACTCCCCGATTCTGTGCATAGCGGACCCCAACAAAGCAGCCCGCAACCTCACACAGTGGATCACCAACTGCGCCGACGCCCTTGCACCACTGAAGAACCCTCCAAGCAATCCCGACAGCAAGAAAGCCTCATGGTTCACCGACGATCTCAAAGACTCCAAGAAATCCTGCCGTACCCTCGAAAAAGCCTGGCGCCACGACCAGTCAACAGAAAACATGACAGCCCTCAAGAACGCCATCCGCAAACACCACCAGCTGATCCGCACCACTAAAAGGACATCATTCAGAGACCGACTGGACAACAGCATCTACAACAGCAAGGAACTCTTCAGCATCGTTAAAGAGCTCTCCAACCCCAGCGCCAGCAATGACATCACGCCATCGCAAGACCTCTGAGACTCACTCGCCACGTTCTTCCACCGCAAGATCGCCGATATACACGACAGCTTTGGCGCTCAGACTACCTACCCAGCCACCTAACCAACGTCCCCCACCACCACCCTATGCACCTGGAACCCCGTCAGCACGGAAGACACCACCCACATGATGAACACCATCCACTCCGGCTCCCCAGCCGACCCCTGCCCACACCACATCTTCAACAAAGCAGACTCCATCATCGCACCCCAACTCCGGGACATCATTAACAACTCCTTCACATCCGCCACATTCCCGGAGAGCTGGAAGCATGCGGAGATCATGCCCTCCTGAAGAAACCCACCGCAGACCCCACAGACCTCAAGAACTTCCGGCCCATCTCGCTCCTCCTCTTCCCCACTAAAGTCAGAAAACCGTCAAACAGCTGACCACCTTCCTCGAGACGAACAGCTCCCTCGACCCATCGCAGTCCGGATTCCGAGCGAACCACAGCACCGAGACCGCCTCATCGCAGCCACCGGCGACTTCAGGACCCTGCTTGACAACGGTGAAACTGCCGCCCTCATCATCCTCGACCTGTCGGCCGCATTCGACACTGTCTGCCACCGCACCCTGACAACCCGCCTCCACCACGCCGGGATCCAAGGAAAGGCCCTGGAATGGATCACCTCCTTCCTCTCCGACAGAACTCAGTCTCCCGCCCTTCCACGCAGCGGCCACCAAGATCATCTGCGGCGTACCCCAAGGATCCTCGCTCAGCCCTACCCTTTTCAATGTCTACATGAGCCCCCTCGCAGTCATCCCACGCAAACACAACCTCAACATCATCTCCTACGCGGACGACACCCAACTGATCCTCTCCCTCACCAACGACACCGCCACCGCCAGAGCCAGCTTCCAGGAAGGAATGAAAGACGTCGCGGAATGGATGAAGCTCAGCTGTCTGAAGCTGAACTCCGACAAGACGGAAGTCCTCATCCTCGGACCATCCCCCTCCGCCTGGGACGACTCCTGGTGGCCCCATGCTCTGGGCACCGCCCACGGACCACGCACGCAACCTGGGTTTCATCCTGGACTCTTCCCTCACGATGACCAAGCAAGTCAACGCCGTTACATCTTCCTGCTTCAATACCCTCCGCATGCTCCGAAAGATCTTCCGGTGGATCCCCACTGGAACCAGGAAGACAGTCACCCAGGCCCTCGTCACCAGCCGACGACTACGGGAACGCCATCTACGCTGGGACCACCGCCAAACTACAGAAAAGACTCCAGCGCATTCAGAACGCATCTGCACGACTCATCCTGGACATTTCCCGACACAGCCACATCTCTGCACACCTGAGACCTGCACTGGCTCCCCGTCAGCAAGAGGATCACCTTCAGACTCCTCACCCACACACACAAGGCTCTCCACAACATGGGCCCCGAATACCTCAATACCCGCCTCACGTTCTACACACCTACCCGCCAGCCTCGCCACTGTCCCACGGATTCGCAGAACCACCACTGGAGGAAGATCTTTCTCCTTCCTGGCGGCCAAGACGTGGAACTCCCTCCCCACCCCCCTACGACTGACCCAGGACCATCTCTCCTTCAGGAAGCACCTCAAGACCTGGCTTTGAGCAGTAGCGGCACCCCCCTCCCAGCGCCTTGAGACCCTCGTGGGTGAGTAGCGCGCTCTACAAATGTTCCTGATTGATTGATTGCTGCCAAGGTTTCAGATTGCCATTTCCATAATTTCACTGAAATTATGAGTGACATTTCAGCGACTATGAATGACACTTTCTCGCGAGCAAAAATCATGCAGAGGACGAGGGAAACTTCTTAACATCAGAAATTACAGCCATTTGAGCAATATGAAACTCCAAGAAGTTCATGAAACTGCTGCAGAGCACCAGAAATGGAAGGGTGCTAACCCTAGTGCTCTCTCCTGACAAATGAGTGAGAGCCCTCCTGGCAAAAGAAAACACCACCATGACCACGGGCACCGGTGCACCGTAGGTCACACCAGATCAAGCCAGCTCTAGTGGTGTGCACCCTTGGGCCCTTGCTGGCTGTCTGGTGACCCTACTGTGCTTCGGAGTGAACGTTGAGTGCTATACCTACACAGGTTTGAGTTCTGATTAAAACATGGTTGCGTCTGGTGCGCCCAGCTGTGTCTGCAGGGCCTCTGTAAGTCGGTTTGCGACATCATGATCCGAAACAAGTTAAACTCACCTTTGAGCATGAAAGACTCACCCGGCACAAAGATGATGAAGTGGACACTGATTTTTCTGTCCCTACTGGTTGATGTTGCCCATCTTCAAAATGGCGCCGGTCAGGCGATTTCAGGTTGACGCCCTGTGTGGTCCACAAAAGGTGAGCAGAGGGGCCGACTGGACATCAGCCATGGTTTTCTTCCTCATCCTGTTTTTCTAGGTTTATTGAATGGTTGGGCCCCGGAGGTTTGGGATCGCCATCGGCGCAAATCCTGAGTAAACCCTGGAAATAGAGCCTATCAAACCAAGCTACTTGCTTCATATTGCTAAAATATGATATAATATTATATAATATAATTGCTCCCCCACAGACTATTGTTTTTGGATTTTATCTTTTGCTTTGAGGTTTGTGTTTGTTTACCTATCTAATTTGCTCCAATTTTACGATGTAATCTGTTTTGCTACCTAATCTGCTCTTGATTTTTAATTCCTCCCTTGTTTATCCTACTCACCTATTTTATTGTGTTTACCTATTTAATGTGATCCATATTAGCAATGTAATCTGCTTTTACTATCTTATCTGCGCCTGACAGTATTTCCTCACTTATTTGCCCCCTTGCTTGATTCATCATATCTACCGTGCTTGTTTTACCTTTTCTACCCTACTGAACATCAGTGATGTAATTTGTTTTGCTATCGAATCTGCTCCTGATTTTATTCCTCTCTTGCTTAACACTACCTCCTTATCTTGCCCCTTATTTTTTCGACCCCTCACTCTCCCAGCACCCTCCTCTCCTCCCCTACCCCCATCGCCTTTAACTTCCTTCTCTTTACTCTCTCACGTCCACCCAACATACCCCTTCACAGCACTGACCATCACCCTCAGGACCATACCCTCTCTAAACACAGCCCCAACTCCTGGACCATTCTCTACCCCCCCAAATCTCTCCAAACACGCAAGTAAAAATTTCAAACAAACTCCTCATCCGCAACCCTGAAACTCATTGTTAACTACCTCAGCCTTACCTCCCCCATTATTACCAACTACATCTTCTACTCCAAACGCACTTCCAAATGGAAGAGCATCTTCCTCCAACACCTCCCTATCTCTAAATCAACCAATCCATATGGATTTAAAATATCCATCGCTCCCTCCCCAGCCTTTCATGGTGATATTGATATCTCCATCTTCAAAACAGGTAACATCCTCATACAAGCCTCGCCACCCACCTTTCTATCTTTGACCACCACTTTAGCACTATCTCTCCTCCTTAACCACTCAGCGCCTAACACTCCCCCTCCCCAAACAAACAGAGCCCCTCAAACCTCTTTCTCCCCCCTCCCCCTCCACTCTACATCCACTCTCAACCTCCAAAAATTGTCCTCACATCTCCCTCCCTGGGCCCCCCTATTGATAACGACTACCCCCATCCCCAATTACCTACTTCTCATCCCCCACTTATCTCCCTCTCCCCCTAACCCCCTTAACCCTTACTCCTCTGACCCCTCCTTGAATAACGGTAGCCCCAAACTCCTGTCACCTACTTATCATTCCCTTCCCATGACCCGCCCTCCCCCTGTCCGCCAAACCTCCCTCTCCCCGACCCAACCACTCACCCCCACCGTCTTTTCCCCGCAACCACCTATCACAACTCCTCACCCCCCTTACTCCTACCAATCCCATACACTCTCTGCTCCTCCCCCTCTACCCGCAGACGCTACCTAGCCAACCCCCTAACCCCGCACCTCAACCCCCAATAAACACCCATCTCCCTCACACCCCCTCACCCCAACCCTCAATAATTACACATCCCCATCACACCAATATATTAGTTTCTCACTCGCTTCATGCCCTTTTATCCTCTCTGACCAAATCACCTGAAGATTTCTGCCCCTTGTATAACCTCACCCCTCCACTCTCACTTAACAGCTCGGCCAGCCATCACTCCATACCTACTACCCTATCTCCCCCCCTCACACAGTAGGCCTCCATCTGCAACTAATCACGACCACTCCCTATCCCCAGACCACTCTCCTCCCACCTCCTACGCCCCGTCATTCCTTCCCTGTACCCGGAATACCCCGACCATACACAACACTGTACTCGCCCTACCTACTTTAACTTCGGAACCCCTCACTCCTCCCAGCCCCATCACCGCTCACCCCACACCATCTACCACATCTCCCCCTCACACATTAGTCCACCCTCTGCAAATAACTCGGACCACGCACTCCCGATACCTCCCCTCTCCTCAATTGCCTAGATCCTACACAAAACGGAATGTGACCTATCTAATTTAACTACTGAATTTGCCCGACTCAGAAAAGACTTACTCGAACACAGCACCAGATCCCTCCCTCACCATAAAACCACCATCCTCCCTCCCTCAAACATCCCCAATAACAAACACAACCTTTGGAGATCACTCCCTCTCCAATGCCGTAAGCATAGACCTCTCCGCAACTCGAACCATCTCTCCCCGTCCGACCTCGCCGACCTTTGTAACTCCTACCTTCTTAATCTGCCAACCACCAACCCTCCACTCCCTTATGCCCCCATCCCGGTTATCATAGGGACAAATAGAACCTCCTCGCCCCTAAAACTACCAGACCAAAGAAATTGACCAGAAACCTAAAAGACATACCCCCCAGGTGTTCTACAATCGAAACTCCAAGCTCAACTTCTTCTCATTCCCCCCTCCCAAAATGCGAATGAGCTCACTGAACTATTTAACAATACTATTACTGATATTCTTGACCAACTAGCCCCGCCTAAACTCAAAAACCAAAGAAACACCCCCTCAAACTCTTGGTTTAATACGGTGTTAAATAATGAGAGATGGGCACTCAGACTGTCAGAAAGAACCTGGAGACACCATCCCTCACCCTCCCATCTTGCACTTGACATGCTAGATCCACTTACAAAAAACACATCCTCAAGGAAAAGGCATCCTTCCGCACTCAACTTGACCGTGCCAAAAACAGACCCAGGGAACTCTTCAAAATCATCCGAAACCAAACTTCCCCCGCACCTCCTAATATGACAGCCTCATCAGACAGATGTGAAGAAATTGCCCACTTCTTCTCGGAAAAAGTTGCCAAACTTGACCAATCCTTCCTTCCCACACAACTATCCTCCAACTTCCAATCCAATCTTGTCCTCACCTCTAATGCCTACTCCACATCCCCCCTTCCAGACGATACTCTCTCTCCTCTGCCCTCTATCCTACCGCTCCCCAGCGAGCCTCCTCACCCACCCATTTCCATTTCCCCCAACACTCCACAGGCCTCTCACCTTCCACATCTCCAGCAACCAACTCCCCTAAATCTCAACCTAAGAACAATGCCTCCGTGCTCAACTTTCTCCCCGTCACTGAGCTTGAAGTTCTCAATATAATTGGCAATATAAAACCGTCGTCCTACACAAAAGACCCAATACCCTCCAACCTTGTCCCTGCCCTTAAGCACATCATCACCCCATTCTGGACCAAAATCATCAACACCTCTCTCTCCACCGGCTGTGTCCCCTCCTCCTTTCAGCTTGGTCAAATCGCGCCCATAATCGAAAACCCCAATGCTGACCCCAATGACCTAAATAATCTCTAGATACAATGATTCAATCAACTAACGATTGGCGCTGCGCACTGTGCTAATTGTAACTAAGTTACTAACAATTAGTCTCAATTCACAAAAATTTACAAAAGATTATAAGTCAAGAAACATCCAACACAATTACTCGTTTAAACATATATTTTCAACATATATGTAAACAACAGCTTCAAAACATAACATTGTTAATGTGTCAACATTTTTACAGAAAACGGTAGACAACTACCATATACAATACAATGTTTAAACATGCCACATAATGTTTCATGAGATCACAACGAAATGCTTGTGATGAGCCCAATGCATTTCGGGACTTGGTTGTCCCTTCGTCAGGGGCGTTCTGTGAAAGAAATATATATTGTTATACTCAGTGCAACACATTATTACACTATTTTCACAAGAAGGATACATGGTGGCAGATTACTTAATTCACATGGTACACATAATGCAACCGTGGAACACTATTGTGGTGGAACAACTTTTCTTTTCAAAAAAAGTTGAAATTGATACTACACAAGATGAGATCTCCACGCATCATCCATTCAAACCTAAGAGTACCTTTATGCCACCAGTAACTCACAAAACTTTGGATAGTTTTGAGACATTGGTCAATAAAGATTTGGAAAAACTTAATTACAAACCAAAACATCACAACAACTTGTCCAAACATGAACGTCTAATTCTGTCCAAACTATCACAGAACCCGTCGATCACAATTCAGCCGGCAGATAAAGGTGGGGCAATAGTGTTGATGGATACAGAATATTACAATTCCAAAGTCTTGACACATATTTCTGATACCAACACTTATTTACAACTGGCAAGTGATCCTACAACACAGCTCTTGGAGTTACTCAAGTCCATTCTCAATGATGCTCTTGAACAAACATGGATTGACAACAATACACGTCTTTTTCTACTATCCACCAACCCACAACGTCCCCATTTGTACATGATTCCTAAAATACATAAGGATCCTCAAGACCCTCCTTTCCGCCCAATAGTCTCTGGATGCAAATCTATTTTTGATCCCATCGGCAAATTTTTGGATTATTTTCTTCAGAAGTTTGTACAAGCTTGGCAAACCTACATCAAGGATACCACTCATTTTTTACAACTACTCCAACAAACCATAATTGGACCTCTGGACTCCATATATTTATGCACCATTGATGTTACAGCGCTTTACACCTCCATTCCTCATGCGGCTGGTCTTGAAGCGGTTGAATGGGCATTACTTCAAATGGAAGACGTGAACATTGAGAAGGTCTTGATTTTGCAACTTCTAAAGTTCTGTTTACACAACAGCTATTTTCAATATCAAGACAAATTTTATGCCCAACTGAATGGTACTTCAATGGGCTTTTCAGGAGCACCAGCCTATGCAAACATCTATATGGCTCAATACGAATTGGAGTACATCATTTCTAACCCAGATTGGTGGTCAAAAATACGTCTCTACTGTCGCTTCATAGATGACATTTTTTTAATTTGGGGCGACTCAAAACAGTCTTTTATCTCCATGATAGAGACACTTAACAGCCAACATACCCACATTCAGCTGACTTATAACATTCACCAGGATTCTATTCATTATCTGGATGTACAAGTCACCAAAACATCAACGAACCAATTTCACACTACTGTTTTCCACAAACCTACCGATCGCAATAGTCTATTATCCTTCACAAGTTTCCATCCACGTCATCTAATTAACAATTTGCCAATGTCACAATTCACAAGAATACGCCGAATTTGTTCTGACCCTGACAACAGTACTCTCCAACTTCAAACAACTGTTGAGAAATTTTCTGTAAGAGGGTACCCCGAAGAGGTACTACAAACATGTCTCACACGAGCCATGTCCATCTCAAGGACAGATTTACTCAAACAGAAACCTAAGATTTCTCCGACTAGATTGGTATTCGTTAGCAACTTCTCAACATCCTCATCCAAAATCAAGAAAATCATCCTAACACGGTGGGAATTATTACAACAAGAGCAGGATTTCCAACAACTGTATCTTGAAAAACCGATATTTGCATACAAAAGAGGCAAAAATCTGCGGAATTTATTGAAATTTTCCAAAATTACGGACAAATCTACTGTCTATCATGGCACCCGCAAATGTCATTCATGTATTCATTGCAATAATGTCATCACTGGGAACACTTTAACTCATCCTATGTCTGGCTTAAACATCCCTTTGCAACACAACAGCGACTGTAACACGACTCATGTCATTTATTGCATAAAATGCCCTTGTGGCAAGGCCTATGTAGGTAAGACTGAAAGGAAAATAAAAACACGGATTACTGAGCATAAATCCAGAATCAGGAACAAGCACAGCACCTCAAGTCTAGCCATGCATTGGCTAGAAGCTAAACACTTGATTTCCCAGCTACGTTTTCAAATCATAGAGTCTATGGATGTTAAACCTGGTGTGGACATCACAAACGTACTCTTACGTAGAGAGCTCTTTTGGATTCAGAAACTTCAGACACTGTCCCCCAGTGGTCTCAATGATCGTTTAGATCTTTCATGTTTTCTATAACCACATCTTTCATAGATATTGTAATTCTTAGGGTCAAGCGTAGAAATTCATGCATTATCATGATTAGTCTTTGCTATAGAGATGTCATTGCAATTTGCATGAACGTAATTTCACATCATTCCTGTGACTTAACTCTCTAAAAACCCGTGGATTGTTTTAACCACTTTTGTTTGCTTTTATCATTGACCCCATTAAGTCTCTTTATTTTTTTAACTAATACTCACTCACATTTTTCTCATCATTCAGATGTTCGTTCTGGCTCTCCTCTCCTTTCTTTTTATTTTTTCACTTTATTGTGTTGTTTATACTTTGCATTCATGTTCTATAACTTTATTGACAATCTTCAAGTGGCCACAATTGACTGCGGTGTTGGTGATTCGCTGATACAGAGTATCTATTCGTTGTGTGTTGATGTCTCCGGTCTCTTTTCTAATAATCGAGCTCACTCTGCATTATCTTATGTATTACTGGTTAAAGTGAATGCTTTCGTCCACATCATCTTTAGTTTATTTTATTTTGTCCGTTACGTGGATAGCACGTCACACCCTCTTTTTTTCACGGCAACGTGTGAAGCCTCTTTTTACTACTACGAACGCTTGGTAGATACAATCATCATCGATACATTGAATCATTCAGACGTGCGGGCATATTTTGATATTTCATTTTATTGCCATTCATTTCTTCGAATGTTAGTTTGCATACATATTGTTTTAATGATCGTCTTTATTAGGACACTTAGAGCATTTTATTTAACCCCGCTCTTGGTAAGTAAAATACATTTCATCGTTACACATCATGGCGCTACTTGAGAGTCCCCTTTCTATGACTATGAGCCCCTCATTGACTTAGCCATTGTCGTGGGTTTAAATTTGGCGCGGTTTTCGTTAGTTCAAAAACTTTCGTCACAAAGAGAGGACATCATACGTTATAGCTGGTTGTACCCCGTCGCGCCTCCATAGTAAGTAGAATCCTTCGTATTTAATTATAACTCGAGCTACAGTTCTTTATACCTTAGCCAAAGAAGTGGTAGCAAATAGACATTATTTCTTATTTTTTAATCATTATGTTTTCAGCGCGTCTCTATGGAGACGAAGTATTCTCGTCTGGTTTAGACGCCATTAAAAATATTCAGACGCCACATCACTCTCTTGCATTGATATTATCGCCTTTCTTGGTGGGTAAGTCATGTTGTTTTTATACTGTTTACAAGCGTCAGTTAATTTAAGAACTCGTTTTGATGGAGTCACGTCTTTTGGTTTTCAGTATCAGTCAACCTGCTTACATCGTTCAATTTCTATTAAGGCCACACCCGCATAATATTTGAGGTGAGCCCGCATCATTATTTATTCAGCAGATTTGTCGTATGCACGGAGTTCCTTCTTAGTATTTCTTTCATTACTTTATTTCTGTCTTATCTCATTAGATGTTCTCCTCTGGAGCCACTGGTCATTTTTATTATTTTTTTATTTTGCACTATTGGGTGATGGTATTCCTTCTGTTAAGACTCGTGGTTTTTTTGAAAAGAAAAGTTGTTCCACCACAATAGTGTTCCACGGTTGCATTATGTGTACCATGTGAATTAAGTAATCTGCCACCATGTATCCTTCTTGTGAAAATAGTGTAATAATGTGTTGCACTGAGTATAACAATATATATTTCTTTCACAGAACGCCCCTGACGAAGGGACAACCAAGTCCCGAAATGCATTGGGCTCATCACAAGCATTTCGTTGTGATCTCATGAAACATTATGTGGCATGTTTAAACATTGTATTGTATATGGTAGTTGTCTACCGTTTTCTGTAAAAATGTTGACACATTAACAATGTTATGTTTTGAAGCTGTTGTTTACATATATGTTGAAAATATATGTTTAAACGAGTAATTGTGTTGGATGTTTGACTTATAATCTTTTGTAAATTTTTGTGAATTGAGACTAATTGTTAGTAACTTAGTTACAATTAGCACAGTGCGCAGCGCCAATCATTAGTTGATTGAATCATTGTATCTAGTTTTTATATGCCTGATAGACAGCGGGCATTACGCTGCAGCACCTATATCATTCAGATCAAACCTAGGGGTAAATTAGAAAACTAGGAGTGCTCTGCTTACACTGCCTAAATAATCTCTGCCCCATCACTAACCTCCCCCTTCTCTCAAAGGTACTTGAAAAATGTGTCCTACTACAACTAGACAAACACAGAAAATTTAAACCTTCTCGACCCCTTTCAATCTGGCTTCAGAAAAGGCTGCAGCACCGAAACGGCAATGCTCAATGTCATAGATGACCTCCATCAATCACTTGACAATGGCGAGACCTGCCTTCTTATCCTTCTTGATCTCTCCGCAGCATTCAATACAGTCAACCATTCAGCCCTACTTAATGTGCTTAGGACCCGTTTTGGCCTTAATGGAACCGCCTACAAATGGTTCATCTCTTATCTACAACACCGTACCCAGCAAATCAAAATTCAAAACTGTCTCTCTACCCCCACTCCTGTCTCCCTTGGAGTCCCCCAAGGAACTATTCTCTCTCCCTCCCTCTTTAACCTCTTTATGGAACCCCTCACCCTCATTCTTAACCAAGCAGGCATAAATTACCACCTCTATGCCAATGACACCCAAATCTATTACAAGATTAAAACTCATGCTGACATCTTACACCTGAACAACACCCTTACCAAGATCCAAACCTGGTTCCATTCCAATCATCGCAAACTCAACCCTAACAAAACCGAAATCACTCTTCTCCCCCAAAAATAACCCTCTACCCATTCAATCATGGATCCCTGACCTCAATGCACTCAATTGCTCACTCACCCTGTCCAACTCCGTCAAATCTATTGGCATCACTATCGACAACACCCTAACCCTTAATGTTCACATCAAAAACTCTGCCAAAGGAGCCCTCTTCACTCTCCGTCACATCAAGAAAATCAAACCATTCATACCCACCGATTATTTCAAACTCGTAGTTCAGTCGCTTGTTGTGTCACGTATTGATTATGGTAATGCCATCCTTAATGGAATCCCCAAGGTACACCTAGCTCCAATCAAAGCTGTGCTCAATCTTGCTGCCAGGCTCATCACAGACTGCAAACACTTTGATCATATATCCCCGGCTCTCAAATCTCTTAAATGGCTCCCTATCGAAGGAAGATCTGCCTACAAAACCGCCTGCATTACTCAAAGTCCTCCACCAAAACACTCTGCATTACCTCTCAAAGAAACTCCACACTGTGGGCTCCACTCGACCTCTGAGAAGCACCAACACCCTACTCCTAATCCCACCTCTGCATAAAAAGACATCTACACAGTCTCGCTCCTTCTCTGGCAATGTCCCTATTATCTGGAATGCCCTCCCAAAAAACCTGCGCTGTAATCCCTCCTATTCTAGTTTCAAAAAAGACCTCAAAACCCACCTCCTCAATTATTATTGGGGTTCCTAACCTGTGTCCTACTCATGATTTATCTATCATACTATATTTGTTCAGTAATTATCTACCCTGTTCTCCTGTTCACCATTTACCTAATTACTTAAATGTATAGCTCCTGCCCCTATTTATCTGGTTTTGTATAATGCTCATGTTGTTTGTACCTTGTATATTTCAAATTTCTGTTGCACTACCTTTCATATGCTTTTATACCCTATGTGCCTTATACTATTATCCTTATCTTGTAAAGCGCTCTGATACCTCTGTGTCTAGCCAGCGCTATATAAAACCTTCAAAATAAATAAATAACAGGACTTGGAAGTTCTGAAAGGATGAACAGGCACAGATGATGCAGCAGACTGGAAGGGAGATGAAGTCCGGCCCAAACGAAGTCCAGCGAAGTCCAGAGTGCCCAGGCAGTAGAAGTGGTGTCTGATCATAATCTTATCCCACGATGAATCTAGGGACCTACACCCAGGTAAGCCCTTAAGTACCCTAGCGAAAGGGTTGGGAGGATTCAGGAGACCCTCCCAGGGGAGGGACTGGACAGGGGAGAGGTGACTCCCATGTTCTGTTTACAGTTTCACGCCTGAGTGGGAATCAACGGCTCCCAGAGCTGGTTTGACATGGACTATGCACAGGACACCAAGTGTGCTCCTCATGCAGACTTTCTGGTGCTGACAAGTGCACCCACCCTGTCCCAATACACTAAATCCTATCTGGGAGAGGTGGTCACAGGATGTCCAGGGTGTCTTGCCATTTTGTATAATTCAATACAAGTTGACTAGTGAAGCATGAAATCGAGCAAGAGCACGCACCTGTGTTGGTAAAAGTAGAAGACAGACTTAGATCACAACCAAAGTTGCATGGTGTCGGACATTTTATAGAATGCAATACGAACTGACTGGTGAAAGATGGACACCATGTTATAAGAGAACAATGAATTTGAAATTAATCTTAATATACATAATTAGCAAAGATATGTCTTTGACATGCAAACTGTCTATTAAACAGGTCACTCACTGGCAGAGTATGCAATAAATGTGTATAATTGGCAAGAAAATGTCTTTGACATGCAAACTGTCTGTAAAACAAAAACAGGTCACTAACAAAATATACAATAAATGACAATTGGTAGGAATGCAAGAAACAAGCAGAGCATAAAAGATTTTGTCAGGTCACTGAATTATAGAAAATAATGAAACTCAGTGTTGTGATTTAGTCCAAACTTGACACTGAAGACGACAAATCCACTTTGCCTCCAGTTGTCTTAAATTTAACTCTCGGTTTCCACCTCTTTCATTCACAGTGAAATGGTCAATAGCATGAAATTGAATACTTTTGTTTTCCGGATGCTTATTGTGGATATGATTCGCATGGGATATTTCAAATTAGCATTTTTTATTGCCCTTACATGTTCTTGAATGCGTATCTTGAGGCTGCGTATGCTGCTGCCTATATAAGTCTTCCCACATGAGCATATAATTGTATACACAGTAAAAGTTGTATTGCACTTTACAAAGTGGTCAATGATATATTCCTTTGAACTATTATAAGATAACTTCAAGATCTTGTTTTTTCCAAGTTTGCATATGCAGCAGCAACCGCAGATATAAAAACCTTTTGGCTTTTCTGGCATCCATGATTTATTGGCTGTATTGCTCTTGACATAACTGGGACAAAGTGTCTCTCAACGTTCTTCCTCTCCTATAGACAACCTTTGGTTTCTTTGCTATTGTGCACTTTGGAATAAAATCCGAATCCAAGAGGTGCCAATTTTTCCTGAGCACATTATAGATGTGACTGCTGTAAGAGTTATAGTCAGTGATGAACGTAACTTCTGTCATTCCCAGTGCACCTGTTCCCTTAGACTTTATGTTGGGTCTCATTGTCTGTTTCCTGTCTAGATTCACTGCTCTTCTCTCAGCACTTCTTTCAAAGTTACTCTTAATCTGATATATATTCTTGAGAAAGTCTACATCTCGACTACAATTTCTCCTGGCTCGCGCCATTTCACCATAGGGGATCGCTTTTATGGTGGAGCCAGGATGTGAACATGTAGCGTGCAAAACGCTGTTGCACGCCGTTATCTTTTTGTATATCGCTATGTATGGTACTATCGTGGACATAAAGTCTTAAGTCCAAAAATTCAATCTCTTTGTCTAAGTATTTGGTCATCTGTTTGACATTAAAAGCGTTGGTGTTCAAATAGGTATGATAGGCAAAAAGGATCTCAATTGAGCCATTCTAAATCATAAAGATGTCATCTATGTATTGGGCGTATAAAATTATATTGTTACTCTAAGTTTATCGCAGGGCCCCAGGCATGCTCCACCTCAAACCCATGAATAGATATGCATAGGATGGAGCAAACCTGGAGCCCATTGCAGTGCCCCGTTTTTGAAGATACCAAACACCATTGTGTAGAAAGGCATTCTGTGTCAATATTAATTTGACATTTCTAAGAGCATCATGGTGTGTTCAAGATTTTGCGCTGGTCGTTTGAACAAAAAATGTTTAAGAGCCTGTATACCATGTTCAGTGCAGGTATATATAGTTTCAACGTCCATGGTCACAAACAGTAACTCCTCATCGTCATTTTTCAAGGTATTTAATAATGTCCAAAGGCTAGAGGACCAACATTGTGCTTCCAGCAAATGTAAGCATCACACTAACATAACTAGTAAAGATTGGACATTATTGAATACCTTGAAAAATGACAATGGTTTAGTGATTAGGCAGGCGGACTAAGGTGGCAATATTGTCATCGTGGATCGCACCGATTATCACAAAGAAATTGACCGACAATTGGCAGACTTCAATTGCTATGAAAAACTAAGTCATAACCCTACTTCCTAAATTGAAATTAATATCAATTCTCAGTTATGGGAATGGCACATATCATGTCTGCTATCTGACCTTGAATATCGCTATCTGCAGGCCCACCACTCCAGATTTCCATGTTTATACATCTTACTGAAGATTCATAAGGGGGGCTCATTCCCCCCCGGGAGACCAATCACCTCTGGTAATGGTGGGCCGACAGAACATATCGCTGAATATGTGGATTCCTATCTTAAACGATTGTGCAAAATCTGCCATTGTATTTGAGAGACAGTGGTGACTTGCTTTGTAAACTAGAGGACTTCACATGGGATCATGAGGAGTTAATGTTTGTGACCATGGACGTTGAAAGTCTATATACCTGCATTATACAAGAACAAGGTATACGGGCTCTTAAACATTTTTTGTTCAAATGATCAGCGCAAAATCTTGAACACTCCATGATGTCCAAATTAATACTGACACAGAATGCCTTTCTACACAATGGCGTTTGGTATCTTGAAAAACAGGGCACTCCAAAGGGCTCCAGGTTTGCTCCATCTTATGCAAATCTATTCATGGGTTTATATGAGGTGGAGCATGCCTGGGGCCCTGTGATGAAAACTTTGTAACAAAATAATTTTTTACGCCCGATACATAGATGACATCTTTATGATTTGGAATAGCTCAATTGAGATCCTTTTTTGCCTATCATACCTATTTGAACACCAACGCTTTTAATGTCAAATTGACGATCAAATACTCAGCCAAAGAGATAGAATTTTTGGACTTAAGACTTTATGCTCACGATAGTAACATACATAGTGATATATACGAAAAGACAATGGCGTGCAACAGCGTTTTGCATACTACAAGTTCACATCCTGACTCCACCTTAAAAGCGATACCCTATGGTGAAATGGTGCAAGCCAGGAGAAATTGTAGTCGAGATGTAGACTTTCTCAAAAACATTATTCGGAGTAAGGGTAACTTTGAAAAAGAGGCTATGACAAAGATGGTCTTAAAAGTGTTGAGAGAAGAGCAGTAAATCTAGACAGGAAACAGATAATGAGACCCAACAAAGCCTAGGGGAATAGGTGCACTCGGAATGACAGAAATTACGTTCATCACTGATTATAACTCTTACAGCAGTCATATCTATAATGTACTCAGGAAGAATAGGCGCCTCTTGGATTCGGGTTTTATTCCAAAGGGCACAATAGCAAAGAAACCAAAGGTTTTCTATAGGAGAAGAAGAACGTTAAGAGACACACTTTGTCCCAGTTATGTCAAGAGCAACACAGCCATTAAATCATGGATGCCAGAAAAACCAAAAGATTTTTATATATGCGGTTCCTTCTGCATATGCAAACTTGGAAAATACAAGATCTTGAAGTCCTCCTATAATAGTTCAAAGGAATATATTATTGACCACTTTGTATATAATTATATGCTCATGTAGGAAGACTTATATAGGCAGCAGCATACGCAGCCTCAAGATCCGCATTCAAGAACATGTAAGGGCAATACAAAATGCTGATTTGAAATATCCCATGCGAATCATATCCATAATGAGCATCCGGAAAGCAAAATTATTCAATTTCATGCTATTGACCATGTCTCTGAATGAAAGAGGTGAAAACTGAGAGTTAAATTTTAGACAACTGGAGGCAAAGTGCATTTGCTGTCTACGCAGTGTCAAGTTTGGACTAAATCACAACACTGAGTTTCATTATTTTCTATAATTCAGTGACCTGAAAAAATCTTTTATGCTCTCCTTGTTTCTTGCATTCCTAACAATTGTCATTAATTGTATATTTTGTTAGTGACCTGTTTTTGTTTTACAGACAGTTTGCATGTCAAAGACATTTTCTTGCTAATTATACACATTTATTGCATACTCTGCCAGTGACCTGTTTTATAGACAGTTTGCATGTCAAAGACATCTCTTTGCTAATTATGTATATTGAGATTAATTTCAAATGTATTGTTCTCTTATAACATGGTGTCCATCTTTCACCAGTCAGTTCGTATTGCATTCTATAAAATGGCCGACACCATGAAACTTTGGTTGTGATCTAAGTCCGCCTTCTACTTTTACCAACACAGGTGCGTGCACTTACTCGATTCCATGCTTCACTAGTCTATTTGTATTGAATTATCCAAAATGGCCGACACCCTTAAATTTTGGGTATGGTGCATGTCAGTCTTATTCAACTTCATCTCGTACTAGTTAATTTGTTTTGAATTATACAAGATGTCTGACACCATGAAACATTGTGTGGTGTAAGTCCGTTCTTTCTTTTTACAAAAACAGATGTGTGCACTGCACTGACTTCAGTTCATGCTTGACATTCTTCACTAGTCAATTCGTATCGAATTACACAAAATGGCCGACAGCATAACATTTTAGGTGGGGTGCAAGTCAGTCTCACTCGTCTTCATCTTTTACTAGTCAATTTGTATTCAATTTTACAAAATGGCCGACACCATGATACTTTGGGTGTGGTGCAAGTACGTTTTCTATTTCTACCAACACAGGTGCGCGCATTTATCGGACTTCATTATATAAACGGCGTTGTTTTACTGCCCAGTTTTATTCATTCTGCGAACATACTGATTCTACTGCTGCTGGCCACCCTGCCAATTATTGGTATATTTTGTTAATTTCTCGATCTTGTCAGATTATTTTAGTATAATATTTTGATCAGCATTTAATATACCATTTTATCGTTTCTTTATTTCAGATGATGCATATTTTACCATCGTCATTTTAAGGTACCGCTTTTCATGCATCTATAGCTTTAATAAGTCTTAATAGCACTTTTTGCTTTACAGTCTATTCTTGTACTGCATAATTTGACATTCAAAGATGGCGCTTGTGAATACTACGAGGTGCCTCGCAAATGTGGCATGCATTTTGTTACTATTTCTGTGTTCATTTAATATTGTTTGGGGTCCATTTAGATTTTTCTTTTCGGTCGGTTTCATATGACATTTACACTATACTAGATGCGTTTCTAGAAGAGTTGCTCTAACAGCGTATTTGGGTGTTTTTACAAAAAGCTGAATAATCCAACAGTCTCTAGTTAGAACTACTCTGCCGGCGATCTTCATTCATTTTTTCAAACACGATACTCGGATATTATCGAGTCAGGACCTAGCATATTACGATAGTCGCTCTAAAAGCGTATTTGGGTGTTTTTACACAAAGCTGAATAATCCAATAATTACTAGTTAGAACTACTCTGCCGGCCTCTCATTCATTTTCTAAAGACGATACTCGGATACTATCGAGTCAGGACCCGGCATGTTGTGTTTGTCGATATTTTCCTTCATCTTTTATGAGCCTATAAATGCCATTGTATTTGTACATACTGTTGCGCTGGATTTGTTAATGGGCGATTTTTCTTAATACGAATCCTTCTAAAAAAATACCCATGGTTTATCTTGCATGCGCCAGATGTAAGGCACATGCTGTGCAACGAGGAAGCATATTGTGCTCGCTAGTGTTTGTTTTTTCTCAACATGACTTTCATCATGTCCATGATTAAATGCGATACTTTACAGCCGATTTCAGATGCTGTCTTTTTCTTGATCATGATATGCTCATAGCTCAGCATTATTTTCTGGTCGATTTTAAAAATTATCTATAATACATGTTATCGGTGGCGCATTTATTTACCCCAGTATTGGAACTTTCATAGATTCTCATGCTTTGTATCATTCCCCGTCGTCGGAATGGGAGCCTCGGTAACAAAAATATATATATATATATATATACATATGTATAACCATAGAAACAAAAGAGAAAAATAGGCCTAGGCTTCATCTCATTTTGTAGTATATCACCCTCTTTGTGTAAAAGAGCCCAAACTTTTGCCAGGGCCAATCAGCACAGCCTCACCCTCTGGAACCTTCCTGAGAGAGCTCAGAGCCTCAGATTTTTCTACCGCACGTTGTGCTAGGGAGTCTCCACTGAGCTCTGCTCAGTTTTTTCACAGAGTTACTTTTGGATATCTTTATTACCATCTTTTGAGACAGAATGTCAGAAAAGGAGAAGAAAGCTTTATTTAGGGCTTGTGCCTCTTGTGGGAAGAAGAGACTGTTTGTGGAAGACAGGCATGAGAACTGCATATACTGCCTGTACCCTGAACACAAGGCCACCGACTGTAAAATCTGTCGGACCTTCTCGACCAAGACCTTGAGAGACAGAGAGGGGCGCTTGCTGACGTGGCTGCAGAAGATAAAGACCAGGGAGGTCATTTCTTCGGATGAGGAAGAATCTATCTCTGGCACCTCCTCCAGGAGATCGAAGAAGAGGGGTAGGTCATCTCCCTCCACTTCTGCGGAACCCCCTCTCAAGGTTCCTCTCAAAGCCCCTCACGGGATCTCTGACAGGTCTGAGGAGGCTGGTCCCAAAAAATCTCCTCACGACAGTGTAAAGGAGAGGCAGGGACGGGCTACTGTGGACATAGCCCCTAAGGACAATAAGGGGATTGCGACATCTACCCCTCCGTCCCAGAAGGAGAAACCTGTAAAGAAACAGGCTGCAGAAACTCCTCAGTCGGTGCCACTGAAGAAACCGCGTCCGTCGACGCAGGCGGCAGCAGGTACGTCGACGACGATCTCCTCAGTTAAGCCTATTTCCATGGGGTCGTCCACGAGACCGTCGACAATATCTACTTCGTCGTCTTCGACGGCGGTGTCGACGACGAAGACCACGTCGACGACGACTTCGTCGATGTTGATGACTACAAGTTCGTCGACGAGACTGTCGACGGGTGCTCCGCCGACGATGAAACATACTCCGTCGACGAAAAAGAAAGCTCCGTCGGCGACTGCTCCGGCGGCGACTGCTCCGGCGGCGGCTGCTCCGGCGGCGACTGCTCCGGCGGCGACTGCTCCGGCGGCGGCTGCTCCGTCGACGGCTGCTCCGTCGACGGCTGCTCCGTCGACGAGGATTACAGGACTGTCGACGGCCTCATCGTCGACGACGATTTCAGCTCCGTCGACGACAGTTGCCTTTCAGTCGTCGTCGAGTGCGTCGACATTGGAAATCCCGTTGCCATCGACTCCGTCGACGAGACCGCCGACGGGACCGTCGACGACGAAAAATTTGGATTTTTCAACCCAAAGATTAGTGATTACACCGGACATGACTTCCCCTAGGCGGGTCACGCCTTTGCCACCATCCATGCTTCTCGAGGACTCGGAGGAGGATGAGGAGGATGGGCAGTTTGGGGACGCATACAGCCCTTCAGACCTGAATGTCAAACAGCAGGACACAGATACGGAGGAGTTTTATGGCCCAGAGGGGCAGGAGGGGCACCAACAGGGATTACGCCCCCGCTCTCTAAGGCAGGACCTAATTGCCTTGCCAGTGGCTTTGGTGTCGGATTTGCAACAGATGCTGCAAGACTATAGATCTCGTTTTCCGACGTTGCCGGATCGCACTCCAGTGCGTCCTTCTCCTTTGGAAGTGCCACGTGACATGCCAATGGACTTGCCACCTCTACCAAGAGAGGTACCTCGGTCCATTTCACCAGTGCTGCCCTTAGTGGTTCCCCAACCTTCAGGTACGGAACCTGCTGATGATGACGCGGACGATGGAGATACGGACGAAGACGACGAGGGACAGGTGATCCCTCTTACAGATCCAGGGGATCCAGATGGGGACCCTGATGATACACAGGATCCTGATGCTGTAGGCCGAGAGACAAATATATCGCCTCCGGCGGACATTGGTGGTTTCCATAATTTGATGGAACGGGCATCCAAGAGATTTGGTTTGCCCTTTACGGTGGAGCAGTCCGACTGCTTCCTATATGACTTTAAAGCCCAATATAAGAAGTCTGTAAGATCAATTCCCATTATAGAACATGTCTGGGATGAGGGACTGAAGACAATGCAGAATCCAGCAACCGTCATTCCGGTTCTTCCCCGGCTGGAGAAGAAATACAAGGCACCAGAGGGCAGTCCTGCGTGTCTTCTAGGACAACCTAAGCCGGATTCTGTTATTTCACCAGCTGCTCAAAGTAAATCTAAGAATCCGTCCACTCCTTTAACCACGCCTCCAGATAAAGAAGGCAGAAGACTGGACAATGTGGGTAAAAGATTCTCCACCATGGCCAGCTTGTTGGTGCGGGCAGCTAATTCTCTGGCTATTCTGGGCAGATACGACCGCCAGATGTGGTGTGATATGGAACCATTCCTGGACCAGCTACCAGAAACTAGTCAAGACGAAGCCAGACAGGTGCTGATGGAGGGAGAACGATGCTCTTCGGAAGTCATCGACTGTGCGATGGACATTGCCTCAACTGCTTTCAGGGCTTTGGCGGGCTCAGCCGTCTTGCGCCGCCAAGGCTGGTTGAAGGCGACTTGGTTTCGCCAGGAGGTCCAGAATAAGATCTTGGACCTCCCCTTTGACGGAGAGATGCTTTTTGGAAAGCATGTGGATGACGCCCTCCAAAGCATTAAAAAGGACACCGATACAGCTAAGTCCTTAGGCTCTTTGACCTACCGCAAAGTGCCATTTAAGGGGGCACGTGGTCGGGGGTTTTCTAACTACAGAGGAAACCAACGACAGTATTCCTCTCAATCTGGACAGTCCTTTAAAGGACAATATTCCAGCCAGCGCCAAGGACAGTCGGCGTCTTTCTCTCGGCAGTCCCAGAGAGGACGTCAGAATCGTCAGGGACGAGACAACGCCAAGAGGCAATAGCAGCCTCCTGGCTCTGGCTACTGTTCCTCCCCTGCCACAAACACCGGTCGGGGGCAGGATATCTTTTTGTCTGGACAGCTGGGTGCGTTTAACATCAGACCGGTGGGTCTTGAACATAGTTCAGAGTGGCCATACGTTGGAGTTCCAAGATCTTCCTCCAACAAGAGCTCCAGACGCCCATGCAGCGAAACATCTCCGACTATTACATCTCGAAGCCCACCAGCTTTTCATCAAGGGGGCGATAGAGCCCGTGCCACTTTCACAAAGGGGCAAGGGGTTTTATTCCAGGTTCTTCCTGGTTCGGAAGACGGAGGAGGCATGGCGTCCTATACTAGACCTCAGGGAGCTCAACACCTATCTCATCAAGCTCTCTTTCAGGATGGTCACACTCCAGGATATTCTAAGGCTGCTCAATCCGGGAGATTTTTTGGCATCCCTGGATTTAGAGGATGCTTACTTTCATGTTCCGATCCACCCAGCTCACAGGCAATATCTACGCTTCACAGTAGGCAAGAGCCATTTCCAGTTCAAGGTGCTCCCGTTTGGCCTTCGGTCGGCACCCCGCATTTTCACGAAGATGCTGGCACCAGTCGCTGCTTTCCTGAGGAAGCAGTCCTTGGAAGTGTTCCCGTACTTGGACGACTGGCTCATCAAGGCTCCGTCGTTCAGGGCAACGTCTCAGGCTGTGTCAACTTGCATAAGATTGTTCGCCCATTTGGGTCTTCAGCTCAATGTGTCCGAGTCGGAACTGATACCCTCCAGGTCACGGAAGTTCCTTGGGGCAATTCTGGACACGAGACGATGCACGGCTCGTCCGTCGGAGGAGCGTCAGGGCAAACTGGCCGCTTCCGCTCGTCTAATACTGCACAAGAGACATGTATCGGTTCGACAGTACAAGTCCTTGCTCGGATCAATCTCATCCTGCATACCTTTGATACCGCATTGCAGGCTACATATGCGTCCTCTACAGGAGGAGCTGGACAAACAGTGGCGTCAGGCAGAAGGATCGTTCAACGACAAAGTATGGATAACACCTGCCATGCGCACGGCTTGCGAATGGTGGCTGGTGAAGGAAAACATCGCAGGAGGATTAACGTTCCGAATCCCTCCTTCTCCTATGGTGGTGACCACGGATGCTTCCCTAGAAGGGTGGGGAGCTGTCCTCCAGGAGCTTCAGGTCAGCGGTCACTGGAGTCCAGCAGACAGACTGCGCCACATCAATCTTTTGGAGCTGAGGGACATTCACTTAGCCTTGCTGGCGTTCCTCCCCAGACTTCAGAACCGTGCAGTGCTGGTCCGGACAGACAACACTACGGCCATGCACTATATAAACAAGCAAGGGGGAACGAGATCACGGACGCTGTCCAAAGAAGCTCAGGTGATCTGGGAATTTGCCATCTCTCACGGGATATCACTGCGAGCCGAGCACCTGGCGGGGTGTCTCAACATCACAGCGGATGCTCTAAGTCGGCAGACGAAGGTAACACACGAGTGGGAGCTGGATCAGGCCACTCTGGAGGCAGTGTTCAAGAAATGGGGTACTCCGACCATAGACCTCTTTGCGACCCCGGAGAACGCCAAGTGCCGGTTTTACGCAAGCAAGGTTCCCCAGCGAGGGTCTCTGGGGAATGCCCTTTCGATTGCTTGGTTCGGCGCATTTTGCTACGCCTTTCCTCCGATTCCCCTCATTCCTCGAGTTCTCAGGAAGGTCAGGGCAGAACCATGCAAAATGATCCTCATTGCTCCAGCATGGGCGCGGCAGTTCTGGTACTCGGAACTCCTACTTCTCTCCCAAGATCGCCAGATTCGCTTGCCACTGATTCCATCTCTGTTATCGAGAAATCAGGGGCAAGTCCTCCATCCGGATCCGGAGTCACTTCACTTGTCAGCGTGGCTCCTGAACACAGAGAATTCCGCCATCTGAATCTGTCTAAGGAATGCAGGGATGTTCTATCTCAGGCACGGGCACCAAGCACTAATAAGACCTACAGGGCAAAGTGGAAGAGATTTTGCCTTTGGTGCCAGAGGAATAAACTCCATCCTTACAAATCCCTGCCACATCAGATTCTGCCCTACATCCTGTCTCTGGCTAAATCAGGTCTGGCGCACTCTTCGATCAAGGTGCATCTGGCTGCCTTATCCCGCTTTCGACGGAAGACATCGGGGCCATCTCTATGGTCTGCAAGAATTGTTAAGCAGTTCCTTAAGGGGTTATTTCGGATGTATCCTCCGGTCCGGCCACCTCCGCCTATCTGGCAGCTTAACCTGGTACTGGCTCAACTGATGAAAGCGCCCTTTGAGCCGATTCACAAAGCGGACTTGAAGTTCCTATCTTGGAAACTGGCCCTTCTCCTAGCATTGACTTCGGCTAGGAGAGTTAGTGAACTCCAGGCTCTCTCTATAGTGGAGCCTTTTCTACAGTTCAAGAGGGATGTCATGATTTTGAGAACCAACCCAAAATTCATCCCGAAGGTGCCTTCGGAGTTTCATTTGAATGAACCCTTAATTTTGAACTCCTTTTTTCCGCGTCCTTCCACTCAAGCGGAACGAACATTGCATTCTTTGGATGTCCAAAGATGCCTGAAATTCTATCTGGAGCGCACACGCTCTTTCAGAAAGTCTACTCAACTATTTATCGCCTACAGTGCACCACGGAAGGGGTTACCGCTCGCCAAGAGTGGCATTTCCCGCTGGATCTCCAGTGCAATTCAGTACTGTCATCAGGCTGCGGGCAAACCTTTGGATAAAAGGGCCCGGGCGCATTCTACGAGAGCGATGGCGTCTTCAGTGGCTCTCTTTGCTGGAGTGGCGATTAAGGACATCTGCAGGGCAGCAACGTGGAGCAGTGTACACACCTTCACGAAGCACTACTGCCTGGAATCGGTGGGACGAGCTGACGCTGCGGTTGGTCAAGCAGTCTTCCGGAATCTTTTTCAATGAGAGGTGAGCTTTCCCTACAATCCCTCCATCCTGGTAAGCACATTTGGTTTCAGTAATGGTTGTTTTATCATGTGCCCTGAGATGATTTTGTAAAGCCATGTAATTACCGAAATGTGCTTGTCGTGATCTACTGCTTGCTATTCTGATACAAAGCATGAGAATCTATGAAAGTTCCAATACTGGGGTAAGAAAACAAGTTACTTACCTGTAACTTTGGTTCCCCAGTATTGGTAACTTTCATAGATTCTCATGCGCCCACCCACCTCCCCTGGGAAAGCTCTGCCGGTTTACTAAGGTAGTGGCTGTTGGCACAACGGCTACGAAAATCTGAGGCTCTGAGCTCTCTCAGGAAGGTTCCAGAGGGTGAGGCTGTGCTGATTGGCCCTGGCAAAAGTTTGGGCTCTTTTACACAAAGAGGGTGATATACTACAAAATGAGATGAAGCCTAGGCCTATTTTTCTCTTTTGTTTCTATGGTTATACATATGTATATATATATATATATTTTTGTTACCGAGAGGCTCCCATTCCGACGACGGGGAATGATACAAAGCATGAGAATCTATGAAAGTTACCAATACTGGGGAACCAAAGTTACAGGTAAGTAACTTGTTTTCTTATCTAATATGTGCCAGTGGAAAGTTGCATGGTTATTTGATTTGTGTTTTGAATTCATCAACCAATATCAATTGAAAATTAAGAATTCTAATTGTTTAAATTACAATAAGATTTAGTTTAAGGGTGAGTTTCTTCTCTCTTCATTACAGATTTATAGTGTGACATTACCACTTTATTTGTTTTTGCATAACTCCTTTTGATTAGTATTGGATTTTGGAAAAAATACAACTTAGAGGTATGTGTCAAATATAATGTTTGTATCGCTTGCCATGTTTGGTGATTTGTCTATTTGACCAAATTTTGAATCTTTATTTATTCTGAGAAATGTTGAAACTTTGAAATTGTATCTACAGAATACTGATGTGCCATGGTATTTTACATATTTAAAACAATACTTTTTTTTAGCGTCAATGCTTAATGCGTCTTGGATTGAATCATTAGTTCTGTTTAATGACAGCCGTTATTAACACCATATGCATTGTTAATATCTGTTTTCCTTCCAAGTTGTCAATCTCATGCAATATAGTGTTAAAAATTAATTGATAAATATTTAATCTATTGGAACGATCACTGGAGTAATGAAACAATGTTATGCTTGTCCAATTCAATAGGAATTTATTTTGATTAGTTGCTGTAAATGTCATTTCTTTATTCATTTATATGTATCCCTCTACTCGTTTTTAAATTGTGTTTATGTATTTTTCCTTTTAGCCCTGAAGAACTCCTATGAGACGAAACGCGTTGGCTAACTGGCTCAATTAAATTTGTTAATATTGGATTTTAATGACCATTGATCAATAAGGAAAATATTTTTGAATACATAGACAAAATTTGGACCTTGCCAATTTCTTCAAATCATGGACACTTGATATCATTTGAACTTTAATCAGTAATCTTAATTGATGTGTGCTGATTCCATTTTTCCTGTTCAAATAGATAATGCATTTGACACCAACATCTCTAGATTCCCCGCTTACACTATCTTAGGACTGCCCAATGCCCTAACCTTCCCATTGCGCTCTATTAAAGGCAGGCAGATTGCCCTAGCGTTTAATGCCGCGCACGGGTTCGAGGACGGACAGGATCCCGAATCACACGTAATGGCTGCACCAATTGGGGTTCCTATTGGGCATGGAGAGGCTGTCTGGCCACCTTAGGGGACAAATCTGAATACTACAAGATCTGGGCCCCCTTTATCTCAATCCTATCCACAGAGGTTTGAAAACTATCTTGTCCCGCCTATCTATGGCTTTTGAAATCGATCCCTGAGAGTCAAGACAGTCTAGCATATGCCGTCCCGGGCGGGTTCAATTGGTCCCCAAGATATCAGCAACCATTATAACGGACCATACCTGTATGTAATAATGTACCTGGGGCTCATCTGGAGAGAGGAGGGGCGGGAATGGTGGGGGTAACGGACTATTTTAGTTTTGATCTTGTTATTGTTTTGTTTGCGGTTCCCTTTTTCTTAAAAGGCAGACTTTATCGCCTTAAGTTGGCCATACCGAATTCCTGGTTCACTGCTGTTCATAAATTCATAGTGCTCTAGATCCTCTTCTTGTTCACACTTCATAGCACCAGGACGTTTTCATGTTTCCTTTTCTCAAACACGGCCGGCCCAGGAAGGGTTGTAGGCGGCATGCTGTGTCAACTAACAAAACGAATGTCCTCTGAACCACTGGCCCCACCTTTTCCTTCTGTTTTATATAGCCAGCCCGTTGGGTTGTAGGCAATGATGCACTGTATGTTCATGCTACGTGTTCTGCCAATAAAAATGGATTTAATTCTATAAAGAAAAGGTGGGGACTACCCGAAAGCAACAGGTTAAAGCTTCACATCCATCATCTTCAGCAGGAAGAACCCAGATCACCACCTTCAGATGGACTTTAAAGCATTTGTCCAGGTGTATTGTGGGAGCTCTAGTCCCAACGTCTGAGGAACAACTCAGAAAATCTGGAGCCTTGGATTTAGTTTGTGAACTCTTTGAACCCTCAGCAGCAACTTCAGGAAGAAGCTCCAGATGTTTGGAGAAATTGAGCAACTTTGGGGAAAGGTCTATAAGGTGACCGAGGACGTCCATAGTCAAGCAGACTACGTCGAACCGCAACCTGGCCTAGATTTCAGGTTCATCCCGCTGAAATCTCCGGAGCTTCAGACTTCCAGGATTTAACCGGGTGCTCCCACTAAACCAAGCTGGTGAACCCGCTGCATATTCAGCTTGACGAACTGCCTTGCTCAACCTCGTGAGAAAAAGCGACAGAAAAGTTTCAACGTGTGAAGGTAAGATTTTGACTGAGGGCTTCATCGGGGTCGGTGATAAATGTTGACTTTGTCATCAGCGTATGAGATAATGTTGAGTCTGTGCAATCTGACTGTGTTGGCCATGGGGGTCATGTACACGTTGAAGTGAGTGGGGCTGAAGGACGATCCTTAGAGGACGCAGCAGATGATGTTCATGGGTTTTGAGGTGACGGTGGAAGATACATTCTCTGGGTTCTTCCAGGTAGGTATGAGGCAATACCTTTAACCCCTTCAGTGCCCATGACGAGCTGGACTCGTCATGGGCTGCGGTGGCGCTGTGCCCATGACGAGTCCAGCTCGTCATGAACTCCGCCCGCTAATGCAAAGCGCGGCACTGGGCGGGGAAAGGGGCGGGCATGCAAGGGGTTAAGGACGTTTCCCTAGATTCCAATGTGGTGGAGTCTGTTGATCAGGATGTGGTGGGAGACCGTGTCGGATGTGGCTGACAGGTCCAGGACGATGAGAACTGCCATTTATCTGCAGTCCAGGACGGCCCGGATGTCATCAGTGGCTGCGATCAGGGCTGTTTTGGTGCTTTGGTTGGCACAAAATCTGGATTAAAAGGGGTCCAGGATGTTGATGTGCTCCAGGTGTGTGGTTAGTTGCTGTTTAATGGCCTTCTCAAAAACCTTCACTATGAAGGGAAGCAGAGAGATGGGCCTATAATTCTTTAGTTCGCTGGATCAGCGGAAGGTTTCTGCAAGAGGGGCCTCACTTCCGTGTGTTTTCAGTCCATAGTGAAGGAGGCTTGAGCGATGGAAGTATTCAGAACTTTGAGTTTGTCGCTGATCGTCTTGCTTCCAAGGTTAAAGATGTGGCAGGGTCATGGGTCAGTGGGTGTTCCTGTGTGCACAGGTTTCATGATTGAGACTGTGGCCTGAGTTGTAATAGGATCCCAGGGGGTGAGCAGGTGTTTGTGTTTGGTGTTCAAGGGTGTGAGCAGGTTGATGCTGTCAGCCGCGGGAGACAGGGTTTGAAGTTTTCGTACATGACTAAAATATTATTGTAGACAAAGTCTGCTAAAGTGTCACATAGTTCTTAGGAGGGGTGATGTTGATCTTGATAGCTGCAGGGTTGGAGAATCCTTCATGATGGTGAAGAGCTCCTTGCTGTGGTTTGTGCTCGCTTCTCTGTGGTCTGCTACGGCATTCTTCCGTGCTTCTTTCAGGAGATGGTGGTAGTGGCTGAGTGCCGTCTTGAAGGTGGTGTAGTCCCCTGTTTTTTTGCTGGTGCGCCATTTCCTCTTCAGTTGCTGGCACTTGCATTAGGTGGCTTTCAGCTCTGCAGTGAACCAGCTGGTCTTTTGTTGGGTCCTTTAGCTATGGCTGGCTTGGAGGGGGCAATAGAGTTGGAGCAGTCTGTGATCCATTGGGAGAGGTACTTTGTGGCTTGTTTTGGATTAGATGTGGTATGGGGAGGTGGGCGTTAAGAGATTTGTTTCACTGGATATCGGATATCTTTTTCCAGTTTCTGCACGTGGAGCTGTGTGGCAGGGTTCCTGAACTTGTGGGTTCTGAGATGGTAAAGTGGACACTGTAGTAGATGGTCCAGGTGAGATATGGGATGTGGTTGTACTTTACTTTCTCGCTGGATGTAAAGATGAGGTGGATTGTGTGTCCTGTGATGTGTATAGGGTCGTTAACAAGTTGCTTGGGGTCAATGTTGCTCATGCTTTCCAGGAGGTTTGTTGTGTTTGTCAGTCGGGTCTTCGAGGTGAAAGTTAAGGTCTCCTATGAAGAGGTAGTGCTCGGAGTCGATAGAGAGTTGAGCGCTGAGGTTTGGGATGACGTTGCAGAATCTGGGGCGTGGTCCTGGTGATCTGTAGGCGAGGGTACCTCTGATGGTGTTTTTTCCGTCTTTGCCAAGTTGAGAATTTAAGTGTTCCATTATTGGGGTCAAGTCGTTCGAGGAGTTCATGCATTGGACGGTGTCATTGTAGATGATGGCAATTCCACCTTTGTATTTGTTGGTTCGGTCCTGGTGCATTATTTTATAGCCTTAGGGGGTGGCGGTGGTGGTGGCAATGTCTGGCGTGAAGGCGGGGTACAACCAGGCCTCTGTGAGGAAGATAATGTCCAGGCAAGGGATGATATAGTGTCCTCTGTGGTGCGTTTGCCAAGAGACTATGCGTTGCATAGGATGCAATGAAGTAGCGCCTTGGTGGTCTGGGTTGGCTTGGGGATTCAGCAATGTTTACGGCATCTCTGGTGTTGTGGGGTGTTTTGTGCTACAGAAGAAGCATCAAGGCATGCAGGCGAACGGCCCTCTGGTGGTGTATGGGGTTGCTTGGCAGCAGTTCTCGGTGCACCCGGGGTCCGAGGTCTGTGGTGGTGTAGCTGCATGTGATGGAAGAACCAGGGTTCCTATCACTGTGCAAGGTCCAGAGTGGACAGATGCAGGCATGTTTGCCATTGGCATGCCAGTGGTACTGCCGCGCTACAGCCTCCATAAGGTAGGTACTAAGAAGAGGGCAGGGCGCTGGCGTCGGGAAACGGAACACAAGAGCGCTGGAAGTGAGCTGCAAGGCCAGCGGCAGAAAAGTAAACAGAAAACAGAGGCAGTGCAAGATAAACGGCTGACTTTGCTAAAACCGGCACTAACAGGAAAGAAAAAAGTGAGACTGGCTCCTCTAACTAAACAGAAGCAGTGAAATACAATTTCAGTAACTAAACAGAAGCAGTTAAATACAATTAAAAAAACTTTCCAATGACGGCTAAACTAGTACACAAAAGGAAAATGGCCAATACAGGTGATTGAAAATACCCCAACAAGGAGGGAGCGGCTAGAGGCGGCAAGCATGGGAGGTTATTGGCACACAACCAGCGGCAAGGGGGACCTGGTTGCAGCAGGGGAAGCTGGTGCAAGGACCTGCTCCATGGGGTTGCGCCGCTGCCTCCATTAAGTAGGTTTTGAGAGGGGGCCGGTGCTGGGTGGAGGGAAGTGTGAGATAGGAGCACGGGGAGTGGTCGTCAAGGTCAGCAGAAAAGTAAACCGAAAACAGAGGCAGTGCGAAATAAACTGCTGACTGAGCTAAAACGGGCACTAACAGGAAGAAAAGAATTAGACTGGCTCCTCTACATAACTAAAGCAGTAGGTACAATTATGGCAACTGAACAGAAGTGAAATATAATTGCAAAAACAGTGCAATGTAGGCTAAACTAGTACAAGAAAGGAAAATGGCTAATACTGGTGGCTGAACATACCCCAACAATGCGAGAGTCGCAGCAAGCGGGGGACGTCAGTGGCACACAAGTGGCAGCAAGGGGAGCTGGTGCAAGGACCAATGAGTGAGACCCGTCGTCTCTCCAGAGTCACTAAGCAAAACATGCAATGTCTGTAAATAAGTTGGTGCGAGGTTTGTAGTTATACTGGGGTCAGCTGCATCTGTGTCCTCCTCCAGACACTTCTTTCAACCAAGAGTTCATATAGGTCTTTATCGAGTATTTAGATTACTTTGTGGCACATCGTCTTTTCCTTAATTCCCTTCTTTTCACCACTTGAGACCTCAAGACAGGCAAGGGACTCAAGGTCGACCCAGCACATGAGAATACAGAAGACTAAGTTCACACTTGGATTCATAGGGACATTAACCAAAGGGTGCTTTAAAGGTTGCTCCCTGTCCACGAGGAAAATATCTTGCGCAATGTCAGACTTGGCCATGTTATAATTTACCATTATGCCCTGTTTGTGGACTACTAGATCCAGCTCAGATCAGCGCAGCCCAAACCTCTCACTAGGCCCGATACCAGCACTGGCAACACTTCAAAAGCACAATAGTCAATAGCCGCTGCCCAATGCCCCATAGCCCAATAGTACAGGGGCACTTTGTTTTGATGTCTGTTTGGCTGCTTTAACTGTTTTTAAAGACTAGCACTGAATGACTTATCCTTGAAGATTATGCTGTGATTGAAAGAAGTAGTATGCCAGCCAGTTATCCTGTACTACAGAGACTGGACAAAAATATTAGGGTGAAAAGAAAATGCAAACACATCCCCTCCCTGCCTCTGCCTCCAATCACAGCATCCTCACTGCTGCCTCTTGAGCTGCTTACTTAGGGAAACACCTCTCTGGCTTTCCTGAGCCTCTCCTGAGCAGTTACCACCTGCTGCTTTGCCAACCGGTCCGACCTACTCACCACATTCGATCTATCAGTAGACCAGATCCAGATGAACGCTGGGAATGTGACCCGCCCGACGTTTAAGAAACTCAACAATTGATTACATCTTTATGTCAAAATGTTTAATAAATCAACTTCCGAGTTTTGACACAGTAATCTGCGCAGAAAGCGATCACAATCCTCTGGTCATAAGCCTGAACTTAAACCATCAGATAGCTGACACTGGCCAGGAGTTAGGCTACTCAACAGGAGATTAATTAAAGACCCTAGTGAGGTGAATTAAGTGGCACCCTTACAACTCGTCCCAGTTGGCTAAAAGGCTAGATGACGGGAGGCTTTGGCAGAAGGGTCAACCAGGGGTTGACCCTTCTACTTATAATAACTTGGGACCACATGACCAAAACTCCATGGACATAGGGGACCCCCAAAGCCAAATTGGGAGCAACCCAGTCAGCAAAATAAACCACTGCGGCAATGTAGCATTAACCTCACGCGTAAGAACCTGAGGAAGAGAATTCATCTGCTTAAACTTAACTTAACATCCGGAAACTTAGCAGCTGCAAAAGTAGCAGCTGCAAAAGAGGCAGGGAAAGCCCATTAAAAAATGATAGGTCTTGAAACAAGCACATCAAGAGGAGGAATGGTATTTTATGTCTTTAATGCTCAAGGAAGGATCTTCAGCCATTTCTGGCCGTATGTGAGTAAGCTAAAATCCGTTGGGCGACCAAGGGCAAACGCAGTTCCAGAATTAGTGTGGGAGAATCACATGAGGTGCCAGTTCTTCGCACACAAACCTACAGCCACCTTGGTCCTCCCCCCACCCCCCCCCCCCCCCGCCCCCCAGCTGAAACGCCAAGCCTCAATTTCATCAACGGAAATAGTAAAACTAATTAAATCCATGAAGGCCAGTGGAGCGCCTGGCCCAAACGGGCTCCCTGCTGAGATCTTTCAATCCGCCCCAGAGGGCTGGGCAGTGCTCCTAACCCAGTTATTTAACACAGATTTCAAACTGGGTAAAACAACTGAATCCTGGAGAGGCTCAATATTATGCCCGATTCACAAAAAAAGGCGACCTACTGAATCCAAGCAATTAACTAATGCCCGAATCTTACTGGAAAACTGAAAACTTGAGCAGAAGAAAATGAGCTGCTCCCTTTTTTTCAAACAGGCTTTGAGGACTTTTGACTAGATCAATAGACAAACTCGTTGGAAGAAACTAGCAAATTGGGGCATTCCAGCCTTGCACCTAACAGCCATAATATCTGTTTACTCGGAAACCTGGGCACATGTGAAAATAGGCCCCACTTCTTTCAGGTAAAATCTGCATGACCGGAGGTCTGAAACAAGGCTGGTTGCTTGCCCCTATACTCTTTAATCTGTATACAGCAGATCTGGGAAAGGCTCTCTCCAACATCTGTCTAGTCCCTCCCTGACTAGGCCATCGCCACCTATGCATTCTTCAATATGCGGCTGACATAGTTATCATGGATCACACCAAAGAGGGACTGCAACGTGCTCTGACCAACTTAGACATGTACAGTACAACAAACCATCCAATCATCAACACAGAAAAGACCAGGATCCATGTACTTGGCCAGCAAAAGCACAAAAACCAAATCACATGCATCATAGGTGCCATGACAATCAATTCAGCTCCGAAATACAAGTACCTGGGGGTCTGGTTTACAGAATCCATTCAACCTGCTCACAAAAAAGATTTGACTAAAAACGACGCCCATTACCTACGGTTTAATCAAACTCAATAACACCTATAAAGTCAGCAGAGGGTATAAGAAAAGTAATCCAAGCTTCCCTCCTACCAACACACTTATGGGCATCACGCGTTCCTGGGTGCTTGCTACGAAATCCTGGAGAGGGCACAGTGTGTGGGTTATAAAAAGATCTTTCAACTTCCAAAACACCTTTCCAGGGCAAGACTCAGGTTGGAGCTTGGTCAGAATAAACTATTGCTAACCCTAGACGCTGACCCCCTGAATTATTATATTGAAATCCTGAAAACCGCGGAGCAATCCCTAAAGAGCTGCCTCAGAGACATATTGGAAAAAACTGGATCTCCGTGGAATACTCAGCTCAAGAGAGTCCTTGCCATTATAGAAATAAATAAACCTGCCTTTTACCTCATACGCTATCTGGAAAAAGCACATCAACAATTTCACTGACTTTTTCAGTGAAATTGCTCTCCCACCCTCGCAGCTCCACCATTGAGTGAGGCCTCCCCTAGCCCCTGCACTCTCTAGTGTGCGTTTTATGCCCTCCTCCACCCAAAGGTTCACCTGTACCTCATCCCTGGTAGTCCTGTGGACCTCTGTCACCTGCTTTCCGCTCCGGTTTTCCACTCGTTTTCACTTGTTTTTTCACTTGCTTTTCACCCTCTTTTCTAAATCTATATTTCTGCTTTTTTTTGCTTTCTGCACTTTCCTGTGCTCTGCCTGTCTTCCCTTTTTCCCCCTTTTGCCCACTCTTTCCCGCACATTTTTCCCCTGCTGCCCCTCCCCCCCAGCATGACCAGCACAACCAATCCAGCTCCCCTTCCTGCTCCTGCCTCCCAGCTGTCCAGCCATCCCGACCCCTGGCGCGCCAAAGGGGCTCCAAAGGCTTGCCCGTCTGCGCCCGTCCGCAAACCCAACCGCGACCAGCGCCAGGAACCATGGACCTCCGCCCACTAATGATACGACCCCGCAGCACTCCATACACTCAACCCAAGCCGAAACAACTGCCGACACCCATGAACCCTTTAGCTGTCACCACTGCAGGCATACCTGCAGCACCGCCAAGAACACGGATCCAGCACAACCCGCCCACAAGAACACAACCAAACTGAAGACCCCGCAATGCATCCTCCTCAATGTACGATCGCTCCACAAACACGCCACCGAAATCTGGAACCTCCGACAGCACCACTCCGGAAGTAGCATTATTCACTGAAACCTGGTCCAACACCACATCTAGACCGGACATCGCCATCGCCATCCCCCAAGGATACAAGATCTCCAGGAAGGACCGCCCCAACCGCCCGGGAGGAGGAATCGCCATTGTCCACCAATCCACCTTCCACCTGAGCACACACCCCGACGAGCACACAGACCTAATAGAACACCTTCACTTCAAGATACTGGCCAGCCCCACCGCCACCCTCCGAGGAACCCTCATCTACCGACCCCCTGGACCCTTCACTAACTCCATCACGGACATCATCTCCCAGCAGGCCATAGCAGCCACCAACTACACCCTACTGGGAGACCTCAACTTCCACCTCAACAACCAACTGGACCCCAACACCGCATCCCTTCTGGACAACCTCCACAACATTGGACTCTGCCAGATCGTGACCGAGCCCACGCACTCAGCAGGACACACCCTCGAACCCCTCCTCACTACAGGAAACTCCATCACCTTCAGCCACACCACCGAACTCCCATGGACCGACCACCATTGCATCCACTTCACCTTCAGAACACCCACCATCCACAGACACCAGCACCTGCTCTCACAAAGAAACTGGACCAAAATCACCGATGACCAGCTCACCTCCTCACTCAACTCCACCCCAACCATTGCGGAGAAAGAAAACCCCAACACCGCAGCCCGAACCCTGCATAGATGGATCTCGGACAGCACCACCATAAAACCCTCAAGAAAAACAACAATACCAGCTCCAAGAAAGCCAGATGGTTTACCAACAAACTTCGAGAGTCCAGATGCACTTGCCGCCACCTCGAAAAGGCCTGGAGGAACACCAAATCCACAGAAGCTCACAACAACTTCAGAGCTGCCACCAACGCCCTCAACAACTCAGAGAAACTAGGAAAAAAGCGATCGAAGACAATCTCCACCCACGCACACAACAGCAAGGAACTCAACATCAAAGAGTTTGCCCAAGCCACCAGCGAGTCTACTGACATCGCTTCTCACAAGACCTCTGCGACAAACAGCACCTTTTTCCACCACAAAATCAAGAGCATCTACAACAACTTCTACGAAGACAACCAACACACTGAACCCTCACCAACCACGCCCGACACCCAGAAACCAGAGATTGACACATGGACAGCCCTCACCACCGAAGATACACTGAAGACCATGAAGTCAATCCACTCGGGCCCCCACGGACCCCTGCCCCCACCACATCTTCAACAGAGCGGCCGACACCATCGCACCCATGCTCCGCCACACCATCAACAGCTCCCTAGCAACCGGCTCATTCCCCGACGACTGTAAACACGCAGAGGTCAACCCCCTCCTGAAGAAACACTCTGCGAACCCCACCGACCTCAAAAACTACAGACCCATCTCCCTGCTCCCGTTCCCAGTGAAAGTCATTGAGAAAGCCATCAACAGCCAAGTAACCACATTCATCGTAGAGCACAACATTCTCGACTCCTCCCAATCCGGCTTCAGAAAAAGACAGTACGGGAACCATCTTCCTTGCCGGAACAGACAACATCCGCACCTTACTGGACAAAGGAGAAACAGTAGCCCTCATGTTCCTCGAACTCTCAGCGGCGTTCGCCACAGTCTCTCACTGCACCCTAATACACAGACTCCACGATGCAGGAATCCAGGACAAGGCCCTCGACTGGATCCGCTCCTTCCTCTCCGGCAGAACTCAGCGGGTCAGACTCCCCCCTTTCCTCTCAGACCCTATACCTGCAGAATCCCCCAGGGCTACTCCCTCAGCCCGACGCTCTTCAACGTCTACATGGCTCTGCTCGCCCCCATCGTCAGAACCTATGGACTCAACATTGTATCGTACACAGACGACACCAAACTCATCCTCTTCCTATCCAACAAACCCAACACCGCCAGACACAACTTTCAAGAAGGCATGGAAGCCATTATCAAGTGGATGAAAAACAGCTGCCTACAACTAAACACCAACAAAACAGAACTACTCATCATGGGCCCGAAACCCCAATGCCTGAAGCGACACCTGGTGGCCCCAAGCCCTGGGAAACCCGCCAACCCCCACAGACCACGCACGCAACCTGAGAATCATCCTGGACTCAGAGTTCAAAATGGGCCGCCAGATCAACTCCATCTCATCTTCCTGTTTCCACACTGTCCGCTTCCTTTGTAAGACCTTCAAATGAATCCCCCTTGAACATAGAAAGACTGTCACTCACGCCCTGGTCACCAGTAGACTCGACTACGGCAACACACTATGCCGGAACAAACAAAAACCTCACCCGCAAGCTACAGAACATCCAGAATGCCGCCGCAAGATGATCCTCAACCTGCCAAAACACTGCCACATCTCCCAGCACCTGCACACACTACTGGCTCCCCGACGAGGCGAGAATCACCTTCAAGATACTCACCCACACAAGGCCCTCCATGGCACCGGACCAGCATCCTTGAACAGGAGACTCAAATTTCACGCACCCATAAGGACCCTACAATCAGCCTAGCTCTCCTACGCCGTGGTCCCCCACACCAGAAAGACCAGATCAAGAGGCCGCTCCTTCTCCTTCCTTGCGGCCAAAGCCTGGAACGCCCTTCCACTCCACCTCAGACAGACATTGCTCCCCATCTTCGCTAGAAACCTCAAAACCTGGTTTTTTGACAGACCCCCTCCTTGATGGAATGGATCCTGCACTCCCCCCAACACCTCCACTGCTCTCAATACCAAAATCAGAAGAGAGATCATATACATGCAATCGATTGCACTGCCAACAGCAGCAATCAGCCCAGCCTGGGCAAATCAAATACCTGGAGGAGCATGCTGTTCTGTTTGTGCGACTACAATGAGAATCGTGGCTGCACCTTTTGTGCTGCTGCCCTGCTATAGCAAATGAAAGGAGAATCCTCCTTAGGGAACTATACTTGAGTGAAAAAGCAAGTACCTGCCTTGAGGCTGCAGCAATATGTTTTAGGCTGCGGCAATATGTTATACACAAAAGGAACCCCACATCCTGGGGCGATTTATGCAAACTATTAGGAACGCTCTCCAGCCTTGCTCTGGTCCCTGACCTCGCCCATGTATAGTCCAAAAGCTGATCCCAAAATATTTTAAGTAGAAGCCAGCATGAACTCTTCGCCGACCAGAATCGAAAAAAGAAAAACATTCACTCATCCTCTTAATGATATGACTGCAGATGGAGCACATAGCCCTCCGACAGATCTCAGTCCTTGCCCTGGATGAAGCAATTGAGATTGGTGATCTCCAACTATTTCACTCAACAAAATGCAGCTTTGAACTTTCAAAAAGCAGCAAAGCACAAGCACATTACCAGGGAACTAGGACTAATGATAGAATACGTGGTATCCATGGTGAATGGTAAGGAAGGAAGATCAAGAATACCAACGAGCCAGATGGGTGACTGGGGCTGCCCGTAGAGTAACGGACATATGTAAATACAAAAACAAGTTCAGAGCCAAATGAATGCATATGACACTTGCACTTCACTAGAATTTGTAATCTTTACGCAAGGGCCAAGTGCAAGTACCATGGTTTTCCTTTTTAAATGTTTTTTTTCTTACTGTAGTGCAATGGTTTTAATTAACTTATACAAATAAATAAATTCCAGGCTGTGTTGCGATACTCTAGATTTATTATGCCACGCAGGGTTTTGTAAGGTAGCCGTACCTGGCTTGATAAATCCGACTTAGTGGTTGCATCTCCCTTGGCCACCATGCGTGGCACAAGGGCGCAACTCAATGATAGATCTGCCCCTCAGTCTTCCTAATTGTACATTTTATATCCAAGATATGTCTGACATGTTACTGTCCTGTTTTAGCCTAGAGATTGGATGTGGATATCAATTCCTGAATACACTTTCACCCTTTCGGTGCTCATGAAGGAATGGTGCTGTCATGAGCACCAGTGCTCCCGTGCTAATGGCGGAACCATTCAAAAATGTATAGGTTTGCTAGGTTTCCCTAGGTGCCAGCAGAGCTAGGGTTAAAAATATTGTGGTAAATAAAAATTCCTTTACCGGGACTGAATTTGATACAGGAACATAGTAAAATAGCTCAGTAAAATGAGAGGCAGAATCCGTGGTATTAGAGGTTCGGAATGGGCTTTATTCCAGTAATCGATTATAATCGGATGCTTCAAGTTCCATCACCACGGGGGTTCAGGAAGTGAAGTACATACTTTATTGACAAGAAGTAACTTTTATAGTCCATACATTATAATGAAGTGAATACAGTAGGCGTAACAATTGATAAGGAAATTGACGTTTGGGCTGCGTAACCGAAAATGGGTGTAATAATGAGTAAAAAGGAACATGATTGGTTATGACGTAATACATAGGTGGATCTATAAGATAATACTTGGCATTGATGCGCGCGCAGCAGCATGACGTGTAATTGACGTGTAACTAGGGGGTGACGGGGACTTGACATTTAGCTCTACAAGTGGAGACAAGAAGTCTGGGGGGTCAAGTCAACCTAATCCCAAATCATATCTAACATCCTATGTTTAAAGAACTATGTTATCCATAAAAGAAGGACTCTCGGACAGAATCTATTCTATACTGACTGTGCGTGCGTGTACAAGCGTCTAAGTGTCTACACTGAATGCGAGGGGGTAGGAATATTCCATGGTAACAGGGCTATGAATTACTTGCATGAGGACAGAGAAGATGGGCCTTTTTGCTTGGTAACTGGAGGAATGTTTACTTAAACTACTAGGCAGGAATGCATCGGCTGAGGGGGAAGCAGATAATTCGAAGGTGAAATACAGTTCTTGGCAGAGAATAGGCTGATGTCAGGCTTCGTGAGCCGCGCAGAGAATGAGACAAAGTTCATGGTCACAGATGCAGGCTCGGACTGGAGCTTTCAGAGGCAGAAGGCAAGAGGAGTTTTGATGACAGAATCAGGGCCTACTTGCCTGGACTGTAAAGTGGCATAAGTGAACCATATAAAGCCGGTGGCCTTTCATATTTAAGAATGGAATATCCGGCCTATTCATGGCGGATCTGGCAGAGGACATGTTGACGGTGGGCATACATGTATTTGCGTCTTCATAACTGGAACTGGAGGGAACATACATGTACTTGTGACATGCACATAGAACCGTTGGGGTCCAAGATAGGGGACATAACTGACCAGAAAAATCCACATTTCCACATTCCCTCCTTGTCCCCTCCTTGCCCTTCAAGAGATATCAATCTTCATCAATCCATTGATCTGTTCATATAGCATCATTTGTTCTTCTTTCTTCTTCCGGAATCTTGAATGAAAATCTTGATGTGGAATACATGATGTGGCACACAGACCACAAATCGCTGGTCCACATTGCAGACATAGACAGCAACTGAATAGTATGAGAAGGCCAATACCTAGGAAGGATAGAACTCTCCATCCCCAGGCTGATACCGCATTCCAAAACCAACTGGACCAAGTCCAAGTGCCTGGGTTCTGGTGTATCTGGCTTACAATCTTATGAAGGCGAGTGATGGCTTTATATATAGATGGCGAATTTTCTGGTATGAATACGCAACAGCTTGATCCGATGACCCTACAAGCTCCGCCCCTATCAGCCAGGATGACGTCAAGGACAAGACGATTTTGAAGCACAACAATCCGCATAGCAGACTGCTCTTCCGTTAAATTGCCTAAGGCGGAAATAGTCTCATTCACTACTGCTTCAAGGGTTCTAGTTAATCTACGTATCAGCTTACTATTAGTAACAGTACCTATATAGGGAAAGATGCCTTTATTAAAATCTACATACTTATCCCATGCCGTCTCAGTGTAATCGACAATGGGGAGATCTCTCCGTTCTCTGTTGTGTACTAAATGAATATTTCTGTAATAATCAGGAGGAGCTAGGAAAACAGGTGGCAAAAGGAATGCTATGTAGCAGGTACCATCCCAATCTAGAGGTAGACGCATATATGCAGTCTGACCACATATAAAGTAGGAGTGGCGAGAAGCTCTGAATGAAGATTTTCCTTGATCACTGAATTCTACTATAGTAGTGCATTTACTATGGCCCATATGTATGGAACCAACCTTTCTTACACACAATTCACCTTTTGCTGGGAATACTGACATGGTGGGTAAGACTAGCTCAACTTCGGATACGACATTTAGAATCATGAGATTAGGTGTAAAATTACCTAATCCATACACTTCATTTTCTAGATCAGTTCCTGTTCTTTTGGGGCGACCCTCCTTGTCAGGGTAGCAGACTTTGAGTAAAACTAGGTTCAGGTTTCCCCATATCCAATGATCTTGGTAAACTGCTGTGTCTGAGTCTATGGAATTGATTAAACTGAACCATGCTCCACAGGAGCCATTATGTGTAAATGGATGTGGAAAGAAAGGCAGGACTCCTTCATAATTCTGATAGGGAGGGAGTCGGCCACACACCCAACAATTGGTGGCATTACTAGTCTGATGGGAATGATGTAACATACTAATGAAAGTGTTATTGCGCAGCGCAAGTCTATAGGACAATTCATGCGGGGGTAAGTCACTAAAAGAATGTTCTGCAATAACATTGTGAACATTTCTGGCAATAGGGTAATATATGTGCAACAACATACTGGTAATAATTATTAAAAGACTTAAGGAAAACAAAATTAATAAGGTCCCTATACAATGGCTACGCAGTGATTTACAATACGCCTGTCGTTTCATCATTTTTCGCGATTGTTCATGATTCAGGTCTAGAGGATACATGTCAGAGACAGATTCAACCGCTTCACCTAGGGGAGGACTTAAACAATCAAACCGTCTGACGTCCTAGGCCTTAACTTAACTTTGTAAAGTTCGCTTTCAGTTTTTTCCACCAAAGGAAGTTTTGAATCAGTCTGTGAGGGAGTGCAGGGCACAGTGTCTATATCCGAGGATGGTCCACGAAATTTCTTGATGTGGCTTGAATGAATCCAGCCCTTGCGGCCCTCGATCTTCACGGCTGTTCTTGTGGTCAACAGGACCAACTTGGGTGCTTTCCACCTGGGCTCCAGCTGAGTCTTTCGGTCGAAATTCCTCACAAAGACAAGATTACCCGGAACAACGTCATGGGGTTTCACCTCAGTGTTGTCGGGAAAAGCTGCAGCTACCTGTGAACGAGAAGATTGTAGTGCAGACATCAAGGAAGCCAAGTAATCTGTCAGCATATTACAGTCAATATCAGTTATTTTGCGTGGTACGGGCGTCCCCCACATATTTGGTGGTCTACCGAAGATCACCTCATACGGGGATAGCCCTGTTCGTGAATGTGCTACCATTCTCATGTAAAAGAGTGCAACTGGTAACGCTACTACCCAGTCGACACCTTTCTCTCTGCATATTTTGGACATTCTAATTTTCAGTATCTGGTTATGTCTTTCTACGAGACCTGCTGCCTCGGGGTGTCGGACACAGTGGAATTTCCACTGATATCCTAACAGAAGTGAAACGTGTTTCATTAATTCGGATGAGAACGGCTGGCCGTTATCTGAGTAAACAGCACGTGGTAAACCGTATCGTGGGAAGAATTCTCGAACCAACTGTTTGGCAGTAGTCGGGGCAGTGTAATCTGAAACCGGGTATGCCTCCGTCCAACGGGACAGAGCGCAAACAACTACGAGAACATATTTGAATCCTCTGCATCGTTCCATCTGGATATAATCCATCTGGAGTACTTCAAAAGGATGATTAGGAGTATGAAATCCACCCTGTTCTACGGGAACGCTTTTTCCTGGGTTGAACTGACAACAGATCATACAGGTACGGACCTTTTGTTTTGCTGCTGCTCGTAAATGTTTATTGAACCAAATGTGTTGAATGCTGTCTAGCATAGCTTTTTCTCCTAAATGTGCTGGACTATGTATAGTGTTAATTATAACTTGGACCATTGAATCAGGAAGGAACCATACAGACTTTTCCTTCATCATCCATCCTTGGTCCGTTTGGATCCCTCCTAATTCAGTCCATTTCTTTATTTCGTCTGATGTAGCATGTGTCTGTATGTCAATTACGTCAAGAGTAGGATCTTTAACTGTCATACAACGTGTCGGTGTCGGGACTATTGTCTTTGTCATGTCGGGGGTTTGAGTTTGAGCAGTCAGTTTAGCTGTTCTGTCGGCTAGATCATTGCCTTGGGAAATGATATCAGTAACCTTCGTATGAGCCTTACATTTCATAATTGATATTTCAGTGGGTAGATGTATTGCATCTAATAATGCATGAATGAGGGGTCCGTGCTGAATGTGGGCACCGTGGGAAGTTAAATAACCTCTCTCTCGCCACAGCACGCCGAAGTCGTGTACAACTCCGAATGCATAACGTGAGTCAGTGTATATGTTGACTTTTTTATTCATGGCTTGAATACAGGCTTGTGTCAGAGCGATAAGTTCTGCGGCTTGAGCTGACAAAGTGTTTATGCGATTAGTTTCAATGACTTCAGTATCTGTTGTGACTGCGTAAGCGGCTACTAACTCTCCTGTACTTGTTCTCATGCATGAACCATCTACATACAAGGTCAGGTCTGGATCTGGCAATGGGACATCGGTTAAGTCTTGTCTGGGTTTTGTTGTTATTGTAATAACTTCAATACAGTCATGGGCTAGTGGGTCTGTTCCGATTACAGGTAGAAGTGTGGCAGGATTCAATGTGTTACAGCGTCTGATTTCTATATGTGGCTGAAACAATGTAAGTTCATATCCTGTAAGTCGCGCTATAGTCAAGTGTTGTGTTTGCGTTCTATTTACAAGAACCTCTACTGCGTGTGGTACTTGAACTGTCAATGGATGTCCTAACACTATGGCATCGCTTTGTCTGATTGCTAAAGCTGTCGCTGCTACTGATTTCAGGCACGCAGGCAAAGCCTGAGCTACGGGATCTAATGTACTAGAGAAATAGGCACATGGTTTGTGTGCTCCTGCTTGATCCTGTGTGAGTACTGACAAAGCAGTACCTTCGCGTTCTGTAACAAAGAGTGTAAACTGTTTTCTGTAACATGGCGTTGCTAAAACGGGTGCTTGACATAAAGCTTTCTTTAGGCTTTCAAAAGCTTGTGTGTGTTCTTGAGTCCAAGGGAGAACAGTCGGTGTGGCTGCCTCCTGTGTTGTCAATTGAATGAGTGGTTTTGCTAGAAATGCATACTGAGGGATCCACTGCCTACAATATGAAGTGAGGCCTATGAAAGCCCGTACTTCCTTTTGTGTCTTGGGTATTGGCATGTTAGCTATTAACTGAATGCGGTCGGGTGTAAGCTGCCTTCCCTCCTTGGACAGCGAGTGACCAAGATAAATAACTCGCTGGACACAGAATTGCAGCTTAGAAGGGGACACCTTGTGCCCCTTTTCGGCTAGAAATTGTAAAACTGTCAGTGATGCTTTCTCACATTCGGGTTCGCTTCTAGCGGTGATCAGCAGATCATCGACATATTGAAGCAGGGCAGTGTTAACTGGCATGTGTATACTGTCAAGTTCTCGTTTCAGTGCTTGGCTATAGATGCTGGGGCTTTCTGTAAATCCTTGAGGTGCGCGGGAGAATTTAAAGCTACGCCCATTTAAACTAAATCCGAACAAATATTGGCTTTCCGGATCTATTGGGACACTGAAAAAGGCATTCTTGAGATCAATTACAGTAAAGAATGTTGCTTCGGAATCAATAGCTGTCAATAATGACGAGATATCGGGGACCACAGGAAATTGTGGCACAATGCATTTGTTTAATTCGCGTAAATCAATAACCAATCGATACACTGGCGGGGCTGTAGGATCTGTTCGTTTAAGAATCGGAATTATCGGTGAATTACATACATTGGAGTCTGTTTCTACAACTACTCCTTGGGCAATTAGCTCGTCAATGATTTTCAGCAAAGCCACTACAGCATCTGGTGGTAACTTGTATTGTCGCATTCGTGGTAGCACCACTCCTGCCTTTAATGTGACTCGGTATGGTGTAATGTTCATGCAACCAACATCAGTAGGGCCTTGTGCCCATAGATGTGTAGGTAAAGTCTGCAGTCGGGGATCCATGTCTCTAGATACATAGTGACCTTTAAAATCACGTAAAAACAACCTTACTCCTTCCGGAGAACAACATATTATGGCTCCTAGAGCTTTCAACGTTTTTATTCCTAACAGATTTTCTGGGCATGATTTAGTAAGCAATAAATCTGTAGTTCGGGTCAGAGGTCCTATCGTAAGTGGAAGAGGCTGTGACACTTCATTAACAATAGGTTTTCCTGAAAAACCAAGGGAAATATTCTGTGAGCCTGAGAGGGGTGCCCCTGGAACTTCACTACGTTTTATGGTCGTTCGACTTGCCCCTGTATCGAGTAGAAATTTTCTATCTTGGCCTAATAATTCACTATGTACATAAGGTCCTTCTTGGTCTACTGGGATTTCAATAAGGGGTAAGTCAACTTCCCTCTCTAGGCTTGTTCATGCGTAACGCTGATACTCGGGATATTCATACTGTGCGGTCTGATACATTTGTCGTGTTGTTGTCTGTGTGGCAGCAGCAGGCAACGGTGGTGCAGCTGGCACAAACTGTATTGGCTGTTGTGCGGCTGGCATGGCCTGGGCATGCTGCGTAGCTCCTTGTTCATTCTGATCTTGTCTTAGTGGCCGTGATCTTTCTTGTGTTTTACCTATGGCGATATTATGTTTTAGCACTGGACAATCGTGTACGTAATGACCTGGCTTTTTTACAATAATTGCATGTCCCTTTTACAGGTCCTGCTGAATCGGAATGTGTCATACCCTTTTTATGTCCTTCAGCTGGAACTGTCTGGGAAACTAGCATTTTCATTTTCGTGTCTTTCATGCGTCTGTGTTCATGTTCTTGTTCCTCTTTAATTCTATTGTGGTGGTACTGTAACATTTGTAACATTTGTGTTGGAGTGTTACCTTGCCAGGTACTCTCGAATTTTAATACTCTATTCTTTACTGGGGGCAGGGCATTTTCCACTAATTTTGTTACAAACAGATGCGGGTATGATTCGCTACTTGCTTTTATGCCACTATTTATACCAAAACATTTCTCGAATCGGGCATAGTAATCGCTAGTGTCTTCATCTTGTTTCTGTTTACAGGCTGAAATTGTACCCCAATCTTCCTTTTTCGTAGTTAATAAACGTGGCAGTACCTGTACTAGTAGACCTGGTAGTGCTTTAGTTTTGTCCCCAAGCCCCGAACCTGGACCTCGGGCCCTTTCTTCTGCTTCTAATGCTGACCATTCTATCTTTTGATCACCTACCTCCCACTCTTTTTCCTTGAGTTTCTCATAAATGCCAGCAGGCATCAACACCTTTAATATTGTCATAATGTCGGGGTAGGTATACTCTCCCATGAGTAACATGTCTTTAATTTTCTCGGTGAAAACCCGCTGGGTCTTTGTCATGACTGGGTACTACTTTCTTCATTTCCAACAATTCTATTTTCGATATAGGCGTATATACAAATACACGTTTAAACTCATTGTCCTCGCCTTTTATTGGGTGTACTTCTCGTAAGGGATTCTGTCTATCCAGGTGATACGTCGTTCTTTCCTTGACAGGCAATGAGACATGCTCTGAGCATACAAAAAGAATATACTGCTTTCTAGATACTAGAATTTCTTTAATTAATTTGGTACCTGGACCTCTCCATTTCTTCATAAGCAATTCAGTCAATATGTCAGGTAAGGGACCAGGGTCCGAATGCTGACTCTGATATAGTATAATGAGTTGTTGAATCATATAAATCCCAGCTAACCTCTGCTCATCTGGGGTGAGATTCAAAAATGTGCGTACTACTGTCTCATCACTATATTTTCCGGGACTGTCCACCCAGTGGACAGCTGCCCTTGCTAAATCTTGTTCATCCATAGAATCGAGAAAATGATAACCCCTTCGTTCTCGGAGTAGTTTGTCGGCGGTTTGGAACGAATGCTCGTTAGACCTTATATTAATTATAGGTATTTGAAAATTCCTGTTATTATCTGGACATATCGGATGTATTGAGTCAGTATGATATCTAGTCTGATTCCTATTACAAGATCTTCCTCTACCTACATAGGCTATGGTGTCCGACTGTCCTGTGGGCAGTCCTGACCCTTCTTCCTCGTTTTGTTCGAACTCGTCTATCTCTAATCTCTCCTCGTGTAGGCGTTCTATTTCTTTACGGATCTTTCGGCACATGGCTATTATACAATTTTGCTTATCGTGTCTCCCTTCTGATATATTCTGGCCCCATTTTGTAAGAATTTTCATTGCTTCCGGATCTACCCCCGGTCGGTCTTGATTTCTGATCACACAGTTTATGAGGAAACGTAACAGTTCCCCCTGTATCTCTACTTTCTGGTATTCCATAGCTCTGTTAATACATTCTGGATCTCGCCCTGTTTGAACAAAATGGTATATTTTATCTAGATGCGTAGTCATTCCTGGTAGCTTCGCTAAATACCCTGCGGCTCGTCTGATACGTAATGATGCCAGGATCATTTCGTCCTCTTTGCCGAGCACCGGGTCATATCTACAATCTATAAGAAGTTCCTTAAGCGTACGATCACTTACGAATTTGGGTGTACGTGAATGCGCTGACTCTTGAAAAATAAGTTTATTTATTCTAGGTGGCGTAGAAAAAATATTGGTAGCACCTCCCGTGGCCCCGTCTGGGGCGTCGGGTGTGAAAGGATTCGTCGAACGTGACACAGCAACTATAGGTGTGGACTCAGCTATAGAAGTACTTGTAGGAACAGATGCAGAAACAGATGTGCTTGCCGGAACTTGTGACTCGATTTGTTGCTGCAGGGATACGGGTGCTGGATCTTGGTGTTGGACCTCCCTGGTATGCGGTCTACGTGGGGCGGAATTAGCATACTCGGGTGCTGCGTCATCTAAATATGAGGAAAGAAAAACATCTTCTGCGGTTCTAGGATGCCCCTTAGGATGTACCTTGATTGGGAATAATGGGGTTGGCAAGTCTTTTAGTATTTCTGGAGTAGCCTTAGGTAATCCTTCGGCCAGAAGGGGATACATACCATTCATAAGGGCATTTCTTTGTCTGTCTACTTGTTCTGATTTTACTCGGATACCTTCCTCAATTAATAGATTCTCTCGAACTTTATTGGAATTCTCTTTACTCTTCTCTTCCTGTCTACGTGCTTTTTCTGTTCGTCTATGTGATTCTTTACGCCATAATTCAACGGCGTCTTTCTGTGACTGTCTGACTTTTCTTTTCCATAACTCTTCCTCGACTTTCATGATGCACTCTGCATCCCAGGTTCCCGCTGTGGGCCACCTCTGACTTTCTGGTAATCCCTTGGTATAGTCTACCCATAAATCAAGAAATAATATAGCGTCTAAGCCATGTTTGTGATACATAAAGTGCCCTGGAGTGTCCCTAGGAGGAATAGGGACGGCTTCTTCGAGAACCCCTTTTCTGGTAGTGATCTGTCTTAATTTCGAAAAGAGCGGCATATTGAGAACTGACCTTATACTTGATTTTGACCTGATACTTGAATTTGAACAGACTTAATACAATAAACACGATAATGAACAGTCATTCATACCACGATATACAGAACATACTTAAACACTTTAAACATTTAACATTAAACCTTTAACTGAAACAACAATGATGATCGTCTGCATAACTAATCACCAAGCTTAATTCTCGATAATAACTAGACAATAACTAGACACTTCGGAATACTTCGGAATACTTGATATACTGCTAAACAGTACAGATACACTGCTAAAACAGTGCAGACCGGATTTGTGTACCCAAACCCGTCTTGACCGGCACAACCTATGTGCACGTCAGAAATGCCTCCCCAGCAATGGTACTCACCGGGTAGCTTCGGAAACGGAAGGCCTCAGTAACTTGAACTTGAACCGGACTGGACTCGGCTCAACTCGACTCGTCGGACACTGGGCTTGACTTCGGACTGGTGGGTCTCTGTATACCTCGGATCTTGCTCTCTCAGCTAGGCTCTGGTCGGGATACTTCGCACTTCTCACCGCCTCGTCTGGGTGTTGATCGCAGTCTCAGTCGCCCCCGCTTGACCGGAGGGAGATACAGGAAATCCTGCTGGTACGCGTTATTGTCCGTCCAGCTGTGGCAGGAGACCGGGCCTGCAACGCACCGCCGGCGCGTGAGATGAGAAAGTGTCCCTATTCGGGCGCCATCATGTGGTAAATAAAAATTCCTTTACCGGGACTGAATTTGATACAGGAACATAGTAAAATAGCTCAGTAAAATGAGAGGCAGAATCCGTGGTATTAGAGGTTCGGAATGGGCTTTATTCCAGTAATCGATTATAATCGGATGCTTCAAGTTCCATCACCACGGGGGTTCAGGAAGTGAAGTACATACTTTATTGACAAGAAGTAACTTTTATAGTCCATACATTATAATGAAGTGAATACAGTAGGCGTAACAATTGATAAGGAAATTGACGTTTGGGCTGCGTAACCGAAAATGGGTGTAATAATGAGTAAAAAGGAACATGATTGGTTATGACGTAATACATAGGTGGATCTATAAGATAATACTTGGCATTGATGCGCGCGCAGCAGCATGACGTGTAATTGACGTGTAACTAGGGGGTGACGGGGACTTGACATTTAGCTCTACATGTGGAGACAAGAAGTCTGGGGGGTCAAGTCAACCTAATCCCAAATCATATCTAACATCCTATGTTTAAAGAACTATGTTATCCATAAAAGAAGGACTCTCGGACAGAATCTATTCTATACTGACTGTGCGTGCGTGTACAAGCGTCTAAGTGTCTACACTGAATGCGAGGGGGTAGGAATATTCCATGGTAACAGGGCTATGAATTACTTGCATGAGGACAGAGAAGATGGGCCTTTTTGCTTGGTAACTTTGGAATGTTTACTTAAACTACTAGGCAGGAATGCATCGGCTGAGGGGGAAGCAGATAATTCGAAGGTGAAATACAGTTCTTGGCAGAGAATAGGCTGATGTCAGGCTTCGTGAGCCGCGCAGAGAATGAGACAAAGTTCATGGTCACAGATGCAGGCTCGGACTGGAGCTTTCAGAGGCAGAAGGCAAGAGGAGTTTTGATGACAGAATCAGGGCCTACTTGCCTGGACTGTAAAGTGGCATAAGTGAACCATATAAAGCCGGTGGCCTTTCATATTTAAGAATGGAATATCCGGCCTATTCATGGCGGATCTGGCAGAGGACATGTTGACGGTGGGCATACATGTATTTGCGTCTTCATAACTGGAACTGGAGGGAACATACATGTACTTGTGACATGCACATAGAACCGTTGGGGTCCAAGATAGGGGACATAACTGACCAGAAAAATCCACATTTCCACAATATACAGCTGGGCACTGTGCCAAAAAAGGGTCTGTTTTCACTGTAAAAATGCAATGTGTCCATATTGCTTTTTGGGCTGTTTCCTGTCGTGGGCACTAGGCCTAACCACAAAAGTGAGGTATCATTTTTGTCAGAAGACTTTGGGGAATGCTGGCTTGGTGGATATTTGTGGATTCACGCAGATTCCAGAACTTTCCATCATAGAAATGTTATGAAAATGTGTTTCTTTTTTTACAAAGTTTGCAAGGGATTCTGGGTAACAGAACCTGGTGAGAGCTACACAAGTCACCCCAGCCTGGATATCCCAGAGTGTCTATTTTTCAAAAATATATAGGTTTGCTAGGTTTCCTAGATGCCGGCAGTACTAGGGTTCAAAATTTACAGCTAGGCACTTTGCAAAAAAAGGGTCAGTTTTCACTGTAAAAATGTGGTGGGTCCACGTTGCGTTTTGGGCAGTTTCCTGTCATGGGCACTAGGTCTACCCACACAAGTGAGGTACCATGTTTATCAGAAGACTTTGGGGAATGCGGAGTGGGTTGAAATTTGTTGATCCACACAGATAAAGAACTCTCCATTACAGAAATGTGAGGAAAACTTGCTTTTTTTTTTTTTTTTACAAAGTTTGAGGTTTACAAGGGATTCTGGGTAACAGAACCTGGTGAGAGCCAGACAAGTCACCCCATCCTGGATTCCCCTGGGTATTTAGTTTTTAAAATTGTATAGGTTTGCTATGTTTCCCTCGGTGCCAGCAGAGCTAAGGTTCAAAATCTAGAGCACGCACTTTTCAAAAAAAGGGACAGTTTTCACAGTACAAATGTGTTGTATTCATGTTGCGTTTTGGGACACTTTGTTGCAGGCACTAGGCCTACCATCACAAGTGAGGTACTATTTTTCTTGGAAGACTATAGGAATTGCGGGGTAGCTGTAATGTTGGGGATCCATGCAGATTCCAGAACTTTCCATCACAGAAATGGGAGGAAAATGTGTTTTTTTTTAAAGTTTGAGGTTTGCAAGGGATGCTAGGTAACAGAACCTGCTGAGAGCCACTCAAGTCACCCCATCCTGGATTCCCCTGGGTGTCTAGTTTCAATAATGTATAGGTTTGCTAGGTTTATCTAGGTGCTGGCAGAGCTAGGGTTCAAAATCCACTGTTAGGCACTTTGCAAAAAAAGGGTCTGTGTTCACTGTAAAAATGTGGAGTGTCCACATCGAGTTTTGGGCCATTTCCTGCTGCGGACACTAGGTCGACCCACACAAGTGAGGTACCATTTTTATTGGAAGACTTAGGGGAACACAGAATTGAAGAGCAATTGTTAAAACCTATTGACTTCTGATGCATTTCTGCCTTCCAAATGTAAGACAATGTGTAAAAAAGAAGTCTTTGAAAAATGTCCTATAATTCACATGCTAGTATGGGTCCCCACAATTTGAGATGTACAAACAGTTACTGTTTCGAAACACTATAATTTGTTCCAATTTTGGAAATACATAGGTGTCTTTCATACCGATTTTCACTGTTTTTATTTTCTCAAATGAATTGCTATATACCTGGTACACAGTAAAAAAAAACATTGCAAGACACTGCTCAGTTATTAGCTCTGGGTTCACTTTACTGACACTTCTAAACAATGCAAAGGCCATCATGTTGCCCAAAGTATTGAACGAGCACTTTACTGAATTTCATATTTGGGTGAAGATGGCTCTATGTACAAGCCACCTCACTGGCCATGCATTATTGAACCCTACCACCTGACTAATGTTAAGGCCTTATGTTACCCGTATGTTGCACACTTATTTAATGGCTCATATACTCATGGGTTAGTCTGTGGCACGGTGAGGCTAGTGAGTGGGAGAGATGATCTCGCTATGTAAATACGATTAGAATTCTATATCAGTAATGTGCAATCTGGTCCCCCATACAGAGCCATGGTTACTTTTTAGGAGTTAATTGTAATGTATAGTGCTTTTATGTGTGCTTTTATGGCCATACAGGCCGAAATAAAGTTTGATGATGATGATGGTTCAAGCACATAATGACTGTTCATCCAGTCACTTCATACTCAAGGTTATTCCCTCAGTACCTGTTGGTCTCTGGCTTCTAAGATCACAGAGGATGTCCTTGTAATTTGAATAGAGGCCACATTTGCCTGGCGTTGCATATGCTTCACAGGCCTCTTTCTTTCTTCTTCATTATTGTGTTTTAACAGTTGGGACCATCCTTCCTCATTTCAAGCATGGGGGGAATCTTTGCAGTTTGAGATTAATCTGGTGCCCCTAATTCTTATTTGCCTCGTGCCTGCTGTACAGTGCTGCCTCGAGCTAGAGCTGGCCCTGTCAGTGACACGCTGTGCCCCCTTCTCCATCACTCACCTTTGCTTTCTTGATTTCAGGACCTTTGAATTTGAGGTCCCCAAAGGCATCGGTTGGCATCTCTTCAATGTGCTTCTTCGGGATCCATTCTGGTTCAGTGTGTCTGGTGTTCTCATGCTTGTGCTGCCTCTTGGCATTTCCACAGCAGCACACCTCCTCCCTGAGGGAAACAGAGCAGGAAGTGTGTGGGGGTGTACAGGACCGTGAAAGGTGGACTTGAGCAGTCAGGGAAAGACCACAGGTCCATGGACACAAAAGACAGCATTTCATAAAGAGGGAGTTGTTTTCAGACAACTAGACATGGCATCAATGCCAGTGTATACTACAGGAGCAAATATACAAAAGGGAATAAAAAACAGCTTTTGGTTCTCCTGGGAAACCTATTTTAACAAAATGGTACATAGACCACCAAGTGTCAACAGGCTACATTAGATGAGCAGAGGACAGGTCCTTACATCAACAGTGCAGAGCCCAGCAAGAGGAGGCAGGATCTAACCCTTGGTGGCCTCAGAGGAGGGGGCTTCCTCTCCCAGTGGGGGCTGGGCAGCAGGTGAGCGGACCCTCCCTCCGGAGTGTCCCGTGAGCAATTCATTTTCTAATATCATTGTCAGTTACTTTGTGTATTTTAACGGCGGGATTACCATGAATGTATCTATGATTTAGAAGATTATACAATCTATTTAGTGACTTGTGTCCTAACGTAAATGTATTGTGAAAGGTAGTACGAGCTGTAAAACAATAAGACATGGGACAAGGTTATGCAATAATTCTATTTAATATTCGGGAAGCATTTCTGCCACAGCTTCAGACTACCTGCCAGTAGCCAGCAGATGTGCCTCAAATCCCTCCACTTTCACAGCTATCCTGCATCTATGGGCCAAAAGCCTGTGGAGATTCAGCTGTCAGGGCTACACAACTCAGTATTGTATTGTGTACCTGACTATGTGTCCGCACCAAAGTGGTGAGGGTGATGTGTGTCCTTTCTTCACTGAGCAGCCTTAAAGTAGTAAAAGAATTTATCAATCCACAGTACCCCCGAGGGTTAGTAGTATTAAACCTTAAGTCACATTACCAGAGTGACCAATGGGAAGTCAAGAACAGCTTCCTCCACCATTTCAAACCTCCGTGTTTGCTGCTCTGTAGGCTTGGTTTGGTGACTTTATCTCGTCTATCACATCTCGTGCCCATGTGCCACAGTTCTTTATTTAACTTGTGTATGTACATGACTTCAATACTTTGAGTACTCTGAATAATTATGCTTACTGCATTGCTGGTGATACTGGAAGGAAAAGTGCGTTTGTTTTTCTGTATTTCTGCTACAACATTTCTTTTCCCTTCTGTGCCACTCCTGATCAGGGTGAAGCAAGTCTGGTGTTGCTTGTGTTCCGGATCAGGGAGGACCTGGCCTGGCCGTTTGGGCTGGACTGGTCATATTGGAGCAGGGTCAAGACTGATTTGCATAGGACTGGTCCAAACGGAGGTGGCGAGGTGAGCTAAAGAACGATGGAGTGGAATGCGGCCTGAGTGATGACCAGTTCTGAAGAAGATCAAGAACAGGCAGGCTCAGGTTCTCCTGGTGGCCACCACATTGGGCTAGGAGAGTGAAATGTCTAGCAGTCCTGAACATGAGCATCTGTTCGAGAAGCCAGAGCTGCACCGCCTGAAGTGACCACCCAACAGAAGAAGGCTGCCCACCCCTACCGCCAATTGGTGAACATTAGAATAATTTACACATATCTGAGAGGCAACCAATCAGGTCTTCGAAGAAACTTATGCAATATACACCATTATATAACGAGACAAGTCAATCCCCTGCTTCTATGCATTCTTTTTACTCGTGCTTTTCGTCCCAGATAAAAACACAGCCTGTGCGTTTCGCCCACACAAGGCCTCATCAGGGCACGATAGAAGAAGGTGTAGCCTCCAATCAGGATCCGCCTTCACAGCGCAAGCCCACAATTCCACACCTGTGTGTCCACAACGCCGGATCGTTCATAGAGTCACATCTGTTTTTCAGTCGCAGCCTTGGAGCGTCAAAGAAATGCACGTTCAGCCACATTATGGGGGCTCCTGGGGGTGGCACTCGCAGAGTGTGCACCCCCGGGTAGCTTTGAGCACATAGTATGGTCCGTGGACTGCTAGGCAATGTGATTGGTGGGTTTCTTGTGGCGCGAGCCTCTGTTATGAACGTTCTATGTGGCGCACTTCGCTTGAGCCTGGTGAGGAAGTGTAGCGAATTTTGGCCCACCCACCCTGGATTTTTTATATTAAAAAAACAACAAAAAAAAAGTTTTCCTCATGCGAGTTGTTGCTCAATAACCTTTCTTTGGGAGTTGTTGCTTGTACAGGTGGCAGAGTTGGAGGAGATCAAGACAGGCAGGAAGGGTTGGGGGAATTAGAAATAGCTTTGGACAGAGGGAAGCAAGGGAGATAAGTTGGAGGCAAGAGTTAGGCAGGAGAGAGTTAGGGGTTTGGGGAGGAGGATTAGGCCGAACAAGGTGGGGTAATAGTTGTACGGGGATATTGCTTAGGGGCGGGGTGTGTTAGTTTGGAATATGTTTATATTATGATCTGTATGCAAATATATATTGTATTGCCTACCTGTCCTATGAAGCGGCCTTTTACCCCAAATTTAGGTCTTGGACATGCTTATTGCCCGATGTAACTGCAGTGTTGTGAGTTACAGGGACACTCGCCTGGGACGGGTGCTCCGGGTTTGCACAATTAAGAGTCCAGGCTCAACCAATCAGCACAGAGTTCGGTGAGTAACCAGTGGTCACGTGCGCAGAGTGCATTATTAGAGACTCCGACACTACAACTGACAATAGTGACTCTACGATGTATATGGAGTAGGGGCAGCTTAGACATTTGACGCAAGCACAGTTCGGCAGGAAACAGTTTGGAGACCCCTGGAATAGCCGGATGTAGTCAGGCGTTAGTTACACCTCGTCTCTGGCCTCTCTACTACAGGTCATTATCACTTTCTAAGCTAGTGCCTGAATGATGAAACACCAGAGGTTTGGTACAGTCCAGCCGGCCATGGCCTTACCTGTCATCAGAAGGGTCAGATCTGCTGAAGAAGTGCCCGCATTCCTTCTTTTTAATGTTCTCTGTGAACCACATCTCAGTCTGCAGAAGAGAAAAGGAAGAGATCAGTCCAGTCTTGAACAAAAGGATGCTTTGCCCATCTGCTGGCTGCTGGTGTGTAAACGGAGAGCTGCCCTCTCGTAAACACCTCCTGAGGCCAGATGGGAGAGTTCAGCTCACACCAGGCACTGAACCCAACAGACCCACAGGGGCATGGTAGGTTCAGCTCCTGGCACTGTGTTATCAAAAACTAAGTGCATTTCCTGAAAGAGTTAAACTTTTAAAATGTGCCTGGCAATGACGTCTTATAAATCTACATATCATTATGTTCAGCTAATAAAGATAAAGCAATTACATTTATTTAAATGCATCTGATTAAGTTTTCACTGCAGGTATCATTGCTCCAATGGACACCAGCCTCACAATTTGCCCAATTTACATTTTGTATGATTGTGTGGTGGCTTATCTGTTCCGATGTGGTGGGTAGTAGGCCTCCACATAATTCCATTTTTGAATAATCCCTTAAGTAGCACAGCATACTATCCACGAAAAAGCTAGCACACTTTGGGGCATATTTCTGATAGAAGGGGCAGAGCGCGGTGTTAGCATTGTAGATTTAACTGTGTTCTGCCACTTCTGAAACACTGGGCTGCACTGTATTTAAAAGAATGCGGTGCAGCCTTGCATTTCCCTCTGTGCTTACGCTAATTTAGCTGCCCAGCGACAACGCAGGCACCCCTGCACTAATGCAAGGGTGCCTGCCTTGAGGGGATTGATTGTTCATGTGCAGGAAAGGGCCCCTTCCTGCGCATAAACAATCTGAAATGGCATTTTGTACCTTCTATGTGTGCTGCTTTGTGCAGCACACATAGAAGTTGCAGCTCGTAATTTTTTTAATGCTTGTTTATGTACAAGAAGGGACATCTTCCTGCACATAAACAATCAATGGCTTTTTGCTGTTTATGTGTGCTGCACAACTCAGCACACATGAAAACCGCAAAAACGAGGAGAAATAAACCATTTCTCTTTGTTTCGCCTGTTTAAGACCATGTTTTCCCTGGTCTTAATTTTGGTGCCGTCCCATATCTACGCCACCCTTGTAAATATGGGGTAGAGTTAAAATCAATAGGTGGTGCGGTGGAATACGCAACGCGACACTCTGTCCTCCCACTTCGCGCTAAGTATAGCGTGTAAGGGTCCCTTATTTACATGGTGGTGGTCAGCCACATTAAGTGGTTTAACTCTGCCTTGTAAATAAGGCGAAGCCCGTATCGCCACAGGAACGTCTTTAAAAGTGACGTTCCTGTGGCGATAGGGGCTTGTAACTATGCCCTTTGTGTCCCTCTGAGGGTCTTGCCATCTGTGAGTCATGCATCACTAACATACAGTCCTAATTAGAATACTTGAAAGGTGTTTAATTTCAATCTCAAAACAAGCATTAGCAAATCAACAGGTCTGTCTCTGTGTTCAGGGAAGTCTTTGGTTAAAGTGGACAACTCTGTGTGTGGTTAAGAAAATACCTTAAAGAAGCAACCTCTTGGGCTACGCCAATACAGTAGCTGGAAGTAGGGACCTTTGTTCAACAGACTGTTAGAAGTTACAATTGATCGTCAAAAAAGAGTTATAAAATGGAGTCAAGTCCAAGAACATGCCATCATGACAGCAAAGCAACACATATGGTGTTTCATCATTCAGGATTTAGCTTATAGTAAAGACACAGGATGCACCTCCTGGGCCAAAAAGATATAAATCAGATGTGAAAATGTCATCTCCAGTAAAGTAAATCCATCAAAATACACACATTGACCCTGAATTACAATACATGTGTCATGTCGCTTCTGCAATCTGACAAAAGTACAGTTGGAGCACATCGCCGAAACCCAAAGGGAACACAAATGGGATTACGTAAACATCATCGAAAGGCAATGTGTTGATGCAGTGGCAAATCATCCAAGCAAGTAAACCATGACCAACCCATGGAAGCCAATGGCTGAAGAGGGATGAGCCAAGTCCACTATCCCCTTACTACTTCTTGGATTAAGGTTTCCAAAGCACTGATGCTTGAGGTCTCACACAGACATAGCAGTTCACTGTGAGACCTAGGGAAGGTGCTCCAGTGGCCTCCTTGCACTCATGTTTTGAGTATCACTGAAAACCCCCAATGCTCTCTATAATAATTACATAAATGTTGAATTGCATGGCATATTAAAACAAGATTAGCATTTTTTCCTTCTGTATTTTAAGACATTTTTAAACTATTCGGCCAGATGCTTCTGCCAACAACTTTGACTTTTTCTAAGGCTGACTTTAGAATCGCATCAGCAGATTAAGATTGATTTTTAAATGTTTTAATACAAAGGATCACATGATTAATTACTTGTTGTAATCTGAACTTCATCACATCCACTAAGACGGCTTCGGCAGGGTTGTGCTTGATTAAGGCCAGGTGGACCAACTGCCCTACAGCTCCACCAGAGGATGCCCTACAAATGTGCCAGATGTTTCAGTGGTGGTGGTGTAGAGGGGGCAATAAAGGTAAATTGTATATTTCTCTGGGACTCTGAAAATCCTTTCACTAGAGGGGAAACATTTTGTTGGACAATACTTTAATATTGAGAGGCTTTTTTGTGTTATTAGGTACCTGCATGAGACCCCTTGATTCAATATGGCCATCTAACTTTAGTCAAAATCATATTAGAGCATGATTTAGCCACTACAGGATGCTGAGGTTTCATCACTGCCTATCAGATGAACAAGTCACTGACCTTCGGTAACGCCTTTCCTGGTAGAGAATTTATCTAGCCACAAATTCCTTACTGGCCCTCCCCACTCCCCGCACTGTACATGTCTCATCTAAGAGATCCTTCAGGACCGCGCTTTGACATACGGAAACTGAGGTCAGCGCCATGGGGTGGCGCCTATACAGGCACCGTGAACGTCACTTCTGCTGCCTACCATGCCACGCTCAGCTCAACACCACCTTCCGGTGATAGAGAACTGCTGAAAAAATAATTCTGCATCCAGACTGACACCTGAAGACTGTGCTAAGGTAAGGTAGTGAATATGCAGCTTGATAAAGTCCCTACCAGATAAGGCGTTACTGAAGGTAACTTGTTAATCTATTGTCTGGAATTTTGTTGTTATTGTTATAACAATTTAACATTTTGAAAAAATAGCAAAGAAGTTAAATGCAGAAATAGATGAATGGAACAGGTGGAGACAAAAATAGACTGTAGAGTTCTTCAGATGGTGTGAATTTGTATTTGAAAAAAAGCAGTTCGAGTGATTCTGATCTTGCATGAAGCAGTGATGGAAACAAATAAAATCAGTGAATGTCCTGCATGGTCAAGTGGCATAAGGTAGAAGTTCAATCTTTTAAAGGAAAAAATCTGTAGCTTCCAAGAGAAAATTAGTTGGCGCAGAGCTTGTCTATGGGATTTGAAACTGGGCTGCACTTATCAGACGTCTCCCGCTTCCCTTGCCGTACCTGTTTTGATAGAAGCCTGAGTTGCTTCTGCCCATGCTGCATCTGTATGTTGTTCGCTCTTGTGTGAGAAGTTTGCCTGGCATATGGTGTCCACTAGTTATAGTGGGCGCCTTGCACCAGTCCAAACAACCCTTTTGTTGATAGGTTTATCCTTTATTGAAAGCTATCCTAGTGGTAGCTATGGAGAGCAGCCTTCAGGCTAAGTCTTGAAGGAATGTAAAGCAGCTTGTTTTACCAGTCTATAATCTCTTGAATGATAAAATGAAAGGAGAACCACACAAGGCATATATATAAAATATTATTTCTAAACACTACCTACTAGTCTCTTAATGAGATCAGAGGTCAAAGCAAATACGTTACAATCAAAATATCACAGTAAATTAGCACAATATACAGGAGGCCCCGGGGGGGATCGAATCATATTCTAAGAAAGTTGTATAAGAACCACGACTTGACAAGATACAGTGCCTAGAGCACGTAGAATTACTGGGACCCCACGAAACCAACCAAGGTAGTGACACAGGAGACCCACGGGGGACTCGTGCAGTGTGGGAACACAGGCGCAAGCCCTGTACAATGCTATACGAAAGTCGCGGTTGGAAAATTTGAGTTTAAGGACACTTCGAAGAGGACTTTAAGCAAACCCCTTTAGACTTAAGGGGTTCTAGGGCCAACACCCACGGGAGCACCAGAGTACTCGAGTTTCCTTACCCAGGGAAGCCTGGTGCATGGGTGTTGGGAATCGTTGTCGCTTTCAATGGCAATCTGCTTCAAAGTGCTGCTGCCGTGGAGAAGAAAAGTGTCCGGTGTGATCCAAGCCTTGATTGAAGATGTGTAGAACCTGAAAGTAGAGGGGACAGAGTCTGGGTCACTAGCCAGTGACCAGGGGCACGATAGGCGAATGCCCGCCGAAGTCGGATGCTTCAGGTGATGAGAGGTGAAGCTTGACTCCGCTGCCACGAGGACCAGGAGACGTCGACGATGACCAGGATTCGAAGGCGAGCTGTCCCACAAAGGCTGTTGAAAGCTGGCGTGTCAGTTCTTGGATTGGAACCAAAAAGCCTTGGCAACTACAACCCACGCGGTGAGAGAACAAAGGTTTCGGTGTTGACCAGCAATGTCCAGGGGACTCCACAAGCGATGGAGAGTCAGGTCACCTCTGGAGCAATCAGGAAAGCCTGCTGAAAGTTCAAGTACCCTTCTGGAGGACCCACAAGACGACGGACAAGGGATCGCAAAGGGACCTCAAGAGGAAACACTTGGAACCAGTCCACTGAACACTCGGAGAGTGTAGGCCAGTGATCTTCAGTGGAATCGCTACTCGGGGCTGGACTACAAGTAACCCAAAGCATAGCCTCGGGGAATGCCGGAAAACGTGTGCAGCTGCAAGTGGTCACGGTGTCCAGGTCCCCACGAGTAACTCCTTTACTCCAAGGGAGATTCTTCAGTCATATAGTCGTGTAGATCGTCGAAGTTCCAGGATTCAGTATCAGAGTTTCGTCCAGGTAAATCCAAAGTCCTGTAGACAGGGGGTTCCTACTTTATACCCAAGGAAGGGGTGGGACAAACTCTGGGGACCCGTCTATGGGAGGGTTAGGACAGAGGGGTGGCTACAGTCATGTCCTTTGTCTAGTTTCACGCCAGAGCAAGAGCAAATGGCTCCTGCAACCGGTTTGACCAGGACTTGACACAGGGACACCAAATGTTCCCCAGGTTCAGACTTCAAAGCACTTCTGGAGTGCACTCACCCAGCCCCAATACACTACCGCCTGTCTGGGAGGTGGTCACACCTCCCTGTGACAGGAAACCTATTGTCCAGGCCTCCCCTGCCTTAGTTTCGTACAGCAACAGGAGGGCAGACTCGTGTCTATGGCTGGCAGCATCCATTTTGTGATGCCAGGGCTCTTTAAGCTGGTACCGGGTAGCCCGGTGTGTACATGTTTCTCCCTCTAGTTGGGTGGAACCATACCTCCAACACCAGTTACTGGTGTGGGGGTAAGATTCCAAGATGTTTGACACCAAACACGACATGTTTCGATGCAGCCGTTCGAAAGTTAGCATTTACCACAAGACGATAATGTACTTAAGAGTATATGGTATAGCTGCATCACAGACAACCCCAGAGAATAGATTTTGATGGCTGCAGAGGGGCTCTGCTCAAGCAGGGGCACCCTCACATAAAACCCAGCACCTTGCCTTTATGATTGTTAGGCCTGCCATAGGGGTGACTGATAGGTTTATATGTGCAGTGAGAGGGGTGGATATAGTGAACTTATATCCCAGTAAGGGGTGCTTACACCACCTTCCCCAGGCTGCAGGGCATACCTGTGGTAACATTTTGGAAGGCTTCCCAGGGGTGGTATAATACATGCTGCAGCCCCTGGTAGGCCTCCGGGGTACCTATGCCCTTGGTACATAAGGTACCATATACTAGGGACTCATAAGGGTACCCCAGCATCCAATCTGGAGTGTACCTAAAGTACATGGAATCAACTTAAAAAGAAAGCAGATAGTCTGGCTGGGATCCCACTAATCAGGACCCCAGCCTAAGTCGAAAAACAGTGAAACATCAGCAAAAAGTGAGGGTAACTAAGAAGCAGATCCTACTCTCCTACACCCCCCCAAACGTCGGGACATTAAACTAACCTTGACCAGTTGAGTCTTCATATTCTAAGTGGAAATATCTGGAGAGTCCATCTGCATTGGCATGGTTACTCCCAGTTCTATGTTCCACTGTATAGTCCATGCCCTGTAGGGAAATGGACCACCTCAAAAGTTTGGGGTTTTCACCCTTCATCTGTTTTAGCCATATGAGGGGCTTATGGTCTGTCTGAACAATTAAGTGAGTGCCAAACAAGGATGGCCTCAACTTCTTCAGAGCCCAAACCATAGCAACGGCCTCCCTCACAATAGCTGACCAACGTTTCTCTGGGGGTCAGCCTTCTGCTAATAAAAGCCACTGGCTGGTCCTGACGACCATCATTCAATTGGGATAACACAGCCCCTAACCCCAACTCAGATGCATCTGTTTGGACAATGAATTGCTTAGAGTAGTCTGGACTCTGCAGAATGGGAGCAGTGCACATGGCCTGCTTCAGGTCATCAAATGCCTTTTGACAGCTAACTGTCCACTGAACTTTTTTTGTCATTCTCTTTGAAGTTAAGTCATTCAGGGGGGTCACTATGGAGCCATACCCCTTGACAAATCTTCTGTAGTATGCAGTCAGGCCCAAGAAAGCTCTCACCTGAGTCTGGGTAGTTGGAGCAACCCAGTCCATGATGGTCTGGATTTTCCTCTGTAGTGGTTGAACCTGGCCTTAACCTACAAGGTGACCCAGGTACACAACCTGACTCTGCCCTATCTGGCACTTGGTGGCCTTGATAGTTAGGCCTGCTTTCTGCAGGGCCTCCAAAACATTTCGCAGGTGGACCAGGTGGTCCTCCCAGGTGGAGCTAAAGACAGCAATATCTAGATATGCTGCACTAAAGGCTTCCAGACCTGTAAGGACTTTGTTCACCAACCTTTGTAAAGTGAGAGGTGCATTTTTCAAACCAAAGGGCATCACCACACATTAGTAATGCCCAATAGGGATAGAAAATGCTGTCTTGGGCTTTGCATCATCAGCTAGTCTGATCTGCCAGTAGCCAGCTGTCAAGTCAAATGTTCTCAGAAACTTGGCTGAGGCCAAAGTATCCATAAGCTCATCTGTCCTTGGTATTGGATGGGCATCAGTCCTAGTGATTGCATTGAGACACCTGTAGACTACACAAAACCTCATTTCTTTTACCACCCTGGGTGTGAGGTTTAGGCACTAAGACTACTGGACTAGCCCAAGGGCTATCTGAGGGTTCAATGACTCCCAAATCAAACATCTTCTGGACTTCTGTCCTGATACAGTCCTTGACATGGTCAGGCTGCCTGTAAATCTTATTTTTAACAGGCAGACTGTCCCCAGTGTCCACCTCATGAGTGCACCAGGTAGTCTGACTTGGAGTCAGAGAGATCATGCGTCTATACTGATCGAGTACTTGTCTACTGTTAGACCTGTCAGCCCTAGGGTGGTCTTCCTTGTATTTTTGCCCTTGCCTCATTTTTTCCACCCTCTTTTTCGTTGGCCTTAGGTCTCCGAGCGCCTTTTCACTGTTAATCGGTGTTAAGGTGCAGGTGCTCTCTTCCCCCAAGATGGCTGCCACAGGCCCCTGCTACTGCGGAGTGGCCTTTTTAGTAGCACCCTAGTTGCCAGGAGCTGGCTGGGACCCTATAACATTGTTGCAACACCAGCCCGCCTTTTTGTCCTACAGTTAGAGTGGGGAAGCTCCTGGAACTTGCTGGAACCTTCTAGAAGGGTAGGGTTTACTTTTGCCGCCTTAGAGGGTGGTCACCTGACCTAGGGCTACTTAAGGAAAGGAGGGAACATTTTTTAGTCAGTTGGGGCGACGCAGACCTGGGGGAACCTACGCAGGAGTTTTAGGCGGTAGGGCCTAGTCAGGGACCTATGCCACTGAAAGTGACAGGGCTTAGGTGCTGCCTTTTAAGTTGAGTGAGGGATCCTGAACTAGCCCACTGATCTGGCCCAGCGGGAGGGGAACCCAGGGACAACCTACCAAGCCTGACTGAGACCTCCCTCCAGTCACCAACTTATCCTACCCACCCCTCCCCCTCCCCCCCCAGGAACCGAACTGCTAAGGGCGCCAGATCCAACAGGCGCCAAAAGGACAACAGAACCTTACCACAGAACTGCTGGGGAATCGACCAGGTACCTGCGCTGTGCCACTCCTGCACTCCGACGTCACCTGGGCCCACTTTCTAGCTTGTTCTGCCACTGGCGTGTGGCCTGCCGCCTCCCAGCCTGCCTGCCCCGAGCTGGGGCGTCTGAGGGAAAAAGGAGGCGCTAGGCGCCAAACCAATCGCCACCCCCCAAGCTGCAGGCCAACCCTTAATTTCCACCCCCCCTCTGCTGAGGGGACCTGAAACGCACTCACCGCTGCGGCCCGGGGCCAAGTAGATTGTCCCCTGACATCCACGGGGGCCCGCGGGGAAGACCGGGGCCCCGTCACGACCGAAGACGTCCGCTCGACGCAGGCCGTGACTGGGAGAGGGCCGCCGTAGACTAACGAAGGCCGCGTAGGCCCGAAGCCAAAGACTCCAGACACCTGACGGGGGCGGACTGCCAAACACCGCCCCCTCCACTGTGCTTTTCGTCGAGGGGGACGCGGCCCGGACACCGCCGGGGGACTCGTGCGGCTGGTGGGAGGGGCTCTGAGGAGCGTGAGCCCCCGCCCAACCGAGGACCTTCGGGAGTGACCCGCGAGGGGTCGAGGAGCAAAGGACGAGCTGCGCAAGGGCCTCGTTGAGGCCGAAGAACCAGGTAACCCCCCAGGGGAAGAGGGCGGGAGGCCCCCGAGGAGCCTGGAGTACGCTCCTCCCCCAGGGGGGAATCCCCTGACATGTCATTCGGCACACTAGCCTGCCCGACAGGGCCCAACACCGGCCAACTGCGGCCATCACTATTGAGGCTTATTGGGGGAAGATAGGAGGGGACTGTTCCCCCCCCCCCCCCCCTACCTCGGACTACCAGAACTCCAAGAGAACTCCAGGAGCCAATTCAAGGCTCCGATGCCATGCTCTGACTCCCTACTCTGATTGCGTGCGGCGGTTGTGATGTTTAGCGCTTCAGGGATCCACCCTGGCTAGTGCTCCAGTGGTGTGAGGATTAGCCCTTCAGTGAGCTAGACTGCTTAGCGCTTCAGGGATAGGATGTCTAACGCTTCAGCGATTTACAAGGTAGCGCTTCAATGACCAGCCAGGTTTCAGGTGCCTATGTGATGCCATGTTCCAGGCTCCAGTGTATTGCAGTGTTTTGAAGCGTTAGTGATCTGCTATGTGCAGCGCTATGTTAAAATGCTCTATTTGAAGCGCTATTGATCTGCTATGTGCAGCGCTATGTTTAATTACCATGTTTTGAAGCGCTATTGAATTGCTATGGGCAGCGCTCTGTGTAAACGCTGTGTCGGACGCTCCCTAGGATCACCATGTGTCGCGCTTGGATTCAATGCCAGGTTTTGATGTATTCATGAACTGCCAATCTATTCATAATGAAATGCTTTTGATCCTAAGGTTGATCTAGATAAAACTGATTGGTTTTATTAAACCTACTGTGTGGTGTCAATTATTGCGTGCGTTTCCTGTCTCAGTGGATGTGTGTGCTGTATGGTCACTTTACACGTAAGCCTTTGGGTGCCTACCTGCTCGCGCCACGCTACCCCTATAGGGCCTGGTGACCCCCGGTCCTACATCTGCAATCAGCTTGTTGTTGGCCAGTGAGGCTGCCTGCCAAGGCTACACCATCTACTGACCCATCATCAGGGTTCTGTGAGAGCAGGTCAGGTAGTGGGTCACTCTCTTCCTCCTAACCTCATCGGTAGCCATGAAAAAGCCCATGTCTGCCCTGTCAACATATGGTTTCAGTCTGTTGACATGGAGTACCCTCAGGGGGGTCCTGGGAGTTCCAAGGTCACCAAGTACGTAACCTCTCCCTTCTGTTCAACAATTGTATGGGGGCCACGCCACTTATCTTGGAGGGCTGCTGGGGCCACAAGCTCCAAAACCCACACCTCCTGCCCTGGCTGGTAAACAGTCAGCCCAGCCTTTTGGTTATGCCAGGTCTTTTGCAATTCCTGATTAGTTTCAAGGTTTTTGGTTGCCTTTGTCATATACTCTGCCATCCAGGAGCAGAGACCAGTACATGTCCTGTTTGGGAGGTTTGAGAGGTACCTTCCATCCCTTCTTCACTAGACTCAAGGGACCCCTAACAGGATGTTCAAACAAGTTCAAAAGGGCTGAAACCAACCCCCTGTAGGCCAATAAAAGGCAGGGCAAAAGTATGTCCCATTTGCGCCTAAGCTTTTCCAAGAGACCTTTAATCATGCCCTTGAAGGTTTTGTTGAATCTCCAAACTAAACCATTGCATTGTGGGTGACAGCGTGTGGTTAATTTGTAAGTCACTCCACACTCCTTCCACATAGTAGTCATGTAACTAGTCATGAAGTTTGCATCTGTCTGATACTACCTCCATAGGGAAACCCACTCTGGAAAATACTCCCAGGAGGGCCCTTGTCACCACAGGCGCTGTGGTGATCCTAAGGGGAATGGCTTCTGGGTACCTAATGGCATGGTCCACCACCACCAGGATAAATCTGTGCCCAGAGGCTGAGGATCCATGGGACCAACTAGATCAATCCCAACCCTCTCAAAGGGAACCCCCACAACAGGGAGTGGTATCAGGCGGGACTTTGTGGTACCACCTGCCTTACCACTGGCTTGACAGGTGACACAAGAGCGACAAAACTCCTTGGTGTCTTCAGACATGTCGTGCCAATGAAAGTAAGGGGTAAGCCTGTCCCAAGTCTTGTTTTGGCCCAGGTGACCTGCTAAGGTAATTTCATGGGCTAGTGTCAATAGGAAAGCCCTAAACTTCAGAGGTATAACCAACGTCCTGGTAACTCCAGGCTTGGGGTCTCTACACTCTGAGTAAAGGAGTCCATCATCCCAGTAGATCCTATGGGTTCCACTAGCATTCCCAGCAGGAGCTTGCTGTCTGAGAGGTTCAATAGAGGGGCAGCTCAGCTGCTCCTGGCTCAGATCTGCCCTGGAAGGGCCCCCTGTCCCCAAGAACTCAACCTGATAAGGGTTCAAGCTCATCTGGGACAGTTCCTTCCTCAGAACTAAGATCATCTCCCTCTAGAGATTGATCAGTATTCTGAGTCAGGGGGAAGGCACTGCCTTAACCCTACTGCTCCTTCTCTTGGGAGGCACCTGGTCCATTTTTCCAGGATCCAGGGCCTATTCAGTTTGACATTTTAGCCTGTGACCTGGTCACAGCAAACATGTGTAGGGATTCCCAGCATTTCTGCATGAGTCCTGAGCTCCACTTCAGCCCAAGCTGAGGTCTCTAAATCTTTGCTTAGCAAGCATTCAACAGGGAGGTCGGCACTTACCACAACCTTCTTAAGGCCAGTTACTCCTCAGGAGAAATTAACTACTGCCAAGGAATGGTCAGTCTTGACATTGCTAGCAATGGTCACCTGGTACATTTCACCAAGTATGATCTGCTCAGGAGCCACAAGATCTTTTGCCACCATTGTGACACTTGCTCCTGTGTCCCTGAATGCCAAAGCCAATTTTCCATTAATTAAAGGCTGCTGTCTGTATTTGCCCAGATTACTGGGACTTACAAAGGGGGACATATCCATGCCCCCATCACAGATCAGTACAGCCTGAGTTGGAACTCTGACTATTCCAGAGTCCACCTCAGAACCCGGGGTTAGCCCTACTACACCCTTTTTCTGTGTACCACCACTTGGAGCTGAACTCGGGTGAACAGTTGCCTTAGGGGCAATGGTGGCTGGAGTTGAGTCTTTGGACTTGGTACAATCAGTGGTCCACTGGGTATTCTGCTTACAGATTACACCACGGTTTCTTTTGTCCTTTCCTTTATTAGATTTGGACTCCCCACCAGATGCAGATTTTGGGGCCCATGAGAAGTCTTCTGGTCTTTACCCTTCTCAACACCCTTATCAGAATTCTTAGAATCTTGCTTCTTGGAGTCACCACCTTGGTTCTGAACCTTCTGCCTCACTCTGGTTCTGACCCAACTGTCTGCCTTCTTACCCAATTCTTGGGGAGATGTCAGATGAGAGTCCACCAGATACTGATGCAACAGCTGATTTTGACAATTATTCAGGATCTGCTCCCTCATAATTAGGTTACACAATCCCCTAAAATCATTCACCTTACTGCCAAGTAACCAGCCCTCTAGAGTCTTGGTAGCACAATCTACAAAGTCCATCCAGTCTTGATTCTGTGCCTTGTGGGTATCCCTGAACTTTAACCTGTATTGTTCAGTGGTTAGGCCAAACCCTTCAATCAGTGCACTCTTCAAGACTGTAATTATCAGCATCCTCTTCTCTAACAGTGAGGAGCTTGTCTCTACCTTTGTCTGCAAAGGAGAGCCACAGGATTGCTGCCCACTGCTCCTGAGGGACCCTCTGTGCCTTACAGGCCCTCTCAAGTGCAGTGATCCATTTGTGGATGTGATCCCCACTCCGGTAGGGAGGGACAATCTGGTTTAGGTTCCTATGGTCATGAGTATACTCTACCTCTTGGGACACTGTTGCTGCCACCATGGGGCTCTAGCCCCTAGCTTCCTCCTGAAGCTTTCTGAAGCTCCAGGGATTCCCTAACCAATGCCAGCTGCTCCTTCTTGAGCCTAAGCTTAGCTTCTTCAAATCTGTGCAGTCTGCATTTCCTGTCATAGGAGGACTCCCTCCTTCGGGAGGTAGAGCTCCTATGAGAGACAGAGGTCCCAAAATTATTAGATTCATGAGAAGGAGATTTTGGTCTTCTAGGGCCACTGCCAACTCTTCCATGTGGGGTAAAGAGAGGACCACTGGGGTCTTCTCCCTCCTCTTCAGGAGAAGCTGTATTGTCCAGGTTGAGATCCTCTGGATCTTCCTGGTCAGCATCAAAGTCTGGGTCATAGTAGTGTTCACTACTTGGCCTTTCCTCTTCTGCTGTCCCACCCACTTTGACTGCCTCATCAGACCCTGGAGTCTTTCCGAGGTCATCTGAAAGCTAAATCTGTATAAGATGTTGTGCAGTGGGGCTTTTTCCTGTCTTCAAATTTCTTGAGGAACACATGGTCCTCAAATCTTGGTATGTCATATGATCATACTTCGAGGGGAGAGGCACACTGGCTTCTGTCCTTGAAGGCATGACTAGTGTGGTGTATCCACCTACCTACTCTAGTGGGGCCTACTAAACTCTCTTGAGTTGTAGAAAGGGTGTGCTAAGCCCTTGACACACACCTCTAAGTTCAGTAGAACTTACTGTAATTTAATCTTGATTTATATGTACCTCAAAGTACCTATAGTGGTTTTCAGTCAGTCACTCAATTGAGATTATCTGGTAAAACAATAGCAAGCTTGAATCCCACATGCTGCACATCAATGTGAGAAGTTGGCCTGGCATATGCTGTCCACTAGTTATAGTGGGCACTTTGCACCAGTCAAAACAACCCTTATTGATAGGTTTAAAGACAACTTTTATTGAAAGCTATCCTAGTGGTAGCTATGGAGAGCAGCCTTCAGGCTAAGTCTTGAAGGAATGTAAAGCTTTTGTTTTACCAGTCTATAATCTATTGAATGACCAAATGAAAGGAGAACCACACAAGGTATATATATAAAATATATGTATTTATTTCTAAACACTCCCTACTAATCTCTATGAGATTAGAGGTCAAAGCACATACGTTACAATCAAAATATCACAGTAAATTAGCACAATATACGAGATGCCCCAAGGGGGGACTTAACCATATACTAAGTGGTATAAGAACCACGACTTGACTAGACAGTGCCTAGAGCACGTAGAATTGCTGAGACCCCACTGAACCACCCAAGGTAGTGACACAGGAGACCCACGGGGAAAGCGTGCAGTGTGGGAACACAGGCTGGAGCCCTGTACAATGCTAAGCGAAAGTCGCGGTTGGAAAATTAGAGTTTAAGGACACTTAGGAGAGGACTTTGAGCAAACCCCTTTAGACTTGAGGGGTTCTAGGGCCAACACCCACGGGAGCACCAGAGTACTCGAGTTACCTCACCCAGGGAAGCCGGGTACAAGGTGTCAAAGGGTGTTGGGAATCGTCGTCATTTTCAATGGCGATCTGCTTCAAAGTGCTGCTGCCGTGGAGAAGAAACGTGTCCGGTGTGATCCAAGCCTGGATCAAAGATGTGAAGAACCTGAAAGCAGAGGGGACAGAATCTGGGTCACTAGACAGTGACCAGGGGCACAATAGGCGAATGCCCACCGATGTCGGGTGCTTCAGGTGATGAGGTGAAGCTTGACTCCGCTACCACGAGGACCAGGAAACGTCGATGACAACTAGAATTCGAAGGTGAGCTGTCCCTCGAAGGTTGTCGAGTGCTGGGGTGTCAGTTCTGGGATTGGAACCAACAAACCTTGGCAACTGCAAACCACGTGGTGAGAGAACAAAGGCTTCGTGTGGACCAGCAAGGTCCAGGGGACTCCCTAAGTGATGGAGTCAGGGCACATCTGGAGCAACCAGGAAAACCTGCTTAAAGTACATGTACCCTTCTGGAGGACCCACAAGTCGAAGGACAATGGATCGCGAAGGGAACTCAAGAGGAAACACTTGGAACCAGCCCACTGAACACTCGGAGACTGTAGGCCTGTGATCTTCAGTGTAATCACTGCTCGGGGTCTGGACTATAAGTAGCCCAAAGCACAGCCTCAGGGAATGCCGGGAAACATGTGCAGCTCCAAGTGGTCACGATATTCAGGGGGTCGGGTTGCACGGTCACCACGAGGGCTACGGGTCTCAGGTTTGCTTAGAACTCGGGTTAGCCTCTGGGATGCTTGGCAACCCACCTCCTGTGTGGCAGAAGTCTTCGGAGTCCTCAGGAGCTTTGGAGATGCCAACCAGAGATGTGTCTTTTAGGTGCCTGTCAAGCAGGGGAGTAACTCCTTTACTCCAATGGGAGATTCTTCTGTCATCTAGTCGTGTAGATCATCGAAGTTCCAGGATTCAGTATCAGAGTTTCGTCCAGGTAAATCTAAAGTCCTGTAGACAGGGGTTCCTACTTTATACCCAAGGAAGGGGTGGGACAAACTCTGGGCACCCGCCTAGGGGAGGGCTAGGACAGAAGGGTGGCTACACCCATGTCCTTTGTCCATTTTTGCGCCAGAGCAGGAGCAAACTGCTCCTGCAATCGGTTTGACCAGGACTTGGCCCAGGGACACCAAATGTGCCCCAGGCTCAGACTTCAAAGCACTCCTGGAGTGCACCCACCCAGTCCCAATACACTACATCCTGTCTGAGAGGTGGTCACACCTCCCTGTGACAGGAAACCTATTGTCAGAGCCTCCCCTGTTGCAGTTTCGTCCAGGAGCAGGAGGGCAGACTTGTGTCTGTGGCTGGCAGCATCCATTTTGTGATGCCAGGGCTCTTTAAGCTGGTACCGGGTAGCCCGGTGTGTACATGTTTCTACCTCTAGTAGGGTGGAACCATACCTCCCACACCAGTTACTGGTGTGGGGGTATGATTCCAAGGTGTTTGACACCAAACACATGTTTCGGTGCAGTCGTTCCAAAGTTAGCATTTACCGTGAGGCGATAATGCACAGAATATATAGTATGGCATGGCTGCATCACAAACAACCCTGGAGAATAGATTCTGAAGGCTGCAGAGGGGCTCTGCTCATGCAGGGGCACCCTCACATAAAACCCAGTACCCTGCCTTCAGGATTGTAAGGCCTGCCATAGGGGTGACTGATCGGTTTATATGTGCAGTGATTAGGGCTGGATATAGTGAACCTATATCCCAGTAAAGGGTGCTTACACCACCTTACCCAGGCTGCAGTAGCAGACCTGTGGTGTCATTTTGGAAGGCTTCCCAGGGGTGGCATAATACATGCTGCAGCCCCCGGTAGGCCTCCGGGGTACCTATGCTCTTGGTACATAATGTACCATATACTAGGGACTCATAAGGGTACCCCAGCATCCTATCTGGAGTGTACCTAAAGTACATGGAATCAATTTAGAGAGAAAGCAGATAGGCTGGGGTCCTGATTAGGAAGATCCCAGCCAGACTAAGTCGAAAAACAGTGAAACATCAGCAAAAAGTGGGGGTAACTATAAGAAGCAGGTCCTACTCTCCTACATTCTGCATCCCTTGCTATACCTGTTTTGTGTGAGTTGGAGGTCTGCACTACTTCTAGCCATGCTTTCATTCTGCTGTGTGTTTGTTGTATGTTAAAACATTTACAGTTTATGAAAGTCAAAATAATTTCCTTTGATAATTAAGGGCAATTGAGCCAGAAGGGCATTTGGGACGAGCTCCAATGGCCCAGAAGAGGGTAAATAGGAGGGGGCAGAGTTATCAAACTTTCACGCAATGCAACACAGAAAGACACCTTGCTGTGCAAAAGGGCAGAAATGCACCATATATTTTTTATTTTTTTATTTTAAAGGTTTTATATAGCGCTGGCTAGACCCGGAGGTATCAGAGCGCTTTACATGAGTATCAAACCACAGTTGCAGGTTACATCGTTATAAAGGTTACACAGTTATTAGAGCATGGCAACATAGTTATATGTAAGGTCGAAACAAACAATAAGGACATGTACATAAGGGAAAAAGCAGGCAAGGGGAGAGATTCAGTGGGGGGGTAGGAGCAGGGGAAGTAGACAGAGAACGAATGAGGGAAAGAGGAGCGGAGGGTGAGACACAGCATGGAAAGAGGAGGGGGGTGACGGGGACACAAACCGGTAGACGAGTCATAGCTGCGTCCAAAGTCCAGTAAGCTGTGATCCCAGGGGAAGTGGTTCATTTCCCCATCCTGTTGCGAGAGGTTCCCTTTACATAGTGGACTCTCTCAGAGGGATCTCTGAGACTCCAAGGCCTACATACTGGATCCTTCCCCAAAAAGGGGAGAGGGAGTGCTTTGGCAAGGGGGGGGCCATACCATACCTCAACTGTGAGTGGCTCCCCTGGCGCTGCGGACTCTCTCAGCGGGGTCGCTGAGACATATAACATTATGTGGCACGTTCCGCTTCTCTCCTTGCGTTGGCACACAATCTGCTGCCTTGCGCTGTGATGCAAAGGGCCAAGTGTTGTAGGCGGGATTGTTTTGTGCGTTGTCATTCTTTGTAGTGTGCTGCAGAATGCCACATAATTAGAAAGAGGAAACATGGAGAAACAAAGATTTCTCCTCACTGTGCCTCTCCTGGAAAGGCGTAGCATTCTGATGCTGTCCCAAGTTAACCAGTGTTGGTAAATCTGGGAATGAGTCAAAGTCCATGGTTGGATGTGTGGGAACACCCAGGCTCCACTCATGGAACACCTTCCCAGGGCTGAGTCATGCAAGGAAGCCACTTGTGCTGCCTTGGGTTCCTCCAGATGTACCAAGCAATGCAGGGCCACTCAAGGTGGCTTTGCGTTGTTAGGGATTTAGGGATTACGTTGCACTTGTGACCTCTTGCCTGACCGGGCAGGGCAATCCTTTGATAAATCTGACCCGAGGTTTACAGACTAGTCTGCTGTTCTTCTAATGCAGACTCTGGCCAGAGAAATGCAGCACAGCTGTGTATAAGCATACACACCCTGCTTTCAATTTCACCTATTCTCATACGATATGTGTCAGTAGTAGAGTAGGAAAGCATTGCTAAAAGGAACAGTTTGTCGAGGGAGAGAACGCATCTCATTTTCAGCTCATCCCAGATGTCCACTTATTCTTCTCCTTGGAAGAACCTTTAGTGGTTCATCCTATAGGAGGGAGAGAGATGTGGGTGAGGTGCAGGGAGAATGAGCCTATATTGCCTGTGTGTGCACGACCCTCCATACTGTCTCTTCATACTCACTACATGTCTCTGGCCTGTTCCCTGTACCTATCGATAGTCCTTGCTGCCCCGCTTTCTTGCGTGGACATGCCAAGCATTCTCAGGGTTCAGAAACCTGCCAGCTGTAGTGGTCGCCTGACCCTGGGGAGGAGGAAGAAGTTGGGAGATGGGTCTTCTGCTCTCCACTGTAGACTGGGACTAGAAGTGCAGCAGAGCATTATACATGCACTGGGCGGCATATTTATAAGAGGATTGCATTGCGTTTGCACCACGCAATGTAGTACCTGCATGACGCAAACCTCCAAGTCAGATTTCTGGAGTAACGCAATGCTGCATAAATCACTGCTTTACTCTGCCCTGGGAAGGCCTTCCACGAGCATTAGATGGGTGTTCCCACGTAACTCATGGATTTTGACGTATTTCCAGATTTACAAGAACTTGTAAACTTGGGGATGCACCAAAATCTTATGCCTTCCATTCTGCACCACACATAAAAAAAGGAATATGCTTCTCAGGATTCTTTTCATACAGAAGGATGTCCCTTACTGCAAAGAAACAAAGCTGCATGGTAGGTTGCCTCCCTGCACTGGTGCATGCATTTGTGCTAGGCACCCAAAAAACGCAAGTACAGGGAAAAAGAGAGGATTGCGCTGTATCTCCTTAAATACAGAGCATTCCTGCCCTTTCCCTAGTGCATCATAGCAATGTAACTTGCTATGCTGCGCTGCGTGATATACTCCTAAAACGGCCTCTTAGTCTCTTTGAGTGGAACCTTTCTACTCCAATATCTCTGGAGGAAAGGGTGGGGCAGGTGCGGGTGTGTGTGTGTGTGTCAATCTGTCTCTCAGATGCAGGGGGAGGCAAGCACTGGTAAAAGCATTAGTTTTGCTAGGACTCAAGAAGTTTTCAGTTTTCTTTATTGTGTAAGCAGTCAATATCCTGAAGACAGAATTGCATACTACTCATTCAAATGTTCCACTAGTGCACTCTTAGAAACAATATTTGTCGCAAAGTCCAAATAAAGAAGGCAATTTATTTATAGGCAGTTCATGTGGAAACTGTCCTGCTAAATACCCCATGTGCACAAGGCCTCTGATTCCCCACTCAGTGCAAAACAAAGCAGGAAGTTGTTTTACGTCCCATCAATTTTAGAGATCGTGAGCCGACCCAGCTGGCGGCGTACCTGACAGTCAGACTAGGAGATGAGAATTACCGGTTGTATTTGCAACATTTGGATTCTGGATTACAGTAATGAGGCCTACAACATGATCTGACCATCTCCGATGGACCATATCAGGACCTAACTCATGTCCATTGGTGAGGTATTGGGACTGCTCAAATGCTTGGCAATACTAAAATCCACAGTTTAGTAGCAAAAAGTGGGAAGATCTGAGCACTCTCCTGGTCTTCCATGGTCTCACGGTAGATCTTGGATATGGATGTGGTTGCTAGATTCTGGCCTCGTTGTCCTACAATAAACTTGTGACTCAATGAACCTGAACTGCCTCCTTCAAGCACAACAATGTCATATTCTAGTGCAATAGTTTGAGATTCTAGCACAGTTCTAGAATAATGAAGGTATATGTGTGTGTTCAGATTGCTCAAGGCTGTGAAAGACCAATGTGAAGCATACAGTACACAAGAGGATACAAAGATTGTGTATGTGAGCCCGAGGGTGGGGGGACAGGGGTTGGTCCACGGACAATGCATAACCGAACAATTGTTATATACACTTTTATATAAATTACAACAGTGAAGATGTCTTCGAGTTTGAGGGCTGCACTCACAACACTTTCATGAGAGTTCCTGACTGGGGACCTCCTAGCATGGGACTCGCCAACAGAGAATGTGCTATCATTGCCTTTTGAATACAAGGATTAAGGCAAATTTTGGTGGGAGGGTGTTAGTCCTTTTATGCTTATGGACAACCCATGATAATTCATGGTCAGCCATGTGTGATCATGTTTTCTCTGTGCTTGGCCATTAGGGAGCAAAGTGAGAGGGATTGGGCGCTATAGTGGGGGGCAAACTGTTGACAAGTATGAGAACAAATGTTATGGATTTGTAGGGGGCATTGATTTAGCCATCTGAGCTTTTGCTGGAAAGGAGAGGTGGGGAGGGGCTCTGACTGGGAGAATGTATGGGTTGAATAGGTGAGGTCTTTCTGGTGGGGAAGGATATAGTAACAGCAGTGAATTGAGTATGTTTTTGCAATAGTTGAGTTCATCTGACAACAAGACAATGTTCAAGGTTGTGACCGAAAGGAATGAGATGTTGAGAAGATAGATGCAGTAACTAGGGAGTGATGATTGTGGGAGTCAAAGTAAACCTCCAGACTCAATGTAGAGGTTGAGAGAAGACGAGGCTAGAAGGACAGGCTGGGATATGAGAGGTGGCCACTGAGTGTAGGTCACTATACCCAGGCAGGATTGTGTGATTGTCCACCCCTGTTATGAGACTAGCCCAGTCTGTCTGTATTGAAAGAAACTGGTGACTCTTTACATACTTGACCCAGCTGCTTCGCCTCGCAGGCCCTTCCTGCCACCACTGCCTCTAGTCTGTCCATTGGTACCAAGGCCACTTTCTCGCAAATCCATCCATCTAATGTATCGGAGTTCAGCTCGTGACTCCCACCAGACCCCATGGCCTTTGTGACTCTGGTTCTGCTCCTTCAGAGATGGCTCATCCTGCAAAAATGGATAGAGGTTTTTAGCAAAGGCTGTTCAGTTGGAAACATATCAATTCTTCAGTACAGAGACATCCTCAGGGACACAGGTTATGTTTGATTCAGTTGCCAAACATCTCTTCTGCAGTGACCTACAGGGGCTGTAGAAGAGAAGTCTTCAGTCGGTTTCTAGCCCAGAAGTCTTCTTACTCATCGGCACTCGCTATTCAGCAGCTCATTCTGAACAAGGGTCCTGGGGCTCACAACAAGCATTGCTTGCTTCATATCAATGCCTACGAGCAGACACTCCAATTATAAGTGATGGGAAATGTGAAGTACAGCATTTCCATTTATTTGGCTGATGTCACACATGGAACAATAGAGCGGGTTTGCTGCTTAGACCAATGGGTCTACCTACCCCATGCCTCACTACCCTGCTATCCCACACCAATGAACCCTGGTGCCCCTGGCTCTTTTATTTCTACACAGGCTGAACCCAAGATGCCCCGTCTGTAGGCAGATGACCCTTCATGATGCGGAGTCATTTAGTCTAGGTTTCTGAATCCTGTTATCTCATGTTCAAAGTCCACGCTCTCCAGTGACCCATCAACCAAGGCCATAGAACCCAGGGATCCCTGATCTCGTCTCCTTGTCCCAGAGACCCAAGGCCTCTGAACCCCTTGGCCAAGGCAAGTTCTCGCCCTTCTGCTTGTTACTCCCAGAACCCCGGTGCTATGATCCATAGCAAGGCTTCATGTGCCAAAACAGGGGCGCAACCCAAACTATGACCCGAACCTTAAGTCAAACCCCGGGGACGGGGCTAACACTTCAAATAATGGGACAGAGCTGTCCTTAGAGCCAACACAACATTACAGTACATTGTGCATTATACACATATTGGTCAAACATGATACAATTACAACAAAAGTGTTTTAGTAGATTTCACGAGGCTTATAGTCTGCTGACATGTAGAATGGATTTTACAATGTTTAAGAGGCTACTGACAAAGATCTTCAGAAAAGCGAATAAGTGACTTGACAACTAAAAAAGCTGCTTCTGTAGATTTCAACCTAAAGCAGTTTACAACCAGCTTTCACAAGGTTGTTTCAAGACAATGAGGCTTTTTGCCCATGCTCCAAAAGAGTGCTTCTGTGAAAAGAGTGAATTATTTGGTAATTCAGTTTACACAAAGACATTGCTGCTGACTGTTGGCCACAGGTATGCTTCAGTCTGCTCATCGGGAGATTGCAACAGATGTGTGGTGGGGGCCGCCCACATGTATAGGTGCGTATAAAGTTAATAAACCTGATTATAGGATGTAAAACTGGCAAGTCATAGGCTTGATTCCTAATACATCTTCACCTCCTCCTGAGATGCAGTAAGTGAGTGGCACAGTTGGCACTAATACCACCTCCTATTTACTCTGCCAGGAATCTGCACCATCCTAAATAAAATATTGAAATAGTGTCCTATGTTGATCAGTTCTCATACGAGATGACTGAACATCATCCATGCAGGTAGCCACCAGGAATAAAGAACTGGCCCTAAAGGTAGCAGCTTGAAAATAACATTGGAACGAATGATGTTCTAGCACGCAAGGAAAACAAGGATTCTTTCAATTCCCGGGACACCTAGGAATTGTGTGGCTGATGGGCAATGTCCTGCAAAGAGGTTACTCCAACAGAAACAGAAATAATGCCTCCTAATAACAGGTTGGAATAAAAAACATGCTTTCCATTCTGTTGAGGCCCCAGCAAATAAAGTGTCAAATTCACAAAAATATGAATGTTATTTCATCCAGGGATAAATGTGCATTATAATTTGCAACATTTGTTATGAAGTTCTCCAAAACTAAAAGAATGGCCGCCATCTTGTCTATATTAGTTATTCCAAATGTCTGTAATAATGATAGCAGGCCTGGGTAGCAACAGGGATACCCATGAACGGGGCACAAGAGACACCAGGCACAGGGAAAACCCCACAAGCCATCCATGAAATCAGTGATGCAACACATCAGTCTGAGAAACAAACTGTAGAGCGTTTTAGACGGACAAGGTATGACTCGGATTAAACAAATTACATAACCAGACTTCACATCGATGAGCTATAGCTCAATCTACCCAAAGGTCAGGCACCAGGCACCTAGGCTGTCCCTCGGGTGACGATGCTCCATCACCAAAAGAGCCAAAACCCATCCTTTCTGCTCGATTTCTTCAGAACTTGCCACCAGCCCTGCGTTTAGTGCCCGAGGGCACCCTCTAAATATACTGAAAACCAATATTTGCAAGATATGAGTGGAGTGGTTATTTAAAATGTCCTTCAAAGGCCCTCGGGCCTCTTGGCATTGAACTGACTATCAACATCAGTAAAGATATGAAGCTAATCGGTAAAATAGACACATTTCAAGAACTCTCCTAAACACAGAGGGGTCCTCTATTATGTCCAGGCCTTAACGGATTGCATTCCAAATAGAGGAAGGAACAAAGGAGAAGGCGCTTCGTGACAAGTCATGCTGCCCGCTCCAGAACACCTTACAGCTTGCAAGTAGTTGGTTCAGTAAGGCCCCTGTTCAGTCAAGAAATAATGGTAGAATGAACACAAGATTCCATGGGGCACAGAACAAGGAGGCTGCTCATCAAAGTGCTCATTTGGAGGTCACAGGACGACAGCAGGATGCGCCAAGTGTAAATGCCATCATAGTAACCTTGTCTGATGTCATTCAAAACAGCCACTTGAGCAATCTCAGGGCCTAAACCAGGTTTAAACTCATGTGGCTAGCATTTAGTTACTGGGGATGGTCAAGATGTTTGGAAAGCGTGTGCCAGAACTTATCACCAATTTTAGTGACTTCTCGCAAAAGAAAGATGAGCCGACAGTTAGCTCCTGCCCTGAGGCCCACGCTTTATTTCTTAAAAATGGGTTTTGACCGTCCCTTTCTTCCATCAACTCGCGACGGTGACAGATGAAAACAGGTGTTAAAGATAAAGATGTAAGCAGGTGTAACAGTCCCAACTGGACGTACGACCTTAGGAAAGTAAACTAGGAGTAAACCTTCTCCTCTTCCTTAATCATGTGGACAGGTGTTAGAGGAGTAAGAAAAAGTAGGAAGGTTTGTAAATATGCTGCATGAGACAGGATGAAACCAGATGCTGGGCAATACAGTCATGACCATCCCTGAACTTTTGATCTCATAAAAAAAGGCCAAATTCTTGCAAACAACTTGGGAGGGGGAATAGTCATTTTTCCAAAGGGCAGATGGTGAAGTATATATGAAAATCGCTGCATTCATCAATAAAGATGTATATAATAAATGTATATAAATATCCTGATAGGGTGGAGTTGACACTTCAGTCTCATAGGATTTTTATTCCAATGATTTCCCAGTGCTAAGAGGTTTCTTAACAACTTTAGTATCTGGAAGTGTGTAGATGTACATCTAGCTTGGACCCTGGGCATTTAACAGAGTGGAATTCGGTCACAGGGACAACATTGGAGCCAGGAACCTGGGCTTAACTTGTTTGTGGTCAGGAGAGGCCAGTGATTGCAGAGTTATTACAATATGGTTTCTATGATTTCCACCCATGTCTGGGAGCAGATATTGACAGTCTATCCAGCTCACTTAGGAACGGGTTTTATGCAAGTATTCTCTTTTTAGAAATAACATGCACTGGGAGCGTACCAATTTATTGTTTAAAAAGTAGTTTTTTCTGTCAACTATTTTTAAAAATATGAATGTTATTTCATCCAGGGATAAATGTGCATTATAATTTGCAACATTTGTTATGAAGTTCTCAAAAACTCCTTTTAAAAGAATGGCTGCCATCTTCTCTATATTAGTTGTTCCTAAATGTTTAACTATTTTTAAATTGTATTGTTATGTGATGAAGTATTTATTGATTGCAAACTATATTTTGTGTAAAACAGATTGTGTTGGATGCTATTCAACGTATTTGCTCTTTGTTGTAATGCTAAATACATATTTTTATCTTGTTTTTATTGAAATGGTCAGTCGAACAGTTTGATGCAAATATTGTAAAAGCGCTGAGCTCCTAACATGTAATTTGTAAGAGTGCACCACGTGCAGTTGCCCCTATGATTAGACAAACAAAACAAAAAAACGTCATTAGAAGTATATTTTAACTAATTTACTAAAATTGCCATGGATTCCCATTGAAGCATATGGAAACTAGATTCTCCAAACAGGTAAAGAGAATTGATAAGTTTTGCCAAGAGTGGTATTTATACATGAAGCCACACACATTTTCCTAGCCTAAGGGGGGAACACTTGACGCACAAATAATTGAGCATACTAAAACACATAAGCACTTAATATGTAGGTCAAAAGAGAGTCAATGTTAGAATTATCGGACATGTTTGAAGAAGCTAAAACCCATAGCCCCACAATGCAGATAGTGAGCAAGGCGTCGGTACCTCCCCTACCATATTTAGGTATGGATGTACTCACATCAGGTACCCATGCATTAAAATAATCAAATCCAACAATAGTAGAAGCCAATGAGCCCTCCCACCGAAAAAAGGACAGTTCGGTCTAACCCCAAGAAAAGCAAAAGCAAATTCCAGACACCTCCAGCACCATCCAAGTCCCTGGGGAAGATCCCCAAAAATGTGACTCCCCAGCCACTGCGCTCAATACGTGACACCTGAAAGGCAAAAAAAGAACACAATCAACTGGTTCAGGTGGGCGTAAAAGAGTGTCAGGAACGTTTGTGGCGGTTCTCGATAGCAACTCAGCGAGCTCAGACAGGAAGGGAGCTTCAGTCCCAGTAACGAGAGTAGGGCTACAGGGATTGCCCAGGTAGCCGAGGAGGAAACAGAGTGAATTTGAAGTTGAAGCCAGGTCAATGAAAACAGCGTGTAGCTCGGAGCAACAGAGAGGCCTGACTGCATGAGGAAGAGAGGCATGAGCTGATGCTCCAGAGAGAAAGGGTATACAACTAGGAGTTAGAGCAGGAGTATAGGACACTGAGCTCTTTACATTAAGGAAGCAGGGACAGGTGCAGGTTGCAGCACTGGGAAGAATCAGAGTTAGATGCAAAGTTACTACCGATTCAGGGCTGCTTGGGGCTGTATTGATCGGGCATCCACACTAATGACAGTCTCCTATGGAAACAGGCCCCACTCTGCTGCTGATCTCCCAGGACAAGGTACACCAGCCACACCCCAGGTGCACAGCAGTCTGATGAAGTGGCGGGACAGAAAAAGCAGACACCCAGGTCCTGCAGTCAAAGTTGAATGGGATGTATTCCAATCACCAAGCCAGAAGAACCCAGAAGAACCCCATTTGCAGGCATCATGTCAACGATTGATGTTTCCTTCATGGTTTGTGGTCCCGATAAGACCTAGCTCTAGAAGCCTCCTAATCAATGGAGGCCTCCCTTTCTGTCATAAACGAAGCCATCCTCTGTGACAGGAATAATGTACTCCTTGCACCTGGGAAGATACAACCCTTAAATTCTTTAGCCCCCACATGCAAGAGTCATTAAGCCAAGAGGCCTCAGCATGATAACAAGTTTGAGACTCCAGCTGGGAGCTCACTAAGCCTTTCACCTTTCCAGAGATTGACAAGATCAGCACCAATTTTGTTAGGCAATAAACAATTGCATCCAATCTGAAGAGCTCAAGAGACCCCAGCCAAAAGCTTGGGACAGCGGGACCACCAGAAATGCTGATAGAAAGCAAGGTGTGGTCCAAGGGAGATGAGGGTGCCAGGGATGGAGTCCTCCGAGCCTCTACCCCTGCTCCAGATGGAACACGGGGCACTGGTTGCACCTCTTCCAGGCTCACCTCCATTCTAATCCTAGTCCACTCATGTTGCTCTGACCTGGCAGGCACAATCCAGGAAAATAGTTGGCCCTGACTTACGACCGCATGGCGACGGTAAGGGGGGGGAAGGTCACTCTCCCTGTGGGGCAAGGAAAACAATTATTTATGTGACTCAAAGAAACATAAGCAAAATCGCCAAAAATAGCCCCAAAAAGGATTTCAGATAACAAGGTGGGCTGAGATCAGTCAAAGCAGGTATCTAAGACCACAATGGAGGGCCACGTAGCACACCATGTGCCGGGAACAGGGAGATGCAGTAACATAAAAACTTATTTTCTGGTTCATGTTGTAAGCACCAGCAACACCAACCAGCAACACGCCCCCACTTCCCACATTTCCATGCACATGTAGCGAATATGCAAGGACTGAAAATACAACTTACACCAAGTGCAACTGAAGGCAATATCAAAACAAGGTAGCCCCAGCAGGAGAATTTCTTGGGAAGGGGGAGCTCCGCAACCGTGCTCTTACGCCCGCACCGGGTGAGTCGGTTTTTGGAAAAACTAGCGATGCTTATAGAATCCCTGCTAAAGCCACAATATTGTCTCGCCCTGAACTCATGGGACCACTCCACAATATACCAAACACTGACCTGACCACCTAAGGCCAAAATGTCGGAAAAGGTCAGAGAACACCCTAGTAGGATTAAGGGTAGGGGGCTCAATGGCTTATAAAATATGATCTGTCACTTTAATATAACCTTATAGCCCACCGTAGCGGGCTATACCGGCTATTAAAGACCCGATCCAGCGTTAAAGGCCCGAGCCGAAGGCAAGGGATTTTAACAGGGGAGCGGGGCTTTAATATCCAGTATAGCCCAGCTACGAAGGGCTATAAGGCTATTAGAACATTCTGCCACTAGAGGGCAGAATGTTCCAACAAATAAAACAAAGGCCTCTCGGAGTTCGAGGGGTGTAAATTCCCTCGGGCTCTGATAGGCCTTTTAAAACATTGGAATGTTGCTTTGCGGGCCTTTACCGGCCAGTAAAAGCATGGAGCACTCCATTGCACTCAATTCAGCATAGCAGGCCAAGCACTCCTTCTGTGATCCAGCTGATGAGATGTAGATAGGGCTGTCAGCGCGGGGACGCACTGTTCTCTGTGCAACCATGCGCTTAACAAATGTCATTAACCTAACCTAACCTAACCATTGTCTTCAATGGAGCTCCCAACATTCCAATATTCTTCTAATAAGGGTTATAGTAATCACCATCTTTCCCCAAATCACTGAACGATGTATCCAGCACGGGTCACCTTCCAATACCTCACCAGATTGAGATTTGTAGGTTGATGGACCCAATCAACCTACAAATCTCAATCTGGTGAGGTATTGGAAGGTGATAAAATACAGGATTTTCAAAACCCTCGAAACCTGAGCAAATGTAACTAAACTGAACTAACAGTCAACAAAGTTCTTATAAAAACAGGTATCCACTCAGACAACTAAGTGCACCAATCCCCCACTACCCAAGGAAAAAGGAACACTACTGAACTTGTGCAAATGGATGGAGGAAAAAAACACAGGCCCTCAACAAGGGGTCTGCTTAACAGTTGCGGCACTCAAAAGAAGGGGGAAAAGGTGTGGGTGCGCAGTTTCAATGCGCAGCCTAGCCCTTCCATGAGAATATCACCCTAGGACTAAAAACTGCAAACTTTCATGAACTGGTCAGAAGAAACAGCTACCAGAGGAGTGTAGATGACTCCCAAGGAACTCATACCTAGAACTGTAGTATCGGAACAAAAGTTTTGTATATTTATTTGGTTATGTACGATCTGGGATGGATAGTCCCAAACTTGAGTATTGCCGAGGAATTACCAAGTCAGAAAGGTTACTAAAAGAACTACAGCGCCTGTGTAGGGATCTCTCATACGTTACCTACAGGGACACCAAACAGAACACCAGCATCCCACATGCACTGCACAGAATAGTTTTGCATAGCACATGTTACCAGGACATGACCACAGTCGGCTCCCAAACCTCAGCCAGGTAATGTTAAGTCTGTTCATTAATCCCACATGCGGTAGGTGCAGACAGGCTTTACTTGTCACAAGAGTCATCCCCTGAGAAAGCAAAATGGCTCATTCACATTTACTTATGGAGAATAAGGGCCAAGATCCAATCCAACAAAGTAGAACCACACAGGGTAGGTAGAAACATAACCCGATATGACAAGCCCAACAGCTCTATGCATCCTAACTGAACCCACTTGTATCCACCAGAGCTGGGCAGGTTGCGTAGGAAGGGCCAAATAGTGGAAGATATCACATGGCCAGAGATTAAGGAGAACATTGTTGGGGAAGTGGCAGACACTGTGCTCAAACACATTTGCTCCAGTGCCCATCTGTGGGCTGAGAGTGGCTGTTAGTGTAACTGGGGCGGTCTTGTTAAACAACAAATAGTGTATGTAGGGGCATCCAGCTCTGGGATAAAATGGGGAATGGGTCACATGCGGATGCGGGAAGGTTCAATGAAAGTCTCACGGCCCCATGTCAGGAAATATGGGACACCAAGGTGGGTCGATACACTTGGTTAGAAGGGAAAGGGCAACCCCTGATTGTACGGAGAGTAACCACACTGTGCTCCTCATGTTTCAGAGGAAAAGGAACACTTCTGATGAGCACTAAAGCTAACTGCAGAGTGATATTATATATTCCAGATATGCAATGGGGTACCGCCTCACAAATGGATTATTATTGGCAATTTGATGAGCATGCCTGCATTCAGCTAGTTCCCGGATGGAGGGAACTGTGTTCCCTGGTCACCATGTACACCACGACCCTGGTTATTCCTTGAGAAGAGCTATCAGACCTGTAACAGCACCTGTTAAGAAAGAAGACAACCTTGCTACACCAAGCTCAAGAAAGGAGAGCTGCGGACTATTTTGGCTGGGCATAATTTGAAGACATTCCAGAAGAATTTAGATGTCCATAGAAGCATAGCTGGGGTCAGAGGGGTCATACCCTTCTTCACCCTGCATACAAAAGTCAATGCCTGCTGGAAGATGCTCAAAATGATGAACAGCACTGAACTCGGCCCCAATTCTATCAAGGAAGAAATGGGAGCAATTTGCCTCATGGCAATGCAGCACTGATATGTACTGGACTTAATGACCGAAATTGAGGGACGGGTCTGTGCCATGATTGGAGTAGTCGGCTGTATGTTCATCCCATGGAATGACATGAAAAAGGGGATACTAACGCTTGCCTTTCAAGCACTGCACAATCTACAAAGAAACGTGCAATGAGTCAGGTGCCCCTGAGCAGGACTGTTTTTTGAATTGGTTCTCCAAGATGGATATACGGTTAATGTAAATCACTGTTGCCAGTTATCATTAGGTTGCTATTGGTATGTGGGGGTTATACAATTGGGGATCACCTGCTGTAAAAAATGCAGTCCTTAAACTGCGAAGATTGCAGGTAATTAGGAAGGTAGTTATTGTCAAAAGCGACGATAAGGAACTACAGGCCACAAATAATGTAATTGTCCAAATGCATGAGTTTAGTAGTGTAGTTGAAGAATCAACTAGAGGGGGGTATGTTAATATGGAAATCAATGCATTCATCGATAAAACTTAAATCGCGTCTAATTCAAGTCACATTACACATGCTCCGTGTAGATGTCAACTCACCATCCACAACCACTGCTTTTATTGTTTACAGTCTGTATACATAATGACTAGTATGATAAAATGATGTGTTATATATATGCAGGCTGCTCTCCAGCACAAGCTGAAGGATTCTAATGGGCCCTCCTGAGTTCCAACTACCATATTACTGAAGAGAGCTGTGCACAAGGAACAACTAGTAACAACTGTTCAGGTGAAAGGTATTCTATTGTTTGCAAAAAATTGTAACACATATGATATATTTGTTTTGAGCCTTAAAACCCCTCAGTATATGTTATCCCCCTAACAAATCACATTGAGAAAGAATTCTATCATTGCTGTTTTGTATTCTCTCTCTACACTCTTCCAACCACTTGTTTCCTAACAAGCAAGTCTTTCCTAGCCTCATGAAAGGACTCAAGCCATAAATGTGTTAGAAGGAACTACAGTTATGGCACACTGTGTTCCCTGTATTATATCAGACTATGCTTGGTAGACCGTGCAACAGTGCTGTATGAAGGCTTCAATTTTCCATACGATACTAGTCAACACAGCAGTTTAACTTTTTTTTCTAGACAGTCATGATGCAACCACAGTTCAATATCAAGTCTCCATCAGTGCCCAGGCTGTGATTGTTTATCCTCTCTTTACACAGGAGACACTTGTTGACCACAAATTGCTGGTTCTGGGAAAACATTGCTTGGGATTCACTTTTATAGATCTGTACGTCAGCTTGTCTCTTCTTTCCTGCTATGATCTCTACATTTCAATTTCCAAAGAGTCTGTGTCTAAAGATGCTACCATGTAAAACTATGGCATTCCATGAGGCAGAGCTAAAATCCTCCACTTTCCTCTTCACCTGAAAAACATAACAAAAATGAAAGCACTTTCGCTGATGGACCTTTTCTATCATCAGCCACATTCTTGCCCATCACTCGTATAGTTCAGGGAGATATATTTTCTTTTGTTACCTACAGTCCTATAAATGACTAACTGCCTGATTTGGAGCTCAGTGGACAGGTTACCCTGTCAAACCTGACGAATAGCCCGTCTGCCATATTACAAGTGCATTATATTGAATGGCACTTGGAATACAGCGGATGAGAAATCTGTCACGTATGCTATGGAGTAACCTGAACTCTAAAGCAGGCCCTTAAATGTGCATGTGCTTTTTTCACCTATGACACAAGCACTCCCTAAGCGAAGCTCACGGACTTACCTTATGGACCCATATACACAACATCTTATTTGCTCACTGTAAACATTAGCTGCTTTTTAAGGCTGGCCAGTCTAATAGAAGCAAGATATTAATTTATGCTTTTATTATCTTTTTTTAGAGTTTACAAAATCTACAAACCAAATAAACAGTTGGCAATCTCCAAACAGATGTATGAAAAAAGATTGCCTTAAAAATACTATCAGAGGAGAACTAAAGAAAATTCTAAATCTAAAAACTTAAAACATTTATTGTTTCCATCAACTATATTTACTTTTGCATATTTTTAATGTTGTCCGTATGGTATCCTGGGTTCCTGTGGGGCGAGGTATGTGTTTAAGCTTAATAAAATTAAATGTTAATAAGTCATTCAAGTCCATTTTTATTTCAATCAGCAAGTCACTGTGTTATAAAAAACATTGTATAATAAACTGTACCCCAAAGTCAAGACCCTATTAGTATGGATGATCTTCACAAGATGCAATGCTGCTTTTATATACATAATATATGACCTTTTTTGCTGGCATTCACTTTTTGCTCAGGTTCATATAGCAGTCTACCTTTTAGTGTGAAGATGCATGAAAATATATACCGAAGAAAAAGCATTGGTTGGTCTGATTACTGGCTATTTTTTGGAGTGGGCGAAGAATTTCAATCCGCAAGCAGAGGTAAGGAGCTTCACCCTCTCCGCGTAGAGTTCCCAAAAACTCAGCAAAGTGACGCAGAATGGAGTTTTTTCTCTGGGTGGCACGCCAATGGTAAGTCTGCGAGGGCTCGCAAGAAAAAATCATGAGCTAGACCTCCTCCCAGCGAGATTTATCATGGGTGGTCGTGGCATTTAACGACTGCTCGCGTTGAGAAATCTGCCATTTGCATTGAGGAATTTGCCATAGAATGTCTACTCGAGTGTCAGAAAGCAGCTGTGTCACTGGCGGGATGCATAGTGCCATTCGCACTGATTTTACAGCACAATACAAACTTCTGGCACTAAAAATCAGTGCAAACAGTGCAACTTAACAAGCTCACACTGATGGAACTTGTGGAACACAGCAGAGTTTTTACTGGCACTTTGTGGTGTTCCACTGAGTAAAACTCAGCGAACTCAGCCCAGGAAATATCTGTATTATACAAAGAACCTCATCATGGGATAGTTTTAGTGATGTCTTTCGAGTCATCTCATTTAAAGATAGTTTGGGATGACTTCCCCAGATAATTACAGGAATAACTAGCTCAGTTGAAGTCATAAGATGACTTCAAAATGACACCAGGAACATCTTCCTTTTTGACTTGGGTCCACGGCATGTATAAAACCATACCTCTGTTTCTGAAATTCTTCCAACATGTGTCTTGCCTCCAAAACATGGTGTGGCATCGTATTCGGGGTCAGATAATAATGGGTGAGGCGTTTGTACGCTTTATCTTTGTGTGCTGTGCAGATCGAGGACTTCATGGCTTTTATTTTCTGGCAAATATCCCTTTCACACAAAGTGCATCTGTGGGTAGCCCTGGGGCCTAAGTCTAAAATCACTCTCTGCAACTATGTGATGCCTTTTCCGCTAAGTATTTTATGGAACATGGCTTCTAAGGATGCATTTGCCTGGTATATTTTACTATGCATATCCCTGGTGTTGGACTTGGCCCTTTTTCCCTCATTTTTTTCGTTTTTGTAGTGTTAAGGTGCAGGTGCTTACTTCGCCCAAGATGGCTGCCACAGACCCCTGCTACTGCAGGGTGGTCGTTTTTCATAGTAGCACCCTAGCTGCCAGGAGCTGGCTGGGACCCACAACAATGTTGCGATACCAGCCCGCCTTTTTGTCCCATAGTTAGAGTGGGGAAGCTCCTGGAAGAAGCTGGAACCTTCTAGAAGGGAGGTGGGGTTTTACTTTTGCCGCCTTGGCTAGAGGTCACCTGACCTAGGGCTACTTAAGAGTGGGAGGGAAACTTGTGTGGTGAGTTGGCCATTGGGGTGAAGCAGAGCTGGAAGAATCCACCAGGAGTGTAGGCGGTAGGGCCTAGCCAGGGACTTATGCCTCTGAGAGTGACAGGATTTAGGTACTGCCTCTTAAGTGAGTGAGGTGCCCTGTGAATCCCACTGATCTTGCCCAGTAGTAGGAGGACCCAGAGACTCTCTGCCAACCTGACTAGGAAGGACCTAGTCGCCCTCTCCATCCCTACCCCTGTAACAGAACCCCTTAAGGGCGCCAGATACATCTGCGCCAAAAGACTTCATCTGTCATCTGAGAACTGAAATCTAACTTTAGGAACTGAGACTGCATGACAAGAGCGAGCTGTAAGCCTTGAATGCCAGAGCTGAGACTGCGTGTCCAAGCTACCCTAGTGAACAAAATACTAAGCCGATTGCCAAGACACCGGAGATCGACCAGGTACCAGCGCTGTGACCCCCGCGCTTCCTACCCTGGTCTGGGACCCCCGGCAGCGTGCTCCGCTGAGCACTTTACCCCATCCTTAATTTGAGCCCCCCCCCTGCGACGACGAAGCCAGCGCGCTCACCGCTGAGGCCTGGAGTGCCCTGCTGTGTCGCGAGGCCCAGGAGAAGCCCGGGGCCCCGTCGCTGCCGTCGCAGCCGAGTGAGGAGGTGCGCAAGGTCGGGGCCGAGTTCCCCCAACGTCGTGAGGACGGACGCCTGCTGACGCCGAGACGGAGGTAAGCCCGGAGGCCGAGATCCCCCCTGGTGCGCCCCCTGCTGGTCCGGAAACTGCACCGCACTTGGCCCGGGTCGTCCCCTCCGTGGGAATCCCCTTCCCTGCCTGCGCGACGGAGAGACCCCGCCGAGGGATCCTGTCCGTGTCCCCCCTTCTGTAAGACTGAGAGCGGTGCTAAGTGAACTGCACCGGAGCATAGGGACCCGCTCCGCCAGTCCTGTCATTCTCCCCGCTGGAAGCCGCCTAAAGAACTGACTAACATTACCCGCGTGTGGCGCTTCCCGCCACCGACCCTGCTTCCCCCGCCGGAGCGACAAGGAAATGCGAGTAGCGCCTCGTGTTATATGCTCTACTCGAAAGTAATTGTTTGCCAGGAAATGCGAGTAGCGCCTTGTGTTATATGCTCTACTCGAAAGTACTTGTTTGCCAGGAAATGCGAGTAGCGCCTCGTGTTATATGCTCTACTCGAAAGTAATTGTTTGCCAGGAAATGCGAGTAGCGCCTTGTGTTATATGCTCTACTCGAAAGTACTTGTTTGCCAGGAGATGCGAGTAGCGCCTTGTGTTATATGCTCTACTCGACCGTAATTACATGCCAAGGGATGCGCGTAGCGCATTGTATTATATGTTCTGCACGAAGGTAATTCCATACCAGGATCACGAGTAACGTATTGTATTATATGCTCTGCTCGACTGTAATTACCTGCAAATGGTTGCGCGTAGCGCTTTGTTTTATATGCTTTTCTTCATAGGATCAGGGGCCATCGATTACGAGGAGCGCTCAGTTCCACAGGCGCCATGTTAGTGAGCCCAATGTGTCCCCGTTCAAGTATCATGCTTAGTTAGACGGCTCGTTCAGGGAAAGACTTCACGTAAGCGCGCACAGCGCTAGAACAAGGTTAGGCACTGCATGAATATCACCCAGAGTGTCGAATGTAATGTTATGATGGTATTATAAGTCATGTATTGCCTTGTTATTTCCTGAACTGCACCTGACCAGCTATACTTGGATAAACTTGAAGTATTTGCATAATTTGAACGGTGTGGCGTCCCTTATTGTGTGTGTCCCTAGTCCATGAGAAGCGTGTGGTGTATGGTTGCTTAACACATCGCCCTCTGGTTGCCCGACCGGCTCGCGCCACGCTACCGCCTATAGGGCCTGGTGACCCCGGGTTCCTACACCTGGACTCAACCCAGTTTAATTTATGGGTACCTGATCTCCTTGATGGTGATCTCATCCTCTAAGTAGCAGAGGTCTTGCCTAATTACATTGGGGTAATAATTTAGAAGGTAAGCGCATCTTGCAATTCGTGAATTAGGACCTCACCTATCAGAACGGATTTGTAATAATTGGTAAAACATTTGAGTTATCCGGGGCCCCCATCCCACCAGCGTCGGCTGGGAATTGCAACTTCACTAAGCTCAAGCATCTACGGACTGTGCCCCATATTAAGCTGGTGAGGAGTGTATTCAACATTGTAAAGACTGCTCTCGGGACTACTACAGGAAGGTTAGTAAAGAAGTACAGTAAACGCGGAAGCACAACCATTTTAGAAATTGCTAATCTCCCTGGCCACTGATGCAACAACGTCCAAAACGCAACCTGAGCCCTCAGGGAGCTGATCGCCCTATGTAGATTCCCTTCTATGAGATCATTTTTGGTTCTATAAATTTGTAACCCTAGGTATTTAAAAGTATTGTGAGGAATTGTTCAGTCACGATTACCAAAAGGTATAGTCAGCTCTTCTATGTTACCGAAAGGGAAGGCATAGGATATTTCATAATTTGCCACCCCTGTAATGTGTTCGAATTGTGGGAAGAGTTGTACCCCAGTGTCCAAGCTATTTTGCAGTTTCCTAGTATATAGGATAATGTCATCCGTGTAGAGTGATGTAGCATGATGGGCTCCACTAATGTTTATACCCCAGCCTGCCGAGGATGCTCGGATTTTATAGGCCAATGGTTCAAGGGCAAGTGCAAATAAAATGGGCAATAGGGGCACCCCTGACTAGTGCCCCCTTGTATTTGATATAATTGTGATATATGCAATCCCGTGCGCACCATAGCTGTGGGGAGATGATACAATAATTGAATAGAACAAATATAATCATGTGGAATCCCAAATTTCTGTAGTGCGGCCAACATACAGTTCCAACCCAATGTGTCGAATGCTTGGGTGATTTCCAGCGCAATACCTCCTGCTTCTGGGTTCCCTACAATGCAGGCATACACAACATTGACAGTCAGCGTATATTCAAAGACACACTTCGTCCTGGGACAAAGCCACACTGGTCTATATGTACCAGCCTTGGCACAAGGGGCTGCAATCGTTGACTAGTATTTTACTTAGAATCTTATTCTCAGTGTTTAACAAGGCGAGCGGGTTGTATACGGATAGGAGTGTGATCTCTCCTGGGTTCAGGAAGGGAAGGGATTAGTGCTTGTGTTGTGGAGGGGGGCAGGGTGCCAGTCTTGTAGGCCTCTGTATATAATTTCTGCAGCTGTGGAGGAAGTTGTTGCATGCAAGTGGCATGAAACTCCGCAGGTAGACCATCCAGGCCTGGGGTTTTGTTAACTGTAAGGCCCTTGATTGCAGCTTTTATTTCCTCCAGTGTTATTGGTTCGGCCAGCAGTGTTTTATGCTCCTCTGACACCTGTGGGAGTTCTACTGTGTCCAGGAAGGCGTCAATCTCGGGGAGTGCAAGCAGTGGTGGGGACTTGTGAAGTGTCTTATAGTAGTCATAGATGGCTTTATTTATGGCTGTTTGTGTAATGGCCTTGGTATGCTGTGGTGACCAAATTTCCATAATAGGTGTGGGGGTGGGCATTCCGAAGTATCTGGGCCAAGAGGGTGCCTGGTCTACCTCTGCAAACCTTTTGTGGAAGTACGGTGATCTATTATACCCAGTTGGTCTAGCAGTTCCTCATATTTAATGCGGGCCTCCTGGAAATCCGGCTTTGCCGGAAGGTCTCGGGTCACTTTAGTCTCTAGTGTGTCCAATTTGCCTTTTATGTCTTACAAGTCTTGGTGAACCTGTTGCCGGGCTCCGGAGGAGGTGCTAATATCAGTGCCCCCCCCGAGTACCACCTTAAATGCCTCCGACTCCAAAGTCGGCGTGCCAGCATTCTCAGCAAAGCAGTTTGTGATGGTGGAAGCTAGTGCTGTCTGAAACACCCCATCTCCTAAGTGGCGGGGATCGAGGCGCAATATTGGGATCTGTGCTGGGACACGCCACCATGTAAATGTGATCTCCAGTGCACTATGGTCCGATATTGTTTAAGCCGCCCGAGTTGTTTGTGTAAGGAGTGACAAACTGCATAGTATATGGTCAATTCGTATATGAAGGGCATATGTGGTGGAATAAAATGAATATTCTGTCATTCCCTTGTTGCGATTACGCCATATGTCCATCAGGGCCCATCCCTGTGCCCAGTTCTGCAGTGCTTTGGAGTGGCGAATTGATGTGGCCCGCTTAAGGGCAGATGGGATCTGTCCAGGACAATGTCAGCAACTGCATTAAGGTCGCCACCAAGCATCCAACATATGTCCATCCAGTCCGCTAGTGCTGTACTAACTCTGGCATAAAAGGCCTCCTGTTCCGAGTTGGGAGCATATAAGCTACCTAGTACTATTGGGGCACCATCAAGAGTACCCCGGATCAAGACGTATCGGCCCTTCTTGTCTATCCATTTCTCTTGTAGTGCGAATGGGACCCCAGACCGTAACCAAATGGTTGCTCCCTGTGCATAGGAATAGTATGCCGTATAATACAACTGATCTCTCCATTTATTCTGTAGATTAGTGCTCTCGGGCTCAGTTAGGTGTGTTTCTTGCAAAAACACCATTTGTGTGTCGCCGAATCAATTGAGCATGCACTAGGTCATTTGTGAGGTGATCCATACCCCTAATCTTCCTTGTTATGCAGTTGTAGTGTTGCAACGTACCCGCCCTAGCCATAAAAGGCAATAAAAGAACACCAGTGAATACAGAGTTTCTGTAAGTTACGGCCCGTCAGCATCTCTATTAAACACCCCAATACATGGTCCAACTGAAGAACTTAGTTCAACCAAACGAAAAGAACAATGCTTATTAACACAACAGATATAACACTTGCTGCTGCATTGGGGCCCATGGCTATATATGACTCTGGGGAGTCTCCCATGCTCCTAAGACTAATCTCTCACAGTCCAAAAAGGGGTGGTGCCAGCCCCCTCCCCGGGATCCCCCGCTCCACGCCCTGAGTCAGTGTTCAAGTAACTTCGGACACAAGAGAGTGAGCATCCACCCCCAGATGCTGGTATCATAGAGGGTCTCTGTCACAGACAGCAATCGTAGAGTGTTCTCAAAATAGTCTTGCCTCCTGCAGTGCAGAAACCAGGAGACGTCTCCCCCCTTAGTAGTGGCATTACTTACAAACCGTGCTTTAGGAAGCCAGTTACAGCAATACAGGATTGTCTATGCAGGTGGACCCTACATGAGTCAGTTTGGTTGAGGAGTTTGTTCACCGCATGTGAGGAAAGTGAGGGAAACAGCTGTGGTGTGGCTCCGATTGCGCTGCATCTCCTGCAGATGACTCATCATCCGTAACTATTCTCGTTTCTCTGAAGGTGGAAGCAGAAATGATGGCCCTCCTCTGTTCCTCCAGTGCCTGCTCGGGTGTTGGGGTCACATCCTGCTTGTATCCCTTGGGTTTAGATCGGTGTCGCTGTGATTGTCGCCGCCTAGGTTGGGACTCCTCCGTTTGTCGATGAGCCTTTTGATCGGTAGGTCCGGAAAAGTGTGCTCAATCCATTCCCATGCTTTTGCTAGGGTATCAAATAAGTGACTTTTTTGCTGATGCATGATTTTTGGTTTCGCCGTATATGAGTGCATATATTAAATTTATTGCATGCAGATGTTGCTTGATGCCATATTGCGCCCTTTGTTTCTGCACTTGAAGTGTATAATCAGGGAAAAAGGAAATGTGTGCATTGTCTTTCATGACTGGTGCTTTTTCCCTTGCCACTTGCAATATCTGGTCACGGTCTCTGTAATTGAGCACTCTGGCTACGATAGGGGGAGGTGGCATACCCGGTACCCTTCTCCTCGTGGGTACTCTGAGGGCTCTCTCTATGCAGAAAGTATCAGACGATCGCCCCGGTGGCCTGAATGACTTGAGCCAAGCTTCTACGTAGAGCGTCGCATTTTGTCCTTCCGAGTTCTCGGGTCGGCCAATAATGCAAACATTATTTCGACACGACCGTCCCTCCGCATCTTCCACCCATTCTTGTAGAGTTGCGAGCTAATGTTGCATCCTCACCAGATCATTTGAGTGCTCCTTCTGTTTTGGAAGCAGTCCCTGTACTGCTGCTTCGTTGGCAGTCACCTTCTCAGCAAGTTTTTTGTGGTCCTCCAGTATGATAGCAATATCTGCGGTGAGGAAGCCCAGCTCCTGCTCCATCAATGCGTGAGACTGCCAGATTTCTAGCAAGATGAGGTCCAGCTTGTCCGGCTGTGCGCCCTCCACAGCGGGAGGGATCATATTAGTGGATGTGGTGGCCGAGGCTGCGCTGGATACTTCTGCACCCGGATTCTTACCCTTTGTGCGTCCCATGGTGTCGCTAAGCTAGTGCGGGTATCGGGTGTGAATTTATGATGTTGGTGCGCTCCTGACTGGATGGGCCGTCGGATGTCGCCTCTGAAGGAAAAATGCTCTCCAATACGGTCCCGCTGGGAGGCCCGGCCCCATCACACTAATGGGCGACGCGCTTCGATGGGAGTCTCCTCCGGTCGTTCCAGAATTAACCTTGTCAGTGCATTTGGGGAGTGTACCAGGGCACCTCGGGAACGTGGTCCTCACCACAGTGTTCAGCTACCTGGGGGAGGTGAACACCCAAATCTCAAGAGGTGTGCCCCCCTGCTATGAGGGCCGGGGGCCCCCTCCTACCACAGGCCCGCAACTTGCGTCGGATGTCTTCAGGGAGTGCTATTCCTGTAGGGCCGTGCTGCGGCAACAAACAGTCTCTCTGCCAAAGGATGCAGGTGACGCAAGCTCTTATTTCCAGAACACTATTCTGGGCACTGCGTTATGTATTCCAGACAGGGTCCTGTACCTCAGGTAATCACTGGCGGGTCCAGTCGTACTGCTACAGTGTTGTGGCATCCACCTCCGTGCAGTCCCGACGCGGGCCTCCGCTACCACCACGGGGGCTGCCTGCCCCGCTCGCAGCCAGCTTTAGATAGTCTGTACAGACCAGGACATGCTCCAGCTCTACAGTCAATAACTTGTGCCAGCTTGCTCTATACGCATCAGGTCGTTCTGCGCAGTAGGTCATTCAAGGTAGGTCCCCCTTGAATCAAAACCGACCTTGGCAATGGCGTGGGTGTGCAACTGGGGGGGACCCATGCACAGACAAGGATGATAGGCAGCAATTAGTTCCCGCTCCGCACTTCAGCACAGCAGGAGCCGTCTCTGGGCAGCAGTCTCCGAGTGCATTCATCTTCAGTGGGGCATTGCAGCACAGCTCATTGCCAATACCCTCCAGGAGCAGTAAGTCCACCCCAGGGGCTTTGCCCCTTAGGGCCGGCAAGAGGGGCCTCCAGCAGCGCTACACACCGGGGGAGTCAAATAAGCTTCAGTGCCGCAGTGGAGGGGGCCTGGACGAGACTCCTCAGGTCAAGGCTAAACGCAGTGAGTCGGCAGCAGCGCAGCCATGTGATTAACACAGCGCAAGCACGGCCCATCCTGGGTACCGCTGTCGAGAGCTGCAGGGTTCAGCAGGGATCCGGGGCACTCCCCAGACCACCTCGGGGGCAGCAATAGGTCTTTGAAGCTCTCCTTTGCCGTGGTCCCAGCAGCGACAGTGTTTATCAGAGCGCTGCTCTGGCGGGCCCTGTAATCCACGACGCTGCGTGGCAGCAGTGGCCGCGATACCCTCCGGATCCAGCGCCGCAGACCGCAGCACCTCCCTGCCCACCTCAGTACAGTCGCCCGCGGTTGCTCAGCAGGGGCACAGACTTCTCCTGCTTCTGTAACAGCCAGGGAGAGGCTGGTTAAGTGCTCCGGCTCACCTCGCAGTCAAAGAGGGGTTTATCCTCCGTCAGTAGAAGTCGAAGCCGCAGAAGGATCTAGGGACCCTTTGACTCATGGAGTGGGCGGTGCCGGCCGCTGGTGGGGTGAAAGATGGTATTAAAGTCCCAACCCATAATTAAGTTACCTTTGGTAAAGTGAGCCGCTGTTGAGAAAAGATCTGCATGAAAGGTGTATTTGTATTCGTTGGGGCATATATGGAGAATAGCGTCAGGAGGAGATTGTCTGATGAGGGTATTAAGGCCTTGAGTGGTGTTCGGATGTTCGTCATTGCATGGTGTGAGGAATTCTTAGCAAGATTGAGGTGATTCAGAGTTGGGGTCCCTCCTGCTTTGTGAGCTATGTGGGGGAGCGAGTGGTGTAAAAGATGGTAAGTGGGTGTGAAACTGCGAACCAGAGCAGAGGTGATGTGGTTGGAGTGTACTGGATAAACCATTAAATGCTGTTGCAAAAAGATAAAGCATTTCACATTACAAATGTCCAAGATCAGATGCAGTTCATCTGGTAATGTAGTGTGGGCTAGCTCTGGGTAGTTCTAGGGAAGCCCCCACCAAATTGCCCTGGGATTCCAAGATACAGTTCTGATGGAGGCATTGGAAATAAACTTCAGACAGTCGGACAGAGGAGAAGTACAAGAAGGGAGCCAGCCCAGTATAAAATGGCGAGGGGATACCACCCAAGACCGGTTTGTGCATCAGAAATTTCCCAGACATCTTGTGTGCCTTTGTAGGTGAACAGGAGGTTGAATGGGAGTCCCATCCTATATCCTCTCAGCGAGGGTTTTGGTGATCTGAGCAAATTCCCTGCAGCATGAAAAGAACAATGGTAGAGTACTGAAAGGTGATTAGTTTGTTGTTGGGCTGCCAAGAGGATATTTTCCTTTTTTTAAAATAAATTAAAAAAAACACTTGTGTTAGGTCCTTTCTGTGCTGGAATGTGGAGAAGACCTGAAAGAATTATCCAGGCACATTGATGCACGGTTGACATCCTGTAGGATGTGAAAAAAAGGTCTCTAGGAACACCCATGATGTGAATGTTGCTTCATCTACAGTGATTTTCGAAGTCCTTCAGTCTGTCTGTTAATTCTGTGCATTGCGATTCCAAGGTGACCAGCCATCAGGCGATGTCTTCCTGGTTGTGCACTACTTCCTGGTTGTGCACTATAGTAGTGATGTCAATCTCAACTTGGCCATGGTCGGTTTTGACTGTTTTGGATAGAGTGGTCGAGTTTTGCAATAAGCTTATTCACATCTTAGACACATGTCTCTCTGGAATTCCAGCAAGAGCTCTTAGATGTCAACTTTAGTGGCTGAAGCTTGCATATCAGCATCTACAACTGTGGGGGGATCATTTTAGAGATCCCCTAGACCTTTAGTGGTCTGCTGTTTGTCTATTTTCTGGGGTGTAGCAGATTTTGATGGAGGACGCCTTGGCCGCTTTGCCTTTTATCATAGCCATTGTTAGCACCTCGTAGTGTTAACGGTGCATCGCTTAGAGGCTGCCGGTGTGTCAGGAGCAATGAAGGGGCTGCAGGGACCTCAGGCCACAGAATGCGGTGAGGGCTAGTATGACACCTCACTGAGACATGCTCCTAGGGCCGCCAGGGGTCTGCCAGGCAGATGATCACTGGAGATCAGTAAGAAGAGGTCCTGATTCTGGGGGAGTTCTCAACAAGTTAGCCGGCTGGCATATCTCCCAATCAGGCAGTGCTATATGGGAACGCGATAGTGGCTTCTGAAGGCGGTATATCGATGAGGGGTGGTGTGCTCTGCTGGTAAGCCTCATGGGAGGCATCAGATAGTTGTAGCATGCTCCGAGAAGGATGTGGTACTGTGGTAAGGGCTGGGGAGCTGCTGTTGGAGGATGCAGAGCAAGCAGGATTGCTAGGGGCTGCCATTTTGTTCTGGTGGTGCTGTGGGCCATTTCAGCTGGGGTAATACTGTTGGCGCTGTATGCCTTCATGAGATGAGCTTCTGGTTCTTGTCCTCGGCATTGGTATGTAGCTTCTGTGGTGTGGAGAGCTCCGTTCCCCATCATGGAGCTCCGCTGATATGGGCGGGTGTGGTTGCTGCCATCTTGGATGCCGAGTCACGGGCCATAAGAGCTCCTGGGTGCCGACAGGAGAGTAGGGAGAGACTGAAAGCCTGCACCCCATGAAGGGCTAGTGGTTAGAGGACTGCTGTTGTGTCGGCCACGGCGATAGCTCAGTTATTGGAGATCAGACAAAACATGCCATCCTGGGTTCGCACCCTGGCCACGCCCCCAAAACATGTGATCTGATCCATGGCAGTTGAGTTTTGTTCTGATTTGCAATCAACTAAAAAGAATGAAGGAGGAGTTTGTATTGGGAGAGATCTGAAGATTAGGGTTTTCAAAAGAGAGGATGGTTTTATCTCTGGTGCTTTCTCTTGAAATATCTGCCTTCTGAATCACTGTGGTCCTGCCTCCTCCATCTGTTCATCTATCATCAAGGATTGCTTCTGAGTCTTAGCGGAGGGAGCACTGGGAGAGAGAAATCTCTTGTGTGCAGCACATATAAAGATTATCAAGTGCTGCAATATCAGGACTTTTCAAGGTTTATCCTGCAGCTTAGTGGGCACTGACCAAGTCCATCTTGATGAGCCCTGGCTTGGTCTAATTTGCCTTTTGTTGGCAGTTGAGTGAGTACTTGCTTCATGCCTCAAGTAAATCGGTGTTGATGTTTAAGGGGATTGTTTGTGATAGCTTGCATTGTGGGTGTTTGCCTATGCCTCCCTTTCTTTATTTATTTATTAAGGGGGTAAGTGCTATTTAGTCTGCACCCTAACACCGTTTCAATGTTTACTGCCGGGCTCAAGCCTTAAGAAAAGCCATGGTGCCTTATTGAGGCTTGAGCTTACACACCAGTGTTTATGGCAGAAATGATGCCTCATCTGGTTGTAACTCTGGCAAATCACAACTCAAGGGTCAGGCCATTGTCTCCACTCTGTCTAACATATAGATTGGAGATCACCATCTCTTCCCGGGCTATTGTGTACTTGGGTCAGGTGAAGGAAGATACAGTGATACTTTATTATCTAGGGATATTGAGGAGTCAAGCTGCTCTATCGATCAAGGCACTGTTTCAAATTGCATTAACAGCTAGGGCTAGGTTTATTTTTTATAAACTGCATAGTGTCCTTCAAATATCAGTCCTTTCTCTTAAGGCTTTTTTTGCTCCCTTCCTCCACCCATCTTGATACTGGGAGAAGAGAAAATTATCACTCTTCTGGGTTTTTGCTTTTTGATCACCTGGTTTTCGACCTTTTACTGTGGAAACCTCAATCTGTGGCTCACCCACTGTTAACCCATGGTGAAAGGACTGAACGTGTTTACCATCAGCGCCCGCCTTTTAAGATAAGGCCGCTGTGATGCAGCGAGTGTAAGGGGCACTTGGCTGGTTACATGTGAACACATGTGCACACGAGTAAGGGCTGTGTGGGGGAGACTCCTGTCATGCACATCCCGATAACTGTGCACAATTAGCCTGGTGAAGGGCTGTGCAGGATTGGATATTGACCTGTGGTAGGCCTCAATGTTAGTGTACACTCATAGTGAAAGTCACGTTGGTTTGTCTGCAGTGTCACTCCATTGTACATTAGAGTGCAGCTTCACTCCCCTTTGGCTTACAGAAACCAGGAAAATCAATTTAGCAAGTTCCAAAAAGATCTCTTTATAGCTTATGGGTTATCCAGGATTTTGTCTGGCTGGGAGTGTAGTGATACTCTGGCATTAAAAAAAATATGCATGTACTGAAGTATGGCCTGATCCGAACTAATACCCATTTATTATTATAAAAATGTTAAAGATAGTTAAAAAAAAGAATATATTTTTAAACCGAGCGAATGCAAGATTTTAAAGCAATTTTGAACAACGAAAAAACGAAAGTCCTCTACTCCCCTCCTTCTTAAATGTTTTTTTCTTTTAAATTTTAGTAATTTAAAAATTACAATTAAAATGAATACTCTTCATATTATAAATAAACTTGTTTTTTTATTACTCACCCCCTCTAATATTGAAAACTCTTTTAAAATCCAAAAACTCTACCCAACAAAAATAGCTTTAAAAAAAATGTTTAAAAATAATAATCAAATTTTTATTTTTCATAATTATTATATTAATAACATCATTAAACGCTAGTATTATAAATATTACCCGAGTATTAATAGATTCCCCCACCCAAAACCCCAATACCCCATACATCCTGTCCCAGATATACATTTTAAAAAATTCTAAAAACTATTACTCATACTATTTAAAATATAAAAAATTATCAACAAAAAGATGTAATGGTAGTTGCTTTGTAAAAGTTGTGTTGTAAAGGCATTGCGATGTAATGCGTCTCCTCCCTTTAGGAGGTCAGAGGTGATTACGCAATATCATCAAAAGGTATTTGCATCAGTCTTATGTATATTTGTAAATTATTGAGTAGTATTGAGTAGTGTGTGTATTAAATGTACTTTTCCATTTTCAACCGAAAAAGTATTGACTGGACAATCATTTATTGAGTGTTATTACTACATGCCAGATAATGGTGGTTACTAGCCAACTCCACCTTTCTTCAGTAGGCCTTGGACTGCTCTGCTCCGCTAACCTGAGAGAGTCGAACACCACAATGAGGTGTTTGGTTCACATTGAAGGGCAAATGTGGACCCATTACTTGTGCTGCCCACAGAACTAATTGCCTGTTTCCTTACTGAGGCCTTCACAGAGAGTGGTTTCTGTAGTACACCCCTCAGTAATGACACAAGAAAATGGGACGGAAGACCCCACTGAACTCCTTAAAACTCTCCCTCTGACATTAAGCAGCTCTCTGCAGGTTTCTCATGTCCACGCTGTTTTCAGGATACCGTGGCTTTCACTGGGCAAGAAGGCAGAAGGTAGTGGTCAGTGTATGAGCTGAGCATTCTGATAGGCTCTTCTGAGACGTTAGCACGTGGTGGAGGCTGAAGAACCCCAAACTATGTGCATTTCTATACATTTCTCTGCACACCACTGTGGTGGAGGTAATAAGCTTTTGACATTGATATGCATGCCTCTGAAGGGTAAGCATGTGTTAGGATCCCAGAAGCACCAAACTATGGCACACAATTATGATCCAGAAGGAACCTTAGTTGTGAGACAGCACTCACCAACCACATTCGATACATTCTGGGCAGAGGAGAAACAGTGGCCCTCATCCTGCTCAACCTCTCCGCAGTCTTCAGCACTATCTGTCACAACACCCTCATCAGGGGACTCCACAAGATTGGCACACAAGAATCCACTGTTGAAATGGATCTGTTCCTTCCTCACAGGAAGCACCCAAAGGGTCAGACTGCCACCCATCACATCAGAGACCAAGAAACTGATATGCGGTGTCCTACAGGGATCATTCCTCAGACTGACTCTTTTCAACTTATACGTGATATCGCTCACAACCACATCATCCAAACACAAGACATCGCTGTCATCTCCTATGCCGATTACATCCAACTCATCCGCTCCCTGATGGATAAAACCAACACCACCATAACCAACTTCACCAACAGTGTGAGCATGGTAGCAGACTGGATACAAGCCAGCTCTTGAACAAGACAGAAGTACTGGTCTTCAGAAACAAGACCTCCCCATGAGATCTGCAAGAAGCTGCAGACCGAGCTCTTCATATAAGCACATTGGACGCACACACCTACACACCTTACCAAGTGCCTAGATACCCTCTTGGGCGATTAGTACGCTATACGAATCACCATAACATAATGTAACATAACAGGTGCACATATGCCTCTACAATGTGGTGGGGGCAGGAGGTTTTGGCAAAGCCATACTTATTTCTGGTTCACAGGCCAGTCATAAGCCAAGCTGTCTTTAACTGCAGACACCCAATGTCTTCACAAATGCTATGATTAATCACTTGCTTCGCAGGACTTAATCAGCTTGGACTGCAAAAAGCCAAGGAATACATATATAAGCTGACCGAGGACAAATGCTGCACAATCATGGCAGTCCAGGATTGTTAGTGCACAAGCTGCCACCACCTAAACACACAGTACACACCAATAATATTGCCTACTGTTCTCTGCTCACTTTACTTGTTAGCATCACACACATGATTATTTAGGAGACTAAAATATTTTTGTAATTTCTACAGCATTTTCTATCACTTGCACTCTTAAACCAGCACTGGCCTTAGTCACAAAGGGCCATATGTACGAAGACATTTTGCATTTCCTAAAAGTGCGATTCGCTATTTCAGATTGTTAAGGAATTATAAAATGCCATTTCGGAATGTACGGAAGGCATGATTGGTGGAGCAAAATACAATTTATATCCAGTGGGAATCGCATTTTGGAAATCGCTAAATAGGAAATCACAAATAGTGATTTCTAAATAGTAATTCTCTTAACACCGTGTACAAAGGATTTCCTAATTGTGAATAGTCGCAAAATGGCAATTTAGGAAATTCAATTACCATCAATCTGTATCAGGTCGTAACCAGGTGTGAGCTATAAAAAGGCATTCAAAATGTATCTGGCTCTTTCAGAATCACGGTTCTGTATGCCTTGGTGAGGAGGATGCCGATTTTGGCTGGTAGGCAGAGGAAGAGACAGGACAGGATATTTAGGGTGAGGGTCCCCCTGTTTGAACAGACTGAAAAGGAGATTTATGTGAAGTATAGACTCAGTAGTGAGGTGATCCTGAAATTAATTGCTGAGTTACAACTTTAGCTACAGACTCCAACAGTCAGAAGCAATACAATCCCACCACATGTCAAGGTATTGTGTTGTCTTCACCTTTTAGCTTCTGGCAGTTATCAGGGGGTGATAGCAGTAGCGTGGGGGTGTTACAAAGTATATTTTCCAGGTACTGTCACAGGTTCCTGGACATCTTGATTAGCAAAACTAACTAATACATATCTTTTCTAAATACTCCACAATATTTTCAACAGATCAAATTAATTTTTTACAAGGTAGAACAGTTCCCAAGTGGCATTGGCTGTGTTGATGGCACACATTGCCATATGTTACCCCTCAGCAAATGAATTCATCTACAGGAATAGGAAAAGTGCACACTCACTCAATGTGCAGGTATTGTGTGATGCCTCATGTATCAAAAGATTGAGGCTAGATTCCCAGACAGCACCCATGACTCCTTCGTGTCACGCCCCAGTGGAATACAAAACCAACTGTCACTAAGTGAATTTGGCAATGTTTTGGTAAGAGAATTGATGACTCCATCCATACAGTGATCAGGATGTTTTGTGTAATGTGACCTAATGCTTTATCCTTCTTATGCTCTTATAAGACTCCGTGCAAATGGCTTGTGTCATTGGATAGTGAAGTGACACCATACCTGACTCCAAGAACCTGAAGTGAAAGGCAGTACATAAGACAACACAGTCCATCATCGAAAGTATCTTTAGTATACTGATGTCCAGTTTCCGCTGCCTCCACAAAATTGGCAGAGCACTACTTTAAAGACTTGGGACATGTTGCAAAATCATTGCCACATTTGCTTTTCTAGACAATATCGCCATGAGGAAGTGTCTGCACAACATCAGCATAGAGCTCGCATTAGACTCAGATGAGGAATTACAACCACTACAGGTTCAGCAGGACCGATATCACCACCAACTATTTGAGGTAATAATGTATACCACATCTAAGAAACAGACATCACACATGCTGGTAATGCATGGCGCATAACTGAAACATTACCTTTTATTCAGGTTGTGACAATAATGTATCTCTCCTTAATCAACTGGATCCATTGCGGATGTAACATTGTTTCAACAAAGTATGTAATTAACAAAACAAGCGTTCACTGGATTCACTTTTTCCGACCTTTGGCGTCGGTTGCCTTCTATGCACCACTAGTCTGTGGTAGAAAGGACATGTCCGATCCAGAAGTGTTTTGTCATGTACGCCTGGTACAGCATTCTTCTTGCATAGATGTGGCGCTGATACTAGAGCCATCTTCACTCTCAGATGGCTGCAGAATGTTGGTGTCAGACACCCTGAGTGTCTGTATGTTTTACAATGGTTGTGGTTACTTGTACTAGTCCACATACACCATCCCGACAGAGGAGCGCCATGTCATTTTGTATGTTGACAGTTCTTGCAGGAGTGGCCGTGGCTACTGCCAATCGGTTTATTGAATGAGAGAAGGCATCAAAGCATGCCATGTGCTGCTGGTGCCTGCCTCTTTGCAGACATTGCTCCTTCTCCATGCTCTTTCTGCTATTGCATCATTGTCCTTGACAGGCTTTGCAGATGCCTTTTAACAGTCTTAATTTGGGATCTGGCACAATATCGAAAACAAATATCATACAGAAATAGTGTTAAAAATATTGATCTAAAAAATATAATTTTTGTATACATTTAATGATCAGCACAAAAATATCCAAAACAATATCTGTTTACAAAATACAGAAAACTATATACAAAAATATCGTTTTTTTAATATGTATATAGTTAAGAGTAAATATTTAATGCTTTAACATGTAACATTCGTATAATGTAAATTAAATATATTTAAGTAATATTTAAAGATATATGTAAATACACACTTAATTAAACACACATGAATGTGTATTTATTTGTATACACAAAATAAAACTATTTTTGAAAATATTAACTACAATCTATATATTAATTTTCTAAGGTGTTTTAAATATACCAATATAACTATAAATATTTATATACACAAAAATAAATGTAATACAAATAAACAACAAAATTAAAAATATTTCCAATGTAATATTACATCAAAAGTAAACAATAGGTAAAAATGTTTTACTGAAATATATTCTAATTTACATACATTTGTGTATAGACAAATATAAAATTAAATACAAAAGCACATAATAAATATTTAAATAATGCTAAAAGAAACTATTAAACACTGATAATATTGAATATGCTATTCCCACTACAGTATGTGCAACAGTAGGGAAAGCATTGGACACTGAAGGGGTAAAATTTACTATTTCCATTCCGGTCTATGCAGCAGTAGGGAAAGCATTAGACACCAGAAGAGTAAAATTTACTATTCATACTCCAGTCAGTGCAACAGTAGGGAAAGCATTGGGCTCAGGCATGATAAAAGTAACAATTCCCACTCCCCTCTGTACAAGAGTAGCGAAAGAGTTGGACTCATGAGGGGTTAAATCTACTATTCCCACTCCAGTTTGAGCAACAATAGGGAAAACATTAGACACCAAAGGGGAAAAATTAACTACTCCCACTCTAGTTGGTGCAACGGTAGGGAAAGTGTTGGACTCAGGAGGGGTAACATTTACTATTCCCACTCTGGTATATGCAACAGTACGGAAAGTGTTAGAGTCAGGGGGTTCGAATTTACTGCTCTCATTCCATTAATTACTAGCGCTGAGACAGTACTTCACTTCCAACAAATAACATATTTTAACACCGCTATTAAATACCCCAAAATATAAAATTATAGATATAATAATAAAAAGTCAAAATTTTAACAAAGAATAAAAAAATAATATTAAAATGTGTCATTATCATCAATTAAAATAAATATTATCCATATAGTTGAAATACCACACTATTTCTACACACAACAGCCAACAATAAAAAAGTATTGAAAATAAAAAAGTATAACACAATATATTAAATAAAAAAAAGTTGTAATGATTTTTTTTTAATTTAGGATCACTTACATAACTTCCCACCCTTTTCCTCTACAAAGAAAACAGCATGTACCTGAAATATATAACAAATATGATAATTTCACAATTAACATAATTGACAATTAAATAACTAATAATAAAGTAATAATTAACATTAGATTAATTTTTAATTAACTTCCCACCCTATAACCCTAAAAACACAACACACCTAGTAAATACAACAACAATTATAATAATTATGTAATTTGCATATTTATCTTCCAATTATACAGTTATTAATAAATAACGAATAATTATAACTATTTAACTGCCCACCCTTTACCAATATGCACACAACAACCCACACCTGAGATAATTTTAAAAAATCTTATCCAATTTACATAAATAACTCTAAATTAATTAATAACTTAAAATGAACTTACTTCTCACCCTGTACCCCAACAAACCCCACAACCCACACCTAAAACAAATTAAAACAAATATTTACACAATTAACATAATTATCAATTAAATAATTACTTATAATTAAAAAATAATTAGAAATGAATGATATTCAATTTACTTTCCTCCCTGTACCCCTGCAAAATTCACGACCTCCTAAAACATAAAACATTTAAATAAACAATTACATTGAATTAAAAAACAAAAAAACAAATTACAAACTACATTAAAAAACAATAATTATATAAACAACTTCACATATACAATTACAACATACTAAAATACATAAAGATAATTAAAAACTAAATTAACACCACAATTTTTGTAAGCAATATTAACACCATGGATAGGTTTTTACATCGATATTAACAAATCATTTTGTAAATGATATTAACTACTTAGATATTTTTGACATTGATATTACTTACCTTAGAAAATCAGTATTCTTGTAAATTACATTGCTGCATTATGACATTTGTGGAACTTGATATTAAAAACTGGATATTTCTGTATCTTGATATTTTTTACTCAATATTTTGTCCTAAATCCCTTAATTTGTTTGGTTTACAGGCGCTGTACTGAGATGATCGATTTTTCCAGGCCATCAAACACAGGATTACTGTCTGCCATGTCGTCTGACTAATTGTCATTGTGGACTGTTGCTGGTCGGACTCTACAGTGCCTGTGTGTCCTGCCAACAGATTTTGCTGTGTGCCTACTTTTGGACTGTTCCTCATCACGGTCCACACAGTCTGGTAGTGGTGTAGCAGTTGCTCTTCTAGTACTTGGAATTTGATTTTTTAAACTTGCATCTGTATAGGGTAGGATAATCCACCTCAAGTTGCACAATAATTTTCTCTGAGAGGTAGTAGGCTAGACTTTTAGTGACTGTCTATTGGTAGTGTGTAGTAACACTTGTGGGTGTGGCATCCAGGTTCATCAAATAATTATTGGAACCTGAGACACATGAACCATTTTAAAATTGATATGTGAAAGAATGACAGATACAGGAGTGCATTGCCCATGTCCACTTGTGAAAAGTATACAATATTTTCCATATTAATATTAAGATTGCACCAATCAGGTAATTCATGATCAAATTAGGTTTCAGATATGAGTTAATAGTCACACTCTGCCCTCCTCACTCTGCTCCATAATCCTTCTGCTCACACATTGCTTTTCTCTGTCGTTACACTGTTCTTGCTTGGTCTTTTACTCCCAACTCACATAGTGCCCCTGCAAATGTCCTCCCTGAGCTGATTTATTGCTGTAGCTGGAACCTAGGCCCCTACAGAGGTTTGTACAAAGAACTGTGTGTGCATATGGGAAGTGAAACTGTCGTATGTCACAGTGCTCAGCTAAGGTTGCCATGTCATTGTGGCCCCAATGACCAAGAAATCCCTTTTCCAACTGAAGCGTAATACACTTTCCGGATTGTAGTTTTGATCCAGATCTGTGATACACATTGCACTAACATCTATTGGTGTAGGAAAGGGGAGGAGTGGCCATGAGTATGTCCATGTGCCATTGAGGAAATATACTCCTCCGCTAATCATACTCTTATCAGATAGAGGGCATCCGGAATGCAACTTTTTCTTAGGAAAAGCTAATTTGGAAAGTGCAAAATTGCAATTTTTAATAGGAAATTTTGTGATTTCCAAATTAGTGATTTCCTAATCCTGATTGTGAATTTTTAGAAATAGCTATTAGTGGAATCCACTGCTACATACATCTCATTTTGCGATTTCCTGATAGTGATTTCTGCAAATTCGCTATTTGGAAATTGCAAAGCCTCACTTTTGTACATATGGCCCAAAGAGATCAACTCAGATTTCATTTAGCAGCATGTCTGGTGAATACATTCTTGGTTAAGTAGCCCTCAGGACCCAGTACCATAGATCAGTGGTAGACTGTTGTGATTGGTTCGGCATCCCCTAAAATCTTGAGCTCATGTGGGTGTGAGAGAATCATTGGCTGAGAAGCTCTGAACACCTGCATGATTGTATCAGAGTGCATCAATAGGTTTGCATCTTTATGATTGTGTGTGAAGAGCAGTGATTGCTCAGTACCCCTGGGTGAAGTCTATGAGTGTCTCTAGGGGGCAGTCATTGCTCAGTGTCCTTGGGACACCTCCATGAGTGTCCCTGGGTGGTTTCTCAGTACCCCTATGAATGTGTATGGAGGGTAGTGATTTCTCAGTACCCCTTGGCACCTCTATGAATGTCTAAAGGGAATTATGATTGGTCAGTACCCCCTGTACAAATCTATGAGTCAGGAGAGTCGTGATTGGTCAGAATCCCCTGCTCCTGTTCTTTCCTATGAATGTCTCAGGTAGCTAATGCTTCCTCCTGAGGGCAAATGTATGAATGTCTCTGGAGCACAGTGAATAGCCAGTATCAGCTGGGCCCCTCTGAGTGTCTTTGGAGACAGTGCGTGATGACTTCCACCATGCATGTCTCTGAAGGGCTGCGATTGCTCGGTGGTCTTGGCACCTCACTGAACGTCTCTGAAAGATATTTATTCCTAGTACCTTGTGAGGACCTACTTTAATGTCTCTCGGGATGGGCATTACTCAGCGTCTCTTGGCACTTCTGTGAATTTTCCTAAAAGGCAGTGGTTCCTCAGTGTCCTAAGGCCACCTCTATGGGCAGTGATTGACAGGCACCTCTATAAATGTATGAGGAGGAGAATGTTCCATAGCCTTGAGACTAAAAATGAGAAAGATCTTCCACCTTTCTGCTCAAAATTAGATTGTGGAGTATCTAGAAGTAGTGCTTCAATAGATCATAAATCTCAGCCTGTGTTATCGCCTCTCACGTTCCCAAGAAGAATAGCTGGTTCATGTTTGTAGAATGCCATGTGGACCAGATATGCCATTTTAAAATATATTCTCTGCCTTATGAGAAGCCAATGTCATTCCTTAAGTGTTGAAGATACAGGTTCATATTTTTAGTGGTTAATAATCTCACTGCCCAGTTTTGCACTTCTTGTTGTCTTCACATGGTTGTACCCGGAAGACCTAGGTACAAAGCATTGCAATAGTCCAGGCACAATAAAACCATTGCTTTGACTATAAATTTAAGAGTCTGTTGCAATCAAAGAACGATCCTCTGTAGGCAGGTAGCGTAGGTTTTATAATGTAATTTATAAGAAGATAAAAGTATCTGTTCCAGGTTATAGATGTGATGTAGATGTAACAGCAACACCCCGCCAGGAGCAGCCTCCTGCTGCCCAGACTGCTCACTCAAACTGATCTCTCAAGCATACATAAACATTCTAACACTGACATCATGCATACACACACACTGGCTGAGCAGCAGATCACAGAACTAAGGAGAGAATGCATAATGCCTACTATAAGATAACACATTTCCCCCTTAGACATAATAAACAATCAAGGGTATATTACATCCCTAGTCCAAAACGTAAACGGGTACCTTTCAACCTCCACTAATCCCAACTAGGGCATTTTCTGAGCAAATAAAGGGACTCTTTCAACCCCCAGTCATCCCAACTAGGACATCTTGGAACCATAGAAAAGCAAAGTACAGGGTGTCTCTCAACCCACACTAACATCACAACCGTAGGCAAACAACGATCACACAAAACAAATTACTCACTACAGCAGTAGGCAGAGGGAATCTCTCACCCTCGCTCATCCCAACAGGATACTACATAAACTTGAACTCCGTAGACGAAGGGAATTTCTTAACCTCGCTCACCCTAACAGGATACTACATAATCTTGAACTAAGTAGGCAGAGGGAATCTCTCACCCGTGCTCATCCTAACAGGATACTATATAAACTTGTACTAAGTAGGCAGAGGGAATCTCTCACCCACTCTCATCCTAACAGGATACTATATAAACTTGAACTAAGTAGGCAGAGGGAATCTCTCCCATGCTCATCCTAACAGGATACTACATAAACGAACTAAGTAGGCAGAGGGAATCTCTCACCTGCGCTTATCCTAACAGCTGACTACATAAACTTGAACTAAGTAGGCACAGGGAATCTCTCACACATGCTCATCCTAACAGGGTACTACATAAACGTGAACTAAGTAGTCAGAGGGAATCTCTCACACGCACTTATCCTAACAGGATACTACATAAACTTGAACTAAGTAGGCACAGGGAATCTCACCCACGCTCATCCTAACAGGATACTATATAAACGAACTAAGTAGGCAGAGGGAATCTCTCACCCTCGCTCATCCTAACAGGATACTATATAAACTTGAACTAAGTAGGCACAGGGAATCTCACCCTCGCTCATCCTAACAGGATACTATATAAACTTGAACTAAGTAGGCAGAGAGAATCTCTCAGCCGCGCTTATCCTAACAGGATACTACATAAACTTGAAATCGATCAATCAAAACATTTGTAAAGCGCACAACATACCCGCGAGGGTCTCAAGGCGCTGGGGAGGGGGGGCTGCTACTGATCGAAAAGCCAGGTCTTGAGTGTTCTCCTGAATGTCAGCAGGTCTTGGGTCTGTTGTATGCTCAGTGGTAGGGTGTTCCATGTTTTGGCGGTGAGGTGGGAGAAGGATCTCCCGCCGGAGGTAGTTCTTCGGATGCGCGGAACGGTGGCAAGTGCGAGGTCGGCGGATCGTAGCTGTTGGTTGGGGATGTAGAAGGAGAGTCGACTGTTGAGGTAGGCAGGGCTGGTCTTGTGGAGTGCCTTGTGTGCGTGGATGAGGAGCTTTAAGGATATCCTCTTGTTGACTGGGTGCCAGTGGAGGTTTCTCAGGTGGGGGTGATGTGGCTGTGGCATGGTATGTCGAGGATGAGTTGTGCCGAGGCGTTTTGGATGCGTTGTATTTGTTTGAGGAGCTTGGTCGGGGCTCCCGCATAGGGGGCGTTTCCGTAGTGGAGTCTGCTGCTGACGAGGGCCTGGGTGACTGTCTTTCTTGTGTCTGTTGGGATCCATTTGTAGATTTTGCGGAGCATGCGGAGGGTGTTGAAGCAGGAGGAGGAGACGGCGTTGACTTGCTTGGTCATTGAGAGCGTTGAGTCTAGGATGATTCCCAGGTTACATGCATGGTCTGTGGGTGTCTGGGCGGTCCCCAGTGCCGTCAGACACCAGGAGTCGTCCCAGGCTGAGGGGTTGGAGCAGAGGATGAGGACCTCTGTCTTGTCAGAGTTCAGCTTCAGGCGGCTGGCCCTCATCCAGTCGGCGATGGCCTTCATTCCTTCGTTGAGGTTGGTTTTGGTGGTGATGGGGTCCTTGGTGAGGGAGAGGATCAGCTGAGTGTCGTCGGCGTAGGAGATTGTTAAGGTCATGCTGTCGGGCGACGTGTGCAAGCGGGGCCATGTAGATGTTGAACAATGTCAGGCTGAGGGAGGAGCTCTGGGGTACGCCGCAGATGATCTTGGAGGCTTCAGAATGGGGGGAGGTGGACGCTCTGGGTTCTGCCTGAGAGGAAGGATATGGTCCATTCCAGAGCCTTGTCGCGGATCCCTGCGGTGTGGAGTCGTGCGCATAGTGTGTGGTGGCAGACATTGTCTAAGGCAGCGGAGAGGTCTAGGAGGATGAGAGCTGCGGTCTCACCGTTGTCCAGTAGGGTCCTGATGTTGTCGGTGGCGGCAATGAGGGCGGTCTCGGTGCTGTGGTTGCTACGGAACCCTGACTGAGAAGGGTCCAGGATTCGGTTTTCTTCGAGGTATTGGGTTAGCTGTCTGTTGATCCTCAATGACCTTGGCCGGGAACGGGAGCAGAGATGGTCCGGAAGTTCTTGAGGTCTCTTGGGTCTACCTTGGGTTTTTTGAGAAGAGCGTTGATCTCGGCGTGATTCCAGCTCTGGGAAGGTTGCGGTCTCAAGGGAGAGGTTGATGACGTTGCGCAGGTGGGGTGCGATGGAGCTGCTTGCTTTGTTGAAGAGATGGTGCGGGAATGGGTCTGACGGAGAGCCGGAGTGGATTGTGCTCATGGTCTTGGTGTCATCGATGCTCACACTGGCCCAGGCTAGCAGGGGGTCGTAGTCGATGTGAGGAGAGTCTGTTGTGTTGCTGTATGTTGGGGCTGTCTGGGTGTTAAAGCTGTCGTGGATGTCTGCTATCTTGCGGTGGAAGAAAGTGGTGAGTGAGTCGCACAGGGCTTGCGACGGCGGGATGTCGGTGTTGGAGCTGGGGTTGGAGAGTTCCTTCACGATGTTGAAGAGCTCCTTGCTGTAGTGTGAATTGTTGTCGAGGCGGTCTTTGAAGAAGGTCCTCTTGGCAGCCTTGATGAGGTGGTGGTGGTTGCGGAGGGCATCCTTGTGTGCTGCGAGTCGGTCCGGGGTCTGCTCGCTGTGCTGTTTCTTCTCTAGCTTCCGGCAAGTTTGCTTGGAGGCTAGGAGTTCTGGGGTGAGCCAGCTGGCCCTCTTGCTGGTGTCTGTGGGGGGGTTTCTTCAGCGGGGCGAGGGTGTTGGCGCAGTCCTCAATCCAGCGTCTTAGGCTGAGGGCAGCATCGTCGACGTTGGAGGGTTCAGTGAGTGGCCTGAGAGCGAGGTTTGCGTGAAGTTGATCTTCGGTGATTTTGCTCCGGCATTGGCGGGGGATCTGTTGGTTGCAGTGGTGTGTGGTGGGTTTCTGGAAGGTGAAGTGGATGCAGCGGTGGTCGGTCCAGGGGAGTTCGGTGGTGTGGTTGAAGGAGACGTGCGGGCTTGAGGGGAAGATGGGGTCGAGCGTGTGGCCGGTGGAGTGGGTGGGCGTGGTGATGAGTTGCCTCAGTCCAAGGTTAGCGAGGTTATCGATCAGGGTTGTCGAGTTGCTGTCGTTGTTCAAGGTGAAAGTTCAGATCTACGAGGAGGATGTAGTTGGTGGAGGTCAGGGCGTGCATGCTGATTAAGTAGAATATGGAGTCGCTGAACTGGGGGTGGGGTCCGGGGGGTCGGTAGACGAGGGTGCCTCTGAGCGTGGAGTCGGTCTGTGTGGATCTGGAAATGCATGTGTTCGGCAGTGCTCAGAGAGTGTCGTCAGTGCTAGTCGAGACCCTGATGCTGTTCTTGTGGACAATGGAGATTCCTCCTCCGACTCAGTTGGTGCGGTCTCTGCGGGTGATCTTGTAGCCATCTGGGATGGCTATGGCGATGTCGGGTGCAGAGAAGTCGTTCATCCAGGTCTGTCAGGAAGGCGACGTCTGGGGCTATTGTATCGAGCAGGTCCCAGAGCTAGACGGCGTGTTTGCGTGCGGAGCAGGTGTTCAGAAGTAGGCATTGGAGGTGGTTGGGGTCTTATTTGGCCGGTGGTTCGTCGGTTCTGAGGCCGGTGTAGCTGCAGTCCCGGGAGGTGAAGGGGCAGTGTGCGCGTTTCGGGCGGCCTTGAAGCAGGTGTGGGTCCGTCTGAGGTTGAGAGTGTGTGGGGTGCTGGCATCATAGTGGCGGCATTCCTTGTGGTGGGTGCAGCGACCAGGGGTTCTGGCGCTGGGCACGGTCCAGGCGCGGACGGGCCCAGGCGGGCCCAGACGGGCTTGACTTAGGCGCGCCATCGTCACGGCAGCAGCGCGGCCGCGCACCGGCCGGCATATATGGGGAGGTGGGAGGGAGGAGCAGCTGGGAGGTGGGGCAGCGAATGGGCAGTCAGGGGGGCGGGGCCGCAGGGGAGGCAGCAGCAGGAGCGGAGCGACGGTGAAGGGTACAGAAGGCAAAAAGCCACAAGTAAGGGGGCAACGAAAGATACAGAAGGCAAGGAAGTTAAGGAAATACGGGGCAGCGAGGGGAACAGAGGCAAAACGGGCACAGACACGCGGGGCAGCGAGGGGAACAGAGGCAATAAGTGGGCACAGACGGGGGCCAGCGAGGGGTACAGAGGCAAAAACGGGCACAGAGACGCGGGGCAGCGAGGGGAACAGAGGCAATAAACGGGCACAGAGACACGGGCAGCGAGGGGAACAGGCAATAAGTGGGCACAGAGCAAGTACAGGTGGCGGGGGGAGGGCAGAGAAAGCAGTTACGGGCACAACAAGAACAAGCAGTATAGGCAATACCGTGAACCAACCTAACTCAGCAGCAGCAGCGGCAGACAGGCGGCGCTGTGTGGCGGGGGAGCGACCTACCAGGTAGGGTCAAGGGTCGCTCTCCTCACCGCGCAGCGGCCGGCATATATGGGGAGGTGGGAGGGTGGAGCAGCTGGGAGATGGGGCCAGCAAATGGGCAGTCAGGGGGGGTGGAGCCGCAGGGGAGGCAGCGGTGGGAGCGGAGCGACGACGAAGGGTACAGAAGGCAAAAAGGCACAAGTAAGGGGCAACGAAAGATACAGAAGGCAAGGAAGTTAAGGAAATAAGGGGCAGCGAGGGGAACAGAGGCAAAACAGACACAGACGAGGGGCAGCGAGGGGAACAGAGGCAATAAGCGGGCACAGAGACACGGGGCAGCGAGGGGTACAGAGGCAAAAACAAGCAGAGACGCGGGGCAGCGAGGGGTACAGAGGCAATAAGCGGGCACAGACGCGGGGCAGCGAGGGGAACAGAGGCAATCAGTAGGCAGAGGGAATCTCTCACCTGCGCTTATCCTAACAGGATACTACATAAACTTGAACTAAGTAGGCAGAGGGAATCTCTCACTCACGCTCATCTTAACAGCTGACTACATAAACTTGAACTAAGTAGTCAGAGGGAATCTCTCAGCTGCCCTCATCCTAACAGGTTACTATATAAACTTGAACTTAACGTAAGGCTCTCTCCCTCTCACAACCCTTGCAGGACATTATATAGTCAATGCAACTCTTGCAAAACAGCATTTTCACAGAAAAAAAATTCTGGATTTCAAACACGGTATCAGTATAATAGGGCTCCTTTCAGATAAGTTTGGTACAATATTCCACAAGCACATACCTTGTAATTACCATATAACTACGATCCTGCATTACATCTCAAGAAACCCAATTAAATATTACTGACAATTTTACTCAAACCCAATGTGAGAAATCTAACATAGCAGGTAACACAATGTTCACTACGCCGGTGAACTATACCTTCTAAGGTATCGTGCATCTGTTCCTCCCAGGGGCAGACATGCACACAATGTTCCTCCCAGATGTGGGGAATGCAAAATGTTCACTTTAAAACTGTAAATGCACACAGATTCCGGTCAGTTCTCCTCATGTTTGCAGGTATCAACACATGTTGTTCACAATTCTTGCTTCCCCTTAGACCCAGATTTTGCTTCCAGAATGAAGTTTTCACCTTAACTGCACTTATCAATCCAGAACCTCTGAAAACATTTCAAAACTGCCTTTAAATCCAACAATGCAGCACCAAAATATTATAATCCTCAGCTCTAGCACCCTGTTGTAATGTTAAGTGCTGCACACTGTTCACTTGCCCTGTTGGTTCATTCCACACCTGCATGCATTGGTAAAAGAAATGAATACACTTCTGTTGTCACGAACCTGTATGATACTATATAATCCAAACTCAATCACGAAAAGGAGATGGCATACAATTGAAAGACCAAAACATCTTACACAATTAAATGGACTGCAGGCTGTCAGTTGTATTTGACACTGGTGGGGCTTAAGGATTTTTTCTTTCTTGTAGGCCTCAAACTCTTTTCCTTTTAGAAATCATTTTATCTTATTCTCATTTTTCTCAGTTTCTTGTGGACTTAATCTTTCTCTCCCATATCCTTTAATTTGCTCCAGGTACACTTGATCTTCCTCTTCAAACTTGTTCACATGCAGGTTAGTTTCCACTCGTCGATATTGTTGCAATCATAGAATGATCCTCTGTAGGCAGGTAGCATAGGTTTTATGATGTAATTTATTAGAAGATAAAAGCCTATGTTCAGGTTACAAATGTGATGTAGATGTAACATCAATGCCTCCTGCTTCCCAGCCCACTCCCTTCAAATAATCTCTCAAGCTGTCAAATATTCGAACTCTATGACATCACGCTCACTCCAACTGATCTCTCAAGCAGACAAACATTCTAACACCGACATGCTCACTCAAACTGATCTCTCAAGCATACATAAACTTTCTAACACTATGACATCATGCACACACATTCTGGCTGAGCAACATGTAGCAGAGAACTAAGGAGAGAACGCATCATGCCTAATTCAAGATGTAACAAAATCTACTTAGGAAGCATAGGGAGCACGTTGTGCAACAGTTTCAAATGCAGAAAACAGGAAACCGAAATCAAACTCCCTTGTTTATCCATATTCAGCTCAGTGTTGATCATGAAATGTACACTTTTTGTGGTTGGTACTGGGGCGGTTGGCTCTCTCCCAAAACCTCTAGCCACCTCAGTGAAAACAATGGATAAGGGGCCAAAAAATAGGATCTCTGTTTTGTCCTTGTTCAATTTTAGAGCAGTAGTGCACGTGTTACTGCCTATTTACCAGCAGGGAGATTGCCTGCTGCCTCTAGTTTGTCTATCACTGACACTACAATGTGTGGCATCTGCATAAGAGACCAGAGACAGCCCAAAGTGCAGTATTAGCTTTGCCAATGAGAACTGTACAAAATCGTATTGAGTGGGACTTAAAATATAGCCCTGTAGAACTCTAAGTGGTAGAACTCTCTTCTTTGAAATGAAGGAGGATGTCCTGATTGCCTGGAGGCCAGTTAGAAAGGAGATCAGCCCTCTAAGCCTTTCCCTCTGTACTCCTGATGCTTCTAAGCCTGAATCAATATCAGGTCCATCCCTGAGACCCATCAGGACCAGTGCTCACCATGACACTTGTCCAGAAGGAGTCATCTCACCCATCACTGAAGCTAAGGCCGTCTGTGGAATGCACTGGTCTGCAACCAACTGGGTTTTATCCCAAAAATAGCACATTTCCATATGGTTTTTGGCTGTTTATCAATTTTTCTCCAGTAGTTTTGCTAGAAAAAGGCAGCCAAGAAATTGGTCTTTAAATAGATAATTGCTGAGGATCAGATCTGTTATTATCAGTGCAAGACTATTTGCCAAATGCAAGGGATCCACTGGTGATCCAGATTTAATTACAGGCATCGATGCTTGAACAGGATTAGTCTTCAGTAACAGAGGATGGGTTCAACGGAGGATTATACACTTCAGTGTCTTTAGTTTCCCTCAACTTAAAGATTTGACTGATTTTCTGTATTTTTTCATGTAACAACTAGAAGAGAAGGAAGTTAAATTATGGAAGTTCTAGCTGGATGAATGGTGGGGAGCTCACATTTATTTCCAATTTGAAAAATTTGCTGATCCGAATTATCAACTTTCCAACGATTTTTATATGTATTTAACTCCTCTTTGTATAAAATTGTATCTTTCTCTGAATATGTACCTCTCCATTTCCTTTCAACTTCTTAAATTTTTTTTGCTGCCGATATCTCCATAGTGTACCATGTAGCAAATATTTTATACATTTTAGTGACATCTAATGCAGCATTAATCACATTATTAAAATATTCTATGTTTGTCTGAAGGGGACAGATTCCTCTGTGCGAAACAGCTTTTACAATGCTGCCACTACATCACAGTGCTTTTTACCATGCGGTCGTTACAACAAGCGCGTTGTTAGTATGCCATTCCATTTCATTGCAAGTCATTAAATCGACTTGCTGTATGGGGTGCTCTAAACTAAGGAATACTAAAATGTACTATTCCAACACATTCCGTTTTGTTGCACACGCTGGAGTTGGAATAGTAAATTATACTATTACTAAGTCCAGCGCACCCCCTACAGCAAGTCGATATAATGACATGCGATGTAAAGGTATCGCGTTCTAACAATGCGGTCGTTGTAACAACCACATTGTAATAGAACGTGATGTAAAAGCATGAGTAGTAACATGCTTCCTCTGTACTCCCTTGGCACCTTGATGAATCCCTCAGAACATCCCCTTGTTTCTTCCTTTTAAACCACAGGCAGACTGTGGCCCAGGCACTCATTCTATCGGGCTGACTGTGGCCCGGGCACTAACCCTCTCAGGCAGACTGTGGCCCGGGCACTCACCCGCTCAGGCAGACTGTGGCCCGGGCACTCACCCTCTCAGGCAGACTGTGGCCCGGGCACTCACCCTCTCAGGCAGACTGTGGCCCGGGCACTCACCCTCTCAGGCAGACTGTGGCCCGGGCACTCACCCTCTCAGGCAGACTGTGGCCCGGGCACTCACCCTCTCAGGCAGACTGTGGCCCGGCACTCACCCTCTCAGGCAGACTGTGGCCCGGCACTCACCCTCTCAGGCAGACTGTGGCCCGGGCACTCACCCTCTCAGGCAGACTGTGGCCCGGGCACTCACCCTCTCAGGCAGACTGTGGCCCGGGCACTCACCCTCTCAGGCAGACTGTGGCCCGGGCACTCACCCTCTCAGGCAGACTGTGGCCCGGGCACTCACCCTCTCAGGCAGACTGTGGCCCGGGCACTCATCCTCTCAGGCAGACTGTGCTCCGGGCACTCATCCTCTCAGGCAGACTGTGCTCCGGGCACTCATCCTCTCAGGCAGACTGTGCCCGTGGCCCAGGCACTCATCCTCTCAGGCCAGGACTACACATCAATACTCTCTTGAGCTCTTGTACAATCTGGTGTATGCACTTCAAACACTTACACACTGCTGCTGCCCATCTCATCCTCAGCTTGCCTTGTCACTCTTCCGCCTCACATATTTTAGCCAAATTACACTGGCTTTTGGTAGCTCACAGGGTTTGTCGTTCCAGATTTGGTTGTCACCCTTTTTGTGCCTCCTCCCTAAATAATGAAACTTTTTTCCTCTTGCACTCAGTAAGAAGCATATTGTCCTGGCCTTTCCCTGGGCTCTTAAACCTCATCTTTTCCATTCGTAACAACCTATCTTCTTTGCCATTTCCACTCGAATACTTAGCCCAAAGCGCCTGGAATTCCTCTCAGGTGACTTGTGCGCTATACACATCAACATAACATAAAACCTGCACACCATTACCTGTGCAATCTAATAGTTTACAAAATCGCATTGCCACCCTTGACAAAGAAGAACTAAAATCAGGAGAGAATGCTTGTGAGAGAAATACCAAGATATAGGAAAGCATACTACGAAGAAGGCCTCCCTAGGTGAAAGACAAATACCTGGATCAGGAGAGGTAGAGAGAGGTAGAGAGAGGTAGAGAGAGGGGGAGAGGTAGAGAGAGGGGGAGAGGTAGAGAGAGGGGGAGAGGTAGAGAGAGGGGGAGAGGTAGAGAGAGGGGGAGAGGTAGAGAGAGGGGGAGAGGTAGAGAGAGGGGGAGAGGTAGAGAGAGGGGGAGAGGTAGAGAGAGGGGGAGAGGTAGAGAGAGGGGGAGAGGTAGAGAGAGGGGGAGAGGTAGAGAGAGGGGGAGAGGTAGAGAGAGGGGGAGAGGTAGAGAGAGGGGGAGAGGTAGAGAGAGGGGGAGAGGTAGAGAGAGGGGGAGAGGTAGAGAGAGGGGGAGAGGTAGAGAGAGGGGGAGAGGTAGAGAGAGGGGGAGCGGTAGAGAGAGGGGGAGCGGTAGAGAGAGGGGGAGCGGTAGAGAGAGCGAGGTAGAGAGCGCGAGGTAGAGAGCGCGAGGTAGAGAGCGCGAGGTAGAGAGCGCGAGGTAGAGAGCGCGAGGTAGAGAGCGCGAGGTAGAGAGCGCGAGGTAGAGAGCGCGAGGTAGAGAGCGCGAGGTAGAGAGCGCGAGGTAGAGAGCGCGAGGTAGAGAGCGCGAGGTAGAGAGCGCGAGGTAGAGAGCGCGAGGTAGAGAGCGCGAGGTAGAGAGCGCGAGGTAGAGAGCGCGAGGTAGAGAGCGCGAGGTAGAGAGCGCGAGGTAGAGAGCGCGAGGTAGAGAGCGCGAGGTAGAGAGCGCGAGGTAGAGAGCGCGAGGTAGAGAGCGCGAGGTAGAGAGCGCGAGGTAGAGAGCGCGAGGTAGAGAGCGCGAGGTAGAGAGCGCGAGGTAGAGAGCGCGAGGTAGAGAGCGCGAGGTAGAGAGCGCGAGGTAGAGAGCGCGAGGTAGAGAGCGCGAGGTAGAGAGCGCGAGGTAGAGAGCGCGAGGTAGAGAGCGCGAGGTAGAGAGCGCGAGGTAGAGAGCGCGAGGTAGAGAGCGCGAGGTAGAGAGCGCGAGGTAGAGAGCGCGAGGTAGAGAGCGCGAGGTAGAGAGCGCGAGGTAGAGAGCGCGAGGTAGAGAGCGCGAGGTAGAGAGCGCGAGGTAGAGAGCGCGAGGTAGAGAGCGCGAGGTAGAGAGCGCGAGGTAGAGAGCGCGAGGTAGAGAGCGCGAGGTAGAGAGCGCGAGGTAGAGAGCGCGAGGTAGAGAGCGCGAGGTAGAGAGCGCGAGGTAGAGAGCGCGAGGTAGAGAGCGCGAGGTAGAGAGCGCGAGGTAGAGAGCGCGAGGTAGAGAGCGCGAGGTAGAGAGCGCGAGGTAGAGAGCGCGAGGTAGAGAGCGCGAGGTAGAGAGCGCGAGGTAGAGAGCGCGAGGTAGAGAGCGCGAGGTAGAGAGCGCGAGGTAGAGAGCGCGAGGTAGAGAGCGCGAGGTAGAGAGCGCGAGGTAGAGAGCGCGAGGTAGAGCGAGCGAGGTAGAGCGAGCGAGGTAGAGCGAGCGAGGTAGAGCGAGCGAGGTAGAGCGAGCGAGGGAGAGCGAGCGAGGGAGAGAGAGCGAGGGAGAGAGAGCGAGGGAGAGAGAGCGAGGGAGAGAGAGCGAGGGAGAGAGAGAGAGCGAGGTAGAGAGAGAGAGCGAGGTAGAGAGAGAGAGCGAGGTAGAGAGAGAGAGCGAGGTAGAGAGAGAGAGCGAGGTAGAGAGAGAGAGAGCGAGGTAGAGAGAGAGAGAGCGAGGTAGAGAGAGAGAGAGCGAGGTAGAGAGAGAGAGCGAGGTAGAGAGAGAGCGCGAGGTAGAGAGAGAGCGCGAGGTAGAGAGAGAGAGCGCGAGGTAGAGAGAGAGCGCGAGGTAGAGAGAGAGCGCGAGGTAGAGAGAGAGAGCGCGAGGTAGAGAGAGAGCGAGGTAGAGAGAGAGAGCGCGAGGTAGAGAGAGAGCGCGAGGTAGAGACCCGCGAGGTAGAGAGAGCGCGAAGTAGAGAGAGCGAAGTAGAGAGAGAGCGAGGTAGAGAGAGAGAGAGGTAGAGAGAGAGAGAGGTAGAGAGAGAGAGAGGTAGAGAGAGGGAGAGAGGGAGAGAGAGGTGGAGAGAGAGAGAAAAGAAAACACACAATACTGTGTACTAAATCTTCCTCCTCGCTCCCCCTCCGAGTCCTCTCTATATTCCCTCCATTGGCTCCCTATTAAAAAACGTGCCCTTTTCAAACTTCTCTGCCTGTTATGCAAGACCTTGCCGGGGAAGGGCCCTATATTTGAGGCAGAAATTACAATCATATACCCCGGCCATCAGCTCAGGTCGAGTGACCATCTATTCTATGCCCACAACATATCAGAACAATGAGGCACGGAGGCAGCACCTTCTCATTCCAGGCCCCCTACCATTGGAATAGGCTACCTCTATCAATTCGATCATTTACAGATTTTTAGACATTCAAAAACTTTTGAAAACATGGCTTTTCTCTCAGTAGTTCAATCTCGCCTTACTCCCACATTGCAACGGTGCCTAGAGATCCCGGTAGGGATGAGTCGTGCACCTAACAACTGTAACTAATAAAAACAAATAAATAGAGGATCTGTTAGTGAGAGAAAGATGAAGTGACAGATGAACACACACAGTGAGAGGCAGTGTCCTGCCATCACAGAGGATTCTTATTGAGAGAGAAAGTTAAATCAGACAAATAGATAATCTCCTGGGAAAAACATAAGTGCCAGGGGACAGGAGAGCAACTCAATGAGAAGGACACAAGATAGGCACAAAAAATCTCCAGCGTACGAGACTCATATGAAATTGTACAAGAGTATACCTTCAGTGATAAAGAATACACACAGCATGAAGAGCAGGGTTAGAGAGAAATAAATATAGCTCTGGAAAGGGCACCCAGTCAGAGGGAAATGTTATGTCACACAGGCAAGCGTCCTCAAACAGAAAGTCATGATACAGGAAAGCATCCTTTTTGAGAAGAAAAAGTCACAATACAGGGGAGTATACTCAGTGAGACAGAAGAGTCATGATACAGGAGAGCATCCTTTGTGAGACAGAAGAAGTCACGATAGAGGAGAACATCCTTGGTGAGATAGACAGAGCCAGGATACAAGAGCTTACTCAGCAAGACAGAAAGAGCCATGAAACAAGAGCATCCCTACAGAGACAGAAGTCACACTACAGGAAAGCATCCTCAGCGACACAGAAAAAGTCATGATACAAGAGATCTTCAATGAAGCAGAAAGAGCCATGATAAAGGAGAGCATCCCCAGGGAGTCAGAATGAGTCACAATACAGGAGAGCATCTTCAGTGAGACAGAAAGTCATGATACAGAAGAGCATCATCAGTAAAATAAAAAGCCATGATACAGTAGCGTATCCTCAGTGAGACAAAAAGTAATGATACGAGAGCATCCTCAGCAAGACAGAAAGCCATAAAACAAGAGAGCATCCCCAGTGAGACAGAATAAGTCACAATACAGAAGAGCGTGCTCAGTGACAAAGTCATGATACAAGAGAGCCTCAGTGAAACAGAAGTCACAAACAGGCAAGCATCCTCAGTGAGACATAAGAGTCGTGATGCAGGAGAGCATCCCCAGTGAGACAGAAAGTCAATACGGGTGAGCATCCTCAGTGAGACAGAACTATTTATAATATACGAGTGCATGCTCAGTGAGACAGAAAGATCCATGATACAAGAGAGCATACTTTGTGAGAAAGAAGAAGTCATGATACAGGAGAGCATCCTCAGTGAGACAGAAGGTCATGATACAGGAGAGTATCCTCAGTGAGACAACAATATCATGATAGAGGAGATAATCCTCGGTGAGACAGAAGTCATGATACAAGAGAGCATCCTCAGTGAGACAGAAGTCATGATACAGGAGAGCATTCTCAGTGAGACAGAAGAAGTCATGATACAGGAGAGCATCCTCAGTGAGACATCAAAAAAAACATTTTAGAGGAGATAATCCTCAGTGACAAAAAAGAAGTCATGATGGAGAAGAGCATCCTCAGTGAGACAGAAGTTATGATACAGGAGAGCATCCTCAGTGAGACAGAAGAAGTCACAATACAGGAGAACATCCTCAGTAAAACAGAAACAGTCATGAAACAGGATAGCATCCTCAGTGAGACAAAAGAAGTCATGATCCAGGAGATAATCCTCAGTGAGACAAGCCATGATGCAGGAGAGCATCCTCAGTGAAACACAAGAATTCATGATACAGAAGAGCATCCTCAGTGTGACAGAAAAAGTCATGATCCAGGAGAGCATCCTCCGTGAGATAGAAAAAGTCATTATACACAGGAGCATCTTATGTGAGACTCAATAAGTCATAATACAGGAGAGCATCCTCAGTGAGATAGAAAAAGTCAGGATACAGGAGAGCATCCTCAGTGAGATGGAAAAAGTCATACATGGCAGCATCCTCAGTGAGGCAGAGTGTCATGATACTGGAGAGCATCCTCATTAGACAGAAGTAATGATACAGGAGAGCTTCCTCAGTGAGAAAGAAGAAGTCACGATATAGGCGAGCTTCCTCAGTGAGACAAACAGTCATGATACGGGAGTGCATCCTCAGTGAGACAAAACTAAGGTGTGACTGTAGAGCATCATAAAGAGATAATTACACTGGAGTACCTCAGCTAAATTAATAGGAGTAATAAAACATGATAATAAAGAGCTTCCTCAGTGAGGAAGCTATCTTGAGTGAGTACATGGTCATAATATTCTGCTCACTGAACAAACATAGGCTGGACCCCAGATTGTGCTGGATGGGCCAACAGTTTATGCCAATGAAAAGAGACTGCCCCTAAGTTGGACAGGGGCAGCTGTTTAATGTTCAGTGATTAATGGAGGTTCAAGCCTAGACCTCTCTGGGACTTAAATGTGAGCACAATTTATCCTGGGACCCACTGGCTATTACCAAAAAGACAGCATCCAGGACTTCAATAAACATGAAATGAATGACTGAATCAGTGCAGAGCTTTCTTCGAGTCTCTACACCGATACACTGAGTCTGTTTATGCCCCTTCAAAACAGCTGTGTTTTGCTCAGGCTACATTGCTTGTGATTTAATGCTACTTACAGGTGTGCGTTCCTTCCACTCTGTTGGATCCATTACTCACTTATTCACTCTGTTCATGCCTCATTACCTAAACTCCTGATAGCGCCACTTGATTCTACTTGTGTTCTTCCCAAGTGGGTTGAACCCTCCAGTGTTTTCATTACACTGCATGATAGGTTTCATTGATTTCTTCATGTGTTGGTACCATGACCCATTTTGATTTCTGGCCCCTATGTCCAGTGCAAATGTTTTCAGATACTTTGATCATCTCCAATATTCACTCTATTTAAACTCTTTATGGGTCAGCCTTTTTTACCAAGTCCTAGAGCCTCTGCTCCTATCCAGTGCTCAACTAACACCTACTATCCTGAAGATGACCTTAGTAATTCTAGAGGTCGAAACACCATTGACAGCAGATAGTACGAAAACTCGATTGACCCCTTACTATAAAGCTCTCAAGATGTACATGTCTCATGAGCAGCACCTCTCAGTTCTAAAAACCACACAGGAGTACAGTAACTCTCAGACCTAGAAACCACACAGGAGAGCAGCACCTCTCAGACCTAGAAACCACACAGGAGAGCACCACCTCTCAGACCTAGAAACCACACAGGAGAACAGCACCTCTCAGACCTAGAAACCACACAGGAGAGCAGCACCTCTCAGACCTAGAAACCACACAGGAGAACAGCACCTCTCAGACCTATCTCAGATCTAGAAAAAACACTGGATAGCAGTAGCTACTAGATCTGAAAACCAAACAGTAGAGCAGCACCTCTCAGACATGGAAACCACACAGGAGAGAAGATTATCTCAGACCTATCTCAGATCTAGAAACCACACAGGAAAGCAGCAACTCTCAGACCAAGAAATCACACGGAGGAACATCACGTCTCAGACCTATCTTATACCTAGAAATGACACTGGAGAGCAGCATATCTCAGACCAAGAAACTACACAAGACAGCAGCACATCTCAGACCTAGAAACCACATAGGAGAGCAGTACCTCTCAGAACTAGAAACCAAACATGAGTAGGCTCTCTCAGACCTACCTTAGACCTAGAAACCACACAGGAGACAAGCATCTCTCAGACCTAGAAACCACACAGGACAGCACCTCTCAGACCTAAAAACCACACAGGAGAGCTCTACCTCTCAGACCTAGAAACCACACAGGAGGACAGCACCTCTCTGACCTATCTCATATCTAGAAACAATACAGGAGAGAAGCACATCTCTGACCTATCTCAGATCTAGAAACCACACAGGGAAGCAGCATCTCTCAGACCAAGAAATCACACAAGGGGAACAGCACCTCTCAGACCTATCTTAGACCTAGAAACTACTCATGCGAGCAGCCTCTCAGACCTAGAAACTTCACAAGAGCAGTACCTCTCAGACCTAGAAACCACAACAGAGAGCAGCACCCCAAAGACCAATCTTAGACATAGAAACTCCACAGGAGAGCTGCACCTCTCAGACCTATCGCTGACCTAGAAACCACACCAGGGAACAGCACCTCTTTAACCTATCACAGACCCAGAAAGCACACGAGAGCAGCACCTCCCAGACCCAGAACCAATTCAGGAGTGCCGTGTAGGAAGGTGGATATCTGACTATGGTTACCCCCAACTTTTTGCCTAGTGTCTAGCTGGTTTTTCGACTTAGTTGGCCTGAGATCCTGCCATTCAGGGTCTCAGTCTGTCTGCTCTCTCTTTAAAATGGACTCCATGTACCCTAGGTACATAACCAATTGGTAAGGATCACCTTATTTGACCCTGTACAGTGTACTCTAGGTACCCAGGGCATAGGTGTACCCTAGGCCTCCCAGGGGCTGCAGCATGTATTATGCCACCCCTGGTCTGGCCTTCCAATCAGACAACTGGCTGATCACTCAGCTGGGGCAAGGCCATGTAATCACCCCTTGCTTAGGTGTAGTATTCCTATACCTACCTTATATATAGACACATGTGTACCTATCAGCCACTCCTATGGCAGGCCTTAACAATCCTGGAGGCAGAGTGCTTGGTAACATGTGAGATGGTGCTCTAGCATGAGCTGAGCCTGTCTGCAGCTTTTGGAACCATGTCCTTGTAGCTGTTCTATGATATAGCCTACCATATACTCTTAAAGTGCCTTATAATCTTAAACGGTTATGGTAACTATGGTTTGGCTTTATCAAAACATGTCGTGTAAGGTGTCTAACACTGGAATAATACCCCCATACCATTTCTGGTGATGAGGATATTATTCCCCCCTTCTAGAGGGAGAGACATGTTAAAATCCTACTTTGCTGTTTAACTCTAACCAAAGCGTCAGCATCACAAAATGGATGCTGCTGCCACAGACACGAGTCTGACCTCCTGCTGCTGGGAGTGATCCCCGGCAAGGGAGGCTTGGACAATAGGTTTCCTGCTTGAGGAGGTGCTAGCACCTCCCCAGACAGACTTCAGTGTATTGGGGTAGGGAGGGCTGTAAGGAATGAGATGCCTGGGGCACACAACGTGTCCCATGCATAGTCCAGTTCAAACCGGTGCTGGGGCAAACCAGCCCCAGTCCTGGCGCGAAACTGGACAAAGGAAAGGGGGTGTAACCACCCCCCTCCCAGGTCCCACCCATAAGGCGTGACCTAGCAGGCAACCCAGCCCCCCAGATTAGTATAAGAGTGGTAGCTGGGCCCCAGGAGATTAGATTATCCTGAACCTGCAACTTGAACAGAAACTCTGGACCTTCGACATTCGACGAAAGAAGAAGACTGAAGAATCTCCCTTGTGGCCAAGGAGTGGGTACCCTGTGCAAACAGGCACCATCAAGAGACTACCCTTTGCTTTGCTGAAGTTCTACGAGGAACCGACTGCAGAGCCCGACCAGAGCCTTGACTTCCAGACTTCTCCGACCCTGATCCACATCCCCAGCCGAGCTGAGATCCGTGGAGGCGACGAGAGACGTGGGACCGGCTACCTGGGAAAAGAGGCGAGTATCTTCCAGCGCAGCTTCTGAGGTACCCTCGAAGTTGTGCACCGGGGATTGAGAAGCCCCAACCCCAAGCACCATCTGCACCGAAGATCAGCCCCCCACACTCCACGAGTCCTGCGTGGGGCCCTTCTGCATTTTCCTGCTTGCCGCGTCTGTCTGGTTGCTTGCACGTTGGCTAGCGGCCTTTGTGACAACACACCTTCAAATCTTCACTGCTGGTTTGGCTCCTCCAGACTGGCTCCCGCTCCTCTGCAAAAGAGAAGCACCCCAGACCTTCCTGGTCTGCACCAGAAGCAAGTCCTCCATTCTTCGTGGGTTCCGCTTGCCAAGGCTTGGTGAGTCCTAGTTCAACGTAGACGCCGCCGACAGCCAGAGCCTTCGTGGGACAGCTCGCCTCCTGGTCGTCCTCGACGTCTCCTGGTACCCGTAGCTGCTGCGACAAGCTTCACCCTTCACCTGCAATCTTCACGACATCGCCTGGTTCCCTCCTGGTTCCACGTGGTCACTGGCTAGTGACCTTGACTCTGTCCCTTCTGCTTGCAGGTACCCTTCCTTCTTGATCCCGGCCTTGGGATCCACCGGACACTCTGCACTGACTGCCTGTCAGCAACTTTCCTTCAGGCATCCATAGAAGTCCACGACGAAACCCGACGCAAGTTCACACCTATGCACCCGCAGCCTGTGGGCTAGGTAACTTGGGTACTTCGGTGCTCACAAGGGTAGTGACTATCCTAGGGTCTAGTTTCCGAGTCTCTACTTTCGAGCTACTCCAGAAGTGTCCTAAAACTGCTTATTTCAGAACTGTACTATTTCTATCGATTATACGCATTACGCGTGAGTGTTTCCACTCTGCACCTGAATCCCGTGGGCCTCCCACTTCCTAACTGTTGGTAGTGTAGTGTAGCCCCGGCGATTCCCTAGGCCTAGGCCTATTCTATTTCCATGACAGTGGTCCTTATACCACTTTAGTATATGGTTTGCGTGGTCCCTAGGGCCTAACTGTATTACTTACCTGTGTGACTTAATGTATGCTTGAATAAGACTGTTGTACTTACCTATAATCTCATAAAGAGTGCTGAGGGTTTGACTAGAATAAATACACTTTATTTTATATATATATCTGTTGTGGTGTCCTTTCATTTGGTATTCAAGGGGTTACAAATGGTATAACAGCTGGCTTCACATGCCATTCAGAGTTTAGCCTAAGACTGCTCTTGTCCATGCTACCACTAGGATAGCTGGTCTATAAGGTTGACTTTACAACCAATCACCATAAGGGTTGTTTGGACTGATATAAGGTGTACATTAGAACTAGTGACATCATACATCAGGCCAACTTCTCACATGCCGCACCTCTCAGACCTATCTAATAAAGAAAACCTACACAGAAGAGTAGCACCTCTCAGACCTAGCAACCTCACAGAAGATCAGCCTCTCTCAGACCTAGAAAGGAGGCAGGAGACCAGCATCTCTCAGACCTAGGAACCACACAGGAGCGCAGCACACCTCAGACCTATCTCAGACCTAGAAACCACACAGGACAGCAGCACTTCTCAAACCTAAAAACCACACAGGAGAGCAGCACCTCAGACCTATCTCAGACCTAGGGACCACACAGTAGAGCAGCACATCTCAGACCTATAAATCACACAGAAGAACAGTACCTATCAGACCTAGAAACCATACATGAGAGCAGCACCTCTCAGATCTATCTCAGAAGCAGAAACCACATAGGAAAGCAGTACGTCAGACCTAGAAACAGCACCGGACAGCGGCGGCTCGCTCAGAACGGGGGTGGTAGGACGGGTGAGGGGGATCACCTTCCCCGCTGCACACCTCTCTTCCTCAGGTGGAAGCACCGGAAGCAGTCAGGCTTCCGGGCTCTCCCAACCAATCACGACGCTGCAGAACCAGATTGACCAGAGCATCCTGTATGAATGCTCAGGCAGTGTCTGCGGAGGCTGGGCATGTTCTCCACGGGGCTGTGCAATACAGCCCGATAGAGAACATGCCAAGTGTGCATGACAGTTTGGCCGGCCCTAGAGGACTGGCGAAACGGTCATGTGCACTTAGGGGAGTGCAAAGATCTCCTTCCCTGCTCTGGTGTCAGGGAGCAAGCCCCACCCTGACTAATGAGGAGCTGCCACTGCTAGAAACCTTACAGGACAACAGCGCATCTCAGACCTATCTTAGACCTAGAAACCACACAGGAGAGCAGCACATCTCAGACCTAGAAACTACACAGGAGATCAACATATCTCAGATCTAGAAACCACACAGGGGAACAGCACCTCTGACCTATCAGACCTAGAAACACACAGAAGAGCAGCACATCCGAGACCTATCTCAGGCCTAAAACCACACAGACCTAGAAACCACACAGGAGAGCAACCCCGTCACGTTTGCAGCCATCGTCAAAAGCCACGGACTCAACATAGTCTCCTACACTGACAAAACCCTACTGATTCTTTCCCTCACAGACTAACCCAGATCCACCAACAGCAACTTCCACTCACCACCTGGATGAAGGACAGCTGTCGCAAGCTCATCTCAGACGAGACTGAACTCATCATGGGCTCCACCCCCTCCAACTGGGATGACTCCTGGTGGCCTACAGGACTCGGACCTCCTCCTCCCCCACACCCAAGGGCCACAAATGAAACCTCTGCATCATCCTGGACTCCTCGGTCTCAATGACCCACCAAATAAACACTATCGTCCTCCTGCTTCCACATACTCCACCTGTTTTGGAAGATCTAAAAGTGGATCCCCACCAGGTCCAGTAAATGGTCACCCATGAGCTCGTCAGCAGCAGGCTTGACGATGGCAACACACTATGCAGTCATCACCCAAAAACCCCTATAGAAACTGCAGAACATCCAGAACGTCTCAACCAGACTCAAACTGAACCAGATGCGGCTGCTGCAGGTATGAGCAGAGTGGTGGTGGGGCCAGCTTGGGGGGGTGGGGGTTTCAAGAGAAGACCATGAGGGAAAATTAAACAAATAATTTTCCCTCGTTGGCGTCTCTCAAAACCACTCCCAGCCGGCCCCACCGCTCTTAACTGCAGTGGCCACGGCTGTCCTGAACTCCCCCGCCACAACCTCATCACTGGTTACCTGCAAGACCTTTACTGGCTACCGATCAACAAAAGAATTACCTTCAAACTCCTCACGCACGCCTACAAATCGCTCCACAATGCCGGACCTGCATACCTCAACCACCGCCTCTCCTACTTAGCCACCAGACATCTCCGCTCCACCCAACTGGCCCTGGCCACAAACCCACTGTTGGACTTGGCCCTTTTTGCAGGGTCATCCCTGAACTTTTTGTCTTCCTCCTAGTATTTTTTCTGACCTGGTGTTGGTGGTTTTAGGACTCTGGGCACTTTATCACTGCTGTCCAGTGTAAAGTGCATGTGCTCTCTATGGTAAACGTGGTAAGAGTGGTCTACACTTGTTATTTAATTTACCTATCAGTCCCCAGTAAAGTGGTAGCTCATATACCGGGGGCAAGTAAATTAAATGCTACTGGTGGGCTTGCAGCGCCATCTACCAAAGTAGCCTTTCAAACCGGTCTCGGGCCTCTGCCATTGCCGGGCCTGGACTTGCAATTTACTGCTGCTGTGACGTGGCACATAAAATGGGTGCCTCTTCTGTGACTCCCCTTTTACTACATGTCAGTCACCCCTAAGGTAGGCCCTAGCTATCCCTATGGGCAGTGTGCATTGTAGGTAAAAGGTAGGACATGTGCCTTAACTGTGTTGCATGTCCTGGTAGTGACAGCCATTTTGGTTTCTCACCACTGTGACACAGCCCTCATAGGGATGCATTGGGGATTCCCTGATAAGTGGTTCCGTGGCAATGCCTGATCTGAGAGTAGCATGATCAAGTTTGGTATGTTTAAAATAGTGGTAATAAATGCTGCGTAAATTGTGTGCAGATTATCACTATTTTAGAATTACACTTTTAGAAGTTGGCATTTATGTGCGCTATGTGTCTTTGTGCCTGCCTGATGTGCATTGCATGTCTGGCTCTGGAGTGACAGGGGTTGGGGAGGTGCCGTGGCTCCAGAGGGGCTGGGTGAGTCAGCACTAGGCTGAAGAGGCAGATCTGCATTTGGAGTAGTGGGAGGAGTAGCCCCTGACCCTGCCTTGTACAATGCTGGCTCTGCCCCCCTGTGGTGTGTCTGGGGCCAGAGCCTGACCTAACAGTGAGGGTTGTTTGAGCACTGTATAGAAATGTTGGAGTGCCCCCCAGAACTGGTTGTGACCGGGCTTAGGCCTGTGCCAGGTGGATAGGACAAAGACTTGCACTGGTATAAGCATTGGGGCTGTGACCTCATGTTTGGTGCTGTGTGCTGACTTGGAACTGGTAGCCAGCAGGCTATTGGACTGCTAGGAGGAACCGCCGCCTGGGACCAGGCTGTTACCTGCTGGGTAGGGGCTGGAGGGACTGCCCCTCTGTTTAGGGTTCCTGCGTGGTGGCCTGCCTGCTGTTCCTGTGCCCAGCTTTCCCCCTTGTGACTCTGGGGCTCAGCGCAGGAGAAGCGCTTCTCTGTCGAAGGACTGGAGAAGGGGGAGCAGCAGGTGTGCGTGTTGGCGCCCCCTCAGTACGGCTTATGATGGGTGCTTCGCAGTGTGTTCCCAGGACCCCGAAAAGTGGACTTGTGCTGCCCTGTGGCGAGAAGCAGCTGCCAAGATGAACCGAAGTCAGGCAAGGCGAGCCCCGCATGTTGTCCGAAGCCCATCGGGCAGCGGAGAGAAGGCCCACGAGAAGTAGGAGGGGAGAGCTGCAGGAAGGGAGCGCTCTCCCTCTCTGTTTTGGTGAACCTGCAGGAGTGCGGCAGCGGAGGTAGTGCCGAAACGGCCAGTAGGCGGAAGTCAGGCGGAGCCTGACTGTGGGTGTGCCGGCCAGCAGGAAAGACCGAGCCTGGCAGACTCACCAGACCCCGTGGGGAAGGACTGGAGCCTCGTGGGCTCCCTGCTGCTGCACCCTCTACAGATTGGCCCAGCGAAAGGAAAGAGGCTCCGGTGAGTGGGGCTGCACTTTTGGTGCCGATGGCCAATTTCACAGCTGCACTGCCGGATTAGGGCAGCTGCGATGGGGGCATTTCTTTTACCTGAAGGAAAGCTAAGGGTGAATTGCACCCTCGCCCCCTTGATCCATTGTTTTTCGGGCCTGAGGGGTCCATGGTTCTATCACATCCACAGAAAGGGGGCTAGTGGAGGCCCAGTGTGAAGGGAAACGCGGTGAGGATAGCCCTGACTTTTGGACAAGGGCATTACGGAGCGAGTCCAGGACAGGGCCCCGCTTGGGAACAACGGCTTGGGGACAGGAACCCAGTGGCAGGTGTTGCTGTGGTGCACAGCTGCTGATGTGATACATAATGTGTTATGCTGATCATGTTTTGCCTTATAGGCTGTCCTAGGTGACGTTAGGACGTGCACTGCTGATGGTGAGGTTTAGGCATAATGTGTTATGCTTAGTACCCTTATATGCAGTGTTTATTATGGTACACTGCTGCTGATTATGTTAGGCATAACTTGCTACATTAGCAAGTGCTATGATGTTTATGCCTCATGCCGCATGATTTATGCCCAATATGTTTTTGCCTAATGTGGGGTGCTAAGAGAACCTTTACCAGTAGTTACTGGTTATTTTCCCTACTTGTATGTTTTAAGGGCTCTTACAGTGGCCTGATTGGCCCTGCCATGTATATAATCCCCTGTAAAGCACTACATAGTGCCAGGTGGCACAGTGTATATATGTGATTGCATTCTAATGTGTTTTATGATTACAAAGTCTATTTTTTATATAACCTTGTGTGGAGTTTCTTTTGTGGTGTGCCTAGTGTGTCGCTGCTGTGTGAGTGTGTTCAAATGCTTTACACATTGCCTCTGGGATAAGCCTGACTGCTCTTGCCAAGCTACCAAGGGGATGAGCAGGGGTTATCTTTGGTGTTTAACTCCATTGCCCTGACTATAGGGGTGGTTTCTGCCTGGCTTAGGCGCATGCCCTAACCAACCAGAAGTCCCATTTCTAACACCCACTGATCTGCAAGACCATGGCCGAGGAAGATCCTTCTCCTACCTTGCTGCGAAGACCTGGAACTCACTCTCTACATCTTAGGGAATCACCGTTGCTGCCTCAAGTCAGGAAGGACCTTAAGACCTAGCTCTTCAACTGAACTGCAGATCCGCCCCGCACACTCAGTGCCTTGAGACCCTAGAGTGAGTAGTCGCACTTTACAAGTAACCTGATTGACTGATTGATTGAGGACAGCAGCACCTCTCCGGCCACAAACCACAAAGGAGACTTAAAAAAATTAACAAGATATTCTGTCAAATGGAAATGTGAAAAGAACATTTCAGTGGTTTACTGAGGTAAATCACATGCATGTTTCCATGTATTGAGGTGTTGCCCATAGGACATTTTAAAACAAGGGGCGCCTTTGCTTGGTGCATTTGTATAGGGCAGTTTTTCAACAAGTAAAGTAAATGTTCTTCTGCCTTAAGTGCTCAGTGCTAAAGGCGTGAGGGATGCAATGTTCTTCTGCCCTAAGTGCTCGGTGCTGAAGGCGTGAGGGATGCAATGTTCTTCTGCCTTAAGTGCTCGGTGCTGAAGGCGTTAGGGATGCAATGTTCTTCTGCCTTAAGTGTTCAGTGCTGAAGGCGTGAGGGATGCAATGTTCTTCTGCCTTAAGTGCTCGGTGCTGAAGGTGTGAGGGATGCAATGTTCTTCTGCCTTAAGTGCTTGGTGCTGAAGGTGTGAGGGATGCAATGTTCTTCTGCCTTAAGTGCTCGGTGCTGAAGGTGTGAGGGATGCAATGTTCTGCTGCCTTAAGTGCTCGGTGCTGAAGGCGTGAGGGATGCAATGTTCTTCTGCCTTAAGTGCTCGGTGCTGAAGGCGTGAGGGATGCAATGTTCTTCTGCCTTAAGTGCTCGGTGCTGAAGGCGTTAGGGATGCAATGTTCTTCTGCCTTAAGTGTTCAGTGCTGAAGGCGTGAGGGATGCAATGTTCTTCTGCCTTAAGTGCTCGGTGCTGAAGGTGTGAGGGATGCAATGTTCTTCTGCCTTAAGTGCTTGGTGCTGAAGGTGTGAGGGATGCAATGTTCTTCTGCCTTAAGTGCTCGGTGCTGAAGGTGTGAGGGATGCAAAGAAAGGTACTGAGGCATGATAGGAAATGCCACAACCGTTCTAAGGCCAAAGCATCTGCTGTACACAACTAAGCAATAAAAAGCAAGCATTCCAGCATACTGTTAGGAGCATGTCTGCCTTTTCGTGGGAAGAGATCTTATCTTGACAGTGAATGGGGCTTAAATAGTGTGAACAGCTTTAGTAGAAGTATCAAATGCATGCAGCCAGGGGAAGATAACAAAAAAAGTTCCACACTAAAGCGAGTGAAAACAGTAATTCGGCAATGGGAATTGATAAGAGCCCCCTTTTAAGATATATTTAATACAAGAGATTTTACAAGCACTTCAAGCGCTGTGCAGGCAAAACTTAATACAGAGGATGGTTTGAGGTGCTTTGTCTAATGGCTGAACATCACCATCAACAGAAAGAGGACGTTAATAAGTCAGCAATGTGCAATGAGTATCTCAGGGGTACTGGTAGCTCACCAGCACCATAGGAGTAGTTCTCCGAGGTGAAGCCAAACCCAGGACCTTTTAAAGAAGGCAGCACTGCTCATCTCAGGACCCTTAGGGTGGCAGGCAGATAAACCTATGGCAGGGTCCGATGAGAACACTCAAAACACTAGGCCAGATATACAAACATTTTGCGCTGTGTTTATGTCACTAAAATGATGCAAAATGAGCACAGACTTTGTTATTAACTTTCCAGTTGCTCAAAAGTAACATAAAGTAGTGCAAACCACTGCTTTGCGTTACTTAGCATCAAGGGGGCATTACATGTGTTACATTGGTGTTCTGATGCAACGACCCATGCTTCTTCAAAACCCCATCTCCTAACAGTAGACAGTGTTAAGCGTTAAAAATTAATGACTCTTGAAAGCAGGCGTTATGAGGGAAAACTATCTTTACTGACTTTGCATGTGTGCAGCATTGTACAGCACTCACACAAAGTTTAAAAAGTGGTCTCAGGATAATATTTTGTACTGGAAGGAACCCTTCCAGTGCCAAACCTATGCTTGACTCGCGCACACCCCCTTGCAATACGGCTCAATCCAACACCCAAATATCCCATGGCTTATTTGTAAGCCCGTAAGCTAAACACAGGGCCAGTCAGAATGTAATGTGCCAATTGCATATGACCATATAAAGATTCGCAAAGACTCGCAAATCCTTTATAACAGCTCGAACATCAGTCGATCGTTGGGGCCAAATCCACAAGAATCTAGAGCATGATTCCACTGCTCCCAGGATGTACCAGTAAGCCCTGTCAGATAGTAGAGGGCTGCATTGGTCCAAATGGACACATGCCAGGGGTCTGTCTGATACCAGTAATGGTGTTTGCAGTGGAGGTGCTACGGTGGAACCCTTCATCTGCTGACAGGTGTTACACTTAAGGACACAACCCGTGGTCTGTTTTGTGAGACCTGGCCACCAATAATGCTGCTTCAGTAGTGAAATAGTTGCAGCAATACCTGCGTGTGCTGAACCCAGACCCTCGTGTGCAGCTAGAATTAAACCTCATCTGCAATCTAAGTTTGGATTTACTCTATCCCCCCCACTGCTGGAATTTGAGCATGTAGGATATTTTGCACACCTAACTTGTAGGAGTACTTGAGTAGAAACCCTTTTGGCAATGCTGAGCTGTTGTGCATAGCATTCACATCTATCATTATCTGTCTGTCTATCATCATACTAGAATGAGTGATTGCAGCAACAGCAGCAGTTCTCACTGTCGCTTTAGCGGTTCCACCGGCCAGTAAATTCCCGTCAACGTGTACGCCAACATGCTGATGACTCAATGTGTGAATTACATGAGCCCGTGGAAAGCCTTTTTTCAGCTCCGCCACTTGTTCCCAAAGCAAATTGTGCTTTATTGTGCAACCTTTGGAATCTCTACCCATTCTGTCCCCAGTAGTGAAGATATTCATTGTATGACTGGACACAATAAAATGAACCGCACACAATAAGTGTGGGGATTTCTCGATCCGTATTTCTTAGTGCCAGTATCAGGGCTTTTAGGTCTGCCAGCTGTGCGGTGCAATTTCTAGAGACTGCATCTGTGTATTCATAGGATGAAACTTTCCATCCCACATATGTCACTTCACAGTTGCACATGCTGCACTGTATTGCTGTTTACTTCCTCTGGCAGGCTGGGCAGATCCGTCAATGTAAATTAATTATTCCTAGTAATCTAGAGGCATTATTTCATATGGGAGAGGATATTCTTGTTCCGACTGCAGGAATGCTTGTGTTTTTAATGTAGAATCAAATTTGCAGTTTACATCTGTTGCAGTGAGAGAATTAGCCCATTGTATCCATCGTGGATGCAGTGCTTTTGAGTTTGGAGTGCTTAATTTGGTAACCGCCTCTAAGGTTGGTACCCGAGTCGCAACAATTATTTGTTTCCCCGGTGATGTGATGTGTTTTTGTAAAGCGCACTGCTGCCCTGAGGCGTCGTGGCGCTGTAGACCGCTGGGGAACCCGTCCTGGTTATCCCTGTGAGATGGTCCCTCCTGGGTATCTCCAAGGTGAAACCAGGCATCCCCGGCGAATGTGGGGGGCCGTTGTGGAGATGAGGCAAGCTAATGCCCAGAGTTGCAGAGTGTGATCCCTGGTTAGAGTTGGCACCGAGGAGAGAATTATCGAGTCCGCTGGCCATGGTCCACGACCCTGCCGCGTCGGGAATTGAACCCTGGTCCCGGGCCGTCCTCTGCTTCCGGGTCTGCTGCCTCTAACCAGTGAGCCATACCACTCCGGTGCTAGTGCGCTCTCTCTCACTGCAGCAGCCTGTACTGCTGTCAGAATTTTTTTCAGTGGATGCAAAGTGCATCTCAGCATTTGTATACAACTGTGATTTGTATGCTATGGGTACAGTTTCGCCTTCATTGAAGGTTAGGTAAGTGTACCCTGATTGACCCACGACTACACGGATCACCAAATTCGTGGTGTTTGGAAGCTATCATGCCAGCTTGTATGAAACAGAAAATTTGTGTGTTCCTGTGTCCAATGTTGAACTGAAAAATCAGGTCGTGGAAAGGTTTTACCTTCTCTACGTAATCCAAAATGTATGCTCTGCCTAAATTTAGGAATCCTAAAATGGATTGTATACCTTTCAGACTTTTTGGAAATTGGAGCAGCATGTATTTTTCAAAAAAATTAGCTGCCAAGCTTTTTCCTTAACTTGATATTTATTATCCCAAAAATCTGACATTGAGGTGGGCAGTTTTCGATTTTGTAAAGTTATATTTGTAACCCACAGTGGCTAACCCCACGATTATGCTGTGCACCCTATGCAAGCGATCCAATAATTCATCGTCCATCAGAGAAATATCTACATAGGACAATGCCTCCTCATCACAATTTTGAAGTAGCTCTGTTACTCTTGCTGAGAACTTCCTGGGGCTATTCTTATACCCTTGGTAAAATTACTAGGTTTAAGGTGGCTCTGTGAGCTAGCTGGTCTAAAGGTTAACATATCCTTTGAGGGTGTCTGGAATCAGTCTGTGCACCAATCCCACGTTGTCTAAATGCACAGATCCTATGTCTTATTAGGAACTACATGACAGTCCTGGTATAAATGGCAGCGAAAACTTTACCCCAAGTGGTACATTCCTCTATCGGGGGAGGTATTCTCATTGGCAAGCAAATTGTCAGTAGTCTGGTTTTCGTGTGGGGCTGTGTGCAGAAACACTGCCTCAAGCTGTGCTATTTTCTGTGCTATCCAGAACAGCATCTGCTCACGTCTAGTGGGCATTCTCCCCATATTCGCGTTCAGCATTTGTGGGGTGATTTTTGTCGCTGTTCCTTGTGGTTGACCCGTGAAGTTTGAATTGGAAGTGTTCGCATTAAGAACTGTGTACAATTTCTATAGAATGTTAATATCTCTTTGTGAAGTGGATGTAATTGTGCTGCTGGCAATGTATCAATCTCTGGATGCATGTAAGCAGTTAGGACCAGCCAAGTCACTGTCTCTGCGGAACAGACTGAATCTCACTTTATCTGTGGTATGGGGGAGGGTGCCTTTAAACCAATGTACATCCTCTTGGTAAGTTAACAGGACTTCTATGTCCTCGTATGGAATGTATTCTTCCAGTAGTTTGTCTGGAGTATAAGAGTAAAACATGTGTGCGTGCATCTGAGGGGGGAATTTAACCCAAGAGTAGAATACCTCTTATGAATGCCTTGTGTGCCTCAATCATGAAGGTAACAGTCCCACCCTAATAATGTCATAGTAGGTGCATGTCTGTAATTTTCTGAAATGTTAAGAGCTCCTTCAAGCTCAGCTTCCTCTTCTCTAGTACTACTAGTATCACTCATACCAGTGTCTCCAGTCTAAGACATTATGAGAGGAAGTATTTACAAAAAGAGATAAGATTCATGCACAATGTAGGGAACTATAATCCTTTAAGCTTGAACAAACCTATAGCCAATACATAGGATATACCTACTCAGCTGCATTTCCCTTGCCACTCCAGACATTTCTGGGTAAATGTGAGTAGAGGTCTCTGAGTGAGAAATCACAACTGAGCTACTCAGATTTGCCCATTAAATAAGAACCCAACCAACGTTGGGAGCCATGTTGTGTAGTTCCTAATCATACATAGGATCTGCACATTTAGACAACATAAGATAAGGGATTGGTGTCTCGATTCCGTACACCACCAAAGGATACGTTAGCCTTTAGACCAGCTAGCTCACAGGGCCATCATAAACCCCCTAATTTTACCAAGGAGCAAATAGTGATCCAGCATCATTCTAGTATATAACTTGCTTGCTGCAACAGTAATTAGACACAGATATATAGATTACAAGCACCAGCAGAGTAAATAAAAGGTAGAATTCTACCACGGTGCTCACACAGTAAATATATGCAGGAATATTGATACATGGCAGTAATCATGCGTACTCCTATGATGCAGACCCTATCTAGGTGTACCTACTTGTACCTAGCATGTATGTGGGTGTAAAGCCAGGAATCCCCTAGGAAAAACCCAAACCCATTACCTGATGGGAGAGACCTAAGGACCCAGTCTTTGTCTCGAGTTGGACACCCCGCAAGGGATGACAGACCATTGCGTGCTGGAGCTTCTGCAGGCTGGGACCTCACCATGTAGTGTCAGTGTGAAAGCTTCTCCTCCGGTTCCCCAGTGAAGATGTGGTTCTTTTATACCCAAACAGAACCCTCAGGGGTCTACCTAGATATGTAATGGCTGCCCAATATGTATATCAATCAATCAGGGTCTAATAAAGCGTGCTACTCACCTGAGAGGGTGCCAAGGCACTGGGGGGCGGGGCCGCAGTTCTGGTTCAGTTGAAGAGCCAGGTCTTGAGGTTCTTCCTGAAGGTATACAGGTTTGGGGAGCGTCTGATGTTGGCTGGGAGCCCGTTCCAGGTCTTGGTTGCGATGTAGGAAAAGGCTGGTCAGATCTGTTTCTGCAGATGCTTGGGGTCTCTGCCAGGGAGAGGTCGGTGGAGCGGAGGCTCCTTTTGGGTACATGGAAGGAGACTCTCTCGTTGAGGTATTTGGGTCCGATGTTGTGGAGGGCTTTGTAGGAATGGGTGAGAAGTTTGAACGTCACTCTTCTTGACGGGGAGCCAGAGGAGGTTTTGTAGGTGTTGGGTCATGTGTTTGTGTCGTGGTATCCCTAGGACGATTCTAGCTGCGGCGTTCTGGATAGTTTGGAGCTTGTGCAGCAGAGTTCTGTTGATTCCGGCTTAGAGGGTGTTGCCGTAGCCCAGTCTGCTGGTTATGAGTGCATGGGTGACGGTCTTTCTACATTCAGAGGGTATCCATTTGAAGGTCTTTCGGAGGATGCAAAGGCAGTTGAAGCTGGTGGAGGCAACAGTTATCTGGCGGGTCATGGTGAGGGAGGAGTCCAGGATGATGCAGAGGTTCTTAGCATGGACTGTATGGGTGGGTGGACTTCGAGGGCAGGGGGCCACCAGGTGTTGTTCCAGGCCCAGTTGGAGGGTCCTAGGATGAGGACCTCGGTCTTCTCCGAGTTGAGCTTCAGGCAGCTGTCTTTCATCCAGTGTGCGATGTCCTTAATTCCTTCCTAGAAGCAGAGTCTGGTGTCTTCAGGGTTCTTCATGAGGGAGAGGATGAGCTGGGTGTCGTCAGGGTGTGAGATTATGCTGAGCCCATGCTGTCTGACGATGGCGGTGAGGGGGGCCATGTAGATGTTGAAGAGCGTGGGGCTGAGCGAAGATTCTTGGGGTACTCCCCAGTTGATCTCTGTTGGTTCGGAGAGGAACGGAAGGAGTCTGATCCTCTGGGTTCTGCCGGAGAGGAAGGATCGGATCCAGTTGAGAGCGGTTCCTCGTATCCCAGCGTCATTAAGTCTGGCTGTGATGGTGCAGTGTGAGATGGTGTCAAAGGCTGCAGAGAGGTCTAGTAGGATGAGGGCCACGGTGTGTCTCTGGTCAAGTAGCATGCGGATGTCATCTGTGGCAGTGAGGAGGCGGACTCGGTGCTGTGGTTGCTGCGGAATCTGGACTGGGAGGAGTCTAGGATGGAGTTATCATTGATGAAGGTGGTCAGCTGAGCGTTTACGAGTCTCTCGGTGACTTTGGCAGCAAAGGAGAGCAGGGAGATGGGCTGGTAGTTTTTCAGGTCCGTCGGGTCGGCTGTGGGCTTCGAGGAGGGGCTGGACTACCGCCCACTTCCAGTGATCTGAGAAGATGCCGGACTTGAAAGAGGCTTCGATGGTCCATCCTAGTTTGGGTGCGATGGCGGCGGCCCTGTGGTAGATGTGTGGAGGGCAGGGGTCCGTGGGGGCTCCAGAGTGTGCATTGTTCATGGTCATGGTGACGTGTACCACCTTGGCAGGATTCCAGGTAGTGGCGGGTGGCTGGTTGTTGGTGGTGGGGAGGCGGGTTGTGTCCGGTGTTCGCTGAAGTGGTCGTAGAGGGCCTTGATTTTCAGATGAAAGTAGGAGCTGAGATTGTTGCAGAGTTCCTGGGAAGGTGTGACAATCGTGCCTTTGCTGGGGGTTTGATGAATTGCTGTATGATGTTGAAAAGTTCTTTGGCATTGGTTGAGTTGGTGTGGATCTTGTTCTTGATGAAGATCCGCTTGGTGTCCCTTATTTGCCAGTGGTATTCCTTCTGGGCGTTCTTGTGGCTGTTCAGGTCTTCCGTGGTTTTACAGTTCCGCCAGGTTTTCTCTAGGCGTCTGCAGGGGTGTCTGGCTTCTTGGAGTTCGGTGGTGAACCAGGCAGCCTTTGGTGGGCGTTGTTCTGCGGAGTGGTGCAAGCTTGTCGGCACAGATGGAGAACCAGCGGTGGAGTTATTTCGCTGCTGAGTTGGCGTCGTTCATGACACGGGGGGGTCTAGGTGAAGGGTGGTGTTGGTGTCCCTCTGATCTTGCTCCAGTTCCCTCATGGTGGGCACAGGGGTTTGGGTGCGGTGGTGGTATTGAAGGTGAAGTGTACGCAGTGGTGGTTCATCCAGAGGGGCTGCGTGGTGTGGCTAAAGCGGATGTTGGTTTCTCCTGCGAAGTCGAGGGTGTGTCCTGCTCTGTCTGTGGAGATGGTGACGAGCTGCTTCGGTCTGAGGTTGGAGATGTTGCCGAGGGTGGTGGAGTCGGGGTCGTTGCAGTTGTTGAGGTGGAAGTTAAGGTCTCAGTGTAGAATGTAATCCGTGGAGGTGATAGCGTGGGGTGCGACAAGGTCGGAGATGGTTGTGGTGGCCTGGGTGCGAGGTCCCGGTGGCCTGTAGGTGAGGGTGCCGCGCAGCTAGTCTGGATCTGGAAGTGGAGGTGTTCCGTGTTGGCATGGGGGGGGTCACTCGTGTTTGAGGTGGAGAGTCGGAGGGAGGTCTTGTGCGCGATGGCGAGGCCTCCCCCTGGGCAGTGGGGGCACAATCCTTTCTCTGAATCTTGTATCCATCGGGATGGTGGTGGTGATGTCAGGCCGGAGGTTGTGTTGGTCCAAGTTTTCGTGAAGAAAGCGACGTCAGGCGATAGGGTGTCAATCAGGTCCCAGATCTGAGGCGTGTCGGTTTAGGGAGCGCAAGTTGAGGAGGATGCAGGTCAGGGCTTCGGTGGAGCGGCCGTCCAGAGGGTCTTCTGCCATCGTAGGGGCGTCCTTGACGGTAAAGGATCGTCGGCAGTGTCTGCAGGAGAACTGTCCATGGGTGGTGTTAGGTGTGGCATTTTGGCAGTCAGTGTGTCTTCCGCAGTTGAATGCGTGGAGGGCGGCGGAGTCATATCGGCGTGGGCTTGGAGTTCCAGGGTTCCTGGCACTCATTGCGGTCGGGTCGCGGACGGGCGCAGATGGGCTTGCATTAAGTAGGGGACGGGCTAGGGACGTGCAGCTGGGAGGCGGGGGCGGGTTGCGGCGGGAAAAATTACCGGTGGGCAAAAGGAACAGCAGCAGGGAATACGGCAAACTACAAACAGCAGCACAGTGTACAATGGCTACAGTACAATCACACAACAGTGATACAGTAAGGGGAACTGCGGAATGCTACGGTGGGGGCACAATCAGCGTGACGCTGACAGAGGATACAAAATAAAATAAGGGGGCTATAGTGGGGGATGCAGGGGGAAAATAAAGAAATACCGGTGCAGCAGCGAGGTGCCAGCGGGACCCAGCAAGGTGCGGTCTCAAACCCTGCCTGGGTGAGACCGTAGGCAGAGCACAGCAAGGCGGAGCTGCTGGGGAAGAGCTGATGTCTGACCGAGGGTGTAGCCTGTATAGTGGACCTGTCTTCCAAGAATGACGTTAGCTGTAATTTTTGTACAGAGTTATTATACAGAAGGTTGGTAATCCTGCTGTGTATGTCCTGGGCAGGGGATTAAGATATGATACTAGGAATCCTCAGGCATAATAAATTAGGCCAGTTTCTGGGAAAATTGATCCACATTTATTCAGCCTATAACTAGGTAAAAGGTCAGTGCCAGAACCGGTATGCAGAGAAAGGTAGGACAAATGTAGGTAAAAGTTTGTGCAATTACCTAGGCCAATATTGGGGTTCATTGGGGTTCATAACTTCATTACGTCCTATCTTATTTGAAGCGTCAGGGACCCCTATAGCATTTCTTCAGGAGACACCTTACGGAATCTGAGGGCCACATCCTTTGGGGGTGCTGGCACAGCCAGATCTATGCATCCTCATACTCTGCCTTCTCATGGGTGCCCTTAACTGTATTTGGCCTGGAGTTCCCTTTTGCTTAAATATTGTGATTGCAGACCTCAAGGGCTGATACATCCTAGTGTTGGGTAGTCTGAATGGCAGGGATGTAGTCCTCCTCAATATTTATGCACCAAATGTGGATCAATCTTCATTTCTCACTGGTTTGGTCTCTCCGCTGTCTCTCGTGTTCACTGATTGGAGTGGTGGGGGATGATTTTAATTGCTTTGAGGCTTGGATAGGTTATATCTTCCCCTACGTGGTAGCCAGCGCGGGTAGGCTGGCGCTGGTTGCCCACTCATGGTCTGGGGGGACTTGATAGATGGCTGGCGGGCTCTGGATTACACAGGCTGGAAGTCAATCTTGAAAGGCTCTATACATGTAGAGCACTGTATGTTTGAGTGTCTGGGTTGTAATACTAGGCACAAACTTACTCAGATCACACTCCTGTGAAGGGCAGGCCTGGGCGTAGTTCGCGCAGTTTTGCTATGCGGACCTCAGCGAAGTTACAAAAAAACTCAGCGAAGTTCCACGAATGGCGGAGTAAAGTGCGAACTGCAGTTTGTGCTGTATTCCTGCCGCTCAGGTAGAAATTGTACCCGAGGGGCAGCTCGCGCACGTGAACTTCCTGCGAGCATGGAAAAAACTGCTGCACATCGCGAAGCGGAGTTTTCTGCACTCCGCGTAGGGCGGAGTGCAGAAAACTCCGCGAACGGAGCGAAGTTTACTGCCCAGGCCTAGTGATTAGCAAGTTCTAATGGTTTTCCCCCAGAACTAGCATGCCTACGTGGTGCCTGGCTCTGATTCTTCTAGATGATTCAGCCTTTCGGGGCTTAGCAGTTCTCTCAATACTGGAATGATAACACTGAAATGACCTTGTCGATGGGCATGGAGTGGGAGGCTATAATCTGGGGGTACTGTATCTAGTAGGGTGGGAGTTCGTGACAAGGCATATTTGTCTTGGGATCATGAAGAGCGAGATCAATCGGGCAGGATGTTGGCATGGCTGTTGCCAAAAACTGGGGTAGGACAGTCTGTTCTTCAGTTGTGAGCCTATTTGGTACGGGATGTCTTAACCCAGGAGGAGATTTATGGGTTCTTCCTGCAGAATTCTCATAATCTATGCTCCTCTGGAGAGGTGAGTAATGAGCAGGAGATGCTGGACTATACCTTGGATTCTGATGTGGTGACTCTTGATCCAACTATTTCTGGCCTGGACCATCTGGAGTTTCTCCTCCCGGAGGCATTGGTTATCTTAGATATTAAGAAAGGTGTTTGATTCGCACCGCTGGGAGTTTCTCTATACTACTATGCTTAACATGTGCCTCAGTCTCCCCTTCGTTAGGTGGACTAAGCTTTACACGGACCCCCTGGCTAGGATTCATAATGGAGCCTTGACCTCTGAAGTCTTCCTGGTGGAGCTGGGTACTCGGCAGGGTTGCCTCCTCTCACCTCATTTGTTTGCATTGGCCAGGGAGCCCTTTGCTTGCACAGTACACCCGGGACTACATTATCCGAGCCTATACATTGCCTCTCACTGTACTATCTTTTTCTATATGTTGCTGTACCTTAAGGGGCAGAACTCCAACCTCTTGGCTGCGGTATTGGACTTGTCAGATTATGGGACCCAATTGGGACTTGAAGTAAATTGGACTTAGTACTGTGTTTATACTTTGAGGGGAGATGCCCGGCATGTGGTCATATCTCCGTGGATCCAACACTGTGTTGTGAGCAGGATACCGTAAGGAATCTACGAGTGGCTGTTTTCCACTCCCTGGATCTGCTATATGCCAGGAATTTCTGCCATGTGTTAGCTGGGTTGTAGTGCTTTGTTGCCTTCTGGCCCACCTTGCCTCTACAGTGTTGCCGTATCCAAAATGATCACACTACTGTGTCTTCTGAATCTATTTGCTACCCTCCCATTGTTTTAAGGAAGGAGACAGTTTGCATCTCTCACTTTACTGGGGCTTCTCACGATGTTGGGTGGCCCTGTGGAAGTTGCGCTTGCCTGTGTCTGATGGTGGCTTAGCTGTTCCTGACCTGAAGTTATGTTACATAGTTGGGCAGCTCCAGTGGGTGGCCCATTGGTGGGCCTTTCTGTGGGATGGTGTAGGAGTAGCCAAGTGTGGCTCCTCCTCCAAGGATTGCTTCCTGGGTTTCTTGCTGAAGCCTACACCTGCTTCCAGGATGACTACTTCAAATGTTAAGTGTGGGCTTGTGCTTTACACCACACCTGGTCGCCAACCCCATACACCCCTGAACTCCCTCTTTTGGGGATTTGACATTGGAGCCATCCTGGGGTGAATGGGTCTCCTTAAAATAGAGGGCAGCTGGTGTCTATGTCCTGGGAGATCTACTTACTGGTGCAAAAACTGCCTTTTTTCGAACCTCTGGGATTCTTATGATATTCCAGCAGGCCAATTTATTCTACGTGGATGTAGCCTTGACTTGCAAGACACCGGAATGGTGGGATACCAGAGTCGCTGAGCCGCCGAAGCAGGACTGCCTGCACCGCCTCTTTCTTATAAAAGGTTGAACCAAAGTGAAAAAGCTACTGTATAGGGCCCTGCTGGCGGAACTCAGGATGACTCGCTCGGATTCCTACTGGAAGAAAATATGAGACTCCAGCTCTAAGGTGTGTTGTAATGCCCATTTCAAACTCATTCAATTATTTTATTTATATCTGGTTGTCCCACACATACATACTAGGTTTCCAGCCACGACCTCGGATTGCCACAAGTGTGCCACTGAGGGCGCAGACTTTATCCATATAGTCTGGTCTTGTCTAATTTTGTTACCCTACTGGACAACGGTCCTCTAGGTAGTTAGGGGGGGGCACGGATAGGGAATTCCCCTTGAGCTGATTGGTCATGGAGACCAGGCAGACATAACAATCGGCAGCTAGGAAGGTCACTGATCGATTTATGAATCTGCCCTTTATCCTCACCTGCAGGCAACTGACTGAGTTAAAAGTCGGCCACAGGACCCAATATATATCACTAGTGGTCGGAACTGAGGAGGTGGGCAGACTAAGTGGGAGGCGATCTACCGGGAGGAGGGTCTGGGAGTCCGAAGGATTCCAATACTGTCTGCATGGAATGCTGTTTTGTTGGCCTGTCTGGGCATGGATTGAGGGGGCAATGTGCCTGTTGCTGATTCTCCATCTTATGACCCTGATCCCCTAATCCATTATTGGACACTGGAAAATCCCCATTAGCTCTTTGATCTCTCCTTTTTTTCCATGCTGCCTTACCTATTCTTTCTATTGTCGGGAGGCACTGGGGGTCTGCATGGGGTAAGATTGCTGGGTGAGACAGCTCTGCTTGTACAGCTTGTCGGGGTGTCTAGGGCCTCTCATGGGGACTGTGCTGACTTGTAGGAGATTGCTGAGCCTGTTTTCTAACTCTCTGTACAATTAGAGTATTAATCAATCATGAATGTCCTGCCTCTATACTACACCTGCCAACACTGTTTTCTTAAAGTATTACTTTGTTGTGATTCGCCAATAAAGCTATATTTTTTTTTAAAAGCCTAGACCAGGGGCACCGTGGAGCTGGGCTGCTGGAAAGAGCCTGGTTGAGACTTGCTTTCCTTCTTGTCTACAGCATTTATGTAGAAACTGAGGACACTACAACTCGTTCCAAGGCATGAACATCAATCCACCATAAGGTTGTGGAAGTGGCATCACATGCCATTTGAGGTTTGTATTCATTCACACACAAGCTTAAATATACACAAAAACTATCACAAACCCCTCTCCCCCAAGCAAACACACAACACACATTCAAAAGCATTTTTTTAACTTAAGTCACCTGCAAATGGGGGGGGGGGGGCGTTTATTCCAGCTAATTGTACTCTATATTTCGGTTTTGCATAAGCAGCGCTTACGATGTGTTTGGAAAGTCTTATAATACAAATAAAAACTTAAAAGGGGCTTGCAGCTCGCCCATTATGTACCATTCCCAGTCAGACATTTTCTTGCTTCACACTGGTCAGCAGCATCAGGGTCACTTCATCAGCTTTCACTTCCTCTTTCCTTGAATGTTCCCTGGAACTTGGACCAAGTACTATTTCTTACTGGCAGCTAGTGGCTGGTGACAAATGTCTTTCCACTGGCCTCACGTGTCTGAGGAATGCCTCACGTGTCTGAGGAATATATATCTATCTCCATCTCTATCTCTATATATTACCTACTGGCGGTCGCCAGTAGGTAGTTATAGTTAGGACCTATTATCCATAGGAAATTTGTAACATTCTTTTCCCATTAACTTTGGCGCCGGTTGACGAATGTTCGTGAAATGTTCAAAACTGGTGGGGCGCTCCGGTCAGCTCACATCCTGAAAGTTTGGGGGTGTTTTGTCAAGCGGGGGCATGAGAAAAAAGGGGTTCGCAAAACGAGTTTTCCCCATGTTATTTCCCGTAGGAAATTTTAAACATGGCTACAGCCCAAAATGTTGAACGGAATTACACCAAATTTGGCAAAAAGGTAGCCCTTGGTTCAGAAAGCGCCCTTTTTTTAAATGGTGTAAATCCGTTCAGTAGTTCCTGAGATATTAAAAAAAATAGGTCAAAAAATCAATTCGCCATAGGAAACTTTAGACACGGTTACAGCCAAAACTGCTGAACGGAATTACACCAAATTGGGCAAAAAGGTAGTGCTTGGTTCAGAAAGCGCCCTATTTTTTAAAATGGTGCAAATCCATTCAGTAGTTTTTAAGAAAATCAAGAAATAAAGATAGTGATATGTATGGCACTTTCCCATAGGAAACTTTAGACACAGTTACAGCCAAAACTGCTAAACTGAATTACACCAAATTTGGCAAAAAGGTAGTGCTTGTTTCAGAAAGCGCCTTTTTAAAAAAAAAATGGTGTAAGTCCGTTCAGTAGTCCCTGAGAAATTAAACAAATGGAGGTGAAAAAAATCAATTTCCCGTAGGAAACTTTAGACATGGTTATAGCAAAGACTGCTGAACGGAACTACCCCAAATTTAGCAAAAAGGTACTGCTTGACTCAGAAAGCGTCCTTTTTAAAAATGGTGTAAATCTGTTCAGTCGTTTGAGATAAAGAACAAATATAGATGTATATGGGCGGAGCCTAACCCGCGAGCACAAGCTTGTCTTTAATTGGCTGCCAACACTTCAAACCAGGAAGTGTTGGCAGCCATCTTGGTGCAATGCTTTTTAGGTCTTGCCTAGCAATGCAGCACATGCACTGCTCACTGCCCAAACACCACTGCACTGCACTAAACCCTAAATGGCTACCCCAGCACGACCCCCTACACTGCCCGAACACCAGTGCAGTGCCCTAAACACTAAAATGCTACCCTCAGCATGACCCTCTACACTGCCTTAACACTGCACTGCCCTAAACCATAAAACACTACACCACGACCCCCTACACTGCCTGAACACCACTGTACTGCCCTAAACCCTAAAACATCACCCCCAGCCTGAGCCCTACACTGCCCGAACACCACTGCACTGCCCTAAAACACCACCATCACCACAATTCCCTACACTGCCCAAACACCACTGCACTGCCCTAAAACCTAAAAGGCCACCACCACAGCACGATTCCCTACAGTGCCCGATCACTGCACTGCCCTAAACCCTAAAATGCTACCCCCAGCACGACCCCCTACACTGCCCAAACCACTGTACTGCCCTAAACCCTGAACTGCTACCCCTAGCATGACCCCCTATACTGCAGGAACACCACTGCACTGCTCTGCCCTAAACCCTAAAATGCTACCTCCAGCATGACCCCCCCCTACACTGCCTGAACACCACTGCTCTCCCCTAAACCCGAAAACGCCACCCCCAGCACAAACACCACTGCTCTGCCCTAAACCCAAAACGACACCCCCAGCACGACTCCCTACACTGCCCCAACACCACTGCACTGTCCTAAATGCCACCCCCAGCATGACCCCCTACACTGCCCCAACACCACTGCTCTGCCCTAAACACTAAAACGCCACCCCCAGCATGACCCCCTACACTGCCCGAACACCACTGCACTGCCCTAAACCCTAAAACACCACCCTCCTGCACGACCCCCTACACTGCCCGAACACCACTGAACTGCCCTAAACCCTAAAACACCACCCCAGCACGATCCCTACACTACCAAAAGACCAATGCCCTACGCTAAACCCTAAAACACTGCCCAGCACGACCCCTACACTACACAAACCACTGCACTACCCTAAACCCCAAAACACTACCCCAAAACACTACCCAGCATTGCCCCCTACACAACCGCACTACACTAAACCCTAAAATACTACCCCCAGCACGACCACCTACACCACCCAAACACCACTGCACTACCCTAAACCACTACCCCCAGCACGACTACCTACACTACCCAAACCACTGCACTACCCTCAACCCTAAAACACTCCCCCCCACACGACCCCCTACACTACACAAACCACTGCACTACCCTAAACCCTAATATACCCCCAGCACGACCCCCTACACTATCCAAACACCACTGCACTACCCTAAAACTACCCCCAGCACGACCCCCTCCACTGAACACCACTGCACTACCCTAAACCCTAAAACACTACCCCAGCACGATCCCTACACTACCCAAACACCACTGCAAAACCCTAAACCCTATAACACTACCCAGCATGACCCCCTACACTATCAAAACACTACCCCCAGCACGACCCCCTACACTACACAACCACTGCACTACCCTAAACCCTAAAACTACCCCAGCACAACCCCCTACACTACCTAAACACCACTGCTCTACCCTAAACCCTGCCCCCAGCACAGCTCCCTATACTACACAAACCCCACTGCACTGCCCTAAACCCTAAAACACTACCCCCAGCACGACCCCCTACACTACCGAACCACTGTACTACCCTAAACCCTAAAACACTACCCCCAGCACAACCTGCTACACTACACCAATGCACTACCCAAAACCCTAACACTACCCCAGCACGACCCCCTACACTACCCAAACACAACTGCACTACCCTAAACTCTAAAACACTACCCCCAGCTTGATCCCCTACACTACCCAAACACCACTGTACTACCCTAAACCCTAAAACACTACCCCCAGCATGACCGCCTACACTACCCAAAGACCACTGCACTACCCTAAGCCCTAAAACACAACCCCCAGCACGACCCTCTATACTTCACAAACACCACTGCACTACTCTAAACCAAACCCCAGCAGTACCCCTACATTACCCAAACACCACTGCACTTCCCTAAACCCTACCCCAAGCAGTACCCCCTACACTATCCAAACACCACTGCACTACCCTAAACCCTAAACCACTACCCCCAGCAAGACCCCCCATTTACTACCCAAACCACTGCACTACCCTAAAACACTACCCCAGCACGATCCCTACACTACCCAAACACCACTGCAAAACCCTAAACCCTATAACACTACCCAGCATGACCCCCTACACTATCAAAACACTACCCCCAGCACGACCCCCTACACTACACAACCACTGCACTACCCTAAACCCTAAAACACTACTCCCAGCACGACCCACTACACTACCAAAACACCACTGCACTACCCTAAACCCTAAAACTACCCCAGCACAACCCCCTACACTACCTAAACACCACTGCTCTACCCTAAACCCTGCCCCAGCACAGCTCCCTATACTACACAAACCCCACTGCACTGCCCTAAACCCTAAAACACTACCCCCAGCACGACCCCCTACACTACCGAACCACTGTACTACCCTAAACCCTAAAACACTACCCCCAGCACAACCTGCTACACTACATCAATGCACTAACCTTAACCCTAAAATACTACCCCCAGCACGACCCCCTTCACTACACAAACACCAATGCACTACCCAAAACCCTAACACTACCCCAGCACGACCCCCTACACTACCCAAACACAACTGCACTACCCTAAACCCTAAAACACTACCCCCAGCTTGATCCCCTACACTACCCAAACACCACTGTACTACCCTAAACCCTAAAACACTACCCCCAGCATGACCGCCTACACTACCCAAAGACCACTGCACTACCCTAAGCCCTAAAACACAACCCCCAGCACGACCCTCTATACTTCACAAACACCACTGCACTAGAACGGGACCTGTGTTATCCGTGAGGTCCCGTACATGCTGGCTGTGAGGGAATTTAGTCGCTACTACATCATCCCTATCCTCCCTCTGTACCCATTTGCGCGACTAGAGACATCCGATATTATTCCTTGGGAACCAGTGTTAGACTCCCCCTTTTTCATTTTTCTTTACAGAATCTTTATCCATGTATATCCACATTACGGTGATTATGGACCGCTAGTCGCTTGCCGCTTTTTTGCATTGCTTGCTCTTCGATTCTCGAGCTTGCGCTCCGATTGAATTCTCTCGCATCGTAAGTATGGTGGTCACTTCATCTAGCCCCATTCTCCCTTTTTCCCTTTTACACAGCCCCCCCTTCAGAATAGCTTGTCATTATAGATACTGATACAGCTGGTTCATTCTTCGTTCATTTATTCTTTCTGTAGATCATTGATGCACAAGATTTAGGCACCATTACCGCCTATGTTGAGCATTGGAAACGAAATATTTGCCTATAGTGAGCCTTATCTTACGGTTCCATAGGACTCTGGTTTTACTGCTGTTGCCTGGAGGCGAATTATCCATGTTCCTCCTTGAACATCCATTTTAGTATGTATTTCCCTTTATGTTTGGGTTGTCTGGTAACAGCACTTATGTTTGTCTATGACTTTACCACTTTCGCGGATGGCTTCCTTCTTTCTGTATCAACTTTTCTCTTATTATTATCTTTTCTCTTTTTTTGCTTTGATCTAACTGAAGCTTTATTTTCATCATCTTGGTGAATGGATTTTCACTTTCTTATTCGGTGACTTTATTCATTAGTGGTGATTTGTTTTTCATGCTACTGTCGGACCCATTGGGCCTATATATATAAAGCGATTCATTTATGAACACTAGTGACACAACTGGACTAGTGATTTGGACATTAAAGAATTTAGAATTTTTGTTTGAATATCTAAGTTGTTAAGAGATGAATGTACTAGTGTTTGTCACTTTATGATATATATTCATTTGAATTTTTAGATCGAGTGTTTGCCCCCTATTATCCTTGGTCTACGCCCTGATGAAGGTGGGGCTCCTCCGTGGGCCCTATACCGAAACGCACGTTGGCGCTTGATTCGATGACCTCCCTTCTTTCTGAAGTACCATCTGGCTTCCTCTGGATGAGATACAATCGATTCATCCATTCGAAATCCCAAGGATAACCTATGTTTACCAATTATTTGTTTAGTTGTTATGAATGTGGTATTGACTGAATGTATGCATGGTTAAGTTTTCTAGCGGGGCACTCCCTTTGTCTTTGTCTTTGATTTTTGTATATTTATTGTATTGTAATTTTTTGTATTATATGTTCATGCATTTGTCCTATGATGAGATATATTTATACAAATTGAAAAATGAAATTTTCTATAAACAAAAAAAAGCAAAATAAATATGCTAGGTTTATTTTAATACCTACTATCTTGTGAATACTTTGTCTTTGTTGTGTCCACCCTTGTTCCAGTTGTGTTTTGTGCCCTATCAAGGACCTATTTATTAGGCCACAGTTTAGAATTATTGAACCGGTCTTGTCTTCTCTTTGAAGTTTTTTACTACCCCCGGCATGACCGCCTACACTACCCAAAGACCACTGCACTACCCTAAGCCCTAAAACACAACCCCCAGCACGACCCTCTATACTTCACAAACACCACTGCACTACTCTAAAACACTACCCCAGCATGACCCCCTACACTACACAAACACCACTGCACTACCCTAAACCCTAAAACAAACCCCAGCAGTACCCCTACATTACCCAAACACCACTGCACTTGCCTAAACCCTACCCCAAGCAGTACCCCCTACACTATCCAAACACCACTGCACTACCCTAAACCACTACCCCCAGCAAGACCCCCATTTACTACCCAAACCACTGCACTACCCTAAAACACTACCCCAGCACGACCCCCTACACTACCCAAACACCACTGCACTGCCCTAAACCCTAAAACACGACCCCCAGCATGACCCCCTACACTGCCTGAACACCACTGCACTGCCCTGCCCTAAACCCTAAAATGCTACACCCAGCACGACCCCTACACCACTGCACTGCCCTAAACCCTAAAACACCACCCCCAGCATGACCCCCTACACTGCCTGAACACCACTGCTCTCCCCTAAACCCTCAAACGCCACCCCCAGCCCAAACACCACTGCTCTGCCCTAAACCCTAAAACGACACCCCCAGCATGACCCCCTACACTGCCCCAACACCACTGCACTGCCCTAAACCCTAAAACACCACCCCAGCACGACCCCCTACACTGCCCGAACACCACTGCTCTGCCCTAAACACTAAAATGCTACCCCGAGCATGACCCCTACACTGCCCGAACACCACTGCACAGCCCTAAACCCGAAAATGCCACCCGAGCATGACCCCCTACACTGCCGAAACACCACTGCACTGCCCTAAACCCATAAACGCCAGCCCCAGCACGACCCCTATACTGCCCGAACACCACTGCACTGCCCCAAACCCTAAACCGCCACCCCCAGCATGACCCCCTACACTGCCCGAACACCACTGCTCTGCCCTAAACACTAAAACGCCACCCAAGCACGACCCCCTACACTGCCCGAAAACCACTGCACTGCCCTAAACCCCAAAATGCTACCCCGAGCATGAACGCTACACTGCCCAAACACCACTGCACAGCCCTAAACCCGAAAATGACACCCGAGCACGACCCCCTACACTGCCCAACCACTGCACTGCCCTAAATCCTAAAACACCACCCCCAGCATGATCCCTACACTACCAAAATACCAATGCCCTACGCTAAACCCTAAAACACTATCCCCAGCACGACGCCCTATACTACCCAAACACCACTGCACTAAGCCCTAAAACACTACCCCCAGCAGTACCCCCTATACTACCCAAACACCACTGCACTACCCTAAATCCTAAAACACTACCACCAGCACGACTCCCTACACTACCCAAACACCACTGCACTACCCTAAACCCTAAAACACTACCCCCCACATGAACCCCTACACTACCCAAACACCACTGCACTCCCCTAAACACTAAAAATTACCCCCAGCACAGCCCCCTACACTACCCAGACCACTACACTACCCTAAACCCTAAAACACTACCCCCTACACTACGCAAACACCACTGCACTACCCTAAACCATAAAACTACCCCCAGCATGACCCCCACACTACCCAAACACCACTGCACTACCCTAAACCCTAAAACACTACCTCCATCAGTACCCCCTACACAACACAACCACTGCACTACCCTAAACCCTAAAACACTACCCCCAGCATGACCCCCTACACTACCCAAACACTGCACTACCCTAAACCACTACCTCCAGCAGTACCCCCTACACTACCCAAACACCACTGCACTACCCTAAACCCTAAACTACCCCCAGCACGACCCCTACACTACCCAAAGACCACTGCACTACCCTCAACCCTAAAACACTCCCCCCCCCCCCCACGACCCCCTACACAAACCACTGCACTACCCTAAACCCTAATATACCCCCAGCACGACCCCCTACACTACCCAAACACCACTGCACTACCCTAAACCCTATAACACTACCCAGCATGACCCCCTACACTATCCAAACACCACTGCACTACCCTAAAACACTACCCCCAGCATGACCCACTACACAAACACCACTGCACTACCCTAAACCCTAAAACACTACTCACAGCATGACCCCCTACACTACCAAAACACCACTGCACTACCCTAAACCCTAAAACACTACCCCCAGTACGACCCCCTTCACTACACAAACACCAATACAATACCCAAAACCCTATCACTACCCCCCAGCATGACCCCCTACACTACCCAAACACCACTGCACTACCCTAAACCCTAAAACACTACCCCAGCATGATCCCCTACACTACCCAAACACCACTGTACTACCCTAAACCCTAAAACACTACCCCCAGCATGACCACCTACACTACCCAAAGACCACTGCACTACCCTAAGCCCTAAAACACAGCCCCTACACTGCACAAACACTGCTGCACTACCCTAAACCACTACCCCAGCACGACCCCCTACACTACACACACTGCACTACCCTAAAACACTACCCCCAGCATGACCCCCTACAGTACACAAACACCACTGCACTATCCTAAACCACTACCCCCATAAGTACCCCTACATTACCCAAACACCACTGCACTTGCCTAAACCCTACCCCAAGCAGTACCCCCTACACTATCCAAACACCACTGCACTACCCTAAACCCTAAACCACTACCCCCATCATGACCCCCTACACTACCCAAACACCACTGCACTACCCTAAACCCTAAAACACTACCCCCAGCACAACCCCCTTCACTGCACAAACACCACAGCACTACCATAAACCCTAGAAAGGTAACCAGCACCTCATGCCCAATTCCCCTTACCTCACTCCTCGTGGTTCCTCTCCTCGTAGTTCCTGCTTCATGTCGTCTCTGATGGGCAGTGCACGTCATTGTGAGGAAACGGAACAGCCTCTGTTTTCTTACAACGAAGTGGATCGTCTAAATTTTTTTAGAACTCATGTTCATTTACCATACATACCTTTACAATAAAATTCGCAGTAAAGGCATGCGTGGTAAATGACCATGCGTTCTAAAAATATGCGTAATAATGACTTTGCGATGTACAACGCATGCGTGGTAATGAATGCGTTGTAATGGTATTGCGAATTAAAAAAGTCGTTGTAACAGCGGTTTACCGATCAAAGCTAGCCCCTGTTCTTCAGTGAGTCATTTATTTGATAAATTAGGAGGAAGGAATGTGGTTTTTTTACCGAAAAGTGCATTCCCGGCTGTTGTATTGTGAAAGTGTCCAGGTGGCCTGGTTTCACTTCCGGTGAGAGAGTGGAAGAGTCTGTTTGGATCTAAATGAGTTCTGCTGTTGGACGGGGCCGGCGCGGCACTTCATCAGATAACACAGCTAATGGAAAGCGTTGTCCCCGAAGTGTGGAGCAGTGCCATGAGAGGTCAACGAGTGTGCGGCCCACCGCAGTATGACCATACCGCTTGACCCATATGCCGCCTCCAGTGTACGGAAGGCAGAAGCGGCATCCATCGCAGGTCCTCTTGAAGCACCGTTGTAGCACTAATTCTACATTTTGGAACTAGGGCATTTTAACCTTGTTATTCCTGCCAGATACAAAGAGAAGATCCTGTGTTATTCAGTGCCTTCGTTACGTTTTTTGTGGGTAGTGGTGCTTGTCACTTTTCTGCCCCGCCGGTGTACACGACTGGGCTCCCCACCCAGTGTGCTATCTGCAGGGCCTCTGCCCTCGGATCACTGGTTTTGGTTTCTGGAGTAGCAACAATCAGTTGCTCCCAAAGGACTAGCCTTAACACTTAGGTGAATATCCTCTGTGCCAGCATTCTGCGGAAATTCTTTCCTAGCTCTCCCATGTCGACCTAATAGCACGCTCTGCTCGCGACACCGTATGACGTCATAGGACTCATAAGACGACCTCGTTGGCGTGCCGACGTCAGTCCCACCCATTTTTTCTCTGCCACCGAGGTAAACAGGTGGACCGACACATTTTCACATGTATACATAGATATATATTTATATATTTACTGGCGGTCGCCAGTAGATAGTTATAGTTAGGACCGTGTTTCCATAGGAAATCTCAAAATTCTGTTATGAATAACTTTGGCGCCGGTTGACGAATCTTTGCGAAATTTTCAAAACTAATGGGGCGCTCCGCTCAGCTCCTACCCTGAAAGTCTCGGGGTGATTCGTCATGCGGGGGCTGAGAAAAAGGGGGGTCCCAAAACGCGTTTTCCCCATGCATTTTCCCATAGGACCTTTAGTCGAAGGTACAGCCCGAACGGCTGAACAGAATTACTTGAAATTTGGCAAAGAGGTAGTCCTCAGGTCAGGCATGTGCCTTTTGCATATATGGTGTAAATCCGTTCAGTGGTTCGAGAAAATAAAAAGTAAAATCACAGATATCTGGGCGGAGCCTAACCACACATCTCATTGTGAGATCTGATTGGCTGTCAGCACTTCATCCAAGAAGTGTTGGCAGCCATCTTGGGACCAATATACATGATAGCACCTCATTAAAAAGCATTGCAGTTAATAGAAGGTTTTAAGACTTTAGTTACATTATAAATCATTTGTTGATGGTACCATACTCATTTTAGGAATTGTGGTATGTTCTAAGGTGATTTTACCATGTGAAAAAGCCTTCTGCTGGGATATCATAAATCATGTTTGAGAGAAAACTATTTTCACATGCTTTTCCCAAAGAGGTTTGGAAGGTGATCTATAAGCTAAACTGAGAGCATATTTTCTGTAAATTCACATTATCTTTCTCAGTCATGTGAGAATGAAGTCTGACATTCTCAGTAAAACATGTACATCCAACAAGGGCAGAGACTGTCAGTTGATTCCTTTGTGTTATACTGCAGCTTCCCAGAGTGTTCCAAAGAACAACTAGAGCGCTACCACTCCTACTTATGATAAACCTATGGCACACCTGAAGCCATCTTGATTGGAATAAAGTGGTAACTCTTAAAACATTTAATTTAAAAAGGAACAAAATTAGAGGGTTCATTTTGCCATAGAATGTATGATTAGTGCTGCAGAAAGAAAAATTAGGGCACATTTTGAGTGACTTCTCAAATCCTCTTCTATTTCATTAAAAAATTCTGACATGCAGACTGAAACATGCACTTTCAATACCAGCAGCAGACTTCCCCGGTGCGCAGTAGCTTTACTACAGTGATCTAATGAGCAACTAGAGTGCCAACATTCTGAATTTATGGCAAATGTGTGACACATCTGAATGCCTTCTTCATTGAATCAAAGTAAAAAACTGACAGTATGCCTACTGAGGAGACTATAGTATATGAGGAAATTAGGAAACTTCATAACAAGTCTCCCAAGATGGCCACCTGAGACAAAAGAGCCCAAATGTAGCACAAATATCACCGAGATGTAGCCCAAGTATAGCCCAATGACAGAAATCCCAGAGTGTTTAAGAACAACTAGAGCGCTAACAGTCTTACTTATGACAAAAGTATGGCACACCTGAAGCCATCTTGATTGGAATAAAGTGGTAACACTTAAAACATTTAATTTACAAAGGAACAAAATGAGGGGGTTCATTTTGCCATAGAAATTATGATTAGTGCTGCAGAAAGAAAAATTAGGGCACATTTTGACTTCTCAAATCCTCTTCTATTTCATTAAAAAGTTCTGACATGCAGACTGAAACATGCACTTTGAATACCAGCAGCAGACTTCCCTGGTGAGCAGTAGCTTTACTACAGTGATCTAATGAGGAACTAGAGTGCTACCATTCAGAATTTATGGCAAATGTGTCACATCTGAATGCCTTCTTGATGGAACCAAAGTAAACAAGCATTGAAAATGCAATAGGTCTCGCCCTCGTCCAAGTTAAAGCAATTCTGTTTGTAATTAGGTGGCTTTTTAGCTTTGCTTTTATTAGTGTTTTTCAAAATTTCATGTACATAACATGCATATATATATGCATGCATTTATATTTGTATTTATATAGATATGCAGATTATATATATGTTTATATATGTATGTATATATATATACACATACATATATAAATGCATATGCATATATGTGCATATGTGTGCGTGTAGAGGGGTAGAGGGGTGTAGAGGTAGAGGTGTAGAGGATGAGTAATGGAGGAGAGAGAGTAGTAGAGAGGGCGTCGTAGAGGGCGTCGTAGAGAGGGCGTCGTAGAGAGGGCGTCGTAGAGAGGGCGTCGTAGAGAGGGCGTCGTAGAGAGGGCGTCGTAGAGAGGGCGTCGTAGAGAGGGCGTCGTAGAGAGGGCGTCGTAGAGAGGGCGTCGTAGAGAGGGCGTCGTAGAGAGGGCGTCGTAGAGAGGGCGTCGTAGAGAGGGCGTCGTAGAGAGGGCGTCGTAGAGAGGGCGTCGTAGAGAGGGCGTCGTAGAGAGGGCGTCGTAGAGAGGGCGTCGTAGAGAGGGCGTCGTAGAGAGGGCGTCGTAGAGAGGGCGTCGTAGAGAGGGCGTCGTAGAGAGGGCGTCGTAGAGAGGGCGTCGTAGAGAGGGCGTCGTAGAGAGGGCGTCGTAGAGAGGGCGTCGTAGAGAGGGCGTCGTAGAGAGGGCGTCGTAGAGAGGGCGTCGTAGAGAGGGCGTCGTAGAGAGGGCGTCGTAGAGAGGGCGTCGTAGAGAGGGCGTCGTAGAGAGGGCGTCGTAGAGAGGGCGTCGTAGAGAGGGCGTCGTAGAGAGGGCGTCGTAGAGAGGGCGTCGTAGAGAGGGCGTCGTAGAGAGGGCGTCGTAGAGAGGGCGTCGTAGAGAGGGCGTCGTAGAGAGGGCGTCGTAGAGAGGGCGTCGTAGAGAGGGCGTCGTAGAGAGGGCGTCGTAGAGAGGGCGTCGTAGAGAGGGCGTCGTAGAGAGGGCGTCGTAGAGAGGGCGTCGTAGAGAGGGCGTCGCAGAGAGGGCGTCGCAGAGAGGGCGTCGCAGAGAGGGCGTCGCAGAGAGGGCGTCGCAGAGAGGGCGTCGCAGAGAGGGAGTCGCAGAGAGGGAGTCGCAGAGAGGGAGTCGCAGAGAGGGAGTCGCAGAGAGGGAGTCGCAGAGAGGGAGTCGCAGAGAGAGTCGCAGAGAGAGTCGCAGAGAGAGTCGCAGAGAGAGTAGCAGAGAGAGTAGCAGAGAGTGAGTAGCAGAGAGTGAGTAGCAGAGAGTGAGTAGCAGAGAGTGAGTAGTAGAGAGTGAGTAGTTCAATTTAAAAGGAACACAATGAGGAGGTTCATTTTGCCATAGAAATTATGATTAGTGAGGAAAAAAGAAAAATTAGGGCACATTTTGAGTGACTTCTCAAATCCTCTTCTATTTCATTAAAAATTTCTGACATGCAGACTGAAACACGCACTTTCAATACCAGCAGCAGACTTCCCTGGTGAGCAGTAGCTTTACTACACTGATCTAATGAGCAACTAGAGTGCTACCATTCAGAATTTATGGAAGATGTGTGACACATCTGAATGCCTTCTTGATGGAATCAAAGTAAACAAGCATTGAAAATGCAATAGGTCTCGCCCTCGTTTAAGTTAAAGCAATTCTGTTTGTAATTAGGTGGTTTTTTAGCTTTGCTTGTATTAGAGTATTTCAAACTTTCATGTACATACCATGCATATATGTATATGTTTGCATGAATTTATATAGATATGTAGATTATATTTATATATGTATATATATTTATACATATATATATGCATATGCGTGCATGTAGAGGTGTAGAGGTGTATCAGTGACACTGACAGACAGACACTGACAGACAGACACTGACAGACAGACACTGACAGACAGACACTGACAGACAGACACTGACAGACAGACACTGACAGACAGACACTGACAGACAGACACTGACAGACAGACACTGACAGACAGACAGACACTGACAGACAGACAGACACTGACAGACAGACAGACACTGACAGACAGACACTGACAGACAGACACTGACAGACAGACACTGACAGACAGACACTGACAGACAGACACTGACAGACAGACACAGACAGACAGACAGACACAGACAGACACAGACACTGACAGACAGACACAGACACTGACAGACAGACAGACAGACACAGACACTGACAGACAGACAGACAGACACAGACAGACAGACAGACACAGACACTGACAGACAGACAGACAGACAGACACTGACAGACAGACACAGACACTGACAGACAGACACAGACACTGACAGACAGACAGACAGACACAGACAGACAGACAGACAGACAGACACAGACACTGACAGACAGACAGACACAGACACTGACAGACAGACAGACAGACAGACAGACAGACAGACAGACAGACAGACAGACAGACACAGACACTGACAGACAGACACAGACAGACACAGACAGACAGACACAGACAGACACAGACAGACAGACACAGACAGACACAGACAGACAGACACAGACAGACAGACACAGACAGACACAGACAGACAGACACAGACAGACACAGACAGACAGACACAGACAGACACAGACAGACAGACACAGACAGACACAGACAGACAGACACAGACAGACACAGACAGACAGACACAGACAGACACAGACAGACACAGACAGACAGACACAGACACAGACAGACAGACACAGACAGACACAGACAGACAGACAGACACAGACAGACACAGACAGACAGACACAGACACAGACACAGACACAGACACAGACACAGACACAGACACAGACACAGACAGACAGACACAGACACAGACACAGACACAGACAGACAGACACAGACAGACACAGACAGACACAGACAGACACAGACAGACACAGACAGACACAGACAGACACAGACAGACACAGACAGACACAGACAGACACAGACAGACACAGACAGACACAGACAGACACAGACAGACACAGACAGACACAGACAGACAGACACAGACAGACACAGACAGACACAGACAGACACAGACAGACACAGACAGACACAGACAGACACAGACAGACACAGACAGACACAGACAGACACAGACAGACACAGACAGACACAGACAGACACAGACAGACACAGACAGACACACACAGACTGACAGACAGACACTGACAGACAGACAGACACTGACAGACACTGACAGACAGACACTGACAGACAGACACTGACAGACAGACACAGACAGACAGACACAGACAGACACAGACAGACAGACACTGACAGACACAGACAGACAGACAGACAGACACAGACAGACAGACACTGACAGACAGACACAGACAGACAGACACAGACAGACACAGACAGACAGACACTGACAGACACAGACAGACAGACAGACACAGACTGACAGACAGACACAGACAGAGACAGAGACACAGACACAGACACAGACAGAGACAGAGACACAGACACAGACAGAGACAGAGACAGAGACAGACACTGACAGACAGACACAGACAGAGACAGACACAGACAGACAGACAGACAGACACAGACAGAGACACAGACACAGACAGAGACAGAGACAGAGACAGACACTGACAGACAGACACAGACAGAGACAGACACAGACACAGACAGACACAGACACAGACAGACAGACAGACACAGACAGAGACAGACACAGACACAGACAGACACAGACACAGACAGACAGACAGACACAGACAGACAGACACAGACAGACACAGACAGACACAGACAGAGACAGACACAGACAGAGACAGACACTGACAGACAGACACAGACAGACACAGACAGACACAGACAGAGACAGACACAGACAGACACAGACAGACACAGAGACAGACACTGACAGACAGACACAGACAGACACAGACAGAGACAGACACTGACAGACAGACACAGACAGACAGACAGACAGACACAGACAGACAGACACAGACAGACAGACACAGACAGACAGACACAGACAGACAGACAGACAGACAGACAGACAGACACAGACAGACAGACAGACAGACAGACAGACAGACAGACAGACAGACAGACAGACAGACAGACAGACAGACAGACACAGACAGACAGACACAGACAGACAGACACAGACAGACAGACAGACACAGACACTGACAGACAGACACAGACAGACACAGACAGAGACAGACACTGACAGACAGACACAGACAGACACTGACAGACAGACACAGACAGACAGACAGACAGACACAGACAGACAGACACAGACAGACAGACACAGACAGACAGACAGACAGACAGACAGACACAGACAGACACAGACAGACACAGACAGACAGACAGACAGACACAGACAGACAGACACAGACAGACAGACAGACACAGACAGACAGACAGACAGACAGACACAGACAGACAGACACAGACAGACACAGACAGACAGACAGACACAGACAGACACAGACAGAGACAGACACAGACAGACAGACACAGACAGACAGACACAGACAGACAGACACAGACAGACAGACACAGACAGACAGACACAGACAGACAGACACAGACAGACAGACACAGACTGACAGACACAGACTGACAGACACAGACAGACACAGACAGAGACAGACACTGACAGAGACAGACACTGACAGAGACAGACAGACACAGACAGACACAGACAGACAGAGACAGACACTGACAGACAGACACAGACAGAGACAGACAGACAGACACAGACAGACACAGACAGACACAGACAGACACAGACAGACAGACACAGACAGACACAGACACAGACACAGACACAGACACAGACACAGACAGACAGACACAGACACAGACACAGACACAGACACAGACACACACAGACAGACACAGACAGACACAGACAGACACAGACAGAGACAGACACTGACAGAGACAGACAGACACAGACAGACACAGACAGAGACAGACACTGACAGACAGACACAGACAGAGACAGACACTGACAGACAGACACAGACAGACAGACACAGACAGACAGACAGACAGACACAGACAGACAGACACAGACAGACAGACACAGACAGACAGACACAGACAGACAGACACAGACAGACAGACACAGACAGACAGACACAGACAGACAGACACAGACAGACAGACAGACACAGACAGACAGACACAGACAGACAGACACAGACAGACAGACACAGACAGACAGACACAGACAGACAGACACAGACAGAGACAGACACTGACAGACAGACACAGACAGACACAGACAGACAGACAGACAGACAGACAGACACAGACAGACACAGACAGACAGACACAGACAGACAGACACAGACAGACAGACACAGACAGACAGACACAGACAGACACAGACTGACAGACACAGACAGACACAGACTGACAGACACAGACAGACACAGACTGACAGACACAGACAGACACAGACAGACACAGACTGACAGACACAGACTGACAGACACAGACTGACAGACACAGACTGACAGACACAGACTGACAGACACAGACAGACACAGACACAGACAGACACAGACAGAGACAGACACTGACAGACACAGACACAGAGACAGAGACAGAGACAGAGACAGAGACAGACAGACAGACACAGACAGACAGACACAGACAGACAGACAGACACAGACAGACAGACAGACACAGACAGACACAGACAGACAGACAGACACAGACAGACACAGACACAGACAGACACAGACAGAGACAGACACTGACAGACAGACACAGACAGACACAGACACAGACAGACACAGACAGACACAGACAGACACAGACAGACACAGACAGACACAGACAGACAGACACAGACAGACAGACACAGACAGACAGACACAGACAGACAGACACAGACAGACAGACACAGACAGACAGACACAGACAGACACAGACACAGACTGACAGACACAGACTGACAGACACAGACTGACAGACAGACAGACAGACACAGACTGACAGACACAGACTGACAGACACAGACAGACACAGACACAGACAGACACAGACAGACACAGACAGACACAGACAGACACAGACAGACACAGACAGACAGACACAGACAGACAGACACAGACAGACAGACACAGACAGACAGACACAGACAGACAGACACAGACAGACACAGACAGACAGACACAGACACAGACTGACAGACACAGACTGACAGACACAGACTGACAGACAGACAGACAGACACAGACTGACAGACACAGACTGACAGACACAGACAGACACAGACACAGACAGACACAGACACAGACAGACACAGACACAGACAGACACAGACACAGACAGACACAGACAGAGACAGACACAGACAGAGACAGACACTGACAGACACTGACAGAGACAGACACAGACAGAGACAGACACTGACAGACAGACACAGACAGACACAGACAGACACAGACACAGACAGACAGACACAGACACAGACAGACAGACACAGACAGACAGACACAGACACAGACAGACAGACACAGACAGACAGACACAGACACAGACAGACAGACACAGACAGACAGACACAGACACAGACTGACAGACACAGACTGACAGACAGACACAGACACAGACTGACAGACACAGACACAGACTGACACAGACTGACAGACACAGACTGACACAGACTGACACAGACTGACAGACACAGACTGACACAGACTGACAGACACAGACTGACAGACACAGACTGACAGACACAGACTGACAGACACAGACAGACACAGACTGACAGACACAGACTTACAGACACAGACAGACACAGACAGACACAGACTGACAGACACAGACAGACACAGACTGACAGACACAGACTTACAGACACAGACAGACACAGACAGACACAGACACAGACAGACACAGACACAGACAGACACAGACAGACACAGACAGACACAGACACAGACAGACACAGACAGACACAGACACAGACAGACACAGACACAGACAGACACAGACAGACAGACACAGACACAGACAGACAGACACAGACACAGACAGACAGACACAGACTGACAGACACAGACAGACACAGACTGACAGACACAGACAGACACAGACTGACAGACACAGACAGACACAGACAGACACAGACTGACAGACACAGACTGACAGACACAGACTGACAGACACAGACAGACACAGACAGACACAGACAGACACAGACAGACACAGACAGACACAGACAGACACAGACAGACACAGACAGACACAGACAGACACAGACAGACACAGACAGACACAGACAGACACAGACAGACACAGACAGACACAGACAGACACAGACAGACACAGACAGACACAGACAGACACAGACAGACAGACACAGACAGACAGACACAGACAGACAGACACAGACAGACAGACACAGACAGACAGACACAGACAGACAGACACAGACAGACAGACACAGACAGACAGACAGACACAGACAGACAGACACAGACAGACAGACACAGACACAGACAGACACAGACAGACAGACAGACACAGACAGACAGACAGACACAGACACAGACAGACACAGACAGACACAGACAGACACAGACACAGACACAGACAGACACAGACAGACACAGACACAGACAGACACAGACAGACACAGACACAGACACAGACAGACACAGACACAGACAGACAGACACAGACAGACAGACACAGACACAGACAGACACAGACACAGACACAGACAGACACAGACACAGACAGACACAGACAGACAGACACAGACAGACAGACACAGACAGACAGACACAGACAGACAGACAGACAGACACAGACAGACACAGACAGACACAGACTGACAGACACAGACTGACAGACAGACAGACAGACACAGACTGACAGACACAGACTGACAGACACAGACAGACACAGACACAGACAGACACAGACACAGACAGACACAGACACAGACAGACACAGACAGACACAGACACTGACAGAGACAGACACTGACAGAGACAGACACTGACAGACAGACACAGACAGACACAGACAGACACAGACAGACAGACACAGACAGACACAGACAGACACAGACACAGACAGAGACAGACACAGACAGAGACAGACACAGACAGACACAGACAGACAGACACTGACAGACAGACACTGACAGACAGACACAGACAGACACAGACAGAGACAGACACTGACAGACAGACAGACACAGACAGACACTGACAGACAGACA